>NC_090937.1:1058392780-1059697184 GCF_040938575.1 Ambystoma mexicanum | reverse complement strand
AGGAAGAAGCAAACAGGTACGTGGGTTTACCATAAGTTGTTGGAGGTTTAGCGAAACCCATGAGTGCATCTAAGAAGTGGAAGAAGAGGGTCTGTACCGGAAAGTGAATCCACTTAGCAGGGGAGTGAACCAAAGAGTCTGCAACCCTCACCCATATCAGAAGCTAAGGTCTAAAGTCCAGCGGGTCTGGGATCCTATGAAGGAGAAATATTTTGAGAATTACCTGGTCTGGCAAGGGAAGACACCAAACCACCTTTGTGAGTCTGGGACTAATCAAGATAGAGATAACGAGTGGTCTTTCACATGCTGGCTTTTACGATTACCCTCCGGATAGATATCTCCACTGTGAACAGTCAAGCTCTAGCTGCATTTCTGGCTGTCCTTCTCGATGTTTCCTGTTTTATTATCTTGTGTAATAACTTTAGACACATTTAACAAGTCCAACCTTCTCGCAGACCTTTAGGCATCATAAACAGCACCATTATTATAGTAGATCACATCATTGCCCAAGAGTATGACACTACCTTGTTTCATTTGGTCATACTGGGCTGTGAGGTGAATGCTGACACTTACAGAGCAAATCCGTATCTGCATTTGCCCGTGTGAGGGGCTGGGCTTAGCTAGCTAAGCATAGCTATCAATTTAAAGCAAGATCCATACCAATACTGTACTATCTTATTGACGTGATACATGGCAGTGCTTATGCTGCCTTTTCACTATATATTTTGGGGAATTTTAGGCTGGTGGGTGACAAATCAGAGGTTCAAATAGGAGGATCCCATATATTCTTGTAAACTGGGTCCCATTGAAAGTGATATGGCAGCCAGCTATGCAGTGTTGTATTGTGATAGTGTGTGTACATGGGCTTTTATTTAGCATAGGCATATAACCATATACATTTCAATTTATCTCAATATGTGTGTGGGTGAGCTGCTCAATATTGGTATGTCTATGAATGGGGAAGTTATCCTTGATAGGTAAAAGCCAAAGCTGTCCTTCTTTGGGAGTAAAATGATTCCTTAGAAAATATACTCCATCTGCTTTACTGCTATTTTCTTTCAGCAAAAGTCCCAAAATGTTTACTGCTTTCCCATTAACTTGCCATCGTCATAAGAGAATTATAGGGAACGTGTGTGCATATTTATCCTTAGCTAGATACGGAAGCTAGAAATAAAACCTGGATTGTAGCAGAACACAACGTTTAGTTAGTAATTAACATATGTTTATTCACTGGTATTTCCACAATTTTTGGAAGTTATGGTTAAGTTGCTCAACCCATAGGAAGAGCACATTTTCGGTGTCTTATAACTTTGTCCCCCAAGATGAATCCTTCCCAAACTTTGCAAAAAAAGTATATGGTCCCGTCAGAATTTTTCTGGGAAGTTTTGTGAGGTTTCATCAAGGGGTGGCAAAGTTGAAGGGGCAGTCCCAAATAAATGTTTTTTTAGGCGCAATGGAAAAAGAATGTTGCTCGCGTCTACATCTCAAACCGCTGGATATATTTTCACCAAATTTGCTGCAGGAGTGGCTTGGTCCCGAAAGTGGCTTGGTCCCGAAAAAGAGCTTTTGTAAATTTGGTGTGAATCTGTCCAGTAGTCTTTTTTTAAAACAACCCAAAAGTAGGTAATAAATAATTAGTGATATCTGGGTTCAGTCCGCTGACTCACTTCCCTGTTCGGTCCACGGACGGGCCTCCAATTGGCCCAGAGGCCGAAGTGATGTCTGCGAACATCGGATGCGCCCACTGATTGGATGGTGAAAAGTGTGAAGTGCACCAGATTTTTGGAAACGCCCGCCATGTTGGATTCGAGGACACCCGCTGATGTCCGTTAATGTAGCGATAAAAACCTATTAAAAATCACTACATTTCACTTGCCAAACTCATCAAAGAATCTCTGGGGAGGAGGGGGGTTGACAAGGATGGGATATGGTGGTAAGAAGCCAAAAAAAAGGTGTTTTTCATTCCCGAAGTCCGCAAACAATGCGAATGTTCAGGTACAGCCCTGTGATGTTCGTAGGAGTACTGTACAGATAGTCTGCAACTGATTAAAAAGTTGACTCAGTGCATTTCACTTTGGCAGCTTTAGACTTTGGTGCATTTCCAACATTGGTTAAAGAACTGCCCGACCCATGATTCTCTCTGGGTGCTAGAGGTAGGCACTTCTTCTACCTCATCTTCTTGGTCCTCTACTGTCTTTAGAAGTGCCTTTATGTCTTGTATGTCCTCCAGCTGGTGGTGGTGTTGGTGGCTCTTGGGGAGGAGGGATGGAAATAGCTGATCCAATTTTTAAGATAAATAGCAGTTTTGCTAATATTCTTCCAAGTATGTGCTTTGTACTAGATTGTTAATGGATAAAGAGTAAGAATAGGTGTAGGAGCTGTGCAAGGGTACATTTTAAGATTGATCATCGATCAGTAGAAAATGCAGTTCTGAACTGTCCTCGAAGCAAGGATACTGATCGCGAAGTGGGGACGCGTTCGCAGACACATCATAATGCCGCACGCGTTCGCATGGACATGTGCACTATCCGGAAGGTCTGCGAAGATGTCAGACATTCGCGGATGTCGACGGACGCAAAAAAGTGGAAAAAGTTGGAAAAAGTGTACAGAAGTGTTAAAAATGATGCTAGAAGGTGGGAAATGGCAGAGTTTTAAGGTGAAACTTTGTACATTGGACAACGATGTTGCTATATTGGGGTAGGTATGATATAAGTAAGTTGTAGGAAAATAACATGCACTGGTAAAAAACACATTAATTCACAGAAAGAAACTTTGTTAAAGGGACGTTATCGTTAAGTTGCACTAATAAAAACCGATCAAATTCACTGAAAAAACTTTGCTAAAGGGACGTTATGGTTACAAGTAAAACCAAACAGCCTCAGAAATTCACCAGTTATGGTAAACTAAGCAACCGCCACTGTGCACTGCTAAGACTAACACCCAGGACATCAAAGATGACATCACAGATGTCATTGATGACATCACTGATCTAATATCACATTGCTATTATATGCAAAGGAGTGAATCACAAAAAATGTATATTAGCTCTATTACCTATTCCGAATTCTGGTCTTAACTAAATTACTATTTGTGGGTGATTTCTAGGAAATTTTAGGTCAGTGCAAACTTAGTTATCTCAAAGGAAAATGGACCAGGGGCTCTACCTCTGTAACAGTGGACAGGAAATTAAAAAAATAATTAAGCATACAGATGCATACGATCTGAATCCAGCATATTATATGCCCATCTCAACATCACTCTCTCTCTAGCTCTCTCTTTCACACACAAACACACACACACACACACATACGTACCCACACACACAATCTCTGTAATCTCTCATATGCTATCTCTATGCCTTCTTTTTCTCAGAGTCTCGTTGATTCAGTTTACCTCACTCAATGTGTCTGTCTCTCTGAGGGTGAGTGTAGCATAGTCAGGTGTAAATTTGCTAGAGCCACTCCAGCTGTTGCTATATATCAGTAAAAAAAAACTTTGTTAAAGGGACGTTATGGTTCCAAGTAAAACCGAAAAACCCCTGAAATTCACCAGTTATGGTAAACTTAGTGTTAGGCAAAATCCTGTGCAGTTCCCTTAGGGAGCACTACACAAGATTAGGACTACAGGTGAGAGCAATAAATCCCCTTTGGTATCAGTCTGTACCATTAAGATTTAGTTGGTAGCTGTGGCTGAGCAGTCAGACTTATCTCAAGAGGGAGATGAGCAGTATTCAGGGTTTACACAATACGCCTACAGTACTATGGCACAAGGAAACACTGACCAAAGCTTTGTATTAAAAAGTAGATATTTATTTATTTTATACACTTCTAGATAAACTTATCTATCACAGTTCTTAAAGCAAGTTAAATAAGTCAGAGGAAAAATATACACACTCCCTAGCTAAATTGTAGACCAAGTGAACCCGAGTGAAAACTGAGCAAAACGGCACAGTGAAAACTACACACAAGGAAAGCTCTATCAATTTCTCACAAGGGAGGGAAAGTACAAGTTATATAGAAATAGCTTCTCACACACCCTAGCAACACTTCCCATAAGTTTGTGAACCAGCTTAAGCAAGACAGTGCATCAGTATAGACAATACGTAAATGAAAACTGAGCAAAATGGCATTTCACGAGGTTTAGAAAGGGGAAGAAAAGGGTAGTTATCAGAAGTAGGTGCATCAACACAGTTCTAGTTGAGAATCAATCTAAAGAAGGCAGGTCTAACAAATGTAGCCAGAGTCAGTAGGCCTGTGCCAGAGTCAGTGGTACAGGGCAAGGGCCCAGGAGCAAAATGTTCTTGTAGCTGCAGTCAAGTCTTTGGTTAACGATTTTGAAAAGGTGGATGCAGAAGTTGAAAGACAATGTTAAGAGAGAGGGGCGGCCAACCCAACAGGTAGGTAAAGGATTTAAAACGCCTTTAGTGCTACCGCGAAGAAAGGGCGGCCTGGTGGAACAATGTACCTTTAAAATGAAGAAGTGGCTCCTGCCGTGGCGGTTGTTCCTGGTAGTTCCTGCAGTTTGGGTGATCCAGCAGAAGAAGAGAGGCTCTCATCGTGGAGGAAGGTTTGAGTCACTGTACTACCCAGGGATGAAACCAGCCGCGGTGCTGCCCGATGAATTAAAGGTACGCTCCTTTGAATTGCAGTCCGGGTGGACTGGTGCCTGGCTATCCAGCCTCCGAGTACAAGGTACAGGAGATTCGACCAAGGCAGGTCCGGGAAGGCGATTGGCAAACTGGTTGGCCCCACAATCTCAAGGGAAGAAGGCTCTTGCAGGTGAAGATCTTCTCTCGTTGTGTGGAGAAAAGTGGTGAGACGCTGCAGCAGGGCTTCACCGGTGTTTCAGTCGTTGCAGATGTCTTTGGCTTCTTTCCTCTTCGGCTTCTTAGTTCCAGTGGCAACGTTTTGCTCTTCCAGTCCTCAGGACCCTGCTTTTATGCAAAACGATCCCCATTCATACAGCCTAGCTGTCACTCACACAGTGGAGTGGTCATCTTGGCGGGAGACCCTCCATCCTATCAGGATAGAGTGCGACATGGGTTGCTGAGGCAACCCTTTCCAGGAGTCCTAATCCCCATTCCCACACAATGGAGCCACCCCAGACTCAGTGGCGCCAAAAGGAGGGCTTCTCGGCAGAAGCCCGCCAAACGGACGAACAAAGGATCCCCAACCTGGGTTAGGAGTTTAGAAAAAGACACAAGAAAGAAGTTACATTAAAGTTCTGGCAATAAAAACCTACCGGAGTAAAGTTAATATTAAAATACACTGGAGGTATGTTAGAGGCTGTCAGAGAAAGTGGTAGCCTCGAACAATGGGAAAGTCCCATAGGAAAATATTTGCGGTTGAATATTTCTGGTAGTAACCACTGCCACCAGCAAGACACTTTTGAGAGAGGGACTGTACGGTACCGTCTGGGAAATGAACATAAGGGAAAAACTATAAACCCTTTCCAGTACCTCCATAATAAGATGGGTTGAACTGGTTTAGTTCATAGAAATTGACTAGTAAAGTCAATTGGGTCTTTACATGCCCTGGGAGACAGTAGTCAGTCCCAGGGTATGGAGTCTATGTTTGGGGGTCACTACGGCACATCTGTGTCACTGCATGGATGGTGCTGTGTAACACATGTGCATAACGATGGTTCCTATGGAGGGGAGAGAAACTCCATAGGCATTAAACACAAAAAATAGCCAAGAACACGCATAGCAAAAATGCCTAAGAGTGGGAAAAAGAGTCTCACTCTTAGCAGGAGAAAAAAACAAACCCTTCAAATCCAGCAAAGGTGCACTAGCCTGATTAGGTTTCCCGTGTGGCTTACCCTTAGAATTTTGTTTGGGGCCCTCTTTGGAATTGGAATTATTTGAATTATCTTTGGTGTTTTTCTTAGGCTGCTTTCCCTCATCCTTTTTCTGAGTTACCCCTGAATCCTTGTGAGTAGCCCTGTTGGCAAACCACAAGTCAGCAGCCTTAGCTAGTTTCTTAGAATCCAGTTCTTTTGAATCAGCCAAGTGCTGTCTGAGCTCAGGAGAGCAGGCATCATAGATAGACTCCATCATTACAAGATTTCTCATTCCTTCATAAGTGTTAACTCTATAACCCTTAATCCATCCCTCTAGGTTCTTCAAACACTCATTCACCCAAGTAGCCCAAGGGGTACTATCATGCTTTTTGAGGGTCCTAAACCTCTTAGGGTACTGGGAAGGAGTCTTCCCAAATCTAGCTATCAAAGCTAGCTTTACACATTCATAATCCTTCCTATCCAACTCCCCCAACTCCATTACCACATCAGATGCAACAGGGGGGAGCCTAGAGAATAACCAGGGGATCAACTGATTCCCTGTGATATCCTGGAGCCCATGATTGTATTCAAACATAGCAGGCCAATCTATTGCATCCAACTTAGGTTCATATACACCCACAATCTCTTTAGGCATCCGGGGTCTTTTTGGACTGGAATATCTAGAGGATTCGGGGAGAGAAGCATTTTCCAAAGACAATTTCTTCATCTCAAGCTCATGGTTGAGCTCCATTTCTTGGAGCCTTAGTTCTTGATGTCTCTGTTCAGTTCGGGCACTAATTCTTTTGAATTCTAGTTCAAGTCTCATTTTTCTAGCAAGATAAAATCAGGACTTAATGTGGGACCTGTTGAGCAGGTAGAGGACCAGAGGGGGTGACATCGTTATCCTCCTCTTCCTCATCTTGTATGCAATTAAATCTTTTAAGATATTGTGCTTAAAAAATTACACAGTGGTTTTTTTCACAGAAAAAGAACAAGACATTCCAGCTTTATTACTTTATTCAACTAAGTAACCATACCAAGTATCATCCTATTTGTTATCTTCACAAAGAAACAAATACATATTTCAGAAGCACAATCCTCAATTGTACTACAATCATAAATACCATATACACTTCAATTATATCATTCCACTATATTGCAAATATTGTATACACCTGTACAGTACCTATAATTACTATACACATGTTACTATACTATGTGTATCCAGTGTCTCAGGAGGATAGCTCACGGGCATCGTGCTTGCCTTGGAAGCAAGATGACACGGAGCAACACAGGTTCAAACCTCTTGGTATTAATCACGTTATAAATAACCTATCATTTCATATCAGTGTCCAGAACCACCACAATAACATTAAACGATATGACAAGTATGTACAATACACCTTCAAATAACAAGTCTCACCCTAAACCCCCTGCAATCCAAAGTTGTCCGCGGACAGTAAAAAATGTGACTGTGGACCCATGAGAACAGCTCCATATCAACTTTATTCCACTCCCCCACCCTTTCCAGACCCTCCTTTAGCCACCAAATAACTCCAAATGTCTTTTCCAGTTTTTCTTCTCACTGCACTGTTCGTGGTCAGCAGCGATGTCTGCAGACTCCTGTAACCCCCTTTTTTTTACCTATAAAACAGCTCGTCAACTTTATTCTACTCTCACTCCCTTTGCAGACACACTTTTCTACACTGTTTCCTCACTGTGCTATCTGAGGACAGCTGTCCACGGATCCAACATGGCGACTGTTTCTAAAAATATGATGCAGCTAATGTTTTTCACTATCCAATCAGCGGGCACCTAGGATGTCTGCAAACATCACACCAGACCCAGAGACTTTTTACCAACTTTTTGGCCATTTTAAGGAAAACTACAGGATGGAGTTACACCAAATTTACAAAAGCACGCTTTCAGGACCAGGTTGCTGCTCCTAGCGCACATTTGGTAAAAATCCGTCCAGCGGTTTCCATTGCGTCTATGAGGATTTTCACACATTCTGCAACCATACCCCTATAACCTTGTCCCCCAGGACAAAACTTCACCAAACTTCAGAAAATCCTTCTGAGGGGACCATGTACTTTTTTTGCAAAGTTTGGTGAGGATTCTTCTGGAGAGGGGGTAGTTATAAGCTGCCAAAAAAGTGCTCTTTTTATGAGTTGAGCAACTTAACCATATCGTCAGGGCCGCTAATGCAGGCTCTTTAATAAGGCAGAGAAAAACAGAAGATAGAAAGATGCAGCACTCTGATTGATGAAACAGGGATGATAAGGCAATCAGCATCCAAAAAGAAATTAAAAGGATATGTCTTTCTGTGAAAGGTGGACCACGGTTAAATTGTAAATTCAAAGTACCTTAATCCAATGTTTGGTGGTCAACAGCATCATGCCAGGCTTTAAGAGGTTGTGTTTGTGGGTAGAATCAGTGTTGAAGTCATGAAATTGTGTTAGTTACGGGCAGCAAACTGGTACGAGTGTGTGCTCTCTAAAGTTCTGAAGAAGCGTTAGGCAGTGCATGTTGAAGGGATCATCAGGATCGATTCAACAATCTAGCAGGTTTCAAGACAATGGGCCTCATTATGAGTATGCCGGTCCGGTAAAAACACCATTGTTGCTGGACCGGCCTAATCAGAGTTCTGCGAGCGGGTGGCTTACAGCCCGCCAGGTCTGATCTGGTGGGCGGCACGGCACCTGCTCGCAGACCTTGACAGTAGCACTTTTGAAACAAAATGGTGGCGTCCTGCCACATATATTTACTTCAATTTGCATTTTAGTTTTCTGCAAAGATTATCTCATTCGACATGCTGAATATCAGAAACACTGTATACTCATGATTAGCCGAGGTATAAATACAAAAGGAATCTCAAGGTTGACTTTTAGCTTATTTATTTGACTAAGGTCAAAGCAAAAGAAGGAATAGGGGTTCAGTTTCCCTTAATATTTAGTGATTTTTATGAACAACACTTGCCTTCAGGTTGGCAAACATATTGAAAATCGAACAAAACAAAAAGCATATTTAAGACACAATTATCAAGTTATTTGTACATGGTCCTAGAATTGCTAGTGCATGAACATAAGAGCAGGGCAATTGTTTCAGCAATTATGATCACATAAACCGTGCAACTGTGAATAGTAAACCAGAATTAGGTTTTTACAAAGAACATCCTGGTAGTTGTTTCCAAGGTGTGTTAGGTTCTTGAGGGAGGTAACCAAGTCTTTGGCCTACGTCTAGATATTGATCAGATGGTGTGTGGGGACAGGCATATCTGAGCCAGATGGTGTGTGGTCCCGTGACGTTTCGGCGAAAAAACACCTTCTTCAAGGGTGAAAACCCAGTCTCCCTACAAGGAGGAATCAAGTGAGGATGGATTTAGTGCAGTTAAAACACTATGGTGTTGTTACAAAAAAACAACAAGATATTTGCATGTCATAAAAACAAAGACAATTTAATTAAAATTGATACGCCCCCCGGCTGTTAGAGAGAGTTAAAAAGAATACTCAAACTTGTGGCTTGTGCTAGCCAGAGACTGACCTGAATGAATTAAAGTTGAAGGTGAGGTTCAACTTCCACTGGTGCTGAACAGTGAAAAATGGCCTTGGGACAGAGTCTGGGGAGCAAACGCTGTACTGTTCCTAAGGGAGAGATAGGAACATGCAAATGTTTTTTTCAGTGCACAGCCTGGATGAGTGCCAAATATGGATGAAAAAATAATAATTCTGTATGTGCAGATTGACCACCAAAATGATCCAGTCCCCAGATGTTAAGCTACAAATTACCTGTTCTTCTAAGTCGGTAAGTATTGAGGCGTACTGGAAGCGAGTAAAAACGCTGTGGGCCAGTGCTGGGAAGCTGGCAGTGAAGGGCAGCTACGTGCTGTCAACTGCAATTTGCAGACAAAAGAAGCGGCTGCATGCACCTCGATTGTGGATGCGAAGTAACCCACTAAACTAAAAAGAAAAAGAAAAAGGAAGAGGAAACGAGAATCAGCTGGCAGGCCGATCGAAAGTGGTGTGCTGTGGGCCCTGTGTGGGTTGGGCCCCTGTATGGAGGTAGCGATGGCCCTATGTGGAAGAGGCACCATTTGTACCTGAATCAATCGAGGTCCCGCAATGGAGGAGCTGTAATGGTGCCAGTGCTACCATCCTCCCCATTCCCATGGAGTCCCATGGGACTCAATGGGAATGGGGAGTACGTTTTTCTGGCGCCCGGCAATGGGGAATTACCGGGACCACCAGGGATGTAATGCCTCGGTAAGTCCCATTGCCGAGCGCAAGAAAAAAAATGACTCAGTGGGCAGCTGTGCCATTTTTACTGGCACAGCTACCGCCGGGGTCATAATGAAGCCCAATGAGTAGAGCTGGTTCAGGTGATGAGACTCTGCTAGAGTGCTACAACATCAATCTGGTTTGATTATGAAAGTACAGTGGTTGAAAGTTGAGCGAGGGTCAAATGCAGCACTGCTGGACCCAACTGGCTTGGTGACATTGAAGGTGGCTTGATCATTGCTGAAAGATGCTCAATGGTGAAAACAGGGATCCTGACTGTCCAGGATGCTGTGAAACCCACTCTAGGGGCACCCAATTTAGGGAGCAAAAAGGCAGCTCTTGGTCCATAGCAAGAATGACCCCTGCAGTGGGGAGGGAGCAGAGCTTGCCTCTGCCTTGGATTCCCCCTTCACCCAAATGGTTGCGGGTTTTGGAAATGTCAATTCTCCCAAAGGGGTCCAAACCCATTTTACCTTATGTCCTAGCTGGTCCAAAAGTGAATCCAATAAAGCAGTGGAAGATGGCCTGAAGGGCTTCATGCCGTCTTGGATAGTACCAAAAGTACTTTGTGTTAAAGGAAGTGGATGGCACAGGAAGGAAAGAAATGTACAGAGAGAAACAAGATGGTGGAAACTTTTCACAGCTGTGTGGAGCTCAATCGGTCTACTCTAACCCCACCTCTTCCTCAGACCCATATCATGAAAGGATCTTTGGTATGCAGCACCATGGTGTGAGTCTTGTCCTTTTGTGTTGGGTCTGTCCTTTGAATCCTGTTTCACAGGACAACACCTGCCGAGGAGTGGTCCTGCTAGAGAGATACTGTGACGATCTGAGGATGGTGTCCCTTCTTACATTGGGGAAACCTTTCCCATGGGGCCAAGGGCAGTGTTTCCACAGTACAATATTCCCCCTAGGAGTTGAGCACCGAGGGAGGATCACATGAGGAGTGAATCCACCTATGGAATAAGAGACGATTATTCACAGGGAGCCCAGTATTCTCCAATCTCAAATGCATCCCCTTATGAGGAGAACTGATATACTATGTTGCCAGGTTTACTATCTTGATACACTTGACAAATCTAAAATATCCTAAGTATTTCGCTTCAGCAGCGAAACCTAGTACTAGTACGAAGAAGATCAGTCCAAGGAAACAAAGCGGGCAGTCTAGTTTATATCGAGATGTCAATTGTTGGAATTGAGGCAGCTGGCCAAGATGGAAATACAAAAAGAACTGTCGAACAGCTGAAAGATGAGCTTGAGGGAGACGAGCCTCCCAAGAATGATCCACTGGAGAATGGTTCTCCAGTGAGGCACAGTAGGTTGCCCGTACCTTACAGACAGAGGAAAGTCAAATAGGAAGCCATAGAATGAGATAGAGCAAAGCATCACAAAGCTCCAAGCTGGAAGGACCAAGTGGGTTGTTGCTGGTACTTACCTCAAGGCTACCAGGGCTCCAGTGACCTATTTGCAAGTCAGGATGCACAGCCGTGAGAACAGAAATGCCGCCCAAAGTACTGCAGACCCCACCGCTCTCCAGGAAACTGCCAGAGCTTCAGCAAGCAACACAGAGACTGGGGAAATGCCAGTAGCATTCAGGAAGAAGCAAACAGGTACGTGGGTTTACCATAAGTTGTTGGAGGTTTAGCGAAACCCATGAGTGCATCTAAGAAGTGGAAGAAGAGGGTCTGTACCGGAAAGTGAATCCACTTAGCAGGGGAGTGAACCAAAGAGTCTGCAACCCTCACCCATATCAGAAGCTAAGGTCTAAAGTCCAGCGGGTCTGGGATCCTATGAAGGAGAAATATTTTGAGAATTACCTGGTCTGGCAAGGGAAGACACCAAACCACCTTTGTGAGTCTGGGACTAATCAAGATAGAGATAACGAGTGGTCTTTCACATGCTGGCTTTTACGATTACCCTCCGGATAGATATCTCCACTGTGAACAGTCAAGCTCTAGCTGCATTTCTGGCTGTCCTTCTCGATGTTTCCTGTTTTATTATCTTGTGTAATAACTTTAGACACATTTAACAAGTCCAACCTTCTCGCAGACCTTTAGGCATCATAAACAGCACCATTATTATAGTAGATCACATCATTGCCCAAGAGTATGACACTACCTTGTTTCATTTGGTCATACTGGGCTGTGAGGTGAATGCTGACACTTACAGAGCAAATCCGTATCTGCATTTGCCCGTGTGAGGGGCTGGGCTTAGCTAGCTAAGCATAGCTATCAATTTAAAGCAAGATCCATACCAATACTGTACTATCTTATTGACGTGATACATGGCAGTGCTTATGCTGCCTTTTCACTATATATTTTGGGGAATTTTAGGCTGGTGGGTGACAAATCAGAGGTTCAAATAGGAGGATCCCATATATTCTTGTAAACTGGGTCCCATTGAAAGTGATATGGCAGCCAGCTATGCAGTGTTGTATTGTGATAGTGTGTGTACATGGGCTTTTATTTAGCATAGGCATATAACCATATACATTTCAATTTATCTCAATATGTGTGTGGGTGAGCTGCTCAATATTGGTATGTCTATGAATGGGGAAGTTATCCTTGATAGGTAAAAGCCAAAGCTGTCCTTCTTTGGGAGTAAAATGATTCCTTAGAAAATATACTCCATCTGCTTTACTGCTATTTTCTTTCAGCAAAAGTCCCAAAATGTTTACTGCTTTCCCATTAACTTGCCATCGTCATAAGAGAATTATAGGGAACGTGTGTGCATATTTATCCTTAGCTAGATACGGAAGCTAGAAATAAAACCTGGATTGTAGCAGAACACAACGTTTAGTTAGTAATTAACATATGTTTATTCACTGGTATTTCCACAATTTTTGGAAGTTATGGTTAAGTTGCTCAACCCATAGGAAGAGCACATTTTCGGTGTCTTATAACTTTGTCCCCCAAGATGAATCCTTCCCAAACTTTGCAAAAAAAGTATATGGTCCCGTCAGAATTTTTCTGGGAAGTTTTGTGAGGTTTCATCAAGGGGTGGCAAAGTTGAAGGGGCAGTCCCAAATAAATGTTTTTTTAGGCGCAATGGAAAAAGAATGTTGCTCGCGTCTACATCTCAAACCGCTGGATATATTTTCACCAAATTTGCTGCAGGAGTGGCTTGGTCCCGAAAGTGGCTTGGTCCCGAAAAAGAGCTTTTGTAAATTTGGTGTGAATCTGTCCAGTAGTCTTTTTTTAAAACAACCCAAAAGTAGGTAATAAATAATTAGTGATATCTGGGTTCAGTCCGCTGACTCACTTCCCTGTTCGGTCCACGGACGGGCCTCCAATTGGCCCAGAGGCCGAAGTGATGTCTGCGAACATCGGATGCGCCCACTGATTGGATGGTGAAAAGTGTGAAGTGCACCAGATTTTTGGAAACGCCCGCCATGTTGGATTCGAGGACACCCGCTGATGTCCGTTAATGTAGCGATAAAAACCTATTAAAAATCACTACATTTCACTTGCCAAACTCATCAAAGAATCTCTGGGGAGGAGGGGGGTTGACAAGGATGGGATATGGTGGTAAGAAGCCAAAAAAAAGGTGTTTTTCATTCCCGAAGTCCGCAAACAATGCGAATGTTCAGGTACAGCCCTGTGATGTTCGTAGGAGTACTGTACAGATAGTCTGCAACTGATTAAAAAGTTGACTCAGTGCATTTCACTTTGGCAGCTTTAGACTTTGGTGCATTTCCAACATTGGTTAAAGAACTGCCCGACCCATGATTCTCTCTGGGTGCTAGAGGTAGGCACTTCTTCTACCTCATCTTCTTGGTCCTCTACTGTCTTTAGAAGTGCCTTTATGTCTTGTATGTCCTCCAGCTGGTGGTGGTGTTGGTGGCTCTTGGGGAGGAGGGATGGAAATAGCTGATCCAATTTTTAAGATAAATAGCAGTTTTGCTAATATTCTTCCAAGTATGTGCTTTGTACTAGATTGTTAATGGATAAAGAGTAAGAATAGGTGTAGGAGCTGTGCAAGGGTACATTTTAAGATTGATCATCGATCAGTAGAAAATGCAGTTCTGAACTGTCCTCGAAGCAAGGATACTGATCGCGAAGTGGGGACGCGTTCGCAGACACATCATAATGCCGCACGCGTTCGCATGGACATGTGCACTATCCGGAAGGTCTGCGAAGATGTCAGACATTCGCGGATGTCGACGGACGCAAAAAAGTGGAAAAAGTTGGAAAAAGTGTACAGAAGTGTTAAAAATGATGCTAGAAGGTGGGAAATGGCAGAGTTTTAAGGTGAAACTTTGTACATTGGACAACGATGTTGCTATATTGGGGTAGGTATGATATAAGTAAGTTGTAGGAAAATAACATGCACTGGTAAAAAACACATTAATTCACAGAAAGAAACTTTGTTAAAGGGACGTTATCGTTAAGTTGCACTAATAAAAACCGATCAAATTCACTGAAAAAACTTTGCTAAAGGGACGTTATGGTTACAAGTAAAACCAAACAGCCTCAGAAATTCACCAGTTATGGTAAACTAAGCAACCGCCACTGTGCACTGCTAAGACTAACACCCAGGACATCAAAGATGACATCACAGATGTCATTGATGACATCACTGATCTAATATCACATTGCTATTATATGCAAAGGAGTGAATCACAAAAAATGTATATTAGCTCTATTACCTATTCCGAATTCTGGTCTTAACTAAATTACTATTTGTGGGTGATTTCTAGGAAATTTTAGGTCAGTGCAAACTTAGTTATCTCAAAGGAAAATGGACCAGGGGCTCTACCTCTGTAACAGTGGACAGGAAATTAAAAAAATAATTAAGCATACAGATGCATACGATCTGAATCCAGCATATTATATGCCCATCTCAACATCACTCTCTCTCTAGCTCTCTCTTTCACACACAAACACACACACACACACACATACGTACCCACACACACAATCTCTGTAATCTCTCATATGCTATCTCTATGCCTTCTTTTTCTCAGAGTCTCGTTGATTCAGTTTACCTCACTCAATGTGTCTGTCTCTCTGAGGGTGAGTGTAGCATAGTCAGGTGTAAATTTGCTAGAGCCACTCCAGCTGTTGCTATATATCAGTAAAAAAAAACTTTGTTAAAGGGACGTTATGGTTCCAAGTAAAACCGAAAAACCCCTGAAATTCACCAGTTATGGTAAACTTAGTGTTAGGCAAAATCCTGTGCAGTTCCCTTAGGGAGCACTACACAAGATTAGGACTACAGGTGAGAGCAATAAATCCCCTTTGGTATCAGTCTGTACCATTAAGATTTAGTTGGTAGCTGTGGCTGAGCAGTCAGACTTATCTCAAGAGGGAGATGAGCAGTATTCAGGGTTTACACAATACGCCTACAGTACTATGGCACAAGGAAACACTGACCAAAGCTTTGTATTAAAAAGTAGATATTTATTTATTTTATACACTTCTAGATAAACTTATCTATCACAGTTCTTAAAGCAAGTTAAATAAGTCAGAGGAAAAATATACACACTCCCTAGCTAAATTGTAGACCAAGTGAACCCGAGTGAAAACTGAGCAAAACGGCACAGTGAAAACTACACACAAGGAAAGCTCTATCAATTTCTCACAAGGGAGGGAAAGTACAAGTTATATAGAAATAGCTTCTCACACACCCTAGCAACACTTCCCATAAGTTTGTGAACCAGCTTAAGCAAGACAGTGCATCAGTATAGACAATACGTAAATGAAAACTGAGCAAAATGGCATTTCACGAGGTTTAGAAAGGGGAAGAAAAGGGTAGTTATCAGAAGTAGGTGCATCAACACAGTTCTAGTTGAGAATCAATCTAAAGAAGGCAGGTCTAACAAATGTAGCCAGAGTCAGTAGGCCTGTGCCAGAGTCAGTGGTACAGGGCAAGGGCCCAGGAGCAAAATGTTCTTGTAGCTGCAGTCAAGTCTTTGGTTAACGATTTTGAAAAGGTGGATGCAGAAGTTGAAAGACAATGTTAAGAGAGAGGGGCGGCCAACCCAACAGGTAGGTAAAGGATTTAAAACGCCTTTAGTGCTACCGCGAAGAAAGGGCGGCCTGGTGGAACAATGTACCTTTAAAATGAAGAAGTGGCTCCTGCCGTGGCGGTTGTTCCTGGTAGTTCCTGCAGTTTGGGTGATCCAGCAGAAGAAGAGAGGCTCTCATCGTGGAGGAAGGTTTGAGTCACTGTACTACCCAGGGATGAAACCAGCCGCGGTGCTGCCCGATGAATTAAAGGTACGCTCCTTTGAATTGCAGTCCGGGTGGACTGGTGCCTGGCTATCCAGCCTCCGAGTACAAGGTACAGGAGATTCGACCAAGGCAGGTCCGGGAAGGCGATTGGCAAACTGGTTGGCCCCACAATCTCAAGGGAAGAAGGCTCTTGCAGGTGAAGATCTTCTCTCGTTGTGTGGAGAAAAGTGGTGAGACGCTGCAGCAGGGCTTCACCGGTGTTTCAGTCGTTGCAGATGTCTTTGGCTTCTTTCCTCTTCGGCTTCTTAGTTCCAGTGGCAACGTTTTGCTCTTCCAGTCCTCAGGACCCTGCTTTTATGCAAAACGATCCCCATTCATACAGCCTAGCTGTCACTCACACAGTGGAGTGGTCATCTTGGCGGGAGACCCTCCATCCTATCAGGATAGAGTGCGACATGGGTTGCTGAGGCAACCCTTTCCAGGAGTCCTAATCCCCATTCCCACACAATGGAGCCACCCCAGACTCAGTGGCGCCAAAAGGAGGGCTTCTCGGCAGAAGCCCGCCAAACGGACGAACAAAGGATCCCCAACCTGGGTTAGGAGTTTAGAAAAAGACACAAGAAAGAAGTTACATTAAAGTTCTGGCAATAAAAACCTACCGGAGTAAAGTTAATATTAAAATACACTGGAGGTATGTTAGAGGCTGTCAGAGAAAGTGGTAGCCTCGAACAATGGGAAAGTCCCATAGGAAAATATTTGCGGTTGAATATTTCTGGTAGTAACCACTGCCACCAGCAAGACACTTTTGAGAGAGGGACTGTACGGTACCGTCTGGGAAATGAACATAAGGGAAAAACTATAAACCCTTTCCAGTACCTCCATAATAAGATGGGTTGTACTGGTTTAGTTCATAGAAATTGACTAGTAAAGTCAATTGGGTCTTTACATGCCCTGGGAGACAGTAGTCAGTCCCAGGGTATGGAGTCTATGTTTGGGGGTCACTACGGCACATCTGTGTCACTGCATGGATGGTGCTGTGTAACACATGTGCATAACGATGGTTCCTATGGAGGGGAGAGAAACTCCATAGGCATTAAACACAAAAAATAGCCGAGAACACGCATAGCAAAAATGCCTAAGAGTGGGAAAAAGAGTCTCACTCTTAGCAGGAGAAAAAAACAAACCCTTCAAATCCAGCAAAGCTGCTGGGGAACTTTATAGGTAAGGAAAATTAGCCATAAGATGAGAATTCTCCCTAACGCTCACCCTCCCCAGACTAAGGGACAGCAGGATCTAATCCACTCCTGGATTAGTCTCTTACCTCTAGTCGGTTAAAAACATCCTAGAGAGACCATCAGCATTTTGGTGGTGACATCCTGACCTGTGTTCAATGGTAAACTCAAACCCTTGTAGGCATATTTACCATCTTAGCAGTTTTGGGTTTTCCCCTTTCATTTGCATCAACCATCTCAAGGGTTGGTGGTCTGTTTGAATGATGAAAGTAGATCCATACAAGTATGGTCTAAACATCTTCAAAGCCCACACAATGGCAAAACATTCTCTCTCAATAGTTGCCCACCTTGTTTCAGGCTCCTTCAGTTTCCTACTAATGAAGCAAATGGGGTGCTCTCTACCTTTCTCATCCAGTTGACTGAGTACTGCATCTGTCCAGGAGCTCTGAGAACTGGAGCTTGACAAAGGGCTTTATTCAGGCTTTCAAAGGCCTGATTGCACTCCTCATTCCATTTGACCTCTAGGAGAAGAGTTTACATTCAGTGGAGAGGCTATGGATCCATAGTTCTCAATGAAATTCCTGTAATACCCAGTGAGGCCTAGGAAGGCACTCACTGGGGTTTGAGTAGAAGGGGTTGTCCAATTTTGCACAGCTTCAATCTTGCTGAGCAAAGGCCTTATTTCACCACCTCCTATCTCATGCCCTTACGGTACCCTCTGGGACCCACCTCATCCCAAGGTAGACCACTTTACTCTGACCAATTTGGCATTTACTTGCCTTTATGGTCAGCTGGGCCTGTTCCAGAGCCTGCAAAACATATCCTAGGCGGTTAACATGTTCTTTCCAAGTAGGGCTGACCACTGCAATGTCATCCAAGTATGCCATGCAGAAGTCCTCCATCCCATTCAGAACCTGATTAACCATCCTTTGGAATGTAGCAGGTGCATTCTTTAATCCAAAAGGCATAACCTTAAACTGGTATAAGCCAACTGGGGTGGAAAATGCAGTTTTCTCCTTGGCATGGTCAGTCAGGGCTATTTGCCAATAGCCTGACGTGAGATCAAATGTGCTGATGAACTTGGCTGCACCAAGTCTATCCACCAGCTCATCTGTCCTTGGCAAAGGATGGCCAGTCTTAGTGACTGCATTTAGAGCTCTATAGTCCACACAGAATCTCAACTCCTTGGATCCTGTATTGGCGCCTTTGGTACTAACACAACTGGGCTAGACCATGGACTAGTAGAGGGCTCTATTACCCCGAGATCAAGCATCTTGTTGACCTCTCATCTGATGTGGGTTCTTACATTTTCTGACATTCTGTAGCCTCTGCCTTTGACAGGTAAACAGTCACCAGTATTGATATCATGCTTGCCCCAACGGGACAAGCCTGGTGCTAGAGAAAACAGGGAGCTAAATTGATTTAACAAAACTTTGCACTCCTCCTGTTGCTCAGGTGTCAGATTAGAAGGGAGATTAACTCCTTCTATTTTCTCATCTAAAGGTTTGCCTCTGAGGAGGTCAGGTAGAGGTTCACTCTCCTCCTCCTCTTGAGCTGAAGCTAGAAGCAAAGCTCCCAGTTCTGGTCTCGAGACATAAGCTTTTAGACAGTTGGTGTGAAAGACTCTAGGAGCCTCCTTAGGATTGCCTAAGTCCACCAGATAGTTCACCTCTCCCAGTTTTCCCACAACCTTGAAGGGTCCCAAACATTTCTCCTGCAAGGCCCTCTGCCTTGTTAGGACCATAACAAAAACTAGCTGGTCTTGAGCGAACTCAACCATGTTGGCCTTCTGGTCATGCCAATGCTTGATGAGAGCCTGACCTGCTTTTATGTTCATTGCCTCAGCCATCATGTGTGACATTCTCCTCTGGAGTCCTATCACATAGTCAGTGACTCTGACTGGCGTGGGGGAAGGAGCACTCTCCAACCCCTCCTTGATCAGGGCCAATGGACCTCTGACCGGATGGCCATAGAGAAGTTCAAAGGGACTGTAACCCGCTCCCTCCTGAGGGACTACTCTATATGCAAAGAGAAGGAATGGCAGTAGAAGATCCCACTTTTTCTTAAGAGGATCCTCTAAAGCTCCTATCATGCTCTTCATGGTTCTATTAAACCTTTCTACCAATCCATTTGTCTGAGGGTGGTATGCTGTTGAGAACTTGTAGGTAACACCATAGTATTTCCACATGGCCTTCATGTAGTGGGACATAACATTTGACCCCCTGTCGGATATTAACTCATTAGGAAACCCACCCATGGTAAAAATACCAAGGAGGGCCTTAGCCACAGCCTGAGCTGTAACAGTCCTCATAGGAATGGCTTCAGGATATATAGTAGCATGGTCTACTACAACAAGGATAAACCTGTTGCCTGAAGAAGTTGGAGGATCAAGGGCACCAACAATGTCAATTCCTACCCTCTCAAATGGTACTCCCACCACAGGGAGAGGCACTAAAGGTGCCACGTTCTTGGAGCCACTTTTACCAGAGGTTTGGCAAGTGTGGCAACTCTTGCAGTACTTATCTACCTCAGCCCCCATTTTAGGCCAATAAAAGTAGAGAGAGAGCCTTTCCTTGGTCTTCTTGAAACTCAAGTGACCAGCCAAAGGTATCTCATGGGCTAGTTGCAAGAATTGGAGTCGGTTTGCTTGAGGCACTACAAGTCTTTTGTAGTCCCTAGGGATTGACTCTGTTGGTTCACTATAGAAGAGGCCATCTTCCCAGTGTAACCTATACTTACCAGGCTCTTGCCCTTCAAGCTGAGAAGCTGCCTGGTGGCGAAGACATTCCAGAGTTGGACAATCTCTTTGTCCCCTACTGAAGTCTGCCCTCTTGGGGCCACCTTCTGCCAGTAAAGACTGCATTTCAGGATGGTCCACAGGTTCAAGATCTCCAATGAGTTCCTGGCCTTCTACTAGATCTGAGTCCTCAGGCTCTAGTTCAACCACACAGGGTTGTACCTCACTCTCAGCCTCAGCTGGTGGAGAAATCACAGGTCACGATTTTTGACAACCTAGGAGTTTTCCTGGCTGACAGCACTGGAGTGCCTTCTGCTGGTTTCTTCTTTGATGTCTTGGGTTTCCCCTTTGCTTCTGGTTGCTTTGAAATAGCAGTTAGTAACTCCAGTGGAGTAGGAGTGATTTCTTTTTCTATTATCTCCTCAGGAGAGCCCCTCAAGGTCCTCTCCCTTGCAGGTCTGGTAAGCTCCTGTAATCTCTTACTAGGAGGTGTGGGAGTACTTGACACTACTCCCAGGTCTTTCAGAGCATTGCCCAACAGCACCCTTCCTGGTTCTTCAGATTGTACACTCACAGGTATCCTGACAGTCATTTCATTGCACTGGATGAGAGCTGGTAATTGGGGAAGCCTCTGCACAGGCCCTCCAGCTAACTTGGCGAGGCGTTTGGGTGCCTTAGCAACATCCTCCACCTTGAAAAAAGATTTGTCCACCACAGTTATGCTGGCTCCAGTGTCTCTAATGGCAGGGGTCTCCTGACCATTGACTAGGACACAGCCTTTATAATACTCTTTAGTATTAGGAGGGATAGAATTATACACATCTAAATTCTGTTGTTCCCACAATCCTAGAAAGACTAAAGATACACTAGCTGAGACTCCAATGGGGTCTTCAGCTAGTAGTTGAAAGTTTCCACTGTCCATATGTACTTCCTCCTCTGAGGCGAAGGCTAAGGTGACAGTGTGGACCCCTGAAGGTTTACCCTTACATCTGGGATCCCCGTTCACATGGTCAGTCGAGCCACAAACATAACATTTTCCGAATGTCTTTATGAATGGTGGCTTGTTCTGACCTCCTTCTGGTCTGGGACCAGAAGGTGCACTAGTCTGATTAGGTTTCCCGTGTGGCTTACCCTTAGAATTTTGTTTGGGGCCCTCTTTGGAATTGGAATTATTTGAATTATCTTTGGTGTTTTTCTTAGGCTGCTTTCCCTTATCCTTTTTCTGAGTTACCCCTGAATCCTTGTGAGTAGCCCTGTTGGCAACCCACAAGTCAGCAGCCTTAGCTAGTTTCTTAGAATCCAGTTCTTTTGAATCAGCCAAGTGCTGTCTGAGCTCAGGAGAGCAGGCATCATAGATAGACTCCATCATTACAAGATTTCTCATTCCTTCATAAGTGTTAACTCTATAACCCTTAATCCATCCCTCTAGGTTCTTCAAACACTCATTCACCCAAGTAGCCCAAGGGGTACTATCATGCTTTTTGAGGGTCCTAAACCTCTTAGGGTACTGGGAAGGAGTCTTCCCAAATCTAGCTATCAAAGCTAGCTTTACACATTCATAATCCTTCCTATCCAACTCCCCCAACTCCATTACCACATCAGATGCAACAGGGGGGAGCTTAGAGAATAACCAGGGGATCAACTGATTCCCTGTGATATCCTGGAGCCCATGATTGTATTCAAACATAGCAGGCCAATCTATTGCATCCAACTTAGGTTCATATACACCCACAATCTCTTTAGGCATCCGGGGTCTTTTTGGACTGGAATATCTAGAGGATTCGGGGAGAGAAGCATTTTCCAAAGACAATTTCTTCATCTCAAGCTCATGGTTGAGCTCCATTTCTTGGAGCCTTAGTTCTTGATGTCTCTGTTCAGTTCGGGCACTAATTCTTTTGAATTCTAGTTCAAGTCTCATTTTTCTAGCAAGATAAAATCAGGACTTAATGTGGGACCTGTTGAGCAGGTAGAGGACCAGAGGGGGTGACATCGTTATCCTCCTCTTCCTCATCTGTTTCAACAATAACATCTTCAACATTATGTTCCTCAAGATTTGCTACATTTGCTGGGGAAGTGGGCACTACAGCACCACTGTCCAGACTTTGTTTCTCTAACAGTCTATCATTCATTTCTAGTTTCTTGCCTTTGACAGGAAGACCTTTCTGTCTACACAGATCCCTTAAATAATCTGCAGTATTAGTATCGAGGGTCTCCTGGCTGTCTCTTTCCATATTTTTGACTTTTGTTTAAAATAAACTTTTTGTGATAGTTAGCCTTAGGGTTATTTGAAACAAGGTACTAGCAGAACTCTAAAATGTAAATCCAATACTTTTATCCTCACCGCTGTGCACCAGTGTTAGGCAGAATCCTGTGCAGTTCCCTTAGGGAGCACTACACAAGATTAGGACTACAGGTGAGAGCAATTAATCCCCTTTGGTATCAGTCTGTACCACAATGATTTAGTTGGTAGCTATGGCTGAGCAGTCAGACTTCTCTCAAGAGGGAGATGAGCAGTATTCAGGGTTTACATAATAGGCCTACAGTACTATGGCACAAGGAAACACTGACCAAAGCTTTGTATTAACAAGTAGATACATATTTATTTTATACACTTCTAGATAAACACATCTATCACAGTTCTTAAAGCAAGTTAAATAAGTCAGAGGAAAAATATACACACTCCCTAGTTAAATTGTAGACCAAGTGAACCAGAGTGAAAACTGAGCAAAACGGCACAGTGAAAACTACACACAAGGAAAGCTCTATCAATTTCTTACAAGGGAGGGAAAGTACAAGTTATATAGAAATAGCTTCTCACACACCCTAGCAACACTTCCCATGAGTTTGTGAACCAGCTTAAGCAAGACAGTGCATCAGTATAGACAATACGTAAATGAAAACTGAGCAAAATGACATTTCACAAGGTTTAGAAAGAGGAAGAAAAGGGTAGTTATCAGAAGTAGGTGCATCAACACAGTTCTAGTTGAGAATCAATCTAAAGAAGGCAGGTCTAACAAATGTAGCCAGAGTCAGTGGTACAGGGCAAGGGCCCAGGAGCAAAATGTTCTTGTAGCTGCAGTCAAGTCTTTGGTTAACAATTTTGAAAAGGTGGATGCAGAAGTTGAAAGATAATGTTAAGAAAGAGGGACGGCCAACCCAACAGGTAGGTAAAGGATTTAAAACACCTTTAGTGCTACCGCGAAGAAAGGGCGGCCTGGTGGAACAATGTACCTTTAAAGTGAAGAAGTGGCTCCTGCGGTGGCGGTTGTTGCTGGTAGTTCCTGCAGTTCAGGTGATCCAGCAGCGCAAGAGAGGTTCTCGTTGTGGAGGAAGGTTCGAGTCACTGCACTACCCAGGGATGACACCAGCCGCGGTGCTGCCCGACGAATAAAAGGTACGCTCCTTTAAAACACGGTCCAGGTGGACTGGTGCCTGGCTATCCAGTCTCCAAGTACAAGGTATGGGAGATTCGACCAAGGCAGGTCTGGGAAGGCGATTGGCAAACTGGTTGGCCCCACCAGCTCAAGGGAAGAAGGCTCTTGCAGGTGAAGATCTTCTCTCGTCGTGTGGAGAAAAGTGGTGAGACGCTGCAGCAGGGCTTCACTGGTGGTTCAGTCATTGCAGATGTCTTTGGCTTCTCTCCTCTTCGGCTTCTTAGTTCCAGTGGCGACGTCTTGCTCTTCCAGTCCTCAGGACCGTGCTTTTATGCAAAAAGATCCCATTTATACAGCCTAGCTGTCACTCACACAGTGGAGTGGTCATCTTGGCGGGAGATCCTCCAGCCTATCAGGATAGAGTGCGACATGGGTTGCTGAGGCAACCCTGTCCAGGGGTCCTACTCCCCTCCCACACAATGGACCCACCCCAGACTCAGTGGTGCCGAAAGGAGGGCTTCTCGGCAGAAGGCTGCCAAACGGGAGAACAAAGGATCCCCGACCTGGGTTAGGAGTTTAGAGAAAGATACGAGAAAGAAGTTATATTAAAGTTCTGGCAATAAAAACCTAACGGAGTAAAGTTAATATTAAAATACACCAGCGGTATGTTAGAGGCTGTCAGAAAAAGTGGTAGCCTCGAACAATGGGAAAATCCAATAGGAAAATATTTGCGGTTGAATATTTTTGGTAGTAACCACTGCCACCAGCCAGAAACTTTTGAGAGCGGGACTGTAAGGTTGCCCTCTGGGAAATGAACATAAGGGAAAAACTATTAACCCTTTCCAGTACCTCCATAGTAAAATGGGTTGTACTGGTCTAGTTCATAAAAATTGACTAGTAAAGTTAATTGGGACTTTACATGCCCTGGGAGACAGTTGTCAGTCCCAGTATATGGAGTATATGTTTGGGGGTCACTATGACACTCCTGTGTCACTGCACGGAGGGTGCTGTGTAACACATGTGCATAAAGATGGTTCCTATGGAGGGGAGAGAAACTCCATAGGCATTAAACACAAATATAGCTTCGAACACACATAGCAAAAAAGCCTAAGAGTGGGAAAACGATCCTCACTCTTAGCAGGAGAAAAAACAAACCCTTCAAATCCAGCAAAGCTGCAGGGGGACTCTATAGGTAAGGGAAATTATAAGACGAGAATTCTCCCTAACACTAAGCAACCATAACTTGCACCGCCACCGTGCACTGCTAAGAATAACACCCAGGACATCAAAGATGACATCACAAATGTCATTGATTACACCATTGATGACATCACATGTCTGGCTCCCCCTTTTTTCCTTTACTGACATAGCTACGCCACATGATTTTGTTCAGTAACAGTCAGGAACTAAAAATTGCAAAGGTACTATATTTGTAGCAGCATGGTGCTGTTGCTATATCAGCCTCAGCACCACTCCCAAACCCTCCACCACCACCACCTCCCCAAGGGGCTGCAGTAGGGAATACGCGTGAGGATGTAGAGAGCGAGGATGAAGAGGATGAAGAGAACTCCCTACTACCAGCACTCGCCGGGAGTCGTGGGTGTGGCGGTTGTTTACCGTTTATGGTAACGTACCAAAAGCATGTGCAAACCAGGTCACCTGTAAACAGTGCAAGTTGGTGCTGAGTCGTGGGAGACCTGGTGCGTACAGCTTTGGTACGACAACCATGAAGCGACACCTTACTTCGTTCCACACTGTGAACATTCGCAAGGTTGTACCATGTAAAGAACGTAGTCGGTTGAGTTCCTCTGCAGCATCCTCCGTTCCGATCCTCTCACCACAAGAGACACTCCTGTGGGAGAGCGCATCCCTCAAGCTGCTTCACAGACCATTTGCGATGCTGTTGACCCTTACCTATTGAGGGTCACAATATTGTGTATGTACTGAGACGCAGTACTCTGCAGAGGGGAGAGTCTTCGAAGTGCTTTCGAGACTACGGTCACGGAGCAATAGAAGAGCTGCTACCTACCTAAATAAGGCCCACCCTACATCTTTCTCTCTCCACCTGCCCTTTCTTATCCTCGAGGTTGGTGTCCCTTCCTTACCCTCCTTTCCCCTCCTCTCCTAGAGTGCGGTGTGTAAAAAATCCCAAAAAATATAAAACAACAACATTTTTTAAAAAAAGGCTCTTTGCAGAGCCGCCTTTCTCAGTTTAAAAATGGAACTATCAAGTAAACGGTGTAGGCCCCTGTGCATTTTTCTAAAAGTCTGCAGACAGTCCTAGGACAGACAAAATTTTAGGGTGCAACCGTAGCAAAACCAATGCACTTTTCTCTGGGAGTAAGTGGTGGCTCTGAAAAGAGCCTTTTGGTGGTGTTTTGTGTGTTTGAAAAACTTAGATTCGTCAACATGTAATGCAAAATAGCTGACTATAATTCCAAAAAAGGTAGCAATGCATTTTGTACATTTCGAAGAAAAATCTGATTGCCAGCATATGTAAGATGGACTCCATGTCTGTGAAAAATGAATGTGCTACGAAACCTAATATTTTCATTGTGGAAAGAGGACATGCCAACATCTCTTAGAAAGGCACAACCAGCCTTATTGACATTGTGCTTCGCTTTCTCCATTTGTGGACCAAATAAAGAAGAAAGGAGTTACATTTGTCTTTGCGCAATATGAAAAAAGAATATTTGGCAATTTGGAAACATGTCCATGACCTTCTCAAGTCCTTCCTTCATTGCAAATTGCAATGAATGATAATTATATCAGATTGACGCTCTGTCTGTAAAGTAGCACAGAGAGGTACCAAGTCCAGCCACTTCATTCCACGCACTCCATGCCAGTGCACTTCTACATGAGGGAATCCAAGATCTGCAGACATACTGCAACGTTCTGCATGCACCTTCAACCAATGTATCCATGAGTCTCCCAAAATCCAGATAATCTGTTTTTGAGCACACACAGCCGTAGCTGTCTGTTCTCCTCTCAGGAAAAAGACATTCTCACTAAATCTCCCCGTTCACAACACACCCACTGAACTTTACTGACCAATCGCTAGCTTCGCTCATTCTCCTTTGCATGCCTCTCCACCCCAGAATCCCCATATGTAATACGTGCTGCCTGCAGACTACTGCAATGTCCGCAGACATGTAGAGGATCTAAGCGTGATGACTGTACATTTAAATAGTGTTCCCCATTTCCCCTTTAAGGTGGGCTCTGAAAAGAGCCAATTTTTTGTTTTTTTTGCAGATGCCTGACAGACACCTGTTATTTTGTATTTTTTGTTTTTTTTTCTTTCTACTTTACTCCTACAATCATCTCAAAACCTTCTTCAAAGCAAGCCTTACATTCCAAAAGAACATGGCATTTCCCAAAAAAAAGATAAAGAAAACCATCTGCTTCAAAATAAGCCGCATTACTGGAAACAATGTTCTCGTGGCTACAGAAAAACATACCAGCTCTGAACATGAAAGCACGCATACCGCGATTGATTGCACGTCTACCAATACTTTGATTAGGACAAAAAACAGAACTGTTGTCCCATTTTGCTCTAGGAAGTAATCCAGAAAAAAATACTTTCGCAGTTGGAAAGATGTTGATGACTGCTTGAACCAACTGTTCCAAATCTCCCAAGAAAGTAGGTGAACTCACATAGCCGAAATGGAAAGCACCATAGTGCAGAACTAACACGTGGGGACTGTTCATCCTACGCATATCTCTGCAAACTTGGAGAATTGCCTCTACATTCCAGTCAGTCGCGGCGCTCTATACCACCTCCACTCCTCTTTCATCGAAATTGTTTGCCACATGCCTACATTGAGAATAGTGCTGTAAACCATGGACAAAAATATCTCCGAGCACCAACACCCTGACTGTTTCCACCTCTGCCATCTTCACTACACACACTCTCTTTCTAAACAAATCAACAATGTCAACATCTGATTGGCTGATCCCTACAGTCCCCTTTCCATGCTGGATTTGCTGTAAAACCTTGTATGTGGCATGCCCTACCCCGGACAGGCGCGGTGTCCATGCGGCATGTAACTCTTAGCCAGTCCTTCTACCCTTTCCACATCACTGGCGAATCCATTCCCTCATTGGACAGAGCTAAGCAGTCACACAACCATCCACCAATCACATCCAAGACCTCTACATCTAACTCCATCATCAGAGTTCTGCACTTCAAATGTACTGTTGATCACTCTGAATACAAGTCTCAAATCATTGCAAAGCACCTACTACAAAAACTACTGTGCACGTCTCGAGGATTTCTACTTCCAGCTCCATGCATACCAACATGAATGATTACAAAGTACAGATATGCATATTTTATTCAGAGTACATGTGCAACTCCTATGATTCCATACAAACAAATTAATGCCACTAAATCTGAATAGCCAAAACATACATACGAACGCTCCCGCTTTAAACGCGAGACACACGATTTTTTATTGAAAAATCACATTACTTCTTACTATCTCCCACATAACCTATACATACGTACCAACCCTCCCGATTTACACGCGAAACTCGATTTTTCATTAAAAAATTTCTCAATTTTTTACTGTCTTCCACTTAAATTAATGCTACTCCCAATGCGATCGTATGAGAAAAATAAACGTTCTCGATTGCTGTGGTGACATCTCCCTCTTAGGTGCTCCCGATTTTTCGCATGTCTACTTATAATATGAAACTATTCTAATTTTTCCCATCTACTATAATGACCTATCACTTCCAAACCTCTCTGCTATCTACAACACAGCTGGAAAAAAACAAGGGAATTTCATGAACTTAAAATTCTACTCATTTGCGCAGCAGGTTGAACTAACATACTGCAAATAACCTATAAAGGCTGCACATAGTCAAATAAAATGCACGCATACACTGTGTTGAGGTATCAAAAGGGAATACGTCCACGAAAGCATAAAAATGTGCGTGTACATCAACATCACTGCTATAAAAACACAACATTACTAACTTCTTCCTTTTACAATTGCAGTGAAGACCACTGTCCTGAAAATCAGCAGCATCTACACTACAAACAACATATCCAAAGAAACCTGCTCATTGCACAAAAAAACGTAAGTCCAATACTACCTTTATATTCTTACTGTTCCTCAAAGACACTGTGTGGGTCATTCATGTAAGTTGCGCACCAAAAAAAACATCGATTTCTGAACCATTCTGCCCACAAAACCACATTTATTAAACAAAGATTAACAGGCAGAATGGCACACAAATCCCGTTTTTTTTGGAACACAAATAACATACACAAGCCTTAGAATGTTAGTACTACAAAACAAATACCTGTTTTAATTGTATAACATTACGTTTATTATTAATGCTTCTCCTCACCACTAGCTCACCTTCTACTCTCATCTGAAGCACAGTGTAGTAACATACAAACAGAAAAATAGCCTTCTGAACTCATTGCAACTGCCCAAAGCACATTCACACACCACCACAAACAGCTTCCCCATCAAAATCATACACGCATGCACACAGCACACATACATTGTAAAACAGACCAACCCATACCTTCTTTTTTTTCAACAGACCCCAAAGAATGCCTACCAAAAAGCAAGTGCATAGAAAGGAATGCAGAAATAGAGCAAATGAAAATAAGTATCCAAAGTAAGCATCCATCTCTACCAGAGTTTGTACAAAACGTTGAAACAAAACATCTAATGCAGTCATTTAGCGAAACAAAAGAAGCTTCAACTACAGAAACTTTGCCTCTTCTATCACGAAACAGAAAATGCTTAACAAGAATTTGGCTACCAATATTGCTAACACTGCTCCTATAAATCCTCATATAATAGCAAGAAAACAAAGTAAACAAAGTATTTTAGCAAAAATGTTCCGCCACAGAGTCCTTCAGAATCTAATAAGAAGAGGAGCGAAATCATCCACAACCTTTAAAACCTACCATAGAAAATGTATTCTAGAAGCTCTCATAGACAGTGCAATCCTTCTCAAAAGGAAGTTATTTATTTTAGTTTTAAACAGGATGAAACCACTAACAAAACTAACTACTAAATTACAAAAGAAACTTCTCAATAAACGGAATGTCAACAAAAATAACTTATTAAATTATTGTGAAGCTGAATGGAGTCACACGACGACCACAGAACGATATTTTAATGAAGAAGCATACACACAAAATCAAACAAACACAATTGCCATCCATAGCAGTGGATGGGGATATGAACAAATCAATAATACCATCATGGAACAAGAAACACTGCTTACAAAAGTATCACCTGAAAACTCAGAATTACCTCTCCATTCGACTGAACCAGAACATCCAGCATACAAATGGCTGTGCACGTCAATGTGTAAAAATCCCAACAAATCTTTCAAATCTTTACGCCAGTTCCTCAATCAGTATGTGAAAGGTAAAGACAAAATCAAAATGAAAGTGCTGCAAAATATGGATACTTGTCCAGTGCGCAAATACACAGGACTACAAGGACATTCATTAGCCTGCATTTCAGGACCTATTTGCAAAAGCACTTTCCATGATATCAAAATGATATCAACACATCATTCAAATGTAAGAAATCTAGTGCCTAAACTGTACTATGCTAAACGTCCAGCTTTAAAACTAGCCAATTAATTTAACACTCTTCTGCATGGTACACCCAAATAACTACAAGAAGAAATCAACCGTATCCAGAGAAAATATTTTGGAAGGGAAAGCCACTGACAAAATGCAGTAGCTTTATAACAGACTAGCAACAAATCTGTACATGGCAACCTTCTATTACACACATACAAAAAGAAATACTAAAATTTAAAAGTACATCCGCTGAAGTACCAAACCATGTGTGTGTGTGTTGCCGCAGAACATTTTACAAAAGTAACACAAAAACTATAGATGTAACATACAAAATAGAAAACAATGAAGATTCCAAATGGTTTGAATTAACTCTCTACCTTTTACCAGAAAACAAATACAAAATAAGTGAACCCTTAATATGTTGCAGTTACTGCACTACAAAACTTGACAACAACCAAACTCCTTTACATGCTATCACAAATAACTTGGAATTATTCCCACTACCAAAACCCCTGCAACAACTCAATTTGTATGAGATCATCATATTTCAAAGGTACACCCATTTCAAGCAATAATACGCCTTCAACCAAAAACAGCAAAATTACCTCCCTCTGAATTGGTGAAAGGCATTTGTGGCAAAGTAGTTTATTTGCCATTAGATTTGACAGAAAATGTGCACACTCTAGGAGTGCAATGTCCAATAGAGCATTCTTTAATTGTCTTAGCAAATGGTGTACCAACAAAAGACACAAAAATGTGGCAACAACGCGTGGATTTACATAAAGTTAGACAAGCCTTGCAATATCTGAAAGACAATAATGAATACTACAAAGAAATACATATTGAAGAAAGCTTAAGGGAAACAACTGAAATAATTCAAGAATCATCACAAACAGGTCAATTTGAACTTCTGGATTCTGCTGCAGTATCCACTCTTTTGGACCATTATACAATTCATCCATTGCACTCTAATGAGAGCATAGATGATGCACTAGAAACTTACCAAATGCGACAAACCAAAGGTTCACCAATGAGCAAAAGTATAGAAGCACGTGCTTTTCCACTACTATTTTTCGTAATGGCAAAGGAGGAAGATACAATGGTAGACCCACTGAGATAACAGCATCAGAATACTGCTCAATACAAATGTATTCTAAAGATCCCAGATTTAGACCAAATGTGGAATACATATTGCACCTACTCTTTGAAAGTGAACTAGCAACCCTATGTTACGAAGTTGCACACATATTGAAATCTGGAACCAACTTTCAAAATATGTCAGCTACGCAATTAATACAAAAAGTGCAAGAAAAAGATGACGTTTTACAATCAAGCATAACTAATCTGTTTGCAAACATGCGTGGTACGAAAGAATACTGGTTCCGACGTCACGGAGATGTACGTTGTATGATCGGGAACCTTGGACCACCCACTAGGTTTGTTACATTAACTTGTGCAGAATATGCATGGGAAGATTTACATAATTTCCTACGCATATCAAACAACAACAAAACCAACATAGATATACTAACACCTGGAGAACTTTGCTCTCTAGATCCTGTTAATATTTCAAGATATTTCCACCATCGTTTCCTTGCTATGCTACATTTTATTTGTAATAAAACTGTTCCACCCCTCGGAGAAGTGCAACACTTCTTTTGGAGAAAAGAATTCCAAGCCAGAGGAGCACTACATATCAACATGCGTTTATGGATTGAAGGTGCACCTAAATTTGGTCAGGACAGTGATGCCACTGTTTTGCAGTTCATCCAAAAATATGTCACTTGTGAAATCCCTTCACAAACGACACATAGTGACCTTCATGGACAAATTGTACAATTTCAAAGACACAAATGTGGCAAATATTGTCATCGCAAGTACAAAAACAAAGGGAAATACTACACCACATGTTGCTATGGTTTCCCTAGACCAGTTACAGAAACAGGTGAAGTGAACAACTTCATGTCTTCAGTTCGACATAGTGTTAAAGGTAAATCACCTAAGAACACTTATTACATAAAAAGAACAGAAGAATCAAAATATATCAATGATTACAATGCAATCATTTCCCTCTTATGGAAGCCAAACATAGATGTGCAGTACATTGCAGACAATTCCACTGCAGTTGCACAATATGTTACAGCCTACTTAACAAAGCAGAAAAAACAGAGCTGCAAGACCTCTGGAATGACCTATCATCAGACAAAACACTATCTCAGAAATTGCAGAGGCTAGGCATAAAAATGCTCTCTCACAGAGAATGTGGCGCCTATGAAGCTGCAGATTGTTTAACTGGTACTGCTTTGTATGGAAAATCTGAAAATATAGTATGGCTAAGTCTTGGTCCTGCTAAATCTAGAAAAAGAGTTTTCAAATAATATGAGGACATAGAAACAATAGCCAAAAATGATCCCAACAGCCAAGACATTTTGAAAAACAATTTACTAGACACATACTACCCAACAGGAGTACCACTTTGGAAATCATGTGTCTATACCACATAGCCCAAAACTTTGCATACAAAAATAATATAAAACCTGATGAAAACAAAGGTAGATACAGAGTGACAGATTGTGAAGGCAGTTTAGTGAAACTTACCAAACAAAGCTTAATTAATCATGACAAATTGTCATTAAAAACTCCTCAACAGAAAGAACTGTATTACATGACCCTGCTACAACTTTTTAAACCATGGAAAAAAGAAGAAGACATACTCGATAACTATGACTGCTATGAAGACGCTTTCAAAGCAAATGAAAGCACTATCACCGATGTGAACTTTACGCAGTGCAAAACAATGAACAACAACACAAAGAGGAACTGCAGGCCCAACTAGATCAGGATACTTCAGACAGTAGTCAATCTTCTGTAACAGGAAGCCAAGAACCACTAGGACAGCCACTAATAGCAAATGAGGCAGAATTAGCTATGACAGAAGTGGAAAACACCATGTGCCACTATGAAGAAGATACAGAAGACTTAACTGCACTACAATCAAAACTTAACAAAGCCCAGCACACCATTTTTGAAGAAGTAACAAAAGAAATTGCACATGGTGTACAACACGAAAATAAAGAATGTACCTGCCAAAATTACAAACCTATACTGTTGTACGTCAGTGGTGAAGCTGGGTCAGGCAAAACATTCTTAATCAAAATTATCAGCAAGTTCCTTCAACAATTGACAAACAACAAACTGTCAGCTGTTGTAACTGCCCCCACAGGTTTAGCTGCCTACAACATAGGCGGTGTTACTTTACACCGATTACTACTCTTTCTAGTAGAACACCAAAACAAATTAGACTATTACAAACTTTCTACAGAAGCTGCAATGGAACTATGCAGACTATTAAAACAAATGAAAATGCTACTAATAGATGAAGTGAGCATGGTCTCCAACCTAATGTTGGCTTTGAGTCACCTCAGATTGCAAGAAGTACTTAAAACAAACTATGAAGAACTCTTTGCAGGAAAACACATTATCGTTTTCGAAGATCTTCTACAATTGACACCAGTGAAAGGTTAACCTATTTTTAAAACCTTAGGACACAAACTCTGCCGTAAAGCTGTTGGCAGCATAGGAAATGTCAACCTTTGGCAACAATTCCAATGCAGAGATTTAACAGAAAACATGCGTCAATCTGCAGACCTCACTTACGCCAACATTTTAAAAAGTATTAGAATTGGTGTACTATCTCAAGAGGCACAAGCAATATTGAAAACCTGGCATATCCATGCACTTCATGGCGATAACGCATGTCCTACTGATGTTATGGAACAATTAGCGCACAATAATGTCAATTGTATGGCCTTAATGCCAACTCTTGCAAGCTGTTCCAAATTCAATGAAACAATGTTAAAAAAAGAAATGCAACCAATAATTGAAATTTGCTCCACAGACAAACTGGAAGTACATGGTATGACACTACCCATGTGTCAGCAAGCCACAACAAGACTAAATACCTTATAAAATGCAATCTCCAACACAGCTGGGTTTAAAAAAGTATTACAATTATCCTTAAATTGTAGAGTAATGCTGAAACGTAACCTTGACGTGGAGCAAGGACTAGTTAATGGGGCACTGGGTACAGTTCTTGGCTTTCAAACATACCCACGTGACAACAACATTCAGTTCGTCAATATCCTCTTTGACAAACTTGCAGAAGTTTGTTTGTTTGTTTGTTTATTTATTTGCTAATGTGCACCAAGCCCTTGGGTAGATGGGCGCAAGAGAAACAAGAAATCTTAAAACTTAGTTACAGTGCAAAGGTGGAAATACATAGAGCAGTGATTGCAATCGAAGCAAGATACAGGTACAAGATACATTAAATACAAAAGCAATGGTCTAGGTATGTCAAGGAGGCATTATCATGAATATCAGTGTATGCACACCTACATATACACATATGTATAAGCCACCTTACATGTCTACATTGTCATGTGTCCATATAGCATACGAACATAGTTAACCAGGCTATGGTGTAGTTAAGTGGAAGCAAAGAAGGGTTGTGTTGGGGCTGGAGTGATAGGAATATAATTCATAAGTTATGTGTTTTTAGTGTGTAGCCATTTGAGTATCTTATGTCTGAATTTAGGGTAGGGTTGTTCTAGTCTGAGGTCAACTGGTAATTTGTTCCAACATTGTGCCGCTTTAACAGGGAAGCTAGATTCTCCTGCTGTCGAGCGTTTCAACCTAGGAATCTCCAACATATATGAGTTGGCAGATCTCGTAGGGCGGGTAGCTGTTCTCCTTGTAATTTTATCCATTAGGTATGGGGGTGCTAGGTTATTCAAACATTTGGAGGTGAGGGATGCTGTTTTGAGGAGAATTCTGTCCTTTATTGGCAGCCAGTTTACATCTTTCCTGAATTTGGTAATATGCTCTCTGTAGGGGATGTTCAGAGCTGCCCCCAAGGCATTGTTCTGCAGTCTTTGAATTTTGTCTGTAATATATTTGTTAGCTCCTGAGTACAGGGCATTACAGTAATCTAATCTTGACATAATGAGAGCATTGGCAAGTGTGGTGCAGCTCGATCTCGAGAGGTATGGTCTGGAGGCTCTGATAAGTTTGCAAGTGTATGTTGTGGATGAGGCAAGGGAATTGACTTGCTTTTTAAGAGTGAGAGAGGAGTCCAAGTAGAATCCTAAGGTTTTAATTACAGACATCACCTTGTTAGGGTTGTTATCAGTATTAAAGGATGGGTAGTTTGGGCTACGTTTTTGAATATTGGCTTCAGAGCCAAAGATTAGTAGCTCTGTTTTTTCGTCATTCAGGCAGAGGCCATGGGATGCCATCCATGCCTGAAGTTTGGTGTATATTTTGTTCACCAAGGCTGAGTCCGCCTCAAAGTTGCCCGAAAGGGGTATGAGGATCTGTGTGTCATCTGCATAATTAGTGTAGGTGACACACAGTCTATCCAACTTGTCGAACAGAGGCTTGGTGAAGATATTATACATGGTGGGGGATACGCAGGAGCCTTGTGGGACCTCACAGGTTATATTGATAGGGTCGGCAGAGGCAGAAATAGAGAAGACTCTCATGGTTCTGTTAGCTAAGAAAGATTGGACCCAAGCTATAGCGTCATTAGTGAAGTTGGCGGCAGATTGAAGGTGATTGCATAACACTACATGGTCCACCAAGTCAAATGCTGCTGACAAGTCCAGTAGGAGTAGCAAGGCTATTTTTCCATTATCCTTTAATTCTTCAATTTGTGTCTTAAGGTCTAGCAGTGCTGTTTCAGTACCGTGGAGAGGGTGGAAGCCCGATTGTCGTGAGCCAAGTAGGTGGTTGGCCTCCAGATAGTCCTGAATTTGTATGTAAGCAGCTCTATCTAAAATTTTAAGAAGAAATGGCACAGTGGTGTAAAAGGATAGGGCGCTCAACAGCTCGATTCCTTCTCTTCAAAGACATGTATGTACGTAGAGAACAATTTTCTCTAACTCTTGCATATGCAGTCACCATTCATGAATCCCAAGGTCTTACCCTAGACAAAGCATTGATAGATATTGGAAACACAGTCTTCAAAGAAGACATGAGCTACGTAGCATTATCACACTTATGTACACTTCACAGTCTATTTCTAATCAACTTTGATGCAAGTAAAGTGAATGCTGATATTCCTTGCATTTTAGAATACAATAGACTACGTTCACTGTACATCTAAAATCATATCCTGTTCCACAAAAAAGAAAATGTTTTAAAAGAAAACTAATTCAAACAGAAATGCAACAGAATCTTCCTGCAAATCTTTCAAAGAGAGTAAAAGAAGCTAATACTTCATCAATTACCACAACCAAACAAGAACCTATTAGTGAAAGTAAAACAGGTACTTCTTCAAAGAACGAACACAAACTCTGAACAAATCACTCGGACACAAAACTATCTGGTACATTCATATTTTCAAATGAAACTGGTGTAAATTGCTATGCAAATGTAGCAATTAATATTCTATTTCAATTGCCACCAATTATTAACAACATTTACTTACACAGCACAGACCAATTGTGTCTGCAAATGTTAGTCCTTCATAGAAACGCAACAAACAATCCTGACAACACGGAATAAGACAAGAATTGGACTACTGTGCTGGAATGGTGAGGTTCACTATAAACTCACAAGAAGATCCACAAGCATTTCTAATGTACTTACTATAAGTACTGGAAAACAAAAACATACCTATAAATGAAATCTTCCAGATTTCATACATGTGGAAACACACATGCACTCTCTGCAGCAATGTGACACAGGAACAAAACCCTAATGAACGATTTGTGTATGTATCCATACCTAGTTGTGAATCCATTCCATTTCAGCAACTTTTACAAAATGCATACCATGGCAGATTATGTACTATCTGCAATTCAGAAAATCGATCCACCTTACTGATACAAACACATAGTAACTACATAATACTAATGCTTCTATGTTACAATGCAGATGGTACCAAAATCAACTGCAAGCTGACTGGATTCACACACGGTCAAGTGTCACTTGGTAAGAAAACCTTCACAACAATAGGTATAATCTACCACGCAGGATCCACAACCAATGCAGGTCACTACACTGCATATATTAAAAATAAATGTGAATGGTTCGAATGTAATGATAGTAGCATTACTCTAAAGCAGAGATTACAAGCACATCTTACAGATGCTTATTTAATATTCTTAAAACCAAAATGTAATAACTAATGTGTACTACAACATTAACAAAAATTCAATTAAAAGACTATAAACAGTTAGAATAAGCCAATAGGTATCTAACTGCCCAAGATTGTATAACAACCACACAGGTAAATGAATACCACTGAATTGTAACAAAAAATACACAGTTAGAATAAGCCAACAGGTATCTAACTGTTTAAAAAATCTGCAACAAGTCAACATATAGAACATTAACCAGAAACAACAAGTGAACACTCAAAGGAAACAAAGAAATAGTTTGTAGCATAGCAAAGAAAGGTTTTTTTTTAATCCGACAAGAATTTTTTTCCCCCAGACCCAATGATTTGAAAAACAAACACAGAAACTGAGCAAAATGCACAGTACACTGGTTTGTAAACTAACTATGAGGGTAAAAAAAAAAAAAATGTGTATTATACAATGTAATAAGTCTTTATAAAATACAAACACTAACATGCTCTTTTCTTTGATCACATACATTGAAAAAGAATATTTCCTACAAGTACTAAAGACATGTAAAAAATATATTGAATCTCAACAAATGAAACAGTAAGTATAAGTTCACACATTTCATACATATCCGAATCTATACGTGTGATCTGTGGCTGTAATATGGTGCAGTGGCTGTGGCCAGGGCCTAGAGTTTTGGATGTATAACCTATGGCCTGCGGCCATGCAACCAAGACTGTAAATCCTACCCACAACCACCGCAGCATATCAAACCCATGGTGGCTATAACTTCACTGCTTATAACTTTGGTCTTGGGTGCATGGCCTCTGGCCATGCACCTAAGACTCTAGGTTGTGCACACAACCACCGCACCACATCACACCCATGCTGACTTATAACTTCAGTGCTTATAACTTTAGTCTTGGGTGCATGGCCTTTGGCCATGCACCCAAGACTCTACATTCTGGCCACAACCACCACATTATATAAAACCCATGCTGGCTTATAACTTCACAGCTTATAACTTTGTTCTTGGGTGCATGGCCTTCGCCCATGCACCCAAGACTGTAGGTCCTGGCCACAACCACTACAGCATATCACACCCATTGTGCCTTATAACTTCAGCACTTACTACTTAGGTTCTGGACACAACCACTGCAGTATATGAAACCCATGGTATTCAATTCTATGGCTGTATCTATGGGTGTGATATGCTGCGGTGGTTGTGGCCAGGGCCTAGAGTCTTGGGCATATGGCCTATGGCCTACGGCCTACGGCCATGCACCCAAGACTCTAGGCCCTGGCCACAACCACTGCAGCATTTCAGAACCATGGTGGCTTATAACTCATTATCACACCCATACATTTTAACTGCAGCATATACTCAATTTGCACCCAAGACTCTAGGCCCTGCCCACAACTACCCCATATATAGTTGAATCTATGGGTGTGATGTATGGGTGTGATATGCTGCGGTGGTTGTGGCCAAGGCCTAGAGTCTTGGGTGTATGGCCTACGGCATACGGCCTGCGGTCATGCACCCAAAACTCTACATCCTGCCCACAACCACCGCACTATATAAAACCCATGGTGGCTTATAACTTCAGTGCTTATAACTTTGTTATTGGGTGCATGGCCTTTGGCCATGCACCCAAGACTCTAGGTCCTGGCCACAACCACCAGAGCATATCACACCCATTGTGGTTTATAACTTCACTACGTATACATTTGGTCTTGTGTGCATGGCCTTCACCATGCACCCAAGACTCTAGGCCCTCCCCACAACCACCTGATCGATATTCGATACTACGGGTGTAACTATTGCTGTGATATGCTGCGGTGGTTGTGGCCAATAGTGTAATATATATATATAACTTTTCCACCCATGGGGTGAGTGCTTTTATACACCTTATGTCTGTCACAGAGGGATAACTTTTACCTCTGTTTTCAAGATGTGCTGTATTTTTTGAATTAAAGATGATATAGCAATAGCTAGGTCTTGTGTGCTGGGAGTTTTTGTACTTGCCTACTGGGTGGTTTTTAGTAGTGCTACAACCACGCAGAGACATGTGTTTTTCCTGTATTTAAACGAATTTGGCTAAGTTCGTTTCCCGAGCACCAACCACCAAAGGAGGGAGAGCGCCACTTTTTGGCCATATCGGTTTACACACACATATATATATATATATATATATATATATATATATGTATATATATATATATATATATATATATATATAGATATATATATATAGATAGATATATATGTATATATTATAGTCAAAATAAAAATGCTAGACTCGTGACACTGAAGAAAGCACTTGATCAAATACTAAAACAACCTTTTATCTTTTGTCTCATAGACAGTCATTTGCCATTCTAAGGTAGACAGCCTGGTACACCCCAGTTGTACTCTCTTGAAATACCCGGATGAGAAAGAGGAAGAGGACAAATAGAAACAATTAAAATTCCTGTTCTTTGCATGCATTTAAATAACATTTTGGGAACATATGGATGACCGCAGACGAGCACAATTTTTTTGACACGTTTTGTGATAAAAGCAATATTGTTTTGAACCTCTCAAGACATAATTCTGACAGGTGTTGGTGCTCATATCATCATTTTTCAAAACACCACGGCATTAAAATATGTGTACCATTAAAGCATACACCCATTGCTTTGTTCTCTAAGAGCGTAAACCCTAAATTAAATGTTGACCTCTATTCAGATGTCAATTTGAATTACCAATTGATTCAGAGTTGGTTTTGCTGATGGAATGGTAGTGGTTTGTTATGCCTTGATTTCATAATTTTCAAATAACAAATAGGCCATGCATTGCAAAAGACAAAGAGAGACTACCTGTGTTTCGAGCTATACTCTTTTTCGGGGCTCTTACATCATCATAAACTCGAATTAACAAAGGAAATTACGTTATTTGCTGGTGTGCAAAATGAAATCAATTTCACGGATAAAAAGACTCCAATTTGTAGTTTCTATCTTTGTTTCTAAAGAAAAGGCACTGATGCTTTTAAATCAGCTTCAGGTTGACTGTTGAACAAGATATGGCTTGTATGACTTATGTTGCATGTACATTTGCACACAAAGAACCTGATTCATGGAAGTATTTGCATCGGAAAATAGGGGTCTTGCACGCAAATTCACATTTGTCGGTTCATGGAACCAACTGTGCAGGACTTTCTTGGGACTTGCTTAGATTTCGTGCAGGCCTGGAACATCTGTGCAAGCCATTGAGCGCCTTGTGCGAGACACCATGCAGAACATGGGCGTGGTTTGAGCAGAGAGATGGGAATGGGCGCAACTCAGAAAATGGGGTAGAACAGGCGAAAAAGTAGGTATTATGAGGAACGGCCCGCAGGCTGTCTCTCGCACACCCACACTTGCGCCAAACGCCATGTATTTATGGAAACACCTGGGCATCCTCTCGGCATAAGAATGGCCACTCAAATACCTCGATCACTACGCCACACGAAGGCAAGCGTAAGTACATGAGCATAGGATTTTTAGTGTAGAGGTTGGTTTGCATGTCGGATTTAGGGGTGTGTGTACGCAACCAGGGTTCCAATCTAATTTAGGGGTTGCGTAAGTAGTGTAGCGGGATGCAGGAATGGTTTACCGGGGTTTGCAAGCCAATTTTCAGAGTTTAGACAGAGTTAAGATTTTTCATTTGCATGTTGTTGCAGTTCAGGCATCAGTTACAGCCCTTCTTAAGGTCCCTGAGATGCAGGCCTGCTTCAGGGGGACCCCACACAATGTTTGAAGGGTGCATGTATTCGCGCCCGGGGGAGCATGCAAAAGTCGCTGTTCTGGCTAATATTCCTTTCGTGTGGGTGTGTCGGGGCCGTTCTGGGCACGAATTGCACATACAGTTACTTTGCGCAGTGTCCTTCTGGGCAGCGTTTCTGCGCACATTTCCATGAATCAGGCCCTCAGTCTTCCTGATAATGCTTGTGGTGCTGTCCTCCATCCGGACCACTCATAAAGCAAAGATAGTTATTCAGCAGCCTTCGTATTTGGATTCAAGAATACAATGGCTGCAATATCAGTTACTTTTCAATTGCAGCTCAAAATCGTCTAGATGTAATAATTTCGTTCACCCCAAACAGAATTTTTACTGGGTCTCAGGGTATTTAATTTCAGATTCCTGTGGGTGGAGCTAAGTCAAATTCCCCTAGAAGGTTTTTAAGGGAACACTTTATTATAGAGTTTAAGAATGGGTGTGCACATGTTCAGTTTCCAAAGCACAGGCATCAGAACACTTAAATACTTCGGATTCTGACCTAGAGGACCAGCAATTGCTTAAACAGCATGCACATTTATTATTTAGTTTGGGCCCCTTCATCTACAGAATAAGACAGAATGTATGGAGTTAGGTTGAAAATGTATTATATAAGATAAATTAATCACAATGAACGTTTCAGTAAACAGTTTTATGAATAAGCCTAATGTTGAATCACGAAGTAACATACATGTGCGCAAGTAGGTTACACTACATAAGAACGAATTAATATTATGATGACGAGTAGTATTACTACTACTACTACTACTACTACTACTACTAATAATAATAATAATAATAATAATAATAATAATGACCTGTATACACTATACTGGTACTGATGAACAAATGAATATGTCCATGCATGAGGAACTTTACGTCATCATTCAGGCAGAGAGGTAACTGTAACCGGTTTGTCATTGTTAACTCATTTCTAAAATGTCTACAGACTAAAACTCTCCAATAACTTTTCCTGCCTGAAGCTTTAGAATTTCAGTGGTGTATAGTTCAATTAGGCAATTACATACTCCGTGACTTTCCTTAAACCAATTCAATGAAAAGGTCATTTGCTTGTGATAATAGTTTTAGTTTGTCTTTTGATTATCTCTGTTGAGTGTAATGGCCCTTACCATTCATTTAATTCAAGTTCCCATAATGTAGTATTAAGTGTTGCATTATTCTCAACAATAGAGTTTGGCAACAGTTCACCGGTTAAACGAGTGAAATGGCCCATTCTCGCCGGCTTTTTTTTTCCATTCAAAATTCCCATTTGAAAATAATATACCGATTGGGAAGTCAAACTGAATTTAAAGATTATACATGGATATAAACTAGACACACCGTCATATATAGTGATGTTTAATTTCTTTATTATCATATTTTCTTTTAATTGCACACTTCCTGGAATACTTTATTTTGAAATAGTGAAACATAATGACAAAAATGTATGAACACGTAATGTCACATTCTAAAGAAATGCAAGACTGACAGTTACATATTTCTTCACATTTTCTTCTGAAACACATCACACGTCCAAACAAATGCATGCTTCTGCCGTTATGATAAGATTGTGGATTAGAAGTTACGCAAGTGGAAATATTAACAAAAGCAAACTTCCCTTAAACATTGTACAGCTACATTTTGAGTTGTCAATGTTTGTTTTCATGTTGTAAACGTGAAGATACAAGCCCCAAATCAATTTGTGGTTAAACATTGTGACTTTTGCAAGGTAGGTGTGTGACCACTGCGAATATCTTGGCATGTTAACGAAAAAACACACATCTGATCACACCATTTTTGCCTAATTAACTCATAAATGAACCCGATTCACAAACCAAGCAGGCCCATGTCCAGGAAGTAAAATGCAAGCGTTGGCAAAGCTGATAATGTTGGATTTTGCAGTTCATTTAATTGTACATTGTTAGGCATTCATTTGTGACAGCCACTTGAGGAATGGTGCCAGATCTAAAAAAAATGAAAGGTGAGAGACCATTCATCGCAAGACTATTATTGCGTGATGTGGCGAAGCTGAGACATGAAGACCTCAGAATTGAGTTTCACGATTTTGGATGAACAGCTATGTACTAGAGAAGTAGTTGAAAGAATAAGGAAGGACTTGATAAACTATTGTCAAGGATAGGGTAACATAAAGCGGGGTTCTCCAGGGGCTCCCTGCATTGAATGGATGTATTTTAATTAACACAACACGTCTTGAACCTACTCTTATAAGTCTCTGTTCTTCCAGGAAATTCCTACTCGAAAGACTTTGGGTAACTATGTCTAACTGAAAGTTCGAAACTCTTCTGTAACAGTCTCTGTGCCTCCTGGTTAATAGTGATTAACAAAATGTGGTTTCAGTAAAACAAATGTAAAATGATCATGAGGATAGACCCCTTGCAGAGCTACTCACAGTCTGTGATTTGTTCAGGGCTCTCCAGATTTCCGAACTCACAATCTCTCAGCTAGAGAGGTGTTGGGTTTTTAGTATAGCTCCTTGCATATTTCTCTGTGATTTCTGGTTTGCTGTGCAATTTTTTTCGTTCCCCTTCACAACCTCAGGATGTAACACAATTCACTGAGGGCTCCTTACAGTGTCTACAAGCATCTTCTCAGGTCCTTCAAAATGTTGGCCTTCTCAGGCATTATCTTTCTGAGAACAAGTCTCCTAGGTTGTTTGTGAACTCCGATTTCTCCCAGATCTCTCCATGACCATGTGTTCTCTTACAGTCATACCTCCCGACTTCTGGTTCTTTTCAGGATTCTCTGAGGTCACTCTATTGCCTCTGGATCACTCAGGTTTCTCTTAGGCCTTTCCACAACCTTTAGTTCTCTAAGGTTTAAGTTAGGTTCCATTACAACCTTTGCTTCTCTTGCAAGTCTCTTAGGTCTCACCACAACCTCTATGCCCACTGTTGTCTTAGCTCTCTCCATGACATCTGGTTCTTCCACATTTCTCTTAGGTCTCTCTTAGGTTTCTCTTAGGTCTCACCACAACCTCTATGCCCACTGTTGTCTTAGCTCTCTGCATGACATCTGGTTCTTCCACATTTCTCTTAGGTCTCTCTTAGGTTTCTCTTAGGTCTCACCACAACCTCTATGCCCACTGTTGTCTTAGCTCTCTCCATGACATCTGGTTCTTCCACATTTCTCTTAGGTCTCTCTTAGGTTTCTCTTAGGTCTCTCCATGGCCTCAACTCCCCTAAGGATTCTCTTATGAAAATATTTTGCAATACCCACAGAAAAGGAACATCAACATGGATGCACATGCACATGCTTGTTATAACTGATGGAAGGAAGATTATACAGCGTGAATGCCATATGGCCATTTCTGTCTGAAATCAATTGATAAGTCCGTTCCTCACCTTGTAACTTCAGGATAATTAACAACTCTTCACTAATCTATCCTTCTTTGTCTGTTTCATGCTTAGTAATAAAAAGAACATGTCATGTTCATTCAACCTGAAACCTGAGGCCCCCAATTGTAAAATGTGGAAACACTGCATTGAGCTCATGAAGCTTCAAATGAAGATTCTACATTCATTTTACTTATATCACACGTTAGACTTTTAATACACAGCCCACTTACAAACTTTCCATGTTGGCATTTCATTGTTTCTTCACATTCTCTTGTGCACTGCCAGAGCAAACTGTGCCACGTGACCAGCTAAAATAAAGGATTAGCATGAAATAGAGCATAATCAAAGGAGTATGGGCTAGAGATAAAAAAACAAAGTGGGGAATATGGCAGGGATAAGAATAAAAGGTAGCTGAATCGATACAGAGAGGGTGGAAAATAGAGTGATAGGGAGCAAGCGAAAGAGAGAGAATTACTGGGAGATTCTGCCTGACTGACAGAGTAGGCCAAAAAGAGGAAGAATAAGATGAAGTACTTGGATGAAGGTCTCCAATGCAAGAATATGACAAAGGGGGTTATGATTTAACCACCTTAAGATACTAATTAACAAGTATGCAATCTGAAGAATGAAACAATGACATATGTGAGAAACCTAAATGCACTCTCACAACTACTCCCCAGGGATTTTCTATTCATGAGGCCAGGGAAGGGCCATCTCTTTTGGATCCCAACCCTGGAGGCAGACTAGCGAGGGAGGATCACCTGGGCGATTGGTCCTTGGGGATTGGGGAGAGGATACCAGAGGGTGAGACATGGTATCCTCCCTTTCTTGATAGTGACTTACCTACCCTCCCTCAGACTTTGTAGGATATTGATTTCCATATTCTAATTTTCCACCTGAAATTATACTAAGTACTGAGAAGAAGTAGATGCTTCAATGAGTAATGCAGAATACCTATAGAAAAAACACTATTGTACTGGGATGAAGAAGAGGGATCCTGAACACTATAGAGCTGAAGGTCAGGCATGTCCCAATAATTAGTCTAATATGATTCAGGCAAACCAGGCAAGTGAATCACATCTGAAACCGCCTTGATGGATTCTCGGTGTATAAAAAGGTGGAGCACAGCAAACCTGTAGAGAGAGCAGCAAGAAGGCCAGCGCAACCCATGAGAAGCCAAAGAAGAACGGGCCTTTGAGATGCTGAAAAACTGCATGGCGAAGCAGAGTGTACTTGCATGAGAGGGTGGGCATCAACATTGTTCGTCCCCTTGACCCTCCCAGTTCAGGTAGATACAGGTTCATCCTGGAAAGGTATATTATGCCACCAGAGACCCTTCGGACAATAACAGCCAAGGTGGTTGCCAGGGACCTCCTGGGTACCTTTAACAGAGTTGTATTTCCTAAAGAGGTAATCTCTGACAGAGGAACCAACTTCATATCTAGTTACATGCAAGCTATGTGGACAGAATGTGGTGTAACTTGTACGTTCTCCACCTCCCACTATCCTCAGACCAATTGTCTGGTTGAGAGATTTAACAAGACTGTCAAGGGCATATGGGTGCTTTGGAAAAGCCCCTACGGAGGAAATGGGGTCTCCTCCTACCATGCCTGCTGTATACTTACAGAGAGGCGACTCAAGAGGGTGTTGGTTTCAGCCCCTTTGAGCTCCTCTTTGGACATTCAGTGAGGGGGCCCCCTGCCTTAGTCTGAGAAGGTTTGGAAGCCACCCCTGCAGGCCCTGCCATGTAAGTGGGGGACTATGTGTTAGGCCTCAGAATGAGGATGGCACAGATGATGGGCCAGACAACAACAAATATTAAGGCAAGCCAAGAATTGAACAATTACTGGCATAACCGTAGGGACTCACAAGTGTATTGGACTCCAGGTGAACAGATCCTCGTTATGGAGCCTACCAAGCCTCCTCAAGTATTGGCAGATATGTGGACTGGACCCTTCAGGATAATCTCCAAGACGGTGAAGTCAACTATCTGGTTGACATGGGTGTTCCTGGGGTAGCCCCTCAGGTATTCCATGTCAACGGGTTCAAGCCTTTCCACAGGAGAGAAGTCCCATGCCTCTTGCTAGCTTCAGAGCAAGAAGAGGATGAGAATGAGCCCCTTCTCGATATCCTGTCTAGCAAGCCTCAAGTTGGCTCAATGTAGGGAGTGCAACTTTCTCCAGATCTGAAACCAGAGCAGCAGAGGGCCTGCAGGCTTTACTCCACCAGTATGCCCCTCTGTTTCCATTGACACCAGGCCTCACCCTATGATGTGAGCATTATTTTGACACTGGTGACAGTGTACCTGCCAAACACAGATGCTACAGGATGTCATACACTGTTAAGAACCACATCCAGGTAAATGTTGCCAAGATGTTGAACTTAGGTGTTATTGAACCCACAATCAGCCCAGCGGTCCTTGTCCCCAATGCAAGTTCCCTGGTGTGTACCAAAGATTGGAGGTTCTGTGTGGACTACAGAGGAGCCAATGCTGTGACCAAGACGTATGCACGCCTACTGCCCAGGGCTGATGAGATTGTGGACAAGATAGGTGCTGCCAATTTGTGAGCACCTTTGACCTCACATCAGGCTATTGGCAAAAAGCTCTGACTGACCAGACCAAGGAGAAAACATCTTTCTCAACACCAGAAGGGCTCTACCAGATTAGGGCTATGCCTTTTGGGTTAAAGAATGCCCCTACCACCTTCTAACGGTTAGTCAATCATGCTCTCACTAGGCTGGAGGCCTTTTGTGTGTCATACATGGCCAACTTTGCTGTCTACAGTTCCACCTGGGAGGATAATTTCACATACTTGGATAGGCTTTTGCGGGCCATGAAAAGGGCCACCCTCACTATCAAAGTAAGCAAGTGCCATATAGCACAAGTGAAGGTTACCTACCTTGGTCATGAGGTAGGAGGGGATCAAATCCAACTTCCCCCTAGTAAAGTACAAGCAGTACAGGACTGGGAGACTACCTTTACTGAAACCCAGGTGGAAGCTTTTAAGGGCCTCACTGGGTACTACAGAAATGTCATGGCAGACTATGTCACCATATCTGCACCTCTGACAGCTGTGACATCAACCAAACAGCCTAAGAAGGTTCTTTTGAGTGAATACTGTCAAAGGGCCTTTGATGGCTTGAAGGAAATCTGTTCAGGGCACCTGTCTTGTGTGCCCCTGACTACACCATATTCTTTATCCTGCAAACGGATGCCTATGATACAGGAATTGGAGCTGTCTTGTCTCAGTTAGATGACAAAGAGAGAGAACCCCCCATCAGTAGGCAACTCAAGGGCAGGCTAGTGTTGAAAATTAGTGTTTTAGTATAATTTGGGCACTTAGGCATTTTAGACCTTACCTTACACGGGCCAGCCTTTATGGTCCAAACTGACCATAAGCCCTTACAATGGCTTATGCAGATGAAGGGTGAACATCCCATCCTGCTCAGGCAGTCCATTAGCCTGCAAGAGCTAGACTTCACCATTAGGTATAGGCCAGGGAAGAGTCATGGCAATGCAGATTGCCTTTTCCAGAAGATATGTTGACCGTTGACCGTATGAGTGATGGGGTTACAATCTTGTGGGGGATCACTTTCCTTAACCTCAGTCTGGTGGGGAGCATATGTGATGCTGGAAATGCCATATGGAGGGACAGGGCCTCCAAGTCCTTGTCCTTCCAATTCTCTGTGTGTGGTTTCTCATGTTTTCTGCCACTGAGGTCCAGCCTGGACCTCTGGCAGTGCAGCTCTTCAGTGTATCTTTTAGTGAATCAAAACCCAAGGGATACTCATATGGCACCCATTGGCGTGGGTATACCCTTGTATCCCTTATGTGTGTGTATGGGCACCTGTGTGTGAGCAGTGGCTCTGTGTATCTTCCATGTAGGCATCAATGGATTCCTACACAACGCAAGATGGCCATTGTGGCCTCTTGGTTTCTATTGCCTTTTGCCTTGTTTCGTTTCCCAAAGTCCTAGGAAGCCCTGACTCTGTCCCTTACTTTTGAGTGGCTGTTGGATGGAAAGACCATATATGTCTCTGTTCCTCTTCTTCACAACTGGATGTTGGGAGGAAATACCATACATGGCTCGGCGGCTACCTCTTATCAGACTGACAGGAGCCTTCCCAGAGACTGTGTGGTGTGGGTACACTCCAGGGGTGGGACTTGTATGAATGGAGTCTGAATTGTGCTCACATTCTGTTTCATGGGTGTATGGTTTCTGTGTGTGTGACACAATGAAGGATACAGCCCTGAAGGAAACTGACATGAATGCAGTGCAGTGTGCTGAAAGGTGTAAGCTGGGTGCTTACCCCATCCCCATTTTTTTGTTACGGGTGTCTGGGTGGAGTGAATGGCCTGAACGCCTAAATGGCTGCCTGCTTGAATGCCCTTCTGTGTGATTGGCTGACTGAGCCTGGCACAGCCAGAGTGAATGGGTAACACATGTGTATATCTGGGGACCTCTCCCTTACCAATTTGTTCAAAAGCTAAAGTCGAAGCTGAAGCAAGAAGAAGCTGTTCCTTCATTCCCAGCTGGAGAAGTCTATTGCTGCATGTCTTTGTGTAAACCAAAGCTGCCATGTTCTTCCAAGGACTGGTCAAGAGAGATCCTGCAAAGGACACTTCTCCCGAGCTACGAGGGACCATCTTGCAAACTGCAGCTCTTCATCTAAAGACCCCTGGAAGCCAGTCCTGTGTGCCTGCATCCAGAGAAGGAGTCTCTGTGAGTCCTGAAGAGGAGTACCCAGACATCTTGAGCCAAAGAAGTCCAATGGTGTCACCTAGGGTCCAAAGGTGCATTTCGTGACTGCTTGAAGCCATTGTTGTCTACCTCCCAGAAGAGGGGCACACCTTGAGTTAGTTGTGAAAGTTCCAAACTGCCTAAGAACATTTCAAGGGACATCCTTGCCATCACCACTGACCACCTTTTCCCACCGGAGTGCAGGTCCATCAGTGGATTTCCTGTAACCAGAAGCTATCGAAGATGTCCCAAAGGTCCAGACCTAGTGAAGGTCCATGGTTCATTGCAGTGATTGAGTCCAGGTCAAGAGAAGCCATCCAGATGTGCGTGCTGCGGCTGCAGCACTGAATAACCGAAAGTTGCAAAACCGCAATATTCTAAAACCTGACACCAAAAGTGACCTATGCACCCGTCATCGACAGAATTCATTGAAGGGTGCCAGGAGTCTTACTCTCATCTGCCAAGGCTTTAAGGAGCCCGCAGCAAGTTTCATCATCGCAGGACATCTACAGTCAGAGAAATCATTGAACAAAGAAGACCACCGCAAAGAGTGAAACAGCTGTACTTTGGAAAGACTTGGGTTCAATTTTTCAATTTTTCTTCTTAGTCTGAACATCCCAGTGGCTCCTTCTTCCAAGGGGGTTCCATCCTTGGAGGGAATTGTCAAGTGTACCGAGAAACTCTGCCACTTCGCATGCAAATGCACCAAAGGTACAGTGATGAGGAAGAGCATTTTCTAGTCTCAGCAGTAATGTAAGGGTCCCAGATTCATCTTGGATCATGCTTTCCTATGGCCTCTCAGGTACTTTGGGGTGGTAGAACCATTTAAAAGAAAGCAGAAGGTTATTGAACGCTATTGGACTGGGCTGTAAAAGACAAGATATGTTACTCCCTAACATTTCCATTACAGATAACCCAGGTACGGGGATCTTCACACATAATTGTATATCTAGTCTAAATAAAGCATTCTGCCACTGTGCACAACTAACCTGCCTTTCTGCCCTATTCTATGCTGATACACCCCACTTAAGAATGCACATGCCTATTTAAAACTGTATGCAGTTAATGCATCTATTACTGAATTTAAGTGTGTGTGGTACCACGTAGATTGTATATATTTGCCATTCTTTGAATAAGTATTCCAAGTGCAAAGTGTTATTATTTATATGTATATTTTTTGGGGAGCAAACCTTATATTATATAAAGAAGCTGTGTTATCACCTAACATAGTGTGTGGACATTCCATTGTGGGGGGCTTTGAGGAAACACTGTACTTGGGTATGAACACCAAGCTTGTTACACTCATCATGTTTAACGTGACTACGCCGGCAGATTTTCCTGGTAACTGTGATGCTGGAAAAATGCATTGGAGGCACAGGGCCTCCATGTCCTTGTCTTGTACTAACTTGTACTAACTTATCATGTGTGTTCTGTGTTGTCTTCTGCACAGGAGTCCATGTGGGACTCCTGGCAGTGCAGTTCTTCCTCCTTGGTTGTGGTTAACAGAGACCCTTGGGATACCCTTGTGGTACCCATGGGTGGGGGTACAACTCTTTACCCCTAGTGTATGTTTTGGGCACCTGTGTGTGGTCCACAGAGCAGGGTATGGGCTGAGGGCAGCACCATGCTGAATTTGACAGGTGCTCTGAGTATCCTCCATTTTGGAATACCCCGACCATGCCAACAGATTCAGTGGATTTCTGATAGGAGACAAGATGGCCCCTGTGCAAGATGGCCCCTTATTACAAGTTACCTTGTTTTCTCAAAGTCCCGGGAAGCCCTGACTCTGCCCCTTCCCCTGACTGGCTCTTGGGTGGAAGATCCATATATGGTATTGTGGGGAAGTCCAGGCCTGACTGTCTGGAGCCTTCCCAGTGACTGCATGTTGTGGGTCCACCCTGGGGTGGGACCTGGGTGAATGGAATGTGTGACCAATATGCATTCCATGTTATGGGTGTCTGGTATTTCTGTGAGTGACACAAATAATGAGACAGCCCTGCCCGAAACTGACATGAATGCAGTGTGGTGTGCTGAAAGGTTGTGTGCTTGCCCTAATCCACATTCCTTGTTGCGAGTGTCTGGGTGGAAGTGAATGGCCTGAATGCACTTTGAGCCTGATTGGCTGTCTGCCTGCATGAATGCCCTTCTGAATGATTAGCTGCATGAGCTTGGCTCATCAGTGTGAATGAGAGAACTGTATATCTGTGGAACTCTCATTTACCGGAATTGTTCAGAAGCTGAAGTTGAAACTTGTAGCTGCTTACCCTTGAAGCGCAGCAGGAAGAGGAAGAATTGCTGCTGCTTTCCTTCAACCCGATCGAACAGCTGTCGAGTTTGTCAAGGACTGATCTGAGAGAGGGTCTGGCTAGGAGACCTCTCCCCGAGATATGAGGGAACATCGTGCAGAAGCTGACCTTCATTGAGGCACCCTGGAAGCTAGTCCTGAAAGACTGTCGACCAGAGACGGGGTCTGCCGAGAAATCGGAAGTATCGCACCTGGACATCGAGGCTATCGAAGTCCATTGCTGTCAACCAGGGTTCAGAGGTTTTCCGTAACCGCTGGAAGCCAGTCGAGTTGTGTTCCCAGAAGCTCCACCTTTTGCCTAAGAACATTTAATCCAAGGACTCCCTTGACATCGCCGTCGACCACTTTGTCCCACCACAGAAAGTCGAGGTCATCAACAAACCGAGGAGAATCAGCTGGTGTGTTTCCTGCCACCCAAAGTCCACAAAGACGCAGACAAGGAAAATCCGAAAGCCGATCGAGTGCCGATCGCAGACCCTGAAATCCGATATTCGACACCCGGTGCCCTCTGCCAGGCCTACATTCTTCATCGAGTCATCTTGGCTCCATCAAATTCTATTCATTGAGGACTCTCAACGCCAGAGTTCACCTTCTTTGAACTCTCGATGCCCTGTGGCTCCTGTTTTAAAGGGAGTTCACCCTTGAGGGATCCATCGATGAACCGTCAAAGAAACTCATTGGGGTAGTAGAACATTTTAGCAGGAAACAAGACTATTTTAAACATATATGGATAGGACTTGTTGATACACTTCATTTACAGGTTGCCCAGGTGGGATGATCCCCACACAGAACTGTTTCTTATTCCCTAATTACAGGTCCGGCGGAAACAGTGCCCGTAAAAGCGGCAGGGAGCCGCCAGACCCATAATGATTTACAGCCGCCTGACTTGCTGGAATCACCGGGGGATTACAACCCCGGCGTACCCGGAAGTCGGGCGCCTGTTATTGCTAATCTCCATTCCCATTTGAGTCCCATAGGACTCAATGGGAATGGGGATCACAGAAGCACCGGCACTGTCAATAACGGTGCGGGTGTATCTGAACAAGTCTGCAGGTGGGTGTCGTTCCGCCCACCAGGTCTGACCCTGGTGGGCAGTACAGCACCCACCTGCAGACTCGTAGTTTGCCAGCCCAGAAACAACAGTGCCTGTAATCTTACCGGCACCATTGTTTCCGGACCAGCATACTTGTAATGAGGGCCTTAGTAGCTAAAGTACTATTCTGCTATTCGTTTAACCTAACTTGTCTTCCTTCCCATGTGTGATGTTGATTCACATTACTATTTGATTTGTATGCCATTGGAACTGTCAGCAGTTGTTGCATTTTAAAGGAGTCAAGAGTGAACTGTGGTACCACATAGACTGTGTACATATTTACCATATTAGATTTGCCAAAGCACAAAGTGTGTTATTGATTGTGTATATATGTGTACCTTATTTATATAAAGAACTGTGTTATCACATAACATAGTGTGTGGACATTCCTTTGTGGGGGATTGGGGGACTACACTGTACTTAAGAACCAGTCCACATCACCTCCTGAGAGCTTAAGTCTTGGTTGCTCGTCCATTGCTACCCTATAGAGAACCTTGGCTGGGGTATTCTGTGCTTCTACTTTTCCATATAGAGGGCAGGAGCGCAGTTAACCCCCCTCCAGTGTTTACAGTAATGGACTAAAGCATTCTCCGTTTTGAAAACAGGCTAATTTTATCTTCTAGAAATGGAGCAAGTAAGGCGGGTCCCACACAGATGAAGTGTGATTTATGTATGTGTGCATAAACTTCCACATCACCAAGCAATGGAGAATTGTGTATTACCCATACAGCATACTGTCCAGTTATCTCATAGAAGGGAATGCAGTGTAACACCAGAAATTATAAGAAAGCAGTTGGGGATCAGGCAACCCTAACAAGTGTACCACCATAAACGATGTTCCTTCCAGAGGTGGCAGAACCTATACCTCTGTGGAAACGATGGCTGAAATTGTTTGAACATTACGCTAATGTGCTGCGTGTCACCAAATACAGTGTAGGCAGAAACATGTGTATATTAATACACTGTCTAGGGACAGCAGGACATGAAAAGTTTGAGGATCTCCCTGAGCTAAGTGAAGAAGAATGTCTCAATTTTAATGAATATGAAAAGTGTATTAGAAAAATGAATACACATTATGAGAAAAAAGTTAGCACCATATTGGAATTATACAATTTTGGGAACAGGTTAGAAGAATAAGGGGAGACTCTGGAACAATACATTACTTCACTTAGGAAACTAGCAGGTTCATGCGACTTAAATCAACAGTTGGATGACAGACTAAAAGATGAATTCATGCTAGAATGCACAAGTGGCAAAGTAAGAGAGAAACGGTGGGCGAGGATGAGCCACCTCTTGAAATGGTGTTATTATAAGTGAAGGTGGTCGAGCATACAGAGAAATGTGTCAAAGCACTGGGATGCAGAGTGAAACAGGTGATAGTAAAACCACCAACTAAAACTGGACAAGGTGCACCTGGAGGTATGGCTGAGACAATGGGCCTCATTATGACCCTGGCGCTAATGGGTTAACAGCGCCGTAAAAGGCTGCAGCGCTGTTAACCTATAAGCACCTAATTACGAGGTCCCTTTGCGGGACCCGACCTGAACGGCTGGTCTAGACCAGCCGTTAAAGTAGGGACCCGCAAAGGGACCTTGGTGCTAAGTACGGTACCGCAATTTGCGGTACCGTACTTAGCACCTTCTCCATTCCCATTGAGCCCTATGGGGCAAAAATGGGAATGGGGTAGGGCCATGGAGGAAGGGGGAATTACCGCCCCGCCAACCTTGTAATGGGGTGGTAATTCCCCCTTTCTCCATGGCGGAGCCGGTGAGTTACCGGCATGGACCATGGTGCTATTAGCACCATGGTTTTCCGCCTGGGTCGTAATGAGGCCCAATATCTGCTGTAGGCAATCAGCCAGTTTGGCATTGAAGAGTAAAAGAGTAACAAGAAAAACGCCTCTAGGTTTGACAACTGTAGTGGAAGAGGAAAATGTCAGTCAACCGATAAGATGCTACACATGTGATTGGATATCAGGCAGAGCGAACAGTCGCTGTTCCCGAGCTCTGCATATCAAATGCAGAATATGTAATGTGAAAGAACATTGAGCTATATGTTGCAGGAGCAAAGACGATTCCACTAACTGGGTAAATCAAATATATGAAGATGATGATCAATGCATATACATGATCAGGAATGAGGGAGATGAATGAGAAAGTTTGAAAACAACATTCATCATGAATGGAGTGCTGGTTGCGATTATGACTGACTCAACAGCAAAGTACACTTTACTCCCAGAGGTGCTATGGAAGAATAAATACGAGAACAAATATCTACATGAAGTTGATAAGAAGCCAAAAGCATATGGAGGTGCACAAATTGAACTCATTGGCAGGTTTCAAGCAGCTTTACTTTTCAAAGGAAGGGAGGCTGTAGGCAAATTGTATGTCTCAAAAAAGGGTCAATGCCATTGACCCTCGTTAGAAAAGGCTGGAAGTAAAGTTGGATCCAAATGTGGATCATAATGTGTTATCTGCGAGAAAAATAGACATAGTAAGCCCTGCAGAGTATACATTAACATGTTTTTGGGGAAGACTTAGAATGTATAAACAGATTTGTGCAAAGGAAAATTAAATAAAAAGAATCTAAAACAGTTGTACAGAAACTATGGAATATACTCATTACGATGAGGGGTGACATGACAGCTGAACTAAACAACTTGGAGGAAAAAGGCATCATAGAGAGAATAGATGCGTCAGAGTGGGTATAACCGCGAGTAGTAGTGAGGAAACCATCTGGCAATATATAAATCTGCATTGATGTGAGAGAACTCAATAAATGTGTCATACCAGAGAGACATCCACTGCCATATGCACAGGAGTTGATATGAACTATGGGACTGGCAAAAGTATGCTTGACTCTTGACCTTACTTCCACCTATCATCAATCAAGACGTCTTGAGTAACCTTGACAATTAACAGCTTTTATACCAATACAATGCCTGTATCAAAATCTGAGGATGCCTTTTGGTCTCATATCCGAGCCTGAGTTTTTTCCCAAAAATTATGTATAGGATCTTTGACAATGATGATGTTGTTATATATTCCAAGATGACGTTCTAATATATGCAGAAAATTTAGAAGAGCATGATAAAGGGCTTGATGGAGTATTATGACAGTTACTGCTGTGTGGTCGCATTACCAGGCGAGACGGTCTCTCTAACATCCCCTTCTATGTCTCTATTGCCCTTTGCAACACCAGCCCTCTGATGTCTCTATCTCTCTCTCTGTCTCTCGATCTGCTTACTCGGCCCTATTGCTGGTTCCAAGGCATAGTGCTGCCATGCCCCCATAACATTCCCATATCAGAGGATTCTTCTCTCTCAATTCAAGCTTTCCCATCTCTTTATTATCACTGCTATATTTCCAAAGGACATGATATTCTGAAACAGCCATTGACTTCATAATGTATCCCAGCAATGCCTTCAGCCAAATATCTGGCAGTAATATTAGTATGTTGCATATGACAATCCACAGCAATAATATCAGTCTTTTCTATTTCCATATAGGCAGACACTGTGTTCTTTGTAGGGAGTTCCTGGTAGGAATGGTAGTCATGTTCCCTAGAAGATAGTCACTCCCAGTGAGGTCCCACTTTCCCAGGCTCCTAGCCTCACAAGGTGGGTGGTTCTTCCCTGGGCAGAAGGAATGCATTGCCCAGATGTGTCACAGCATCCACCAAATTAAGTTAATCTCCAAATATTTTCTATTTCTCATATCTAATACATTGCAGTGTGTTTCTCTGCATTGTCTTTCTTCCAAAACGAGCCCGTTGCCACTGGCCAACCTCCTGGCCCGATCATATATATTCATCCCCATTTGAAAGTGCATGCAGCAAAACAAAAAGTTTATGGCTAGAATGTTTTGAACAAATCATAACCATGAGCACACCTCACGGTAACCCCCAGACCATTGTTTTCAGCCTGCCAAGCCATTCCAGAAGGGGAAAGGCCATATGAAAATCAGGCTTGGTCACACCTCCAAAGAGGCAGTCCAGCCCGAAATTCTAGGTCACATCCCTTCTGCATGAGACCACAAGCATCTTTAGACATGTTTCGTCCTTATTGAGCATCATCAGTGAGGAGTAGCATGGGTCTCTAGGCCCAGCAGACTCAGGACCCATTTCTGGGCATACCTGTTCCACTCGGGGTGACTAAAGCAAAACCAAAAGTTGATGTCTGGAAGGTTTTGAACAAATCATTATGATGGGCACAACTCTGGGCAACCCTCCAGACCATTGTTTTCTGTCTCCCAAGCCATTTCAGAAGGGGAAAGACCATACGCAAATCAGGCTTGGTCCCACTCCCAAAGGAGCAGTCCAGACAAACTGGTAGGTCACATCCCTTCTGCACAAGAACACAAGAATCCCGAGATATGTTTTGGCCTTGTTGGGCGTCAGAGTAGCTTGTGTCTCTAGACCCAGCAGATTCAGGACCCACATCCAAGCATGCTTGGGGCGTCGTTTGTGGTCTTGTACAACAGGGATGTGACCAAGCAGTTTGGGCTGAATTGCCCCTTTAGGGGTGGAACAAAACCTGATTTGCATATAGTTTTTACCCTTTTTTAATGTCTTGGCAAGTGAAGAACGATAGTCTGGACAGTTACCCAGAGCAATGCCAGATTTTAATATTAATTCTAAACCTTTCAGCCATCCCCTCCTTTGTAATTGTAATTGGTTATTTATAATGCACTTAATACCTAGAGGTTTCTAAGTGCAGACCTGGCCACATGTGTTGCTCTGCGTTGTTTTGCTTCCAAAGCGAGCGCTTTGCTCCTGAACTTTCTTCTCTTTCTTTTGCTCTAGTCACCTTGAGTGGGTCGGGTATGCCCAGACGTGGGCCCCATACCTGCCGGGCCTAGAGACCCAAGCTGCTCCTCACTGATGAGGCCCAACAAAGCCAAAACATTTATGGGGATGTGTGAAGACATCCGAAAGTAGAAACAGACAACTGTGTAAATTTGGGCTACAAACTTGTAACGTGCCGCTCACTGTGTCCAGCTATTCCCTCGAACCTCGGAGAAGCAGAACTTGCAAGGAGACAAAAGGAACATCATTAGCAGCAGCATCTTACCTGCAGTCTTCATCTTTAAACACTCGCAGCTACTGAGAACAGCTTCCTCGAATCTGCACGCCTCCAGACAGAACGACCTGAAAGAGGAATATAGAGGCAACATTAAAGAAAGCTGTAGAGAAATTTACAAATTACGAACTGCTCAAAAGGCTTACCTGGCTGGTCGCCTCTCGGCTGGCACCACTCCGGACATTCCACTCGCGCTGAAGAACACTGTGACCTACAAGGAAGGAAAAAACAGGTTAGCAAAGGCAAGTTTTTGCAGCGCTGCGCATAGCGCTTACTTACCGCATCATAGCACTCTTAATGCGCCATCATTTACCAACGAGGCTCAACCAAGCCAGTTCGCCGCACTGAAGCTCTGCATACCTAAGGGAGAAAAAAAGAGACGTTTTAAACAAAGAAAGGCATGCAGGATAGCAACAAAACTAAAGAACAGCAATAAGACCTACCTGAACAATATCAAACGGACCGGCGTCAGTGAAGTAACTGGACCGCACTCCCCCATGAAAGACAACTGGCCCTGCAAAGAAGGCAGGACGGAGAGCACATCTAATTCTACCACAAGGTGAGGAGAGGGCGCCAGAGGGACTGAAAGCATACGGGGGTGGAGGGAGGATACTTACCCCAGTCGGTCAGTCTTGAACACAGTCCTCCTGTATTTTCAGGCAGAACCTTCCCCGCAGACCACATCAGGGCAAAGCTGAGAAGCATACCAGTGAGTAACCCAGATGGGTGGTGTCCCTGTGGATACCAGGTGAGCGTAACAGCCTACCTCTCCCTATGCTTCGGTGGGATTTCCCTGCCTAACTAAAACTAACGGTAGCCTGTGTCTGGAAGTCCAATTAATGTCTGTTTGTGTCCAAAACCTATACTTGCCATCACATCTATTTGTTCAAACTGTGTAAGGATGTCAGCATCAAATGAAAAAGTATTCAAACAATTGTTCAGATCTTCTTCCAGCTCGTGGTTGGAAAGGGGCTCTCACTTCCCCAGGATTACAAATAATTCACTTTCAAACACAAAGGGGTTCCCTTCTCCAAGCTTTCAAGTCTTTCACTGTTTTCACAACAACACAAATGCTCATGATTCTTACCAGCTTTCAGATGTGTTGGCTCTTTCATCAATTTCATAAAGTTTAACTATTTAGGTTCAAAATCTGCAAGTGTCTCTGGATATTCAACCATAAATGGATAGATAAATCAAGTGGCTTTGCTTTAATCGGGTGTATTCGGACTAGTCTTAGTGGCCTGACCACACGGTCCACCCATTACAAGTCACGCAACTGACACACCTTATTGGCTTCTTTTCCACAATTTCACCACAGCTGCTTCTGCTCAACAGTGGTATTGAACTTAGATTCCTGTCGTTCTGTTCAAGACTTGTTTTACCACCATTCACTTGTTGAATTATCAAACTTTCTCATAGTGCTGTCACAGTTTCAACTTTCAACTTGCACAGTTCCTCTTTTCCGTATGGTTCTCGCCTTTGCTTGATTTTTCTCACTTTGCACAAATCACTGTTCTTTATATTCATTAGCAATGTTTGTTTTCTTTAGTTTCCATGATTCACAGTTCCTTTGTATCAGGGAAGACTTTTCTCTGCTTTCCACCTACCTGGCATTAACTCATTATTACTTTCCTTTGGTTTGGTATTCAAAATTGCAGTTTATTCAAATCCCAAAAATGTAACTGCAAATTCTCCCTTCATTCTCCTGCTTGGAATCTACACCCTGCTCATGGGATTCCATTTAATTTAATCCATTTAAAGTTTTCTGCTTTTCTGGCCTTTCCATGGCCTTTTCAATTTTACTACCATTCGGTATTCAGAAACCGCTCCGTTCATCAACCTTCACATTATCGTAGTCATTGAACATTAGTTTTTTACATCTTCTGGATCGGCAATCGCATTGCCGCCACTGTAGCTCACTCATTTGTGAGCGCTCCAAACTTCCTTCAGCCCGTGGCTCACACCACAGCATCCCAGAGACATTCAGCCTCACTTGACTCACCGGTCTCGCTGTTGTTGTGTGCCCTTCTACACTTTGGTCAGTTCTTAGTGGCTGCTGCTTTTCTCAGCTCAGCAAGCCCCTCTTCCTGGGTCTGAAAACTCATGCTACTGGTGAGGGAGTCCTTTTAACTCCAGGTGGTCGGCAGCCTGACCCTGCCACTGGAAACTTTCCGGCAACGCCAGCCACACTCCATTTCCACTGCAACAACTCTGCAGCACCTACGTGCTTCGAACACGCATCGCCCAGCCTTCACCTCTAGCATCTCTGTCTGCAAGTACCATCTCTCTATTAGCCTCACCTGAGGGGACCATTTATACCACCCCTTTGGCTTCTGGTACAGGCCATTCACATTGAGTTGATAACAGTCTTGACACTCAGCATCCCTCTTCCTCATCCCAGTACCAGAGGGGTGTCTGTGTATGTCTCAATTAGTAAAGGATTTATGTAGGTTTAGTGTGGTTTCTTCCTCGTCTCAGTACCATAGTGGTATACATTGGGAGATGGTTTTCTAACACAATAGGGAAGGGATTGACAATATACCATAAAAGCCTGTGGGACACTTCATTCTTTATGAAAGGGAAATAGGGGATACCGTGTCTCACCCGAGGGTAGCCTCATCACCACTCCCCAAATCTCCTCCTCCCAGGTGATCCTCCTCGCATATCCACACCCTGGATCAGGATCCAAGAGCGATGGCCTTTCCCTGGCAACCTTAGCTTCCCCACAGATGCTTGTGGTCTTGTGCAAAAGGGATGTAACTAAGCAGTTTGGGCTGGACTGCCCCTTTTGGGGTGGGACCAAGCCTGATTTACATTTGGTCCTTCCCCTATGCCAGAAGACCCCAGGAATTTGCTAGTTATGGTAAACTAACCAACCATAACTTGCACCACCACCGTGCACTGCTAAGACAAACTCCCAGCAAATGAAAAATGACATCACTGATGACATCACATATGTGGTCCACGTGTTTTTGTTCACTGACATGTGTAGGCTATGATATGATATGGCATTCATAATGCGCCTATACACAAGTGTTTCAAGGCACGACGAGGCAAGGGAGGGGGAACGGAGGGAAGACAGAAAATGATCCTACTAGACCAGGTGTCATTCAGATCACGCAAGTGCATGGGACGGGGAGGGAGCAGAAGTGCGAGGGGGGAAGGGGAAGAAGACAGTGCAGTGCATAGGCTAAGAAAATAAATAAACAATAATTAAAAGTACGGCCAGCAGGTGGCAAGTGCAAGGGTAAGTGCAGACATCAGGTGTCGAGTGCTGGTGGTGGGACTGTAGGGATACAGAAAACAGTCCCCAAGTCTGGGGGTTGCCAGGAAGGCAGTGCAGGAGTGCAACTGGTAGGGGAGGGGACCTGGGCCCAAGATCAGAGGGTGGCCAGGTAACCAGTGCAGTTTCAGTGTCAGCCAGGAAGTCAGCAGGGGAGAGCAGGAGAAAAATCGGAAGCAAAGAGAAAGGCTTTGAGGTGCTTCCGGAACCGAAGATGATTCTCCTCAACTTTGAGGGAGGCAGGGAAGCTGTTCCAGAGGGAAGCCCCCACCGATAAAAGAGTTCTACCACCAACTCGTTGCTTGGAGAATCGACTGACCCTGAGAGAACTTGAGGCAGATACGGGAAGAGCTTGAGAAAGAAGGTATTTAGGAAGAGAGAGTTGAAGGTATTGAGGCCCCAGGCCCCAGAAGGCCTTGTGGACAATGCAGAGGGTTTTGAACTTAATCCTCGCAGCCACTGGTAGCCAGTGCAGAAATTTCAGTCCTGGAGCGATACAACCCCTGGGATTGAGGCCAAGGACAAGTCTTGCAGTCCTGTTCAGGATAAGTTGCATAGGGCATAGAGTAGAAGCAGGCAGATTTAGAAAGAGGCTGTTGCAATAGTTCAGCCTAGAGAGAACCATAGCTCTGGAGACAGTGAGCTTCTGGAAGAAGGAGAGGAAAGGAAGAATACCTCTGAGGAGGCGCAGCTGATAGTGTGACTTCTTAGAGACGTCAGAGATGTGAGAAGAGACGGAGAGTGTAGAGTCGAAGATGACCCTGAGGTGTTTAGCCTTGCAGGTTTGAACAGTTTTCCTTTTTACTGATAATGAGAATTTTAAAAATTGAGAAGGTGCTATATGTCAATAGTAATCTTCTTATATCTTCTTAAAGTACTTTCTATATACATTGATTTGACCTCATAATGCACATACATAGGGCAATACGCAGGCCTAAAACATACTCATCCCTGGTTTCTCCTGGGCCTCTTTCCCAAGCAAATGGCAAAAGCCAAACCCTCATGTTCCATTTCCATAAGATAACTTTTACTGTCTGATCTTCAAGTGGTCATATGGGCCTCATCACCATTTGGGTGATATCTGGGCTGTAATACCACGCAACTATAATCACTTTAGCACCCACCGGTGAGGCGGTATTACCGCCGCCTCATGGGTTGGGCGTTAACTGTAATTCCCCATTGGGTTAATTGGACCCAATGGCGAATTTTTGGTGCAATCACTTCACGCTAATTCCGCCGGTGGTAACTGCACCAAAAATGGGCCTTTTGTCAGAGTATTTACTCCTAGCTTGGAGCTGAGGGCAATGCAGCCAGACTCATGATAGGGCCAGCCCTTAAATGTGGCAGTAATACTTTTACCGCCGCATTTAAGGGCTAGCGACCAACTCGTGATGGGGCCCATAGTGTTTTACTGGAGACAGGAAAGATTAACATTAGACTTTGGGCCTCATCATGAGTTGGGCGGTGTCCCAGCGGTAATAGGTATGGTATGGTAATGTTTATTTATAAAGCGCCTATACACAAGACAAGTGTTTCAAAGTGCTCAAGAAGGGAGAGAAACAAGGGGAGAAAAAACAACAGTCATTCAGAGCCCTGAATTGCTGAACGATACAAGTCTGCACAGGCAGAGTAAGTGCATATAGTATAGTTAACAGTTTAGATAACAGCAAGTAGGTCTGATGACGATTCTGCAGTTTTTCCAAGTGCATTTAAGCACCACCATACAAGTGGGGGAGACAGGGAGGATGGATAGACGATCTTCAAAGGCATGTATTATTCAAATTCAGAATACTGCCAGGATACCACCTCATGCTATTAACCATTACCACAACTCAGTCTGGCGCAATTTGCGTCAGTTCACGAGTTGCAAGGGTGGTAAATCGGGGAGCGCTATTACCACCAGCAGTAATTGTGACAGTGGTAATGGCACCAAAAACGACTGAAAAGGGCCCAAAAATGGTAATTTTCCACCCAACTCGTGATTTGGCCAGCACTCAAATGCAACAGTAATTCCGTTACCACTGCATTTAAGGGCTCAGGCCAAACTCGTGATGTGGCCCAAATGTGCAGCACGACAGATGGATACAGTTGAAATTAAATCATAATTCCAAATTCCCAGAGTACTTCTGCTATTAAAACATAATTCAGAAATGAGATCTAATATGATGTGGGTTTGTAAGAAGATACATTTGAGAGGGTTATGTAATCAATTCCTTTTCAAGAATGGAGTCATCTATTAACTTTTATTAAAGACATGCAAATAGAAAAAAAGTACTGTGATGGGATTTCTCCCACTTGGTGGAAAGCTACTTTATGGGCATGAAATATGTATGTGGATTATATATGATCAGCCGGTTCTACTCTGTAAACTGAAGAAAAGCAAGTAGTCTTTTATAGAACTAAGAGTATATATGACTGTGAATCACCATAAATGTATGTTTGTACAATTAAAGAATGACAGCTCTTTGAAGACAAAGAAACAGTGCAGATCAGTGTTGTAATACTGTATGCATTTCTAACTTGATATGTTAGCCAATTTGCTTCAATAATGATCCCTCTTTCTTCAAGAATTAAGGGAGTTGTACACACATATCAATGGTATAAAGTTGGTGTGATGTGAAGCAAGACGTGTACAAAAACACAAATGCATGACTCCAGCTTTTCCTTTTGCCATGTAGTGTTTTGTTTGCATTAGAATATAACCATAGGTAACTATGACAATGCTGCAACAGAAGAAATAAACATAGCTATACAGCTGAGGCATCAAACCCATATACAGTGCTACTTCAGTGATAGAAAATGTCATGCCTATTTGTCCTCCCCACTCTATCCTATAGACATGAGTGCCCATGCAAACTCTTCCTTCAAGATCTTGTGCTGCCTGTACCACCTGGTGTTCTTGGCACTTAAGATCACAGAAATCATTGCCTTTTGGAATCAAATAATTCAGAGTGTGTCTCATCTTCAACAAAGGCAAACCATTTCACTTATTTAACACACAGATTAATCACAGGGAACAATAATTTGAAGAACTCAAATTTCTCTTTCTTTTTTTGCTGCTGATGTGTAGTGTAAGTCGGGTGTCCAGCATTTTGATATGTGTAATCTTTTTTACATTGTTTTCATGTGAATTTAACATTACAACATATTCAGGGTCTTCAGAACAACCTGCTTTTCTGATGCAATTGCACAAATGTATGATATCCATTATGATAAGACAGTATTTTCCACTAAAATATAAGGCAACTGAGAGTTCAATGACTAATTTTCTTTTTTTGCATGTCTCAAGGAACATATGTAATTTTTAGGAATGGTTGGGTTATTTCTTAGTGCCAGTGTCTGGTTTGATCTTAGCATGAGTCATGCATGTTAATCAAATATTATGAAACATATTTGGCACTACCACTCTAATTTTCTAAACATGCTTGAACTTAAAATGTACTAGGATTTCTCATACACATGGTGAAACTCTCTGCTTGTATTCTCTCCAATCATTGTGATGCCAATTTGTTTGTCTGCATGGAGGTAGGTGAACTTTTCCAGGAGACATCTGTGGGATGTATTGACCCACTCTGCTATCTTATGCGGCATCACTCTGATAGTTATGGTGCAAGGAACTGCAACAATGGTGGCAAAACTCTTGTGTGCACCAAAAACCTTCAAAACTGTGTATTCAAATGCACAGAAAAGATGGATGCACAACCTGCCACCCATGGTGCATATGGGATGGGATAGAGCACACACTGCAGAAAATGGACCAGTGGGCCCCATGACCAGCAAACAGAGTGCAGAGAGAAAAGCAGCACTTTGCAAATGAAACTCCCAAATGTGCCCATAAATGACATTTGCTCTGTTGCTAAAAACACCAAAATGCCTATACACAACACTTCTCAACATTCAAAATCTTGCTTGACGCTAAAATTCATGTAATCTAATGAAGCATGGCTAATATACAAAGTCCTAACGTGTAAAGAGCAAAACATTTACTCAGACAAACTGGACTGTCTGTAAACTGACAGCTCCTGTCAAAATCTGTGTGCAGTACACTGGGCTACCTGTGAATGGCAGCTGTCAGATGAGCTCCGGATGAAACTTCAAAGCATCTAAACTAAAAGTCTGCCGGATTAGCAAACATAAAAGGATTGTTACTAAAAAGAATACAGATATCAGTTGTTTTTAATCCTAGAGGTTTAAAGCTAAGAAAGTAATGTATGTATGTTATTTGATGCAACACGTTTGGTTTTTGTCGGATTTTAAGACATTAAGAATAAATTAGCCTGGCTGAGCTGCAAGAAGTGGAAAAACAGGTTTCTACCAAGGGGAGGGAAATCCTCTCAGCAGGATCTCACTGGTAGATTATAAGTGTGGATTAGGCCAGACTTTTGTCTACAAAAAGAGAAGGTACAATGGCAGATCTTCCAGCCCAGGAAACGGACATGTGAAAGGGTCCTAAACTGCTCCTGGAAGTAATTCCCCAAAGGAGGGGGCTACACCTGGACTCCAGGGAGACCAAAGGGGCAGACCATTTGCTGTTAATAATGATGAATGAACAATGTTTAGAGACTCATTACTTGTTATTCAAAGTGGTGAAAAATATAAAAAGGACAGAGTAGTTAGTCTAATTTTTGGCTGCACGTTTTAAGAGGCGGTATAACTGTGTAACATATTCTGGGCAAGAATGGCAATACATGTGGTCTTATGTGAACTGTGTTAATGATAGAATTGTGAGAATTTACACACACCTCCCTATGTTCAACGCACACATTTGTGGAAATTTGCAGACAATTTGGAAAATGTGTTCATGGCGAAAAGGACAAAATTCTGTAGAAAGGTGAAACAAGATCCCACAGCTGTGGGATTTTGATGAACAGATGCTACATAAAATGTGGAATCTTTGTGCGTGATTTGTGTGACCAATGTAGACATATGTATTTAGGATAAAATCTGATTTTGACACTAGTGGCTGAGGGGAGGTTTCTAAGGACTGTAAAGCTAAACCATAAATGTGACATCAACCGGCCTTGATCCAATCACTCAGATGCAAGGTGGAGATGAGGTCCTGATTCAATCCCAGCTCACAGAGGCTAGCTTAGTTAAGCCGACCCATACACCCATTTTGTGATGTCATTTAAAAGGATAATTAGAGACAGCTGACAACACAGGGACTCACAGATTCACTCACTTTCTTGATTCCGGCGAAGCATTTTGTTCTAGCATTCTACATCCAGCTTTAACATCCTTCCAGATCCAGATTCCCAGAACCTTGCGAAGCAGTAGAGAACTATTGATTTTCAGCAAGGCCTAAATCCTCAAACTTATTCTCACAACCCAGTGGAGCGCTGTGGTGTGGAGAGGCCTTCTGAACCAGTATCCTGAAACTATCTGGCTTGCTACCACAAAGCTTGCCTGTTGAACTCACTATCCAGCTGATTTGAAGTACCCAGAAACAAGGAGGGCAGATCCTGTGCAAATCCAGTGACCGGCCTAGCTAATCCAGTCCCGCACCTGGTGTGCTGTCCTTTCCTTGATAGACCCGATCCAATGACCAGAACTGACAGTCCAATTTAATTACAAAGGACTGTAAGTATTAATAGGAAGAACAGTAACCCATAATATGTCTGCATTGTATGATCTCAATTTCAAACCCATCCCATCTTTAACTCAGAACCATAGTATCGCTAAAACTGTCCTTGCACTGCATTTCTCTCATCTGTATTACTAAACCCTAACTTCTTATAGATTTGATTAAGAAAAGTAATTCCCATACCAAATGGAAACTAAAGTATCACGCATGAATCGTCATGAGCGGCTGCGAATAAGTGATTCTTGTGTGGCATTCTCCTTTTTGTAGTCCTTAACATAGTATAAGAAAACCTATGTGTCATTTTTAACATGAATGTCTGTTTTCCATTCTCGCGCCCATTTTGCAAAAATGACTTTACTAAAACCTCTATAACTTCCTCAGTTTTTATGTTAGAAGCTTACATTCAACTCCTACTTGTACCTAACATCCTTAGCTATCCACAGAACCCTAAACCACAGTGCAAACAGTGTGGTTGGCCCGCTATAGGGAAATACCAAAAATCGCACAAGGAAAAGTTTGACGTGATTTGACATTCTGAAAGATTTTACACGTGTGAATTAGCTTTAAATTATTTGCTACTTTGACTTTGAGATTCCAAATGTTTTCTTTTGATTACATCATTGCTTGTGATTGTGTGCCTCTGTTCAAAGCGCCTCCCATAGAAATGTATCATAATTTAAGCATTTTGACCACATTTGGTGTTATTGCTCAGACAATTTCAAAGCTTTCTGACAGTTGAAAAGTGAACTCCGTTCTTCTCGTGCGTTTAAAAGTGGGAAGGTGGGAGTGATATTCTGTTTGATTTTTGTTATTCCTGAATACCTGCACTCTCCTGACATCCTATTGGTGGGTTGAGGGGTGTTGCAGGGGGAACCTCTAACCATAGTACTATATGTTCCATACCAACACACAAATATTCTTTTCTGTGCTGCATTTGTTTTTGTTTTCATTATTTGACTCCTAATGCATTAAAGACATTATTTATTGTTCTGTCACCCCATTGGTGATTGTTGTTACCTATTAAAATATATCGTGATTTAAATTATAAATACATAAACAAATATTTACCTTTGCAAAACTGGCCTGATTCCTGGTTCAGTATGACCGGGGGGTATCAGGAGAAGGGTGTGATATGAGTGGTATATCGTTCAGAATATTGAACTTATAGATAAAATTGTCATCCGCCGTCGCCGCGATTGGCGGATTCTTCTGCGTTACAGGTGGCGGCACAGGGGCGGTGTGTCTTAGTCCTCTTTCTATGGTTATGATTCTCGACCAGTCCTTGGGCGGTGCATGGCGGGAGTTTTAAAACTTCCTTTCCCCCGGCAGACTCCGCGTTGCAACCCGTATCGAAAGTCTCCCTTCCAGTTTTATCGCTCCTTAGGCTGGGTCCCCCTTGTTTCTGTGGCGGCGTTACCTCGCTTCCCTGTCCTCCGCTTCGCTGCTCTCACAAAATCTTTTTCTCTCTCCCATGCTTTGTCAGGTCGGCTCTTTTTTCTCCGGACTTGCCTTTCTCCTACTCACCCGTGTCTGGCTTCCCTTTCTCCCGCCTTTCCTGCTGGGCTTCCCGGATCCCTAGATCTGCCTTCCCTTACCTTTACCTACCGGTTCCGGGTCTCCCTCAGAGCTACTGGGCTGACTCACCCTTCGCCGGCTTACCTTCTGGAAATCTCCTCAGCCAGCGTTGTTCTCCCTAGCACTACTCTCCAAGGCTTTGCTCGATCTGCACAACATCCTGTACCTTTGTCTCCTGCACCGTATCCTCCGACACCTACGGAAAAGAAAGAGAAGAAAGTCCAGGTGTTCCAAAGGGTTTTTTCTTCCCGACTGGGTTTTTCCCTTCCCCCGGATTGATTCCGGAAATGGGGCCACGGATCTGCTGTTTTCTAGCGGTACTGTGGCTTCCTTCCGTGGCAAGCAGAATAAACCAAAAAGGGAGAAGGATTATCTGACCAGGCAAAATCTACAGTCTACGGACAGCGATTCCAGCAGTTCAGGTGAGGAGAGTGCAAGGGGAGGGATAGAAAAGGGAACCAAACAATCATAAATATAAATAAGGGATTAATTTGTGCACTGCATGCTGGGCGTGTCTTGGGTGTGTGCCAGATTGAAATCATTTACAGTTCGGGGGCTCATCTGGGATCCTGAATCTGACATACCACTCGTGACAGTCAAACACAGCGTGCTAGCCGGCGGGCTACATACACCTTGTTGGGTTGCCATACTGTGCTACACTGTGCAAGCACCCCTCAAAAGAAATACTCAAAGGAATTGGGCCTGTTTGCAAAAGTAAAGTAACCCTGAGCTAAATCAGAAGGAAATTTATATTTCCGGAATGGCAACCCCAGTGGAAATTAATATTGATAATGAACACACCCTGCACAAATTGTTTGTCAGGGGTGAATGTCCAGAACAGGACGAACAGGTATGGCTGTACGGAATAAAACAACAAATCGCTGAAATCAACCTTGATATCTGACAGGATAAAGGTCCATTACATCAAGCACTTAGCGAGCTGTACATGGCCCCAAAAATAAAAGAGGAGCAGTGTAAAATTTCCAAAGTAACGGCCTACCTGTACCCCCACATAGGAGTCATACAGGAAAAGCATGCAGACTATATAGATTTGACAAAGAGGCAAGGGGAAGCACTGCAGAAAATCCAGAGCAATCTGGACTCTGCAGAGCAAAGGCTCTGGGATAGCAAAAAATCTGAAACAGAGGATAGGTAGTAGACCACCAAATTGCAAGAAGATCTGTCTCTCTTACTGCAAAAGAACGCAGAGCAAGATACCCAGGTATAGACACTACAAAAAGAGTGTCAGGAAAGGTTGGATTCTCTACAACAGAGCCAACAGAAACTGGCGCAGCAATTAACAGAGCATGCACCAAACAGATAGTCACTTTAGATAACCACCTAGAATCCTTGAAAGAGGAAAATAATAACCTAATTATTAAAGACATCCACTCTCAAGAGGAGTTTGATGAGGAGCGCCACAAATCTAGTGCATTTAAAAAACAGAGGGACGACTTGGTTGCACAGAGGAGTGCTCTAACTCAGGTTTGGTGAAATCAAAACTGATTATGAAAAGCTGTTAGAGCAACCAGGCGGGTGGAGTTTTCTCTGGCAAAGAACAATCAGACCAATATGGACCAAACTCAGGACGTGAGTCTCCTGCAGCAATAATTGGCCGAATATTCCCATTTCAGGCAGGAAGCACAGAGAGACAATGAGGCTATCTGTGAAAAGAATGACAGTCTACACAAAAAGATAGCCATGCAGGAACAAATCATAGAGACCAGTAAGGCCTTAATAGAGGAGCAAAAGGGTCAGATTTTGTCATGTCATCAGGGGATAGGGGCTGAAAGAGATGAGGTAAGATGGGAAAGAGAAACTCCTGAGCATAACCTCAGGACCCCTGGCATAAAGGACGTTAATCCCTTCAGTTCCAAGGACTCTGCCACCCTCATGTCCACTGGCTCATATGAACCAAGGGTCACGGGATGGCAGACTTCAACACAATGGGAGATATGGGACTGACAGATCAGCGCCTCCCAGAAATGGATGGGCGGGCATCTATGTACAAGTTCTCAAATATTAGGGCCAGCCTCTCTGATCAAGGAGACTTCAATGAGGGGAGAATCAGAGAACTGGAGCCTCAGAAATATCACCTACCAAGGGATCAGTCAAATTTGGTGGGGAATTCCATGCCCACAAAGAGCATCTTAAAAACCTCTTACCAGCTAGGGCAGTGGGGGTACTCAGCCAATCCTGGGAGAAAGGGAGAGTCAGAAGACTCTTCTGAGCACCACAGGTCTCAAGAGACTAGGGCTGACATTCTGCAAGCCATTCCCAAGTCTGCAGAATCAGGGAGAGCCTAGAGGATCAGACAGCCACCTCCTGTAGCAGTGCCTCTGAATCAGAGGATGAGTGGACAAGGATTGCCAAAACTAAAAAGGCCAACAAAATTAAGAGGGCCATACTGAAAAATCCCCTGAAACAAATCAAGGCCATTAGGAGTGTCATAACGCCCTATCATAAAAATGCCAAATATTCAGTTTGGGAGCACCTCAAGTTGTATGAGAAAATGATGGAGACTTTCCACCTGAAGGATAGTCAAAGCTGCATTCCGTATGTCAAGAGAACATTTTCCCTTGAATACTCCAGCTTCTTTATGGGGCTGGAGGATCAGAACCACTCAAGATGGTCCACCTATAGGGCGGCCATCTTAAAGCATTTCTCAATACACAGAAACCCTCAAGAGGCCCGCAAGGCAGCCTACAATCTGCAATGTGGGGAAGACCAGGCCCTGCAAGAATTTGTCCAAGAGCCGAAATGTGCCTTTGGGCAGACCACCAGGAGGGTGCGCACAGACAGAAGGGAATGCATCAATACCTTCTTTCATGCACTCCATAAATACATTATGATCTAGCTGGTGAGGGACGTTCATGAGAAAAGATCACTAGACTGGGTCATTGAACAAGCAACTCGCATTTACGAAGTGCAGAAACCAGTAGAAAATAAAAGTGCCAATAAAAGGCCAAAACCAACCAACACCCCTGCTGCTGCTAAGGTGGCAGAGGTGAAGGTTGCCCCCATTTTAGATCTGGAGATTGGGGGGGCCTAAAAACAGTCCTGCGCAAAATCCTACTAGCCAAAGACCCAGAAGGCCCTCATGCCAATCCCAAACAGGGAGTCAGGGAGGTAACCCCACAAATGGGACCCCTAACTCCCCTGACTACATCAGCCCCCATTACAAGGGCAGCAGACCCATCCTGGGCTATGTGTGGACTCCCCCAGCCCAAGGAGGAGGGATCCAACCAGGCAGCTGCCAACCCAGGAAACTTCCCTCCTAACTTTCCTGAGGACGGCAGTAATCCCCCAAATACCGGGTTGAGTTTCTTTCCCCGGTACCCGCCAAACATCAACCCCCAAAACAACCCTTCTTTCTTTCCCCACTTTCCTGAGCCCAGACAGCCCAAACCGGGAGAGGGGAGGCCCAGGATGGAGGGGTACCAAAACTATCCCAACCAAGGGTATTATGGGAGAAGGGATAGTTACCCTTCCCATGATCAATCTAGGGTAGATCAGAGGACACCATACCAGACAGAGCGGGTGTCCCAACTAGAGCACTAGGTCCAGAACTTGGCACAAGAGCTGGGTTGCATGTTGAGGGGTGAGCAGAACCCTCAGATGAACATGGCAACTCAGAACCCATCAAATCAAGGGCCTGGTACTCCAGAGCAAAGACGGGGAGAGAACCCACTGGTTCCCAGGGAGGAGACACAGGGGGAGGGGGGGTGTAAAGCCTTAGAGGAAGCTTCCTTCCCCACTTGTGAAAAGCCCCTGGAAACCCAGGAACCGGAACCAGAATCTCCTGCCCCTGAAAGTCTGCAACCTAAGGAACAGAGGGCGGGTAGGAGAAATAAAGAGCCTAAAAAGACCCATTTTGTGGAGGAGGTTTGAATCTTCCAATTTGAAGGAGAGGGGTCCTAAGAGGATCCTGGGAAAAGGATCTTCTCCTTCAGGGATGGGGGAACTCCTCCCAAAGGAAAATGGGTCTCAAGAGATCCTGGTCAAGACTGGGTAGATGTGGGCACCGAGTTAAAACCACCCATCATTGATCCCAAGAAGGACCAGCTAGAAAATCACCTTGTTCAAACCAATTCTGATGACTGCTTCCAAAAAGGTGGGGGGAGGCTGCCCAGAATCAGAACCAGGGGAGCCCAAAGCTCCCCCCATATCCAACTGTCACCTTATTCTTACAGGTTCCCAAGATCCCAAACAAAATCCTGTCCAAATCACCCCTCTGTCAGAATCCATAGCAAAGAAATTAACCCACCAATTGGCCAAAAATGCATATTATCTTTGCCCCCTTGAGAAAAAGGAGGGAAGATTTTATGCCATGGTCCAAATACCGGGGCAATGTACATTTTTGGCTTTCGTGGACACTGGATCCCAAGCCACCCTTCTGTCAAAAAGGGCCTTTGATCAGCTGAATTCGGGAAGGGGGAGAAATACCAAATCCCTCTCACTCCTTTTCCTGGACAACTTCAGAACTTCAATGGGAAGGAAATTCCTGTCGAGGGGACTGCAGATTTGGACCTTAAAATTGGGCGACACAAGGTGAAGCACCCAGTCATAGTTGTGATTCCAGAGGGCAAACCATGTTTACTAGGGAATTACATCATGCGTAGATTGTCTCCCCTCATAGATTGTGTAAACAAGGTCCTCTGGACCCAGGCTAACCGACCAATACAATTAAAACATAGTGTCAACCATGTTAGATTAAATGGCACATGCCACATAGTTGAACAAAAACATGACCAAATTGAATTCCATTTCCAAAACCACTAAATCGCTGACGTGACAGTAATTGGTCACCAAATTGGTAATGGGAAGCCCTCTCTATTTCTGAAAATCAACCTTCCTTCAAGTCTAATGTGGCATTCCACACTGGAAGGAATACTCTGAAACTCTATACAAACTCACAATCAGAAAATCCCACTTTTATAGTCCAAAATGATGAGAAACCATCCAGAAATTTGGAGAACAGTTGTTCATCCCTATTCAGTTAAATGAGGGAAGGACTCTGTTCTCGCCTGAGTGTGTGTGAACAATGGTAAGAGCTTCATCAGTGAAAACTCCCAAAAGATCCAGCCATTCCCACATTTAAACTGATAGACAAATGGGAAATGGACCTGGAAACACCCAATTCCAAACATCTCCTGCCTAGCAGGTGCATACTAAATATTTTCATAGGCAACCAGATCATAGTCCACAATTGTTGTGTCGTGCCAGATGTCCCTGCTGCATTTTATTTAGGCAATGAAATTCTCAAACGCTTTGCCATTAGTTTGGACCTAATAAACTTCAAAGCCTGGTCCTGATTAGCGGGTAATCCCATGGACTTTGATGACCCACAGAAAGCATTTCGATCAGCTCAACTGCTGCAATATGCAGTTGAAATTCAGATTGCAGAGGAAGTCACCATCCCAGAACCGACCCGACAATTCTCACTTGAAGTAAAAATTAAAAAAGGACAGACACTGAAAAATCCTGATGCCTACGTTCACCTCAATGCCCATTTCCAACAGCAAGGGTTGGGGTTAAACCCAACACCACTAGTTAACACAGAAAACAACACCATTCCAATCGAGGTGGATAACAGCGACTTAAAGAGTATCACTCTGGGCGCAGGCACCATTATTGGAATGGCGGTTGATGACTGACATTTTTCCATAGATTTAGGTAACGAACTGGTTGGACCAATCCCCAATGGCTGTTTTTACTGTGACAGTGACAATGACACAACACCAGGCAGGACCTTCACCCATCATGGGGGGAATTTCCTGGTGTACTATTCCTGCCCTTATGGTACGAAAGATGTGACCTGTGACTTCAGGAGGGATGAGGTGATCTTTCAAGTCCACCAGGATTGCTTTCCCCACCTGAAGCCATCAGTCCAAGTCAGTACTTTGACCAGCGACTTCTCCACCAGCTGGAGAAGGACACTGAGATAGCCAATCCAGACATCTTTCCGGGCTTCAGGCAGATTGTTGAAGAGAGAATCAACCTAGCTGATGCCTGTGAGACTCTGGAGCAAAAGCAAAAATTGAAACAAGTTTTCTTAGATTTTGAAGATCTCTTTGCGGTGGACTCATATGACTGCGGCTGCACCAACATCCACATAACTACAATTCCCATGGACCCTGGAATGACTCCAGTGTTTGTGAAGCAATATCGCTTGCCTCTCACATCAATGGAGTCTCTTACTGAAATAATGAAGAACCTTGAGTCCCATGGGATAATGTGTCCAGTCCACAGCACCTTCAATAATCTGGTGCTGGGGATTTTGAAACCAAACGGCCAGTGGAGACTCTGTGCTGACCTAAGGGAGATCAACAAATGGGTCCATACTTCCCGATTGCCTCTTCCCTACATTGACTAAGGGCTGGCCCAGATCCAGGGACAAAGGTATACACTGCCATTGACCTGACCAATGGGTACTGGACTGTACCTTTCAATAGGGAGGACCAATACAAGCTGGCCTTTACCTTTGGGGGGCAGCAGTACACTTGGACCCGGACTCCCTTCGGATACATCAACTCTGGCAATGAATTTAACATCTTTCTTCATAAGGTCATGCCCAATTTGGTTGAAAGGGGTAACCTGGCCTATGTAGATGATGTTCTAATCAAAAGCTCAACTGTGGAGGATCACATAGTGGAGATCTGTTATGTTCTGACACAGTTGAGGGCTGCCAGAGCAAAACTCTCTTTCCAAAAGCCACAGTGGTGCATGACCCGTGTCAATTTCTTGGGGCATGAGATAACTCCTGAGGGTCTCTGTCCCCAGAAAAAGAAAGTAGAAGCACTCCAGAAACTAAAAGATCCCACAACTCTGCGGGAACTAAGGAGCATCCGTGGACTGACTAATTACAGCAGAAAGTTCATTGAGGACTACGCAGAGATCATGAGACCCCTGATAAATCTGTTCAGTGGGAGTGGGGTCCAATACAACCCAAAGCAGTAAGACAACTCAAAAGAAACTTCTCACAAGTGCCTTGCCTAGCTTACCCTGTCAAAAACAAGAAGTTCTTCTTGGAGACAGGGTTCTCAAATACATGCTGGACTGCGGTATTATACCAAAAGCATGACAAGGTCAATAAAGTAATCTCCTATGCGAGGAAGACTTTATACTCTGTGGAGGAAAAATTCAACGATTGTGAGAAGGCACTCCTGGAAACGATGTGGGCATTGAAGAATTACCGCCCATTTATCCAGTGGGAACACATCAAAGCGGAGACTCCAGCCCAACCTCGGCAATATCTTCAAAGTGACAGAATCTGGGCCGGAAAAGTGAGTAATTCCCGAATTACTTCCTGGATTCTGTCAATGCAAGGCTTTCCTGTGGAGGTCAGATATGGCCAAAACAAGAAGAGTCCCCTCTCGCAAGGTCTGGCTGACTTGCATGATTGTGCCAGAGAAAACTGTCTCGAGGATGAAAGTCTTCAAACCAAAGACAACATGGAGGCATACCTTAATTCCCCACACAAAGTGTATGAAGAAGACAAGTGTGAGGGAATGCCCACTTTTTATGTGGATGGGTGCTCCTACCATGTTGACAACAATTGGGAAAAGGAACTTGTGGCCGGCGTAGGGCATGCATGGGTGAATAATGCCCCAGAAACCTCAGCTGGATGCAAAATCGGTCCCCGAAGTAGGCAAGTGGCAGAGGTGATGGCTGTGCATCGAGCCATCCTCACTGCTGTCCAACACCAAATCCACGAACTGGTCATAATCACTGATTCAGATTATTTCCAGAACGGGTTCGTGGAGCACCTGGTTAACTGGATAACCAGAGGCATGCTATGTGCTAATAATAAACCACTAAAACACAGAAAACTAATGCAAAATATTGATGATCTGGTCACCTCAAATGCAAGCCCAGCCACGTAGCCGAACACAGCCATGACGAGAAGCACTATGGTAGGTATTACCCAAATTGCCCTTTTACAATTGACCTTTTGTCCTAATTGACCTAATTATATTGGTCCTAATTGACCTTCTGCACAATTGACCTTTATATTATTTTAGTTATTTTATATATGTATTGGGTTGGTTTTGGATTATAAATAAGATAAGGGAATTGGGAGGGAGTTGCGTGTGGTTTTGGATTGGATGGGGGGTTGCAGGGGTTCCCCTATATATCTGTCTCAATTGAACTTTTAAATTAGGTGAATTCTCCCGAGGTCAATTCTCCCAAGGTCAATTGTGGAAAGGTCAGTTAGTATACATTCCAATGGTGGTGGGTGCAGCGGTATCCAATCCTGTTGATGAAATCAGCCGGTATCCGAAGTCTCCAGAACAGGAGATTCAAATGCCGACCGACATCTATGGAAAAGCAGAAAGCGGCAAGAGGACGCCAACAAAGTTCTCTGCCCGCCGAGTGAAGGCAGACCTTATCCTGAAGCCAGGAAGATGCCACGATGCCAAGAGTTCAGAGGAGAGAAACCCACGGGAAGTGTGCCCGGATCACAGGAGGTCCCGGCAACATACCAAAGCACCCTAAGAGGTAAGGGGAGGTACACTAGAACAGGAGGGGACTCAGGGCTTGACACAGAGGCTAAGGGGGCTTTTCCCCAGCTGAGTATTAGCAACAAGGTTAATGGGCATAATGTAAGATACCAAAAGTGAGAAGAAAAGCATCATAGGAAATCTTCCTCAGCATAGTGGTAACGAGGAAACCACTGGCCACCAGAGAAGAGTCTCAGACCCCATCAATGAGAAGGAAGCATCAGAGGAAATCTTCCTCAGCACAGAGGTGACGAAGAAACCGTTGACCACCAGAGCAGCGTCTGGGACTCCAAAGGTGAGAAGGTAAGCATCAGAGGAATTCTTTCTTGGCGCAGTGGCAGCGAGTAAACCACTGAACACCAGAAAAAGTTCTGGAACACCAACAGTGAAGAAAAATATAACAAGAATGAACAGGAGAATGGAGTCATTCTCCTGGTATTCAGCAACGATCTGTGATAAAAATGCCAGGAGAAGGGAATCATTCTGCCTGGCGACATTGTGAACTGAACCAAGCAATGACAGGAGAAGGTAGTCATTCTCTTGGTGCAGGTCCAGAACTTCTGTTGAAAACCCAGCAAAATTTCATCCTGAGATGAAAGGACATGGAAACCATCTGTGATGCTGGAAATGCCTTTTTGGGGGGGGGGGGGGGCACGGCCTCCTAGTCCGTATCGTCCCACTTCTCTGTGTGTATTTTGTCTATGTTTTCTGCCACTGAGGTCCACTCTTCTAAGCCATATGTGTGCCTTTGGGCACCCACAGAACAGGGTATGGGCTGTGTCAGCTACATGCGGACCTGGCAGTGACTCTGAGTGTCCTCTATTTTGGGACATTCATGCCCTACCATAGGAATCAGTGGATTCCTGACAGAAGGCATGATGGCCCCTGTGGAATACCTGCCTCTGTCCCTTCCTCCCGATCGGCTTTTGGGTGGAAACACCATATATGCCTCCTGACAGGCTGACTGTGTGTATTCTGTGCATTTGACACAATAAATAAGACAGCTTGACTGAAACTGAAATGAATGCAGTGTTGTGTGCTGAAAGGTTGGGTACTTACCCCAATCCACATTATTTGTTATGGGTGTCTAGGTGGAGTGAATGGCCTGAATGCCTGTGAGCCTGATTGGTTGCCTGCCTGCATGAATGCCCTTCTGCGTTATTGGTTGACTGAGCCGGCTCAGCATGAGTGAATGGGAACCAATATGTATAACAGAGGACCTCTCACTCACCAATTTGTTTAGAAGCTGAAGTCAAAGCTGAAGCAAGAAGAAGCTGTTCTTTGAAGCCCAGCTGGAGGAGAAATCTGCTGCAGAATTTTTTTCATGTAATACAAAAGCTGACGCGCTCTTCCAAGGACCGATCCAGAGAGGAACTGCAAAGGCGACATCTCCCCAAGCTACAAGAGGCTATTGTGCAAATTTCTACTCTTCATCAAAAGTACCTTGGAAGCCAGCCCAGTGTCCCTGCCGTCTGGAGAATGGGTATTCATGCATCCTGAAGAGGCGTGCCCTACAGCTTGAGTCGAAGAAGTCCTTTGGTGTCACCCAGGGTCTAGGGGTACGTTTCGTAACATCTGGAAGCCATTGCTGTCTACTGCCCAGAAGGATGGATACCCTGGCATAGTGCTGCTGGACACCCAGAGCTGTGAAAGTTCCAAACTGCCTAAGAACGTTTCAAGGGACATCCTTGCCGTCATCACTGACCACTTTTTCCCACAGGAGAGAGTCCAGAGTCACTAAGTGCATTGGAAGGTCCTTCTGTGGGTTTCCAGCCACCAGAAGCTAACAAAGACATCCCAAAGACCCAGACCTGGTTAGGGTCCAAGGTCCACTTCACTAATCGAGTCCAGTTCGCCAGAAATCATCCAGACATCCTTGCTGTAGCTGCAGCAGGGAAGAACCAAATGGTGGAAAACCACGATATTCCGAAAAACTGACACCAAAATTGACCTATGCGCCTGTCACCGCCAGAAGTCATTGAAGGGTCCCAGGGTCTTTCCCATTTGCCAAGCCTTTAAGGAGCCCACAGCATATTTCATCTTCAAAGGACTTCTACAGTTCGAGAAATCGTTGGCAAAAATGAAGAGCACCGCGAAGAGTGAAACTGCTGCACTTCAGAAAGACTTTGGTTCCATTTTCTCATGGACTCAGCATCCCAGTGGCCCCTTCTTCCAGGGGGTGTCCATCCTCAGAGGGAATCGTTGAGTGAAACTGAAAAACTCGGTCACTTCAACTGCCAAGGCACCAAAGGTACTGTGATGAGGAAGAGCATCTTCTAGCATCAGGAGTTATCCAGGGGTACCAGATTCTTCTTGGACCCTGTTCTCCTGTGGACTCTCAGGTACTCTGGGGCTGGTAGAACCTTTTCAAAGAAAGCAGAAGATTATTGAACATTATTGGACTGGGCTGTAAAAGACAAGACAAGTTTATCCCTTACAGGTTGCCCTGGTGGGGGGATCTTCACACAGAATTGTGTATCTAGCCTAAAGAAAGCATTCTGCCTCTGTTCACAACTACCCTGCCTTTCTTCCCTATTCAATGCTGATACACCTCACTTTAGAATTCACATGCCTATTTAAAACCGTCTGCAATTAGAGCACCTATTACTGAATTTAAGTATTATCTGGCACAACATATATTGCACATAATTGCCATTCTTTGAATAAGTATGTCCAAGTACAAAGTGTTATTATTTAAATGTATATATCTTCCTGAATCTTATTCTATATAAAGAAGCTGTGTTTTCACTTAGTGTGTGGAGATTCCTTTGTGGAGGTTTTTTCGGGATTCACTGTACTTAAGAATGAGTCTGCATCACCTCATGAAAGCTTAAACATGGCTGCTTGTCCATTGCTACCAAATTGAGAGTCCTGGCTGGGGTGTTTTGTGCCTTTACTGTACCATATAGAGGGGAGAAGTACAGATACCCCCTCCAGTCTTTACACCGTCATATCCCATTTATTTTGATCAGCTTCCACTAATTTCATGAGAACAATTTTGAGTGTTTTATTAAAGCGCTCAAGCTGGCCATCTGTCTGATATGGTAGATGGAAGTCATCAAGGTCTTATTTTGAAGGATTCTTTTGATCTCTGCCATAGGTTTGCTCATGGAGGATGTTCCCTGATCTGTCAGTATTTCCTTGGGGAATCCTACTGTGATAAAACAGAAATGAGGTGTTTTAGAATTTGTTGCAAGGAGTTATTTCACAGAGGAAAGGCCGCAGTATAACGAGTAGTGTAATCTAATATAACTAGGATATACTTGTTCCCAAGTTTTGAAAGTGTTAATGGTCCCACAATATTAATCACTATTCAGGATAAGGGGGCTTCTATTATTTGGAGAGGTGTAAAGGTGCTGGGGGGGAGTTAGGTGGAGATGTTGTTTGACACAAGGAGCATCTCATTGCAACGTTATTAATGTCTGTATATATCCCTGTCCAATAAAACTGGCTCACTACTTGTCCTTTCGTTTTAGCAGTTCCCAAATGTCCAGAAGTTAGGTGGGCAAGGGCACTTTCTAACACAACCCTGCATTGGCTTCTGTGGATTACTGTTTGTGATTGAGGGGTTCCCTCATTGGTGATGTCTTCTCTGTATAGCAATCCATGTTTTAAGAAAGAAAATTGACCATCTTTCATTCTGCCTTCTTCCTCAGAGATGGCTCAGAGGAAAGCTTCAGTCACATGGGGTCACCGTATGATGGAAATGCTATATCTGGGATTATCTCAGTGTCCCCTTATTCAACACTCTTTTGGGTAACTCTGGGTTTTGGTTTGGGTATGGGTGTTGATCAGCTTCCCCAAACCTTTTAGTCCCTCTCTCTGGAATCTAACTCTGGTACTTTTAAGATTTTGGGAATCTTAATCTGAGCAATCTTCTTCCTGGTTTGTATATTATAAGCATGTTTTCCCTTGTTCTGGAGCAAGATTTGAATGTATCCTCCATACTATGGGCCCACTACCATGGTCATTACAACTAGCCCAATTTTCCAAGTGAATCCTGTCGTAATTTGGAAACTAGTTGATGTACGTGCCCTTGGGTGCTTTCAAGACTAGATTAGTGGGAATGAGTTGTCTCTCTCGAGGGTCTATGGTTATGTCACGGCTACTGGACAGATCAATTCCAATGGACTTGATAGTGGCCATAGATGGTTTAGAGGCTCAGTAACCTAATTTGGTGAATCTTAGCATCCACCAGTTTGTCTCTGCTAGGTCAGATTTGTCCCCTGACACGATATGTAAGGGTGCAAAAGGAGGAGACAGACACACAACTGGCATGGTTTATGACATAAACATGTATTGCACAAGGAAATAAAAAGGAAACCTACCTCCCCCAAACTCTAGAGGGGGGATCCCTACCACAACTAAAATACTAAGGATTTGGTCAGGGTGTCTGTACAAATCAAAAGAGGCCATCGTTCTGTTTCCAAAACCCTACTTCTGTCCCTTACACTTATAACGGAACAAACACGTTAGGCGCTATTCTTGGTCCAGGAGAGTGTCTCCCTTCTTCTGAAAAACAAATCACAGTTCCATCTGTAGGTGGGACCTTTACCTTCCCCAGGCCTCAGTCTCTTTCTAAGGTACAAAACAAAGGCACAGGTTTAAATGTCAACAAGCAATAACGTTCTCAGTTCAATTCAAAATGGTAATTCCAGTTCAAATATCAAAGCTCCTTATTGCCCATAGTTGCTATTCACTATTGGGTTCCTAGAGAATGCCTCCCTTCTTCAGGTATCCTGTAGACTCAATTACCAGGAGATTGACTCCCTCCTCCAGGTATCTGACCCTCAGTATAATGTCTCCACACACATCCAGGGGGAATGTTTCCTTTCCCCTGGACTTCCTCTTTACTTGTGGGTCCAAGCACCAGTGGAATGACTCCCTTCTCGTGGTCCTATTTGGCTATGTTCTCACACTTTCTTGGCTTTTACTTTCACAGTTCATGATAGAATGTGGAATGATGCCCTTCCCCTGGCCTTTCCCAGGATTCCTGTTATAATTTACAACAGCAGGGGGAATGTGTCCCATCCCCTGGCCTTTCTCAGGTTTCCTAATACCGTTTACAGCAGTGTCTCCCTTCGCCTGGCCTTTCTCAATTACGCACAGCCACAAAGTACATAGTCTACAAAAGTTCCTCTAGGCTTTGGAATACCTGGTTCACTCTTCTGACTGGTACTGCCATGAAGAAGATGGTTTATAAAAGCTCCTCTTGGATTTGGCAGACCTGGTTCCCTCTTCTGCCAGGTACTGCAATGAAGAAGATGACTTGGAAGACTCTTCTCGTTTCTTGGGTGCGTGTCTCAGACCGGTGGTATATATATATATCTTTCTCAGGGATTCCCTCCTCACCCCTGCTCAGTATTGGTGGAGTTTTCCACAACTCTGTTTCACCCTCATTGAAATTGCCAAGCAACCCAGATACCTTTTGGCTTCCTGGTCTGGTGCTCTCCAAGGCTCTGGCTTCACTCTTTCCCTGGGTTCTCTGCTCTTATGGCTGGCTGCAATGATTCCACAGCATGGTTTTTTGCTCCATGTGCACATCAGCCCACGGCACACCATCCAGGCTTCTCACACGCCTAAACGTACTGTCTGCTGGTTTTGTGTTCAGTTCTGCCTCGGTGGACTGAACAGGGACTTCCCGGCTCTGTCTCACTTGCTCCAGTCACAGGCTTCTTCTGCGTACTGCGTCAAACTGCTTCCTTCCGTGCAGTTCCTCCTCGGAGGGCTTCTCCCATTGGTAAGTCCCTCTTCCAATTAGTAAAATAACTAAAATCCATATGTGCGTTCGCTTGAGAACTCCTCATTGCTCTGCCTGCTCTTCTTGTCCCAGTTAATCTTGGGTTTTCAATGGCATAGAGGTAAATTGAAGCATTGCCTACAGAGGGTTGAGTGAAGGGATAAGAGGATGTGTGGCAGGTGAATGGAGGTGATGAAGGATTGGCTTACTTTGTTTGCCTTGGATTTTCATCCTTGTTCCTAGAGTGGGAGTCCCTCCCCATGAGCTCCCCCTGCATTAAACCACCCCCAGGAGCACTATTGGGTAGTGGTTTCTCCTCCTGGCCTCATGCAAAGGGGCGCCACTCGGGGAGAAGTGACGAAATCCAAGGATTAGTCACTCATTGTATTTTTATTTCAATCAATGGTCTGTAAGATTTTAATATAGTTTTCCTGATAAATAATTTTTTCAGCAGTAGATATCACTAGCCCACTATTTCACAGAATCCTCTGCCCACTTAAAGACGAGATGGCTAGCCACTTTCAAGGTAGCAGGAGTTAGGGGCTCGTTCCCAGGATTTTCCAAATTTACATTCAGTCCAGCAGATTCATGAAATTATATTTATATCTTTCACCATGTGAGCCAGATTCTCATACCGTTGAATGAAAGGGCTCTTCTCATAGAAAAGGGAAACGCCAGGCCAACACAGGGACAGCTGGTCCCGTTGGTCTCCACAAGCATCCATCCAGCATAATATGAAAAGCGTCATCTAGAGCACAAATAGCACTTACTTTCAGTCCTGAATTTCTTGGAGTCATCGACACTTCTAAAGGGGTTAGATGTATTTCCCCAGATAGACAGTTGTCTGAGAGAGATCGGGCTCTAAAGCACTGTCCTTCAATCGTCCACAAAGGTACAACTTGAACACTCCTTCCCCTCTGCTCGAAACAGGCTACAATTAGCACTGGACTCCAGTGCTTAATCAACATTTGTGTTTGATCCAACTGCACACTAGCCACCATACATCTCCCGTGTGGCTGTATACAGGATTAAGAGGGATGTGGGAGTGGAGTATTAAAACATGTATTCAATTTGTCACTTCTGATTATGTAGAGTTGCTTTGAAGCCCTCTCAGAATTTCTGGTAGCACAGGGGCCATAAAGAAAAGCATGGCCTTAAATAAGATCTGACAGGCTCCTCCCCTTCACACTCTCTATGAAGGGACTGGTTCTCAGAAATTGGAAAACAATGCGCCATTCTCTTTACACAAACCAAAATCAGCCATTAGCCAATAAGACATTATGAGCCCCAAAAGAAGCCTGAAAGAAGGCTCTCCCATGATCTAAAGAAAAAATCACATCCTACTGTACAATGTTGGGGCTATAGCACAGTTGCTTCTCCACCAGGAGTAATTGCCCCGAGGATAAACCAACACGGGTGAAATAACCCCTTTAAATAGTGAATGCAGCACTTTGAAATACTTCATAAGTGCACCAGACTACAATAAAAGAATGAAAAATAAATAAGCATTCATACATTCCTGCAGTGTCAAATTCCTAATGACACAAAACTGGCGTACAGCAAATTTCCATTTTTACACAGACAGAAGACTGTAGTAACATTCCTATTACTTGTAACAGTTGTAAAATTACACTCCTGTAGTTCATTTAGACAGAGCTGTTCGTGTGAACAATAGGGATCAGTACAATTCTAACCTTACCCCTTATGGATAATGCAGTCAGGGTTCGCCATTTGGCCGACGTAAGTGCAAGGAGATAACTGCAGTACCGGGGTGAGTCACACAGGGAGACAATCATACGATTTATATAATCAGATCACCCTCTGACTTTACACTTAAAAATGTACATGGATTGCTGGACAAACGATTGCGCTCATACAGGGGTGTCACTTTGGTTGGAACAGTCACTATCACACTTTACATAACTCTGCACCCCAGCAATGCTTGGACACAGTCAATCAGACTTAGAATCGTTGACCGCAATGGACTTCTTAGGCTCATCTTAAGCACTGTATGCAACAAATAGGGTTCATTTTGGCTAGATTAACCTAGAGGATGTGTGTTCACTTTCACCTAGTATTAAACAAACACACCCCCACTTCAGCTCACATTCTTTCCTTACCTGCTCCCTGGTTCCTGTTCCTGCTTTTTTCTAGTCTCTCTCATCTACTCACTGCAGATCAAAGTCTGGAAACTAGATGTGGCTGCAGTACACAATGTCCAATAGAGCACACCTCAATGTTTGGGTGATTTTAATATATGGGTTGAAGACATGGCCACTATGGATTGTAAGGAACCTACGGGTATCTTGGAAGCTCATGAAATTGAACTGTTGGTATCCTCTCCTTCACATTACCAGGGCCAATGCCTTGATGTATTGATATGCAGAGGGGAGATTGTACATTTTGTAGATACAATTCCACTATCATGGACAGACCATTATGCCAGAGTGTTTGAAATGGTATTGCCATTGAAAACTCTGGAGGAGCATGTTCATCACATGACTGGTCAATTCCGTAAGTCGAAAGATCTATTGAAGATTTTGGGGGAGGATTTGAAGCAAGCTTTGGATCAAATCAATAAAGAGTTGTCATGTGAAGAGCTTTTTTAGTTGTTGTAATGTGCAATGAACAGGCCCCTCTTCAACAAAATAAGAGCCAGGAAGGTTACCCGCTCGTCGTTCTCGCAGGATCTTGCTAAATAAAAGGGATACTTGACAGCCCTGAAAAATAATTGAGGAAAAGAACACAGGGAGCAAGTTAGAGATGGTTAAGAGTACCTTAAGTGAATATAGAAAGGCTATCTTTGAGGCCAAATCTAAATTCATAATAGGGAAAATTGATAACGCAATCAATAGGCCACAGGAATTGTACGCAGTGATCTCTCAGCTAGCAGACCCTACGTGTGTGTCAGGAGCACCAGAGATCTCACAACCACAGGTCGATGCTTTGAATAATTATTTTAGGTACAAAATAGATCTGATACAAGGAAAGATTGCTGAAATCACACTGATAGACTCTCAGGATTACCTAGAGACAATAGAGGACACTAGTCTAGAGTATTCAGTGATTCAGAAACCATGTGTGGCTATTAAGGTAGCAACAGATGGGGTTGAGGCTTCCTGCCGAGATCCAGAGGTGGTCCAGAACTCATTTGTATTTACAGAAGTCTTGGAGGAAAGGGTTTGTTCCCTGCTCTCTGGGTTGAAAGCTACCAATGATGCGCTTTATGTTATTCCATCTTTAGTAGCCACACAGTTTGTAAATAAATCGTTGACATCAGGCACACATTTTGAAGAAATCTGTGGTTACCCTGCTGTTAGAGAAAGCCAATATAGATCCTATAAATCTTCAGAATTATAGATCAGTGGTAGGATTACCATGGCTCGCAAAAATTTTGAAAATAATTGTGACATACCAGCTGCAGAAAATATGTGGAACGCAAGAACCTTCTGGATCCATTACAATCTGGATTCCGACCAGGGTTCAGGACAGAGACCGCATTGTTGACAGTATGGGATGACCTATTGAAGATGACAGATCATGGGGATATGTCCTTGTTGATTATGTTAGACCTGTCTGCCGCATTCGATATAGTAGGCCATGGGATTCTGTTGAAACGATTGAGGGAGGTGGGAAGAGTTTCGGAACAAGCCCTTAAGTGGTTTGAGTCCTTCCTCTTCAGAGGGAACAAAGAGTCTGGCTTGGAGATTTCCTATTGGGTTCTGTCTTACAAATGTGTGGGGCCCCTTAGGGGTCTTCACTTTCCCCTCTGCTCTTTAACCTATATGTTAAATTTCTTATGGACATATTGAGGAAACACTGCATTAATTTTCATTCATATGCAGATGATATTCAGGTGTTCTTGAAGGTGCAGAGATCTGAGGATACGTTTGAGATAGTGGAACAGTGCCTATAAGAGGTACACGCCTGGATGTGTGCTAACGAATTGGTGCTGAATGCTAGCAAAACAGAGGTGGCATTATTTGCCTCAAAATATCACCTGCAACATACTGAGCAGGCACTGCCACCATGCTTCCTAGTGCCTCAGCTCAATTTTGCTAAGTACATTAAACACTTGGGTTGTGTGTGGGAAGACAATATGGGATGTGGAGCGCAGATTAGCACAAAGTTGCAATCAGCGTTGTATACCCTGTAACTACTGGGACATGTTTTGCAAAAAGCAAATGAGGATAGAACAGTGGTTGTTGGGACACTTGTTAAATTGCGACTGGACTACGGCAATGCGTAGCTGTCAGGTATATCAGCTTTCCAAATGCATCGATTGCAAGTGGCACACAATGTGCAGTCAGGTTAGAGTGTAGGGCAACTAAATCTATACCATCCCTAATTTAAGAAGATCCTTACACTGGTTAGCGGTGAAAGAGCGAATAGAGTTTAGAATTCTCTGCCTGGTCTTTAAATGTGTGAACAAAGTAGTGCTAAGGTATTTATCGAATAAAATCAAGAGCTACACTCCCAGTCGGCATTTGCGCTCACGTGAGAATAACTTACTTCAGGTACCACAGTCTAAATATGTGAGCAAAGGGGACCGTAGATTTGGGGTCTATGGACCTAGACTATGGAACAAGCTCCCTGGAGCTATCCGAGAGATGAATACACTCACAGCATTCCATAAGGCCCTGAAGATCTATAGTGGAGGCAGTGGTATTTGCAATAAATCATCATATTGAAGAATGATAGTTCAATGTTAATGGCTCCAACAGTGCCCATATACGATTAAGTTTGTCCGGTGCGCGGGTATAAATGACTCAAAAATTCAACATTTTAAAATTCAATGGCCCTCATTACGACCCTGGCGGAATACGAAAAACAATGACGGAAATGTAATACCGCCATCGAATACCGCCCGTTGCGATCATGACCCGTCACCGTAAAGTACGATGCCATTAGCGACACCGTAGCGAACGCCAACGCTAACTGCACCAAGTACGCGCACGCGCGCCCTGCAAAACCGCAATATCCACCATGGCGCAACGGTACGCGAATGCTGACCCCAGCGGACATTCACCTAACGCCATCAAGCATGGCGGAAAGTACCATTCCGCCATGGCAAGAACTACGGCATCGCGAACCAACCGTAATGGCCCTACTGAGTGCCTGTACTCCACTCCCTGGCCACATTGCACAACTCCTCGTAGGCGCAATGCAGTCACACCATGCAACCAGCGAAATGTACAAGTCACCCATGCATGCCAACGAACAAATGCATGCAGGGGCCCCAAGTGCCCTGTGAGTGGCCATCCACAATTGGCAACACACCATTGCCGTACTGATGCAGCACAGGCATCTGAAGGTGCAAGTACACCAAAATGAACTGAAAATTCCATGACACAAAACAACAACAGTCACCCATCGCTTGCCACCAGTGTAAATCAACATCCAAAGCAGTAACCTGAGGGAGACTGCACCAGCCCTGTACACATGCCAGTAGTCAAACCAACCATCAGCATAAGGACGTACCACACAACTGTACCCAGAAGCCGGAACCCAATGCAGAACACCTCACAATACATCGCGCCACAAATCGGAATATGCCACATTACTAGCAAAGAATAACGCTACACGGTTAATATCTGAATATAAATTTAATGCACATCAAAATCACCAAGCCCATACAGCCATTTCAACATAAACTCACAAATGATCAGCATTACTGTGGGCTGCATCCGCAATAAATGACCAGCTTCCCCATGTGTGACGCCCTGTACCTTCATGGCACACAGGGGCTACATCAACGTCCAAAAAGGCAACATGGAAGCGCCTAGGACCGCAGGGCCGTCCCATGAAGTAGGCACTAGTCCAGCTGGAAGCTAGGTATGCTGCACCTAGCCACTAGTACTGCGTAAGGGCATGTGGGCCATTGGCGATCGTCCCATAAGATCGTAATGGTGCTCCACTGATTAACTCGAAGCTGCAGGTGTCGACTGTAGAAGCCATCTGTAGGAGTGGCGTACAGATGGCAGCGGCAGAAGGGGAGGAGATACCTGTCACCCAAATGAAAAAAATGATAGTATGGGCATCCGAACTCCATATGCATTACTCACTTCATTCAACACACCAAACCTACAACCATATGCATGCTAGCCCACTCATAAGGATCAATTGCACCCAAAAATCACTTGCGAATCATTACGACACAAATCGAGGTGAATACACTATTTCAAACGAGTGTCTGTGTGCGTGCGCCTGTCAGAACAGGATCCATCAGATGGGATCATCAACGTGCATAGACACAAGTGATTGAAGGCGCGTCGAGACAGGGAGGGTTCAACAAGGGCAGACAGACGATGGTCCCACTATGGCAGCCTTGCATCACATAGCGCAGGGGAAGGGGACAGATTCCAAATAGGCATGTACATGGCAGACTCCCAATTAAATCATCTTTCCATGCATCCATTCATCATTCCCTCATCCCATTATGAAAACGCCTGAATATTCACTCACATAACATTCGAAATTTCCATTGAGTCTGTGCGTAATGCAGCCTTCAAAATCCACTGTGCTCCTGCCCGGATTCCTTGTGTAGTGAAGTCACATGTATTTGGGAACGTCCTGCCTTATCGTCCACTACGCTATGGCGCATCCCATTCAAACCATATCAATCATTGCATTCCCGTCATGGGCCCTGTCCCAAGGACATTCAACAATAGAACGTTACATTTCCAGTCAGACCTGTGGGCGTCTCCATGCCGCTAGTTGAAAACCGAAAGCGCTGTCCTTCGAATTACTCATTTGCAACATCACGTCGAAAAGGCATCTGTGAACGCTTGTATTCACAAATACATCTATGCAGTGCGGCTGTGTGTGAAAATGGTAACTGGCCTCAATCACTGATGGGACTCCCCGCCGTCGGTGAACGTCGGTACAGTGCTGCATGAGGGTCCACCGTTGATCGAGCACTACATTCCACTGACCCTTCACAAGTCTGCTCGCGAATGCAAATATAGTATGTGCAACAATGGGACCATAGCAGATTTAACATATAAAGCAATATTCCACAGCCATCGGGATTAAGAACATGATTGCAAATGCAAGATGCCATGCGTCGAATTGCAGCGTCGTGTGCGGGACGTGCTCGCACGAAAGGCATTGCAGCTGACGCAGGTGGAATGAATCACCACAGGTGAAGGCTATACAGCCTGAAAACACATAAATTGCACACCCAACCCCCTCCCCCAACCACACCCACTCCAGAATGCTACCGGCAGGACTAGCGATGTTGGGCCTGGGGGACCTGATTGCACTGCAAGTCCTCCAACTTCAAGAAGAAGACGAACGCCAACTACTACAACAACCGGCCGCACAGAGGAGACGCAGGAGGAGGAGGAGGAGGAGGGCAAGGCATGGCCAGCAAGCCCCACCAGCACAGCCACTACCACCACGCAGGCAGCCCGCAATCCCACGCCTCCGAGCTAATCTGTTCAACCTCACAGCTGAGCAGATCCACACCCTCTACCGTTTGGACCGGGACACCATAACCGCCATTGTCGACATGACACACGCTGACCTTGTCAGCATGATAGATAGCCCAACCGCCATCCCACCCCTACTGAAGGTGGTGTCTGTACTCCACTTCCTGGCCACAGGCACCTACCAGCACACAGTCGGACAGTTGCATGGCATTTCACAGCCACTATTCTCACGGACACTATTCCAAGTGCTTCATGCCCTCCTGAAGCACTCAGACGACTACATCACTTTACCACGCTTGGAGCAGGAGCTTACAAACACAAAAGTGGGATTCCATGCACTTGGCGGCATACCGGGTTGCATTGGTGCCATCGACTGCACCCATGTGGAATTGGTTGTCCCACATGCCATGGAGGCCCAGTACCGCAACCGGAAACAATATCATTCTATCAATGTGCAAATGGTGTGTGACTCCAACAGGATCTTTACACATTGTTCTGCCCGATTTCCGGGATCAACACATGATTCTATGGTCTTGCGGAACTCTAGAATACCACGCTACATGGAGCGACACGCAGGGCGCCGATCCTGGCTACTCGGTGAGTCTCATTTAATGCATGAGTATGTGGGGTAGGTGATGCGTGAATGACCTGGCAGGAAGGGGGGGTGCGTACGTAGCAATGACATTCCACAAACATCCTTTCTTGTCCACATACAGGTGATTGCGGGTATCCACTGAAGAGATGGCTCCTTACACCAATCCGGAACCCACAGGACCAGCATGAGGAGGACTACAACCATGCCCACTCACGTACCCGTGTGGTCATAGAACAGGCATTCGGCCTACTGAAGGCTCGTTTCCGCTGCCTCAGCAGGTCTGGCGGGGCACTCCTGTACCGCCATGAGAAGGTGGCAAAGATGGTCATGGCATGTGTCATGCTACACAACATGTGCGTACGTAGGAATGTGGCCATGCCCCCCGACGCAGAACTGCTAGCACCTGAAGATGGTCATGATGAGGGTGGGGATGTGGCAGCACCTCAAGGGGTCCGCGAGGCACAGGAGGCCCGTGAATTACGGCAGAATCTCATAGATGCATGCTTCTAGCACTCACGCCTGGTGGCTGTTACATGGACATGGGACTTGTGGCACTGTGTGTGTCTGGAACATGCACAATATGAACTGTACGCCAAGATAGGCCTCGTACACAGAGATCAATGTCCACACATCTCATAGGATGAATATGAAGAATTGTATTGCAGATGTGAAAAGACATTACACACCCAATCGACCCGCCACCCAAAGAAGCCCAACACACCCCCTCCACCCTCCTACCTCCCCCCCGAACACCAGTGTCCAATGACGCTCATTGTCAGTGGGCAGACGCTATTGCAAGCCCCCTCTCCGGGTATCAGGGCACCCCTGCCTGTGGAGCGCCGGGTCCTCCCAGATCTACGTTGGGGGCTGCCCTGGACGGAACTTGCAACGGATGATGTCTCTGCCTGCTCACGTCCATGCATGTCCCTAAGGGTTTGTGAGAGCTCAGTGAGCACACGGCGCACAGCGGCAAGTTCACCACATACGTCTTTGGACGTCGCATGCAGTTCCCCCCTCAGGCTCTCGGTACTTCTCTCCATTTGTGCCCTTAGTGTCTCTGTACTTCGCTCCATTTCTGCCCTAAGTGTCTCAGTAGATGTTTCAATGGCTGCCTTAGAACCCCCACATTCATCAGCATGCTCCTTGAGGAGCGTGGCTAGTTGCTGCTGTTGCACTATCATCTGCTCGAGGGACTGTTGCCTCTGCTGGGCCATGCCCATTTGCGGTGGTGTCACAGAGGGGCTGGACGCCTCATGTTGCCTTGCAACAGGCCTTGTGGGGGTTGGCCAGTCGTCGTCTTGTGGGTGCCCCTGCGTGGTTTCCTCATGGTGTACGGGATGAAACATGCAGGGGGATTGGGACAGGTCATGGATGTGACCTACTTCGGCAGCACCGTTTTCTGTGTCGGAGCATGCTGGCATGAATGCAGTGTCACCTAGGGTGCTGCTGCCACCAGAAGCAGTGCCTTCTGTGGCATCCATTGGGGGGACCTGTGGTGCTGCTGTTGTGGACATGCTGGCTGCTGGGGTGCCTGTTGATGTCCCCTCCAGTGTGCTGCCACTCGATTTGTGCAGCTGCCGTGCCTTGATCCGTGCAGCTGAGGTGGAGGGTCTTTGGCCGTTGGTCTTGGCCCTCTTTGCAGGTGTGCTGGTAGGGGTGTCCTGAAGCTCGTTGTTGGAATCGGACCCTGTGGTGGAGTAAAGGAGGGCGAGCGTTATTCATGGGTCTGTGGTAATTGTAATGGCAATTGTATCACATGCATTGGGGTGGTACCTGGGGGTGATTTGGGTCAGGGCCTTGGAGGTGGTCTCATTTTTGTGTGCATTGGGGATGCAGTTATTTTGCAGTCTGCAGTTAGGGTGTGCATGCTGCACATGTAGAGTGTGTTTTTTGGTTTTTTAAATATTTATTTATTTGATCTGACTTTTAAGGGGCGCTGTCATGGCATTGTATGTGGTCGTTCTCCTGAACATGTATTTCTATTGCACTATGGGGACACATGGTACTTCACATGGTTGGTAATTGGGGATTTGGCATAGTTTTATTTGGGCCACCTACCTGATTCTTCTGATGTCTGCACTCCTTTCTCCATCCCTCCGACTCCCTCTATGCTGTCCATTCCAATGGTGGAGGCACAGATTTCTTCCCAGGGGGTCAACTTGATGGGTGATTCCGATCCTCCCCCGGTAGCTGTGGCAATGTTCCTGTTGGCAGAGAGTATGCTCCGGACGCGTATCCGTAGGTCGTCCCATCGCTTTCTGCATTGCTGTGGGTTGCGGGGTGCGGTCCCCACCGCACTTACCCGCTGTGCCACCAGCGCCCATATGGCCTTCTTGTTCGCAAGTGCCGTCCTGGTCATTTGCGTGGAGAAGACGACGGCAGCATTCTCTTGGAGGGTCTCTGTGAGCACGGTGAGTTCCTCGTGGGAGAAGTGGACCTGCCGCTTGCGGTCGCACGCTTTTTTAGCAACTTTTCCCATATTTATTTTTTGGACTGGGGTGGCTAACGGGTTGGGATGTGTCTCAGGGTCGGATTTTTAATGGTTGTGTTGGGATTCTGCTTTTATAGGTGTACGGCGTGCTGTTTCCCGTTCCGGCCCCATGTTTTTACTTCCGTTTCCGTATATTTACGGTGACCGTATTTTGCGCTGACCGCTCATTACGGTGACCGCTAAGATGGGTGGCGGAATTGCACCTAGGGTGACGTACGACGGCGGTAAGGGGCGTTTTGGGGTCATTTCCGCCATCGCAGACTTTGCACTTCCGCCATGGCGTAATGCTCGTGCCCGATGGGTCAGAATTAGCCGCACTTTCCTCCATCGTGCAGTGGCGGAAACGCTATTTACGCTATGGCGGTCATGTCAGTTGATTTCCGCCAGGGTCGTAATGAGGGCCAATGTCACCAGACCACTTTTGTGGTAGCAGGCCTAGTGTAAGTGCCTATTACATTACATACAATACGTTGCCAAATATGTGATGCAAAGCACCATGTGGCTCATGTGTAAAATATGACACAGCTCAATTTGTCTGTTAATAAGTAATGTCTCTATCCATAGTAAAACCAGACAACATGCTATGTTTACATTATTAAGTTTAGATTTGATAAAGCCAGTGACACAGTTGTATTTTTCATGAATATATATATATACTTTAGTAAATTACAAACAACAATTCACTTTTTCTTGTGATTAGGATCAAGTCCCCTGGGTTGGGCAGCATTAAAAAACAAAGTACAGGATTTGTCAGATCTGCTCAAAAGGCACACATGGGTATTAGAATGGGATTTGCAATGAAGACTAATGTTGATGATTTGTTTTGATCAAGGCCCTCGAGTGACTGTCGAGCTAAGGAACAGTTGCAGCACCCAAGCTTTGGAATGCACTGCCGACGGCTCTTAGAGCAGAAACTTCTCTCCTTGCCTTTTCGAAAAAACTTGGAAACCTCCCTCTTCAACTAACTATTTCTCTCCAAACAACTCTTCCCACTCTTTCTCAGCTTTCACCTCTCCTTATGGCTTGTGTAAACTGTTCTTTACAATGTGTACAATAAGTATGTCTGTTTCTACATGTAACTAAGTGCTACTCTCTTATTGTAGCAAGCGCCACGATGCCCCCCGGGCCGTTGCGTGCTCTACAAGTGTGAATAAATAAATAAAACACAGGTAGGTAAGAAAGTGTAATGGGTTATCTCACAACTACTGAGGTATTCATTGTCAGTATAAATCATCAAAACAATGATGCAGACATTAGATACAGATTTCTACATCAGCAATAAGGGTTGCACTACTGATCACTGTTTTAAAGGAAACCAGTGAAAGCGTTTGCAGGCTGGTACACAATTCTAACTTAATGACCAGTGAATTGTTGCTATAATAACTATAATATCAGTTTTCCATAATCTTCATCGCGTGCGATTCCTGAATTCCTCTCTTTATTTACAATCTTATAGATACACATGTTTTAAAACATAAACCATTGTTCACGTGTCACAGCGATTAGGCCAAAGTTCCTTGGGTGATGCACTATAAAAAACAATAAATACATGGACCATCAGTTTGTGCGGCTACCAATCAGGTATTAGAATGCAATTTGCGATGAAGATTAATTCGGATGCTTTGATTATGTAAGCAACACTTCATGCGTTCGTCTAGCGGCTGCAGGCAGAGACGAGAAAAAGTAGTGGATTATCCGACGTGTAAATTGTAGCACACAGATTTGAACAGGAACACCTACATCAGGAATATGTGTTTCATTACAGAGCGGTTTATTAATTTGAAAGAAATCCATTCAAAGCTTGTGCACATCTGTTAAAAAATAACCAAATGAAATAATGTCTGATCATTGAGCCTGCCAAAAAATGCCAAATAAAAGTATTACATGTGCATACAGATGCAATGCCTAAAAGCAGACAGTGAACACCTGCATGCATTACAACATCACTTGTCGACGACCTTAGAAGTTAGTAATGTATAGGTGAAACGCATGTTAGTACTGATTTGTCCTTAAGCAAGACATCTATTGCAACAGCGATCTGCAAACACCACACCTTGCCACTACTGCATTTATGAGTGGTCGTGCAAGGGGAAATGGGGCTTATTGTAAGTGCAAGGCACTCTCAGCTAGGACTGCCAATCAAATTCAACTGACTGACCCAGGTGTGGGGGCCCAGGGGTCAGCCCTGCAATGGCAGTGGGATCCGTGAGCACATTTGCAGTGATGGATCTCTACAAGTGTATCACTGCCAAGGCCTTGGGGAGGGCTCAAGTCGAGGGTGCACGCGGGTGGATGGAGTCCCTCTTTCTTACTGAGGGCACCTCGATTGTCTTATTTCTGGCGACGCCGCGGCCACATTAATGTTTATGTTTATGATTCCTTCAAAACTTTTTTTTTTTTTTTTAGTTAGGGCTTGATCCCATCTAAGATGTTCACTTCGGACCAGGTTAAATGCTCATGGAAAGCAAAAACCTTTCTGTTGTTGGCAGATCTATGTTGTTAGGCATCTATTCCAAACTATTTCAGCACTGTGCTCTCTGCCTCAGAAGGCCTGAAATAGGGGACAGGGGTGGTGGTGTATAGAGGCAAAGACTTGGAGCCAATGGGCGACTCACCCCATCCAGAGTTCACACTGGTCATGATTCACGTAAGTAAACCTGTTTTTGCAAAAACATTTTGTGAACCTGTACCACTGCCAAAAGCAGCATTCAACTCTTTAGGACCTTGGCAAGAACACAGAGTATGTACAAGTGGACACACATTTCGTGTGAATCTGTTTCTTTAATGTTGTTTTCTCTCCATACAAGCACAATTGTTACTTCTACATAAATTATGCTTTGTTTGAATGTTAGACCATCGTCTTTGTGTTTAAGTTTGTCGTAATTCTGTGGATTTGTTCTATTCCTCTCTGAATTGATAATGGCCTGTGCTTCTTGTGTGCAGTTGGCCTTCGCATCGCCTTCACCATCCCTTTGCAAGTTTCCTCGGTATACAAAGGCTGCATGCATTGGCCTGACTCTGCTCCAGCTTTCTCTTCAGGGAGATCCACATGGACTTCAAAGCATTAGAACATGTTAATAATTAATGCACGCATGTATCCAGGCCCAGTCAGATAATGATGGAAAATGAGTATTTTGATGTGACTTTATATTTCTGGTTTACAAAGTCATGCATTGTGTCTCCCAATGGTGATTTTGTGAAGAGCTTTGGGACCTTCAAAGGCTGAAAGCTTTGATCCAGCCCAACAGATAATTAAAACCCATAAACTCATACATATCTATGAACACCAACAAACTGCATAACGTGTCAAACTTTGAAAAACAAATGCTACGTTTCAAAGAAAATAACTCCTGCCTTCCACAGATTTATGGCATTCGGGTGTTGGCACCATTTCACTGCATCAGAAAGTATTTCCGTTTTCAAAATTTGGTGTATAGAGATACATTATAATATCAACATTGATAGATTGAATGATTTATACTGGTCATTCACCTCATTCTTAATATCATTTCTTGTTATATTTATTTTTGAGTACATGCCATTTTCCATAAAGCTCGAATTCACAGAACTTTAAACAGCTCTTGCACCATATTATAGTCTTGTAGACTGAAGGATACATTGGGGAAGAGTCTTTATCCTGAGCAGTGATGATGAAGAAGCATCATCCTGAGGTCTATAAAGGCATCAGCACACAGATAGCAATATAGGTTTTATAGTTGTAGTAATGTGGAAGTTGTTGGCACTTTAGTTTTGTTCTGAGGATGTGCATGAGCTGTGGACAGTGCTGAACAGCAGCCATAATTGTGGCAGCAATGTCAGATCCGCGGACAGTGCTGAACAGCAGCATAATTGTGGCAGCGATGTCAGATCCGCGGACAGTGCGGAACAGCAGCATAATTGTGGCAGCAATGTCAGATCCGCGGACAGTGCTGAACAGCAGCATAATTGTGGCAGCGATGTCAGATCCGCGGGCAGTGCTGAACAGCAGCCATAATTGTAGCACTGATGTCAGATCCGCAGCCATGCTAGGAGTAGGCGGTCTGCAATCTATAGTGATTGGCTGGCAGGTGCACGAGTGCCCAAAAGGCAATGCGAGAATGAGGCAAGCCAAAGTCTGAAATACAGGCACGCCTACCTACATGTCCCCCATTCCACCATGAACCAGAACGCCGAGTCACATTTTTGGGCTGTTAGGTGTAATGGAAAGCTCCCGAAGAGTAGAGGTGGGAGAGCCTGGCGGCGAGGTCTGGGCCGGCCCGAATCCAACAGTTGCTCCAGGCCGACCCTCCTTCCGGGCCGGTACCTCTAGATGCCACCATGGCTGCCCAGTTCACATCGAAAAATAAATGGGCATTGTTTTCCATTTTGCCGACATGCAACGCAGTCAAAATGGAAAGAAATGCCCATTTATTTGTTTTCATAAGGACCATTTCTTTCCATTCTGTCTGCACCGCGTGCCAGAAAAATTGAAAACATTGCCCATATATGAACAAAAATAAACCAGGCCCTGATGGTGTCTCAGCTGCCAAGAGGGCACCAGACCCGCTTTTATTTTTTTCCCCTTTTCTGCATTTCTTTCCATTTTGCCTGCAACTCAGGCAAAATGGAAATGCATGTGCAAAACGGGAAAAAAATAAACGCAGCCCTGGTGATGACTCAAAAGGGGCGCGTTTATTATTTTTTTCTTTTTCTGGTGGAGCCAGGGATTTCATGGGCTCGGCCCGTTGTGGGCTCCTAGAGCCAGGCCTGACCCCCAGGCTCGGCCCTACCCATGACATCCCTGGCTCCCCCAGCTCTACCGAAGAGGTGGTGGTCTATGTCACGTGGATGGGCCAAGCAACATTATATTGAGTAAGGAGGGTCCTTTAAAGCTATAATTCCAGGGTAGGCCATTAGGAAGTCAATTGGTAATGTAGCAGACCACGTAAATCATATTGACTTCTCTGTATTGGATTAATTGTGTAAAGCTATGAAAACTGCAAGGTTTCTGAGCTTTGGGCAAACCTTCTGAGACAGGGATAATAGGCTGGTTTCCTTACACATTTCTGCACAGCTGTATGTAAATAAATCTTGCCTCAACCTTTGCTGCCTGTCTCCCTATTGGATTACTGGGTGATGTGCTAATGGTTTCTGCAGCAGTGAAATAGATAATGGCCTCATTACGAGGTTGTTGCTAGGGCGTTGGTTGTGCCAGCGTCCTTATGGCAACCTTGGCATACCATTTCCGCCGGCCAATATCCCGGCCAGGATTTTACGGGAGGCTATGGAACAATAAGTTCACATTCCAATGGAGTCGCATAGGACTCAATAGGAATGGGGTCACTAAAGCATCAGCAGCGTTGTTAACGGTGACGGTGCTTCCGTGATTTATTTGCTGGTAGAGGCCTGAACCACTGGCAGGTCAGGTCTGACGGTAGTTCACAGCCCCTACCGGCAAACAAGGAGTGAGCCTGTCCACAAAAGCTGCCAGTAACTTTGTTACTTACGGACCAGCTCACTCGTAATGAGGGCCAATGTTGGTTTACTAGAGGGTAAAGTTCCAATTCAATGGCCACCATGTAAGATTAGTTTTTCTTTGAAAGAGTGGGTTGAGTGCTCAAGGCAAGCCGTTCTTTTCAATGAAATAAATGCGTATTAGCACCCTGGGATGTAAACCCGGGTGCTAATAGCCATAAAGACTAGTTCCTTCGCTCAGAGCCATTAAGTCATGCCATTAAGTTTCTAGAACTATATCCACGTGCCCCACCAGAACACAATACACTAACCAGCTTCACATACCATGCATTTGAAGAGCCACAGCCGGAGGGCTAGGCTTCTCATACATTGCTCCCAAACTTTAGAACTCCCTCCCGGCCCACCTAAGAGCGGAATCCTCCATTTCTGCTTTCCGCAATAATCTCAAGACCACCTTCCTGAACCAACACTGATAACATTTCCGCTACTTCTGTAACTGTTCTGTTTTTTTTATCGTAATATATGCACAATGTAATCTATGTACATACCTTTTCAACTATCCCCTGTACTCATATGACAAATGTACAACTAACCTTCACAAATGTTCTTAAGTTGTGTAACAAATGTCTGTGATATTTCTGTAACTAAGCATGTTCTGTAACAAGTGCCACAATGCCTCTGGGCTGATGTGCGCGATATAAATACAAATGAAACAAACAGCAGGCTTTTATCACCTGGCACAGCCCAGGGAACTTGTCATCATGGCGTAAGTGAGTGTTTTCTCTATACAAATGTTTTAACACTCACTTTAATAATTTAAATGTGGATGTTGCTTGTCAGCTTGAAGTTGAGGAAGTGTCTTGTTGAGTGAAATGTTCCTAGGACATTGCATGCACGTACTTAAATGAAGACACATGCTTTCTGCTGTTTCCGAATGAAATCAGAATATTCATTATTTATTTATTTGTTTACTTCCAAAAGAACATTACAAACTGCACATTATCTCCAAATAAATAATCATAATATCATCTTAATACCCCATAGAACGATTTATAAAAACAATGTATAAAAACATCTTAGAAAACACATGTCAAAACAGTTTTATAAAACCTGTCTAAAAACTTGTCTAAAATATTCAATAAACACTGAGTCCAAAGCATCCATCCGCCCCTTTTGAGTAGAGTTTACTACGATTTACTAATTCCCTATTTCTCGCCTTTCCTAAGTTAGGCGCTTTTTAATAATGTCCCACAATCGAGACATGGCTATATGGACACTTTGATTCTCTGTTTTCAAACAGCAATTCCAAAAGGTATTGTCCTTAATAGAATCATAGTAGTGAGCAATGCTTCCCAAAATGGTCATATATTCAACAGCAAAGGCAGTACATTCCATCAAAAGGTGTTGGGTGGTCTCCACTATACTACGGTTTTGACAAATTCGGCAACATCTGTCCTTAAACAGGATCCCCAATTGGGCACCAATGCGGACCAGTACAGGCAGTTGATTAATGCACAGCCTTAGTCTGAAATGTAATACTGAGATGTTAGGGCACTGCTTCAAGCATTTCTGTGGTTAAAACTATTTATATGTAACTCCTGAGACATAGAAGGAGCTGCGTAAGGTCTCCAGGTGGTTGTAGTTATTAATCCAATTCCACTCTTTGGCTTTGCCTTTGAAGATATGATTTAATGTATCATACTTGATTCCCCTTGGCAAATCAGGACTCCATTCGATGCCCCTATAGGATTTAGCCACTAAATTCTCAAACTCATCCTCACTGCGCTCTTGGCTCAATTTATTAGACTCAGCCAATACAGCAAGCAATTGGCATTTTGGATTGGAGTGCATTTTCAGATGCAGTAAACCTCGCCGGATCAGGAGTTCTCTTATGAGCGAGACCAATCCCAAATCTAGGCAAATGTATTTCATTGGTGTACTGGGACTCAAACTCAGTATCTGTTTCCAGAAGACTCCCTCTAAACCATCCAACCATGTCAAGTCTCGCAAAGCCAAAGCCTCCAGGTTGTCAACCATACCATCCTGCTCAACCGTCTCCGCGATAACCTGGGTATCACTGGTCAGGCTCTGGCATGGATGACCTCTTTCCTCTCCAATCGACCCTCCCAGGTCCAACTGGGGTCTTTCCTTTCTGACATCTTTTTCTCTACCTGTGGTGTCCCCCAGGGTTCTAACCTCTCCCCCTGGCTCTTCAACCAGTATCTGGCACTTCTCGCCCACCGCATCGCCGCTCTCTGCCCCTACTTTCAGTGCTATGCGGATGATACCCAGCTCATTTTCAGGCTACCCTCGGCCTCCTCTTCTCCTTCCCTCATCTCTGATTGTCTTTCTGCTATCCAGGACTGGTGTGCCGCCAATGACCTCTGCCTTAATGCCAGTAAGACTGAGATTCTACTCATCGGCACACCCACTCCCTCCTTCCCTGCAGCTCTCTGGCCGGCCTCTCTTGGCCCTCTTCCTGCTCCTACCTGCAAGGCAAAAAACCTCGGGGTCATTTTCGACTCCAAACTCTCCTTCTCTCCTCACATATCTGACGTCTCTAAGAAGTCACACTACCAGCTACACCTCCTCAGAGGTATCCTTCCTTTCCTCTCCTTCCCCCAGAAGCTCACTGTCTCTAGAGCCCTGGTTCTCTCGAAGCTGGACTACTGTAACAGCCTCTATCTAAATCTGCCTGCCTCTACTCTCCGCCCTTTGCAACTCAGCCAGAACAGGACTGCGAGACTTGTGCTTGGCCTCAAGCCCAGGGACCGTATCTCTCCAGGACTGAAATCACTACACTGGCTCCCAGTGACTGCGAGGATCAAGTTCAAAACCCTCTGCATTGTCCACAAGGCCTTCTGGGGCCTTGGGCCAAAATACCTTCAACTCTCTCTTCCTAAATATCTTCCTTCTCGAGCTCTTCGCTCATCCGCCTCCAACTCCCTCAGGGTCAGCCGTTTCTCCAAACAACGAGTTGGTGGCAGATCTCTCTCCGCTGCAGGGGCCTCCCTCTGGAACAGCCTTCCTGCCTCCCTGAAACTTGAGGAGAACCATCTCCAGCTCCGGAAGCACCTCAAAACCTTCCTCTTCGCCTCTGCTTTCTCTCCCCTCTCCCCTGCTAAAGTTACTGAAACTGCACTGAATCTGCAACTGGGCCACTCGCCGTTCTCGGTCCTTGGCCCAGCCACTCTCCCCTGCACTGCCTCCCTGGCACCCCCTGCACTACGGGACTGTGTCTGTATCCCATTGCCCCCACTTCCCAGCACTTATCTGCACTTACTCACACTGCCACTAGTTGGCCCTTGTTATTTCCTGTATGCTATTGACCCTGTAATGCACTTTCCCCTCTCCCTTTCCCCCTTGCACTTCTCCCTTTCCCCTCTACCCTTGCACTTGCGCGATCTGAATGACACCTGACCTAGTAGGATCGCCGTCTGTCTCCCTTTGCTTCCCCCCCTTGCCTCGTCACGCCTTGAAACACTTGTGTATAGGCGCGTTACAAATGCCATATCATATCATATCAGGTTGTACAACACCATGGGACAATAACATGTTTATATAATATTATGATCCCCTCCAGTGAAAGTCCTGCACTGTTTCTTGCAAAATTGGATATCAACTGTGTCAACCATAATGCCTTTGTTCTCTTGGCTTCTATTATATTCTTGTAGGATATCCTGCAGCTCATGTCTATGCCCAAGTACTGGTATGTCTCATATTCCAGATTAGCCATCCCCATAATGGAAAAAGAATCCAACTCCATCACACTTCAACGTGAGATACCAGCAATGTAATTTATGGAATCAAATGTCCATGTGGACTTTATTATGTGGGACTTACAGGACGCAAAGCAAAGACGCGATGGTGTGAGCATAAATCTAACATCAGACAGAAATCAGAAAAATCCCCAGTGGCCAAACATTTTGTGAAAGAAAAGCACACAATTGCACAAATTAAGTTCGTCATACTGGAACATGTGATATTACCCAGGAGGGGAGGTAATCTAAACAAAATGCTCCAACAAAGAGAAATATTCTGGATAGAAAAACTTGAAAGCATGTACCCAAGGGGAATGAACATGGAAGGGGACCTAAACTGTTTCTTGCATATCTACCTACTGTAAAAAGTTAGAAAGGCCATAAATGATGAGGGAAACTGCCTCAGTACGAACTATCAATCCTTGGATAGATTGGACAATGTGGGTGAAACTAACAATGTGAATAAAATAAACTTAGAGTCGTTAATTCTATGCAAACTGTATTAAAACATATTTACAAATGTACTGATCAGGACTTACAACATCCATGAATGTAATGCACGTGGTGATCTGTTATTTAACCATCAGAAAGGTTGAAGATATCGTATTATAATAATTGTCATATATAAGATGTACCAAAATATATTTTGTATGGTAACAACACATGGTTAAATGGTAAATATACCATTGGTTACAACAGTTATGTATAATCAAGAAAAATTGTAAGTGACACTTCTCAAAAGGATTTATATCAAATGTATTGAATTGTTGGTACATCTGAATATACTGCAATGGATGCTAATGGTCTTAGTTTATGTTGAAAATTATCTGAATGTAAAAGGGAAAGTATTCAGAATTAACAATGCCGGTAATCTTCATTATACATACCGACCGCACATGGCGAATATGAAAAAGGCCCCCGAATAGACAATATAGCAGACACAACATGTAGGCAATGAGCAAGAACTCATTACATGAAAGACAGTGCAGCAAGTACATTATTTCCACATGGCGCCTTTAATTACGCCGTGAACCAAAACAGGCAAGTCAGTAGACACACAGCCATAGAGTGGTTGCTTAGCAACCCTCCAATGTAGGACCCAGCATACGGCAACACCATCATTACGGGGAAAAGAACACAGGAATCAAACAGCGGTGAAAACGCGAATGCGAGTGAAACGAAAGCACTCCGTACGGTGAGGGACTCCTTTTGCCCTCGCACATTCATCCACAGTAGGACGCTCCATGTCCACTGTGTAGGACGAGTGTCCTTTTAGCCCACGAGCCTCATGAACAGAGCGAAGGAATCCCCGGAGGGATCTTAACCCAGGAACGCTTATAACATTGGACACAGAACACCGCAACCGCATATACATGAGACGGGTTCCACACCTAACGGTGAGTCTTTTAAACAGCAAAGGTCTTACTTGTTTGCAATATTGATCACAGAGTGGGACTCAGCGCTGAATTTAGCGACTGATCTCACTCGTGATCTTACTACTTTTCACCAAACAAAGAATGAATGAAAGAAGCAATATCTGAAAAACGGATCACATAGTGGGACTCAGCGCTGATTTTAGCGACTGATCCCACTTGTGATCTGACTACCTTTCATCCAAAGCGCAAATGAAAGAAGCAATGTTAGTATGATTCCCCACAGAATACATGACTGAATCCAGGCTTTTAACTTTATCTCCTATAGTGGTGGAACTCTGAAAATAAGAAGTTGTACAAAAGAGAAACTAAGAGACACACAGTCACCACACAGAAGTGTGCAGAGTATTGCCACATACCGGTTCACCGGGACCAAGGTTAGTCAAGTGTTAACTGTCAGACATATACATAGAATGATTGTAGAAAGTAATAGAAACTAATGCAGATATCTGTACACATTGATTTTGCAGAAAAAAAGACAGAAAAATTGATATCCCCACCTGAAGATGGGCGAACACATTGCCCGAAACGCGTAGTGGAACCCATAGGTTAGAATCCTAAAAGCCTGCAAGAGGGCTTGTGTAAAACTTGGACAATAAACCAAGGATATCAAGACATTTTGGAACAATTTGACTACAAATGATTGAAGTATTGTTTGTTGAAGAATCATGATGTGATTATTAAAACTGTAATTGGAAAAAAAAATATTATTGAAACAGGCATACAAGAACAAGTTTGTATATGACAATATAATATGCAATGTGCCTATGATATACTGAATGAGATAACAGAAAATACTTGTTACGAAAGAAATAAACACACACACAAGTTTGTGTTTTTTACATAAGCAAGTTGTCATACACGTGAAGTTTATTGAACAATATTTGGCTGTCGTAGTGCAGCACAGAAGTGTGCATCTGTTATGTTTTCTGATACAACGGTTGACCATATACAATTCACTCAGTTTTTTAGTCTGGTAGCACAGGCTTAACGGATTGCACCTAAGTATTCAAATTAATTCTCACAGAGGCTTAGATTAACATAAAGAAAATATAAACTCAGAGTGCACCTCCTCTACCAAATTTTCTCATATTCCACTTTGCCCACGGAGGTGGAAAAGCTAGGACACTTCACCTTTTTGTTAGAAACAACCAGTATTTGTGTCTTCCCCGTATTAATTTTGAGGTCATTGTGAGTAGCGTAGTTATGCAAGTTAGAAATCATGGGCTTTTCTCCAGTGTATGTGTAGTTCAGCATAACAAGTTTGTCTGCTTAGAGCATACAGGGGATAGAATGCCCACCTCTCTTTGGACAGCACCCAATGTTTTTGACGTCAGACGGCCCGGCAAGTCAGACATATATAAGTTGTACAGCAGGGGTGCAAGTGTGAAACCATGCTTGACCCCCTTACAAATATTAACGGGGGCAGTGACGACCCCATCCTCATTCTAACAGACCCGTGGCTCTATGTTCGGAAGTAAAGCTTTCAATATGTTAACAATCCACACGGGACAGCCCCATGTTAATAGCTTATCCCATAGCCTTGAGCGTTTCACTCCATCGAACGCTGCAAAATCAGAATATTTGAAATGAAATCAGTACCAATGATTATTGACTGCATTTTAACCATTCTCCTTGGCTGAGAGGAAGTTAATAATGGCATCCAAGTGCTAACCACTCTTTAAGAAATGGGAAGTGGGGAAATGTTATGTCGTTGTGCTATGATTATTCATTAGCACCCTGGGTGGGGGAGCCAGCAATACAGGTGACTCAGAACGCTGGCTGACACTACCAGTGAACGCCTGCATTCTATACCCCTTGATGGCTGGCTCCCCCACCCGCCATCTTCCCCCACCAGACCCTGTTTTTTGTTACACCCCTCCCCCCAATGTCACTTACCTGTTGGCTGCTGCTCCCACCCCTGCTCCGGCTGCCATTGAAATGGAAGAGGGGCTCCATATGGAGTCTCACCTTCCTTTTCCATGGAGGCATGTTGTTAATGTATGTGAACGGGAATCCGCGAGGTGCCGTGTGCACGGAAAGAAAATACTTTCAATTAGTTATTTGTTTAACCATTAGCAGCACCCGTATATCATGTTCCACGGGTGCTAATGGCGATATGCCTGTTGGTGGCTGAGGCCACCCTGTGGATAAAGCCTGCCACCCTCCTTAAGGGACTTTGCTTCACTCAGGCCCTTAACTTGGGCAACGTGCCTTTACCCACAGGTTGGGTCTGCCATCTCAGGGCATATTGCCTCAATAAAACCGAGAAAGAAACTGATAAGGTTTGTGTTTCCCTTATGCAAAGTCACTAGCAACTCTCCAGGACTGTGTGAAGTCATCAGATTTGTGGAACTCATCTGAGAATCTCTCTGGGTAATCATGGGCCCCGACATTGTGCCCTGTAGAAGAATTTGATACCTAATACAGACCTACCTCTTTTTTTCACCATATATATTTATATATTTTTTGTTTCGCAAATTAAAATCACCTTAGCAGCTTGACCTTATTTGTATGGATTTATTCTCATCTGATCTCGGTTTTGACTTTGTAAAGAAGAAGAACATACTATTGAACCGCATCACCTCATCTCTACCTAGGATAGTCCAGCGTTCACCATTTCCAGAACGCAAGCTCTTATCCTGTGCTAGGGAGGGAGGGAACTCGACAAGTCTGTGGCATCCCTCGCCCTCGTAACTAATGTTAGTAACACTGCCACAAGCAACATTTCACACACAAATTCAAAGGGCTGCACTGCACATTTTAAGCTTGATAGACTGTATTCAGCGCGCCCACCATGATCCTTTATCAGGAATAGCTAATTATCCCCAACAGAAGCAACAATGGGAATTGCATTGCTTTATATCAGCACTCAAAAGAGATACTTTCCTCTTGATTATGGCCTTTTTTTGCGTTGATCGCATAAGGTCTGTAAACATTGATGGAGCATAATTTGTCATCTAATACCCTCTGCTTTACCTATCAAGGTGTTATAGGTTACTAACTTGCTAACAGAGCTAATTTGACAGAGTCTACAGAGGATTCTATGGTGCTTGCAAAATCTTCACTACTCTATATGTCAGAAGAGGGGCATTGTGAAACACGAGGTTCACGGTAAACCTGCATCCTGTGCCACGTTTTTACCGCCAATGTATACCCACTTCGGCACGTTGTTAGGTGAAGTCACCTTTATTGTGTTTTTTTCTTTTCTGTCACAAACGGCTGCCACACCCAGAACAACCACTGAATGTAGGATCATGCCTCCAACCAATTGTCAGACTTTCTTCGCTACTCAAATCAGCATGGTGGTCAATGCTAATATCATGGCATCAAAACCACATCACTGCAATAAATTACTATGTCATCTTCATAATTCATGTAAACACAGTAAAATCCTTCTAAGATGTGGGTGAATCAGATTCTACAATTATGGAGTCATGTGTTAGCGTGATAACTTTTTTATGTTTGCAATGTAAACACATTCAGGAATACAGACATAAAAACAGGCACTAGGAGTACTCCCTTTTTTTCAGTAAAAAAAGCCAGGCCAGTCCTCTTGGATTCTCAGTGCCTCAAATGCAACGCTATGCCTGCCCCGTGAGCATCCCAGACCTCACAAGTACTCACAATTGTGTATCTGTGTGTGAACCCAGGTGAAAGGCATGCTATTTCCTAATGGGCATCTATGATTCGCCCAGTGCCTTGCACGCATTTCTTGTAATTTTCTAATGGGCATCTATGCCCAATAAAAAATGCTATGGCTATCCCATGGGACCCAGCAACTTAGAAACATAACCTGCTCACTGATGCCCCCAGCGCCTCGCACAGACATTCATAATGAATGTTATTATGCGTGAGTGGGAGGCAATGGCGCACCTTGGGGGATCTACATCATTTATTTTTTACTGGACCTCTATAATAAAAGCAAGCATGAAAAGTGTTTATGATGTGGCTAAACTGGCATTTGATGCAGCCAGTCTGTCCATTTCTTTCTGTGGCATGACATGTTGTATTGGGCGTCTTCGATAAAGCAAGCATGCTCAGTGTTATTTCTAGCTGATATCCTTGGCATTGTCCAGGCATTCATTCCCTCATAGGTACAGCTAACTGCAGCATTTGGTGCAGATTGGTGAAATGGTGTGGAATTGTATAAGGAACAATGCTTTGCCAAGCCACAAACCCTCAAACTAATTTTGACATTTGCTGAAATACAGGGAAAGGGGTGGGGTGTCCAAATGTCATGTAGCCAATAATGTCCAGAGTGTTATAACAAGTGACTGTGCAATATTTTGTGCAGATTGGTGAAACAGTGTGGAATTGTATAGAGAACATACGTGAATACACAAACCCACACAATCACACCCACATGTTCACTTTTGCTACAATCTGGGCAATGGGGTGGGGTGTCCATGTGTCATGTAGCCAGTATTGTCCAGACGGTCCCAACAGGTGACTGTGTAGAATGTGGTGCAGATTGGTGAAACAGTGTGGAATTGTATAGGGAACATACACGAAGCCACAAACCTGCAAACCCAGAGACATTTGCTGAAATCTGGGGAAAGGGGTGGGTGTCTAAATGTCATATAGCCAGTAATGCCTGAAGGATCCACAATTTGGTGCAGATACATGAAACGGTGTGGAATTGTATGGGGAACACATGCAAAGCCACAAACCCACAAACCCAAATCCACATTTTAACATTTGCTGATCTACAGGTAAAGGGGTGGCGTTTCCAGATGTCATGTAGCCAGTAATGTCTGGAGGGTCATAACAGGTGACTGTGTAAAATGTGGTGGAAATTGGTGAACAGCATGGAATGGTATACAGAACATACGCCTAGCCACAAACCCACACACTTTCACTTTTATATATATATAGATAGATGTAGCTCGACTGCCATTTCTTATTGTAGTATGATCATTTGAATGGAGCATCTTTGATAAAGCAGGCATAATAATTGTTACTATGTAACTGGACTAGCATTTGGTGCAGCCAGTATGAACATGTTTTCACACTGTGGCATGGCATTTTAATGGTTCTTACATGGGGACACTACGATATATTTGCAAAACAAGCATGGCCATGTTTTCCTATGATATCATTAATTATGTTCTTCTATGGGAAGAGTGGCATATATCGGTGCAGCCAACATGGAAATGCATGGGCAAGCCAGCAAAATATTAGTTTTTATCCTGTCACATATTGTCGGCAAAGGCACCATGAAAATGTGTTGGAGAAATCCTCTTATGCACTATTGGTGACATGCATCTATTGGGTTTTTTCATGAGTTACACCACAAAATCAATTGCACACTGTTTGGATTTTTACTACATTTTTACAAAAAGTGTGCTGTCAAATGCACCATTTTAATGCTCTCAGGAGGAGGACCCCCCTCCCCCCAAACCGCCCTTCATTGTTTTTGGTTCCCGCGCTACTCTTGATCGCTTCGGCATATTTGAGACAAATATTTGCACCCCTCCACTGAAACAATTCACCAGGCACCACTGGTTCTTAGCATGGAATGAGGGGCTGGCTGCAATGCTGGCGGCTGAAGGAGAAGAAGGCTGGGAGGAAGCATTTTATTTCTCCTTGCAAGAGGAAAATGATAACTTGATAAATGATGAGGAGGGGAACCCTTGCACTCTTTGTGGGTGCCAGTCAAAAGACTGTGCCATACAGCACCCCAGATACTCTGAGTTGGTGGAGGGGCCTGAGGCTTGGAGGGTGGCCACAGAAGCAGGAGAGAAGGCACCTCCTTCAGGAAAAGCACTGTTGGTCATCAGCACAGAGGCATGGCAGAAAGTGCTTATGGGTATGCCCCAAATAGTAAGTGGATGCCTACACTGAGCCAGTGGGGCATCAGAAGTGCAAAGTAGGAGGGGTGGTGAAGCATGGCATGTGTCCTGAATTGGTGGGGCATAAATGAGAAAGTAGTCTCCATTCAGCATGTTGAGGTTTCTGCCACCAAGGAAAACCATTAAGGGGGTGGAACCTATGTCTTCTGCAATGTGTGGGCTATGGGAAGGTGGTCAAGTGAAAGTAAAAGGGAAGGAAAATGCAGGCCATATCCTAATGTTAATGGTGTTGGAAACATGCATCAATGGCGCATGAAGATGTACCAATTGCTGATGTCCTTTGAGGATGCAAATGACCATTCAGATACCACCTCCCACTGCAGCAGTGGTGAGGAGCAGGAGGGCCTTGCATGTCCTGGGGCTTAGATGCAGCACAACAATATAATTGTATTTTGCTGTGCTAAAACCCCACACCAGTCCAGCCTGCTCAATTGGAGTTAATGCCACTAGCAACTGGGCTAGGGGCAGACCTGTTTTGACAACATCCCCAAAAGCGGTTGGTGGTTGAACATCACAGACAGCACTCAAATTTGGGCTTGGTCCCTTGGACTGCAGCATGATGGGAGAACTACTGACCCCATCATGTGCAGTTGGTTTGCTGTAGGGTCATTGGGCCATACAGTGGTGGCTGTGATATTGGGACAGCATTTGGTGTTTCATCATCCTCTCTCCACTATGATGTTGTGAAAGGGGGAAGGCATGAGGCAGTGATGGGCGCTGGACTGGCGTCACAGTGGAACTACTCCAACTGGGAAAGTGGCAGCAGTTTGTGGGAGAGCCAGAGCACTTTAATGGTTGGCTTCACATTGTGAGGAAACATGACAACCTAATGGGTGGCTGCACACTGTGGGAAAACCTAATACCCTTAGTAAGTAGCTGTGTCATGAGACCTCAAGATTTGGCTACACCCTGTGGAAGAACAGCAATTTCTGACAAGTCTGATCAGGATTTATAAACATTCCTTTCACCAGAATACATGCAACAGCATATATAAGACATCAACTTGGGGACTCCTTCCGAGGAAAAATGAAAAGAGCAGAAACACCAGCTAAACTATCTGCATTGTTAGTGGCTAGGTTATGTCCTATTAATATGTTTACCAACACTCTGGAACTGGTTACACATTTGACAACGACGATCAGTTCAGCCATAGAAACTCACTGAAACTGGAAACTTGGAAGAATACATGGTATAACCATGATATTATTCTATTAAGGCGTACAAAGAGATCCCTCTAAAGAGAGTGGCACAAGAATTCCTGTCCCAAAGCACTTGCCCTTTATAGGAAGGCTGTGAGAGACTTCAAAACGTCTATCATGGAAGCCAAATCAACTAGCTTGAATGCTATGATAGCTAACACTTGTTCTAGTTCAAGTGAACATTTTAAAATGCTTACTGAGTTTGAGGGAAAGTCTCCTGTGAATATTATTCACAATAAAGATGCAAATTGGTGTCAAGCAATTCATGATAAGGTCTCCGCTAAAACTGCAGGGCACCAACGGACCATCAGGGATATACAAGAGAGTAGAGCAGGGCAGAAGTCTTAAAGCCTTAGGCAGGTCTCTGATGAAAAGGAAACTATTACTAATATTGCAATGTTAAATTTCAAAGAATGCTCAGAGTCTGAAATCTATACAATTATCCTAGGCATGAAATCTATTTCATGCTGTCCTGCCAGCATTCTCCAAGGTACACTTGAAGTATTGGTTTGACGGATTATCAAACTGATTAAATGTCCATTTAGCAAGGGTAAGGTGCCAGACTCTCTTAAGAAGGCATGGATTATGCTGTTCCTTAGGAAAAGCAACCTTGATCCGGCAGTAACTAAAAACTATTGCCCCAACATGAAGGTGCATTTCTTCTCAAAGTTATGGATTGAGTTGCTTATTTGCAATTCCAGGAATCAGCTGAGGAATTTGGTATTTTGGGGGCTCGTCAGTCAGGCTTTAGAGCAAGGCATGGTACAGAGACCGCCATGATGGATTTTAAATCCACCTTAACCAGTATGGAGGATAAGGGGTGCCATGCCTTGCTCTTGGAGACCAGACTAAAGGATCAGGCATGTTATTCTGATCTGGCAACCAAATGGTTTGAGTCATTCCTGGGACCTCTTATGGCTGGAGTGGCAGTCGATGAATGTAGCTCTACCCCTGCTGCTTTTACCTGTGTAGTACCAGAGGCCTCATGTATTTCTCTGTCAGTATTTAACATCTATATCAGGCCTTTATTCGGTCTCTTGGACCACATGGGTGTGCATTATACAAATTATGCATATCATACGCAGGTCATTCTTGAGCTGACAGGTGATTATACATACGACTCCCTGGTTATTAACAGGGTGTATGATACAATTCAGACATGGATGGCTGCCAACTGTTTGGCTTTGAATAGAGAAAAAACAGAGCTACTAATAGTAGCCTCTGTCACACGGTTAAAAAAAAAAAATCCATCTACGAAAGTTGTGTTATTTCATGCAGTGGAATAACTGTAGTCAGAAGTGTTAAAACACTTGGAGTTCACTTACATGCAGATCTTACTATGGAAACCCAACGTTCTGCTATTCGGTCTTCCTGTGGCTATATAACAAAATGTCTATGTTATATTCACCCATTCATTTCAACTCCTAATTGCTCCTTCTTGGCCACTGCATTGGTGAACTCGAGGCTGGATTACTGTAAGAGCCTATTGGCTGGTATATCCCATACCAATATCCAACCCTTGCAGGTTGTGCAGAATGGTGCAGTCTGTGCCATTCACGGCTTATCCAGATGGGACAATGTATCAGATGCCAGAAGTGGTCTTCAGTGTCTGGCAATAAAACGTAGGATAGTACACATGATGTTGACACAGAGAAATACATTATTAGCATGTGCTAAATTGGTGGAGGAGAATATGTTGGAGATATCTGCAATGAAAGAGTCACTCCTGTGAGGTGGTCTGTAGATGAGGTGGAAGATGATGGATTCCTTGTGTAATAGAGAGAACCGGCAGGCAAGTGATTCAAACAAGCTTGTTCTGCTAGAGGAGCTGATGGAGCATTGCCAAACACTCCTGTGGAAAATTGCCAGTCTTCGATGCTGAAGCCTAGGGGTAGGAGGATGTCGAAAACATTGGGGAGGATGGGGTGCCTGGTATTCAAAGTATACCTTGCTAGAAAACAATATAACACAGGGAGGTGCCTTCCACCATGACAATGCATCAGCACAAAGACCTCTCTAAAGTGCCAGCTCATTTGTGGACAACTAATTTGCATAATGCAGGACCCTTGATCAGCTTTGGAGCAGTAAATACAAAACTGAAGAAATGTGCCAGAATACCGAGAGTAGGATCACAGGGGAAAGTCGGGGACTCATAGTAGAGTGTTAGCCTTGCCGCACTTTATGCAGTTTAGATTGCTGAATACAAAAAGAAACCACTGTATGGCACACTATAGGTTGTGAAATAGAGTGTTGTTCTTAATACTTTTTATAGACACCAGCAGCAAGTGATATATTGTAGATGGTTGAAAACTATATAAAAAACACATAGAACTAGGAGCTCTGTGGAATATTTGCGTGAGGCATTGAAAAAGGGTATCGCCATTTTGAGACAAAGGGCCGCATTATGAGTGAGGTGGAACGGGTTAGTGGGCTCCGCTAAATGAGGCGGACCCAGTAAACCGGTTCCGCCTCATTACAAGCTCCCCTCGTGGGACCCGGTAAGTAATGCCTGGTCAAACCAGGCGTCCTTACTGGGTCCCGTGAGGGGAAGAGGGAGCAAACAACGGGCCGCTCGTAATCGGCCCGTTGTTTGCACCCTCTCCCATTCCCATTGAGCCCTACGGGGGTACTCAAATATGGTACTCAAAATAATGACCACCAGGGTATTGTAAGTAAATATAGAAGTTGAGAGCACTGTCCAGAGTGGGGAACAGTGTAGGATGTCACACTGTAAACAAAGGAGCACATGCAGACTGAGCATACGTCACATCCACAGTACATTCAGGTTGCCTAAAAAAACAGAGGAGTAGTTAAAAGACTTACAACGGCACATACTACAACGTGCACCCTTATTGTTAAGGATATTGAAAGCATTACCAGTGCACAAAAGGAGGGGTGTGAAGTAAGTAGCAAGATAATAATGTTCTTTGTAGGTAGTGAGCACCATGACACTAACAGCACCAGTGATTATTATTCAAGATCCCAAAAGATCCCCATCATTAACTAGTGATTATTATTCCACATCCCAAAAGATCCCTATTATTCCAGATCCCGAACAATGATTATTTCATAGACCAAGAGGTCCCAATAGTGCCTCCCCAGTATATAGTTTATTAACCAGCAGATACGAGTAACACAAGAAAACATACGAGTAACACAAGAAAGCAATGATTTTTGGACACAAAGTGGATGTGTAATTTCTCCGACTGACCCTCTCTGGAGACCCAAAAGGACAGGTAAAGTATTAAATACAATTTCCCCTATTGACCCTCTCTTGAGACAAAAAGGTACAGGTATGGTATTTTAACATACTAGAAGCATTGTTTAGGCCGCACCTTATGAACACTAAAGGAGACCCCTGGATGACAGGTGCAGTAACTGTTTGATTGTATTAGTAGTATATGTTGTTTTTATGCTGGATATCATTGAACGTATAAGTGCTTAACTGATAAAGAATTGTATTGTGCATCGTTTGCACTTTAGCTAGGGACACATCATTACTGTATGTTGCAGGAATTAGTGATAGGCATGCTAACATTTTTCACACTTGCACACAAAACATCAAATGCGCACAATTCAGCTTAAGTGGTAGGTGAGGAATATTAGGGATCTTTCAGGGAAGCAACAGACGATGTTAGATTTATATTTTGTCAGGATGGACGCAGCAGGAACAGAACTGATTGTGATCCAACGTCATCTGTTCAAGCGCCAAAGCATCAGGACAAAGCATCCATACTTCAACAACTTTGACTTTAACAAGAAGACCACCTTTCAGTTTAGAACTTTCCCTGCAAGAAGAGGGAGGTACATTTCAGATGTATGCAGAAAGAAAGACAACACCCCCGCCCTGGAGAAGAAGGGGGGTGGTAAATTGGGGGGGTCCATATGATTAACAGTCCAGCTCACAATTTCCTTTTTTTAAATCCATCCATGTCTTCGGGAAACAGCTATTTGTCAAAGCAGGCAGTGCAGAAAAACCGAAGAAAGAGCATGCAGCACTGAAGAACTGGAGAAGTTCAGTATGCAAATTGTGTATTAGGATTTACTGTTGTGTTCTGCTTTTCTCTCTTCCTGACCTTTTGTTTAAAACAGATAGCGGCTCTTTAGCCCATAAGACCGTGGGCACTAATGTAGTGGAAAAGTTAACATGTCAATGATCGGGAGCAAAAGGGAGGTATTGCACTCAGAATTGTTTTTGGGTGGCGATGGGAGTGAGCATCACACGGTCTATGACCACATGCGGTACAGCCACACGAGGGCAGTGGGAGAGGAGAGACCAAGTGATACATGCTATGTTTGCTCCCTCATTCCACAGGTGAAAGGCACACCCAAACGCTTTGTCCCATAGGAGCTACCTGCACAGACAGCACACTGTTTAATTAACATGGCGATTATGCAGAGTAAGGGGACTGTTCCAAGGACACAATGTCCTAGGTACATTGGGGGGTACAGGACAGGGATGTCAGAAAACGAAGAGAGAAAAGATGCGGTGGTATATTATAATACAGAGTGGCCAGGAAGGAAGGGAACTGTCATTCATAACACTTTGAAAAAATGAAAAGTGAGCATGCATCAACCTAGTGTAGAACTAGGTCACAACTACATATGGACGAATATGTTTTTATAACAACGAATGTGTGGAAGGGCTCAGTGGATGCTGAACAGAAAGATTGAAGGTTTCTGCAAAAGTGAGCACTGCATTCTCATGGAGAAGTAATGTACGGCCATTAACCTACATGTGCTGAAAAGAAAAAAAAAAGTTAAAATAACGGCACTCACACAATTTTCCAATGTTTCAGATCCAACAGAGCGTCCAGATGGGAATTAAATAAAAACTGCACAGGAGAAAGCGAACCCCTGACCCTACGAGCAGGAACAACAACCTTTTATTGATTGTTAGTAGGCATGCGGCATGCAGCACCCGAGTCTACACCCAACTGCCGCCGTGTTGGCATGGGCATTTTTCCGTTGCTACCCTGCATTCTCCAAGCCTGCACGCATAGCTTTCCCCATTTTCTGAGCATTGATCTTCGAGAGGGGTCCTACAAGAGGAGCAAGAGGTCCCTTAACTTGTACAGCCGCCATCACAGGGCAAATACCAAAGAGCTCAAAGTGACTAGGTATGAGCTATTGCAGTGCGTGAACAATGCTAAGAAGAGGTTGTGTTCAGTCATGGAGTGTTGAGGATAGTTAGATTGACCACTGCGAAGATTAGACAGCGATGGAAAGGTGCATGTGTGTGAAGATCGGAAGTAATACCGGTGCTTATGTAGCACCAAGTGATGCTGAGAAAGGAAGTATATCTCAAGCAATGAGTGCCCTGCACACACTCCACAGAACTATGGAAAATGACATGAGCAGGGTGGTCAAAGAGGACGGTGTACTAAAGGGTTTGCATGGGTGTCTGCCTGCTTGAGTAACATTGTGCAAGTACAGGTTCTGATCCTTGTGGTGGCTCTAGGTGCTCTAAGTGAACTTCAACCAGTTAGCAAACGGCTGCAGCTTGCATTCAATTCATGTTGTTGTTGCTGCCGAGCAGAGAAACACTGAGTAGCCACGGTTATGATTCAAGGAAGGTGCCAGATAGTGTCCAATTGAGTTGTTGCAAAGAAGAGGTTCTTCATGGGCATGCACAATGCCGAATGCAGTGCACACAAAGGCACAGGCAGATGTTTCTATGACAGAATGAATAAAGTAGGAGAAAATGGTTTCCAGCAGTGGTGCCGGGCAGGGTTTTTTAACTTAAGTTGGCAGCATGGCATGAAAAGGGAGTTGGGGAGGTAGTGGACTGAGCAGGTGCAACGGGGTGAGGGGCAAAGGGAACCAATTGGGAGGTCTGGATTAGGTGTTCCAGGAGCTGCAACAATGTTCCTGACTTTGCTGATGCGCAATATGATATGTATGATATGATATGATATGGCATTTATAACGCGCCTATACACAAGTGTTTCTAGGCGCAACGAGGCAAGGGAGGGGAAAACAGTGGAAGACTGACAACGATCCTACTAGGCCAGGTGTCATTCAGATTGTGCAAGTGCGAGGGTAGGGAGGAAGGGAAGAGTGCCAGGGGGAAGGGAAAGGGGAAAGGGCAGTACATGGGAAAGAAGAATAAATACGATAAATAAAATGGCCTGATGGTGGCGAGTGCAAGGTAAGAGCAGACATAAGTGCTGGTAAGGGGACTGAAGGGATACAGAACCAGTCCCTAAGTGCAGGGGGTTGCACTGTATAATTGGTCGGTCTCTGTAAGTTGCTCTCTCCTGCGATGTCTCCAGGCACAAGGGTCTAATTAGCTTTCACCAGCTTATCCACCTGTATAATGAACTGTGCCAGCACATGCAGATCTCATTGAGGGGCGGAATCCCGCCGCGGGAGGTTTAATGTCATTACATCATGAAGGGGTGTTATGGTTTTTGTTCCAGGAAATGTTATCCACTCATAATGCACAATGTACAGCATTCTTTAGGGTCTCAGTGACGAGCATCCAATCATGTATTTCATGTATTAGAACTTCCTTAAACATGTAACTAATGTGGATTATGCCAATGTGTGATTTTGTCACATAAATAGGGTTGAGAACCTGTTTTCCAGTTCAGTTTCACCAAGCTGTTTGTTTATCTCCCGTTTATCTCCCAGCTGATTTGAACAAAGCTGTGCTCTTTCTTCCATGGATTATAGTCTCCTTTTAATTAATGTGTGTTGTGGGATGTATTTACCCACGCATCCGAGCCCTACCTCAAAACTGTGCAGTATTGACATGGAAAACAACATGATGGCCAGAGCTTCCCAGAAAATGCACAGGGAAATGCATGAAGAATAGGCTGCCACTCATTTTTGCCGATGTTATGGGCACAGAAGGACACTGCCTAAAACCACCATTGGACTACCCCCACAGTAGTCTGAAACCATTGGGAATGGCAATGCTGATTGCCAAAAGCAAACCCATAATTGTTGGGAATTCATTTTCTTAAATCCCAAAAAGGGGTGCAGTACCAGTACTCACCACTATCCAAAAGCCGGCGTTTTAAAACCACCAGATTTTGTAGAAAACTGAATAAATGAACCCAAAACATGCCAAAGAAAGACTTACTAAGAGGTGGATCCAATGTAAAGTTATATTCTGAAGTGACTTGAAGGTTTATAACAAGACTGGCTGAGCTGTGGATTTCAGCAGTTTAAGTAAACTTGGACTGAAAGACACTACAAATCTAAATGTTTAAAAGAAATGAGTGACCTACTTTGAGTGTCACATAGGTTGCAATTGTTTAAATGTCATAGTTTTAAACTTAGAATCAGCATCCTAGCTGCATATGTAAAAAAATGTCTTGACTTAAACTGGGGAACAAAAAGTGACATTTTATCTGAAACCTGGCTTGAGAAACTGAATTCTGCCTGACAACTACCCCCCATCAGGAGTGAAACTTGAGTCACAGCTGTGTTCCCAGGCCTATCTGCCTTTTGCTGGCCACACTAAGGATATGCCATCTCTCTGATAATTGAATTAAGGGGAGCCCCCACAGAATACAGGAGCTCTGAACAAAGCCTTGTCCTGACCCAGGCAGATGGTTTATTGCAGATGTCGTAAATGTAGCTTCCTCCTGGAAGGACAAAGAAGGGGCACTGCCTGTGAGAGCAAGCTGGCTTGGCAGAACTGGAAAAAACAGAAATTCAACCTTGTGCTGGTGGAAAACCACACCCCTTTGGGGCCAGAACATAACTCTAAAAAGATGAATAACTCATAGTACGGACTTGTGAAAATTATTTAAATGACACCATAATTCTTGTGATTTTTCTGCCCACATTTTAAGAGGTTTTTAGAACCGGTGGCATAATCAGGGGGCTTTTAGCGGAAAAGAGGATATTACTCAAAATGTGTGCATGTGAAAAATCTGACACTTCATCAACTAATGTCCATACCCCTTGCGCACATGTGTGTAAATTTGGGGTAATGTCCGGTATTGCAAACCAGTTAAAAAGTGCAAAATATTGCCATTTCTGAATGCAAGCCCCCAGGAAGAGCAGAGTTGGAACAGGGGATACCTCCTGTGATATGTGATGGGTGCATGTAATTTCAAACCACTGTGTAGCTATGAAATATGTATTTGGTTCAAATCTAGATTTGTGTGCAAGTTGACAGGAGGAGTGGACTTTCTGCAGGCTGTAAAATGACATCACTCTGACACAACTTAGCTCCCCCAATCAGGGGAGAAAGGAAAGCTTGGCCAATGATAAGTGGAGAGGGGCTGGCTAGTGATGCTGCTCACACACACCCATTTTAAAAACACATAAAAGCAGAGAGACAGGACAGATAGGGACCTTCAAATCCATTTGCAGCTGGAAGCTCTGCCGGGAAAATCCATACTTTACCTCCATCAACCTTCAGAGACCCATACCAGACCAGCAGAGTAGAGCTGACCTGTTAGCAGAACCAGAGAGAGCTGACCCAGATCACTGTGAAGTGCAGAGACCAGAGTCCAGTCTAAAACCTGACCAGATCCGTGGCGTGGCCCATTTAACTCAAGAATATAGTGTGAGTACCTAGAAAACTGTGCAGAACCAATCTCTTAGTTAAAATAATATAATCCAAGCTATTTTAATCTAAGTAGAACTGCCTCCTAACTGTCACCTGTCATTTGTAAAGCTGTCACTTGTCATTTTCTAGTTGCAAGCTGCACTTGTCTTTTTGAACTTTAAAATTTCAAATCTGAAAAACGACCTTTATTTAATCGCTCATATCTCTGTGACCGTTTGTGCTAGAGACTTGCAGTAACTTTCATCTGGAAGCTGAGATCCTAGGCCTTCCTAGGACCCCAAAACGATAGTGATAGTCCTTGTAGTTCCTCTGTAATCGCGCCAGACGCATTCGCGAATTTTGCCGCGATTTGCAAATTTCTTCACGTGTAAAAATCTGCTGCTGCTTGCCTTCCATTTGCCAGAAATTCGTTTAACCTGCTAATTATCCCTGAATCATTGCTAGTGTGAGCCTGGACTAATATTAACTAGATACCACTCACCCTAAACCTCTAGAGGGAATTAAAAGCATTTTAGCATATTTTTTTTCTTCATTGCCAGCACATTTAAAAGCATTTGGGCCTGTGTTTTCAACTTCTGTAGTCTAAGTTGCTGGGTGAACTGAATTACGTTTGAATTGCATTTCTGAGAATTGTGTGCCTTCCTTCCCTTTCCTTGCATTGCATAAAAGGGGGGGTGAATTGTACAAGAAAGTGATTACATTGTCTTTGCTGAAATCCTATCAAGTTATTTTCTTTACTGCATTTCATTCCACATTGCATCCATTTGAAACCATAAAAGTATTGTTGCTATCTTATCCATTTCATGTCAACTCCTTAGTGATTATAAAGAGGTGTGCTAGTGCCAGATTCTCCGTTGTTAATCTTTATCATCTCAGATTAAGTGTGATATTCAATTATTAATTTATTATAAAGCGTGATATATATATATATATATATATATATATATATATATATATATATTGTTTAAATTATCAATTAAACCTTTTAACTTGCAAAACAGAACTACTTCTTGGCTCAGTGGGGTCAGGAGTATTCCAAGAGAGGGGTGTTATATAGGGGTAGTCATCCAGAACGCATGAACTGGACATAAAGATATATCAATAAGGGTTTTCATTCAGTATTCTAGACTAGGCGTTGACTTAGCTGTAGTGCTGAATTGAATCCTCTTACAGTGTATTTTTCTTGAATTTCCCCTTTGAGGCCGCACTTCTTCACAACCCTACAAGTGATACCTTGGCAAATGTTAACAATATATTACACTGTGTGAGTAGATGGGATTTATAATCACAAACCTTGCACATGGCAAAAGTAATTAAGTATGTAATCGCAATATCTAGAAAATGGTATCAATACTGACGTATGCTATGAAAGATGTGTCTACTGATGAGAATACCTGGGTGTATCATGCCAACATATGGCAATATTTGTCATGCGATGCAAGTATATCAGCAAGATATGAAAATGGAAATGTGAATGACTATTGGTCAAGGATGTCTCTATGCTGCTATATGATAGAAAATATTGTCAAACAATGTGGATATGTGAACATATGTTAAAAACTGGCAAATTATGCTAACCTATGCACGGAATGGCAATATCAGGCAAAACTTGTAGCTACCAGGAAGTTGATGTTAATATCTATTAACAAAGCAAGCATTTTCTCTGTCGATGCATTCACATTTTTAGCTTTGTAAATACGTGTTTTCTATTTGTGCACAGACACATGTGTCATAGAAAACATCACCCCCCCCACACACACACAATTGTGCTTGAACACTTACATCACCAAACAATTGAAGATGTTCCCTTAAAAAACGTAATTGGCCAGCCTTAAATTGCTCTAATCTGGTCTCACAGTTACCCTCCCATTGTATCAACTCCATACCCCCTTTGCCAAACCTTCAAAAGTTGCAAGCATACTGTGTATATCTTTTAAATTTGTTTAGCTCCTGCTCTAAACAATGTATTCTGTCTTACAGTAAACCAACAGCTTAGGGCTAAGTGACCATTTCGGCAAGAGGGTCATTTTCCAGTCAATAACACTAAAGGTGGGTCATTGCCGAAAGGCCATCTCTAACAAATGTTCAAGAGCTAGCAAGACTTTGCATTAAAATAACTTTAATTCATCTTTATATGGAACAAGCTCACAGCCCATAAAAACCTTGCCCTTAAAACCCCCCACTGTCAATAGGAATTTTGTTTCTAAAGACCGAATTAAAAGTCATATAAACATTAACCAAATTTCTACATCATTAAATTATTGTATTGCATCAATTAGACTGACCCCAGAGAATTTTATTTGGTGCTACAGTTTACCTGGGATATTTCATTTCACCATCATACTCTGGTCGTCTGCTGTTCTTTCTTTAAATCCTTGTATTTGCCAATATGGACCTGTATCTATCTTGCCCCTCCCTAAGGACCAGTACCTCACTCTGACAGGTTAGTATGTCCAAGGGGTAATTGTCACAGTTTATCCAAGAGGTAAATGTTGAGGATATTTAGGTTCCCATAGCAATGCTTATTTCGGGGATGTGAGAGACGTCTAAGATTCTGAGCCGAGCAGTTAAGGCTTTGACTGTGTCATGCAGGTAAATTGATATGGAGAGGTCAGGGATTATACCTCTTGCAGGTGAGAGATGTGTCAGTGCAAGGGCAATTATCTAGCTTAAGAGACACAGACTATGGCTGCAAATATTTAACTGCAGTGCGGAAAGGCGATTTGAATAGTATGAAAAAATGCTAGGTCAAAATAAGATCCCATAGTTCATAGTTCATGAGTTTGTGGTTTGACAGCGGAATGCTTCTCAAGCCGTCTGAGGATTCCTTTTAGATATCTGAAGCTGCTCACATTGGAATCACCAAGAAATGTCTATGCTAAGTGTGCAGTCTGCAAAAAGCATCACCCATGCCTCAAATTGAGACTGTCCAATGAGCGCTCTACAAATGACACACATTATACAGGGGTCTAAAACTTGAGTCTCTCCAGCTGTTGTTTACTATGACGCCCATGATCCCTTGCCATTAGCTACGCTGGAGAGGGCCGATGAGAATTGTAGTCCCAAACATCTAGAAAGACAACGGTTGCAGGTCCTTAACTTGGAAGAGAAGCTTCAAACAGGTAGCTAACACCCATGTTCGAATATGATTGATCTGGGGGGAGCAAACAATTTGCCCAGCCATGCTTATCTGCCATTCACCAGACATTGCAGAGGTAATCGAGTAACAACAGGGTAAGTAAGGCGCTGCTATGTGTGTGTGTGTGTGTCCATTGCCGTTCTATCACCTTTGCTGTGGATGAGGAAATATGAGACTTCCTGGACAAGGCATTATAACAAGCAAGTCTTGCTGTTGCAATTGCTGCTTATTGGTTATCTTGATCCTTTAACTGGTCTGACATAAAACGAGCTGGCCGTCATGTGCACTTTTTCTTGAGGCTCTCGACTGGAACACATACCCCGTATTAAACCCCACCATGGCTCACTGCCATCTCTGTGGGGTGTTTTATATCCTCTAGTACTACCCAGTGCGGTAGACACCTGGGCTTACCTTTGGGTCGCCAGCAGTCCCAATGACCATCTGTAGAATATAGTTTCATTTCAAGGGGCAGCCATTTGCCTTTGTGCTCAGAAAGCAGCCTTGTAGATGTACTCAGATAAAGCAGTGCTTAAATCAACACGCCTATCATGTCTCTGGTGCATGTGCTGGTGACATATGTTAATGCCAGCCGACGATGTTCTAATTAATTGCATAATGCCCCATTCTCGCATTAAAAGTAGTGTATATAACAGGGAAATTCTAGGATTGTAAAAGAATGAAAGACATGATGACACCATCAACATACAGTTTCCGAACATTAAATATGACATATTAATTGGCAATACGTGGTATTAAATAGCAGGATAGATGATGAAAGTGCCAGCATTAACAGGCAGCATCTTAATTAGTTGCTGCCAAAATTAGGAATATTTATCGTTAAGACTACGGAGACATGTAAAACATGACATTGGACAACTTATCAACCACTTGTTATTCACAAACCTCTAATTGTTTCCTCTCAGAAGGTGCTATTTTTAGAATCTAGACCTCCCGTTCGCCAGTATATTTCATTAAGGATCGTTCTGAATTCATGTCGCTTAACATCCAGCAGCTTCGCAAATGTGTGATGTGATTTCATAAAGGTTTGTGCGAAACATGTCCACATTATGTGCGTTTGAATGCATCGGTCCAGTGGAGTAACTTTGCTGAAAATGTTGGGGGGGACATGACACCTGAAGAAAAGGTGCCCCAGCCAAATGAATGGGGCCAAAATGGTGTGGCATAAAATTTGCGGGGGGGCATGCATCTGTCATTGTGTCCCAAGACGCCGGGGTGTCTTTGCATGGCCAAAGCAGTGCCTATTATATTGTTTTATTTGTTTATGTTGCTGTGCTTCTGTAACATGCGTTTGTGGAATTAACTTTGTTGTGCTGAATTAAGTGTGCTGTATGCCAAACTGTATTTAATTTCAGATTCCCCAATAACTTTAGACCCTAGGGGCCCGATCCATGGCATTTTTTGCATGGTTCAAAGCGACTTTGCACTGCTGAAAATGTACTCTACAGTGCCAACACACACCGAGATTCATGGAATTGTGCATCAGGGTTTGTGTTGGTAGTGCAAAGTCACTTTTCATCAATGCACTTTACACCGTGCAAAATATTCCATGAATGTGGCCTAATATTATGTTTTTTCTACCCTAGTGTCAGCTTGAACATTATCATAACGTGCATAGAGCAATGCTGTACCTCTCACTTTGCTATATGCACCCCTTAGCTGCCGCAGACACCGACGATGTGAACCTACAGGGCACAGGACCCAGTACATCATCACAGAATGGCTGTCTGATCTCATATTCATTCAGAGAATTTAAGGGCCACCCTGCCTTTAGAGGGCAGCCGTCGCACCCCTGTAAAATCTCAAGGACGGAATGCAGATTCCATTACTGCACTCCTCTGCCTGCAGGGTATGTACGGGTACAAACTTTTGTGTGGAAGGAAATATTAGAATATATTTTATCATGTAATTCGCATGTTAATCAGGTGGTACTCATCATACAAATATTGCATTTCCCATTAAAGGGCAAAGTGACTGGCGGTAAAAAAAAAATTTAAGGTGGTAAACAAAATAGAGCATCACCTATTTTTATCAGTGTGGCCAAACTAATAACACGGGTCACAATATACCTATTGTATTGTGAAAACCAATCCAGAGTTGCTCACCTCTGCCTTAAAACGTGGGATATTGCACTGGATCAAAACATCGGATTTAATGCATACACGCTAGGTTTTCAGTTGGTTGATGTTTTAATAGTCCTAGTGAATCAGTGTAGCGATCAGTCTGAAATTACGTAGCAGTAACTTTCTAGGCTGGTAGATTACTGTCTATTGTATTGTTATTGAAAACCATTCAACAAATTATTTGGTCACCAATCATCAACAATTGTAGTTTGGTCCACTATTCAACACCAAATACTACACTGATGAATATCTTTTTTGTGTTTCCCCAACTCTTGTAGCTCCAATTTCTGGCCAAAAGCTATAGGCAACTGTCCAGTATAACAAAAGAGTTGATGGCAGGAAGGTTTTGAATTAATCTTAACCTCTGGTATTGCTCTGGGCAACCCTCCAGACCATAGTTCTTCGCCTGCCAAGCCATTACAAAAGGGGAAAGATCATATGCAAATCAGGATTGGTCCCACCCCAAAAGGGGCAGTCCAGCCCAAATTGCTTGGTCACATCCCTTCTGCACGAGACCACAAGCATCCCCAGATGAAAGATTAAAGAAATGTCGAGACTGAATACCACTTAATAGAAATATGCCAGGCATGAGTACAATGGTACAAGTACACTTTCATTTTGCAAAACAGCTGTCTGTTCTTTCAACATCTCGCAATGTGTGGTAGCAGACACCGTGAGATGAGAGAGTGCTGGACATTATAAAGCATGCATATTTGTACATTTCTTTCACAATCCCGGACACATTGCCCAGCCCATCTTCTAGTTACCCATTCACTAGGGTTCGCAGCCAGTTTGCATAACTAATACAGATTCAAACAACTATACATTGTTCAATGTTTTCCTCAAACACTAAACATGTTTTTCTGCACATAAAACACAATGATAACAGTCCTTGTTTCATGTACTCATATTTGTCTACCGTGTTTTCCTATGTTTAAAGTCAGCTTAGTTTCAAGGAGCAAAAAAACAGATTTCTGCAAAAGCGCATATTCAGCTATTCAACATTCTGTTTTGCTGTTTGAACGGAGAAGACACTATTGATACAGATGGTCTCTAGATTACTGTTTAAATACGGCTCTTGTTTAGCTCCAAGGTTTCTTAGTGCAGGACAAAAATCCTGCCTTAGCAGCTTCAGCATGTTTAGCTACGTTGAGATAGTGCAAAGGTCATTTTGCTCTGCTGGAGCCAAAAACACAATTTCTAGCATGGGGCAGAAAGCAGGAGTTAATCAAAATGGCGGATGGCTTTAAGATGGCGGCGTAGACAGCTTATTACAAGTTCATTTAAATGCGATTTACAGTACGATGCGAATGTGGTTAGGTTAATGTTCATTATCAGGCGGTATTATGTAAATATGCTTATCAGGCGGTATTATGTAAATATGCTTTTTACAGACACAGCAAGCATGTTTACTCCTACCAACTGTCAGTTTCATTCTTATTCTAGATTGTATCCAAGCATTGCAAGATGTACAAACCAGTTGTAGCATAAACATGGTGTAGGGCACCCACTTGTGGACATATTTTTGCATTAATACTGTTATATTTAATTATTCAACATCACCATTTGCCATCTCTTTGTGCCATGGGTAGCATGATTTGGCTTACTGGTGTATTCATGCTTTTCAGCTTCTTTGTCCATGTGCACCTTTTGTATGAACACGATCTCCAACTAAGTATGTCCTATGGCTGCCATATGTGGTTATGTAACACTCTGTAGGTCATATTGATACTGGCCTATTTGCTGGGAGACATGTGTGCATGTTTCATGTGGGTGTGATCTTTAGTTTGATGTCTTCATGGCCAATGTACGATTGTGGACAATGGTAGAGGTGGGGATATGACATGTTTGGTGTTGCTTGTGTTTCACATGTTTGTCATTTACATCTGTTGTGTGGCTACTTCTGTGATTTTCAGTACAGACATGTTTGTCATTAATGTATAGGGTATGTGTGGGTGTGTCAAACATGTATGCTGTGGTTGGCATGGAATTTTCTTTGGACATGTGTTCATGGGTGTAGAGTCATGCTGGGGGCTGTTTGAGGTAGGCATGGTGTCATTACTCTGATTAAATTGGACATGCGGACATGTGTCTCACAAGTTGGGAAGAGGCCATCATCGCAAGGGTCAGGATAGCAAGGTATGGTTGCCTTATGCCATTCCTTGTGCAGGGTCATTTCATATTTCTATCTGGGTGTATTGAGTATGTTTTGGATTGCGTGTCTAATGGTGGCGATGTGGGGAGACATTTGGAGATGAGAGTTATGTTTCATGATGATGTTTTGGGTGTCTTATTGAGGATAGGTACTCTTTGTTTAGGTGTCTGACCAGATGTTCCTCAATGCAGGGATGTTTGTGGTATCCATTGACAGCTCATTCACCTCTGCCCATTCACTTCTCAGGATTTCCGATTCTTGGACGCTGTGTTCCTTTATGCTACCACAGCTGTTTGGCCCTTTGGCACTTCCATGTTCATGTGGATGTGCTCACTCATCAAAAACAGGTATAGCTTATTGACATTGGGAATGGCGAGAAGGGATGTGGTCTCACTCTGATTCACTGAGCTGCACAACTCATAAGTGGACCATGTCACCTGAACATCAAGGGACCAAAGAGTAGCTGCAGTAACATTTTGTTTGGTGGTTGCTGTGCAGCGGAGTGTGATCCAAGGCAATGACATTGACAAGGTGACTGGCCTGGATACACCAGCACTGCTAAAATGTGATTATGTTGGATGGGGCTGTCTGCCAGGTGTAGTTCATGGAAGACACAGACAAGAGAAGTTGAGGAAGGTAAGTGCTTTACAGTGAAATGGGTCATGGCTGTTCAAGATGCATAGCTGGCAAGTGTTGCTGTTACAATGACTGCAAGGCTAACAACACTATCGTACAGAACACATCACACAAGCCTGTGTGTCACCTTGTAGGGACAGTGGATGGGTCTGGTATCCATTACTGTTGGGTAAGTGACTGTACCCTTTTCCTAATTGATCATGAGTGTTTGCCAGCATACTTTTCTGTCTGTTCAGCAGGCACAAGATTTGTATATCTATGGGAGTCTGATTGCTGTGTCCCTACATGCAAGTGTATGTGGGGTGGGGGCATTCAGTGAGCTGTTGTGAGGCAAGTGTTGTACCCAAATTACATGGGAGTGTATGTGGTCTAGTTAGGTGGACTGGGGATTCATTATGGACCTCTACAAGCAAGATAGTCCAATGGATATTCAGTAGGACATTTCACATTTCATCCAACTCCTGGTATCCGTATTGTGCACTGAAAGAGTAAGAGTGGGCTTTCAGGTGATGTGGATTTGTGGAGCATTATTATGATGTGGCACCTCATTGGGGCAAGTACTGTAAAGTAGAGGAGTGGGTGTAGAGTGATGTGGATTTGGGGCCACAGATTAGGGGTGGTGCTGGGACAACAGCATACTTGTGGGTGCTGCCTTAATATAGGGAGTCGGGCGCAGATTATTGGGGCTACCGGGTTGAGGGTGGATTTGTGGGTGCTGCCTTAATGTAGGGGGGTGGAATGCAGATTAGTAGGGGTACTGGGATGAGGACTTTTCGGTTGCAGGAGAGGTGTGGAATTAATTGTGATTACTTGTAAGTATTATTTGATTACTTATTTCCCATGGACCCGGTGCAAAAGTAGTTTGACAGCGCTATGTTCTGTTTGCCATAGGGGCGTGTTATGGGCATGCCGGGTACTACAGATTTTACTTTGCTGTGCAAGTTCCGGGCACTTTTGATTCCAGGAAACGGCTCCCAGCACAGTACATTTGTTCCACACAATGTTCTTGCTTGCGCTAACTACTCAGTACAGACTTAGCACTTTAAAAAATAATTAGGACGATTTAGCGTTGTGCAAAGTTTACTTTTGTAGTGCAGAGTGTACTTTTGCAGTGCAAAGTCACTTTGTTCTTTGCTGACCATGGTGTAAATACGATCACAAGGATGCAAAGTGCTGGAGGTGAACTTACTATTATGTCTGTCAGGTGATGCTGTGGAATGTGTTACTTGTACGCTGAAATCACCTTTCAGGCAGAAGCATTTGTAAATGAATTTGTAAGCACACCTTAATATTCTTGGTATTTGCTAAACATATATTGATGCACCAAAGACATATTTGTTAGACCATTCAAATCTGGTGATCCCTTGTGAGGGTAACAGGCTCATGTGATTGTCTGAATTTTTGACAGCTGTTTGTATTGTGTTGTTAAAAGCAATATGCAGTATTGGGTTGGCATATGACAACGTATTATCTAGAGGAAATGCAGGTTGTTGAACCTATTTCACTGCTACAAAGCATTGCTAAGTGGCTCTGAAACTGTACGGAAACTGGGTGGCATTGTAGTGTGTGTTACCTATTATTTGAAAGGCCATAATATGCTCTTATATTTCCTGTAGAGGGCTTGTAAATGCATTTTAAACACACAAGAACATCAATGGCACTTTTTGAAGAAGCATAAAATATGTACAATTCACCCTAAGATAAACAACAAATACCTGAGAAATAAACACATTTTGACATTCTCCGCCATCATTAAATGTGCAACTTAACCACTGAAGTTCAGGTGCCTCATCCATTAACATTACCCGCAGAACAAGATAAGGACATCCCTTAAAAGCTTAGTAAGAACACCTTGGTTTTGCTCACGTCAACTGCTCTTGGGACACATGCATTCCTGCAGCCAATTTTAAATCTTCTGTCAACACGGGGTGCTATATAGACAAACATATCTTGGGTGTTTCTTAAAAGAGTCAGTCAGTGGGTCACATACCACTGGAATGCAACCTGCAGCCCCTCATATGAACACAGGCATGGACTGGGTCATCATGCCCTTGATATACCTTTATCACACAGCATCTACTATAACAGATACAAGAGTCTGGCTTAAATACAGTTTGGCTGTAATGAGATTCCATCAGCACAGGCTCACTGTGGGGTGCATTCAAAGGCCCCAAACGGAAGTCTCTTTCACATGAAAAGCATGATTTTGAAAACTGATTCAAAAACGTTTTGCATCTGTGGCTGGAAAGGAAAACTGAAGGTCCTTTCAGATGAAATGCAGGCTTTTTCAACACTGACAAAAAACGGCGTTGCTTGTGGCTTCAAGTTAAAACTGAAGGTCCTTTTCACCTGAAAAGCAGAATTTTTAAATACTGCCCCTAAAAATGGCTTTGGAGTTTAAATTTGAAAATGTACCACTGCTAACAGAAAATTTCAGGGAAAGATATATGGTGCATGTAGACAAAAGTAATGCATATTATGATTCACATGTAAAATACTAGTGACATTTGAAAAGCCACTATGTTTTCCATGAAAAAAACTTCTGTCGGCCCAAGTCAAACCCTTTTGACTTGTGGGTGGGCATACTTTGCATGGAACCCCCCCCCCCCACTGCAGGTCTGGATGTTAAATCCCCCATCTAATTACCACAGCAATAAAGTGTGCTCTGGAAGATGTGGAAAGCCCAGTGTTGCCAAGACTTGTTAGCTCTGAAAGCAGTGATAGCAGGACAGTTCCCCTTGGTTGGAGCATGACTAAAAGGTGTAAAATCTGAGGTCTACAACTTCAAAGAGCAAACTACCAACTTCAAAGAGACTCATAAAAAAACATCTGGTCCCAGGCTGACCCAGGGAGACAGGTGGCTGGATGAAGCAGATCTCCATTAACTGGACATATAGATATACAATTAATTTAAAGGGACTATTATAACAAAGGCCTTTTTCCCAGCAACCATAAGGCAAATTGCCTTCATTTATGTACCACTTTCTAGGTAATTCCAAGGTGATTTTGTTGATATAAAATTCATGCACCTACGACTGAGGGAACTGTAATGACCAGTTAAACTAGGTTTCTGGCTGATCTGAACATTTTCCAAATGTGAAAGTTGGTGAACTGGTGAAGGATACAATTAGGAAAATGGGTAAAACATTACATATTTATAACTGTTATGCTTTTTTTGAAAAGGGCAGAAAAGTGCCACATGGCCGTACAAAATTGTGTGGAAAAATGGGGCTTGTAAAGTGAGCTGCCATATTTCTGCTCCAGGCTCTTAAACAAATCTGGAGAGAGGGGCTGGCGTGGGCAGGAGAGAGAAGGGTACCTGTCCAATCATATTGGCACTCTCCCAAGATTTGAAAATTGGTGGTATCATCGCTGCTATATAAGGGTGACTGCACTAGGAAGAAGAGACAGAGCTGCTGAATATTTGCCATCAAAAGAGTACTGCTGCAACGTATTATCTGACAGCTGCAAGGGAACACCAGCATAGACTGCTGAAAATTAATCTGTGCGGAGCTATCTATTGCTACACAGGCCTAAAACTGACCAGGTTCTATGGTGGAGAGTGGGAGGCCATCCTTGAGAGAGGAGTGACTAGATTTCTGCCCTATCTTTCCAGAGGGTCTTGACATGCAGCTGGCTATCCTGCGCATTAAACATAGGCTGTCAGTGTAAGTAGAACTGTGCCCTGGGAAACCAAAAGGAGGGGTGTCTGCTTGCCATGTATCCTTTTCCTTTTATAGTGGGGGCAAAACTGTGTAGATCCTTAGCCTACTTAACTGAAACAATACATTTAATTAATTCCCCATTTGGTGTAAAATTACAGGGTGATTTTTGTTAAAATTCTAAATTAATAAAGCTCACTTACCAGTTTGCACTGAAAAACTATAGCCTATAATTTAAGTGGGTAATCCTTTTTGTCCCCTACCCCGACTTCTTTAAGGAAGAGGGGTGTCTTTGTTCTTAAATCAGTCTGATATGATTATCCAACTTTCCCAAAACACAGGCCTTTCAGTGGAGAGGGTCTGAAATCCAATATTCCCCAATCATTCCAATGTTTCTGTCCCACTTCAAAAACATTGGCTTTTCAGTGGAGGGGGTCCGAAATCCAAAATTTCACAAATCATAAAAAATGTTCTGTCCGACTTCCCCAGCACAGACCAAAGTAGGGGGGGCGGGTCTGAAAAACAAACCGCTAAATCTGTGTTTATTTTAAATCAAAAGTGTTGGTAGAATCATAATTGCCACATGTATTTGTACCAATCCTAAAACCCTACTGATCGCCTTCTAATCCTGCAAGAAAATCTAAATTGCACGGCACTACATTTATAAATGTTTATGTTATTGATCAGTTTAATTATTTCTAGAAGTGAAATTTGTAGGAAGTAAAGAATTGTGATTGGTGTTTTTTTCTGAACTAATTTGTATAATTGATTTGTGTAACAAGAAGTTAATGGGGTGCCACAATGAAGGTGGCGTGTGTAGTTGTGTGATTACATTTACTTTAATTTAAATAAATACAAATATATTTCCTGTACACCGGCCTGCTTCTTGTGTCATTTGTAGCTATGGGCAAGGGATACAAGGGGCATGATATGAGTCTGAAGTAAGGCTGAATATAAGAATCTGTCAAACAGTTTGTTGCGTGACACATTAAGTGGGGAGGGAGGGTACTCCCCGTGTGAAGGGTGGTCTCTCAATAAACTGTTACAAATTGGGGGCGTGTGGCCAGGATTTAGCTAGCTATTTCAGACACATGACAATGTGCATTGTGGCAGACTGTTCACTTTGATGCAATTGCATTAAGGTGGTGGGAAAGTCATCTTTACCTTGTTAAAGTGCCACGCAGACTTGACCCCAAGTTCCAGGGAAGTGGATACGTGAAAAATTAAGCTTTTGCAAGAATTGATTTATGTGAGGAAAACAGGCAGGAACAGTGTCATTTTGCCCCTGCAGAAAGACAGTTTTACTAAGGTGCAAAAAGCCATTGGGAAATGACTAATGTACACATTGGTGAAGCCAGGGAGCATATCCTAGCTACATTATTTCTTAAAGGAGAATGCGTTGAGGATGATGCTGGAAACTTGCAAACCAGAATTGTGGGGGTGGTTACCTCAGTAAGCAATGATATTTGGCTTGAAGGCGGAATGTTGCACACAGCGCTAAAGGCATTGTATGTCACCTGCTTGTGATGAACAGATACAAATGGCTTAGCTAACTGCTCAGTTATATTTTCATTTGCCGCTAGTGGAAGAGCGTTGGCAAAATAGTGAGGCTAGTAGGATGAGTCAGGCTGGAGACCTGTCACAGACCCAGGATCTTGTTCAACAACTCAAACATGAGCTGAAAACACTGCAGCAAGAGAGTGCAGATCCTGAAACACAGTTTTCTGCACTTCAAAATACACATAAAGAGTGTGTGGAACATTTGAGCACACTACAACATAAGTTTAATGATCAGATTATTCATAATAAAGGGTTGGTAGATGACATTGTGGCCCCCAAGCACAAAACCAAGACCATAGAAAGGGAAAATAGTCAATTTATCATTACTGAAATGGACTCCCAAAAGGTGTTTGATGAAATTCACCAAGGTTTATATACTCTGAAACAACAGAGGATGCAGCTGATTCAGGATAAAGACCTCTTGAATCAGGATAACAGCATCATATTACAGAGGATAAATCAGTCGGAAATGGAGGTAGAAAAGGAACTGTCAGGTTCTCAGGAACAGACCAGAATTAGAGAAGAATTAAATGAGCTAGAAAGGCATCTGAGACAAATAGAAGCTGAACTATTAAAGGAAGAGAATGGCAGGGATGAGCAAGAGAAATAGATGAGTCTCCTGAAGGAAAAGTGCCTTTAATATGCATGCAGCATTCGAGGCTCACAGAGGCAGAATGAATCCCTTCAGCATGAGGTGCACAAACAAAAGATAGGTTGGAAGCTTAGAGCAGACTGCATGAGATTAATCAGGCCTTGGTGTCAGAATTAAAAAGCCAACGGACCACCCAGACAAGGTCTCACAACTGGAGAGACAGGTCCAGCAACTGAATGATGATCTGGGGTGCATGCTGAGGGCTCAGTCTAACTCTCAACCTAAAACTGCTTCCCAGAATTCCCCAACACCCAGGTCTGATGCCACAAGGGTGAAAATACAGCCGGAAACCTCTGACAAACCTCAGGTTCCTGAGGAGGTGGCCCGGGTGGAAGGGGGATTCAAAACCCTAGAGGAAGCCTTGTTTGTTACCCTAACAGAACCCCTAAAAATCTCTCAGACTGAAAGAGCCTCTTCTACCCACGAAATGTTAGAACTCAAAGAGCACAGGGTAAGTAGGAAAGGCCAAAGAAGAACAAACTTTATGGAGGAACTCTGGATTATCCCCTTTGAAAGAAAAGAATCCCTGGAGGATTCAGGTAAGCAGACTTTCTCTTTCAAATATCAGGGGGATCCCTCCCAAAGCAAAATGGGTCCCAAAAGACTGTGAGTGGGACAGGGTTAGTATGGAAACTGACTCAGAACCAGAAACTATTCAACCCCAGACCTGTGAGCGAGACAGAATTGAAACAGAGGGGGTGTCTTTTCTCCAAACAGGTTCTGGGAACTGTTGCCAGGTACCGGGGGGAAGCTAAGGAGCTGGGGAAAAGGAGGATTCCCCAACAACTCCCATTGTGAGCCGCAAAGTTATTCTTTCAGATTCCCGAACTCCAACACAGAAAATTGCCAAGATCACACAGTGGCAGAGTTAAATATTAAGAACACGACCACCGGGCTGTCCGATAACTCACACTTTCTTCACACATAGGAGTCAAAGGAAACCTGATTTTATGCACTGGATAAGGTACAGGGTCTGTGTGAATTATCAGCTCTGGTGGATGCTGGATCCCAAGCCAGCTTCCTATCCAAAAAGGCTTTTGACCAACTAAACTCTGGACAGGGGGAGGGCTTCCAAATTCCACTTACTCCACTTCCCGTATAACACAAAAATGTCAATGGGTATGAATTTTCCATTGAAGGGACTGCAGATCTGGAGATAAAAATTGGATGGCATCAGCAGAAACATCCAGTGATAGTTGTGACTCCAGAATGCACACCTTTCTTTACTGGGGAATGATCTCGTGAGGAGGTTATCACCTCTGACCGACTGTGTAAAGAAAGTCCTCTGCACTCAGACCAACCACCCCATAAAAATTAAAAATGAATACCAATTATGTAAGCCTGATGGAACCTACCACCAAATTGATCCACGCTATGAGAATGTAGAGTTCCATTTTAAGAATAACCAGTCCCAGACATCACTGTCATCTCTGTAGGAGAACAAACTGGTGGTGGGAACCCTTCTCCGTTTTTTGAAAATCAACCATCTTCCCAGTTTTAAGTGGCAATCTACACTGGAAGGGAACACCCTAATATTTTACACCAGTCCAAAATCAGAAGAAACATTGATTCCCGGGAACCAGACAAGGAAGAGCACACTCAAAGTCTGACAGACATTCACAAAAAGAGCAAGCAGTTGTTGTTCCCCATTCCGTTAAATGAGGGGGTGGAACCATTGCTTGCCAGAGTATGCCTGAATAATGTAAGGAGCTCCATCATTGAAGAAGTATTCAGAAAACTCCCAAAAGATCAGATCATTCCCACATTTAAAAAGATTGCCAAGTGGGAAGTAGGTCTGGAAACCCCAAATTCCAAACATCTCATGCCTAAGAGGTTTATGCAAGAAATGTCCACTGGCAACAAAAGCATCAAACATAATAGTTGGGGCGTGAGAGATGTCCATTTTGCTCACTATCTGGGAAGTGACATTCTCAACCGATTCGCTAATCAATATGGACCTAATTAATAATAAACCCTGGTCCCGACTGCGGTGTAACCCCATGGGCATTGACAACACTTAACAAGCATACCGGTTGGCTTAACTGCTGCCTTATGCAGTTGAATTTCAAGTGTGAGAAGAGGTTACCCTCCCAGGGCAGGTACGACAATTTAATCTCCCCCTCAAAATTAAGCCTGTAAAGATCCTCAAACCTCAGTGAACATATATAGATCTAAATCCCCATCTACAATGACAAGGGTTGTATTTAAATGCGACACCTCTAGTAGACCTAGAACATGACACCATTCGAATATTGGTGGACAAGAGTGATCATTTTGTGCCAACCATTATTGTAATGGCGGTTGATGCCCAACTTTATTCTATTGATTTAGTTAATGAAATCATGGGAACAATCCCAAACGACGGTTTTGCCCTCAGCAATGGTATTCCTCTAGAAAATATGTTTACTAGGCATGGGGGGGAATTTCATGGTGTACTCTTCCTACCCCTAAGGTATGGAAGAGGTCACCCTGTGACATTAGGAGTATGGAGGTAGTGTTCAGAGTCAGGGATATCTACTTGGAATTCCCTGTCCATGTCAACACCATCAAAAGAGATCTCTCTACCCAACTGGAGTTAATCACTGAAATTGCCAGGCCCGGGGTTCATTCCAGGTTTCAAGCAGATGGTCGAGAAAAGGATGAAACTGGCTGATGCCTGAGAGACCGAGGAGCATAGACAAAATCTAAAACAGGTCTTCCTGGAATTTCAAAATAGGGGGACTCATATAACTGTGGAGGCATATCTATTCATTTAATCACCATTCCCACAAACCCCGAGACGGCTCCAGTATGTGTGAAACAATAACGATTACCTCGCACGTCCATGGAGTCACCCATAGAGATTATTAAGAATTTAGAATCCTGTGGGATAATTTGTCCTATCCACAATACCTTCAACAACCCAGTACTGGGAATACTCAAACCAAATGGCCAACGGAGATTATGTGCAGACCTGAGAGAGTTGAACAAATGGGTCCACATGCCAAGATGGCCCCTTCCCTACATTGATCATGGACTGGCCCAGATCCAAGGCTCAAAGGTGTACACCACAATAGACCTGACCAATGGTTACTGGACAGTACCTGTGAGTAGGGAAGACCAGTACAAGCTTCCCTTTACCTTCCTGGGGCAGCAGTACACATGGCCCGAACCCCCTTTGGATACATCTACTCTGGCAATGAGTTCAAAATCTTCCTTCATAAGGCCATGGCTTATTTGGGCCAAAAGCAAAACCTGGCCTATGTGGATGATGTTTTGATCAAGAGTTCAACTGTGGAAGAACAAATAGCAGAAATCCACTATGTACTAACCCAGTTTCAGAAAGCCGGAGCAAAACTGTCTTTAAAAAGGTGCACTGGTGTATGACCTGAGTGAACTTCTTAGGGCACAAGATCACCCCTGAGGGTCTTAATCCCCAAGTGAAGAAGGTGGAAGTCTTTATTGAAATTAAAAGACCCTACTACTCTATGAGTATTGCGAAGCCTTCTTGGACTCACTAATTATAGTTGGAAGTTTGTTGAAGACTACACAGAGGTCCCTCGATGCTTGGTCGATTTATTAAAGGCTGGAGTCAAGCTGGAGTGGGGTCGGGAACAAGTCAAGGCCGTAAAACAACTGAAAAGTATGCTTCACCAGGCTCCTTGTCTGGCTTACCCCTTAAAAAACAAGGAGTTCTTCTTGAAGACAGAGTTCTCAGATACTTGCCTTACAGTGGTGTTGTATCAAAAACACGACAAGGTCAACAAAGTAATCTTGTACGCAAGCAAGACTTTGTCCTCTGTGGAGGAAAAATTAAATGACTGCGAGACGACACTCCTGGCAATGGTTTGGACACTAAATGATTACCATCCATTCATCCAGGGGGTGCCCATCATTGTCAAAACTCCTCACCAACCATTGCAATATCTCCAAAGTGACAGAATCCAGGCAGGGAACGTTAGTAATTCCAGACTTACTTCCTGGATCCTGTCCATGCAAGGCTTCCCTGTGAAGGTCAGATTTGGCCAAAGCACTAGCGCAAGGGTTGGCAGACTGATGATTTTGCTCAACAAAAGTCTAATGACCAACATCAACATGGAGGCATACGTAAATTGCCCACACAAGGTCTATGAAGAAGACACGTGTCAGGGGATACCCACTGTTTATGTGAATGGGTACCCTACTATGTTGATAATAACGGGGGAAAAGAACTGGTGGCTTGCAATGGGAATGCCTGGGTGAATGATGCCCTAGAACCCTCTGCTGGTTATAAAATAGGATCCCAAAGTAGTCAGGTTGCAGAGTTAATGGCTGCTTATCAAGCCCTCCTTACTGCAGTGCACCGCCAACTCAATGAACTGGTCATAATCGCTGACTCTGATTATGTCAGGAATGGGTTTGTGGAGCACCTGATTAAATGGAAGAATTGAGGCATTCTTTGTGCCAACAAAGGCCTAAAGCATGCCAAACTGATCCAGCCAATCGACGATCTGGTGACCTCCAATGAGTTGGCCATCTATTGGAAGAAAATAAGGGGTCATTCTAAAATAGAGGGGTCAGATAAGACTGGGAAAGACCTGGCGGACCAGCTTGCTAAAACCAGAGCTCTGCAGGGGGATTTCGTAGAAACCAAATCCCTGTTGGATGAAATCCAAGTTGCTGCTGCCACCAGGTCACAATTCTGTGCTAAAAGCAAACTCTCAACAGCCCAGTGGAGTAAAAATATCCCTGATGCAGATTTGGCCACAGCACAGAAAGAGGACCTGATCATTGTGAAATGTTATCGACACATTGAGGACCCTAGATGTTCTGGATCCAAGACAGTTTTTTGGTAAGGAGAGCCCAATCTGGCAGTGACCAATGGGTGATACCTACCTCATTCCAATGCCTGATGTTGAATCACGCCCATGATGCGGCCACTGCTGGTCATCGGGGGTTTCACACAACATTAGAAATCTTGCACAAGGATGTCCTATTGGCCACACATGATATGATGATATGATATGATAGGTTATTTATAACACGCTTAATATCCAGAGGTTTCTAAGCGCAGACCCGGGGATCAGACCTATGTTGCTCTGTGTTGTCTTGCTTCCAAGGTGAGCATGTTGCCCCTGAGCTATCCTCCCGAGCCAGTTCCTCAACACCTTCCTAATGGGTGTCTTATGTGTGCTCAATTTCAAACCAGTTCACTCACACACAGCTCCCCTACAAAAAGGGGGAATGACACTGGCTTGGTCAGATTTACTAGTCGTAGAATGTAGAATGTCTCCCAGCCCTGATTTGTAAGGTGGAAACAGCTGCTGCACTAATGATCAACCACATCTTCTCTCATTTCGGCCTCCCGCAAAGGATTGAGTCAGACTGAGGAAGCCATTTTACAAGTGAGGTGATGGCAAAGATGTGGGAGATCTAGGGGTAAAAAGAAAACTCCACATTGGCCTCAAGCAGAGGGTAAAGAGATACAACAAAACAATTGTGAGTATCTTAAAGAAGTTTGTGGCAGACTCTGGACCCAGTTGGGACATCTGATTACCGCTTGTCCTGATGGCTATTAGGTCTACACCATCTTCTGCAACAAATATATCTCCATTTGAGCTCATGACCGGATGAAAAACGGTATTACCACAGCATCTGCTCTATAGAATTCAAGAGCAGACACCGATAAATACATCCACTACTAATGAGTATATTGAAAATGTAAGAAAGCACCTCCAACATGCTTTTGTGTATGCTTAGCGCAATTTAGAAAAGGCGGCTGAAGCAATGAATATCTATTATGATCTAAAGACCACCAAGAAAGAGTATGAAGTAGGGAACAAAGTTTACTTGTACAATTTTCAAAGGAATTAGGCCAAGGAGTGGAAATTCCTCCCATATTGGCATAGTACCTTTGAAATTGTAGATATAATATGACCTGTTGCCTACAAGATCTGCATCCCAAAAGGAGAACAGACAGAAGAGGAATGGGTCCACATAAATCACTTGAAAAGCTGTCACCCCAGGCATGCTTTACGACTGATTGAGGAGCCAAATGAAAGTCAATCAGAGGAACCATCTAAGGAATGTAAAGGAAGGATGAAAAATTGGTTGATACATGTTGACAAAAAGTAATGTATATAATGCTTCACATACAAAATACTAGTGATATTTGAAAAGCCACTTTCTTTTCAATGGAAAAAAGTCTGTTGGCCCAAGGAAAACTTCACAAGGAAATCCCCCTACTGCAGCCCTGGATGTTACATCCCCCATCTAACTCCAACCGCAATAAGTGTGCTCTGGAAGGTGTGGAACGCCCAGTGATCCCCAGACTTCCTGCTTCTGAAGGCAGTGATAGCAGGACACTTCCCCTTGGTTGGAACATGACTAAAAGGTATAAAGACTGAGGGTTTGCTGGACATACAGATGTATAATTAATTTAAAAAGGACTATTATAATTTACACCTCTTTCCCAACAACCATAAGGCAGAATTTATTTATTTATTTAACATGTTTTATGTAATTTCAGGGCAAGTTTGGAGATATAAAATTCATGCGACTACAAGTGAGCAAACTATTATGGCCAGTTTACTTAGGTTTCTGGCTGATCTGAAAATGTTCCAAATGTGAGAGTTGGTGAACTGCTGGAGGATACAATTAGGAATAGGGGTAATACATTACATATTCATAACTGTTTGGCTTTTTGTGAAAAGGGCAGAAAAGTGCCACATGACCGTGTAAAATGGTGCGGACCTGGCTGTCGTCTTATTTAATTCCCCTTGGTTAGTTTAGCTGAATCAGAAAATATGTAAATTATGACAGTGATTAGCATATGATGTTTTGCCACATAAGTAGTTTTTTGCCAAAATTTGAAATGAGAACAAATGGGGCTTGTAAATTAAGCTGCCATATATCTTCTCCAGACACTTAAAACAATCCATAGAGAGGGTCTGGAGTGGGCAGAGCAGGGAAGGGTAACAGTCCAATCCTATTTATGTGACCTCTTGCAGGCACTCCCACAAGGTTGTAACATTGGTGGTGTCATTGCTACAATATAAGGGGCACCTGCACTAGGAGGAAAAGACAAATCTGCTGCATATTTACCAAGAGTGCTTCTGCAACTTACCATCTGACAGCTTTTCCCTTTAAAGTGGGCGGGCGGCAATACTGTGCAGATCCTTAGCGTACTTACTTAAAAAGATTAATTTAATTAATTCCTCATGTGGTGGAACACTATGGGATAATTTTTGTTAAAATTTGCAATTAACAAAGCTCACTTCCCAGTGTGCGCTGAAAAAGTATGGTCTGTACTTTACTTGGGTAATCCTTTTATCCCATTGACCCCCATCTTTGTTCTTAAATCAGTCCGATCTTTGTGTCCAACTTTTCCCTAACACAGGCTTTTCAGTGGAGGGGGTCCAAAATCCAAAGCTCCCCAGATTATTCAAATATTTCTCTCTGCCATCCCCAACACAGACCAAAGTAGGGTGGGGTATGAAAAACAAACTGCTAAATCAACCTGTGTTTCTTTTAAGCCAAACGTGTTGGTAAAATCATAATTGCCAGATGTATGTGTACCAATCTTGAAATCCTACTGCTAGCCTTTTAAACCTGCAGGAAAATCAAAATTGCACAGCGCTACATTTATAATTGATTTGGTTATTTATCAATTTAATTATTTCTTGAAGTGAAATTTGTAGAAAGTAAAGAATTGTGATTTGTGTTTTATTTTTCTTAACTCATTTATATCATTGATTTGTGTAACAAGAAGTTAATGGGGAGACACAAAGAAGGTGGAATGTGTAGTTGTGTGATTTCTATCACTTTTAATTTAAAGTAAATACTAATATTTTTTCTGTATACCAGCTGGTTCTTGGCTCATTGGTAGATCAGGGGGAGGGATCCAAGGAGCATGATATGCATCTGAAGTAAGGCTGAATAAAAGAATCTGCTAAACAGTTTGTTACGTGACCACTTGAGTGGGGAGGGAACGATCTTCACATGTTGAGGGTGGTCTCTCAATAAACCGTTGCATCACCTATCAGAAAGTGTACAAACAGTCTGCATGATATTCTTGTTTCGGGCAGACTAAACTGGCCGGTCCGGTCAGCAGTTTCACAATATAAGAAAACTCTGGCAGCCTGATTGCTAACAGTGGGTTTGGGTTAATTATTTCAGTGGGAAGAGGGGTAGAATGCATATTTCCCCTGAAATTATCATGTACGACCCAGCCAGGAGGAATGTAGGGAGCATCTCACCAAGAGAAAATGTTTAATATAATGGTATAGCACGACACATTGTAGCACACATTTTTGGAAGACATTTGGTAAACAGCAATAGAAATAATTAAAATCAGTGCTAACAAACGTTTCCCAACACAGCCTCATGATGACCATGCACACTGTACACACACATCAGAAATGCCACTTAATAAATGTGATATCTATGCAGACAATACATGTGTGATATGTCATTGTAAAACACACGTCATGATTCCTCTGCCCTATATGACAGCATTGTAACTTTAAAATAAACCCCACCATGGACTTGGGCCACAATATATGTCAATATATGCAGCCCTGCCACTGTGAAGTGCATTTTCATAAAGCCTTTTTCAACAAGGCAAGCAACCATTCCCACTCTAAACTGCACTTTCATGTTCCCTCTGCACACAATATATGCCATCACTACCACTGTAAGGGGTGTGGTTATAATAGTTCTACCCACAATTGATGACAGCACAACCAATGTTAAACATAGGTTCATGAAGTCTGTGCCCACAGCCTATACCGGCACTGGGAGATATGGATGATGTATGTGCAGGATCGGACTGGGGCAGAACATTGACTCAGGCACCAATGAAAAAGTGTCCCACTGTTGCAAATGGCAATGTATTCCTTATGTGACAGACTGTTCCAGTATTACCCAAGGGGGAGGTTTTAATCAAATGTGATGCCAATTGTGCATTTTAATGAATATGTATTCAGTAACACTGGTGAAAATGACAAGCTGTATGATGAGGTAACTTACAATCTGGCCCACATGGGCCAAAAAAGTGGTACACTCTGATCAAAATATCAGGCCCACACTTGCATTTTGTGTTTTTGGTTCAGCCCTTGGCCTATTTCCCCATAGGCCAGTCCAAGCCTGAGTATGTGTCCACCTTGTCTATGGAGGTATTACCACTGTAAAACCATGTTCATGCTTTTGTGTTCAACATATGCCAGCATGCCACTGTAAGAACACCATGTTTTGATGCCTGAATCGAAAATATGTTAGCAGCCCTCACTACAAACAGATGTTGCTTCTGTTGTCCAAAATATGCTAGTATTGCCACTGCATACACAATCTTTTCTGAGTGTCATATAGGACACAATGCTGCTATAAAAACATTTTTACATGATTATTGTCTCATATATGCTTGGCCAATGAGAACACATTGCTATGCTCGCTGTTCTCAACATGTAGCAGTATTGGCAATGTAAACATAGCTTCAAGCTGGTTGTGCCCAAAATATGCCCACAATATACCAGAATTGCCCTTTAAAACATGTAGTCACATGTAGTCACACATTCAAAGTGAAATATAGGCAGAACATTGTCATGCCAACTTTGTCATTATTGCCAAGAATGCCTTGTACACATTTCATTCAGCCAATGGCCATAAATGACAGGCTGTCCCTGTAAAAGTATCATCATGCAGCCAGTGCCAGATATGTGTGAGGGGTGCTCTGAAAAATGAATGCATTGCTCTTTTCATTCCTATTTGTTTTATCTATATTCATTAATGAATCCATATACAGCATCACATGATAATTCTGTATGGTACCCATTGTGGGATATTTTCAGCGCAGCCCAGCAAAAATGAACAGAAAGGCCAGGTTACGCCTCTAATGTGAAATACATTCTTATTATGGAAAAGCACACTGGCAGAATGAAAAGCCACCATCAAACTGTAATGTTACTGAATACAAATTGTGGGGTATCTGCATTTGAAACAAGGAGTATGGGAAAAATAAAACCAGATTGCAGAAAGGAATTGAAAATGCACATTGGGAATGACAAAATCACCAGCGACGTTTCACTTTCAGTGGCCTCATTAAAAACAAATGCTGTGTGCAAGAGAAACTGATTCAAACATGCCTTGCAAGTGCCTTTCACAGTTGGAAATAAAGACATGCAGAACATTGTCCCTTGCCAAAATGAACATATTATGAGAAGGTCCGGAACAGTGATAGCGAGGTGCAAGTAATTAAAAATAAATAAAAAGCTTCACATGAAAAATGAATGCAACAGATTGCAAATACTATAGTTTCGTTCAGATGCAAGATGTACAGGCCTTAAGGACCCAGGAAATGTATGACTGTAAGTTTTGATTTCCTGAGAAGGAGTCCATTGCAAGGCAGAACACTCAAGGGATCTCCCATATTACAGATCTGCTTGGCTCTCTATCTGAGATTTAAAGCTCTTTGAGGCAATAGCAGAAGGAATGCATGGTAGAGTTGCAATGCGACTAGATCCACAACAGAACCAGCCATGGATGGGTGAAACTCTTAAATATACAAACATAAGAATCCCTCCTACAGTCCCAGGCTGGCCGGACTGGTTAATGACTAACTGCAAGCTAAAATAAACGGACAGCAGATGCATAAAGCTAATGTCAGAAATTAAACTAGCTTTGAAAATAATATAGGAATATATATTGCAGTAGATGCCATTAAGATACTGATAAAACCACATTTTATTGATGTTCTCAGCAGCGCCAAGTCGCAACAATGCCATTTAGGTGTCATTTTAAACCTTATTCCAAGGTGTCTGTGTTGCCACAATGTTCATAACTGCCCCTCTCCTGCAATGGGCCAATTCCTGCAACCTCTAGGCACTAAATAAGGTTCTGTAAAAACGCTGCAATGAAAAAAGGTATTTGCCGCAAAGTTTGTCATTTCATCCTACAAAATTTGCCATTTCATGGCGTAATATCCTGGAGGGTCTGGCTTTGCAAGTTTAAAACGGTTAGCCTTTTCAACTGCGCAGGGAAACTAGATATAGAAAGGACTGCATGTTTGAGATTGCCTTTGAACATCTAAAATGCTGGCGATTTTTCTAATCTAAACCTTATCAAGAAAAGCTAAAGCTCATGGTCTGGTTAATGTTCAAAGGTATTGTTTAAATGTTGATATAAAGGGGTTCGTGGGACAAGAGGATTGCAATATGTATTTGGCCAGTGTTCCATGTACCTGGGACAAAAAGGTAAAAGTGTGTTTTGTATTGAAGCTTTGTTTTCTGCCACAGAGAAGGTGGTGTGTGTAATCCTTTAGTACAAATATTCCTTGAACCTATAATTTAAATGAATATATATTCTTTCTGTATGCTGTTAAGGATTTCAAATGGTGACACACACTTTGGTCTCGGCCTTGTACGCAGCGCACGACTGAAATGCCTATCTTTCTATATTGATTCAATATTGAGATGGTACACCACTCATATCACACCCCCTTTTCAAATATCCCGGGACCATGAACCAGGCTGGTTGGTAAAAATACAATATGTATTTATTTATTTTAAAATTAAAAAGAAATCATACACTTTTTAATATGGAGCAGCAGTCACCAATGGGGTGATAATTACAATGAGAATGTGAGCAATGCACTGGGTTTAACCTGCTAGTGAAACATAGATACAGCACAGCGGAATAGGAGCACTTTTTGATTTAGGAAACATAGTGCCCAAGTTAGAATTTCCCCCTGCAATGTTCCCTCAACCCACAAATAATCAATTCTGAGTGGATCAACAGAAGCAGCAGATAATCAGGAATGAGAAATAGGAAACAGAATCCAAATCTGACCTTCCCTCCCCAAATAAGAGAGATAAACATGGATTTGAAACCCCTTGCAAAGTTATGAAATGAAACTCAGAAATAAATAAATAATGATGGTGTGTTAAAAACCTTGAAGCAAATATAATTCCTCACTAAAGCAACAGTGCAAATACACTAACAATCACAAAGAATGGATTACTAAAAGCATACAGTTTGAAAATAGGAGGCAAGTTTAAAACAGATTGCAGCAAAAGGACACGTTGGAAACTTTGCAATTTTGCAATTTCCCCCTGAAATTACCCAAACGGTTTTTAATAAAAACGGGTGAAATACGCGGATTTTTGGTTGGGTGATAGCTATGGATCACAGGTACAATATGGAAGTGAAATTAAGTCTCTGTCTGGTAAATTGGATGAGTTATCCAAGACCTAGAAAGGTGCACTTTGAGTCAAATGAAGGGGCGAAAATAGGAAAAGAAATCAGTTGTGGCAAGAACAGTTTTACTTTACACTAGAGTATTCAGTCTAGGCCAACAAAGAGGTACACAGTAAGCTCCAGGGTTGATTCGCGACTTCAACCCTCTCACCCCAGCTCCCCACCATGGCGGAACCAATCTGATCTCTCGAAATAGGACTAATGGCTTAGGATTTACACACAACAAATTACTAAAGAGATGGCGCTAGCATTAGAAATCAAGGGCAGGGTTGCAACAATGATTCTGACAGTTTTAACAAGTTAGCAGGGTAAGGATAGAATGACTTAGAGAGTGGGATAAGGACCAAGACAAGATATGCTATGGGTTTAGATGGGGTGGTGATACTTACAGTCCACTTTTAGTTTGGAATTTTGGAACGTCATGGGTTCTGGTCACTACACGGCAGCACGCCTGGCACACAGCTGGGCAGTTCTGGTCACCGGATGGCACTGGACTGGAATGGCAATTCTGGTCACTAGATGCTAAAGGTCAAGTGGATGGCAGGATATCAGGGTGACAGGATGGCAGCGGTTAATGTGCAGCAAGCCAGGCTTGTTCAGGATGCGTCCCAAAAACACCACAGCTTTCTGCCTTGGTTATTTGGGAATTTTAGTGGGATTTCAGAATTGAGGACTTGCTGGAGCAGGATCAGCAATGGTTGGGTTTTCCAGTGGGCCCTGGAGAAGGGTCAGCAATGTTTTGGCCTTGTATTTGGGATCTTGAATCCGGATGGATGGAACAGGGCGCCGGCGCAGGAAAATCAGGAAGAGTGTGTGTGTCTAGAGTCTTGTCAGGGACTCTTATTTATAATGCATGGTGACATCATTGAAGTATATGACTGGGGAAGGCTTAACTAAACACGCCTCTAACAACGGGATTGGACAAGAGTGATAGTCTTCACCTCACTCTCACCTGGTTGGATATCAGGAAAATGATGTCAGATTTATGAGGTGAGTTTTACAATGTCCAAAAACCTCCCACAGTTATTTTAACTAAATCCGATTTTGCCACAAACATACATTTATACAATTGCAATCTCTTAGCAAATTATATACACAGGTTACATATTTTGTGCAGAACATTGCAGTCCAATCCTCCAGTCCGTGAGACCTTGTTTCGCCCTTCTACCAGTTTGTTGCGCTTTTAAATGGGATTTATATTACTCAACATTCTATAACTTTATACATGGGTGTGGATTATCATGAGGGATGTATATCCAAAAATGTGCAGTTGCAACACGGATGTTTTTTTTGTAATCTGCTATACTTCACGATTTCTGTCCCCAAGGTGTCAGTGAATTCTACCCTGTCTTAAAAGAAAGCCCAAAAATTCACTTTTACACTGCGAAAATTCAACATTTTTACAAAGTCTTGCTGCAGAGTTAAAAGTCTTTAAGGTTTATTTATGAAATATTCTTTGGAAACAAATGGCAGTCCTTAGTCACCGGATCATTTTTTTTCTTCCTTCAACTGTTACCCACTGTTATCTCCTTCAAAGCAAGATGGGGGTTTCTCAGCTTGATTGAAGGTTTTATTTCCCCTTCACACTTCATCCTTCCTTGCCATCGGAGTCCCATTGTCAGGGGGTTAGCCTAGCCTAGATTATTTCCAACCCAGCTATTATCGTTTAGGTGTTAGTATCTGCTGAGAGTTTATGGTGTGGCTCCCTTTTTGACGGGAAAGTTTCAGGGCTCTGCCATCTGGAATAACTGGTTTTTGAGAATTCAGCCCCTGTGTTTTAAAACCTTTACTTTCTTATTTTGGGTTCTGAATTAAAACAAACCTGTGGAATAAAATAACCTCTGTATGTATTATCACCAACAACACAACTCCTTCACATTGCTAGGTAATGCAAGCTTTCATTCAGCAATTTACGTTTTAAACAGGCCATTTATCTTTCTTTAGTTTGCAAAAACCCATTTTTACATGTGTGGGGAAAAGCTAGCATTTCTTTTTTTATATTCGGTTTGGCAGCTCCATCGGATTCCCACACTGTCTTTGCAGCCAAAGTCATTTTCTTGAAAGCAGGAGTTTTGTCTGAAGCACAGATATTTTGAAACTGATCTGGCTCAGAGAGTTAGAGTCTCTTTGAACTTCTGAGCTTTTGGATACTTTTGGAAAGAAATAAACGCATGTTCCCATGCGAGTAAAATGGAGTTCCTGGTTGATTTCTCTCAGAGTTGGTTTGACAGGGCCTGTCATTCCGGAATTATGCCTGGTTTTGGTGAAGCACAATGAGATATCCTGGGCATAGCAGGGCCTTTTAATCACAGTGGGTTCAGAATGAACTGATGGAATTGGTGTCAAAGCAGCATTTTTAAAGGGTGGAAAAGTTTCATTTTGAAGGGGAAGTTTGGGTTTTCAGCAAAGCAGTGGTACCTTTTCACTTTATTACATTTATATGCTTCAGAACACACTGGCACACTCCTTCGATGTGTCCCCTTGTTCCATTCTGCATGAAGTGTGCTTGGCAGGACAGTGCAGCCATCGTTTTGTTGCTGCAAAAATGCAATTTTGAGGTCCTGGTGTGCACAGGAGCCAGTGCAGCCATTTGCTGTTTCTTGCGCAAATGCAGCTTGGTGCTGTGGGGAAATGCTGTTGAGTGGGTCAATATATACCACAATGCCAGCCCGGTTCTTGGCTCATTGTTGACACAGTGGGACAGATTTATATGGATCTATATGAATCATAGATAGGGCTAGCTTGAATTAGATAAATGATTTATTGTGTGGGGGTGAACACACAAGGTTAAGGGTCGTATCTCAATATATTGCTATATCATTTATCATCAACATTGGTAATATGAAAGACTGAGTTGGCACTGTCAGAATTCCAGCTTGAGATGTGCATGTTGTACGCATATTTCTGCTACAAATGCATTATGCCAAACCGTCCTGATATGTTACACTGCTCATTGTCTATGAGGATAAACAATGTATGTCTTCATTTTTCAGTGAATTATTCAAAGACTTTCCAGGCACTCTTCATGTATGTTCCCTGGTTACAAAATTCCTTGAGATTTAATAGGGAGCTTCATGGCAATTGCCCTGTATCTGATGTGTCTTTACCCATGCACTCCTTTGTGCCTCTGTCCCTCACATCCTGGAGAAGTTAATGGCCTGTGTTAAGAGAAGTGATAGAGTAACCCACTACACTAACAGTATTGAAAAAAGGCTCATGACAGCACTCGAACAGCAAACCTCTTTGGCAGCGGGGTACATTCAACTGTTCTTTATGTATGTGTATATGTGTTTGTTTATTTACATAGCATCAACACCATGCCCATCAGACCACTGAGCACTTTACTAAACCAAGAGTATCAGACAAACGTAATCTTGCCACAAAATGATATCACGACAATCCGCCCAAAAATGTAACTGAACTGGCACAAATGCATTTTAACAATTAAAACAAAAAATACCTCATATCCCTTTAACCAGTGCACAGTTTCCAGATCCATGGGTTGTTGCATATAGTGCAAAGATTGACTTCTTAGCTCGGATACCACTGATTAAGCAAGGAGGGGTATTGCTCACTATTAAATAAGCTAAAAGGGAAGGATGTGCCAGGCACTGTAATAGGATATAGATCTATATAGTTTTGTGCTTAACACCTCTCATCCAAAAAGTTTCTGAATGCTCAAATATTCCTTAATTTCCATGTTGTGCATTATTTTGAAGCACATAGTAAATTTGTATGCTAAAATTGTCAATATAAAACATATTTTCGGATTCCTGGTCCAACTCCCACCTACACAATATAACACACACACTCAAGTAACACTAACATGTACATAATCGATTTTTGTTTAGAATAACCTTTTCCGACCCAGTACCTTGTCTCAATACGTCCTTTTGGCAGCTCCTGTTTTTCAAATCATAGAAATCATGGATGGGAGTTTTCAATGACTGACAGCTTTCCGCCTTAAACCTAGCCTTCAAAATGGCACATGAAAGCAAAGAAGGAGTATACACTGATGGCATGAGGGCTTCCAAACTGCCAAAATTGACCTAGTTTCTTCTGAGACAGAGGCCCTGCAGTGGACCATTTGGCAAAGTGCCTCAAATGTGTTCCACAGTGTCTCATACAATTTATTTGCAAAACTGCATGGAGTGTGATTATATGGGCACATTCACCACACACTCCCTGTGACCAAATGTCCAAATATCCAAATAGGGTCCTGCTTTTAGAGTTGGCTACCTGTCTTAGGTGTGGGGCTCATAGCATTTTTGATTAATCTACCAGCTGGTGTGACCCCCAAATGGAAGATATGAGCCGTGATCAAAAACCTGATTTCTGCAACTGGATTATGTAGAGGGAGATGGAACATCGACAACCACCACGAAATTTAAACCCAAAATCTTCACAAATCCATACAAAGTGTGAACACTAGGGCTATAGACTCTAACCATTTTCCTATGTCATAGAATTGTTTTGTTGAAGAATACAATCAAAATGCAGCATACGTGAACCATTTGTTCACATTTTACATAGTCCCGTCAATGGTTAAGATATTATGTTCCAGTTATTTGTCTTTAACAAAAACCTCACTCACAAAATGTCTAATTTCCCGAGTAAGCGCCATGCTATTGTTGCTGGTTATTAGCGAATAACAATTTGTGAGGGCTGTATTCAGTGTTGCATTGATAACTATTGATTCATATTGTCATTTCCACACAGTTGGGCTCTGAATAGGAATACTTTCTATATACCATTAATTTCACAATTTCACTCTGCAGTGTGTTCGGAGGTGGGGTGATTCCAGAAAAGCGCCACCTTCAAATCCTGCTACATCATCTACAAGGCCATCACCCTACCTCAGTGAGAAGATCAGCATCTCTGGAGATCTATGATCTATGATCCACCGGAAGCCAGGACAGGTGCACATTTAAACTCTGCCAGTGCAGGAAGGAAAAAGAAAACAGAAGACAGGCCTTCTCTGTTTATATGCCATTAGTTTGCTGTAAACCGAACAGTAAACTCCTTAGTCCTTTGCTCATGCTTGATGAGAACTAATCACAGTTAAGGAAGATGAATCCCCACTAGAATAACAATATCATCTCCACTTCCTTTGGAATTAGTTTGATTTACTGTCTAATCCTTCTTTTATCTTTCTCCCCCTCCCCCAATGCTTTGCTTTCCTTTCCACTTACTAAGATCTGGTGACATCCTGGCGGGATCACAATATGCCACCTTTGGGACAAGGACAGGTGCTGTAAAACCAGTATGGTGGTGTTGGGAGCAGTATACATGTTGCATAACATTGTAATGATTATTTCACAAATGCATGTGAAGAGTCATGCTATGAAGGGTTTCTCACATGGCGATTTCTAAAAAAGGGTCAGTTCTATTTAACATAATTAGACACATGTAAAATTGAAACATTAACCTCTGTTATTTATAAACCTATGTCTCACTTGGGTAACAGAGACTTGAGTGCTTTTTTAGTTATATTTTCAAAGTATTAGCAAATGACTGAAGTAAATTACTCGTATTGAAAACTAGTAGACATGATTCCCAATGCCAGCACTAGTGTGCAAGGGATTTATGAAACTCCTTTTACTTTTCATTTGTAAATATAAACAGAGATTGCATATAAACTGGACTGATGAAAGCCATCCATGTTTTCTACTGATTGAGAAGATTACAAAATGCTCACCTGACGCCCACACATAAGTGAAGTGAAAGATGTTTATGATGAAGATAATTCAGTGTAAAATTCATGTTTTATTATTTTGTAACATTGTTTTTAGAGTTCTACTCTCATGTTAAAGATGAACCAATCAGGCCGCTGGAACAGCAGGCAAGAATAGATAATCCCGGGCCCGCTGTTCCAGCCATCAGAGGACCTTCACCGGGCGCTTTTTTCAATGTATTTTTCTAATGTGGGGAGGCAACCCCCCCCCCCCAAACCACCCGATTCGCTTTTGCGCATCTAAAATACTTGGGAGGGTGATGGAAATGTGCCTGCACCTGCCACCCGTGAGCTGGTACTTTGCTATCTCAAGTAGCACTTGTTACAATTCATCATTTTCACCAGCCATATTTCGTCCTGTGGGCTGTTGTCCTGTTCCCAAAATTGGTCCAGCAATAAAGGGGAAGAGCATAAACCTAATGGAAGCTCTGCTTCCACCAAGGCTGAACATCAGTTCCTCAGTGAACAGACTGACAGCTATGAGTAAATCTTGTTTTGCCATTATATTAAATAGGTTAACCTCCCCTATGCCACTCTAGGTCTGGCCATATGACCTGTTAATCAGATGCCAGGTCGGAGTCTGGCAGCTACTTTCTAGACAGGTAAAACGGGGCTGGTAATTTTGGTCTGCACAAGAGGTGTATACCACTACATCAATCTAATTTAAAATATACTTTATATTTTTGGAATCCTATTTATTATGTAGCCATAGGCACTCCCCTAGATTTCATGGATGAGGTCATTAGTGATATCATTAGTGATGTATTCTGTGATATCATGTGTGTCATTATGAGCCATGCATGGCAGTGGCAAGAGTTATAGTTGCATAGTTTACCATAACTGGGACTTTATTTTGGTTTTAAACTTTTACGCTGAAACTATACGTTCATTTAACAACATGTATTTGCTGAATTTCACAGGTTTTTATTAAAGCAACCTAATTATAATGTCCCTTCAACCAGGTTTGTTCATGGAATTTCAGTTTCTTTCATAACTAAAGAGGTTTTCATGATCTTCCAGCATGATATGCTGTTATTAATAATTCCTCGTTTAACATATATGAAAGAACATGCAGCTCTGACCAGTGGTCACAATCATTGGGCATAGGTTTCAGCCATGTGAAAGGCCCCGCCAAGCAACCTATAGTAGAGTTTGTGTCAGGCCTGCATAAAGGCAAAGGGGCCACTTCAACCACATAGTCAGTCTCTGGCAGCCATGAACAATGATCAGATTGTCCAGGGCATGGCCAGGCTCCAAAGGTTATATTGCTATTATTAGTACCTACAAATTGGCATTTAAAAAAACAACAGCACCACACAATTAATATCAAATTTAACATAGTATTCTGTCATGACTATGTTGCAACTCCTCTTGCAAATTTGGCAAAAATCACCCCAGCAGTTCAGGATGTATGCACAACACCATTTTTTTTTAAATTTGGTATTTCACAAAGGTTAGTCCCCTTTGTAACTTTGGGTAAATATTCCTTTATGACCTTTTTATGCAAATATTTTGACTGGTGCAAAGGTTTTAAGCCACTAAAAAAAGTTTTTTATGGGGGAGTTGAACTTAATCATAACTATATGACAGGGCCTGCAGTAGTGGCCCTGTAGATATGGTTATGTTGCTCAAATCATTGAAAGATCACTTGCAAAAAATGTATACGGTGCTCTCAGAATGATTCTGTGAAGTTTGGTGCGGTTTCGTTCAGGGAGGGCAAAGTTATTGCGGTGTCCCAAATGTGTGGAAATCCTCAAAGATGCAATGTCAAAAAAATGTGCTCATGCCTACAGCCCAAACAGCTGGATGAAGTTTCACCAGGAGTGGTGGCTTGGTGCCAAAAGCATGCTTTTGTATATTTGGTGTAAATACATCCAGTAGTTTTATTTAAAATGGCCAAAAAGTATGTTAAAAAAAATAATGATATCTGGGTCTGTTCCGCAGGCTCACTTCCTGATTCGGAGTCCACGGACACATCTGGACCAATTAGGGGGTGGTGTGCTGTTTGCAGACATTGTATGTGCCACTTGATTGGATGCTCAAAAGTGTGAGGTGCGTCATTTTTTTAAATGGTTGCCATGTTGAATTCACGGCCAGCCGTCATTGTTTGCGATAGCGTGGCAGGGAAATCATCTAGAAAACACATTTGTGGTTATTTACTGGTTGAAAGAGGGTCTGGAAAGGGTGGGGTGAAATATAGTTGCTATGGAGCTGTTTTTATAAGTGAAAAAAGTGGGTGCTTGTGCCACCGGGTCAGAGGGCATCACAGTAGTCCGTAGACAACGCGGTAAGCGAACAGTTTGGAAAACACATTTGTGGTTATTTGATGGCCAAAAGAGGGCCTGGAAAAGATGATTTCGAGCTGTTTTTATAGGTGGAAGGGTTTTCAGGTGCCGCCGAGTCCGCTGTCAATTCTGGTATCCGTGGACATAATTTGGATTGTGGGGGGGTTTTGGGTGAGTTTTGTTATTTGAAGGTGTATTGTACGTACTTGTCATATGGTTTAATTGTATTGTGATGGTTGTGGCCAGTGGGCAGATTCTAGCCACTGAGCACACAAACTATAGTAGTATGTGTATAGTAATTATAGGTACTGAAGGGTACTGTAGGGGAGTATATAGTATTTGTAATATGGTGGAATTATATAATTGAATTGTACATGATATTTATGATTGTAGTACAATTGAGGATGGTTAAATCATGTTCACTATCAAATATATATAGCAAAAACAAATTACAAAAAAAGCTGGCCAATTTAAAATTGCCATGATATTTGATTTTAATTTAATGTATTTTTAAACGTGATGATAATGTTTATTATGTTATTACTTTAAAGTTTTTATTTCCAGTGTCTGTAGAGTTCACGTTTTTGTTGGTATAACTTTAACTCTTCGTAAAAAATAAAATAAACAACAAGGTACACATATATATTCAGAGTGAAAAAAACCTTGGTTAATAGATAGTTAAGCTGATTAGATTTAATGCAACAAAACCCCTGAAATTCAGCAATCACATTTCAAGCAAGTCTACCTTAACTATGCCCCCCCTGTTGCGCAGCATATAACCACAATGACACCACAGATGACCTCACTAATGACATCACTATGACATCACTAAAACATACATGCCATCACTGGTCTTAGTGGTTTGTTTAATTACATTTTGAAATATGACAACTATATTTTTTAACATAACATGTATCTACATATTTCATACTTGCACAGTACAATGTATGCTAGTCTTGTTTTTTTTTTATTTAGCCATGGGTATACAATTATTCAGCATAGGTAACTGATTTTTTGGTGTGCATATGAATCAAACTTTGAATTGTGCAAGAATGGCACCCCAAATCACGCTGGGCCCAGACACTAGAAAGCATGGTTCTTTTGAATCATGAGGGAGACTGTTGGCGTCATTGACAATGACTGAATTTAGGATGAATATAAATCAAGTTTAAGGAAAATGCAGGCCATAGAGTTTCTGGACTTACACTCTCATGATCATGTTGTGGTCTGTAAACAACTGGGGGAAGCATGACATAATAATACATGCCAGAAAAGACTGACACACAATAGTGCCACATACTTCTCCTAACGGTCTACAAGGACACGCAGGATCAAGCAAATAGGAGCAGATTGTGCAGGATGAGGCCCAAGAGCGGAACAGGGATCCCCCCAAAAGTAGTCGGGGGGTAGCCTTGCAGAGGGCGGCCTTCAGCAGACAGAACTCAGCAATGTTGGTCTTAAATGACCGTTAAATGGACACAGATCCTTCCTGCTCATATTGTGTAGCTGAAATAACATCAGTGCTGCTGCCCTCATGATGGCTTTGGTCCATATATGTCACTGGAATATGTCTTAATTGTTTCTGAATTCCTTAGAACTGCCAGCCTAGTCTTCTAAAAAAAAACTTCTGTATGGGGCTACCACGTGACACTGTGACTTCTGAATTCTTAAAATGAAATATGAAACAAAAAACCTAGGGGAGCGTCCACCAATACAGCTCAAATGATATTGTTATATAATTGGTACAAGCAGAGTAATGACACAGGAAGGAGGTCTTATATTACTGCCTGATTTAAAAGGAACGTTCAGATAAAAATACATGTTTTAATTAGCATGAAATACCTGGTACCACAGAAGCATGTTTTTTTGAGAAATATGTAGGTTTAGATGTTTAATCACCTAAAATAAAACACGGCTCTTGAGAATGGCAATTTCTTTCTGGCCCCCTTAAAATGTCGTTTTACTTCCAACTGAGAAACTTAGGGAGCAAAATACACACATTTCCAAATAGTCTCTGGAGTCTTTATTCTAGTATCTGCCATACTGGGTTTATCTTTCATTCTGGACCACTCTCAGTCCTTTTTAACTGTGCTTTGTTAAGCCAATAGGTATTTGACTCTGCTCTCTCCAATTCAGAATGTACAGTAGGCAACTCACCTCATTATCCACTAAGACTTCAGAAATCTCATACTATATCGAGGTTGTTATGACACCATAGAAATAGCTGCAGTGATCAGAAGAACAAGAAGTCAGCCACTACCCGGGATTGCTGGTCGCCAATGAATCAGCATAGGCCAATAATAACCACGAGTTCCTCTAACGAGCTCTCAGCCGGGTTCATCATGTTCATTCTTCCTGCGGTTCTGCAATACAAAAAGCATTCAGAGATTGATGTAAACTGTTTAATCTCAAGTTCCCAGAACTATGTGAAATGCAATGAAACAGTAACAGGACAAAAAAGCTTAATGAATATTCCTTTTACTACCAGTATGCATCATTTATTCTATGGTTAATATTGCCATCGCCGTGTCTGTGCGTCTATATAGTTGTGATGCACATTGCGCTGCTTTTATCTTTCAAGCATGCAATAATCTACAGTTCGTGTACGTAGCTCAATGTTACAGTCTATTTGACAATTTTAGTATGAGATGTTCTGATACAAAATCGATTTGCTTGGAACTATAATAAATTATTTGTATGGCCGTGGTGAATTCCACAACACAAGAACTAAGTGAATAAAATAATAAAGCAAAGTTGCAGTTTGCCTCAAGCATATACAGTGTTGAATGCACAAGCCGTATAGGCAATAGGACCCAATAAATACACAATCTGTGGCTGAATACGAGTTAAAAAGGATGAGATTCTAACCAGGAACAATGACCGCACATTATTAAAAAAATATATATTATAAAAGAAATCAAAGCAAAGAATGTCAGTATTTTAATTTATGTTTAAGTCTATCAAAACACATAACTCTCCCAATTGTTACGGTATTTACATAACAATGAGCATCATTTCTCTAAAAAAGGAAAATATGGGGAAAAAAGCATAATTTGTAATAAATAGGTTGTGCTTCTTTATGATGAATAGGCAGTGCTTTAAGTGGGATGGGTAAAAGTAAGGCCTCCAACACCCACCAAACCACAGCGCTAGCAGGTTATCATCCCCCGCAACAGCCGTGACGGGAGATGAACCCGCCGGCCACTTGCCACTGACTTGCCTGACCTAAACAAGGGTGGCCCGGCTGCCCATGATTAAGTCAGGTAAGTCAGTGGCAAACAGAGTCAAGCAACAGGCAACAGTTGTGACTGACAGACTTGCCAGCCAGCCACAGCATCGCGCAAACTGTTTGAGCAACGCTGTCACTGGCTGACACTTCTGCCAGTCACATCTGCCTGCTGCCAGAAGTGTTTCACTTTTGTGAACTCTCTAACTTCCTCTCACGACCCCTAACAAGGGTCACCAGAAGAAGTTAGACAGACCCAGCCTTCTGGTGTGAGGGAGCGCCATTTTAGATTACTTACCTTCTTTGCCACTGCTACTGGATTCTATGCTGCAACGACCACCATTCAACACCGGACGAGAAGGAAAGCACATCCACAGTAAGTGACTGATGTGTGCTGCCACTGGCTTTGCTGTTGCTTGTTGTTGCAGTTTCAACTGGTCAAGGTAAACTTCTCACTTCAGTGTGTTTGCCTCGACCAGCTAAAACTGCAACAGACACTTGCTTTCACTGTCTGTGCCATTTCTCTCACACAACACCTCCTTTCTGGATCAACCTTCTCTCTTTTTACCTATACTTGCACCATGCCCTTCATTTCTTGCTCTGTCACTGCTCACGCTTCCTGTACTCCCTCAATGCCCCCTAACACATGCAGCCCTAGACTCCCTTTCTGCCCTCACTCTCTGCTTCGAATCAACCACTATGCCTACACCCATTCTGTCCTATCCTCTCATTCTGGCCGAGTACCGTCACTCTGCCCAGGGCTGGACTGGGAACAAAAAAAGGCCCTGGAAAAAATTACTGGGGTCCAAAAGAGGCCCTGGAAATAAAGTTCAAAGTGGCCCGATATGACACATTTTCAGTAAGCCCAGTGCTTTTCCTATGAGAACATTTGGAAATGCCACACAAAAGAGGCCCAGGGTGCAGAGGCCCACCGGGAAATCTCCAGAGTTCCCTATAGGCCAGTCCACCCCTGACTCTGCCCCTGACAACTTTTCCCATGTCCATTTCTCAGTCTCCAGCCTCTCACTCGCCCCTAATCACCTCGAGGTGTCCCTCGCCTCTAAGGCTACCAGAAAATTGCGTAGTGTACTTTACTCCCTGTTTTTTTTAAGGTGGTAAGAAGACGATTTTAAAGAGTAGAAAATGTAATCTCCATTTCAAATGGGAGTATTTGTCATACAGTAAAAATATATATTTGTTGTAATCAGATATTTATTGCACCTGCTAACTGTTGACATTTTAAAAATGCCTTTTCTACCTAAATATTCCTCTTCAGATGGGATATGTATTCACTGTTCTTTTGTTAGGAATATTTGCATGTTTTTAGGGAAAGCAAGTGGCTGGCATGTCCATTATTTTGGGTTGATAGCCCCCAATATGTCCATATACCGCCATTTTAGCTGACCATTCCAGCCCAATTCGTAATGAGCTCTTGGCTCTTTCCATAGCTTTCCAATTGCTCCTACCAACTTTTCTCTGCTCCTACCCCCTTCATTGCATTACTTCCTACCCCCTTAGTCTTGATGTGCCATCCCAGTATGTTCCCTCCATATCCCACTTTGCCATTGACTTCTCAGTCACATTTCCCAAATCTCTCTTTTCCCTCTGTCCCTACCCCATTCACTCTGCCAATACACTTATTCTCTGAACTAACCCACAGACCTGCTCCTAAATGTCCCAAAAAGACACACACATGACTCAACAGAAATGACCCTTTCACACCCGGTCCCCAGTGCTATGTGGAAGATTGAGAGTGTTTCTCCATCGGGTTGGGGGGGAGGAGGCCAGTTTAAATTCATTCTGGAGAAATCCAGAAAAGCTGCTATGGTTAGAACATGGTGAGCACTGGCCAAGTTTTCCTAAAGTGCAATGGACTCGTGTGATTGTTCCCTTTCAGATGGACCACACTCTTGGTAGATCGTCTGGTTTGCCTACAGCTTACATGTAATTCGAGCGATGTTCGTTTCTTTTTGTCTTTGCTTTCTGGAACTTGTATTCTTGGGTTTATAATGGGAAATAAAAACAGGAGTGGTGAGCATCTTCTGAAAGACAACGGGGCACGATGGAAGGCATGATCAAGCCCAGCAGCCAACCTTTGAAAGGCCTGTTCTTTCTTGTTCCCCGGTCGTTTCCTACAGAGATATCCTGGTAGGAGCATGTTTATGCATATGCAAGATTCTATGCATCAGTCTGATTTCCTGTAGGGGATGTCTGCCATGCCATTAGTTGTCACATAATTACTTGTCACAGTGAGTGCAGATGTCCTTGAGTGAACTTTTGTTCCAGGTGAGCATCAATTGCATGTGAGTATTTTTATGGTTTGGCAGGATGTGGGTTCTGTCCCACAATGCCAAGTTCTACCGAGGGTTGTCCTAGGTTGAGGTGGGTAACTCTAGTGCTGTCTTGGTGTTTACAAAGTTTGTTAGCTATGTTGGTAAATCATTGAACCTTAGGGATGTTGGCTCCATGCAAAGAAGGACTCCCTTGAAGATTATTATGTGGGGTTCTGGGAAATTGACAATTAATTGTTTACAAATTTGAATGCAAATGCTAATGTACCTCAACACCTATCCTTTCGTCAATAGCCCAGTTAAAGGTCCAATAAATAAATAATGAGTTTGCGCTTTGATTTGTTATACATTAAGGCATGTAGCAAGCAGTCTGTTAAACAATATGTGCTTAGTAATATAGGCCAGACCAGTTTAACATGTTTGTCGTTAGACCATGCCCATCAATTAGGCCACGCCCATCAATTCTTAGGCCACCCCCAAATGACTGCCCACCTCAATTTCTTACCCCACTTAAAGCACTGTGTATAGGCATGTAAGTGTATGTATATATTTGTCCTTGGACACATCGAAGGGTCGTACCAGCGGGAGGTTTATATACTTCTCTCGTTAGCCAATGATTTTAAAGTGAATATACAGAACCATATGTAGTGTTGACAGATGTGATGTACTGTGTTTGAAATATATTTGGAAAACATAAAGGAAACAGGCTACCCTGCCCTTACTCACGTAGGTACACGGACTACGGAACAACGCCCAACTGTATGATAATCAGTTCATGGATCAGAGAGGCGTAAGAAAAAGGGTTTAATATATTGTACTACATATAGTCCTAACTTTTTAATAGCACCAAACACAGTACATGGTTCATCAAAATGTACTTACAAATATAGTACATGCACTGCATGTCATTGAGTTAAAAAAGGGCTTAAACATAATGTCAAGCAGGTGAGGTTAGTAGGTGTGAAAGATGTTCAATTTGGTCAAAGCAATTTTGCTCTCTAAATTGAATATCTTTCAAACCTACTAACCTCACCTGCTTGACATTATGTTTAAGCGGTTTTTTAATGAAATGACATGCAGTGCATGTACTATATTACTTAAGTAAATGTTGCTGCACCATGTACTGTGTACATTTCTTCCCTAGCCTGATGCAGGCACCACCTGCCCAAAGTCATGCTTGGGGTCATGAAGACCACTGTTCCTTTTAACCCAGGCCTTCCATCATGGCCACTGGGTTCTTTGTATTAGACCAAGCTTTCCACTTGCCTCCAAATTAACTACTAAGTGACTTTCTGTATCCCTACTTTAATAATGATAATTCCAACTGTGCCCCTATATGGTTAAGTCTGTTGTGGGGTGTTATAAATAAAAAAAAATAAACAAACAAAACAAAAAATCCTTGAAGTAGCCTGATTGGCTGGGAGGCAGTCCATAGCCTCATTGGTTCGGGGAACTGGCAAGCGAACGCCAGCCCCTTTCCCTTTCCTAAGGACTGCATCCCACCAAATCTGGCCCTGCCCAGGCCTGGAGGACCACGAGCCCTCCCGAGCTGCTGACTACTATTGGATTGCCGTACACCCAGCAATTCAAAACTCCATCGGCATCAGAGGTTGGCTCCTTCGCACCGCACTGCCTGCTGCAGAGCCTGTCCTCCTTCACGCAGCACCTGAAGCAGCTGAGCACCAACAACCACCAAATTCAAAGCACTACATCCTTCATTTCAACAGTTGCATTATTGTTCAGGATTTATGGAACATGAGCGCTTTCTTTCTCTCTTATTAGTGAACGTCGGCCCCCACCAAAGGCCCACTTTTGATGCGATAAGTCATTTATAACGTGCCTGTACACAAGTGTTTCTAGGCCCCTGTATGCACCTGTTTGGGCCTTGGAGGGCCCTCTCTCTTATCTCCCCACAGCACGTTACGGTCCAGCACCTATCAGCTCATGGACCGGTCCCCCAGTATGCATCTGTATACTCCAAGAACTGTTGACTCTTCTGGAGCCTTGCCCTCCAACTGCAGAGACCTGTGAGTTACCTGACTATCTGATGCCCATTCACTAAATCCCTAATGCTGTATCGAGCTGTACTAAAGCCAATTCTCTGCTGCTCTCCTATCCATAATCCTTTAACTCCTTTTACTGCATTTGTGTGCTCAATGACTGACTGCCTGTGACCACTGTGCCAGGTTGCCCATGGGGGTATATCCTCTTAGAACATGCTGTTTAACATGTATATATTACGAGACTTAGTAAACATGTTCCAACGGCATGCTCTGCCCCCATGGAGTGAATTGTTTGTATCCAGGGCACTGATGTTCAAATCCCCAGCTATTACTAGATGGGACACTGTGTTATCCATGGCAACCATATCAAGTAGAGTTATTAGGTCTTCAAAAAACACACTCTCCACTATAGCAACGGGGTTCCAAAATACATTAAGTAAGGCGTAACCAATGTTATGAATCATGACCTTTACCAGCAGCATATGATTATTTGTGCATGCCCATAGCTCAGATGATGTGCCCTTTAGGATTTTAGTGGCAGTTAACAGGTCAGAGGATGGTCTTCCACAAATGGGCTTAAACGCAGGATTTAAATGAATGTCATATCCATTCCAAACTGGTGGTACTATGAGCCAGGTCTCTTGAAGTAATAACAGTTTGAATGCTCCGTGAGTTCAACCACAATCTAACTGAATTGAGGTTATCATCTTTCGTAAATTCCACATTTTCAATGTCAGCGGAATTAATGTCCTCCAACTGCAAGACTTCTGAGAATTTGGCCCTAACAGATCTTCTATTTAGGTCATATTGTCTACAAGGTACCGGTCTACATACCAAGATTAAAGAGTAGGGTGCCAGTCTTTTTCGCCCTTGCAACTGTGGAGGAACAGGCGTGGCAGTTTGGTTGATGTTTTCACTGTCGCTAATAGGATTAGTTTTGCTTTTGCCCTGTATATTTCTCCAAGCCGTTTCTACTAAGCACAACACTTCAGCTGATATATCCGTACCCTGCCAATGAAAATCTCAAGACTCTGATTTTTTTCTCGGTTCTTTCCATCAGCATGGTACCTGCTGATGCTATCAAGCAAGTGACCGATGAGGGCAGTACAACTGGGGGTATGTTCATAGAAGTCCCACCCGCACCCTTAGGCTGCATCCCCATGTTGCTTGGATGGCTTTCCTGTACATCTGCTAATGCCTTAGGTGCCAGCACTCTACTGACTGCTTGTCATAGAGATAGATGTTCATTATGAGGACCCAAACTCCATGGAATGGCCATAGGATGGCCAGCCATATAGGCATCCACCGCATTCCGTATATCTTGTCTATGTGACTGGATAGCTTCCTCATCTCTGATAGTTAACAGGGTGATATGAGGTGGTTTAAGGGACTCGGTAGAGTCCTCCCCCCTTGTATTTTGTGTGTGTGATGTCTTGCATAGATTCACTTCTATTACTAGTGTGTCCAGAGGAGCATACTCTGGTAACTGTTGAGCATGTGTTGGATTGCGCCCAATACTTTTTGCTTGGGATTGTTGTTTGTATTTTTGTTTGGATGGCCTGAGAGACAGTTATTATGCTCTTCTTTGGTCACGTTATAGCCTTGAAGAATTGCTTGGAGCGCAAATTGGGCAGGGTCTTTGCCGCGCTCTGATTTTTAGCTAATTTCACAGTGGGGTTGTTTTTAGTAGATTTTAACTGCCCTGGATTGAATATCGTATATGCTTTTTTGGAGGCTTAGGCACAATCAGTCGAGAGCTTGACGAATTTGAGACTTTTGCACTAGGCAGAATTTCAACTGTTTCTGCGGTATCCAGAATGATCCCATCAATACGAGGAATGACCGAAGCCAAGTTGGACGTTGCTATACGAATTTCAGAAGCAACATAAACCATTATCACTTTTTTTTTGTTATTACATGCACACGGCAAACAAGGTTTACTACCAATCTATAGCCCAAAGATGTTTTGCCAAGTGTGCATATGTTCCAACATGTTTGCCTGTTTAGATAATGTTGTATCTAAAGTCTCAAACAATCTGCCCTGTGTCTGTATAGCAAAATTAATAGCTTGTAATGTTACTTCCAGTAACCTCTTCTTTTGTGCGCTTGGTTCAGGTGAGCTTGCATTATTTAGCGGGACAGGGTCTCCTCAGAGTTGGATTAATAAAGGAGACATTTAGGGCTGAACTAGTGTAGCTAACTTCTGGCGTTTCAAATAATACCGGTGATTCTGACAGATTATCAGGTAAGGTTCGCCCTGAAAATTCTGAGCCTTCAGCCTCCAAATCAATCACTGCCACATCTAGCATTGCAGTCTCTGAAGCTTCCTTAGATGCAATTACTTTAGCTGTTGGGGGAAGTGCTTTCAGCATAATGCTATCACTTAAAGAGGCATTGTCCACGGTGGTTTTGGGATCTGAGAGGGGAACACAGCTGGCCACACTATCAACAACAGTCACAGATGGAATACAGGACTTACATCGTTTTGACTGTTCAACTTGCGCAGATCTATTCTCCATTTGAATTTCTGTGGCCGTTGACTTCACAGCTAGAGTGTACATTACACCCACAGCCACGTTTGATAATAACCCACTTGACACAGGTGTTGATGTTCTGGGCTCGATTCAAGTAATATCCTTGCAGAACGATTGTATGTCGGTGTCCTTTAATGTTTTGGAAGATGGTTTAGGCGGTTTACGCAGAGCATGCACCGCCAGGGTAGAACATACAGGGCTGGCTGTGAATGTACGGCCGCTGGGAGCCGACATGCCTTCCCCTCGATCAGAATGGGGACTGCTAAGTGGGAGTGGCAATCCAGCCCTCACGGAATGCAACTGCATCACAGAAGAACTACATGAGTTTGATGCACCAGTGAAGGATCTCAGTGCCGCACCTCTGCGACGAGGCCGCGAAGAGGCAAAGAGGTACTTCAGGTACTTCGCCTGGTGCAAGCGCATTGGGGCGCACGAGCTGACTTTTTTAACTCATAGTCACCCAAGGGAGTGGGACTTCAGTAATTAAAGCCAGATAACGGCTATTTCACACTAAAAGAAATAGAAATAAAGCTGTAACTGAGTATCACTATATAGCCAGTGAACATAAGTCTCAAGACCTGTGGAAGTTCTTATGAAAATACTGTGAAGTAAAGTTGAGCAGGGACGGTTAGAGCAATCCAGACCAGTGTGAGAGGCAGAGAGGTACTTCAGGTACTCCGCCTGTTTTAACTCTGTATAATGGCTACTTCACATGTGAAATAAAGTTGAGCTGGAACGGTTAGAGCCATCCGGACCAGCGTGAGGGGCAAAGATGTACTTTGTCTCATAGCTATTGTATTTTTTCGGTGAAATGTCTATATAGATCATTTGTTTGACCAGTGCATTTTGTGTCATTCTATCTCCGTAGTGGTAGTGCATAGCATAGCTGTGGGCATTGTTTTTTTCTGTTTTCCCAGATGAAAACAACTGAATAAGTTGTCTGGATTCATCTGTCAGAAATCTTGTACTGGATATCTTTCAAAGTCACTGAGTACTTACCTCACACACTTAAAGGTTTTTTGAATGTTTATATTGATCATTGATCATTTGTTTTTAATGAGTATGTGTAGTATGTATAATGTCTATGAGACACAAAGAATAATGAGTTCTTAAACTGGAAAATAATTAAAGAATGATTTTTTTTATATAAATGATAAACTGGTATCTAATGTTGGTATTGACTAACCACTTAGATTGGCCAGTATTATCACAATATTTGAGACAGTGTAAGGGAGGGGTAACCGATTTCCATGCCTTATACATAGTGGACTATTAACTGCAATATTGTATATGAAAGTGCATGGCAGGCCTTTTTAATTGGTTGGCAACCCTATCCAGCCTTGGACTTTTGGCTTGTCTAGCAGCACGTGAGTGAAAAGGAAATCTAGGTGTTTGAGTTGCGTCACCTTGTTCTTTGTTGTCCCAATTAGTCCATCATATGTTATCGACTCCATTCTGAGTCAGAGTCTGTCATTTGTAGTTGACCTCGTCGTCTGCTCACTGTTCTGGGACATTGGACGGAGTACAAGCACACCACTATTTTAACTCGAAGCTCTAATGAATAGACTTTGTTTTCAGTTCTCCATCAAATGTTAGGATACCACGATTTTGTCCATTTCAGCCTTTCAATTACTACTATTTAATTTGATTAAACAGGGTGTCATTACCCTTTTTGGCCTTAAGAGATCTACTCACTCCACCTCACATAGGCTTTTGCTTTCGTGGTTGTCCAACACTTGGCATCTGAAAATGTCCTTGCCTCTCCTAATCTTAGCAGAAATATGTCTTATGCACATGGTCTGTTCATTCGACTCCCTTTGTGCCTTGCGTCCATCTCTCGAAATAGCATCCTGGATCCGAGGCCAAAGTATTACCTTATTCTGCACACAAAAATTGCTTCATCATCAATTCGAAAGCCTATGCTCATATTTTGAGGTAGCTGGATTGATTCTTTAACATGAGCCATCGTCCATTTTCTTCCAATGGCTGTCCTAAATGTTATGTATGTACTTCTTTTTAGCAAGCTTCCATATCCTTTTTCTACCTTGCATTACAGTATATTTACAGTTATTGGTCAGCAAGTTACTTAATCTTCATATTTTCAAGATTACTTCATGTTTCTCTTAGAGCTTCAGTCACATTGCCAGTACTAAGAAATTTAACATTGTTTAAACATAGGCTTACATATCTTTTTCATGACATCATTCTGTTGTCGTCAGACTTTTACTTACAGTTCATCCTTGTTTCTTAGCTGCATACTGGCACTTTGCAGTGGGCATCCCTCTTGGTAACATCCTTCCACTGTCTCAATGTGAGGGTATATTCTAAATGGCTGTCTGAGTGCATATTGGCTTTCATATAAAATGACCCGGTATGGGCATGTCGCAAAAACATGTGCTTGGATTCCTAATTGTATCTCTTTGTCTGTTACTCCAATAAGATGGTGGTGAGGGGACGGGACTAGAGAAGAGGCATCCACCTGCTCCTTTATAAGGACAAGCATAATTCAACTGGGAATGACCCACCTCCTTCGACACAAGGAATGCACAAAGAAGGATAACATACCCCCTTCCTTTTCCCATAAGTCTGACATGTCTATGGGTTACATGTGAAGTGAGTAAGGCGATCATGTGCAGGGCCCATTAATGTGGAAGGTTCAGTTTCCAACCTTTATTTGTCGTCACCTTCTTGTGGAAGCTGGCACCAATCAAATTTCTTCTTCTATTCCAAGGAGGAACTTAAAGACTGACAAGGAGGAAGAGGGAGACGACTAGCTGTAAACTTAGGAATGCAGGTATGCAGAATCACAGAGAGGAGCAGAGTATGAAGCAGATGATGTGATGAGTGGAAACACTTGTGTATAGGTGTGTTACAAATGCCATATCATATCATATAAATACAGAGCCGACAGTGAGAATGCTGTACCTCAGACAAAAGTGGAACTGCAAGCCAGAGAGGGGCCGCTAGGCAGGATGCACCACCACCACCGACAGCTAGAAGTACCAGCGTCCTGGAGCAGAGACGACAATGCTCCCATCAGGACAAGACAGATAGCTTGGAGCAATGCTAGCAAAAGGACCAGAGAAGCTCATAGTCCAAGAGGAGACCAAACGAGAGCAGAGAACAGGTAGGGGTGAATGAAACTGAATGAGTGAAGGGACCAGAGAAGCCTGGAGCCCACAAGGGGCCAACAGAGAGCATATCCCAGGATCGGTTGAGCAAAACCAAAAAAAGAGAAATGGCTAGAGAAGGCCATACCCTCAATTGGCCAACCAAGTGCATACCACAGGATGGGATGAATGACATGGAATAAACGAAGGGAACAGGGCAACAGGTAGCCCACAAGGGACAAACCAAGTCGTACCCCAGGACGGGGTAAATAAATCAAAGAAGGCTGGAGAGACAGAGAATCCCATTGCCCGCATGGGGCCAACTGAGAGGTAAGGTTAAAGTAATCCCTCAATCTTCCCAAGGTGATGTAACACTTAACTAAGCTGGAGTTTAGGACCCTTCTTTCCATCTTATTTTCTATAGAATAGAGAAGTGTTAGGTTAACATTTTCCGAATGGAGGACTGTTTGTGAGACTTCCTGACAAGCGCCTTTTTGTTGTTTTACAGCACAGGAAACTTAACTTAGAAGTAGTGATTAGAACAGATTTTTCTTTACTTTTCTTTCTAAAGTAGTATTGAAGTATGGCTCAGTTTCCGCTTTATTTGTCTTACTTGTCACAGCTTCTATTTATGTTTTGTAAGTTAGACGTTTTCTTTTAAGGACAGAGATAGGTTGGGAAAGGTTTCTCCACAATGAACTTTTATTAGTTAATGGACATTCTGACAAGCAACCTTGTTTCTATCTTTCTTCATAGAGTAATGTCATGCTAAAAGTGATAGGTCTTTTGGAGATAACAAAATAAACAAACATTATACCATGTTACGTTGTGCAAATCCGATTCTGACCTACCACAGCATACACAACCAACGTACTTTTATTCTGTGGGGATGTTTTTTGATGCTAATTAGGTTTACGTTTGAGCTAATGTACAATGTTCACATACTTTAAAAAAGGAGTGCATGCTTTGCTTTTGCCAGTCCTGCTCTTTATGCTCAAAGACGACCTCCTGTAATGCTGCCTTTCATTTCATTTCAGCAGCTTTCCAAACATTTCACCCGCTGTCGGTTTTATATCAGAACAAATTACCTTGAATGTGTAAATATCAGATTGCTGAGAATCAAGAGGAAAAAGATGGCAGATGCATCAAGGCTTACTGCTGAATTCCAATGTGTTTAGACGTAGAATAGATCACATGCAAGGTAAATCAAAACTCACTGACCACATTCAATTAACTTCGAGGTGGATGACTGCACAGTCATTTTTAACCCTGCCATGTTGTAGGCATAATATTGTTGAGCAATACTACATTCCAAAACATGTGCCAAAATACATTTCTCTGGTCACACAGGAGTTTATTGCTATCATGCCACTTTTATGAGGGTGAAAAGAAGATCGCTTTAAGTCAAAGTCATCTCTAGATTTCTTTCATATTAGTACCCTCCTGCCACTTACCTGTGAACACTGATTGGCTCCTTCACGGGTGTTACCAGGCTGGGAATCCTACAACTTCTCCTTCTCCATGCTCTGTCTCCCTGATAGCATTCCTTCCTTTTCTGCGAATAGCTGCCATGGATGGGGAGAAGGGATTATGTGTATTCACTTGTCCCTGTTCCACGGTGGCCATCTTCTTGTTTAATTTTCTTTATTCACTTTTGAATGGCCGCCATGAAAAGGGAGAAGGGACTTCCTGCAGTCCCTTCTCCCTATTCCATGGTGACCATCTTCTTTGTTTAATTGTTTATTCAGTTTTGAATGACCACCATGGAAAGGGGGAAGGGACTTTCCAGTTCCATGCCGGGCATCTTATTGTTTTCTCTTATTTATTTTTTTCAGTTGCTAAACGCCAAAGCCATTTCACAACTGAAAAAATACACTGTAAGTACCCCTGTCTAATGGGCCGGCGTGCTAATAGCAATAAGCCCCACACTGTGGGGGGCATTACTTCTTCAGGTTATGCCCTGGGGCCTGTGTTAAAGCCCTTGCTTTGCTCGGGCCTGCAACTATGGGCCCCGTGCATTATCTGAAGGGGTAATGACCCTCCAGCTCATGGTTATTTCTTAAGTAAAAGCAAACTCATTGAACCATGTTGAGGCTTCAGACCATGGTTAAGGCAAGAAGTTAATTGGAAAAAATTAGAGAGAGCACATCCTGGGACACACTGAAGCTCTCCCCAAATCTGCTACTTGGGAGAAGAAGCCTACATTACATTGTGGCTACACTGCCCGTATCGCATAGCGCTTCCATGAGGGCAAGCAAAAAAAGTCTTGTAGGTCTAACTCAAATAATTGCCTCCTATGAGGCAGAGGCTTGACCCGTCCCTACCCATACCACTCCCATGTACACTCCTGTTTCACTGCATAGTGAGTGCCAGAAGATTCCAATAATGCACACTGCCTCTAGGGTGAAATATGTAAATCACTGCAGGGAATGACTACATAAATGCAACCCAATTCTCAAAGTGTTCAATAAATCACCTCATGTTAAACTTGAACCCTTTTAGTGAGGGGTGGTTTAGAGAGTTGCAAACACATCTATCACGACCACAATACAGATCTCCATCATCATCATATTCAACAAAGACAAGACAAAGACCAGCCATACACTTGACTGCAGCGGTGTCCCAAGTTCTAGAGAGATGGAGAAAGAAAATGAACGTTGAGCACATGTCCATGTTCTTTATCTGGGACACAATGTTGTCTGACACCAGATCACTGGACTGACTGTCCAGCTTCAGCTCACCATTATTGTGTTAAAATATCTCACGAAAGCTGTTCTCTAGAAAGCAATAGTGTAATTTGGTGAATGTCTTTGGACTGCACTGCGGCTTTCCATTTCCTGTCACTGGGAGACAGAACTCCCATTGGAAACCCTGAATTCCATCATTGTTCTTAATCCACAATGGAATATTGCACGCATTGGAAGCCATTCAAGCCACTACAGTTTCCCCCCTGTGCAAATGTTCTGAATCTCCTTAGACCCACGGCTCTGTGAAGAGAGCCAGAGCACCTTTGCAAAAAAACACTGCAGTTGTTCCCTACCTGTCACTGGTGCAACGAACAGATTATCACTCTAACACTCTGAAGTTCCTCCGTATTCCATCAAGAAATATATCACTTGCGAGTATCACACCACGTCAGCCTCTTTCTTGTTATCTTACTGATGCAATGTCTGGATTACTCATGCTTAATTTTTTGACAAAGAGACAACGGAAAAACATCATCAGAAGGCAAGATGGTTATTAGGGAGAGGGACAACTGAACACTAAACAGAAAGACAGCTCTCTATACCATTGTAAGCCTACTATGCTAAAATTCAAAGGACTGTCGATATAAAGACTTCACAAAATCCCTTGGGCCATCCTGCCATGGGAGTGAGTGACAGATTATCATTTTACGACAACACAGCTCCTCACCCCGGTCACTCAACCTCGGCTAAGAGTTCATTACCATTGGGGGAATAGAGGAGAGAAAAACAGAAAAGCCCTCACAACCTCCCACCAGGTTGAGCTACAGAGCGCCCTAAGATCAACTACACCGCCACGCAATCCCGTCTCCAGGGCAAGGTACGACATCCCCATACCATAATCAACACCACCTGCTGAGAATGAAAAGTCACAATTTGCCCTGAAGACTCTCTCTCTCTGGTTCCCGCTCTCTCGCTCTCAACCACACCCACACACAAACCACTGACAGTGGGATAAGAACTGGAAGACACTGTGTGCCCAATTATTAAACATATGGCCTCTGTGGAAATGGTATATGTTGGTATTTCCCCAGCAGGGGCTACATATTGGTGTAAAAGATAGGGCCATATTATAGAGGGTGCACACAGGGGTGAACTTGTGTGGAAGGAGAAAATCATTTTGTATTGTATTGTGTATATATTGTGCAGACCTAGCTAGGGAGAAATGGAGCACTGTACAAGTAAGTTGAAGTAAACATGTCAGTGGAAGTGGCTATTACAGGGTATCTAGTATCTTGGATGCCTAATTCTACAGGGCTAGTGTATACATCAGAGTAGCAGGTTCTAAGTGATTTCTTTTTTTTAATTTTTCTTTTATTTTTTTATTTTATTTTTTTATTTATTTATTTACAAGTATATACAAAAAAACAACATCATAGTACAGAGGAATAATAAGAAAAAAAAAACGGATCAAACAAAGTCATTGAACATATTCCAAATCTTTTCATATGAAGACAACTTACATTTCAATTTGTAGATCAATTTTTCTGTCCTAGACAGACCATGCATTTCTTGAACCCATTCCTCAAATGAAGGAGGGATCCAACCTTTCCATCCTAGAAGGATCAAGCTTTTCGCAACAATGGTTGCTCTAAAAAGCCATTTCTTGAGGGGAGAGCTGACATCAGCCAGCTCAGAATCATCCCCTAGGATCATTGTCTTAAAGTCCAGGACACACCCTTCACCCAAAATTCTGACACACACATCACAAATGTCAATCCAGAAATCCCTGACCCGCATGCAGCTCCATAGCATGTGTTCCAATGATCCAACTTCCTGAGTACAACCCCAACAATCAGCATTGTCATTCATGCCCCTTTTATGTAATGTTTCCGGACACCAATACACACGGTTCAGGATCTTAATTTGTCTAGATCTTTCGCCCAGATTCAGCGAACATAAGGAGACATTTCCGCATATATTCTGCCAGGCCTCAAGATCAATATCAGACCCAATTCTCTCGCTCCACACTTCCCGTAAATTGTCATTGCTCCGAAAATACGACACAAAAAGTTTGTATAACCTACTGGCTAAACCACCTCCCTGTCCATTAGAATCCGTCAGAAAAATAGTTATGTCAAAAGAGTCAGACCAGTCCACCTCACCGACAGACCTCTTGAGTCGTCTATAAGCTGAGTCCGACAAATCCTCAAAACTCCATCTCTCTCTCAGCTCAGCAGCAGTCAGCCACCGAACATCATTCCCCAAATCAGAAACCTTTTTAACATTCATTAGGAACCATTTGGGCCAAAAAACCGTCCTGGAGTTATCTCTAATCCTAGGATTCAGCCAGATAGAGGCATTCTTACACTTAAACGCGTCCCTACCTTGTAATGACAAGACCTCAATCCAAGAGTTGTGCAAAAAGGACGTGGTTAACAAACTACCACCCGGGATCTTTGTGTTAGTGGTCAACAGTGCTTCCGGGCCCAGTGGCCCATATGCATTCGACTCCGCTACAGCCCATCTGTCCAGTTACCATCCAAAAACGGAACAAAAGAATGAGCAGAAAATGCTAAATGGTAGGCCTTAAAATTCGGAACTCCTAGACCACCCAAATAAATTGGACGCTGCAATTTCCACAGACTAAGTCTGGGCGGTTTACTGTCCCATAAAAAATCCTGAACAAGGCGGTCTAGATCTTTCCAATAACTACACTTTATTCTCAGAGGAAGCATGCTAGTTATAAAGTTAATCCTGGGAGCCAAATTAATTTTCAGGGCATTGACTTTACCCCATAGTGAAAGATTAAGTAAAGACCACCTTTCCAAAACCAATTTGCAATCTCGTACAACCACACTCATGTTTTCATCAACCATACGGGAGACCGGAAATGTCAACCATACCCCCAAGTAGCGTAAGCACCCATCACACCAAGTAAACCCCAGCCCCTCAACCAGAGACTTATCACATCTGTTGGACAGAGGCAATACTTCTGACTTCAGGCGGTAACCTTGTATCCTGAACAATCATGAAAATTCGACAAAATCCTCATCAGACATGGCATGGTGCCAACTGAGGTTTGAATCTGTCAAGGTGTATGCCATTCATCCATCCTTGGATAGCATCCTCTTTGATGAATGAACTAGTATTACATTTTACTGGCATTAAGTTTCAGGCATCCGCTTGTCTTCCAAGATACGAGGTTGGCAAGGCAAAACCAGAAGTGTGAAATGCCTTGAGCACAATTCACTTTGGGGCATGAGTATCAACAGTGTATAATTGATATTTTAAGGTAGTTGAGACTTGGCCCGGTGGTTCAAATAGAGATTGAAGATCCCTCACTCTTTCTCTTCCAACTCATCTCCCATAATAGATCCCTTTCTGAAAGCAGTCAATCCTTAATGCCATCAATTGACATATTTCACCACAAACTATATAAGAACTTGCACCTACAACTTGATCATATCTCTCAACCCTCTGCAGCCTCTCTCCCTCTCTACTGGAACTTCACATGTGTGTCAAGGTTTCCCCTTGTACTATCAGCTGAACCAAACCTCCAAAGTCTATTTCCATCCTACTTCTCCAAATGTATGTAGCATGAGGCATTCAGCAGATCTCTCCTTGCCTAGAGATTATTGAACTTTGTGACACTCTCCAATCTGGATCCCATAGTTGTCATACCACTGGAACCACATTGAACCACTTCTCAGACTGTCTCTTCTCTGCTCATAACTAAAAGGTCTCCTACTTTCCCATACTTTTACCTCATCACCTCGATTAGTACTCTCAATTTCTGGTAATTCCTTCTCTATATCCTAGAATACTACAACAGCCGTTGTACCCACACCTCTCTAGGTGGAAGACCTGCAAGACTCTGTCCTGCTCTACCACTGCTCCTTGCACACTACACCTCCACGCTTGACAAAGCAATCTCATGTTTTGGTTTTAATATCACCATTTTGCTGACAATACCAAAATAATCTTCTCTTTGCCCTTGAACTCCCTTGACCTATGCTAGAAGATCTAACACTTACCCTTTCCATCATCCATCCCTAGACCGAACTGATCTATCTTCCAGGCATTAATATGACCCTTCTTACCCAATTTCTTTTCTGCCAGACATCCTACTTCTTAGCCCCAATACACAAAACCTTGTGATTCTCTTAAATATTGGTCAAAATGTCCAAAACATTAAGAATATCTGGTTTAACATCCAGTATTGTTGACACCTCCTCCCCGATCATCTCCACTTTGGTCATCTAGATTACTGCTTGAGCCTCTATGTAAGCCTCACTCTCTCTTCCTTCAACCAGCCATTGACAAAACCTCAATGTTTCCACCTGTACCTCACTTCCTCTCCCACTCCTGACCCCACTGTCTTCATTTCCAATTACTTTATATGCACAGCCAGTCTCTTTACCTATTTCTACAACTTAATTTCATATCCATTCATATACTCATCCTTCAACTTGCTGAATATTTATCCTACCACTATCCTTCCCACGCCCTTCAATGATGCACTCTCATCAATCTGTCCATCCGTCGCCTTTCTTGTGCACCCAACATCTGAATACCCATCTCTCGTCACCAACTGGTCATATGAGAATTGTTCACCATTTGACTTGAAAGGAACTGGTTTGTAAGACTGGCCAATTTACTCCAAATTAATATGTATGTGTTTCTAATTGAAACACCACTTCATCAAGACATTAAAATACACATACAAATATCTTACACGCCAGTCATTCAATCCATCATAGAAAGAATGTGACTTGGAGAAATGGAGCATATAAACAGTCATTCAAATCACAGACTGTGTATGACACACATGAAACAAGATTATTCTATCTATACAGTCTTGGAAGCTATACAACCCTAACTATGAGGCATATTAATGGCATAACAAATGACATCAGAGATGACATCACTTATGGCATCATCACTGATATCGTTGGTACTGCAGATAGCAAGTTCAAGTAAGAGCTGCAACATTTAAATATAGTGTGTCTGCATTTAAATATGGATTCACCTGCAACACTTAATTGGAATTTCCATTTAGAAACACTGTCCATTTGCACCCCAGTATTTGTACTGTTACTGTGTGTGCCTGGAAGGTACTACGAATCCTACAAAGGGCTAGATGAACGAGACACTGGGCATCCGACTTTGGGCATTCCAGAGGCATGGGGTATCAAGAGCAGACGTAACTACTTTTGTTGGTCACCTGTTTAGCCGTGGCACTCATATCTGAATACAATTTATTAGATTGGTCAGAGTGGCAGGGGTCTTCCACAGCATCTAAACACAGGACATGGTATGTGTTGCACCTTTTGCGTTCCGCCCCCCTTTCCCATCTTCTATTCCCCCCTAACCCATTACATAATTTTTCACCCTCTTATATCGTATAGGGAAAATGTCTGTCCATGTTTCATCATTGTGATCACTAACACTGTGCCAAGACTGTGAGATTGAATACATTTGTGGGGTGGAGGCATGGGGCTTAAAATGCATATTCTCGCCATCTGAGGTAGGTTCCCTGGTTGCGTGCATATGTACATATGGCAATACCACTATATCAAACGTTGGTTTGTCAACATTATAGTCAATTGATACTTCATCAACCATATAATTCATAGCAGCATATGTAAGAGTTGGGCCTTTAACAGTTCGGTTCTTGTGCACAGTTGTGAGATTAATATTTGTAGAGGCATTGTGGGCCCATATTACTTTAAACCCATCCCAAATGAGGCTTGATCCATCTTGTATTAGTTTTACCCCGTCCTCCTCTCTTTTATATCACCCAATATAAAAGTAATGCTCCAGTATATCCCTAAACAAAATAACCTTATGGAGAAAACAACGCTGACAAAATACAACCCACACTCATAACTATAAGGTCTAGTAGCACTAACATCTTCCCTATTGTTATCTACATTTGTAGTGTTGTCAGTGAGGGCCCTCCTTTCCGCCATGTTCAGACCTGAAGGGGCTATATGAATGGGTACACACAAATAAGCAATATACCATCTTGATCTCCTCAACAGGAAATTCAGTTACGTTCATTTGAGGACCAATAGTTATGCGGAAAAAGAGAGAAATATAGGGAGAGAGGGAGAGAGAGAAAGAGAGAAAGAGAATGAAAGAGATTGTACCTGCATCTTATTAAAATAATGTTTTACTTTTCATATATATGTATATCATAATGCTGTACATGGCCACAAAATTCTCCACCAATTTTGCTTTACTCTACTTTTTTTACTTATGGTACTGCACTTTCCCATTCTTGTGGCTGTTTCCCATGGGATGCTGTGCTATGATGTGCTTTTCTTATGTCGGAGAGGTGTATTCAGTATTTCAGGCCCTTAACCTTCACAGCAGAGGGTGTCCAAAACACGACTTCATAAGGGCAATGAAATCTTGTAGAATTCCATCTCTGCACGAGACTACGCACATATACCCTGGGCCTCATTATGACCAGGCGCTAAGTGTTTAATGGCGCCGTAAAAGGCTGCGGCGCCGTTAAACACCTAGCGCCTAATTACGAGGTCCCTTTGCGGGACCCGACCTTAACGGCTGGTTTTACCAGCCGTTAAAGTAGGGACCCGCAATTGACCTTGGTGCTAATTACGGTACCGCAATTTGCGGTACTGTAATTAGCGCCTTCCCCATTCCCATTGAGTCCTATGGGGCAAAAATGGGAATGGGGAAGGGCCATGGCGGCATGGGGAATTACCGCCCCACCAACCTCGGAATGGGGTGGTAATTCCCCATTCCGCCATGGCGGAATCCGGCATGGACCATGGTGCTGATAGCACCATGGTTTGGCGCCGGAGTCCTAATGAGGCCCACTGTCTCCAGGCATTAACTGCAGCATTGGACTGTCAGCTGCTGGGATGTTTGTGTCTGTTTCACTTTCTCGTGTAAATGGGGGTGCTATATGTTTGTCTATACTTCACAAATCTCTTGTTAGTTGAGAAAGGTAATCTTTAAACTCGTCCCCCAGCACTGTGGCAGCTCTATGAGCATCTGAAGCCCGCCTCACTGGAGATCGTGGCGTTTGTCCCCGTCACTATCTCATGCAGGGACAAATGATGGTCCTTGCTAAGCTGCGTTCTAGGTTAACAGTGCTAGGGGCAGACAATGCACCCAATTCTTTTCTAGGGTGTGACACAATTTAGAGAGTCTGCTTTTAAGGAGGCCGTTGATATTCTTGACTACACTGTTTGCCAGCGGGCGGTAAATCAAACACAGTTTGTTCTTCACACCTAGCAATGATGTCACTTCTTTGAAAAGATAATTTACAAAATGAGTACCATTATCTGAGTGTATCATGTCCCAAATTCCCCACCTGGGTAATACTTTCCTTACCATTTTGTGTCCGGGTGTGCACAAGGTCCTGCTTCCACCCAGCGTGAAAAGGGGCACACCACCACAATGGGATATCTTGCTCCATTGCAATTTCGCCCATTTCGGCATAATCTATGTGTAAGTCTTCGAATGCTCCAACTGGGCAAGGCAGTGTCGCCCGTAGTGTTCTAAGGGCCATCACCGAGCTGTATATCTGACATGTTATGCATTCTATTATCAGTTTTGCAAGGTGTTCTTGGAGGTTTAGAACAAACCATTCCTCCTGGATGTCTGCTGCTATGTGTTGCTTGGTAATGTGTGCAGGGAAATGAAGCTGTTGGAAGGCCATGTGCAATAATTCTACTGGCATTACTACTTTTCCCGTCATTTCTTGACACCAGAGGTCGTCTGTGGGTGATTTCTTGCATCCCTTTTTACCCATATGTCCTGTTCCTCTAGTGGTGTGTGCCTCTGGAATTCTATTATTTGCATAATTGGCATGGAGTTGTACTATTCTTCTTTATCGTTTTGTCTGATTGTTTTTCCAACACATCCTCATTTTTACTACACATTCTACTGCCCAGGGTGCGCTAAAGTAAGCTGCTTCTTTCGCAGCTGCGTCTGCTGCTGTGTTTCCGAGTTAGATGATATCAGTGTTATTTGTGTGGGCCTGGCATTTCACCAAAGCAACCAGCTATGGCTCAGCCAATGCTTCAATAAGATCATTCAACAACTGTGTGTGTTGTACTGGGGATCTGTCTGCTCTCCTGAATCCACTTCTTCGCCATCGTGACAGACCAGAGTGTACCGTGGTAGTCATGTATGCCAAGTCAGAGTATATTGTGACGGCGCATCCTTTGGCTGTGTGTAATGCTTCAATTAGTGCTATTTATTCTGCCGCTTGTGCAGAGAAATGGGAAGGGAGACGTTTCTGCACTATCACCTCATATTCGTCACCTTCTATTCTCACTACTGCTGCCCCTACATGTTTTTCTCCTGTCTCGGGATCTATGGACACTGATCTGTCCACAAAGTACACCTCACCTCCTTCTAGGGCATTTTCACTGGCTCTGGGAATATCGTCACCTTCCCCCTCATATGTGGTGCAGTCGTGAGCTTGCATGTCTTCCAATATACATGATTCTGTGATGAAAGTGGCTGGGTTTACAGTCTTACAGTGCACAACATGTATGTTTGGGCGCAAAATGATTATTTCATATGATGTGGCCCGCTCCGTGGTGAGTGTAGAGTTTGATATTTCGAGAAGGGGAAACAAAGAGTATTCGACAAATAGCGTCACTGAACATCCCAATACTATGATGGTGCTTTTCTCGATTGCAAAAGCCGCTGCTGCGAGTGCTTGCTCTCATGCGAAGTGCCCCAGCATCACAGAATCTAATGTGCTGCTTTAATAGGCTAATGGCTTGCTACCTAATGATGTTTTTTGTGTAAGCACTGCCGTCATTATGGTGCTGTTGCAGTGGTAGAATAAGTAACATTCTCGATCATAATTGGTGTCACTAGAACCGGAGCTGCTGAAATAATGTTTTTTTATTTAAGGAACTGTGTGATCATTTCCTGTGTCCATTTTATTGGCGTACTCTCTTTTTGGGCTTCTTTTAGTGGTTGAAGAAGGGTACGTGTGTATGCTGCATAATCCAGTATCCATGCACGGCAGTAATTGCATATGCCAAGGAATTTCTGCATGTACTTTACACTTTTGGGCATCAGTGTTGCACGTATGGCTGCTGTTCTGTCTGGAATTATTCTCTTACAATCTTTTGATATCAGCTGCCCCGATACAGTACTTCTGCTATGCAATTTTGCAATTTTCCTTTGTCTACTTTGTAACCCTTTGTAGCTAGTAAATTCAACAGGGTTATTTAGTCTGCTCTGCATTGCTCTTCACTTTCACTGCACACTAAAAGATTGTCTACGTATTGAATTATTGTGCTCTTTACATCAATGTTACCGAGGTCTTCATGCAGAATTCTGTTAAAAATGCTGGGGCTCTCGCAGTAACACTGATGAAATCTGCAATGCTCACACCTTTCCACCCCTAGGGTAAATCCTGTTAGGTATTAGGAACTGGTATCAAGTGGCACGGAGAAAAAACATTTTCCAATTCCACTACTGTGAAGCATGTGGCTTCCTTTGGGACACTGCATAAAATAGACACATGATTTTGGACCAGAGGCAACTCTTTCTGTATGATGTCATTAAGTGGCCGTAAGTCCTGTATCATCCTCCAAGCTCCGCCCTTTGCTTTTTTGAACGGTTAAATAGCCGTGTTGCATGGTGAATTTGATGGCATGATAATGCCCTGTTGCAGCAGTCCATTTATAGTCTCTTTTAGACCTTCCTCCGCTTCCCCAGACAGGAGGTACTGCTTTACTCTGGGAGGCACTGCACCGGGTTTTATTTTTATTTTTATGGGTGTTACTTCCTGTAAAAGCCCTACATCATGTGGCCCTGTGGTCCATAAATCTGATAGTACCTGTTTCATGTCTTCGTCAGAAATTGAAGGCGGTGCACTGACACTGGCCATGAGGGGGTTATTCTTTTCTCTATTTTGAATCATTATGTCACAAGGCATACAAATGTCCATGATTATCTCCCCATCAGTGTCACTATCAGTAAACAGCTCTTCATCAGTAAGCGCTATATTTAGGTCTATACACAACACTGTTCTCCACCCACATCCAGGCATGTCCAGTCATATTGCCACAATATGTTTAGCTGGTACTTGCACCCCTTATATGTCAATCGAGAGGATGGAACCCGGGAAACAATTTCTGTGTTTACCACTGGGTGGAAAATAAAATCAGATGGTAATCGCCATTATTTTCGTGTTATTTCAGGCACCACTCTATCTAGTACCTGTATCCCATAAATTAACATGTCAATGTTCGTGGGCAACCCCCTCACGGCTACTTCATGTGTCATGGTACTGATCATTAGCATGGCTCTGAGTGGGCATACCCCTGGAGTGGAGCACATTATCCTTTGTTCTGTAAAAGAGATGCTCATATTAAGTTTACTGAGGAGATCCCTCCCTAGCAAATTTATGGGCGAGTCTTCGTGCTATGACAGGGGTGCCCGCACCATCTTTCCTCCCACCGTTATGTCCAAATCTTTTGTGTATGGAACCTTTTTAAAATTGCCCCAGAGAATCCCTGCATTTCCAAATTTTGGCCCGACAGCGGAAACCGGTCTTCGATGAGGCATGATTTTTCCGCTCCTGAGTACACCATAAAGATGAACTGCTTGTTTCTTATTTTGTCTGGATGTAGGGTAGTTTATAGGACTGGACATGCAAGTGTTCTCTGTAAGCTGTCCTAATCTGGGTAGGTATTTGTTCCTGGGACAGAGAAAACGCTTTCCCCGATCATTGCTGTTCCACAGAACAGTGCAGGTGTGCCATTGACCGAAGTAGCAAAGACATTTGTGTGGGTATTTCCCATGGTGTTTTGACATGCTAATTGTGGTTGCATGCCCTGTTGTGGTGCTTGTGGCCCTTGCTGGATTGGTTGGGTTCCTTGTTGAAAATTAATGTAATGTTGCTCATGACCACCCATCGGGAATTCATAAGGGTTGCCCGGATGAGTGTGGCCAAATTGCTGATCATTTCCCCATTGTTGGGCCCCTAGATAATATGCAATGGTTCGGGCGCGGCATTCCCTTGAAAAACATACCCACCTCCCACAATTACAACATGTCCCGTGGCCCCCTCCCCGAGGCCTTTGTCTCCAAACCCACCTCTCTGTCTCCTGTACCCACCTCATCCTCTTCCAGGCCTTCCCTGCCACTGTGGTCCCTCGTATTGCTGCTCACCAGCCCATTGTCCCTGTCCTCTTGACTGCACAGTTATTTTTTGCCAATAGTTTAATAGGGCAGAATGTTAGGCCCCTGGAAAGTGTTGATTTTGCTGCTTGTGTTGAGAGGTCATTTGCGACATTGACAATGCACTCAATTAGATTGTCTCTTTTTTCCCTGCTCTCACATTGTCATGTGTTGTCTCAGTATTGCTCACTCTGTCTTAATGCTTTGTTGAAGCATGAAGTTAATTCTATATATAATGTTTGTGCAGTCCCTCTGTGTCCAAGTTAATTTTGATCCAATCTTGTGCTATCCTTCTGTGGTTGTAGCCGTTATGAATTCCTGATGCATATTTGTTGTGCATATTTGTTGTTGTTGTGAGAATCTGGTATATGTATATACTCTTTGACCCCAACCTACCTCTTGAGTCAAGAAAACTATTTACTTTAGTCAAGACAAAATTACCTAAAACACGAGATGCTGTTGAGATCATGTCATGTACAGATATCGATTCGAGTTTGGTAAAAATGACACTGATGCTTGAATTTTATTTTTCGTTATTGCTGATTAACAGTACACAACTTATTTACTGCTTCCATCATTTTCCACAGCGCTAATTGTAATTATTAGTAAATACATTCAGAATGTGCATGCCACTTTTTATTAGCACTTAGAAGTTAGTGACAAGAATGTGTTAGTTAATTTCTCAGTAGGAGATTTGATAAATCTTGCTACAGGAGAAAAATAGACTAAAACTTGTTCACAAGTACCAAACTAATTTCTGTCAAATTAGTCACGAGGCAGACACTCTGCTGAGCAAACTGTCGGCAGACGCTCTGCTAAGCACAGAAAGAAATCCACTCTCATATCTCAGGTGTTGTTGGTCATTACGGAATGTAGCAGGAAAACAGTAGATAAGAGATAACAGAAGTTAGAAAAGATACATAAAAACATAAGTGATGAGAGGTAAGAAATACAATAGAAAAGAAGAAAAACGAAACAGGAATGGGAAAGAGGACCGGGTGAAAAGAAAAAGATAGTAAGGGAAAAAATTAAACAAAATAATGTTTGTTGACTCAAAATGATCTGCGCCAATGAAAAGCTGCAAAGTCAAAGAAGAATTCTCATTCTGCTTTAGGATGGCAATGAAGATGAGGTTTAATTCTCATGAGGGATGAGATAGCAAAAAAGGTCAAGGAAAGGGAGTGTTTAACTACAAAGAGGGAACATGAGGGGAGCATGGATAATGGAAAATCGAATTCTTAAAGTACTGATTCTTGTTTTAAAAGAAAAATCAGAATTGCTAATGTGATGAAAAAGTATACTTTTATATGTAAAATAAATGCAGATTTTATGACAAGAAGTAACACATCTGCATCCTTGAATTCTATATCTACAGCAAATTCGTTTAGCTTTCTCAGATAGAGACTGTAAAATAAGTTATTGGCAAACATGTATGCTATGAGCACGCAATCTGCCTAATCAAAAGCTGATACATATTCTAAATTTAGAAATAAAGTCCAGCTGAAAAAAAGTGGCCATTCATCACGTTGCGTGAATACCCTAGGGTGCAGAGAAAAATCACAAAGCAAAAGGGTCACAAAGTGATTTGAATCGCATGGTGCAAGACCCGGTTGTAACAGATGGTTGACGTAAACAGAAATCCCATCCACTTAGTGAACACTATTTCTCTTTTCCCTATTCAAGTAGCTCAAAAAATACTTATTTTACTCCTGAAAATCTTGGATGTGTTTTACCTTTTTAGATTCTCTTTGACATTTCGAGACTACAGTCCGGGTCTGGTAAACACAGATATCAGTATTCTAGGGAAAGGAGTAAATTAGTGGAGCTTTGATGGAACCCTATCTAAAGGACCAATTTTGATTGTAACATCACTGGAATACAGTTGTTTTGACTGAAAAAAACACACTTAAATTGGACATGTTTTGGGATTGCTTGAAAGTTATGGGAAATATTCAGATCTTAATTACAGATTTGTCACTCCAGCAGCATAAAAAATAAGATGTATCAAATATAAAAAATCAAGATCCATAGGTCCTGATAAATCTGGACTCAACTAACCTTGATCAGCTTGAGAATAAGACAATGGGCCTCATGACAGGTTTGCCAGTCTGGAAATAAGGGTGCCCGTAAACTCACTGGCACCCTTTTTTCCAGACCGGCAAACTACGTGTTTGCCTGCCGGAGCCACTTTGCCCGACAGGTTTGACACTGCAGGCACAGCGGTCATGGTAAGCAAACCTGTGACAGAAGCACCAGCACTGTTAACAATGGTGCTGGTGCTTTCGTGTCCCCAATGGGGAATAACAAAATTACCAGCACCTGATTTCCGGGCCGCCAGACTCATAATGAGCCGGTGGCACTGGGAAATCAGGTACCGGTAATTTTTTATGGGTATGGCGGCATCCCGCCGGTAGCACCTGCAGGGTTACTGCCGGACCCAAAAGGAGGCCCAATGTATATAACATACATTGAGAAATCAGCTAGCATACGGTCATGAATCAATAGTTCATATGAGCAAGGGGATATACACTGGAGAGGATTCTTACTGGATTGCTGAAATCAGAGCACACTCCAGAAAACAGGTTATACCAATGGTACTAAGGACAAAATAAAACTATAGGTATTTGCAACACGTGCGATATTCAAAGAGTTTCTTTGTAACTTTATATGTACCTCTCCACAGAGAAAAGAATGTAGAAATAGGTTGATTTTATTACCGTGAGAAAACATTCTCAGATAAAAATAGTCTTGACCTAGATAACATATTTACGTTGCTTGAGTTTCATGATATTATTCAGAAAGCAGATGGAGATAATGGGCTTCCAGGATAAATATTCTAGCATTACACCAGGTTAAAATGCCAATGTTGTAATGGTCAATGAATAAAGCAAAGCGTCCAGAAACATCACCTAGTAGAGACCAATATACTTCCTGAATTATGGATAGCAATACATACAGAAGTGCTTGCTGGCTCATTAACCTCTTGAATTGCTGTCATGCCTGCAGCATCTGCTGTCATCATGCACAGTTACTTTAGGAACACCGATAGATCAGGCACGCTTGCAGGGCACACATCTGTTCAACACAGGCAGATTTCGGAATTGGTATACACTTGTGAACGTGCCAGATAGGGCGTGGGAACACTAGTAATACATTTTACAGTAGATGATGATGGAAGCAGGGTTGAGCAAGCTCGATCAGAGAAAGGTAAAACTGAATATGATGCAGGCTCAATTCTCACCACGACACACAAGCAATGTACATGCAGGTTACATACAGCAAGAGGCTGAAGGCATTGGGATGGGCAGGTGTTTGCATCTTCCAACGAGCTGCATTGAATGATGCTGGCTGCATTAACCAAAAAAGTGCTAAAATTGTGCAAAGCAGGGGCGTCATTTTAGGTGCTAAGGGGGGTGTTTGCCCCCCCCCAACTCTCATGGAACACCATTTCTCCCCCATTCATTTGGCTGGGGCACAGTTTCTTCAGATGTCATGTCCCTCCAACATTTTCAGCAAAGTTACTCCACTAGTGCAAAGTGTTAATGTCAGCTAAGAATGCATGGAATAATCATATTGTGTGATGACACAATTCACACAGAAAACACTGTGGAAAACCCAACAGTGCAAAGGAGGCAACGTTGTGCCATACATGCAAAGAAAACTCCCTCTTAGCAGGCATACTCTGCCAACTGAGCGGCACAGAACCGCCGAACGGCAACAACCGTGCTGCACGTAGGGTGTTTTTCTACACGAAAGCAAAGAATGCCTACCTCCGATGAACGGGCACATACAGGCCACTAAGAGGTTTTGCAAAGTGTGGAACCACAAACAACAACAACATTAAAAACAATGAAATGACATTGTAAACAGCACATGAATATCACATAGCATGGAAACCACAAACGACTCACCCGGAGAAGCCCCCCAGCAGGTGCACACACAACATTCAGGGCAATGTGGTTTTAGCACCTGATATCATAACCTGCAGCAGTCCATCTACCAACGCTCACAAGGAACATACCTTACCATGTGGCTGTCAATTGTTGTGGCCCTGGCCATATCAACCCCACACACACCTACCTGAAGACCAACATTCCAAACATTAACCACCATGTTCTACTCCAAACAGGGTACACCTAGCACACAAGAAAGCAACATGTCAACACAAAAACATACAATGTGACCTATCAAGAAAAAGCAATGACCACAGCCAACATATATCCACGCAACACACTGGTACATACGGCTCACCGTCATGCATGGCTATGTACACAAACTCCAAGGCAAAGTAACACGAAGACGTAACACCGAGGAATACCATATATACATAAAGAAAGCAATACTTTGGACACCAAATAAAGGTGCACATCAGCACATTACACACTTGTAAAGCGTCAATACCAACAAACTGGCAATAAATATCAATCCTCCCACACTCACCTCACACCACAATCCAGCACAAAAAGTAGCCTTAACGAATGGCAAATTTGGATCATGAAGAAATAAATTCCAGGACAATGTCACTTGAACACAAAAAACGTCACCATACACCTGTCATGCCGAGAAAAAAATGACTGCCCCCATGCATAACATCCACACATCGTCCTCAACATCTACCATATGCAACCAATTAACCACAACAGTAACCATGTACATGCAAACACGACAGCATGCACAATCACATTAAAAATCTGATGCAAATGTGCCTGCACCATCAAGAATACAAGGACACATTTAAAAATGAACAACTGCATGTGATTGCAGCACTTCCGCTCAAGTAATGCAATAACACACTGCCAAATGGCCCATGCACATCCTGCAAGTACATTCAACATGCAACATGTATAAACAGGCAGCTGTCCCAACAAACTGAGTGAACCGGATGTTGCATGGCACAGACCATACCATGTCACCTGCATATATGTGAGGTGGCGCAGGGCATGGGTGGGTCAATGAGCACCCCTGTGCAGTGTGTCACAAAAATGGCAGGGGAAATTAGGAAAGCCTACAATGTCAGAATTGAATGCCATGCGAATCTGAAGACTAACGAAAACCACTGAAATCACAGCACCATTCCTACACTACCAAGTACGATCCGGCTCTGGATCAGTACATGTATTCCTGTGAACTAGATCTAAGTGCATGCATGCTAAACCACAAATATGCACATTCATTGCTGAAGGAGCTGTACAAAAATTAACCTACATTCTACAATGGACACTTTGCTACATTTACATCCCACCATAGTCAGAGTGAAAATCAAATAGTGCTGATGAAGGTTTGAAATTCAATTAGAACTGCGAAATGTAACAAATTGACTTTGTCCAGCAGGAGTGCAAGAATGAGCAGAGGCTCAAGCATCTACTCAGCCCTCACATTTCTACAAACCAAGATCCAACACAATCATAAAGGTAAAACAGGCACAGTTTAGAGCTATACCACATTTGCCCATCGTGAGAGCAGAAACATCGGCAACAGCAGGTCCTGGTTGCTCAAATGGGCCTAGCGATTCTTGAAAGTATATCCACGCAGTCCAATGGCAAAAACACTAGGATCCCGCTGTCTTGGCTCTCAGGCCTTGTGAGTCCTAATCCAGGGGCACAAGGACAATAAGTGTTATTATATTGTGCCCCCAACCACAACTGAGGCTGCTACACAACTTCAACTGTCCTTCAACACACTGAGGCCCTGGGTACTGCTGTGGCTGGCAGAGAGGCAGATCTTGCTCCAGCACTAGGGCACATAACAGGTTGCTGTGAGTCTCAGAAATGGTTCTTTATCTCATCCACTTTTCCCCCAGGACATTTTCTTTAGACTGATACATCTCAGATCCTTTTTGTTTTGTAATTGATGTCTAGTTTGCCATTGCTGTGCCAGTGGACATGTGGGATCCTGACTCCCAATGGTAGTAAAAGGTTCTCTAATCCTGGTTCTTAATTCTCAAATTGGACTGCCTATGTCAATTTTTTCGCATACACATATTATGGCATAGATCATAAATTTGGATTTGCAATTAATATTATCTTAGATCTGTATTCTTGTTCTTCTTAGATCACTGAATTCCTTGGTGTTCGTGTGGGAAAACTTACACATAGTACACATGCCACATTGTAAACCTTTTTCTTGCCGGTTGTAGCCATGTCAGTGTCGGTTCCTACTTGGTAGATAGGATGGTTTTTGCCCTTTTGAAAATTACTGTGGGCCTGTCATATAGGTATTTTAATTTATCAAGGTGAAGTAAGTTCTTGATTTTGGTCTCAGCTCCTCCATGTCAAGGTTCTGTGGTCTGATCTGTAATTCCTAGAAACTGTGTCTTTTGTCAAATTCTTCACTTTCTTCTAAGGACCTTAAAAGATATGCATTTTCAATGTCACAAATTGAGAGTTGACTGCGCTCTGGCGTGCAACTATGTTCACCTATTTGAGGTATCCGTGTTGCAATGAATGTTTTTAATTTTAGTTTGCGAGAGAATCTGAATAGTTCTATTTGTAAATCTATCGGATCGTAGTATGTTGATGGTGCAAAGCAAAAACCATTTAATCTGATGTCAAGGTTTTTTTCTGATAAATTGAGCACAAGATTTTCTATCTGCTTCTCTTGTTCACAACCATCAAACTGGCTCTGAAAATTTGTTTGTTTGTATCGTTTCACACATCTTGGTCTGCTGTAGTGCCTGCCCCCCTCCTTCCTCTCATCCCAATATTGGCATTGTGGTACTTGTATTTGTTGGTAATTGAAAACAGATTTGCTTGCTGATTATGTTTCTGTTTCCTCTTTTGTAGCATTTTGTTTGGTTCATGCACACTTTTCCAATTGGAAGATTGTTTGGTATGTTTTCCACATTGCTTGTGTTCGCTCCATCTGGGTCTGATTCAAAATCAGAGCTCCCCCGTGAGGAGTTGGGGGTGCTCGCACTTGAAAATTAGCGAGATTGTTGGTTGAATTTATCTTGAAAGGTGTATACACAGTCTACTGGGTAGTCACTCATCTCAAAGGACTTTCCTCATTTTACGCAACTTGAACTTGTCTTGGGATTCTTGCAGGATGTCATACATTTTCTGATAATTCTTCTTCTTGGTAGTTTCCAAAGCCTTAATTCCTACAATTTGTTTTTTGACAATTTCTATCTGTTCCATTGCTCTCTTGTGTTGCATGCTCTAATAATAGTGTGACCATTATTTTTGAACTTCCATTCAAATTATCCTCCCATTTGGCCGCTAGGTCAACATCTTCATCATTTGAAAAGTTTAGAAAATCAAAGTCCGCAGACCCCTTGGGATTTTGTCATTCATCATATAGTTCTTTAGGGATACCATTTCCCAATATTTTTTCAATTCGGTTTTCAAAGCCCTTTCCAATTTGACACATTTTTGTCTCAAATCTTCCCAATTAATCCTTGTAGTTTGAAAAGCATGTGCCGTTCTGCCTCTTGGTGCAAAGGGCTTTGTCTTATCTTCTTGATAGTAGTTATTCAGCCATGACTTGGCAGTCTAGTTAGCAGGGTGACTCTTTCAGCTAGTCAAGTACACACAAACTAAGTAAACAATGGGAATTCAAGAGGACATTCATAATATGCAATATAGCTCAAATCAAAATGTTATAGAAGCTAGGTTTGGGCAAAATTGTTTAGAGATTGTTAGGGAGAATTCTCATACATGTGCTACTTCCCTTACCTTTTGAGACCCCCAGCAACTTTGCTGGATTTCTAGGACTTTAATGTTTACCTGGAAAGAGTGTGAGCCCTTTTTTCCCTCTCTTTTCATGTATTTTGATGTGTTTTACTTTTGTGTTCTTTGGATATGGAGTTTTAGACAACTCCATCGGCATCATCTTTTTCTTGTGTGTCACAAAGCACCCTCAGTGCACTGCACAGGGATGCCTTTTAGACTTCCCAAGGTTTAAATACTGACTACTGTCTCCCAGTGAATGTAAAGTTAAATTAACTTTGGTAGGCTTTTTAATTGCTAGACCCAGCACACACTGCCTTACAGCAGAGTGCTGGAGGAAATACCTAGTATTCCCTATGCCTAGAAACCTCATGTAACTCTCAAAAGCTACCCTTTCCTCTCAGAAAGGCTGGTGGCAGTGGTATTACCATGATTTCCCAGAACACGACCCGTTTAAATGCTCCGGTAGCTGAAATCCACTGGAGCCATGTTTTTCAAGATGGAGTCTGAGCCCCCTCTGTAAAAACAGGTTCCGATCAACTTTTTTGCCATTTCTTTTTGGGAATGTTCTTCTAGTGTTTGTCTCAGTGCACCAAACCAGGTTTGGTCTCTTTGTTTGTTTGCCTTTGGCAGGCTTCTGTACTGAAGCCCCCCCTCTGGAGTCTGAGTGTCTGGGCTGGACAGGATATGAGGGAGGTGCTGAAACTCCCTGTGCATAGTCTCCTAGGAGACCTGAATGCACTCTGGTGTGATTGGCTGGCTGACTGCCCTGCACGGACAGCCACCCTGCTGGGTGAGTGACAGATAGGCTGAAATTAATGGGAGAAAACTGTTTAAAAGCAGGTCTCTTGGACTTGGAAGGCAGAGTCGATCACTGGAACAAAAGAACCGAAGAGGAGCTGAAGGAAGATGACTGCTGCAACTCCTGGACCATTGGTTTCTGTAGTGAAGCCCTGCTGCAGGTCCGAATTGCATGAAACTCCCTCAACAGAGATGCCCCTTCAAGGACGACTTCTTCCCTTGAGCTGGTGGGAACAACCAACTCGTAAGCTACCTCGAAACCATCTCCATACTGGTCTAATTTTCTTCAGAGTGCTGTTTAAAACCGGATAGCCAGTGAGAAGGATACCTGTTTGTGGACTTTAAGGCACCCACACCTTAAACCAACATTTTGCCAAGCTTGTGGATCCGTTCCCGTGCAGTGCAGGCACTGCCCAAAGTCATCCCTCTTGTCCCCACAACTGAGGCTCAGGAACAGCGAGATCTGCAGGAACTGCCAGGAACAACTGCCTCAGCTACAGCTTTTCTTCATTCAAAATGTATTGTGCAAATGTCGTAGAGTAATCCTCTCTGCCGCGGTGAAAGTTCATGAAAGTTCATGAAACTTTACCAACTTTGGAGTCTTGTTCACTCCATGGTTCTAAATCTTGGATTATTTTTTATTGACACAACATTCAGCTCCATCTCATGCACGGATTCCAAAGTGTTTTCAGTTACATTATTTTTTTTAAACACTTTAGTTTATCCATAACTACAACATGTCAATAAAATCATACACAAGGATAACAACCAGAATATAAATCAAACAGAACATAATAGTATTAATAAGCACAGGAAAAATAGAACTCAACATTTAAAGAACTATCCAAAAATAATCTGATCTGTCAAACTATATATTAACAGTATATCAACAGAAGTATATACAGTGTATACATAAACACCAGAAGCTAGACATGGCAAACATTAAACCCACCTACCATTCCCCCTACCCTGACTTAAAAAATATGATATATAATCAAAACCTGCTCTGTCAGAGCATCAAGCATAACATTCATTACATTATGTCAGCAAAACACTAGTTTTCCAGCTGCAGGTTAGTGTTGTTAAATTATGATATGGCATCCCGCCAGATTAAAGAATTGATGGAGAGACTTCATACTGAAGTGTCTGTGAATCTCCTGAAAATGCAAGCATTGTCAAAGATAAAAATGCATATGCAATTATTACCTGTAACCGAAAATCAGCTGAACATACCCTCATTTCATATGCAAACATTTGCCTCTAAGCAACAGGAAAAATGCTTGCATTTCAATGATAATGTGAAGAGGAACTTGTCCTTGAACATCAGTACTCAATGGGAAACAAGGACCTGTTTCAGACAGTAAAGAAATTGAAATTATTTATGAAAGACCAAATTACTGGATCTAATTTTCTTTCATTTCCAGTTTGTAACCATTGTTATTTTTCTGTCTATCATCTGCTCCCTGATGGGTGAGTTGCAGAAATCAGTTTAATAGGCGTAATTAACTTACTGCATTCACTTGGTCATTATGGGAGCTAATTAATAAAACTAGCAATTATTGTAAAACCATGAATTATCACGCACATATTTCAGTTGATCCAACGTTAAATCTAATCAGTTTTGCCACCATTGTGTGGACGATTTGCATTTTTTTTTACTTGTTAATTTACCTTTTGTAATCACTTATCAAATTCAAACGGCCCTTGTATTTCACCACCATATGTAAGGTAGTAAAAAAGAAGCAGTGGAAGGCCATCACAGGTCCCATGAGGCCATAAATGAGAGAATTATTTGCAGCAGGTCGGATTTCCTGCTATAATATAAGGCTTAAATGGTCAACTTGGCCCATGTGAATATGTACACAAAAGCCCCATACCACCGAACGTTTCATTTTATTTAGAGATAATTGAATCTCCAAAGTGTCTGGCTCTTAGGTTTGGGTGAGGCTCATACTAGTTTCAGACTGAAAAGGTTTCTTTAAATAGTTGAGTGCAAAAGATAAGACTTTAATGCAATCACACTTTCAAGGCAAACAGGTTGTCAGACTTCAGGGCTTGACACTTTATATATTTCTCATGTTAGTGACGTCAGAAGGATACATGTTTGGTCATGTATTCTTCCCAGGTAAACACGTTTTAATGGTTGTAGAATTATAATGTTTGCCACAAAATATTAGATTCATTATTGTGAAATAAGCACTCTCTAAGGTACTCATGTAAGAACAACCAGAGGGATTAATGAACATATCATACATTCCTGACGTGTCATTGGCACACATGTATATGAAGTGTACAACATATCGTATTGGTCCATATCGGACTCTACCCTACTCTACCCTGATGTGCAGCAACTCCTGCCTCCAACTCAGCTCTATTCTGACAAGTATTTTTACTGTTAAAGTCCTATCATGGACTCAGACAATTGTTATTTGACCAATGGTCATACTGTAAGCACTGTCAGGAAGAGGCATGGCTGCATCATCCATGCTCACATTTGTCTGAACAAAAGTCAAACGTTTTCAGTGGCAAATGTCTAACGTGAACTCCATGTTCGCTATCTCTAGCATACAGTATCAGGGATACTGAACCCATTTCCCCACCTCGATTCAGGTCTTATTGGATACAGCATCCAGCTGGATGTCAGACTCCACTCATCAGCAACAATTTATTCCCTATTGAAGAGTATTTAGATGCATGTACTAAGAATCAATGGAATCCCAAGTTGCAATTACAAGTATTTAGGGGGAAGCTTCTCTTTATAAGCTACAACTCTAGATGGGGACAGGGCCTGTGGATGAAATTTAGAGGGAGTCTATTTAACATTTAATCCACTAGAATCTAGAACTACACACAGCATATCAGCCCACGACAGCCACAAAGTGCTAAGGAATTCCCTGAGTTTTCACAGGAGCAAACTATATTTTGGTTTCTGAGTTAAGTGTGCAATGTGGCTCACAGAACAGCTTTTCAAGGATTTAGAGACTTCTTGACCTGTGAAAAGCATAGTGTACACAATATAGACCTGAATAAAGTTTTCAGCACCAACAGGTAGAAAAGGTAGAATAGTATGGATATTATTTTCTGGGAATGAGGGGGTGGAAATAATGTCAATTTAAATAAACTCCACCACTTTTTCCAAATAACAATTGCAAAGGACAATATTATTCTGCCATAATGTAATGCTTGTGTAACCCTTTAAAACATTCGACTATTTTCTCACCAAAATCAAAACTTTCCTAAACCCACGCCTGTAAAACGTTAACATGTTAACTCTACCAAACATTCTTGTACCATTGTCTCAGCTAGAAACTAATAGTGTCCAACACTTGTCTGTGGGTTCAGAGAATTGTAAGTGAATTCTACTGTGTAAAGTGTATTATAAAATGGTTTTGGCTTTGTGAAATGTATATTCAATAGAGACGTTCTTCGATTTGTGAGGTGGGTGCTGGCGTAGTGCAGGAGGTGGAAGTGCTGCTACCGGCGGGTAGCGCTGTTGATTCAGCTGTCACAAGCTGGTAGTGCATGACCCCCCCTTCAGGTCATGCCGCATCTGGGACACCACAGAGCGGAGCTGTGAGCCTGAGGTGTGAGCCAGTCTGCAGCAGCAGTCCACATCATTGTGCGGAAGGTGCAGGAAGTACCTATGTTTACCGTGTGACACCGCAGAGCGGTGAGCTGAGCTGTGAGCCTGAGGTGTGAGCCAGTCTGCAGCAGTCCGCTGCAGATGCGAAGCCGAATGGAGCCAGAGGTACGTCCTCTGAAAGTTTTGAAAAATTCGAAAACATTCCCAAAGGACTTCCAGTCGACAAAAACATCCAAGTCGGGGGGGAAAATGAGCCCGTGAAAGAGGAAGAGGAGCAAGTCTGACTCGGCACCAAGACCGCTGGCGACTCCCTCTATCCTAGAACTGTTAGCAACTACTCAGCTAATTCCTAAAACCTCCATAACCACGGATTTGACGTATGTACAAGTTCCTCTACAAGGCCCTGCGAAGAATACCGAGCAGGGAACTTTAGCCTACCTGAACCACGAGACCAAGCGGGAGATTCCTCCGCGTTGACGGCCTCCCAGCCTATGCCTTGGCCCGGGACAGCCAGGGAGGTACGATCGGACGAGCAGCGGGTCTCAATGGCCATGGAGGACCGGGGGTTGGGAGGTCCGGCGGGGCTGTGCACGACCTCGCTCTCGCCCGCACACACACCTTTGCCGGTGCCCGCGCCCGAACCTGTGCCCGTTCCACAGGGCCCCAGACTGGATCTGGACCCTCAACTCGGAGCACGGTCGGGTGCGGTTGGAGGAAGATGCCAGCCAGACCTCCACCGTCAGTCGGGCTGCGGCAATGACGAAAACCCGGAACCAGAACGAAAAAGGGATCGGCCTGAAGTTCTCTCCCCTGCTAAACCAGACACCGATACAGAAATGAGGTGGAGCGGTGCCAGAAATCGCAACCATGTCAACAGGGGGCTACGTGGGGGAAAGGAGACAGGTGAGGGAGCAAAGACAACGGATGTATCCGAAATAAACAAAATACCCCCTCATCGAACAACTATTGAGGGGGAGAGAAAAACCCCCTGCGTGGAAGGAGAAGTGGCGATAAACCCGCTAGCTATAACAGAAAAGAGCGACTTTGTGCCAAATGTGATCTCGATTCAAGCAATGCTGCATGATACAGGTCACAACAGCGAGAAAACCATGCAAGGCTTGGGCAAAAATCTGTTAAGGGCCGACAAGCCTATTAGAGAAGTCAGAGACAGTGTGATAATCGCCGACCCCGATAAAGATACGGAATCGGATGAAGAGGACCTGGAGAGCGATAACCATACAGAGGGAGAGCCGGAGGATTCTAATAAGGAAACGGACGGTGAACAATTGAAAACTGGATCTGGTTCAAAAAGGAAAAAAAGAGGCAAAACTAATACCCCGGCGAAAGCTAGGCCTCAAGGACAAAACAAAACGGCGAATACAAGATCGTTAAAGATTACTATGATGGGGGAACAAAAATCAAGAAAAAGTAGTAAAAAAGGTGGACTGATGTCAAAAGGGCTGCACAACCCACTGTTGTCACGCCCGTTAAAAGCTTTTTTCACTCAGCAACACAAAAGAAAAGAGAGCATTGACACGGAAATATCGGACGCGGAAATGCTGGAAATAGCAACTCAAACCCAGCCCGCGCAAAAAGAGAACTGAGTCACCCACAGCAGCAAGAGACAAACAAGCCCGGTCCAACGGTTCTTCGCAGTAAAAAGCCATGATATCTATAAATGAACCACATATAGACACCGAAAAATCAAAGGCCTCCGAGAGTCCAGAATCGGTCCTTTTGAGCATAAATGGCCATCTAAGCGGTAGGATCGAGAGTCCCCAGATCCAAAATGCCCCGAATGGGGTTCCACAAACCATAGAGGAGATACTCATTTCAGACGAAGACCAGGAAGAAGAGGAGTTAAAGGGGGTTCAATCTGATTGGGAATCCAATCGAACGTCGCAGGCACAGCAGGACAGAGATGATCGTCTGGCCTGGACAAAGCCCATCTGTCCAGGAGGCTACCCTCTGTTTCACCCTCATCATCTACAAAATTTGTATCACCAAGAAACCACGTAAACATCGACAGAAATCCAAGAGTAACAGGGGAATGCCCTGGCCTACACTCATCAGCAGTATTGAGAAGATCAGATAAAACCCAAGCCTCACCAAAAAAGAGACGACTCAGCGAAATTGCGGTGGCACTACAAAATGAATCTCCAAATAAGAAACCAGAAATGATTGCTATCATGTCGGCCATGACCATTGTATTAGCCCCCTTCTGTAAGTTGTGTGAAACAATCAAAGAAAACGTACAAGACAACACAGCAATTCTTTGTAATATAATGGCGAAATTGGCCCAGATGGATAGCCTTCTACCAGCAAATGCTGAAAAAATGCTCAATCAGAAAACTCAGTGTGAAAGGAAAATCGAAGCTTTGGAGAAAAAGATCGAGAACATGGAAAACTCGACCGGGACCCAACTAGTAAGAGCGACATATAGATCCCAGAAAACTTCAAATCAGTAAACAATGTGGGAAACTGAAATCGAAGCGTTGGAAAAAAAGATCGAGACCTTGGAAGTACTGAACAAAAGGTCTACAACAAGGACATCCGCCTGCGAAGATGCTGTAGACGAGCCCGCACTGCAGACAAATGGAAAAAAGAAAACCCTGCTGATATTGACACAAGAAAAACCAGAAGGGGGGCTACTAGCCAAAGCACAAAAGACGCAGCCACCGACAATTGACCTGACGGAAAGGAAATTAAACCTTAAGAAGGACACCAAAACGTCGGTAAAAGTAGACGTGAGGGGGCTGGGCCTGGGTAAATAACTAGCCAACAGAAATCGACAAGATCCAAGATCTCGAGCAGAGGAGACCGACCCCGTGAGATCTCCAAGAACAGTAGACGAATTCCTAGGATGTACCGACTTAATGAACATCTCTATTCACTCAGAAAAGGGGTCACAGGAGTCATGGGAACCCGCTATAAAAGGTGGGGTAAAAAAGCCCTGCACAGATCGGGCTGAAAATCCCACAGTCAAGTCCAAGATGGGCACGGACGGTCCCATCCAGAGCGAAAATAAAGCAACAAGCCTGTCAGTCGCACAGGAAGTTGTAGCCCAAGCGACTGCGGAAAATGAGAATCTCCAGACATACGTATCCAGAACAAGAAGAAGCCCTCCCAAACCACGAGCAGCTCGTGAAAGGGCAGACATCCAAAGAAGCCCGCGGAAGTACCGAGTAGAAAAAGGCGAATTGGAAAATAGAAAAAAAGCACAAGAAGAGGTACAAGTTTTCAAGCTGGAACAAAGGGAAGTAGACAAAGACTTCCTAATTCTAAACAGACCGACAATAATCCAAATAACAAAGAGAATGAAAACGCTGAAAAAGATTAGAACAGAGGACCTCGTGCTTGTCAAACCCTATTATAGGGAAAAGAAGGCGAAAGTATTTCTGCATTTGAAAGCAGCCGCCATCAAACACATTGATGAGTCAGTTTATGAAGAATTCGAGCAACTGGGCTTTTCTCTGACGGAACAAAAAAGGAAGACGAGTAGACAAGACCGTGAAGAGGAAAAGATGGAAAAGCCAAAACTCCAGTATCATTACAGATCCAAAACAGAGGATTTATACCATCAAAGCCGAGGGCATAAAACCCAGGAAAGGCAGGAAACATTCAGACGTTCACACTATCAAGACAGGGGTGCTAAATGGCCCACTGACCCGATGGAAAGAGATCACACAAACCCAAGACAATATCGATGCACAAAGGAACAGTCCGACTGGACTGGGAGCCCAACGAGAAACAAAAGAGAGGATCAGAGACAAGTCGGATCCCGCAGCAGGTCAGGCCGAGAACTCACAGAGGACACGATAAATAATCATGTAAGGCATCAGGAAAAAACGGAAGACGAAAGACAACCTAAAGGTCAATGGAAGTGGCTAATGTCAAATTGGATGAAAAATAATGGCAAATAGCAACAACCAGGGTTAGCTTGCCTCAACGATCCCAGCAAAAATCCCAGCGAAAAACGCAGCGAGCAACCCATAAAGGAATCCTATATTCTGGGCTCATGGAATACGAGAGGCCATTCTCACCTCACGATACCTGGAGACGTCGATCTGGGTTTCTATGGCATCCTATGCCTACAAGAAACCTGGCTCTTACACCAACCAGTACTTGACGGGTTCTCAGTGATGATCTCTCCCGCAGTCAAAGGCCTGCTAGGTAGACCGTCGTCGGGTCTGCTAACCGCAATAAAAACAGGAACAGGTCTGAGCGAACCAAGAAAGTGGAAACAGTCCTATGAAATGTTGGTCATCTTGACCTTGCATATCCAGGGAAAGGCCAAGATGGAAAATGGTTTTCAAAAGACAGTGGCCATAGTGAACTGTTATTGGAATCCACAGTCAATGTCTATAAAAACCTTCTGCGACAATGGGCCTCATTACGACCCAGGCGGTAAGTTACCGCCTGGGTCGTACCTTTACCACCATGGCGTAAACTACGTTTACGCCATGGTGGTTGGCGGACTTACCGCCCCATTCCGAGGTGAGTGGGGCGGTAAGTCCCCATTAACCCATTTACCCTTCCCCATTCCCATTTTTGCCCCATAGGGCATAATGGGAGTGGGGAAGGCGTTAATTACGCCACCGTAAATTACGGTGGCGTAATTAACAACAAGGTCCCTTAGCGCCATGGATTTTAACACCTGCTAAAAGCAGGTGTTAAAACCTCCATGGCGCTAAGGTACCTCGGAATCAGGCGGTAAGGGTCGGCGCTGTTTACGCCGCCGTAAACCCCTTACCGCCTGGGTCCTAATGAGGCCCAATATGTCTGAAACGATTGACCAGCTGCATGCGGAATTCGATCAAATCGAGCTTATCATATGCAGCGATTTGAACGCAAAATGTTCTGAGGCTCTGGTCGACAAACAAAGTTCCATCGCGCAGTGGGGAGGTGTTCATCCCACCATTGAGAGAGGAAAAGCCTGGAATGAAGCAATTAGCCAAAGAAGTATTCAAAATCTTGCTTCTTTGTTCCCCAACCAAACGAACAGTCCCCTGTGGGAAAGCAACGGGTCCAAAGCAACGTTGGATTATATCTTTGTTTCTGATAGTCTTACGCACGGGCTGATAGGCTTCAAGGTCCAAAAAACCATCCATAGTGACCACAATCTACTCAGTTGTACCTGGCTTACTACAACCCCGATATTGAGAACTGATTGGACGATTGAGACAAATATACAACAGACCCGTCTACGACTAACCGAACAAGATATTGTGAAAATCAAACACACCTGGGAGAAGAGAGCAACAACAGGAAAGAAAGACTGAACTACTTGCCTTTACTACTATCCTTCCAGGTGAAGGGCTAAAAAAAAACGAAGAAACCTCTCAACACCAACCATACGTATGATAAGACGTTGGTGGAAAAAAGAAAAGTGGGGCATAGACTGCTAAGAATAGCAAAGAAATCTAACGCCAAGGTCGATTGGAAGAACTGGCGCCTGGAAGTTAAAAGCTACAACAACTGGCGCAAACAGTACAGAGCCACTCAATATCAAAATGACGAATTTTGGAGGCTGATAAAAGAGACAAACAGCACACAGTTTGTCTAACACAGTAGCCGAAGAAAGGTGGATTCAATATTTCACTACAGAATTTTAGGGTCCAACCAACGACACACAAATGAGAAAGCAGAGCCCGTCGACATAGTGGGTTGATCTTTCGAACATAGAAGACATTGAAGTATCCATACGGAAATTGAAATCATCCACAGCCCCGGGTCCTGACGGACTCACGAATACGGACTTAAAAATGTTTCCTGAAAAATGGGCTGAAATGATCAGTGAGATTTTCGCGGAATGCGGCAGAACGAATATGGTGCCTGAATCTTGGCAGAAAGCGGTGATAGTCCCGATCTAAAATAAGGGTCAGAAACAAGAACCAGCGAGTTACTGGCCTATCGCCTTGCTGGACATATTAGGCAAACTATACGGTACCCGCCTCCTTAAGCACTTCCGAGCATGGGAAAAAGACAGCCAGTCAAAAGATCAATTCCAAACGGGCTTTCAAAAAAGTGGATGCACCTCAATAAATCTTATGGTACTAAACATCTTGAAAGCAAAAGTCAAAGAGGGGGCGCCTAAGGTGTATTTAGCCTTCGTGGACCTTTCAAAGGCGTTTGATAAGATCAACAGGCCAAGTCTGTGGTTGAAGCTACAAGGTTGGAACTGTCCTACAAAAATACTGGATCCCATAAAAGCACTCCATTCGCACACAAAAATCAGAGTCAAACTAAATCACCAGGGTGCTCTGTCAGAGGAGATCAATGTTAACCGAGGAGTGAAGCAGGGGTGCTCCCTGGCGCCGGCACTGTTTACGGCATTCCTAGGCGACTACCAACTCTCCGAACGTAAAATTCATTCTTTTCCCCCCAAAATCGGGAAAACGGAGATCCCTCGTTTATTGTACACAGACAATGTCATCGTGATTGGCCAGACGAAGGTGGGCCTACAAAGAAAACTACACAATCTAGAGTCTTACATTTTGGAAAATCACATTGAATTAAATAAAACTAAGTCAAAAATCATGGTGCTTGAGAAAGCCCCAGTATAACTACGAAGAAATTAAATATGTACCTTGACAACACCAAAATCGAAATTGTAAACAGCTTCAAATATCTGGGGATTCAAATGGACAGCTCCAGATCAGAAAAGAGTCTCCTAAACCAACTATGGGAAAAAGCGAAAAGCCTGACCACCCAAACAAGAGCAGTGGATCACAAATTCGGAAAATTCTCTCTGATACTGGCCATAACATTCTATAATGCAAAAGTTGTTCCAGCCCTGACCTACGGAATGGAGGCCTCGTTATACTTCCTGGCAGAATACCTGGAGCAAACTTGAAGGTCATCTGTGGAAAACGGTGTTAGGCCTACCAAAATCAACTGCTATGCGGGCGATCATGAGAGTGTTGGGGCTTATATCATTAGCGTCAATGGTCGATCAAAGCGCCATGCGTCTATACAGAAGAATTATCATGTCAGACACCCTACCGATCTATAACATCATACAGGATGAAACTGAATTAGGAAAATGTGAGGCCCTAAACAATTGGGTAAAAGCCAGAAAGGTCGAACTGGCCAAAATCGAATGCAGTGAGAAAGAGCTGAAAGAAAATCCAGACCGAATTAAAAGAAAAACGGAAGACATGGACTGGATTCTGACAACAGAGAAAGCGGTGGGGAACAAATTTCTAAACCACCTACCTCCAACATTCAACAAGGTGAAAAAACCTTTGAAATATTGCGCTAAGTTCCCAAATAAGAAGCTGAGAAACTCAATCATGAGAGCTAGACTCAACCTGTTGCCAACTAGAGAGATCATAACAATCAGAGGAGCTGGTATCGAGAAGCGTTGTCGATTATGTAAAAATGAACCATCGAGACTTTGAAGCACCTTGTGATAGAGTGTCCTAACACGACTGAAAACAGAAATATATACCTCCCCTCGTTGGCTGAAAACCTGTGGATATTCCAAACGGATGAACTGGGGAACAGATTAATCTCTGGCGAGAACACGAGATGGACCCAAGCCCTGGCCAAACTGATCGAACTAGTGTTTGACCAGATAAACCGTCTACGGCCAGAGGGCGGCTCGGTCCTGGACTCTGACTCAGCTTAAAGAAAACCATAAAGATCTCTTACGAATTCTGCCCCCTACTGACACAAAGAGGCCTGGCCAGCTCCGAGGGGAGGTATTTAGTCCTCTCCCCTGTCAACTAGTTTTGTCAAAACTTAGTTGTAACTGAGTAAAGTTCAAATAAAAAAAAATAATAATAAAAGAGATTTCTATGTTCAAATTGGAGAGGGTATGCTCTTGTTTTAAATAGGTATTCAGGTGTGCTTGTTTTACCAATGGGTGTGTGTGTGCATTGGGGATCTAAACATTAGCATTAAAATAGAAGGCAGGTTGCATTTCTTTTTTGTAGATGAGCTGCCTTTATTTTTGTGGTATATTTTAGGTGACCCCATATCATTTCATGATTATTATTTTAAAAACAGAATATTTGAATAAAGCAGCCTGTTTCGGTACCAGATATTAGGCTGTGATTGTCATGGTGGTGTTAAATTAGAGATGTTTTCTGTAAATTACTTGTATATTATGTGAGGGGTCTGAAATGTGAGATGAACACAAAGGTAAGGTTTTCTCAAATGTTGTCATGTATTCAAAGTAAAAAGGGTTCTGATAAACGCCTCACATTACCTAACCTAACTAATAGGTTCCTGCCTAACAAACTAAAACCAAACAAAACAGACCTAAAGTCCAAAATCCTTCTGGCCCTCACACTAATACATACAATCAGATTAAACAAGAAAATATGATTGACTTGGGATTTAACAAAAATAGTTTGGAAATTCAAACTTAAACGAGCCTTGAAAGTACTCCTTGTGACCAGGGTTGTATTTCCTTTCCCTCAATCAATTCAGGAATACTCAAATTCTAATGCTGTACCAACACAGTGTCAGTCTAGAAATACGGATACCTCTACTCTGAGACTGCAAACGCATTTTGGTGGCCGTGGGCCAACCGTCTCATGTACGATATGACAAAATATAGGTTTTCGAGTTTGCCAATGAACGGCCATTCTGATGTAACAAGAATCGCCATTTTGTTTTCTAACCATTGTTCATTGCTTTCTGTTCCTATTGCTTCACAGTATATTTTCCGCTTACACTGCTCCACTGTGAGACATTGTTGTCTGTAGGTGAAAAGGACAAGGCCGCAGGGCCGTGAGGATAACAAGAGTTCGCTGAAACACAAACGTAGGCAGCGCCAGGAAGAATGCCCGGCTCCCTCCCGAATGTAGCCTTGAAGCAGAGCTGCAGGGCATTTAATCATTTCACAGCTGCCAGCCAGTCTCGTTATATGGTAGAATATGTTAGAATAATACCGCTAAAGGCTTGAATTATGCTTTTCTTATGGCCCCCCTTTGCTGAGCCCGCTAGAGCATGTCGGCTCCCAGGACGCGAATAGCACCTGATAGATAGCAAGGTCCGGAATGCAACTCCCCCCCGTATGTAGTTCACTTCCAAGAACAGAAGCGCCGTGTTCTATTCAATAACCGAAAGATGCCTTCGCACTCACAAATTACAAATTGTTACTAGAATAGATGTTTGAAGGTGTCATAGTGGTTGGAGATGTCCATCATCACACCAAGTTCAAAGAAACCCAATAAAGGGCTGTGTTAAACATGTCATAGCTGATTATTTGATATGCATTTTGTATATATGTAACTGATGTACCTAATTCGCTCTCTTGCGTCCCTCAAGGTCTAGAGATACACGTCACGGGGAGTGAGACCGAGTTGGCCAACTGAGACTTTTGCTTTGCAATAAAACCCTAGCTTTGGGAATACAACCTCATGTCTGGCGTCTCTATCGTGTGTGGTGACCCACCTTGTTTCCATAGACGTCAGGGTCCCCTAGGGGCCCCTTTCAAGATGGCACCCAAATAGGGACCCTCCCCACTTGTTCCATCGCGTAACATTGTAATTGAGAAAGGCAGAGAACGGCGAGGATGGGACGATCGAGCCTGGATTAAGAGTTGTTCGGGGTGCCCTGTAAAAGTGATGAGAGACTCCTTTGCAGATCTGCACACATCTGATCCCTGATGGACGTGCCTGACTAGAGAACAAGGAAGCGAGGGTCCCGAAATGAGGCGGAAGCCAAGAAACGCAGACACGACCTCCTTTGGTGCATCATAATACAGACGACTTGATTTATCAGGTGAGTCATTCCCCGATTCAAAGCATCCTGATATTGGTTGAGAGTTGACTTTGCAAAATCAAATGCCCTATGTGAGGTTGATTAACCAGGGGGAAGGGTGAAACATGCCTGGGGTATTGTCCACCATAGCAGGGATTTTACGCTGTGGTAGACAATCTTTGGAAGATGGCCAAAGTGCACCACCTGGGGGGACGCCGGCGTATGAGATGTATGTGAAGTATGGAGTGGGTGCGATAATATTCTGTGAGACTTGGCATAGGCAAACCAGAAAGCAACAAGACCATCAGTGGCTGATTAATGGTAGTTTTGAGATAGCGAGGATAGACAACCTGGAAAGGGTTTTGATAAGAAAGAAAGCGCGTCCTGCAGCATTTGAGACTATTAAAGACTGGAGAAAGGAAGCAATGCTCTGATTTAAAAGCAGAGCAAATCATGCATGCAGGCATAAATCAGAAGGTGAGGTAGCGAAAGAAAAAGAAGAGGAGGAGTGGACTGAGAGTCTAAGAAGGGCAGGCAGGCATGACCAGTTGAATATAGAAACAATATACCCACAATGAGAATTACACATAGCAGATGAATTGATAGAAAATATATTGACCCATACAAAACAAGGCCCAAGATCAGAAGTAAGACCAGACACGTCAGTAGCTATTGCCCAGACCCCGCCCGTAGCTCAAGCTCCCCCTCCGGTAGCTCAAGCCCTCCCACAGCCACAGACCGCGCACGTAACACTTCCTATTAGCCAACTAGGCCCACAACAGACACTCCCTGTTCCCATTGTCCCATCCACACCTCCCGCCTTAGACACAGACTCGGTACCATTCCTCCCGGGGTTGAAGTTGAAACCGCGGAGGCAAGAGGCGGGACTGACCAACGGGGGTGCACGAAGGTAACCCGCAGCACAATCAGCAAAGAAAGGAAGGTGGAATTGCAGCAACATGCAGAGATGCATATAGACGGGAATGATGGGACGGCAACATTGGCTTCGATATATGACTTCCGTAGAAGCAACGAAAGACAGGTAGTGTTGGAATGCATGGGTGAATATTTGGTGGAGAAATGGAAACAGCTAATTGGGAAATTACTGCCGCAGCGATTGTTAGATTTGAATGCATTAGCACGCTGTAGGGAGAGGGATGAAGAAGTGAGAGAACATGTGTATAGACTTTTTGAGCTTAAAGATGAATTAGATAATGATTATGCCGAAATGTTTACTGCACCTGGGTACAGGAGTAGAGATATCGGGAGAAATAGGAAGGAAACTGTAGAGCCATATATACAACGATGACATTCGATGTTGTCAGTACAAAGGGGCGACAAGTTAAAAGTATGCATGCGAGAAGCGTGTAGATGGATGTCAGATCCTAGTATTCCCACAATGGAGATACACAAGATATTTGATGAATATTCCATGCCCATGAAAAGAAAAGCGCTACAGTCGATGGTTGAACATCTATTAGAAAAAGATATAAAAAACGATAAGGCAAGCCCACCAGAAATAATGGCAGTATATAGAAGAGCACTAGAGCGAGGGACAGGAGAAACAGCCCTATCGTTGGATCTGGGAATATTGTTACATCTAAGAGAAGGAGGGGGGACGGTAAGTGGGGAATTTCCTATGAGAGAGGTCCCACCTACCTTTGTGCCCAAAGTGGAGGTTCCCGCAGTGGGCACCGTAGCGGCGCAGGTAACGCCAGCCCATTATACCGCCCAATATGTGCATGTCCCCTTTTCCAGACAGGAGGTGAACAACATAAAGCAGACAATACCTGATATAAGAAAGAATCCTGCAGGGTTTTACAAGGAAGTAGAGTCCTGCCTACAATCATCCGTGCTTACCATGGGTGATATAGACTTAATATTCCCGGTGATCCTGCCAGCAGACATATGGAAAGAAATAAGGAAGGTAGACGACGCAACGGCCTTTGGTACCACATGGGCGGACTTGATAATAGAAGATAGAAATAAAGCGGTTGGAGGGACACCAGGAGCGAACCTGGCAGCGTTACCAGCACGTATAGTACAGAAGCTAAAAACAATTGTCCCAGAGAAAAGAATCCAATGGGACAAATTGACTGCATGTGTACAAGGCAAAGATGAGTTGGCTACAGATTATTTTAATAGATTTGAGGAAGTATTCACAGACTTCAGTGGGCAGGATGTGGGTTCAGAAGCAGGAAAGAGGTTATTTGTTGACAAATATGTGAGGGGGTTAAAACTTCCAATTCAGGATTTAATAATGACATCAGAGAGTGCATGGCAAGCAAAAACGTTGGGCAAAGTACTGCATATGGCCCAATATTATGAGCGCAGAGTGACTACAGGAAAAGGAAAAGAAGAGAGGGGTAGGGTAAATCTAAAGACGCGAGTATTAATGCAGCAAGTAGTAGGACATAATAGAGGGTGAGGGAACGCACAAGGAAGGAGTAGTTCGAATATGCATGGGGGAACAGTGGGACTGAATTAGTGTTCATATTGTAAAGAGGAAGGACATTGACGAGCGCAATGCCCGCATCTACAGAATAGAAATGGGTCTGGTCAGAGGAGACAGCATAGAGGACACCCAGGAGCGAATGGACCAAATAGGAATAGTATGCAGCAGCAGCATCATAATAACGGAGGTAATCAAAACCAAGTCCAAAACCAAAATGCCCCAAACCAGAGTCAGGGACAGCAAAATCAACAATATGGAAATCAGAGTGGGGGAAATAGAGGGAAGAGTGGAAATGTTTTCGATACACAGCCAAACACGTATTACAGTAATAGTAATGATTAGACATCGGACGATGTGTTATCTCCCCAATAGGACAGCACAGGACAGGGGTCGGAACCAGTGTCTATTCCCGTGAATCAGAGAGGACCCTATGTAGAAATGAGAGTCGGGAATGAGGAGTACAGCTTTCTTGTAGATACAGGAGCACAGAAGTGTTCAATAGACCATCACTTGGTTCCGGAATACCACTTACAGGGCAAAAGAATATTTCTGTAGGGTTCGCAGGTACACCAGTCATAGACTCAGTGTCCAAACCAGTCCCGGTTACCATAGGACCATTTACTGAACATTGTCCTTTCCTTCTAACAGAAAATTGTGGAGAAAATTTGTTGGGATTAAATTTGTTGAAAAAACTAGGTTCTGTTATACATTGCACGGCAGACGATATGACCACGCAATACCCCTGTGTCAGAATTCATGTCTGAAGCGTTACCAGGGGAGCTAAGTAAAGTACCAACCTGTATATGGGCAATGCATGACAACGATGTGGGATGTTTAAAGATAGAGCCAGTAAATATTATTTTGAAAGAAGGTGTTACCCTACCGCAAATACCCCAATACAAAATTTTGGTTGAAGGTGAGAAAGGATTAAAGAGTATTGTTACTGATTTGGTGAAATTAGGGGTAATCGAGGAAATCACAGGCAGTACATGCAACAGCCCGATTCTTCCGGTTTATAAAAAAAGAGGTATTGAGTTACCATACCGTTTCATAATTGATCTACACGCATTGAATAAGGTAGTAGATCCGCAATTTCCTCTAGTGCCAGACGTCACTACAATATTGACAATGATACCTGTTTCAGCAGAATATTTTAGTGTAGTAGATTTGAAAAATGCATTCTTTAGTATTCCAGTGGACAAGGACAGTAGATATTTGTTCGCGTTCACATTAGGAGGACGATCATTTACATTTACGCTGATTCCGCAAGGTTATACGGAAAGTCCAAGTATTTACAGTAGAGCATTAAAAGAACAGCTAGACATGCTGGAATTACCCATGGGTTGTGTACTTTTGCAATACATAGACAATCTATTGCTAGCTGCAGACACTGAGGAGATTTGTAAAGAAAGCACTGTATTACTACTGTCACACCTAGCGGCACATGGCCATAAAGCTAGTTTGAAGAAATGTCAGTATAATCGAAAGGAGGTGTTTTATTTGGGCTATCTACTTTCAAAGGGAGGGAGAAGACTAACGGCAGAACGCATAGAAAGTATTCCTTGTATGCCTATTCCAAAGACACAAAAAGGAGTCAGAGCCATAATAGGCATGGCTTCATATTGCCGACAATGGATTGGCAATTTTGCGTTAATTGTGAAACCATTAGTGAATTTAACTAGAAAGGATGCGATTATGCCTTTGCAGTGGGATGAGGAATGTCAGAGAGCATTTGATGGATTGAAAACTGCATTATGCTCAGCTCCAGTTTTGGGTACGCCGAACTATGAGAACATTTTTAGACTATTTGTGTGTGAAAGTGAAGGATGTGCATTGGCGGTTTTGACACAGGAACAAGGTGGAAGAAATAGGCCGTGCGACTATTTTTCTTCTGCGCTGTACCCTGTAGCGCGCGCACTACTACGATGTTTGCGATCTGTCGCGGCGGCTGCTGCATCAGTGAAACAAACGGAACGGATGGTATTGGGGCACACTTTAATTCTGATGGTGCCACATGCCATAGATGTTCTATTAAATAGGACACAGACGCAACACCTAACCTCTGCTAGATTGACAAGATATGAGATTATCTTGTTCGCGCCCCATATCCAAATTATGAGGTGTAGCGCTTTGAATCCTGCAGAATTAATGCCACTGACCTTAAAAGAAATTGGAAAGAATGAATCACCCCCCCACAATTGCTTAATGGTCACTGAGGAAGAAACCAAGGGAAGAGTTGATTTAAGTGATATCCACGGAAAGAGCCGGATGGAGAGTTATTTTGTGACGGCTCATGTTTTAAATTACCAGATGGCACGGCAACTGCCGCATACGTTATCACTATCCTAGAGAGTGTTGTAGAAAGTAAAAGAATCCCCTATAATTCAGCACAAGCCGCGGAAATAATAGCATTGACCAGAGCCTGCGAGATTTCTGAAAATTTGAATGTGAATATATATACTGATAGTCGTATGCTTTTGGAGTGGTTCATAACTTTGGTCGACTCTGGGCTGAGAGAGGGTTTCTGACATCACATGGTGCCAGAATTCAACATGGCCCTTTGATTGTACGATTAATGTCTGCACTCACGTTTCCAAAGCGCCTAGCAATATTGAAATGCGAGGCACATAAAAAAGTAACATACAAAGTAGGAGAGGGAAACGCGTTTGCAGACAGAATTGTGAAACAAACTGCCACTGATTTGAATACCAAGATGATGACGGTTCAGACAGAGGAAGTACCCTGTATGATAGAAGATTCAGTTGTGACTGTCAAAGAAATGCGGGCCGAGGCTACGGCCGATGAAATACAGGGATGGGCAGAGGGATCTGCTGAGTTGGATCTGGAGGGTTGTTGGGTAGACAAGGGAACTAGAAACTGGATGTTGCCAAATTCGTATGTGACTGCAGTGGTCACAATGGCCCACAGCCCTACGCACATCTGTGCCAAAAAAATAATACAGCACCTTTCTAGAGTATGGCAGAATGTAAACATAAAAAAGAATGCAGAGAGGTTGGTGCAGAACTGTATCACGTGTTTAGAACACAATGTAGGAAAGGGAACAGTGACTCCAACAGGCAGTTTTGGCCCGCCCTCCATGCCATTTGAGGTAATCCATTTTGATTTCATAGAGATGGAGAGGTGTCAAAACTTGAAATACGTCTTGGTGGTGATCTGTGCATTCAGTAAGTGGGTGGAGGCATATCCTTTGAAAGATTGCACAGCAATGAGTACGGCAAAAGTAATGTTGAAGGAGTAATTTTCCAGATTCGGCTTGCCCCAAGTCCTATGGTATGATAATGGACCACATTTTGTGGGTGCAGTGGTATTACAGATATGTGCTGGTCTCCAGATTGATAAGAGATTCCATAGTTCAAGGCATCCGACTTCTGCCGGTCTTGTGGAGAGGCACAACGGGATTCTTAAATCAAAGATTAGCAAGATTTGTGCGGGAAGCAAGTTGTGTTGGGTGGATGCATTACCAATAGCACTATTATGCATGCGTACGTCTGTACAGGCTAAAACTGGGCTCTCCCTGTACGAATTCGTAATGGGGAGGCCGGCAAATGTTTGGTGCGCACCTCAGCCAAAACGACTTAGTGAGATAGAACATCCTGTGCTTAGTACTTATTGTGGCCTTTTAATGCAGAAATTGCGTTTGATTCATCAGCAGGTGCAGGAGGCATTACCAGTGAGATACACTGGTCCGGGGCACGCGCTGGAGCCAGGAGACTGCGTGCTGCTAAAAAACTTTGAAAGAAAGTCATCATTAGCACCCAGGTGGCGCGGGCCCCATCAAATACTTTTGACGACGCAGACGGCAATACGGGTGGATGGAAGGAAGTCGTGGATCCATGCCACCCATCCCAAGAAGATTCCAACTGCACTGAAAGTCTTGCCTGACACTGATGACCGGAAAGAGACAGCGGTCCCAGAAACGAAAGAAACTGTTGCCAGTGAGCAGCCACCTAATCTGCCAAAACGAGAAGTGAAACTGAGACGATTGCCAAAGAGGGGGAAGGGCAAAGAGTGCCCCAACGTTGCCCAGCAGAATCGACATCACTGCTGACCGACGCAAAATCTGCCTTGCAGATACCAGCAAAACCAAATCGTGTACCCCTTTGGCGCCCACCAGCATTTGCCAGCACACAAAAAAACGGATCTGCATCGCTGGTGCGGAGCACACCAGCACCTGCAGTAGCGCCACAGGCTGACTTCAAGCCTGAATCTGAAAGTGCACCGGCACTGTTCACGGATGATACAATACCAGGCGATACAACCTGCGGCCTCGGAAGACAAGGTGATCCGCAGTCTTTTTGGTGTTTATGTCAACCTCTGGTTCAGCTCATGGACGGAGAAGGAACCAGAGGTGTAGAGGAGAGAAGCATGAGAATTGTGCAAATCGGACAATTCAAGACTTGCGGCTCCTCGGTGCGATCATAAAAAGTACATGTGTCCGGAACCAGAGCGGACAAGCTGGGCGCACATGGTACTATGGCAAATGAGATAACTGATTAACAGTGCATGTGTCCAGTACCAGAGCGGACAAGCTGGGCGCACATGATACTAATGTGATAAGATAACTAATCAAAGGTCCTCTGAGCAGTGAAAGAGGGGACAAGTGATCTCGCCTAAAACGAATAATCGAATCCAGGCTAAAAAGGACAGGCAGAGCTGAACTGTGACAATTCCATTGAACTTATAAACAACAGAGCAAGCGCGACGAAGAGAGATATCCACAACGAACTGTGATAAGGAAGAAGAAGGACGACGAGAAACATGCCAGGACCGTAATAGAGAATTACGACATTTGTAAACAATGGATTTTTTGCTTTAAAGTTCACGAGCTACTGCACGTCCTCCTAGCACCAAAGAACTACAATCCCCAGAAGAATTGTAGTTCTTTGGCACTACTTACCCAGAAACCCAGCGTGAACGTGACGGCGCGCACGGGCAGGCACAGTCCTTTTCAGTCTGTGCAAGGAAGCGCAAGGGAGTGCCGTACACGAGCGAGCGTAAGTTTCACTTTTCCATTGTTAATCCTCACACCACTAGGGCCTTTCCGTCCCATACCATCAATTAGTGGTAGTAGGAAGTAGAAGTGAACTAGGCTGTAGACCATAGAATCCCTAGTAAAGGAAAGAGGAAATCATGGGCCAAGTATATACCTTTAACACCAGTCAAAAAGGGAGGGAAGGAAAAGGAGGAAAAATGGACCACAACAATAGGCTGCAGAGCCTTAAAGTGGGGCTTCTCAATACGCGATCACTAAATAAACATGCGTACAACATCAATGACCTCATAAAGGAGAAAGACCTGGATATCTGTTGTATAACAGAAACCTGGCTAAAAGAACCAATCGGCCCCGTATGTGAAGCTGTGGTTCCAGAGGGGTACATTATGTACAACACCAATAGAGAGACGGGAATGGGAGGAGGGTGGCCATTATAGCCCGAGAAACTTTGAAACTTTTTAATGTGGACTTTCCGTGTATGGGCTGTGAGACTATCCACCTAAAATTAATCTATACACCAAATGATAGCCTAAATATTATAGTTATATACAGACCCCCCCTCATTAGTCTCTGACTTTGAAAATGAAGTTACCTCTCAAGCCTCAAAACTTATATCCACTAACTCATCCATGCTGCTAGTTGGTGATCTGAACAGGTGGAGAGGAAATAAAGAGGATAAAGAGGCCATAATGTTGGAAAAAGCAATGAACAACATGGAATTCATTGTAGCCAACAATGAACCCAATACCCCCCAAGGAAACCAACTAGACTGGGTTCTTACTAATAACCTGAAAACAGTCAATGTGCTCACAGAACCATGTATATGGTCCGACCATTACTTAGTCACTCTTGAAGCACAAATGAAGAAACAGGCACCGTACCCTGAAAACCCTCACATTAAAACATGGAGCAGAAACTTTAAAAATCTTGGACCTGAGATCCTGAAATCATGTCTACAGAATATCGCCGGGTCATTCGCAGAAAAGGACAACTGAGAGTGTATGCTGGGAAAATATAATAAATACATGCAGGAAATGGTTGAAGAAAACGCTCCTCTTAAACAAAAACTGGTTAGAAAAAATAGTAACCATCAAAAGTGGTACACTGAAGAGCTAAGTAAGCTTAAGCAGGAAAAAAGACCGAAAGAAAGGTTATGGCATCAACAGCCTACACCAGCGAACAAAGAACAGTGGGAAAATGCCAAACTCAGTTATAGGAAAGGCATAAGGGAAGCCAAAAGAAACTATTATAACAAGGAAATAGATGGAGCAAATAATAAAACCAGAAAAAGCTTTGAAATCCTTAAAGGCTTCGAAAAACCAATATCACTTTCCCCGCCACACACTCCCACAAAAGAACAGTGTGATAAAGTCCAGGAAGCTTTCGCAGCTAAGATCTCGAAGGCACGTAAAAACATCATCCTAGCCAGGAAAGAAGGGGAGGCCATAACCCCCCAAAACAAGATTAGCATTCCTGAAGGAAGAGAGAGCTTTAGTTTCCTCCCCATATCTGAGGAAGAACTTTGTGAAACCTTAGCCAAAATGAACCCCACTTCCTGTGCAGAGAATATCTTACCGTCTAAAGTTATACTAGACAATAAAGAAATCTTTGCACCAGTATTGACAAGGATAATAAATGCCTCTTTCAGGGAAGGGGTAGTCCCAAAAGAAATCAAGAAGGTAACAATAACCCCCTTAGTGAAAAAACAAGGGCTGGATCCAAAGGACCCGAGCAATCTAAGACCCATAACAAACTCTAACTTTATATTGAAGGTCTTAGATAAAATCGCCACTAACCAATTGCAAAAACATGTCGAAGACCAGAATTTATTACATGAACAGCAATCAGGTTTTCGAGCTGCATACAGCACCGAATCGGCGATGCTTGCTCTTCAGACTCATATGTTAAATCTGATAGATAATGGTAACACCTGGATTCTTATGCTGTTAGACCTAAGCGCAGCTTTTGACCTGGTTGACCATCAACTCCTGCAGGAGGCACTGGCAAGAATAGCCGGGTGTTCATCCAAAGCACTGGAGTGGCTAGCATCCTTTTTGAAGGATAGAAGCGCCAGGATTCATTGGGGTGACATCTTCTCGGAGGCAGCCCCAATCCTCTACGGCGTTCCTCAGGGTGCTAGCCTGTCTCCCTTATTATTCAACCTGTACATCAGAGGTTTATGTGAGATTCTAGAACAAATCGGCGTGTTCTTTACGAACTACGCCGATGACACACAGCTTGTATTTGAACTTAAAGGAGAGTATAGCATAGACAGTGCCAAAATATCAAAAGTGTACAATATTATTGACAATTGGATGCAACGCCATTGGATGTGTCTTAATAACACCAAGACTGAGCTGATGATCTCTGGGACTCAACAAGCCAGATCTAGATTAGGGATAGAATATCAGGCATTCACTATTAAACAGGCCAAGATCTCAGTGATGCCTCAGGTCAAAACCCTGGGGATGATTGTGGAAGCCTCACTAGGATCAGAGGTACAGGTAAATTACCTGCAGAAAAATAATAACTATTATATGCGACTCATAAGAGCCATAAGACCATTTATAAACGAAGCAAATGCGGCTACCATAGCAAAAGCAGTCATACTGTCTCGTTTGGACTATGGCAACGCCCTACTGATTGGAGCCTCAAAAAGAGAACTTCAAAAGTGTCAGGTTATGGAAAACAACGCAGTTCGTAGCATTAAGAACATAAAAAAAGGGAGCATGTTACAGCAGGAAGAAGATCCCTACATTGGTTAAGAGTGGAAGAAAGAATCCTCTTCAAATCTATGGCCATTGTACACAGATGTGTATATGGAGAAGCCCTAAAGTACTTCAAAAAACAGTTTTCACTGTACATGTCCCAAAGGAGCCTCAGATCAGAGAACAAGGCTCTTCTGAAAGTCCCCAGAGAATAAGCGCGCATGGAGGGGGAAAATCCTTTCCAGTCATGGCCGCAATCTGCTGGAATAAATTACCACCAAACCTAAGGCAGGACGAGAATTACTTAAGTTTTAGGAAACTACTGAAAACTCACCTCTTTAGGTGAAAACCAGTACGACACCCACATGTCAGAATGGCTTTGAAACTTGTGCTACTATGAACTAATTTGGATCTTGCCCCCCACCCTGATGCCTGCGGGAGACCGGCGCGTTATAAACTAAAATACATACATACATACATACATACCGGTTCCAGCCTCCTCCTGCACCACCACCGCTGAGAATGAGTCAGTTATAAAGACTATAAGTTTAAGAAAAATGCATGGTAAAACAAATTGCATGCTGGTACTAACGATAATAATGTGCTTTATGAGCGTGGAAGCACTAATATCGACAGCCCCAATATTATGGTGGGTAGAAACAATACACCCATTAGAAATGTTTTTACCAATAATTAATATATCCACTACTGAAAGCCTGGTTCAGGTGATCACTTATACCCTACCCCCAATGGAAGAAAAACACAGGGAAGGTTTTGGAAATAACACCTTACTGCTGATAATGAACATGACACATGCAATCCTGAAGAAAACAAACTGCTGGGTATGTGCCCATTTACCACAGCATGCCGGAAAAGGAATAGTTCTGCATGTAGTGCATCTTTAGGTGCAATGTTCTATGGGAAATGGAATGAGAGTAATACGGGTCATTTAGACAGAACCAACATGAATGAGTTTGAGGAGATAATAATGAAGCCTGTGGGTTGTTCCATTTTCCATAAAGCGCAAGTAATAGCTCCAGAGCCCACGAGCAGAAGTACACGAAAGATAACACGACAAAATAGACGAGATAGATTGTCCCCGTCAGAAAAAACATCTGTAATGACGTTTCGTGTGAGAACAGAAGGGGACAAAGATGCAATTCCCCCATCCTACACAGTGAATTATAGCCCAAGAACTGTCCCTTTTTGTCTAAAAAAGAAAGGTTCTTTTTCAGTCGGAACATATACTGGTTGTATGAATACAGTGGTACTAAGATGGGAAATAGAACCAGTATACGTAGGGGATCCAGTTTATTTTATATGTGGAGAGAAAGCATACCCTTGGTTGCCCAGAAACTGGGGAGGTACCTGTTACCTGGGGCTACTGTTCCCAGGAATATTCCTCTTAGAAACAGCAGCCATGACCAGATTATCCAAAACTAGAGTCAAAAGGACTGACGAAGGTGTTTTAATAGCAACTGATGTAGCGAAATCATTCATTCCATTCTTAGGACAGATAGTGAACTCCTATAATATAAGGCAACTGTCCAGAATCCTAAAGAATACAATAAACACAACAACAGATATATTATTCAACATGACGTTGGAAGAAAGAGGAATCAGGTTAATGATGCTGCAAAATAGAATGGCTCTCGATGTGATCCTGGTTGATTGTGGGGGAATTTGCAAAATAGTGGGATCAGCATGTTGCGTTTATGTCGATGACTATTCCCCCACGATCTTTGAAGCAATAAAGAAAATGCACGTTCTAAACTCTGAACTCCCTACTGGAAAAGGGAGCTGGGGAATAGGATTTTGGTTTTGGGGAATGTTACGATCTTGGGGATGGAAGTTGATCTCAATATTAGTAGTGGTGTTCAGAATATTCCTAACGTGCTGTTGTTGTATACATTGTTTACCCCTAGTTTGCGCTGAGGTAACTGAGGGATGTACGGAAGGATGCATGCATATGATAACAAAGAAAAAACAACCTCATGATCAAACTAGCCCAGACCCAAATGAGATGAGAGCAATAAAAGAGTTGATGGCAATAGATATTGATGAAGACAATGATGCCCACGATAGCATGCAAGACTCAGACATAAGTACTTCAGATTCATCATCGCTAGAGGAGGTTTCAATAAATAGATGAGACGTTTGGCATATGGCTAAAGGAGGGTTTGTCAGTCTAGAAATACGGATACCTCTACTCTGAGACCGCAAACGCATTTTGGTGGCCGTGGGCCAACCGTCTCATGCACGATATGACAAAATATAGGTTTTCGAGTTTGCCAATGAACGGCCATTTTGATGTAACAAGAATCGCCATTTTGTTTTCTAACCATTGCTCATTGCTTTCTGTTCCTATTACTTCGCAGTATATTTTCCACTTACACTGCTCGACTGTGAAACATTGTTGTCTGTATGTGAAAAGGACAAGGCCGCAGGGCCGTGAGGATAACAAGAGTTCGCTGAAACACAAACGTAGGCAGCGCCAGGAAGAATGCCCGGCTCCCTCCCGAATGTAGCCTTGAAGCAGAGCTGCAGGGAATTTAATCATTTCACGGCTGCCAGACAGTCTCGTTATATGGTAGAATATGTTAGAATAATACTGCTAAAGGCTTGAATTATGCTTTTCTTACGGCCCCCCTTTGCTGGGCCCGCTAGAGCATGTCGGCTCCCAGGACGCGAATAGCACCTGATAGATAGCAAGGTCCGGAATGCAACTCCCCCCGTATATAGTTCGCTTCCAAGAACAGAAGCGCCGTGTTCTATTCAAGAACCGAAAGATGCCTTTGCACTCACAAATTACAAATTGTTACTAGAATAGATGTTTGAAGGTGTCATAGTGGTCGGAGATGTCCATCATCACACTAAGTTCAAAGAAACCCAATAAAGGGGGGTGTTAAACATGTCATAGCTGATTGTTTGATATGCATTTTGTATATATGTAACTGATGTACCTAATTCGCTCTCTTGTGTCCCTCGGGGCGTGAGACCGAGTTGGCCAACTGAGACTTTTGCTTTGCAATAAAACCCTAGCTTTGGGAATACAACCTCGTGTCTGGAGTCTCTATCGTGTGTGGTGACCCGCCTTGTTTCCATAGACGTCAGGGTCCCCTAGGGGCCCCTTTCAACACTTCTCTTCAGAGAAATAGAAAAGGGTTTTCCAATCACAGAGTCTTTCTTAAAAAATAACAAATGTTCTTTATATCACACCTGGTTGATAGTTCAAACAAAAATGTCTTCCAAAATGTTCCTTTTCCAGGATGCTTAACTTTCTTCCAACACACAAATTCCAAAACATAAATGCAAATGTTCTCTTATCATAGATAACTTCTTCTTGTCAAAATAACATGTTACTTTTTCTCAATACTACTTCTTGAAAATAAGATTAGTTTGTCAGGATAGAAAACCACAACTTGCTTCATTGATACTACGGTTTGTCAACATTAAATACAGCATATACATTCTTTTCATTCAACAAAGGTTCTTTCTGTAACTGTTTCTGACACAGGGTTACCAAACCACCAACTTCTTTCCTGGTCCACTCACCTGCCAGGACTAATTTCTATAGGCCCTCTCCTGGTAGACTCGCCTGCCAGGAGAAAAACTGCTAGCACTAACTTCAACTTGTTGGTTTCATTACAGTCCTCTCCACACCAGTTTTCTGACTTGGTTTCACAATTTATTGACTGCTGGCAAAGTGAGATACATGCTTTTCCAGAACTACATCGCTTAAAAGGGAACTCATGCCTTGATTGTATTGTTAATGGTCTCTCACAATCGTTTGGCTGTTGGCAATGCTGCACATGAACATATCCCAGGGTTAGTCTTAATCTTTTAGACCTGTAGTTTATTGGCAACAGGCATTGATGGTGAGAAACCCTTCACAATGGTACTTTGTCCACAGTCTCTTGACAGTCTCTTGACTGTAGGCAATACTAGTTCCTACCTTTCCCTTCTTGGTATTTGCACAAAGACTTATAACATTCTTTTGGCTGTAGGCAATACTGGTTCCAACCTTTCCTCCCAGGGAGTGTGCCCAAAGACGTTCTTCTTTGCAACTTATCTTTGATAGTTTTCCTTAATTTTACATGCATTAAGCACATCCTGATTGGATTCATTAAATGTTTGGTATTCACAAACATTAGGTTGTGATTGCTTTCTCTCATGGAGTGCCCCAGTATTGCTACTCTCTCTGTGTACACTCACCAGCTCATCATGGCAGCTCCTACCAGCTGTGCAGTCCTATGGGAGTGCTTTGGAAGTCACTCTGTCCCTTCTCCCACTTAAGCAAGCTTCAGGTACACAGGGCAGAGGTCTCGGGGAGCAATAAACACTAAGTTGATCTCCTGCAGTTTCTCCAGTCTGCTTCGCGTTGCTTCGGTAACGTGTCTTCCTCGCAGCTGGACTTCTCCTTAGTATGGTGTCTTCCACTGCACATACTCAGCAGTTCTTTGCATTTTCACACATTGGAGTTACTGCTTCTCGCGGGTTTCTCTTGTTGGCTGCACCAACACCATGGAGGGCTTGAGCTTCCTCTACTATTCCTCCCTCACAGATCCAAACTGCTTCTTCCTCTGCTTCAGCTGCATCACAACACAACCACAACTGCTTTCATAACCTCTCCAGAACAGTCTTATACTGGGCTTTACATTTCCTGCCCAGGTGCTCTAATTGGCAATGACTAAACCACATCTTTGCATACTCACAGCTCTGAGTCGCCATTGTCTTCACCACAGTACTTCTGACATTATGGAATTGGAATTCTTAAAGAATACAAGCAGTCCTAAACATCTCCAAGAAATACCACATATCTGCAGCCAGACGTAACATCCAATTGCTCCTCATCTGAGAAAGCATCATATTCAAAACATTAGCATTGACCCACAAATGTATCTCAAACATTGCCATACCTATTTGTCCAAAAAGTTATCTAAGCCCCAATCAGCCAGCCCACCAGGAATGCCTACTCACACTTACTCGTCAGCCCTAGATATAGGTGCCAGAAATCAGGGGGAAACAGCTTCCCAGTGATCGCTGCCAAATTATGGAATGCCTTCCCGCTGGCCTTAAAATCAGACATCCAAAACCACAAACAAACCTAACACTCTTTCTTCCCACACCCTCCAAAGTCCACACAAACACAAACTAGAAACACTGCCACTCAGACTTCTTGTAATAGCGCCCAGATGTGCCCAGGCTTGGCACGCTTCATAAATGGCAAAACAAATGCATACATTAAATAAATAAATACATTAGTGATATTAAGTTGTTCTCTTTTATATTCAACTATATTAGATTGTTCTATATACTGAGAGTTACCAGAGTAAGGCAGTTCTGCATACAGTGTGTTAAGTTTCACTTTAGGGGGAGATGTTCTCACTCCTTAGCCTCTAAGGTACCAACTTGCTTTTGTTTAACTGGCTCATTATAGCAGGTTTCTGGAAGCTTGATATTAGAGGGATTGGAGCATTGATAGTACTGCATTCAATATATGGGATGATTTCCTCCTGAACTTCAGAAGACAAATACTGCATCTCTCCTAGTGGAGTCACCACTTCCCCTGGATAGCTGTCTCCTCCCATTCGATCCTTCCCTCTGATACCACCCCCAGGATTAGGATCAGGTAGTGAGTGTCTTCCCCTGGCCACAAGGGAGGAACCATTAGCCTGGGATTTGGGGATGACTTCACAGATTTCATCACAGTTAGCAATGCAAATATTTTCAATGGGCCTTCTTACGACCCTGGAGGTAACCATGGCGATATTAGTGCCATGGTTGCCTCCAAAACCTTACCGATTCCGCCATGGTGAATAGAGCAATTACCGCCCCATTCCAAGGTTGGCGGGGGCGGTAATTCCCCATTCACCATGGCCCTTCCCATTCCCATTTTAGCCCCCATAGGGCTCAATGGGAATGGGAAAGGCGGTAATAATGGTACCACAAATTGCGGTACCGTTATTACCTCTAAAGTCCCTTTGCGGGTCCCATCCTTAACGGCTGGTTTTACTAGCCGTTAAGGGAGGACCTGAAAAGGGAACTCGTAATAGGGTGGTAAGGGATTACCGGTACCGGTGCTCTTACCAGTACCGGTAATCCCTTACCGCCCGGGTCGTAATGAGGCCCAATGTATTGCCGCTATCTGTATTTTCCAAAACAACCTGTATTCTTTGATATTATTCAGCAAGGACCATACAATTCAGCTCAATGCACTCTCATACATATCTGTATTGTATTGTATTGTTTGCATTGTATTGTTTATTTATTTATAGAGCACACCTGGCCATTAAGCAACTGGGCGATTGCAAGAAATAAAAACTTGGGTTACAGGTACAAGAATATTGTACAATTCTTATGTTACAGGATCATATATCAGGCATTTCTTAAGTTACAATGCCACATGACTTGCAGTGTCACATGGCTTACAAGTAGGATATGTTACAGTTTCAAATATTTACATTAAATATACATAATATTTGGTACAGTTGAGGCATTTAACAGTCGTTAGTGTGAAGCCATAGTTTGACGTTAGCTTTGAACACATGGAAGGAAGGGGTAGCTCTGAGTGAGTCTGGGATAGAGTTCCAGAGATGAGCTGCTAGTACTGGAAAGCTGGTCCTTCCAGTTCTTTTCAGTTTGAAGTTGGGGATTTTGATACTATTTGAGTGGGCCTTTCTGATAGGGCGTTCGGAAGTGTGCTTTGTGAATTTCTCTGTGAGGTATACAGGTGCTTTGTTGTTCAGACAGTTGTGTGTAATGTTCAGAGTTTTAAGTTTAATACGGTCGTTGATAGCCAGCCAGTTGACAGCTCTTCTTTGGTCAGATATGTGTTGCCCTTTGAGGATTCCTAGAGCTGTTCTAAGGGCATTGTTCTACAGAGTTTGGAGTTTGTTGGTGTTGTGTTTACTGGTGCCTAGGTACAGTGCATTGCAGTAGTCTTGAAGAAGATGAGGGCTTGCGCTATCGTGGTACAGCTGTCTGCAGATAGGTATGGTTTGCAGGTGTGAATAAGTTAGCAAGTGTAGCTAGTTGCTGAGGCTGTAGCATTAACTTGCTTGTCGAGGGTGAGAGCTGAATCTAGGTAGAATCCTAAGGTTTTAACTTCCTTGGCTACCTTGATTTTGATATCGTCAATAGTGATGGAATTGTACGAGTGGAATCATTTGTTAAGTTTACTGGTAGACCCAATGATTACGAGCTCAGTCTTGTCGTTGTTAAGACAACGGCCATGTGTGGCCATCCAGGTTTGGATGATTTGGTAGATTTTATTTATGTGGCTGGTGTCATTGTTGTAGTCTCCCCTGGATTGGGATAAGAATCTGGGTATCATCAGCGTAATTGGTATATGAGACCCCTAGTTTGTCCAATATATCAAAGAGAGGCTTTGTAAACATATTGTACAAAGTGGGGGAAACACATGAACCTTGAGGGACACCACAGGTGATGGGGACTGGATCCGCTGCTGATGTAGGTGAGAAGACTCTTATGGTTCTCTTATCCAAGAATGAGTTTATCCACGCCGTGGCTTTTGTGGAGAAATTGGACACTTATTTGAGGTGGTTACAAAGTACCTTTTGATGTACCAGGTCGAAGGATGCTGATAGTTCTAAGAGTAGGAGAATAGAAATGTCTCCTCTATCTTTACGTTCATCTAGTTGGTTTTTGAGATCAAGGAGAGCCGTTTCGGTTCCATGACTCTGTCTAAATCCTGATTGTCTGGTCCCTAGTAGATTGTTGATCTCCAGGTAAGATTGGATCTGTAGATATGCAGCTTTATCTAAGATTTTGAGGAGGAATGGGACAGTTGTTATGGGCCTGTAGTTCGTCGGGACATTAGGGTCCAGATTTGCTTTTTTCAGGAGAGGTAGTATCCAGGCATCTTTGAGGTTGGTAGGCACAGAGCATGATTTGAATGATGCATTGATAAATGATGTGATGAAAGGGGCTAGTTCATGTACAGCCTCTTTAATAATTGGGGTTAATAATTGGGGCTGGACAGGTGTCACCAAGGCAGCGAGACGGTTTAAGAGACGTAATGATATTCTTAGTTTCTACAGTAGAGATGGCTCTAAAACTGAATTGGTTAAGAGGTTTAGTTTGGTTGGTAGCAGGTTCCTGGAGGATGGTTTCTTGCGTGGAGAGGGCAATATTGTGGAGGGAGGATTTATCTTGTAACATTGTGATTTTAATGCATAAGGCCTTTTGAATGTTTGTGCACCAGGCTTTGTCTTTGGTACAAGAGTCTATGGGTGCAATTGGGGATTCTAATTCTCTCAGGATAGAGAAAATTTCCCTGGTATTCGAATTCGCTTTTTTGATTCTGTCATTAAAGGTATCTTTTTTAGCCTGAATTATTTGTTTTTTGTAGTTGTTAGTAAGGGTAGTGAGGAGATTTTTGTTATGTGAAGAAGGGTTTCATCTCCAGGAGGCTTCTGCGTGTCGTTTCTCTTTGTGTAGGGCTTTTAGCGTAGGAGTGAACCAGGTATTAAGATGGACAATGGGTTTAGATTTGGTGAGCTTCAGCAGCTCAATGGCGTCAATTGCTGAGTTGATGGTGTTGTTGTACAGGTCAGCAAGGTCATTAGGGTTAGTCATCAGGCTGGAGTGATTAGTGATAGGTTGGATCAGTGGGAGGAGGTTTGAGAGTGTTATATTTCTTTTGGGGTGAGGGCAGGAGGAGCATGTAGTTTGGTAGATTTAGGTTGGGGAAGGTCTGAAATGGTCAATGAGATCAAGTAGTGATCAGTCCATATGCACGGTTTGATTGCCGTTATGAAGGAAGCGTAGTTGCTGTCTGCAACCCAGTCCAATGTACGGCCTTTAGAGTGCATGGGGCCGTTATTCCGTATGGTGAGGCCTGCTTCCAAGATGGTGTTGGCTATGGTGGAGGCATTGGTGTCTTTTGGGTCATTGTAGCCTAAGTTAAAATCGCCTAGTAGAATGATTTGTGTTCCCGGTTTAGCATTAGTGTTTAAGAGGGTGGTTATGTCTTCTTCAAAGGTGCCTAGTGGACCAGGGGATCTGTATATAAAGTGTACCATGATAGTACGTGAAGCGGACATTTCTAGTTTTAGGGAGAGTAGTTCAGCTGACGGCATAGTGATGCTGTCTATTTCTTTGATGGTGAGGTTTGCTCTGCAGATGAGAGCTGTGCCACCTCCTTTGGAGATTTCTCTGTCTTTTCTGAAGATGGTTAAGCTCGGGGGTATGGCTAGCAAAAGGGCAGGGCCAGCAGCTTTTTGTAGCCATGTTTCAGTAACTGCTAGGCAGTCGAGTTGGTTGCAGGTGATGATGTCGGCAATTTCAGAGGCGTGGACTATTAGAGATCTAGCATTGATGAGACCTCCCTTGAGGTTGTGTGTTACTTTAGAGTTATTGCTAATGTGTACCTTGTTGGGCAAGGTTTTAGGAGACTTGGTGCAGGGTATTTGATTGCAACTGGGTTTCCTTATGTGCGTGTTACGCCTGGTGTGTATTGGCTCATTCTTAGGGAAGCCGTGAGGTAGGTGGGCGCGTGGTGATTTGGGTAGTCTGGTGCCTAGTCTGAGGTTCCTTAGTTCAGTAGGACAAGCCTGGTTAGGTTGAGTTTGGGTGAGGGGAGCGGGCTGTTGTGGTGGTAGCTGTGTGTGCATCTTTCTGGTCAGATCCCTTTCTATAGGCAGTTTGTGGTGGGTGGCTACCATGATAACTAAGGCGGTAAGTGTAGAGAGTATGGCTAAGTAGCATATAGGTGTGTTAGACATGGGAGATGTCATAACATTGTGATCTTGGGTTACACAATGTATACATGTACTGGCATCAGTGACGTTGCAAATTCCACATTGCATACCAATAGCCCATAAGCGTTTTTCACTGTATTTTTATGGGTGTGTGGTTTGATAAAAGATTGATATTTGGAAGAGAGTCATATTATTGAGGTGGATTGTTTGTTTGATTATTTATTGACCAATGTGATTGAATGTGTACACGGGTCAAAGTGCATGAGGAGAGACATTTTCAGAGTGTTTATATTACATCTTGCCATACATATTTCTAAGGCAACAGCTCCCTCTAGCGGTGACACGTGGTGAAGCAGACAGTCTCTACTGTGCATGACTGCATCAGACAAACATACATCTGGAAATGTATTATATTGTATGACAAGTAGTTATTGATTCCAATTTGTGAGCAAATATCCAGTCTAAAACATCTTGAGAGGTTGCAATAGATTTAAAAATCAACTAGGATCATATGTGGCACAGATATGTTCAGCATGAGCAGTGGGTGACACTGGATCTAGATTCATGGGAAGAAAACATGTGTGGGGAAAGTAGGAGAAAGCCTTTCGGAAAACACTGCTCATTGAACCAATCATTGCAAAAGCTGTATATGACTTCCACTAACAAAGAAGAGAGCTTTATGCTTGTCAATGTTTCAGCTCATCTCTATCCAACTCCAGTTGGTGAATGACAGAGCAGCTGAAAGAAAAACATACATGAATGCAATCACAGAAATTGCTCAGGAGGACATATCAGCAGAATGAACGCACATTCAACATGTTCGTGATCAGAGAGAGCAGGAAATAAAAAGCAAGAGGTCCTCGATAACAATGACGAGCTATTGCCCAAAAAAAGAAAACATTGTGTATACAGCCATATGAAAATATAAGGAGTAGATTTAATGATGATGGTTTTACCAATTATTTGATGATATATGACTATGAACATGCATCTCAAATGAATGCAACACACAGTTGCAACACTTATAAAGGATGCTGATTTAAAAGTTGAATTTGAGGAATTACAGAGCATAAATAAATCAAACAAGGTGAGCACAGCTGGCCCAAGAAATGGATAATGATATTCAAGACATAGACCCATCCACCTTACAATGAACACAAGCACAGGCACAGGGTGATAACATTAAGGTGTCTTTGCAAGAGCTAATGAGAAGATTAGATGAGAATGTGACATTGATAGAAAAGATAGAAAAATAATGCAGGAACTTGATAGTGCAGTGTTGCAAATAAAACACGTGAATAAATAGTTAACTAGCTAGCTGGTATTTTATAAACATAAAGAGAGTGAATGAAATACATGATTTTAAGCACAATAAATGATTCTTTACAAAAGCATTCAAAAACAAAAATGAATTACTAGCCTTGAGTGTTTGTGTCTTGTCAGGTGAGTCTGATTGAATATAGGCAACTACTAGTATAATGGAAACAACTAAAGATAATTAAAATTCAATAGAAATTGAAAGTTCATAGACAAATGAGACCAACCTCCACGCATTTGGTTCTCACAACAGTCTAAATCTGGAAGTTCACAGAGAGAAATTCCTCCTTTCAGAGATTTAGACTTTACTGAAAGAGAGGTGTCCCCATAAGTTGGTTGTTAACGATATCGTGGTTTTGACCATTATGAATATGGATGTGGACTTCAGTATTCGTATAGAGTCTTCCCACAGGAATGGGAAGAGGAAAATCAAGTTGTCTATAAGGATAGTATATCCTCAGGAACGCCATCTAGCTCTAGACAAAGAGATAAGAAAAATAACATCTTATGTGCAGGATATAGAACCACATACCGAATACCTGTGGTTTTTCAAAACAAGACTATTTGGGTACAGCTAGACAATGGTAGTAAAATCTCGGCTATACAAGCCAGTTTGTTATTAGAAGGCTGGAAGATCGTAGTTTACAGGGAACTAAACTGTGTAGACAGACAACCTGAGAAACATCCCATTATTGTTCTTAATGTCACCAATTCGGGAAAGAGTTATTCAATACAGGTGACAGTGACAGCTGATCTTCCCAGTGCCTTACTTTTGGGTACTGCATTGTCCACAACGCCTTGTTGGACTTGGGGCCTCAATACCTTCAACTCTCTCTTACTAAATATCTTCCTTCTCATGCTCTTGTCTCATCCGCCTCCAACTCCCTCAGGGACAGTCGCTTCTCCAAGCAATGAGTTGGTGGTAGATCTCTTTCTTCAGCTGGGGCCTCCCTCTGGAACACCCTCCCTGCCTCCCTGAAATTTGAGGAGAATCATCTCTGGTTCCGGAAGCACCTCAAAACCTTTGTCTTTGATTCTGCTGTCTCCCCTCCCCTCCCCCGCCAGTCGCTTACCTGCACTGCCTTCCTGGCAACCCACGCACTTGGGGACTGTTTTATGTGTGCCTACAGCCCCACTAACAGCACTTGACACCTGCTGTCTGCACTTACCCTTGCACTTGCCACCTACTGGCCTTACTTTTACTTATTGTTATTTATTCTACTATCCCATGTACTGCACTATCCCTTCCCCACCCCCGCACTTTTCCCCTTCCCCCTTCCAATGCACTTGCACAATCTGAATGACACCTGTCCTAGTAGGATTGTTGTCTGTCTTCCATCTGTTTCCCCTTCCTTTGCCTCATCGTGCCTTGAAACACTTGTGTATAGGCGCGTTATAAATGCCATATCATATCTTATCATATCATATCATACTGAGCCCATGTTTTAACAAATAGGTTTTTAACTATTGTTAAAAGTGGGAAAAGAATAATGTCTCTACATTTGCCTGGTAAATCAGAGGTCGGTGAAAATTCCAATGAGTGTGGTCTAGTTAATAACTGGAGAGTTGAAAAGTCTAATACAAATGCAGGTGCGGCCAGAATGGAGGGGAAGGCGGAATATGGACCGAAAGGTCAAGTATTTAGGGAAAAGGTATGTGGAGAATCCTGTGGATTCCCCACCAAAACACTGCCTAAAGTCTCCTACGAGGAGGCCAGGAGAGGGCAGACACTTCCTGATCCCAATCATGGGGGTGGTGTACTGTGGGATGAATAAATGGGTGGAGACAAGGCCAGGGCAGTGAGGGGATTTCACAGAGTGAGACATAGTATTTCTCCTTGGAGAGGGATCCAATTACCACTGTGTTGAAGGAGGAATTAGCTTATTTGTATTTGTATTTTATTTATTTATAAACCGCAGAAACCAGGCCCTGGGGCAACCGGGCGCATACTCTTAAGAACATGTTACAGCAAGTGATTACAGTGAATTACACAAAATATACAGCTATATACAAAAATATACAGAGATGTACATAAAGAGTACCATTGGCAGAATGTAGTGCAGGTACAGTGAGCGTTATGTAGAACAAGACCTAAAAGGCAAGGCTACTGGCCTGAGTGAGAGTCTCATAGATCATGAGAGAACAGCCAAGTTTTGACGTTGTTCTTGAAGGATTGGAACAAAGGTTCAGTTCTGATAGGAGTGGGTAGGGTGTTCCAGAGTTTGGAGGCTAAGACAGGGAAGGTCACCCCGCCCGCTTTTTGGAGCTTAAATCTAGGCAAGGTGAGGCTGTGTGTTTGGGCTGCTCTAATAGGCCGGGATGATGTATGTAGTGTGAGGCGAGTGGACAGGTAAGGTGGGGCATTGTTGTTCAAGCATTTGTGGGTCAGGGCTAGCGATTTCAGGGCAATTCTTTGTTTTACCGGGAGCCAGCGTAAGTCCGATCTGACAGAGGAGATGTGGGAGCGTCTTGGGATGTTTAGGGCTGCTCTTAAGGCATTATTTTGTACAGTTTGTAATTTATTGAGGTTAGACTGACTGGTCCCTAGGTAAAGAGCACTACAGTAGTCAATTTTTGCCATGACGAGAGATCTGGCGAGGAGGATGCAGTTGGTCGAGTTAAGGAAGGGTCTGCAGCCGGTGATAAGTTTGCAAGTATAGGCAGATGCTGACCTAACTGCATTTATTTGTCTGTTCAAGGAGAGCGTGGAGTCAAGATAGACGCCTAGAGTCTTGGTGTCTTTGGAGACCTTAATATTGTTGCCGTCGATAGTGAATGACTTGTAGGTTTGATCTAATTTGTTAAGCCGATGGTTGGATCCTAAAAGTCGGAGCTCGGTCTTATCATCGTTAAGGCAGAGTTCATGATGTGCCATCCAGGCCTGAATAACCAGATAGACATCATTAAGGGCTTTGGTGTCTGCTGTCTAGTCTCCCGTTATAGGGATGAGTATCTGAGTGTCGTCCGCATAATTGGTATAGGAGACACCCAGATAGTCAAGCATGTTAAAAAGGGGCTTAGTGAATATGTTATACAACGTAGGGGATACACATGAACCTTGAGGAATGCCGCAGAGAATGGGGGAGGGGTCAGCAGATGCTTTGGGGGAAAAGACCCTCATAGATCTGTTGCTCAGGAATTAGTGGATCCAGGCATTGGCGGAGTCAGAGAAATGGGCTGCTGATTTAAGGTGTTGGCATAATATTTGGTGGTTGACCAAATCAAATGCCGCAGAAAGATCGAGGAGAAGGAGAAGAGCTAACTTCCCATTGTCCTTTAGTGTATCCATCTGAGTTTTTAAGTCAATCAGCACTGATTCCGTGCAATGTTTGGGGCGGAATCCTGATTGTCTCAAGCCTAGAAGATTGTTTAGTTCGAGGTAATCCTGAACCTGCAGGTACGCTGCCCGGTCCAGGATCTTAAGCAGGAATGGGACAGTTGCGATTGGTCTGAAATTAGTTGGGATGTTAGGGTCAAGAGTGGGTTTTTTGAGGAGTGGAATTACCCAGGCATCCTTTAGGTTGTCCGGGACAATGCCTGTCTTAAAAGAAGCATTAATGAATGCCGTGAAAAAAGGGGACTAATTCATGAGATGCTTCCTTGATGACGAATGCTGGGCAAGGGTCACCTTGGAAATTGGATGGTTTTAACTTGTTTATGATTTCCTCTACTTCGACAGTGGTGAGTGGGGAGAAGGAGAATGGTTTGAGGGAGGGGTTGACTTGGTGAGTGTTGAGTGTTGGTCAGGCCAGAGGTTGGTCATACTGTAAGGCATTCTGTTTGTCTCTGATTTTAGATTGGAGGGTGGCGATTTTACCCAGGAGTGCTGACTGAATATTTGTGCACCAAGAGCTTTCTTTAGTACAAAAGTCGGGGGGGGGGCTGCGGGTGTCTCAAGTTCCTTGAGGATATTAAAGAGTTCCTTGGTGTTAGACTGGGCTGACATAATGCGGTTGTTGTAAGAATCTTTTTTTGAATGGAGTAGAGCTTCTTTATAGTTAAGGGTAGCTATCAAAAGACCGTCCTTATGGGCGTCAGAGTGGTGACTTCTCCAACGTGACTCTGCCGTACATTTCTCTTTACGTAACACTCTGAGCTGGGGGGTGAACCATGAGTTGAGGTGAGCTCGTTGTTTGGGTTTCCTCAGGTTGAGTGGGGCAATGGCGTTGATGGCTGCAAGCACTGACTGGTTGTGCATGTCAGCTAAGGTGATGGGGTCTGTACAAATGTTAGGAGCATTGTTTAAGGTGCGAAGGATGAGGGGGAGCAGTTTTTCCGAAGTAATGTTCTTTTTATTTCTAGTAAGGGTGGCTGGGGCGACCGGAGGCGTAGGTAGTGAGGTTGTTTTAATACTGAAGGTGATGATGTGGTGGTCAGACCAGATGCAAGGAGCGTTGGAAAGTACGCTAATATTGCAGTTGGTGTCACTGAGCCAATCAAGGGACCGCCCTTTAATGTGGGTGGGTTCCTGTATGTGGTGTGAGATTCCTAGATCTGATAAGGTATTGGCAAGGTCAAGGGCCACAGGATCATTAGGGTCTTGGTGTCCTAGATTGAAATCGCCAAGAATGATGGTTTGAGAGTTGGATTTTGCATTGTCGAGAACTAAAGCAGAGATGTCATCCACAAAGGATGTGGGTGGACCAGGGGGTCTGTATATGAGGTGGATGGTGACAATCCGAGTTTGACAGAGAGAAGCTCTGCGGAATCCACCTCAGTGCTTGGGATGGTTCTAAGTCCTAATGAGTTTCTAGAGATAAATGCAATTCCTCCACCTCCCGAAGTGCAATCACATCTAATAATGGAGTAGTCTATGGGGATGGCTAGGGAGAGTGCAGGGCCAGATGCCGCGTGTAACCAAGTCTCAGATATGGCGATAAAATCGAGTTCCTGAGTCTTGATGAGATCAGCGATGTCCAGAGCATGGGCAGCTAAGGACCTTGCGTTTATTAGGGTAGCTTTAATTAAGCCAGCGTTGCTTGTAGACTCTGGCCCTCATTACGACCCTTGCGGAAATCGGAAAACGATGGCGGAAATGCAATACCGCCATCGAATAGCGCTCGGTGCGACTATGACCTGTCACCGCAAAGTACGAAGCCATTAGCGACACCGTAGTGAACGCCAACGCTAACTGCACCAAGCACGCGCGCGCGCGCCATGCGAAACCGCAAACACCACCATGGCGCAAGGGTACGCCAATTCCGACCCTAGCGGACATGTACCTAACGCCATCAGGCATGGCGTAATGTACCATTCCGCCATGGTGAGAAGTACGGCATCGCGAATCAACCGTAAACGGCCCCACTGAGTGCCTGTACACCGCTCCCTGCCCACAAAGTACAACTCCCCGTAGGTGCAATGAAGTCACAATGCAACCATTGAAATGTACAAGTCACCCATGCATGGCAACGAACAAAAGAAACACAAGAGGGGCCAATGGGAGCTGCAGGGCACAGATGGCACGAATACAGAAGCCATCCCAATGGACATGACCACAGTCCCCCACCAAGAAACGCACGCAAACACAGGCACCTGTGACCAGCAATATTCCGAGAATCACATCATTCCACCAGTCCACCTGGCTGACCGGCATCTGTTACACAAAACCCAATCCCCCGCCCCTGAGCATGACAACATTCAAACTGTCATATAGGCAGCCCCCATCCCTGACCTCACGGGCTTAGTAGGCAAACGCGCCCAGTACAGTACCACGCACCTAAACCCCGAAGCTGGAACCCAATGCAGATCTCCTCACAATACATCGCCCCCCAAATAGGCATATGCCACATCACTTGCAAAGAAAAACGCTACACGGGCCAAATCAGAATAGAAATTTTATGCACATCAAAGTCACCAAGCCCATACAGCCATCAGGCCATGAACTCCAAAACACTAATCACCATTGTGGGCTGCATCCGCAAGAAATGACCAGCCACTACTTGTGTGTCGCCCTGTTCCCCCATGGTACACAGAGCCACATTCACGTACGAAAAGGCAACATGGAAGCGCACAGAACCGCAGGGCCGTCCCAATGGGGAGGCACTAGTCCAGCTGAAAGGCCGAAATGTTGCTCCGAGCCACCAGTACTGCGTAAGGGCATGTGGGCCATTGGCGATCGTCCCATAAGATCGTAATGCTGCTCCACTGATTAACACGAAGCAGCAGGTGTCGGGAGTAAAATCCATCTGCAGGAGTGGCATACAGATGGCAGTGGCAAAAGGGGAGGAGATACCTGTCAACCAAAAGAAAAGAAAAAGAACAGAATGGCCATCAGAACTACATTCGAACAACTCACTTCAATGATCACACGAAATCCACAGCCATATGCATGCTAGCCCACTCCAAAGGATCATCACCACCCCAAAACCACTTGCGACTCATAACCATCTATATCGAGGTGCAAACACCATCACAAACGAGTGTACCTGTGCATGCGTCTGTCAAAACAGAATCCATCAGATGGGAATGTTAACGTGCATGGACACAAGTGTCTGAGGGCGCGTCGAGACAGGGAGGGCTCAACAAGGCCAGATAGACGATGGTCCCACTATGGCAGCCCTGCATCACATAGCGTAGGGGAGGCGGATAGATCCCAAGAAGCCCTGTACATGGCAAACTCTGTATCAAATCACCTGCCCATGCATCCATTCATCATTCCCTCATCCCGGGATCAAAACGCCTGAATAATTACTCACATAACATTAGAAACATCCATTGAGTCTGTGCGTTATGCAGCCTGCAAAATCCACAGTGCCCCAGCCCGTAATTCCAGTGTTGTGAAGTAACATGTATTTGTGAACGGCCGGCCTCATCGCCCACGTAGCTATTGCGCATCCCAAACTATTCATATCAATCATTGCTTCCTCGCCATGGGCCCTGTCTCAAGGACATTGAACAATAGAACGTTATATTTGCAGTCAGACCTGTGGGCATCTCCTCGCCGCTAGCTGGAAACCGAAAGCGCCGCCCTTCGAATTCCTCATTTGCAACATCACGTCGAAAAGGCATCTGTGGCCGTTTGAAATCACTAATTATTCCATCGAGTGCGGCTGTGTGTGAAAATGGCAACTGCCTTCACCCACAAATGGGACGCCCCGCCCGTCGTTGCAACTCGGTACAGTGATGCATGAGGGCCCACCGTTACTCGAGTACTACGTTCCACTGACCCTTCACAAGTCTGTTCGCGACTGCACAGATAGTATGTGAAACAATGGGACCACAGCAGAATGAACATATCAACCAATCTTACACGGCCATCGGGTACAAATACATGATTGCAATAGCAAGATACCATTCCCCGAATTGCAGCGTTGTGCGCGGGACGTGCTCGGCCAAAGGGGAGAGCAGTTTGCACAGGTGGAATTAATCACCACAGGTGGAGGCCATACAGCCTGAAAACACATAAATTGCACAGCCAGTCTCCTCCCACAACCACACCGAAATGCTACCGGCAGGACTCGCGATGTTGGCCCTGGGGGACCTGATAGCACTGCAAGTGCTCCAACTCCAAGAAGAAGAGGAACACCAACTACAACCAGCCGCACGGAGGAGACGCAGGAGGAGGAGGAGGCCAAGGCAGGGCCAGAAAGGCCAACCAGCACAGCCACTACCACCACGCAGGCAGCCCGCAATCCCACGCCTCCGAGCACATCCGTTCAACCTCACTGATGAGCAGATCCACACCCTCTACCGTCTGGACCGGGACACCATAGCCGCCATTGTGGACAAGACACAGGCTGACCTTGTCAGCATGATAGATAGCCCAACCGCCATCCCACCCCTACTGAAGGTGGTGTCTGTACTCCACTTCCTGGCCACAGGCACCTACCAGCACACAGTCGGACAGTTGCATGGCATTTCTCAACCACTGTTCTCACGGACACTATTGCAAGTGCTCGATGCCCTCCTGCAGCACGCAGACGACTACATCTCTCTACCACGCTCGGAGCAGGAAATTACCAACACAAAAGTGGGATTCCATGCACTTGCCGGCATACCGGGTTGCATTGGTGCCATCGACTGCACCCATGTTGAATTGGTCGTCCCACATGCCATGGAGGCCCAGTACCGCAACCGAAAACAATTTCATTCCCTGAATGTACAAATGGTGTGTGACTCCAACAGGATCATTACACATTGTTGTGCCCGATTCCCTGGATCAACCCATGATTCTATGGTCTTGAGGAACTCTACAATACCACGCTACATGGAGCGACACGCAGGGAACAGATCCTGGCTACTCGGTGAGTCTCATTGCATGCATGATTATGTGGGGTATGTGAATTGGCAATGACCTGGCAGGAAGGGGGGGGGTGTGCGTACGTATCAATGGCATTCCACATCATACGTTTCTCGTCCACATACAGGTGATGCTGGATATCCACTGAAGAGATGGCTCCTCACACCAGTCCGGAACCCACGGGACCAGCATGAGGAGGACTACAACCATGCCCACTCACATACCCGTGTAGTCATAGAACAGGCATTCGGCCTACTGAAGGCTCGTTTCCGCTGCCTCAGCAGGTCTGGCGGGGCACTCCTGTACCGCCATGAGAAGGTTGCAAAGATGGTGATGGCATGTGTCATGCTCCACAACATGTGCGTACGTAGAAATGTGCCCATGCCCCCTGACGCAGAACTGCAAGCACCTGATGATGGTCATGATGAGGGTGGGGATGTGGCAGCACCTCAAGGAGTCCGCGAGGCACCGGAGGCCCGTGACATTCGTCAGCATCTCATTGATGTATGCTTCTAGCACTCACGCCTGGTGGCTGATACATGGACACGGGACTCGTGGCACTGCGTGTGTCTGGGACATGCACAATATGGACTGTACGCCTATGATGGCCTAGTACACAAAGATCAATGTCCACACATCTCATTGGTTGATCGTGCACTTTTTATGGCATATGTGATGTCATGTTGAACACCCTATCGACCCGCCACCCAAGTGAGCCCAACACACCCCCTCCACCCTCCTAACTCCCCCCCGAACACCAGTGTCCAAAGATGCTCATTGTCAGTGGGCTGTCGCTATTGCAAGCCCCCTCTGCGGGTATCAGGGGCACCCCTGCCTGTGGAGCGCAGGTTCCTTCCAGATCTACGTTGGGGGCTGCCCTGGACGGAACTTGCAACGGATGATGTGTCTGCCTGCTCACGTCCATGCATGTCCCTAAGGGTTTGCGAGAGCTCAGTGAGCACACAGCGCACTGCGGCAAGTTCGGCACATACGTCTTTGGACGTCGCATGCAGTTCCCCCCTCAGGCTCTCGGTGCTTCTCTCCATTTGGACTCTCAGGCTCTCGGTGCTACTCTCCATTTGGACTCTCAGGCTCTCGGTGCTACTCTCCATTTGGACTCTCAGGCTCTCGGTGCTACTCTCCATTTGTGCCCTTAGCGTCTCTGTACCTCTCTCCATTTCTGCCCTAAGTGTCTCAGTTGATGTTTCTATGTCTGCCTTAGTGCCCCCACATTCATCGGCATGGTCCTTGAGGAGTGTGGCCAGTTGCTGCTGTTGTACGATTAACTGGTCGAGGGACTGTTGCCTCTGCTGGGCCATGGCCATTTGCGGGGGTGTCACAGAGGGGCTGTTGTCCTCATGTTGCCTTGCCACAGGGCTTGTGGGGGATGGCCAGTCGTCGTCTTGTGGGTGCCCCTGCGTGGTATCCTCATGTTGTACGGGATGGGACAGACAGGGGGATTGGGACAGGTCATGGATGGATCTGACTTCGGCATCCCCGTTTTCTGTGTCCGAGCATGCTGCCATCAATGGGGTGTCACCTATGGTGCTGCTGCCACCAGAGGCAGTGCCTTCTGTGGCATCCATTGGGGGGACCTGTGGTGGTGGTGTTGTGGGCATGCTGGCTGCTGGGGTGCCTGTTGATGTTCCCTCCTCTGTGCTGCCACCTGATTTGTGCTGCTGCCGTGTCTTGATGCGTGCAGCTGAGGTGGAGGGTCTCTGGCCGTTGGTCTTGGCCCTCTTTGCAGGTGTGCTGGTAGGGGTGTCCTGTAGCTCGTCGTTTGGATCGGACCCTGTGGTGGAGTAAAGGAGGGCGAGGGTTATTGATGGGTCTGTGGGAATTGGAATGGCATTGTATCACATGCTTTGGGGTGGTACCTGAGGGTGATTTGGGTCGGGGCCTTGGAGGTGCTTTAATTTGTGTGTGGAGTGAGGGTGCAGTTGTTTGGCAGCCTGCAGTTAGGGTGTGCCTGCTGCACGTGTAGTGCGTGTATTAGGAGTTTTTAATTATTTATGTATTTATTGTGGGTTTTAACGTGCGCTATCAGGCCGATGTGTGTGGACGTTCTCCTGGACATGTGTTTCTGTTGCACTATGTGGACGCATGGTACTTCACATGGATGGACTGTGTGGATTTGGCATTGTTTTATCTGGCCCACCTACCTGAATCTTCGGATGTCTGCACTCCTTTCTCCATCCCTCCGACTCCCTCTATGCTCTCCATTCCGATGGTGGAGGCACAGATTTCTTCCCAGGGGGTCAACTTGATGGGTGATTCAGGACCTCCCCCGGTGGCTGTGGCAATGTTGCGGTTGGCAGAGAGTATGCTGCGGACGCGTATCCGCAGGTCGTCCCATCGCTTGCGGCATTGCTGTGGGGTGCGGGGTGCGGTCCCCACCGCACTTACCCGCTGTGCCACCAGAGCCCATATGGTCTTCTTGTTTGCAAGCGCCGTTCTGGTCATTTGCGTGGAGAAGACGACGGCAGCATTCTCCTGGAGGGTCTCTGTTAGCACGGTGAGTTCCTCACGGGAGAAGTGGACCTGCCGCTTGCGGTCACACGCTTTCTTCGCTACTTTTCCCATTTTTCTTGGTTTCGCTAGGGTGGGTGACGGGTTGGGGTGTGTTTCAGGGTAGTGATTTTAGTGGTTGTGTGGTTTTAGTGGTTTTATAGGTGTACGGCGGGATGTTTCCCGTTCCGGGCCCATGTTTTTACTTCCGTTTCCGTATATTTCCGGTCACCGTACTTTCCGGTAGGCGCACACTGCGGTGACCGCTAAGAGGGGTGGCGGTATAGCACCTAGGGCGCCGTACGGCGGCGGTGTGGGCCGTTTTTGGGTCATTTCCGCCATCGCGGACTTTGCACTTCCGCCGTGGCGTGGTGCTCGTGCCCGATGGGTCGGAATGGGCCGCACTTTGCTCCTTCGTGCAATGGCGGAAACGCTATTTACGCTGTGGCGCTCCGGTCAGTCACTTTCCGCCAGGGTCGTAATGAGGGCCTCTGTGTTGGTCTGCGGGTGAAGGGGCGTAGGTGAAGTGGGTGTTTGTGAGGTCGGGCTAAACTCCATTGGTTTCGAGTGCAGGCTCAGGTACATAGGGTGAACCTTCTTACCCATGAGTCTGGAACCTAGTCTTTCGTTCCTGAGAGCGATGGAGCATGGTAGGTTAGGTGAGGGCTTTTTGGCAAAATGGTCAAGCCATAAGGCAGGATCGTTCAGGTAGATGTTACTGTTTTGCAGTGCAGTGCTAAGGTAGGAATCAGCAAGTCTCTGTGTGGGGTCCATAGGTGTGGTGTGCAGGGTGCTGAATGCAGCTAGGTTGGAAGGTGGTAGGTATAACGTCCAGGTAAGTATCCACACTAAGAGTGGTACTTGTAGTAAGGGAAGCAGTGACTGTAGGGAAGACTGGTGTGGTAACATATTACCGAGATGGGGGGGGCACAGAGTTAGTAGAGCGATCACAGGTAAGAGTTGCAGGCACTTATTTAGCTGGCTGAGCGAGCAAAGAGCGGACAATGCGAGCACAGGGATAAAGTGCAAGATATTTGAGTTAACACTACTTATTCAAATTAGCTGTGACAGTACGGCGGTCTAGATGAAGGGGGTGCAACACATCAGAGGTACAAAGGCAGAGCAACTGCCAGGGTTGCGCACGATTCACAATCAAGCAGAAACAGTACCACAGTATAGGATACAAGATGCAAAAGTCAATTGTAAAGGTGCAACGGCATAGGTAATGCAGAAACCCTAATACTGGCACATGTGTTGGCAAATCAGGTGAGTGTTAATTAAAAGGCGCAGCAAAGTATAGACATGTGTCCTAAGGTTAGTGACAACGTGTGGGCATGTTGAATACTGAGCAGCGCAGTAAAGGTGCATCAAAAACCTATGGTGCACCAAGGTAGACAGTGCGCAATGGATATATCAGGCAAAGAACATGAATCAAAAACCTGACATGAAGATTGTTGCAGTTCAAAGGAGGAACATAGTCAAATCACATGCGAACACAAGACCAGTGGCTGAGCATCAAATGGGGACAGGCGCAGGGCATTACAATAGCAGAGAGCAGGGAGCAGGACAGTATAAAGGCAGTAACTGTTTGAGCGAGCATTGACGTCCCAGGTACAAAGGCATCACAGGTGCATTGGTAACATATTAGCTAGATACATGCGTGCAATGGTGACACTATGGACAAGGTGAGCCATGGAGGCAGGTGGTGCGAAGATAAGATGTGCAGGCGAGATAGACAAGGCAGGAGGCTGAGTATCAGGAGTCTGAATGGGCATCAGCATTGTCGGCGCATCGGGCAGCGTGGGTAGAAGGCTGGTAGTGAAGGATCGGGAACGAGGTAGAATGGAGACTGTGCCTGAGGAGCAGGGACAGTTTCAAGGTGCTAGATGTGCACAAGGGCGGATTGATAAGAGTAGGGGCACAAGTGAAGTGATTTATGTGGAGCACAAATAGAGGTGTACATGGGAGCAGTTTGAGTTTACACAATGGTATAGTGTCTTACTTTGCAAAAAGTATGGTGAAACGTCCGGGGCGGCTGCGAATTTTGTCGGGAATTGCAGGTATGAGCCATATGTACATAGGTGCGCTGCTGGGCATGGAGTCCTGGCGAACGGCGAGGAAGGCTGCAGACAGGCTGAAGACAGTAGTCAGCCTTAGTTCTTGGGGCTTTTGTGCTTGTAGGCCAGGCTAAACGCTTGCCAGCTCCCGATTGGTGTAAAGAGGGAGGCTCAAGCCAATCGTGGTGCAGCAGTGAGGGGCTGGGCAGGGAGAGCTGCAGTAGATCGGCGGTCGGCCATGTTGGATTGTGCAAACCTCGTGGTTTGCAATGGCAATGTAGAAAGTGAACAGCATAAACAGCTGTTGAGCTCCGGTGCGGGCTACACGAGGCAGTGTAACGTGAAGTGCAGAATTATGCTGCAGGATTATGCTCATAAGAGCACAAATGCCAGACGATGCTGCCAAGGTGCAGCGAGCCCAGAGGCTTACCCAAATAGGCAGAAGATGATCCGGACCCACTGGTGTGGGTGGGCACTGCTCCTGCAGTGTTGGGGGAGCTCCTGCTCCTCCAGGTGGATGGTGGACGGCTGCACAGGCTGAAGACAGGAGTCAGCCTTATTTCTTGGGGCCTTCGTGCTTGTGGGCCGGCTAAATGCCTGCCGGCTCCCGATTGGTGTAAAGAGGGAGGCTCAAGCCAATCGTGGTGCGGCAGTGAGGGGCTGGGCAGGGAGAGCTGCAGTAGATCGGCGGTCAGCCATGTTGGATTGTTCAAACCTCGTGGTTTGCAATGGCGATGTAGAAAGTGAACAGCATAAACAGCTGTTGAGCTCCGGTGCGGGCTACACGAGGCAGTGTAACGTGAAGTGCAGAATTATGCTGCAGGATTATGCTCATAAGAGCACAAATGCCAGACGATGCTGCCAAGGTGCAGCGAGCCCAGGGGCTTACCCAAATAGGCAGAAGATGATCCGGACCCACTGGTGTGGGTGGGCACTGCTCCTGCAGTGTTGGGGGAGCTCCTGCTCCTCCAGGTGGATGGTGGATGGCTGCACAGGCTGAAGACATGAGTCAGCCTTAGTTCTTGGGGCCTTCGTGCTTGTGGGCCGGCTAAACGCCTGCCGGCTCCCGAATGGTGTAAAGAAGGAGGCTCAAGCCAATCGTGGTGCGGCAGTGAGGGGCTGGGCAGGGAGAGCTGCAGTAGATCGGCAGTCAGCCATGTTGGATTGTGCAAACCTCGTGGTTTGCAATGGCGATGTAGAAAGTGAACAGCATAAACAGCTGTTGAGCTCCGGTGCGGGCTACACGAGGCAGTGTAACGTGAAGTGCAGAATTATGCTGCAGGATTATGCTCATAAGAGCACAAATGCCAGACGATGCTGCCAAGGTGCAGCGAGCCCAGGGGCTTACCCAAATAGGCAGAAGATGATCCGGACACACTGGTGTGGGTGGGCACTGCTCCTGCAGTGTTGGGGGAGCTCCTGCTCCTCCAGGTGGATGGTGGACGGCTGCACAGGCTGAAGACAGGAGTCAGCCTTAGTTCTTGGGGCCTTCGTGCTTGTGGGCCGGCTAAACGCCTGCCGGCTCCTGATTGGTGTAAAGAGGGAGGCTCAAGACAATCGTGGTGAGGCAGTGAGGGGCTGGGCAGGGAGAGCTGCAGTAGATCGGCGGTCGGCCATGTTGGATTGTGAAAACCTCGTGGTTTGCAATGGCGATGTAGAAAGTGAACAGCATAAACAGCTGTTGAGCTCCGGTGCGGGCTACACAAGGCAGTGTAACGTGAAGTGCAGAATTATGCTGCAGGATTATGATCATAAGAGCACAAATGCCAGACGATGCTGCCAAGGTGCAGCGAGCCCAGGGGCTTACCCAAATAGGCAGAAGATGATCCGGACCCACTGGTGTGGGTGGGCACTGCTCCTGCAGTGTTGGGGGAGCTCCTGCTCCTCCAGGTGGATGGTGGATGGCTGCACAGGCTGAAGACAGGAGTCAGCCTTAGTTCTTGGGGCCTTCGTGCTTGTGGGCCGGCTAAACACCTGCCGGCTCCCGATTGGTGTAAAGAAGGAGGCTCAAGCCAATCGTGGTGCGGCAGTGAGGGGCTGGGCAGGGAGAGCTGCAGTAGATCGGCGGTCGGCCATGTTGGATTGTGCAAACCTCGTGGTTTGCAATGGCGATGTAGAAAGTGAACAGCATAAACAGCTGTTGAGCTCCGGTGCGGGCTACACGTGGCAGTGTAACGTGAAGTGCAGAATTATGCTGCAGGATTATGCTCATAAGAGCACAAATGCCAGACGATGCTGCGAAGGTGCAGTGAGCCCAGGGGCTTACCCAAATAGGCAGAAGATGATCCGGACCCACTGGTGTGGGTGGGCACTGCTCCTGCAGTGTTGGGGGAGCTCCTGCTCCTCCAGGTGGTTATTGTCAATTTGAGATATCTTGACCTCCTTCTGAGGATGGAATGGTAAACTCCAAAGGTGTGCTCCAACAAAGTATTGTGCATACAGAGCAAGTATTTTGCACCCCTAAAATCAAATATACTCCCCAACGTCGAAAGTATACAAAAACTGAATGACGGAAATGCAGCCTTTTCTACTCCATCTCTAAAAAGGTAAAATCCTACAATCCCTCTTCTAAAAACAAGAAGGGAAGTAAAAACATGGTTAAAAGTAGTAAAGAGGTAGTAAAACCTAATTTTCATAAAATAGACTACATGTCCCAGAATCCCTCAAGGACTGTAACAAAGAAAAGGCCTGAAGAGGCATGCAAGGTAAAGAACAGGCAAGCAGGCCTAACAAAGAAGAGCAGACTTCACCTACAGGTTCTGAGTTGGTCCTGTGCTCACAAACCGTGTTTGGCTGTGCCTGCACTGGATGAGACTGGGAGAAGCTAGGGGTCTTTCCGGGTATGCCTGATTGCTGTGAATGCAGAACTGAAGTTGATCATCTACCCATGCTCGTATGCACAAGCAAGCCGAGGGAAGCTGGAAAAAAAGAAGACTCTCCGTTGTCGAAGCCAGATCTGAAACACACGCACTGTGGGGAAGGGGAAGTTGTGACTTTGGAGCTGGTGAATAAAGCTCTGAATTCGAAATCACAAGAACCGCCTTGCCGTTAACTGTAACCAGCGAATCTATCAGTCGTGTTGAAGTGGAAGTGAGTAAAGTTGTTTGTAGTAGCAGGAATTCTTCATACCAAAGGGAATTGCATCACACGCGTATTCATCACAACTTAAAGTGTCTGCATAGAAAGAAACCCTTTACATTCCCATTGTTGCATTTAAAGCATTAATGATTGGTCGCTTGTCTCCTACCAAGAGGGAGAATGTTGCGGTAATCATTCAAGCAGCAGCAGCTGACTTTCCCCAAGTGTTACAAGACTGTATAACATCAAAGAGAGGTTGCGCATAAGAAACTGTGTGACCCACATTAAAGCAGAGCGCTGCATGCATAAAAGGGAATGCAAGTCTTTAAGCGGAAGTTCATTATGAAAGAGGGATTGTGAGTACCTAAATTTGTTTCTAAAGTGAAAGCCGACTCTTGTAACATACAGAACAATTATATTAGCAGTTGTAGAAGTTGCTTAAGTCACGAGAAGAACAAGCATTACCCACGCCACTGGACCAATTCTTTCTAAGGTAAAACCAGCTCAATTAAGATTTGAACACCTATGTTTTAAAGTTGTTGAAGCTGTTATAAACCCTGGGTCCTCTGATACAATGGTGACTTGGTTATCAAAGAGTGACAATACAGCTTTGGGGTAACTACTGGAAAGAAGCAGGTGTGCATAACGATAGGGAAGGGAGCTGGGTGGTGTGCATAACGATAGGGAAGGGAGCTGGGTGGTTGTTAAATTAACTGATCAACAATCTGTGAAGCTGAGACTGTTGAACCTGAAAGAGAGAAGCAGTCTAGAAGCCAAGACAGATTTTTGTGGTAGCTGGAAGAACGACAGAAGAGGCAAAGAGCCTGCCCTATCCTATGCAATAAGACAGAAGAGTGCCTTGCCTACATGTAGAGGTCAAAGGTTTTTGTCTAAGTTGTGTACTACATTTTCAAAGTATCAACTTACAGCAGAAGTAGTATAACTGTGGTTGTCAATAATTTTGTCAGAATACATTATATGGAATGTAGTTGAAGCAGTGGTAGACTGTGAAGCAAAGAAGCCTGCTTTCACGTATCATTTATAGAAGGGAGTTGTCAAGGAAAAAGCAACCATGTTTGAAGAAGCATCATCACAAGTTAAATTAAAGATGCTGGAGATGTTACAAAAGAAGAATTATTGTTGAAGCAGAAGTGATATTTATATTTTGAACTATATTATCTTTATCCTGGAAGGAGGTTATCCAGGATTACCAGTGGTGTTGTTTTCTTTGTGGAACTTGAAAAGTGTACATTGCAATGACCGAAAAAGAACTGTTACCAGTGGAATTTTGTTTGAGTGAACTTTTATTTCTTTGGAACTTTTTGAGAACTGATTTAAGACTTCACTTTTCTTTGGGGGAAATTGACTTTGGAAATTCTACCCAGCACAAGCAGAAGTCATCCATGAAACTGGTTATTTGTTGAACTTTCATTTATGTTGTGTATGTGTTGTTTTAACTGTTTTGTTGTTTAGTGTGAGTGCTAGTTTTGTGTATGCTAGGAGATTTTCCCTTACTTCCCACACTTGGTAGGAAACTCACTGGTAGAGTAGGCTTAGTTAGGTTTGCTTTGCAATTTTTGTTTAAAATAAAATGTCAAATACTGAGAAAACTACAAGCAGTTGTCCACTTGGCATTACTGACCCCTCACAGTATTGACCAGCCTTATTCACATTAGTGTCAGGAGCGACAGGCTACCAGCACCAATGTGGGTGCTGGAAACCCATTTCACAATGAAGATATTTAGGCCCAGTTGATGAGATGCGCAAGCACATCTCATCACATGCGCCAAAACATGTTTGGAGAATCTGACCCATCCTTTCTTAAAATCTATATGGATTTGAAAGGTTTTGTAACCAAATTATGAGCATAGTTACGTATGGGTGAAATTGTCTCCAACTGATTCAAACTGAAATGTACATTTACGGACGCTGCTTGATTTAGCTCACATGCCACCTCTATGGACTTGAATTGTTCGAACATATTCAAACATTTCTTCAAGCTTATGCCCTATATTCAAGTCTTAGTCAAGCATTTGAAGGCTCTCCCATCCTTAGTTTGTACTATGGAATTGCACAATGTGGTCCTCCTCTTCTGTTTAAGATCTATCTAACCGTGCTATGTGACAGACTAGACTGCAAGAGGTTGCAGTCTCAAACATCCCTATGTCAAGGAAATAAAGCTTATTATGCAAATTTTAGTCCCAGCAATTTTCAACCATTGCCTGATTGCCTAGAAAACATTAAAACAATATTGCTGTGTGCAAGCTAAATCATAATGTGCCACATTACAGCCTTGGCAGATGCTGGCCAAATAAACACTAGTCATCATTTCTGTGATGTCTATTCATAGGCTGATGGACCCGGCATATAACAGGTAGATTGAGTAAAATATAATTGTATTTCACACCATATCATGCATTTGTTTGATATATTATGTTTTAACATATCCTTCCTCATCTTAATGATGGCAATGGATTATGTAATGTAGCACATCCTACCAATGTTTTTGGTAGGATGTGCAAATGCCATCATGCTATACGTGGGATGGTGGCTAGAGGTCACCAATTGAAATTTGGGAGTTGGAGGGGGTCTAGGGACTGAGTTTTCAACACAACGATTTTCTGTAACATTGGCTATAGCCATGAATAACAGATATCTCAAAGCAAACTTCGTCACAGAAACAGTGTGTGTTGGGGGGAAAGGGAGAGGGTAGGGGAGGTGAGGAGGTCATCTAGGAAGTGGGGGGAGATGGTACAGATGAGGGGGCACTTGGTGAAGGACTGGGGGCACAAAAACATTTATTTCCAGGCACTTTTCTGATCTTCATGGCTATAAAGGACTACATTCAGCCAAGGGTGTGTGTAGTTTAATACCTCCAGTTAGTTTTCTTTTAATGATATTTTAACAGTTATGGTGACGTCAGAGGTGAAAAACCACAGGCCATGTCCACACGATTGCACTCAAGGATTCCCATCCATATAGTAGCCAGTACAGAGACTGATTTTCTTCAAAGTGAGGAAGGGGCAAGCCTCCTCAGGCCATGTTGCCTGGTAATGAGCCATAGTTACATGAAATTGACAATTTGTTCCCTTTTGCTTAATTGCATTGTGGTATGTGTAGTCTCCCAGTCAATAATTAAAAAATATAAGTTTTTACAGAAACAGAGAGTTTCCTATCCCTGCAGTAACTGGGATGAACCCTGCTTAGCTTCAAATTAATTGAGGAAGAGGTTTGCCCCCTAAGGCCATGCTGCCTAATAAATGAGCCAACCTTACAAGGCCACTTAGAGAAACTTGGCCCAAGGGGCTGGATCCTTCCTCGCTTTAACACTAAGCATGGTTGGTTCTGGTTACCAGTCCACAGTCCTGAATGCTGTGTGTTTTATTATTTTTAAGTATCTCACAAAAACCATGGCATCCACATTCCATTCAGTGCCTTTTGCTGAATTGCATTCTGGTATTTGTAGTCTCACAGTTAAGATGTACACTTTTTGCCTAAGATAGTTCATTAAGGGTTTATATATTTGAGTGACACTATGGTATGTGTGCTTTTCACGTTAGCTTTATAAAGCAGACTATTGTTGAAAGCCAGAAATGGGGATATGGAGGGGAAATGAAGAGAGGGCAAGTACGTCATGAGTATTTGCCCACAATGTGGCAAGATAGTTTGTAATCTTGGACATTGGTGCATTTATTTTCCCCTGCTTGGGGCTGCTTTTCAGGACACATGTGGGTGGACAACATAACTGTTTTTCAGAGGGTGGACACAACCCCTGTTTTTTTTTTTGAAGTTGGCAAGCGTGTTCAATTGTTTGGATACTAGGATTTTACTAAGGTCATCATGTTCCCACTGCAGATGCTTACCCATAAGACAACGAGAACTTGATTCATATTGGGATTTGGTTTTTCAGGGAATAATTCAAGACAGATTGCTGAGTTTAAAAGGTGAGCACCTTTTATACTTTGCCAGCATATTTATTAGAACATTTCCTCTCACAGGTTATTTTTTTGGTATTCATTAAAAGTCCAGTGCTATTTTGTCTTGCACATTTTCTTCTAAGGGAAAGGTCAAATGAAATACATTTGTATTGTTCACTTTAATATATATGTTCACTTACTGTGTGCATACTCATGGGTGCCAGCCTTTGATTTTCACTATGGGTGCAGGAAGTACCTCGGCATATGCTATTCTTGCAGTCAGTCATTTTTTTCATGTTTTGGTGTTGTTTAAATGTGGTTAGTTGGGGGTTGTACGATGTATCACAGCAGTCACCAAGAGACCAGCCATAAAACAAAGATCTTGTCGCTGCTTTACCAAAGTATGTGGTACATGGCAAATCATTTCATCTCACTGCGCATTGCCTAAAAACATTGTGAGTTCTCAAAGCCTGCAATATTTTATACCACTGTCAAAACAGGACAAAATCAGTTTGTGATTGATGAACGTCTTTGAGCGATTGGTTGCAGGTGTTTTAAAATGTAGAGTGCCTGTGCCCACCAGCCATGGCCAAAGGCCACTGCTAGTGGTTTGTAGTGTTCCACCGTGACCACAAGCCATGGCTAGAGGCCATGTCTAGTGGTATGGAAGTGTTTTAAAATGAACAGTGTGCAGGGCCAAAGGCCTTGCCCACCGACCATGAGGGAAGACCATGCTAGTGGTCTGGAAGCATTTTAAAAATGTATGGAATAACACAACTCTTGAAATTCAAAGAAACAACTTTAGTTGTCGGGATGTTAAGTTGAGCAATACAATGGGGGTCATTACGAGTATGGCGGTAGGGGCTTAACAGCACTGTTAAGGATGGCGGTGCTGTTAAGCCCCTACCGACATATTCTGAGGTCCCTTAGCGGGTCCCAGCAAGAACGGCTGGTCTGACCAGCCGTTCTTTGCGGGACCAGTTAAGGGACCTTGGTTCTAATAACGGGCCCGCAATTTGGGGGCCATTATTAGCACCTTCCCCATTCCCATTGAGCCCTATGGGGGCTCAAATGGGAATTGGGAATGGTTTACTGAATGGGGACTTACCGGGTCCGCATAGGTCGGAATGTCCCGGTAAGTCCCCATTCAGTGAGACCGGCCCGGACCCAGGTTTGGAGGCAGCCATGGCGCTAATAGCACCATGGCTGCCTCCAAACTGGTAATGACCCCCAATGAAACAAAACCTTTGAAATTCAAGGAAAAACTTTAGTTGCAGAAATGTTAAGGTGAAAACTCACATTAAGGTGAGAACTTCATGCAACAAAACCCCTGAAATTCAGCTAAAGCCACCTTGAGTTCAGGCCCCCTGTTGTGCAGCCTATGACCACAATAATGACAACACAGATCACACCAGGAATTTCCTCAGGAGAATCCTATTTGTGACAAAGGTTAGAGAACAAAACATAGCACATGTTTCCACAATTCAAGGAGCTGTAATTAAAATACATGACAGTAAGACACAGGCAGGAAAAATCACAGAGGCAGGCAGATTGAAACAGGGGGACTCCCTTAATGCCATATCAATGAAAATGGGCACACTAACAAATCAGAACATAAAGAGGAAAAGCTTGGCATATAAGAATGTAACTAAAAGCCTGTTACAACTTGCTTCATAACTAGAATAGAGAGTATAGCGATTGAGGCGGAGCAAGCATGTGATAAGCCTGTTGATATAAACACTCCAGATCAGGATACTACCTACAGAAAATTCAAGACCATCTTATTACACAGATCTGATAATACTGGGAAAAATGTTTCAACAAAAATTAAACACCCCTTTCTGAAATTAAAGAGAAAGTCCTTATTTGAAACAGAAAGGGAAGGAAAGACCTCAGCCCATAAAGACTTGAACTCTACTGAATTGATACGACAAGGCATAAACTACTCAATTATAATTGAATCTGTTTTCGAGGAGGATTGGGATGTTCCCCTAAACAGATGTAGATAACTGTCAATTGTTTTGCAATTCCTGAACTGTGCTCAATTTCGTCATCGGACATAAGGTTTGGTTACATGTTTAACGAAGGTTACGTGGGCAAATGTCTTGTGCCCTGTATTCCAAAATAATTGAAAACATGGTGAGAACCTTTCAGGAGGATATCCTCCTCAATGGTTTTGAATGGTATTACCCTCAGATGACACAAGATGAGAACAGGTTAATGGGTAGTATGACTGGTATACTCTAACCCTGAAACGTTCCTTCAGAAAAGAACAGCAGAGGAAAGTTGTAAGCTTGGGTAAAGCTTGTCAAGCTGGCTGTGGCTCTCAGGTGCTCTCCCTGAAATAACCAGAACCAGACCAGGATTCAGGGAAAAAGTGATTGTAGTGTATTTTGTTGGAATTCCAGCGGATATAACTGATGCAAAGATGAAGTCAATGTTAGATAGTTTTGAATTCATATTACTTCAGAAGACGTTTCTAAGAGAATTCCCTGTTGTAGATGGATTTATATGCTCCTTGATTGCTGCCTCGAAAGCATTTTGAAACTGCTCCCCCATGTAGAGTGGTGTGTTGCAGTACATACAGACAACAGATGACAAACAGTTGTCTTTGAAAGATATGGATCAACATCCTCTTTTATAGATTGGAAGGTAGCTGGTGGAATCTTGTTCCCCACAGGAGTATCCTGTGTGGTGGCAGTATTGGTTGAGGAAGATGAGGTATAGGAAGAACAGCCTTTCTCAGAGCATCGTGGTGGTTGGATTTGGTGTGATGGCGCATGGAAGTGGTCCCATAGGAATACTGCCCAGGTTGTCTGCGACTGCGTAAAACACAGTGCATTTTACCTTGTTAGCTTTAGTATTTGGTACACCCCCAACAGTGGTTAAAAACTGCCACACCCATGATTCTCTCTGGGTGCTAGAGGTAGGCATTTTCTCTACCTCATTGTCGTGGTTCTCTTGATTGTTTTCTGAATGCACTTCTTCCATTGTCTAGGCCTGCCATCTTTGATGTCCTGGGTGTTAGTGTTAGCAGTGCACGGTGGTGGCGGGAGTTATGGTTGCTTGGCTTACCCTCACTAGCAAATTTCTGGGGGATTTCTGTTTTACAATAAAGTCCCTTTATTATGTATTATATCAGAATGTAAGCTCTATGCACTCATAATGACCGTAGAATAGAAATAGTGAGGGAGCAATATGGTCCACAGGTTGTTCTGATATGCACTTTATAATATGCTGCTAATGCACTATGCACTTTACAGTTGACTTGCTCTACATGGAATTATCCTGCCAGGAGTACATACAGAATGTCGCACGGCTGACTCATGCCCAATTCAAGTACTGCAGGGTAGAATGTGTTTTAGTATGTTTTGATATAGTATTGACAAATATGTTTCTCAAAGCACTATGCACTTTGAGAGATAAAAGGTTCAAGATTTGCAAAAATTGTTAGCACTTGATATTCAAAACATTAGAGCAATAATGACCTTAAAAATACCAAAATAATGAGGTGAAAATGTTTTATAGCTTGCTCTGACATGCATTTGAAAACATGCTGCTAATGCACTATGCACTTTAGAGATAGTTTGTTTTGCATTTAAAATGTTTGCTCGCACTTTATTCATGATACAATGATTGTTAAACATAGTTACATATATCTGTAACTAGTTTAAGATGGCCGACATGCAAAAAGAGAGTAATAAGTTCTCTCTCCATCTCCAATACTAACACCTGGTTGACGCTTTTAATGAGCACTCTTTGAATGAGGCATTTGTTGTGAACACGCGGCGAGGTAGCAGTGAAACGCGTCAATGCCAACGCTTTTAGATTGCTACACTATGGGAGCACCATACTCGTATGGCTTTTTAATGAGTTTGATTGTTGTGACTATTCCACCAGAATTACGAATAAAGTTTGTTCTAAAGAAACCTGTATCCTGATTATCACTGTAATTGCTATCTAGAGTGCAACTCTACTTTGACTGGTGAGGAATCAGTGACAAAAAATAATATATATACGATAGTGTCTGTGTATTTATGGTTAAATTGCTAATCCCATAGGAAGAGCACTTTTTGGGCGGCTTATAACTTCGCTCCTCCTTTACGTATCCCCACCAAACTTTGCAAAGTATATGGCCCACTGTGAATTTTTTTGCAAAGTTTGGTGAGGTTTGGTCCAGGGGGGCAAAGTTATAGGGGGTCCCAAAACTTTTGTTTTTCCCATAGACTGAATGGGGAAAAAACCTTTGCTCACGCCTACAGCCTACAGCCCGCTGGATGGATTTTCCCCAAATTTGCGGCAGGAGCAGCGGCTTGGTCCCGAAAGTGTGCTTTTGTAAATTTGGTGGAAATCCGTCCTGTAGTTTTTTTTAAATGACCAAAAAGTAGGTCACAAAAAATTAGTGATAGCTATGTCCACTCCACAGACACGCTTCCCTATTCGCTCGGCAGACAGGACACCGATTGCATAATCAGCTCACTTCATGTCCACGACATGCAGAGTGTTCGCTGATTGACTGGAATGAACCGTGAGGTGCGTCGTATTGTTTTGATGCGCCTGCGATTGCGGACAGCGCAGCGACAAACGTGGAGAAATACAACTTTGGCAAGTGTGTTGTTGTGTAAGAGTGCTTGGGGAGGGTGGGGAGTAAGATATGGGTCAAATGCTGTATTTGTTTAGGTGCCAGGCACCCATGGTGTGTTCGTCATGTCCGCGGTCACCGCGGCTGTCCACAGACATAAAAAATGCAATGCAGTATCCCATATAGCCAGTTAAAATTTTTGTCATATCTGTCCTTTTATACGTCTTTCCCCTTTAGCCTTCGGTTCTCTCCTCCGATTGTTCTTGCTTATGTTGTGTAGTGCCTTCACACCGGCTGATTCATGTAATTGTGTTGTTTGTCCTCTCATTGCGTGTCTGCATCTTCCAGAGATCTTAAAACCCTGCTTGGAAATAGACAGTTGTCCTGCAGCTGTGCTAGCTCAATGGAGCTCCTCTGGGTTGCTCACCTCGATTCCCTATGGCTCTAGTTTCAGTTCTACAGGGCTTCTGTGGGGATTCATCATTGCATCTAGGAGCTGCAGAAATGTCTGTGGAGAACAAGACATGGGAGCAGCAACCTGTAACCACATGCTGCAACTTAGTTCTTTATGTTTTCTGCTCACCGACCACATTAGGCAACTCTTTCACACTGCAGTGCAGTGCTCCCTAGTGAAATGCAATGTATTGTGGTAGCCATTCACCTTCAGCATTCTCCATAAAAGTCTGTTCAGGTTGTTTAGGGAATCTCACTGTTAATTCTCTGGCGTGCATAGGATTGAACACCAAATGAACTCTGGGGTCTAGTTTCTTTTGGACAGAAGAATTGACAAATAGCATAATGTTACTACAGTGAGTATTCTCTTGCACATGGATGTAATGGACTGAGTATTGACAAGAAAACAAGGGTTGTGTTCTGCATACTGAGACGTATATCTCTGAGTCCAAATTGTTCAATTCTGGACATGGTCATGGTCATGGGGGTGGCGCTGCAGGCCCAACTCTCGACTGCCTCCAGATGCATGCTGCTCAGTTCACTTGCAAATCCATTCACAACACTAAAACTGTGCACAGAGAAAAGGCACTTGCAAAAGCAGGAGTGTCTTGAATGTTCTTTTGTACTATGTACAGTTTGGTGCATGCTCTGTTACAGTCACCAAAAGGACATTTTTGTCCGGTCTGAACCAGTTCTCGGATTTTCTCTTCCATGCTACTCAGTGACAAGAAAGACCACGTGAGTGTATGCAATGCAACATGGTCACTGGGGTTCTCTGCTCCCTCCTGGGGAATACTAGCAAAAAGAATATGGCACATGCTTTTCACATTCAGTTACAGCCACACAATATGATGTCCTGCCCAAAACCAATTCTGTAGCTTGCTCCTCTATACTAGTCACTGTGAAGTAATAGCATGTAACATCTTGCCTTCAACAATTCTATAGCTTGCTCATCCCATCTAGTCACTTTCAAGAAATGTCACATGGCTTGTCCTTTTTAGGATTCTCTCCTTCCTTGTAGTCTCCAAATATGGCTTTTTAGGGAATCTCGCTGTTAATTCTCTGGCCATTAATCTCAATAATATATATTTGATGGGCAATTTACAATCCATGGAAAGGCAGCTATAGGTCTTAACATCTGTTCGTACACTGGGTCTTCTGCAGAAGTTATGGGTTATGCATCCACTCTATATTTATTTGTGGACACTTGCAACATACTGAACATTGCAGATATATGAAAATGTTTGAGCAATGCAGCTTGAAATGCTCTGAACTATCCCTTAGGACTAGCATTGTTCCTTGCATTCTATTTGGGTTGGAGACTTTGTCCTCACCCATATAGCCAGTTAAAATGTTTGATTCTATGGGTGTGATCTATTGGTGTGATATGCTGCGCTGGTTGTGGCCAGGGCCTAGAGTCTTGGGTGCATGGCCGAAGGCTGTAGGACATAGGCCATGCACCCAAGACTCTAGGCCCTGGCCACAACCACTGCAGCATATCACACCCATAGATCACACCCATATAATCGATTATCTACCGAATATTTGCAAATCGACAGTTTGTGTACTGTTTGATTTGTATAGTTTGTATGTGAAGTTTTGGCTACGTCATGTCATTAAGATTGTAGAGTTTGGTAAGAAGCACTGCAGTATAACATATCCATGGAAGTAAACATTTTGTATTGTGGTGTATGGTTAGATGTTTGCTTCAATGGTTGTGTTATGGAGCTGTATTTATGAGTTCTATTATAATATACTTACTGTTTGATTTTGTGTGATTGGATATATTTTTTTCATGACTTGGGTAACTGGAGCAGATATTCTTTTTCAATTTCTGTGATAAAAGAAAAGATCATGTTAGTGTAGGTAGTTTATAAAGACATATTACATTGCATAATAGACATTTCAGCTTTTTTTCGACCCTCATAATTAGTAGTTTACAAACCAGTGTACTGTGCAATTTACTCTGTTTCTGTGTTTGTTTCTTAAATCATTGGGTCTGTGGAAAATAAAATCCATGTTGGATTAAAAAAAAAACATTTTTTGTTATGGTACAGTACATTTGTCTGTTTGTTTTCAGTGTTTACTTGTTGTTTCTGGCTAATGTTCTATCTGTTGGCTTGTTGCAGATTGTTAGATACCTGTTGTCCATTTGTAACTGGTTATAGTTTTTTATTTATATTCTCAAGTTGCTGATCTATCTGTTGGGTTGTTGCAGAATCTTGGGGCAGTTAGATACCTATTGGCATATTCTGACTGTGTATTTCTTCTTATAATTTAGTGGTATTGATTTATCTGTTTGGTTGCTGCAGAATCTTGGGGCAGTTAGATACCTGTTGGCGCAATCTAACTGTTTATAGTTTTCTAATTTAGGTTTTGTTAATGATTATGTACAAATTAGTTATAAAATTTTGGTTTTAAGAAGATTAAATACGCGTTTATAAGATTTGCTGGTAATCTCTGCCTTAGAGTAATGGTACTATCATAACATTCGAACCATCCACATTTCTTTTTTTATATATGCAGTGTAGTGACCTGCATTGGTTGTGGCTCCTGCGTGTTAGATTATACCTATTGTTGTGAAGGTTTTCTTAACAAGTGATGTTTGACCATGTGTGAATCCAGTCAGCTTGCAGTTGTTTTTGGTACCATCTGCATTGTAACGTAAAACCATTAGTATTATGTATTTACTATGGGCCTCATTTCATTTCAAGTATGGAGGTAACCATGGTGTTATTAGCGCCATAGCTGCCTCCATACCGGGTTCCAACACCGGGTTCCTTCAATGAGGAATAACCGGGTCATTCCAACATTGGAGATCTGGTAATTCCTCCTTGAAGGAACCATTCCCCATTCCCATTGAAGCCCCCATAGGGCTCAATGGGAATGGGGAGGGAGCTAATAACAGGCACGTTGATAACGGCCCATTATTAGTTCCCTGTTCCCCTTGCGATAGTGCTACATAGCTCATGCCTTCTTTAAAGACTCTTTTCCCAATATCTATCAATGCTTTATCTAGGGTAAGACCTTGTGATTTGCGAATGGTGACTGTGTATGCTATAGTTAGAGAAAATTGCTCTCTGCGTACATACATGTCTTTGCAAAGAAGGAGTCGAGCTGTTGAGTGTCCTATCCTTTTTACTTCTGATAGTTTGCTAGAGAGAATATTGACAAACTGAATGTTGTTGTCATGTGGGCATGTTTGAAAGCCAATAACTGTGCCAAGTGCTCCATTAACTAGTCCTTGCTCCACGTCAAGGTTATGTTTAAGCATTACTCTATAGTGTAAAGATAATTTTAATATTTTCTCCAAACCAGCTGTGTTGAGGAGAACAATTCAATTATTGGTTGCATTTCTTTTTTCAACATTGTTTCATTGAATTTTGAACAGCGTGCAAGAGTTGGCATCAAGGACATACAAGTGACATTTTTGTGTGATAATTTTTCCAGGACATCAGTAGCACATGAATTATGGCCATACAGTACATGGATGTGCTGGGTTTTTAATATTTATTGTGCTTCTTGAGGTAGTACACCAACTCTAATACTTTTCAAAATGTTGGCGTATGTGAGGTCTGCAGACTGGCGCATATTTTCAGTTAATTCTCTGTATTGGAAATGTTGACAAAGGTTGACATTTCCTATTCTGCCAACAGTTTTACGAAAGAGTTTGTGTCCTAAGGTTTTAAAAATAGGTTCACCTTTCACTGGTGTCAATTGAAGAAGATCTCCGAAAACAATAATGTGTTTTCATCCGAACAGCTCTTCGTAGTTTTTTTGAGTACTTGTAATCTGAGGTGAATCAAAGCCAACATTAGGTTGGAGACCATGCTCACTTCATCTATTAGTAGCATTTTCATTTGTTTTAACACTCTGCGTAGTTCCAGTGCAGCTTCTGTAGAACGTTTGTAATAGTCTCATTTGTTTTGGTGTTCTACTGGAAGGAGTAGTAATCGGTGTAAAGTGACACCGCCTATGTTGTAAGCATCTAAACCTGTGGGGGCAGTTACAACAGCTGACAAATTGTTGTTTGTCAATTGTTGAAGGCACTTGCTGATGATTTTGAATGTTTTGCCTGAACCAGTTTGACCACTGACGTATGGTAGTATAGGTTTGTAATTTTGGCAGGTACATTCTTTATTTTCATGTTGTATACCATGTGAAATTTCTTTTGTTACTTCTTGAAAAATGTTACGCTGCTCATTGTTCAGTTTTGATTGCATTACAGTTAAGTCTTCTGTATCTTCTTCATAGTGAGACATGGTGTTTTATATTTCTGTCATAGCTAATTCTGCCTCATTGGCTATTAGTGGCTGTCCCAGTGGTTCTTGGCTTCCTGTTACAGAAGGTTGACTACTGTCTGGATTGTCCTTATCTAGTTGGGCCTGGAGTTCTTCTTCGTGTTGGCGTTCATTGTGCAACATTGTTTGTACTGTGTAAAGTTTACATCGGTTATAGTGCTTTCATTTGCTTTGAAAACGTCTTCAAAGGAGTCATAGATTTCTAGTAACTCTTCTTCTTTTCTCCATGGTTTAAAAGGTTGTAGCAGGGACATGTAATATAGTTCTTTATGTTGAGGAGTTAATTTGATATGATTAATTAAGCTTCATTTGGTAAGTTTCACTAAGCTGCCTTCACAATTTGTCACTCTGTATCTACCTTTATTTTCTTCGGGTTTTATATTATTTCTGTATATGAAGTTTTGGGCTATGTGGTATAGGCACATGGTTTCCAAAGTGGTACTCCTGTTTGGGTAGTATAAGTCTAGTAAATTGTTTTTCAAAAGTTTTTGGCTGTTGAGATTATTTTTGGCTATTGTTTCTATGTCGTCGTATGATTTGAAAACTCTTTTTCTAGATTGAGCAGGAAAAAGACTTAGCCATAATATATTTTCAGATTTTCCATACAACGCAGTACCGGTTAAATGATCTGCAGCTTCATAGCAGCCACATTCTCTATGAGAGAGCATTTGTATGCCTAAACTGTACAATTTCTGAGACAGTGTTTTGACTGATGATAGGTCATTCCAGAGGTCTTGAAGCTCTGTTTTATCTGCTTTGGTTAAGTAGGCTGTAATATATCATGCAACTGCAGTGGAATTGTCTGCAATGTACTGCACATCTATGTTTGCATTCCATAAGAGGGCAATGATTGCATTGTAATCATTGATATATTTTGTTTATTCTGTTCTTTTTATGTCAAATGTGTTCTTAGGTGATTTACCTTTAACACTATGTCTAACTGAAGACATTAAGTTTTTCACTTCACCTGTTTCTGTAGCTGGTCTAGGAAAACCAAAGGGGCATTTGGTGTAGTATTTCCCTTTGTTTTTGTATTTGCAACAACAATATTTCCCACATTTGTGTCTTTGAAATTGTACAATTTGTGCATGAAGAGCACTATTTGTTGTTTCCGATGGAATTTCACAAGTGACATATTTTTCGATAAACTGTAAAACAGTGGTATCACTGTCTTGACCAAATTTAGGAGCATCTTTAATCCACAAAAGCATGTGGATATGTGGTGCTCCTCTGGCTTGGTACTCTTTTCTCCAAAAGAAGTATTGCACTTCTCCGAGGGGAGGAACAGTTTTATTATAAATAAAGTTTAGCATAGCAATGAAGCGATGATGGAAATATCTTGAAACATTAACAGGATCTACAGAGCAAAGTTCTCCAGGTGTTAGTATATCTATGTTTGTTTTGTTTTTGTTTGATATCTGTAGGAAATCATGTAAATCTTCCCATGCATATACCGCACAACTTAATGTAACAAACCAAGTGGGTGGGCCAAGGTTTCTTATCATACAATGTACATCTCTGTGATGTCGGAACCAGTACTCTTTAGTACCACGCATGTTTGCTAAAAGATTTGTAATGCTTGATTGTAAAACCTCATCTTTTTCTTGCACTTTTTGTAGTAATTGCGTAGCTGACATATTTTGAAAGTGGGTACCTGATTTCAATGTGTGTGCAACTCTGTAGCATAGAGTTGCTAGTTAAATTTCAAAGAGTAGGTGGAATACATATTCCAAGTTTTGTCTAAATCTGGGATCTTCAGAATACATTCGTAACGGTATTCTGATGCTGTTATCTGAGTGGGTCTATCATCGTACCTTCCTCCTTTGCCAGGAGGAAAGAGTAGAGGAAAAGCATGTGCTTCTATACTTTTTTCCCATATGCTGATTGGTGATCCTTTGGTTTGTCGCATTTGGTACATTTCTAGTGCATCATCTATGGTGTCTTTATAGTGTAATGGATAAATTGTATAATGGTCTAAAATATTGGATACTGTCGCAGGATCTAGAAGTTCAAATTGAGCAGTTCTCATGACTCTTGAATGATTTCAGTGGTTTGCCTCAGGTTTTCTTCAATATTAATTTCTTTGTAGTATTCATTATTGTCTTTTAGATATTGCAAGGCTTCTCTAACTTTATGTAAGTCTACGAGTTCTTGCCAATTTTTTTTTCATTTCTAGGTACACCATTTACTAAGACAATTAAAGATTGCTCCATTGGACATTGCACTCCAAGAGTGTGCACATTTTCTTTCAGATCTAATGGTAAATAAATTACTTTGCCACAAATGCCTTTCACTAATTCAGAGGGAGGTAATTTTGCTGTTTTTGGTTGAAGTCGTATTATTGCTTGAAATGGGTGCACTGTTTGAATTATGATGCTCTCATGTAAATTGAGTTGTTGCAGGGGTTTTGGTAGTGGGAATAATTCCAAGTTTTTTGTGATAGCACGTGAAGGAGTTTGGTTGTTGTCAAGTTCTCTAGTGCAGTACCTGCAAAGTATTAAGGGGTCAATTATTTCATATTTGTTTTCTGCTATAAGGTAGAGAGCCAATTCAAACCATTTGGCATCTTCATTGTCTTTTATTTTTGTGTTACTTTTATAAAAAAGTTCTGCGGCAACATACACACACATGGTTTGGTAATTCAGCAGATGTACTTTTATTTTTTTTTATTTATTTTTTGTATGTGTGTAGTAAAAGGTTACCATCTGTAACTGGGGTTGCTAGTCTGTTGTACATCTATTGCATTGTGTAAGTGTCTTTCACTTCCAAAATATTTTCTCTGGATATGCTCTATTTCTTCAAGTGGGTCTTTCGCTGTATCATGTAGAAGATGGTTATTTAAATTGGCTAGTGCTAAAGCAGGACTTTTAGCATAGTATAGTTTATAGACTAGATTTCTTATAGTTGGATGATGTGTTGATATCATTTTGATATGATGCAAGGTGCTTTTGCAAATAGGTCCAGAAATGCAGGCTAATGAATGTTCTTGCAGTCCTGTGTATTTGCGCACTGGACAAGTATCCATATTTTGTAGTAGTTTCATTTTGATTTTGTTTTGGCCTTTCACATACTGATTGAGGAACTGGAGTAAAGATTTGAAAGATTTTTTGGCAATGTTACACATTGAAGTGCACAGCCATTTGTATACTGGATGTTCTGGTTCAGTCAAATGGAGCGGTGATACTGAGTTTTCTGTGTATATTTTTGTAAGCAGTATTTCTTGTTCCATTATGTTTTTATACCCTCGTCCACTGCTATGTATGGCAATTGTGTTTGTTTGCTTTTGTTTGTATGCTTCTTCATTAGAATATTGTTCTGTGCTTGTGGTGTGACTCCATTCACCTCCACAGATATTTAAGAAGTTATTTTTGTTGACATTCTATTTATTGAGAAGTCTTTTTGTAATTTAGTAGTTAGTTTTGTTAGTGGTTTCATTCTGTTTAACACTAAAATAAATAACTTCCTTTTGAGAAGGATTGCACTGTCTATGAGAGCGTCTAAGATTAATTTTCTATGGTAGGTTTTAAGGGTTGTGCATGATGTGTCTCCTGTTTTCATAAGATTCTGAAGGACTGTGGCGGAACAATTTTTCTAAAATACTTTTTTGATATGGTTACTTACCACTACATCAAAATTTATAGTAGCACTGTTAGCAGAAGTGGTAGGTGAATTCTTGTTAATCACTTTCTATTTTGTTTTACATTTTGAAAGAGGAGGGAACGTTTTTGTACTGGAAGCTTGTTTTGTTTCGCTTAATGACTCTATTAGATCTTTTGTTTGAACTTTTTGTACAAATTCTTCATTGCTTTCTATGGTCTTGCCTTTTGGTAGGCATTCTTTGGGGTCTGTTGAAAAAAAAGAAGGTATGGGTTGGGCTGTTCGGCAATGTATGTGTGCTGTGTTGTTATGTTATGTTATTTTCCTTATACCGTGCCAAAGCCCGTAGGCCTCCAGGCACCGAGAGACAGAAGAAGGCAGGCTACCAATGAAGGATTGTACTAATGGAAGAGATGGGACTTCAAGTGTTTCCTAAATGTGAATAAGTCCCCAGTCTTATGCAGAGTAGCCGGCAACGCATTCCAGGCCTTGGTGCCTTGGATATGAAATGCTCTGCCAAGCCTGCGGGATAGTTTTGCGTGATGTTGGACTAGTAAGAGGTCTTCCGCTGATCTAAGTCTTCTTGTGGGTTGGTAGACACTTATAACATCTTTCAGATAGATTGGTGCAGTCCAAAAGACGCATTTATGACAGATGGTAAGTAACTTAAGCCAAATGCGAGCCTCAACAGGAAGCCAGTGTAGTTTTTTCCTAGCGGCGGTTATCGGTTCTGAATATTTCATCTGAAAGATGATACGGATGGCTTTATTTTGTACTTTTTGGAGTTCATGGATGTCGGCTTTACTTGCCCCACATAGGAGTGCATGGAGTGCATGTGCATGACTGTCTGAGTATGATGGTAAGGATGTATGTGGTGGTGTGTGATTGTGTATTGGGTAGCTACAACTAGTTGGGAAGACTATTCTTGTATTTGTGTGTTATTACACTGGGGTTCAGATGACAGTTGAAAGTAAGCTAGTGGTGAGAAGAAGCACAAATACTAAATCTAATGGTGTAGAATTAAAACAGTCCTTTGTTCTACAATACTAACATTCTAGGGGCTGAGTTATGTCATTTGTGTGCCTGAACATCCCTGTTTAACAAATAGGGATTTGTGGGCAGAATGGTGCACAAATCTCTGTTTTTTGGCACACAAATACCATGAATCAACCCCACAGTGTGTTTGAGTAACAGTAATAATATTGTGGCAGTATTGTACTTACTTTTTTGTGTGGAATGAGCAGATTTCTTCTGAGTTGTTGTTTGTACTTCAGATGTTGCTGGTTTTCAGGAGAGTGGTCTTCACTTTAATTGTAAAGGAAAGAAGTTGGTAATTGTGTGTGTTTATAGCACTGATGTTAATTTAGACATTGATTTTTATGTTTTTTGTAGTAGTATTCTTGCTTGATATCTGAAGATAGTGTGTGCATGCAATTTCCTTTGACTATGTGCAGCCTTTACATTTTACTTTAAATATGTTAGTTCAACATGCTTTGTAAATGAGTAGAATAGTAAGTGTATGAACTCACTTGGTTTCTTAAAGCTGTGTTATTGAATGTTAGGAGATAGAAGAAATGATGATATACTTATGTTGCAGTTTTTTATAAGGTAAATGGCAGAAACTCTATAGAGAAGCATTGGAATGTATGCATTTGTGAAGGTGTGTGTAATAAAGCAGAAGGATGTCATTTTCAGACAGTGGTGTTATTTCAGCTGGGAGCTTTTCAATGATAGTGTCTATCTGTGTGAGTGTATAAAGATGCATGACCTTATCCTGGCTGTGTGTAATTTTATAATAGACTACTTAGTGTTCTTCTACAATTATGATGTTATTTCTCCCATCTTTTAATATTATAATTTTTTAGATAGCTGTGTGTGTAAAAGAAATAGATAGCAGATAGGTTTGGAAGTGACAGTTGATTATAGCAGATGGGAAAAATGACAGTACTGTCAGCTGTTGTAACTGCCCCCACAGGCTTATCTGCCTACAACTTAGGCTGTGTCACTTTTCACTGATTACTAGTCCTTCCAGGAGAACACCAAAACAAATTAGACTACTACAAACTTTCTCCAGAAGCTGAAATAGAACTACGCAGAGTTTTGAAACAAATGAAAATGCTGCTAATAGATGAGATGAGCATGGACTCCAACCTAAAGTTGGCTTTCATTCACCTTAGATTACAAGAGGTCCTCAAAACAGACTACGAAGAGCTCTTTGGAGGAAAACACATTATTGTTTTCAGAGATCTTCTTCAGTTAATACCAGTTAAAGGTGAACCTATTTTTAAAACCTTAGGACACAAACTATGCCGTAAAACTCTTGGCAGCATAGGAAATGTCAATCTTTGGCAACATTTCCAATACAAAGAATTAACTGAAAACATGCGTCAGTCTGCAGACCTCACCTTTGCCAACATTTTGAAAAGTATTCAGATTGGTGTTCTATCTAAAGAAGCACATAGTATCTTGAATACTGATGCATCCATGACCTATACGGCCATAACTCATGTGCTACTGATGTCATGGAACAATTAGCACACAAAAATGTAAACTGTATGTCCTTGATGTCAACTCTTGCAAGCTCTGCACAATTCAATGAAACAATGTTGAAAAAAATAAATGCAACAAATAGTTCAAATTTGTTCCACAAACAAACTGGGCATGCACGGTATGACACTACCGATGTGTGAACAAGCCAGAGCATGACTAAGGGCCTCATTACACATTATGCGGTAAACCATGGTACTATTAGTGTCATGATCTCTGCTTCCAAAAGGTCAGGGTTTTCCCAACTCCCTTGGAAGCAGATCCATAACCCAGGTTCCGAGTGCCAACCAGTCCCAATTGGGACCTTTTGGACCCAGTCCTGGCGCCAGTGGCACCAGGCTCATAAATATGCCCAGTCCCAGCGCTGGAAGCGCCGGGCTCATAATGCTTGGGTGGACTTACCTGCAGCAGACCATGCTGCTTACTTGCCTGCCAGTTGAGCCTCTGATCCTCTTCTGTTTGGAACTACTTTTCCTGTTGGGTGGGGCAGGAGGCACTCCCTAGATTCAGAACACTGGAACTCTTCTGGAAAGCAGGAACTCTTTTCTTACCTAGGCGTGGCTGTGGAAGGAGACACCTAAGCACTACAGGAGGCTATTTAAACCACACCCGATGGATGAATCTTGCTTTGCGTTATTCTGCATCCTCTGCAGCAGAACGCTCATCGTGTCTTCTGCATCTGATCCTGGGCCTAAGGGAAAAGGCTTACCATCCTGAATCCAGTCTTCAGCAACACCCATAAAGACAAGAAAGAACAGGTTAGCATTACGGTCTTCAGTGACAGCTCTTCACTTACCTGGTCCATCGGCTGTCACCAACGCCTCGCGCTGCATTCCGGCATCTGAAAGACAAAAGCTTACCAACTCTTCGGCGCTGCATCCCACATCTGAAAGACAAAACAAGGTGCGTTTAAAGACATTGGGGAACTTTAATACTCACGTGCCATTACTCCTTTCCACATCTAACCCAGTGGGTATTCCGGCACCCTGCAGCCGCTCCGAACTTATACCTGCAAAATAAAAAGACAGTTAGAGCGCATCGTGAAGCAGGCAACTAGCGCTTACTTACGTGCTTCCAGGCGCTTCTATTCATCACACGGGCTCCATCTTCAACTCACTTCAGCCCGTCATCCACCATCGCCGGAACCCTGCAAAACAAGAAACATCATTACTAAAGACTTTAAAGACATTAGAATTACTCGAAACTTACTGTTCGTGCAGTAAACGACGGACAGCAGTCCTCTGAAGTCAAGAGGCCTGCTCCCCTTATCCAGTGAAGAAACTGGTTACAGCACCCTGCCCCGAGGCAGATGGAGAGCACGGCATTCACTTACCTAAGGTGAGAGCGTTAACCTTTGGGGTTCTACAGGAGAAGAGAAAGGGAAGAAGAGAGAGACATTCAATAACCCAGTTCCTTAATCCCATATTTTCTATCTGCAGACATCTTACCCTTCGAGTCAAACATACAGTGCACAGAGGTCCAGCCCAAAGAGCCAGCCGTGTGTTACACATCACCTTTGAAGATACGGTATACGCCCAGTCAAGACCGGCGCCTCTACGGGAATTAGGTGAGCGTTACAATTAGTACCATGGTTGCCACCGGTACCATACCGGTAACACCATGGAGAAAAGGGGAATTACCACCCTATTCCAAGGTTGGCGGTGCGGTAATTGCCCCTTTCTCAATGGCCCTTCCCCATTACCATTTTTCCCCCATAGGGCTCAATGGGAATGGGGAAGGGGCTAATTACGGTACCACAAATTGCGGTACCGTAATTAGCACCAAGGTCCCATTGCGGGACCCGACCTTAACGGCTGGTGTCGACCAGCCGTTAAAGTTGGGACTCGTAGTAAGGCGGTAAGGGTCGTAGTAAGGCGGTAAGGGTTTACCGGTACCGGTGCCCTTACCGGTACTGGTAAACCCTTACCGCCTACCGTATAATGAGGGCCTAAATACCTTAGAAAACTCTATCTCTAACACAGCCGGTTTAGAGAAAATATTAAACTTATCTTTAAACTATAGAGTAATACTTAAATGTAACCTTGATGTGAAGTAAGGACTAGTTAATGGTGCACTTGGTACAGTTGTTTGATTTCAAACATACCCACATGACAACAACATTCAGTTTGTCAATATTCACTTTGACAAACTATCAGAAGTTAAAAGGATAGGACGCTCAAGAGCCTGATTCCTTCTTTTCAAAGACATGTATGTACGCAGAGAACAATTTTCTCTATCTCTAGCATATACAGTCACCATTCATAAATCACAAGGTCTTACCCTAGATAAAGCATTGAAAGATATTAGCAGCACAGTGTTTAAAGAAGGCATGAGCTATGTAGCACTATCATGCCTGTGGACACATGACAGACTATTTCTAGTCAACTTTGATGCAAGTATAGTAAACACTCATATTTCATGCATTCTAGAATACAATAGACTATGTGCACTCTACGCACCCCATCTCCTCAAAAAGTAAATGTTTGTAAAAGAAAACTAGTTCAGACTCAAAATATACAGGATCTAACAACCATACCTCCAAAAAAATTAAAAGAAGCTAATACTTCATCAATGACCACAACCAAAGAATGATCTACTGCAAAAACAAAACCAACAACATCTTCAAAGAAATAGCGCACAGTTGCAATAAATGTCTTAGACACAGAACCGTCTGGTCTATTCACATATTCAAATAAAACTGGTGTAAATTGCTATGCAAATGTAGCAATCAATATTCTATTCCAATTGCCACAAATTATTGAAAACATTTACTTAAATGGGACAGACCAATTATGTTTGCAAATGTTAGTCTTTCACAGAAATGCAATAAACAATCCTGACAACACTTACAGTGTTTCTGGAATAAGGCAGGAATTTGACTTTTGTGCTGGAATGGTCAGATTCACTTTAAACACACAAGAAGATCCACAAGAATTTCTAACGTACTTACTACACGTACTAGAAAACAAAGAAATACCTATAACTGAAATCTTCCAGATTTCATACATATGGAAACATACATGCACTCTCTGCACCCCTGTGGCACAGGAACACATCCCTAATGAAAGCATTGTGCATGTATCCATACCTAACTGTGAATACATTCCATTTCAGCAACTTGTACAACATGCAAACCAAGGCACATTATGTACTACTAGCAATTCTGATTATCGTTCCACTTTACAAATACAATCACATAGTGAATATGTAATAGTAATGCTTTTATGTTACAATGCAGATGGTACCAAAAACAACTGCAAGCTGACTGGATTCATAAATGGACAAGTATCACTTGGTAAGAAAACCTTCACAACAGTAGGCATAATCTACCATGCAGGAGCCACAACCAATGCTGGGCACTACACTGCATACATATAAAAGAATTGTGGATGGTTCCAATGTAATGATACTTTCATTACTCTAAAACATAGATTCCCAGCAAATCTTGTAAATGCTTACTTAATATTCTTAATACCAAAATGTATTCACTGACCTGAGTATAAACATCTACACAATGTCCTCAAAAACCTTTAAATCCACAAACTAATAGAATAGGACAACAGCTATCTAACAGTGAAAAACTATAAACAGTTTGAATACACCAACCGGTATCTAACTACAACCAGACAACTACAATATACATGTTTCTAAGGAAACCCTACAACACTTATTACATATAAAAATACTCTCAACAACTTCAAAACTATCAACAGTTAGAATACGCCAACAAGTATCTAACTGCCTCAAAATTCTGCAACAACCAAACAGATAAATGAATACTGCTAAAATGTAACAAGAAATAAGTAATTAGAATATGCCAACTTGTATCTAATTACAACAATAGTACCACCACTTCCAAACCAAAAACCATACACCTATTCAATTCCTCCTACTGAAATCAACCACCGAAAAATAGTGTACCATATTGTAGAACGTTTTTTTTTTTTAATCCACATGGATTAATTTTTATCCCACAGACCCAATGATTTTACGAACTAACACAGGATCTGAGCAAATTGCACAGTATACTGTTTTGAAGCATTGTGCTTCTAAAGCACTAACTATGAGGGTCAACAAAGTGCATAAATGTGTGCTATGCAATGCAATAACTCATTACAAACTACCTTAACTACCATGTGATCTGTTCTTTCGTCACAAAGAATGAAAAAACAATGTCTGCTCCAATTTCCCATACCATGAAAAATCTACATACAATGTCAACAAAGCAAACAGTAAGCATACAATGATTAGAGTCACAAACACTGCAACATAACACACCCATAAAAGCAAACACCTAACCACTCACCACAACCCAATGGGGTGTCTTATGCTGCAATGGGTGTGACCAGTGCCTACAGTCTTGGGTGCATTGCGTGACAAAACTTTGCATACAGCCTCAACAAAGCAAACAGTAAGTATACAATGATTGGAGTCAAAACCACTGAAACATAAAACCCATGTAAGCGAACACCTGACCACTAACTACAACCCAAAATGCCTAGAGTCTTAGATACCAACATTCTAAACACAGTCCAACAAATCAACTACAACACACCATGTGCACTGTCCTATAAATACTATTAAACTACTGGCAACCAATACACAATCTTTTGAAAACATATCCCGTATGCAGCCCACATACCAAAGTCAAAATATTTGCTTGCATGTGTGTGTTATGCTGCAGTGGTTGTGGTTCGGCCATGCACCCAAGACTCTAGTCCCTGGCCACAACCACCGCAGCATTACACAACCATGCAAGCAAACACCTGCCAACTGACCACAACCCAAGAACATAACACAACCACCTCAAACCCTTTACACTTCACTCAACATGCTAATCTAGTACTTGCAGCCAATGCACAAACTCTTCAATCCATGCCCTTTCCACCCAATACTCGACTTACTACCCAAAACTAATACATCAGAGCATAATACAATACCCAGTAGTGCAGTCAACAGTTTGCCAGTATGAAACTGTTCAAACTTATCAGAACTGGGAGCTCGAGCTTTGGAGCCTATAGATGTATGGCACTGCCCTGTTTGGCCAATAAGTGAGAACTCACAACAATAAAGATTCAAACCAAAATCTAGGGGGAGAAAGGATGTCGGCCCAGAGAAACGATACCTAGGAAAGGGCAGCAATAGGAAGAGCCAGTGGGAGCATAAAGAAGACCTAGAACTGAGAAACGTACTCACAGGACACAGGTTCAAATGCCAACAAGATCCTCGCTGCACCCCAGCTGCTTCTCATACTGCTCCCCCAGCCCCCAGCAGACTGCTTCTTGGACTCCTCGCAGCACCCCTGGTCCTTTTGACACTGCTCACCCAGCCCCCAGCAGACTGCTTCATGGGCCCATTTCTGCACCCCTGGTCCTTCTCATACTGCTCACCCAGCCCCCAGTATATTGCTTCTTGGGTCCTTCTCTGCATGTCCGCGAACAGCCCCAGTGACCACAGACACCGCGTTCACATTACAGCCTTTTCCAACATAAACAAATACAGCATTTGATCCATCTCTCACTCCTCCACCCTCTCTAGCGATTCATCTACACCAACACACTCCCCATAATTGAATTCCAGCTCTGTTCCATGCTGCGCTGTCTGCCGATGTCCGCGGATCCAACATGGCGGGCACATCGAAAAAATGTGACGCTCCTCACGCTTCACCCCAACCAATCAGCGAACACGTTGCCTGTCCGTGGACATGACGCACACCCACCAACCAATCGCTGTCCTGTCCATCCACGGAGCGAACTGGGAAGTGTGTCCGCGGACCGGACATAGATATCACTATTTTTTATGCACCTACTTTTTTGTCGTTTAAAAAAAAACTGCTGGACCAATTTGCACCAAATTTACAAAAGCACGCTTTCGAGACCAAGCCACCCGCTGCAAATTTGGTGAAAATCCCTCCAGCGGTTTCGGCTGTAGGCGTAAGCAAAGTTTTTCTCCATTCACTCTATGGGGAAAAAAATATGTTGGGACCCGCCCAAAACTTTGCCCCCCCTTTACCAGACCTCACCAAACATTGCAAAAAAAATAAATAAATAAGAGTTCAGTAATATATATACATATACTTTTGTATTGTTTGTTTCTTAAAACCTTATACAAAATGTTGACATTAACACACACACACACAGAATAAGTTAGGACACAATGTAAACAGTCAAATGTATAGATAAAACAAGCCACAATGCAAACAATGAAGTTAGATAGTAATTCAAATCGTAACCAATACCAGATTGCATGTGATATTAAAAGCCCCGCATTTATAAGGGGAGATATCACCTTCATCTAGAAATCAACAATTAATTTAAACGTTACTAAAAAAAGTTCACTGCCCAATCAAAAGAGCAGTGTTTTGCCCGTTAAAAAATGCGTGATGAAATTGCTGTAATATTGTTGCACGTTGCTAAATGCCACCTGCCTCCCAGATCTGCTTATTAAAAGATGACATGAGCGCTCGTGGCCTTACGTGTTTGGGCTTTAAATAGAACATGAGCTGGGCACATTGTCAGATGGTCACTCCACGCACGCCCCTATATTGTAGCTGCTCTGCCCACTGGAGAATGACTCCTGCGTTGGAGAAATAGATTGAGTGCCTTGCGGAAGGCGCGCTCGTGAAAAGCCCGGGCCTCCAAATGTGTTCCTTCTCTCTATCGATTTCTTCTGCAAATAAATTCCGTAATGATTCGAAGGGCGGTTGAATTGCTATAGTATTACATAGTCTTTAACTCGGTTATGTTTGCGAAAGCGATTACCCTGCCAGGATCTGCTGATGGCAGAGTTTTACTGGCCTAAAATATAGATAATAAAATGTGATTATTGTGTTTTACGACCTCTTCCAAACAATAGCCACGCGAAGGGAAATGGACTTCTCTAATGGCTTTTTAAACAGTTTCTTTTCATGTGGACGCATCAGCAGACTGCCACGTGCTGCTTCGATCGTGAGTTGCGGGTTTTCTAATCCATGCGCATGGCTCGCCCTATAGATCCACTCCTCATTTGGTTTGACAGAGCTTAATGCGTGTTGTATTCTTTACGATGCAATCATAGAACAGTAAAATACTTAAATGAGAGTGTGGGAAATTGATGTGAGGTAATCACAACAGAGCTATATAATCACAACAACCGACCACCTTGTTTTTTAAAGGTGCAAGGTTTCAAAAACCTATTAGTATATTTCAAGCTCCGCCGGGGTCACAATTGTTGATCCCCAAAAGATCTGTATGCGAGACTGAACTTTAACCTTGCAAAAAATGTTCTTCGAATTCACTTGTGTGTCACCCCCATTCCAGAGAAGTAAACAAGTCACTATATCATTCGGCGTGAGATGCCAACAGTAAAAACAAGTACTTTTCTTAAAACACCTCTCATTTTAAAAATACCACTGAATTCTGATGTTGTATCGCATGGGGTATTTTCAACTAGGTGTAGATAGAAAATATTGCATGGGGCAAATAACGAGTGTTTTCCACATGAAGTACTTTTAATGTACCACATGCCTTAGACAGACCATGCAATTCCAACTCATAATTACGTGGCATTTAATATTATATAAACATGATTTTGGGGGGCTATATTATAATGGCGAGCGAGGGGAATGAAGGAATAAGGTGTGCAGTTTGTACACCTTCGTTTTCTGCACCAGCCTATTTTCAAGCTCTTACAAAGGAGAGAAGGGGAAGGAAGCAATCGCAAAATGTATTCCTGTGCAGTCTGCCTACATGCAGCAGCTGTTAGGAGCAGGCAGGTTCCTTGTGCCATCTGCAAAGTAGGATGAGCATGTGGTATTTATTTTGTGAAATGACGGAGCATAAAAGTGAAGAGTAATGGCCATTTTGCCTGTATTTAAACTTATCTTTTACAATACACCTTGCTAATGTTGATAATTGCAACCAGAGAACCGAGGTGCACATATTTGCTAATGTTGGGGTCCCCTGCGTGCAATTCAAACTCCACAGGAAATTATACCCTTATTTGTTTCCGACTCAGAATATAGGTGCAGATGACATAACATAGATATAACAGGCAATGCTTGAAGGGATCTTCATTAAAATAATGCTGCCAACCAATTATGCAAGACATCAGCATATGTTTCATGGCATTAATGCAGACAGGAACGTGATGAAGAACCCGTAGTGTAATTGAAGGACGAGTTTTCCTCAGTCTGCTCGTGACGATATTAGCAAGAAAGCAACATCAGGAAACCCCCCATGCAAATATAGCTCCTAAGTAAAGGCGCCGCCATAAGACTGCTGGTAGCTGGAAATGCCAGCTCTGCAAAACATTAAAACGCGGCTCTTTCAACAATACCTGCCGGTCAAATAAAAATCCCTCTCTCCATCCAACAACTGTACTACTACATTACTGTTTAAAGTGTGAAGCACTATTGTAGCACAATCCTGTTGTAAAGCGATCTGCCGCTCTTATTTATTTTTATTTGCATTTCTAAAGCGCTCACACAGCCCGTGGGCATCGAGGCGCTGTTGCAGGAATTGTTTTTTTTCATTATATTACATTTTTTTCTTTTTTTGTTTTTTAGTTGCGTTATTGTTTTTCGTCTTAGTTGCGTATTTCTTACGTGCTTAAATACCCAGAGGTTTCTAAGCATGGACTCAGAGTTCGAACTTGTGTTGCTTCGTGTCGTCTTGCTTCCAAGGAGAACACGTTGCCGCTGAGCTATCCTCCTGGGACAAGCTGGGGTAGCGTAATAAGACATTTTTTTAAACATTGCGTTTTCTGCTATTGTCCTACACCTGCTGATATTTCACATAGCCCACATTCCTCTAGACTGAAGTGGCACTTTATATAGAGACAGGAGGAGCAATGCGGTTGGTTGACCAATTACAGGATGCGTGGCATGGTTGCACAGCATGGGTACCCTTCCGCTTTTAAAGAGGATAGCCATGGCAATGCCCGCATCTCTCATCCATCTCAGGTGACTCATTTCATGGAAATGCAAGGGTAGGCAACCTGCAGGTTGACTGCAATGCTACTTCTGGCTGTCAAGTGTCATGAGTTATTTTCATTTCGTATGCTGTCTGGCTGACTGGCAGAGACATCCAGAGGGATCTGCAACACTAAAGGCATATCATACTCTTCTCTTGATGCTATCTAGGCCAATGGCCACTCGGGGTCCACTCAAGCATAACACAACTAATATGCATAGGACAAATAACAGGTTAATCTTATTATTACCGAAAGAGGTGACATTCACTTACGGAATATAATCATTGACTTTGTATGGTTAATACTAGTCACTGGATTTGTTGCAACTATTCAAATTTCCTTCTAATTATAGGAATATCAAGGTTGCTTCACATAAACAAATCTATACTCCATATTACAACCTAAGCCTCCTGTTAATTGAGCATTCTGTGTGGTCTGTTGTCCCTCCAGTATCTGGTTGGGTATCTGGTTGGAAGAGTTGTCTATATCAAGTGTACTGACCTGCTGCCCCAGTAGTCTTCCTGAATGGCAATATGTCAGCACTTGCGGTGATACTAGGAAAGGGATTCAGCAGGCGCAGAGCAAGCGGTTTGCATGCATTCATGTTCAGGGAATGCCTTGAACGGGTGCTTGGTCATACTTCTCATTGCCATGCATGTGTAATGCACTCTTCTGTGCATAGTGAAATGTGCTGAATTTTGCAAATTGCATGCATGCACTTTATGCGGAACCTACGTTACACATTACTTTGCATATGTTCGCTCGAAGGTCATTTTTGCAGTTGCTGGAGCCCAAAGGAATGAGATTCCTTTGAGTTTCAGAGGTCAGTCACATCTGTGGTATATAACCGCTGTAATGAGAATATGGGCCACGCTACTATGTGTTCTTCTGCTGAAGGCATTGACGGAGTTATGCAGCTAAGATGCACCAGGAGTCAATGGAAGTCTAGACATCTTTCACAAATCTTATCTGATGGAAAATACTTTTTATCCAGTAGAGAACAGAGTTTACAAATAAACTTTAAGGCTGGTTGCAAAAACAATCTCATGGTTATACTGAGATACAAATACCAAATGTGATGCCCCCCCCCGAGACATCTGCTTTAGGACTGCTGTCTAATACGTAAATGTGCACGTTGACCCTTTGAAAACATACGCCTTCAATGTTCCTCAAAATGGATGTCCTTATAAGTCAAAACGTCCCAATTCCCCCTATAGAGCCAATACCCACCTTTTCAGCAGCATGGGAAGTGATCAGGCTCCCAATTCAACCAGATTGTCCGAGTTTGAAATCACCTGAGAACGAATGTTGCAGTGTTTCTTGCCGCACATCCCAGGAAAGCCCAAAGAATTCCCGGATGCCGGCATGATGCTTGATATTGAGGTTTTTACATTATTAGCACTGGGGATGGTGCCCACAGCCAATCAGGTTGCTAAAAGAGTGGCCTCTACCTAATTAGCCTGTTGCACTACATACACAAAATAAAAACATGCGTAATACATTAACTATGAACGAAATAATACATCATATTACTATAAAATATAATTGTATTATACATATCTGAAAGATTTAAAACATGTATAGTATTATAATAACAATACTAATAAAGATTCACTAAAATTGTAGAGCAATATCAAATAGGCATTCATAGCATTTTACTGAACTGGCAGTGTTAAGTCTGTGCTATACTCACAATCTGCTATGTAACGGTTTCAAAGCCCATGTGTCAAAGAGCGTGATCTGGGGGATGAAAAGTCATGATCGTATCTCCCAGCAGTACCCGGTTATTGACAAAGATAGACATGTTTCTATTCAGTTTTGGGTTCCTGAAATGCATATGTTATTTGCATGTCAGCAAATAATTAAGACATGCTATGCATGTGCTTTTCCCCCACAAATATATCCGCTCTCTATTCTAATTATGCACTATCTAATGCGCATGCAGTCTGTCATACTGTGTCATTTTATGTATGTATTCATGGTGTGTATTACTCGTTTGATACTGAAGTTAATAAATACCGATGGAAGTATATTTGTACGATTATCAAAAATAGTTGCACAATTAGAGTAGACATTGAGCATTCCTGCAGTGTTCTCTTTCTAATATCTTGGGGCAGCTGCCCAATCATTTTGCATGAATATATAAAAGACAAGATTAGCCTTCCCAATTCTTTAAGTGCTCTACTACTGTAGAGGAGGTCCCAAATAAAGCCTGCACTCCAGCCGCCCATTTCAAAGTACCAGGGACATTCACACTGAGATATGTGACGTGGTGTCCGGTCAAAGGATTGAAAAAAAAGGATTGATTTCCCTTTTTTTTTTAAACCAAAAGGACCGAAAAAAAAAGTTTCAAATGCTTTTATATTTATTTATTTATGTATTTTTTTAGTTTAGTGTGCAACAAAAAGTTTTTTTTAAAAGGAAAACGGGGCTTGGGGGTACCCCCCCATAAAAAAATAATTAAAAAAAGCATTTGAAACTTTTTTTTCGGGACTTTTGGTGTAGATAAAAAAGGCATTCGAAACTTTTGTTTTAGATACTTTAACCTATAACCATGTGACGTACAATGAGCAAATAAACCAGCAGAGAGACGCTTTAGGGCTCTGCCCAGTGCCTATCAGAAGAACAATACCTGTTGAAGTACCAATAACCAGACAACCATGGGCAGTAAGGTACCCACTGAGGAAACCCTACCAGCAAATGAATCGAAATGAAGGTTGCTTAAACACTGTCCCAGAAGAAATTCAAAAGGCCTTAATTGAAGACGAAAGGTGACATCACAAATACCCGGACAGACTTGCAGATGGAAGATAAGATGACACAGAGATGACACACAGAGACAAAATGCCATAAATAAGGATATCGTGAACCAAGAAGGAGAGACAATGTTGAAATATAAAGAAACGTAAGCTGTAAAGCAGGATGAAGTCATTCAACCAGCTAAATGCCTGTACATATGCTTGAAACCGCAAAAAAGCTAAGAAAACAGTGTGGCGTGCTATGCTTAGTAGAAGATAGACCGCGGAAAGCGCCACCTATACATATCTAGCTCAACGAAGCACACTATATAAGTGTGAGTCCACTTTACACAAAACAGAATTAACTCAGGTTACTAGAGGTCAAAGAGGACAGGATTCGTATTCCAGCTAAAATGAAAAGAGATGGATTAATCGAAACTCAGCAGAGGCAACGTGCACCAGGAAGAGCCAAGGTCAGACCAACAGAAGGAGCGAACAGTAGCTTCGCGGAATCGAAACTTAAGAACATAACAGCCTATCTCAGGAAGGCCGAGATAAGGAGGCCCAGGCAGGTGGCAAGCCGAACAAGAAGCACAAGACCATCTGAGCAAGAAGAGGCACGGGTTCACACCTACGCCTGGCTGTCGCCCAGACAGAGATATCATACATTTTTCTGACAAGAAGATACAGTTTTGAGGCCGACCACAGCCAACTAATTGACACATAGCCACTAAAGTAATGATTGATTGAAGGGAGGCCGGGTAAATCTTGGGGCATCCTGCACCTGGCTGACCATTCTGCGTGCTGCTAAGTAAAGTGGAAATGTATGCATGGGGTTGAAGCCAGCCCAATCACGATGGACCAAATAATCTAGGGTCCTATAGATAGTAGAACCAATGAGATGTCGTACTCATAGTGACGTCTACTAAAGTAATGTTAGAAGGAACGGTTTAGACACCCATCTGATAATGTGTATCCAATCTTCCTACTCCGTTACCATATACATATATAGTACCTATAGTAAAGTTACCGTTTCCGAACCAATAGAATTGCATGTTAACTTTTCGAGTGCTACACTTCAATGATGACGAATTTTGAGTATAAATGTTACTATTTGTATGAAGTTCTTGGGAGTTGAAGTGAGACGGATTATCGCATCACTGTTGATTTCCATGTTTCCCCGTTTTTTGCGCTGGTCATTAAACGGACTCCCCTTTGCCAAACCATTGAGTTGTCCTTATTGATTGATGCTGGAGTAATATACCCGCACCCCCATCAATCTCAAAGGTGCAGCTATCTCATCTTATATTACTGCTGAGCAAACCCCAACTCTATGGGCCAGCCGGGGGTCTCCCCAGTACACTTGGTAGCAGAGGATGGTTGGTGACTATCGATTATTGATTAAAATAAGACACCTATTGACCATCGACATAAAGTAACTCTAGGTCTTCGGCAATATCACGAGTCCTTTGCCATTCGGCCGAGTAGACCGTGAAGCTCCCCTTAGACAATGGCAGCATAAGCAAGAGTCTGCAGAAAGGGCCTGAAGGGACCTGTTTTCCAACACTTCCCTTCCCATTCCTACGGGCAGCTGAGTGATTGAAAAGCTGAAGAAGACAGTAACAAAGGCAGTGATCCCGAGGGTCCAGTGAGGAACTATGTGAACGGTGAGTGAAGAAAAAATTTAGTGCTTTGGCAAACAGTGTATGCCTTAGAACAAGTAAAGGGAAAAGGTAACGGAGGCAGGAGGGAAAATAAAATATATATATATATATATATATATATATATATATATATATATATATATATATATATATATATATATATATATATATATATATAGGGATAATGATTCGAGCAATACAAGATAAATGAGAGATTACTGGGGTAGACACCCGAGAAGAGAGAGGTTACCGGGGTAGACACCTGAGAAGTGAGAAGATTCGCCTTATTCCTGCACTTTAATATAGCGGCCAGAAGAAACATGTAACCAGAGTCCCACATAGTGGGGAACGACTAGGCTACCACAACGTTTAAAGACGTCATGAAAGGGGTACTTTTACACTCCATGAAGGGGTAATGATTAGAGGCAGAGATATTTGTGTCCAGCTGTTGTCTGTCTAGTCTGTTAAGTGTCTTTCGTATATGTTTCTTTGTTGTGAGGTCATATGTATTGACATTTTTTTAAGAAAACTGTTTTAAAATTTTTGCGATTTGATGGCTGAGACAGAATTGCACATGAATTGATGTTTTCTGAACAAATTGGAAGTGTAAAATTTCGTGAAGGATTTGGATTGGAGCTTGCGATATTTGGTGCTCGCTCATATTATTGGAAGTGTTGAAGTTGCATGAAAGCATTGACAAGTGTTTTATAAGAGGAAAGGGAACAGATTTAAGCATGGAGGACATGACTCCATTGGCACACTTATGCAAGTAATTGCCAAGACACGCACCCACGCTAAAGAAATATAGTACCAAGTGGGCTAAGGGTACCGCCCACAAGATGTTTATGCCCTGGCCACAAAATGGGTCTTTATCTAAAGCCGTCTTACAACATATGACAACATATTTGCACGCCCAATATACAGGCAAGAAGTTAGAGAAACGGCTTGCTGTTCGCGAGTTATGGAAAATGTATGAACAGGTAAAGGAGGAAGAGCCGCCAACAGATTGGATACTTAATGAATGCACAAAGGGGGGTGAGATGCCTACCGCGCCACCTGCCCTGCCCGAAATGAAAATCGAAGAGAATAAGGATGAGGGATTATACCTGTTAAGGGAACTTAAAGCAGCCACGGGGTACAGCAACCCTGCATATGAGTCACCTACACATAGTAGTGACGAGAATCAAGGGAGAAATAAGGACAAGAATATTACCTCCGCAGTCCCAAGGGACAAGGGGAGACGCGATGATGAAAGAAAAGATCAGGCACAGACAAGTGCATCTCTCGACAAGGAGAGAGAAGGGAAGCTATGGAAAAGGAGTGAAGATAGAACTGATGAGATAGCATTCGGAAAAGACTAATGGATGGGAGGACACATTTTATTAAAACTCGATGGGAAAGGCATTGATGACGCGAGACAAAAGCAGAGGTTAGCTGAGACACAGAGGAAGGGGAAAGAGATTGAGTTAATAGAAGAAAGGATAAGAAGGAAAGACAGACAAAGGCGAGAACATCTATAACGAAAAGAGCAAGAAAAATAGCTTGATTGCAACCCAAGAGCGGCCTATGATCAAGACAGACAGAAACAGCAAAGGTTAGAAGAAGAGCAAAGGGTATGTGAAAAAAGGATAAGGAGACGAAGAGATGAGGAAATTCAAAGGGCAGATGAACGTAGAAATGAAAAGAGAAAGGAAGAAGATAGGGTCAGAGAAGAGGCGAGGAAGCGCACAGAATTTGATGATGATGTAGAGCGTAAGCGAAGACAGAGAGCAGGTGATCTTGAATTTCGGGGGAGAGAGGTTAAAAAACCTACTCCAGTAGTAGATTGGGAAGACATCGAAGAATTCTTTCCTGCGTACGATTCAGTACCAGGCACGTCTAGGGCAAATATTGATGATGACTTTGACACCAGAAGCATCGATAGAATATATGATGAAATGGGGCTAGAACAAAGAACCCAAGGGGAGGGGGAAGATGAGTGCCTGGAAAGCACTCAGCTGTATGACACTGAGGAGCTCACTCGAAGCAGCGGTAGCAGAGAGCTATCCCTGGATTGATTAGAAATAAGCAGGAACAAGGAGGATATGAGAAGTTGCGTGAATTGGGGGCAGACTATGTCTGACTTCAAAAGGGAAGAGGGCGAAGAAAATGAGGAAGGGAGGCGAAGTGAAAGGCGACTCCAAAGGAAAAGGAAATTAGATGGTCAGACGCTAGTGAGTCTGCACCAAGAGCGTCAAAGTCCGCCATGCAGCCTGACCGATGTGAAGAAGTATCTCACGGTCAGAGGGGGGTGTCTTCACCACCCTATATAGACAGACTAAGGACATTGCCAGGTAGATGGCAATGCGGGAATACCCCTGCGATAGACAGGAGAACAATGAGAGAAGAGAAAGAGAGCTACACATTGCAATTTCCGCTACTAGAGAAGGGGGGGAGTAAGACAACAATATATTCCATGGCCACACATGGATCGAGAAAACTTGAAAAACAAGCTTCCAATGCTGACATCGGGAGCCGGAAAGTGGATACATGAGTTAGAAAAAATGACAGGAGGCAACGCGCTAGCTATAGGGGACATCAAGAGTCTCCTGTCACCATACTTGGTGAGAGAGCAGACGATGTGTGGGCACGAGCAGGCTACCCTGGTGTAACCATAATTAATACCACGCATGACAGAGCGCCATTTAACAATTGTATAGCCACAGTAAGGAAAGCGCTACGAGTACTTTACCCAGATACTTCCGATATGGGAGCTATAATGACTCGAAAAATGAAGAAGTAGGAAGATCGGTTGATTTATATACAGAATTTCCAAAATTTCCAAAATGTGTGGGTGCTCGAAACGCATGAATTTTGGACGAAATCAATACCTGTGTTTTACCATATATTGTGCCAAGGGTTGCCAGAAACGGTGCAGAAACATCTCAAGAAATTGGTAGGAGTTGAGGCTAAACCTTGGGCTGAAATACAGTTGACTATCACACACTGCTGCAGGAAAAGAATCGCAAAAAGGGGGCAACTCGAAAGGGTGAGGAAGCTAAATTGGTGCAGAAAAAATTATAAAAGTATGCCCTTGAAGGAGTCATGCAAACTAACACAGCTGAATCAAGCATTCAGCAGGTGGCTAGTCCACAACTAAATAATCAGGGTAGCGTAGGGTTTTACCCACGGGGAAGAGGATTTTAAGGAAGAGGATGGCAGAGCAATCAGGGAGGTTTCCAAAATAATCAAGGAGGGATTTCAAAATATGCAAAATGGTAACCAAGATATGTCAAATGGGCATATGATCCGACCAACGCCAGTATGTTGGCTGTGTGGAATGACGGGGCATTTTGCGCGCACATTCAGAAGTCAAGGCATGATGCAGAACGGCCAAGGAACAGGAGCAGGCATGACAAATCCACCTGCGGGTTTGCAGCAGGGTGTTGCACAGAATCACACAGTGCAGCAACAAGCGCCAGGAGCATAACAAGGGGCGCAACCACAAAGCAAGGAGAATTTTCCAACAGGCACCACTGCAACTATCACAGACCATGAACAATGGGAATGGGGAAAATCCACAAGTGCACGGTAGGCCAAACTTGTATATGAACTAGGACAGCTCACTGGGAACCCTGATGTGCTCTATCCTATCAGTGACACCAAACCCTCACAGGGAACCTACGATGGATGTCGTTATAGGGGGTAAAGAATATTCCTTCCTAGACACGGCTGTGACACGCTCGCGCATACGTGAAGGCAAGTTTTCCTTGTCCGGCGAGGCTATAGAGACTCAGAGTTTTACAGGAGCTCACAGTCGAGTTCCTTTTACAGACACACTCCCAGTCTCCATAGGAGAGTGTGAAATGAATGTACCTTTATTATATTCACGCCAGACCCCAGTAAACATTTTGGGTTGAGACTTAATGACAAAGTTGAACATGACAATTTTGTTCACGGAGGAGGGTATAGTTTGCTCCACTCCAGGTATGCACTATTCAAATGTATGTGAAATGATTAGAGCTTACTCAGGACACATAGCCATGAGGGCCATACCATTAGAGCCAGAAATGTTCGCATATGCCATGCGTGTGCTTATGGCGGGATTGCCAGGCCTTACAGACAAAATCATGAGAACCCCTAATGAGTTCCTATTCAGACCAAGAATACTGATGCATGAGGAGGAGGGACAAGTATTTAACTTGATGATACACACAGCTGCAGTGCGAGGGAAAGTGGTTTTGGTTCATGGTTAGGATGATGAAGGCAGACAATGCTGTGCGATAATTGCCATTGAAGAAGGATATCGAGTGACTGACGTCACCGATGACGATCTGTTTGAAGAACAAGCAGAAATGGGAGAGACAATGGTGGAAGTTAGTCTCACCTTTTGGGTAAAGATGATTAAAAGAGAAGTACCTCAGAGAATGATGTTGGCACTAAAACGTCCTGAATATTTTGATGACGATATAGCTAAAGTGCCTGTCTCAGTGTGGACTACCGGACCCTATGACGTGGGTCTCTTGAAGGGGGTTGGAGAAGTAAAGATTACACTGAAACCAGGAGCAATTTTACTGAGAGCCTGACAATATCCCATGTCCAGAGAGGCAGATGAAGGGATTTCTAAGACAATTTCTGCCATGATGGACCAGGGCATCTTAGTGACGTCAGAGTCACCATGTAACACATTAGTGTATCCTGTCAAAAAATCAAAGGGGGGATCTTGGAGGCTAATTCAAGATCTAAGGCTGATGCATGATATTGTTGTGGCCGAGTTCCCTTTAGTCCCGAACCCGGCTACAATATTATGCAATATACCCATTGAGGCAAATAATTTCACTGTGATTGACTTGAAAAATGAATTTTTCTCAATCCTGTTGCACCGTGACTCACAATATCTGACGTCATTTACATTCAGACAAATACGTCTGAAAAGCACAAGGCTGCCACAGGGGTACTGTGAGTCTCCTATTTTCAACAGAGTCCTGCAAATGGACTTAAGCAATATTGCATTGAAAAGTGTTGTCCTGCAGTATGTGTTTGACATACTGATCTGCAGCACAACAGAAGAGCAATGCAGGCACGATTCTATTCAACTATTGACTATACTAGCTGAGAAAGGATATAAGGTTGACAAGGAAAATTACAATATTGTCAACAGGAAGTGCTGTACATAGGCCAGCTGATTTCACATGAAGGGATGAAAATAACCCCAAAAAGGGCTGAAGCCATATTGAACTTGGCTAAGCCACACACGATAAAGCAGATGCAGAGCTTTTTAGGCCTATGCAACTATTTCAGGGCATGGTCTTCGACCACAGCTCTTACACTAAGCCTTTACTTCAAGCCCTAAAGAAGGCCCACGTGACAAAAGAAAAGATCAAATGGTCTGAGGCCATGGAGAAAGGGTTTGCTGAACTCAAAAGAGCTATTTGCTCAGCTCCAGTTCTAGGGATCCCCAATTATGAAGAGGAATTTTACCAGTTTTCACACACAAATGGCAGTGTCATGACGGCAGTGCTCGCTCAAAGAACGTTGTTGGGGTGCACGCCCCTGGCATATTACAGTGGGAATCTGGACCCAGTAATAAGAGGCCACTTCCAATGTGAACAACGTTTAGCTGCCGCAACATTCGCCATAGAAAAGGCCACAACCATTGTGATGGGATGCTCCATGACATTGTATGTCGAGCACTCATTATTTGCCATTTTAGAAAAACCAAAGGGCATATTGACATCCCAGAGAGCTTCTGCTTATGAAGTGATCATATCAAATCCATCAATTGAAATAGTCTGATGTAAGATTGTAAACCTAGCTATGTTCATCGCAGAGCCAGTCACTGAGGGAGAACCGATACATGACTGCGCAAATTATGAGGAGTTCTATGATGAAATCCCCAGGGTGAAGAGGAGAGATTGTCTTCATTGACGGGTCTTCGAGAATCGATCAAAATGACGAGCAAAGATATAGAGGCATTGCTGTGATAAAGCACACAGCTAATGGAGAGTTAAAGTGCTTCTTAATGCACGAATACCATCTAATTATTCAGCACAGGTTGCAGAATTATTAGCATTGATACTCCCCATTGAGAATCACGCAGACCAGGAAGTAATAGTGTACAGTGACTCCACCTATGTGACGTCAACAGTGCATGTAGGCTTAGAGCGCTGGAAAAGGAGGGCCTACCTCCGAGCGGACAGCACGCCAGTGCAGCACGTAGCCTTGTTGGACAGGCTGATTAAGGCACTACAGCTCCCAGTGGGCATAGCGGTCGTGAAATGCACCGCCCACACCAAAGGGACAGATTTTATCTCACGCGAAACCAAGTAGCAGATCCGGAAACCAAGCGTATGACATCCAAAAGTGAGACGATTATGGAAGTGGAAGTGGCGTGCACCAATGAAAGGATGATGGTTGTATGAACAACATCTGAAGCCTATAACGATCTTAGGCAAACACAACTAATGGAGCTCCAAGGGGAGGCACCAAAGGAAGAGAAGAACTTGTGGAAATGTCGAGGGTGTGCTTTAAACCCCTCTGACAGCTTATGGTGACAAGACAGCACTGGTAAACCAGTAATGCCTGTAGCCTTACTAAAAATAGTGCTGGAGCAGTTACATTACCCGGTGCATATGACAAAGGAGAATCTAGCAGCAACGCTCACGGAAGATTGGTTCATACCGAATTTAGCTGAGCATGTTGCATTCTTTATGGTGAACTGCATAATCTGCCAGCAATTCACCACTGGGCACACACTAAAAGTAAAAGTAATGAGAGGAGTCATCCCCAGGCCAAATGTGCCTTTTCAGCACTTGCATGTTGATTACGTCGATATGATTCAAGTATGTAACGGGTACAGATGCCTAATTGTTGTGGTGTGTCCATTCTCTACATGGATAGAGGCAGGTCCATGTACACATCCAAACTCTACCTGTGTGGCCAAACTTCGAGTGAGGGAAGTGTTCCCAAGGTGGGGGGTGTGTGAAGTCATGAGATCAGATAATGGGGCCCCCCTTGTTAACACAGTATTTGAACATATTACCTTGGTGCTTGGTATAAAGCACACGTTCTCGTCGGCGTATCATCCACAAGGTAATGGGATCTGTGTGAAGCTCAACGGCTTGTTGAAGGAGAATATAGCCAGGTTGAAGCTTACTCTAAAGAGGGGATGGTTGCACTGCCTTCCACTGGCGTTGTATGCTCTTCGGAACCAACCTGGCTCCGACCATCATTTTACGCCACACGAGATAGCCACAGGACAAAGAATAAGAACTCCCCTAACACCCTGAGATAGAGCTAGATGTGATGCCCAGTCAACAGGAGAGGTTTTAGGGTCTGAAATGCAAAACTATCTGCATGACATCTTGCCTTACTGTAATTTCAGACCAGCTGCAGCGACGATGAAAAGGGTGCAGCGCAGCACAGGACACAGAAGGAGACATTGCAACAGACCCAGTTCAAGGTCTACGTGTTCCGCTCATCTTCCCTGGAGACGCTGTCTTCATGAGGAATCACACAAGGAAAACGTGGGACGAGCCAAGGTTCAATGGACCATTCACAGTTGAAGATGTTACTCCATCTGCAGTCAAGCTACAAGGAAGAAGAGCTTGGATCTTCCTGGGTGATATCAAGCACCCCACAGCAAAGAGACTACAGGCAACGGGTAAGAACCATAGCACATGCCGATGAGATCCATGACGAGGAAGAAGGACACATGACCAGCAAAGTAAGACAAGGAACTTTTTTTTTGTGGCTTAACTTGGACACTTCCTCTAAGTAAAAAAGGGGATAAGGACATAATAACGGACACTCTGTGCATCCTAGTTGCAGGATGAAGAAGAAAATTGCGTGTATAAGCCACAACATATTTGTTGACTTTGAACTTTGAACTGAGGCACACTTAAGCCTTGATGAGAAAAAGACTATGACAAATTTTGACCAAGGACATTTACGTTAGAAACAAATACAGTATCCCGATTCATTCAGCACTGAGACAATATTCGAAATCACTTATGGTATCTCACAGTAGAGACATCACAAAGGACGTGGTCACCTATTTCAACCTAGTGCTAAGATCGTACCCGTCATTGGTAGGGAGGCTCACAAGTGTCACAGACTTTCTCCAAGACCCTGAAAACGGAAAAATAATAAGACAACTGCTTACAGTCACTGCTGAACAATTTATTATACTCCCTGAGTACAGTAAGGAAGAATCAAATGATCCCAACACAGGAGGCGGAAATAGATGAGCTCATCAACACACTGTTCTTTTGCATAATTTAAGATCATCCAACCCTCATTGCGAGAACAACAGACACACTCACATTTCTTCGAGATCCAGTAAACACTGAACATTTGAGCCATCTCTTGAATAAGATAATCATTTTGGTCGTACTCCACACGATGGACAGTACAGACATTGTTTACATCAAGGAAAAAACATATAATCCTGAACCCAGCAAGACAGGAAAGATGCCCCTTTCACCAGAAGACAGCAGATTGGCACACAATGTCCGTTTTCACCTAGTCTCTGACTTTCCAGAGTTTGTGTGGAGACCTATCGAGGTTGACGTCCTCACCTTAATCAGAGATCCAGCTAATGTTGCACAGATGGGAATGTTCCTGCATGGAATCATACTCCAAGTGCAACTCTCCAACCATCAGAGATATTATCTGAGGAGATTTTAAGAAAATTCTGCCGAGGAAAATATCGAGAGAGCGGAATCGAGAACTCCATATGTTATATTTGTTGTTATTTTTTCCTATTTCTTCATACTGACCAGTGTCCAACATGTCCTCAGGACTGAAGCAGGTTCGAGGGGTGGACTGGGAGCTGAAATACTTTGAACATGCACAGTAAAAGAGCTCACTGAAGTTTAATATAATCTGTTTTTCCCATAGTCTAACAGAGGAACTGTATCCTGAAATTAGAGACAAACCGTTGCCCGCAAGAGGGGGACACTTGTGAACCATCTAACACTTGCAAACACAGTATTTGAAAGACGATATTGTTTAAGGAAATAATAACATTGACATTTGGTGAATGATCGAGATGGGAGCCCAGAGCAGCAACCTGGTCCTCTCACAATTAGAGAGGCACCCCCCGCTTCTCTGGAAGAAAATGCTGTCGCCTGACCTATAAGGGCATAATGTACTTATGTATTATATTTGTCATTATTTTTCTGTCATTAACAATCAAAACTGCATTCTTTATTGGTGCACGAAGCGTTCCAATTTCAGTGCACGCACCTGATGATACGCGCATGAAACCCACAAAAGCACCCAGACCTTATATAGTCATTCCAGTCCCTAGAAAATCTGATGGTAGAGTAAATGAACTTGAAGCAAACATGATTAATAGCGATATACACACCTGGTAACGAATGAGCAGGAAAGCTGGAGACAGGGTCGGCATGAAATGAATGAAGAAAAAAACACTGACAACTGCACGCACACACACACTGAATGCACACGAAACAGGCCTAGTGTCAATGACTGCAGAACCACAAATGAAAACAACAGAGAAGACGAGACTGCCTGCCATAAAAACCTTCACAGAAAACAGTGGGAGAAAACAAGAAGAATTAAGAGAAAGACCAACGGAAAAAGTCACATCAGAAACCCTTAAGAAAACAGAAGCGGCCTCAGAAAAACTCTGCGCAAGGGCACAAATGTTAGTAAACTTGCTATTCCCGCACATAGCCAGAGCGGGGAAACTGCATGAGGAACTGAAAAAATAAAACCACAGAGACTGTATTGACAAGCACACATGTTCTAACACAAGGGACAAGTACCAGGTCTACAATACAACCATATACCGGACCAGTGTCAGGCTGGTTGGCATGGGCATTTGCACGCAGCAGAGAAAAGATGCATGGGGACCGGGAAAGAGCTGCCAGACTCCTGTCCACTCAAATGGCGCAGATGAAGAGACATGCACCATGGACCAGGATACCTGAAGATCCTCCAGCAAGAAAAAGCCATACAGAGGTTTCAGAGATGTAGTTATAGCAAGCTACAGGAAAACCTTAAGAATCAAGAGAAGCATGCATGAAGATGACAATGAACTAAACAACTACATAGACAGCACAACACATATGGGAAACAACATTTGTTACCAGCACATGAAAGAAGTTGGAAGACGAAATTTAGAAGGAGAATGCTTTGTTTGTGCACTTCATGCACAGCATGGGAAAGTCCAAGATCTTTGTGGCTGTAGAAATTGATGTCCCAACAGCACACTGTCTCTCACACATAGCAATGTGCAATACCAGAGGCCAGTTCATGGGAAGTGATGCCTCAATGATATGGGCAACTGAAACAGCTTATCCTTTTTTATTTTTTTTATTTTATTTTTTTATTTGTTTATTTATAAAGTTTACACATAGATAATCAATCAAACAATCAGAACAATAAATACTCAGCAAAAATACACAGAATAACAGAATATTATATATACACAACTTGCAATAAATCAGTAATTACTCAGAAAGTCATCCCACACCTTTCCGTACAACCTCAACTTCCCTTGCCTCTTGTAAACCACCCTTTCCATGGATGCAAGGGCAGACATCCCCTCAACCCAATCATCAAGAGGAGGCGCATTCCGCGACTTCCAGCCCCTGAGGACCAACTTTTTGCCCAGACAAGCTCCACGGAGTAAAAACTTTTTCCGTGACACAGAGAGATCCTCCAGCAATTCTCCACCTCCCAAAATCATTGTCATAAAATCCAATTCAACATCCAAATTCAAAACACGCAGACAGTCACCACAAACATCATGCCAAAATCCCCGTACACGCACACATTCCCACAACAGATGTTCCAGACTTCCCTGTCCATACCCACAACACCAGCATTCATCCGAGTCCATCAGTCCCCTCTTAAACATTCGCTCCGGGCTCCAAAACACTCTATTGAGAATCTTTATTTGTCTTGACCGTTCCACCATATCAATTGCACAGAGTTTAACATTCGCGCACGTATCCAGCCACATCTCAGGCGAAATCTCACACCCCAACATCCTTCCCCATTCATCTCTCAAATCAGAATTTTCCTTATAAGCAGACACAATACAATTATATATCCTGCTAGCAATGGAACAACCTCCCAGCTCCCTCTCCATAAGACAGAGATTCACCATTGAACTTCCTAGCTCCGCCACATCACCGATACATCTTTTCAATGTCTTGAAGTCTTCAGTTCTGAAATTATCAATGTGAAACTTTGCTCGTAACTCACGTTCCCCAATCCACCCTCCATCCACCAGAACATCATCAATCCAGAGCACCCCACCTAGAAACCAATCCAGCCAGAATAAAGACCTGCCCCCGATAGCAATCAATGGGTTCAACCAAATGGATGAGTGAATAGTCCTTGAAGCAACCGAGCCCAACAATTCATGAACTTGTCTCCACGTCTCTCTCAGAAAAACCGTCAAAGGCGATTTATTACATGACTTGTTTGTCGCCGTGAGAATTGCCCTTCGAGGGAGCGGACCCAACATACTTGCCTCTGCAATTACCCATTTATCAGGCACATCAGGCAACTGATGAGCCCTCATTGGCACTAATACAGTGTTTGTTTGCTAATTCAAGAGCATATACAACGTTAACACCCACTACAAATATGTTGGCAGCTGCCCGCAATACAGCAGCCACTGATAATTATGCACAGGGCTGCCTAAACACTAGCTTTAACACCAAAAATAAAAACACTGCTTCTAACAACACTTGGTCTCCATTAACAATCAGACTTCAGTACAGCCTTGTGTAGTACAGTACACATTGTGCAACGCACTGGTTTGCTATATGGGAAGATCTCAGGGCAACCAACTGAACATATTGGCTGCGATAGGCCAAGCCTGGAACATGCATCTGGATACTGGCAGCGAGACTGGACCTTACAAGCACACAAATAGAAACCGAAATAGGATATTAACATTGTTGAGACAGCCCATATCACACACCACAATTTAAATATCTGAATATACAACAACTAATGGCTCATACTGCAGATTATGGGCCTGATTACGAGGTGGGCGGTAAGGGATTACCGGCACCGGTAAGGGCACCGGTCCCGGTAATCCCTTACCGCCCTACTACGAGTTCCCTTTGCGGGTCCTTCCTTAATGCCTGGTTTTTTCAGACGTTAAGGACGGGACCCGCAAAGGGACTCTAGAGCTAATAACAGTACCACAATTTGCGGTACCTTTATTAGCGCATTCCCATTGAGCCCTATGTGGGCTCAAATGGGAGTGGGGAATGGCCCTGGTGAATGGGGATTACCAGTCCCGCCAACCTTGGAATGGTTGCTCCATTCACCAGGGCGGAATCGGAATGAGTTTGGATGCAGCCATGGCGCTAAGAGCGCCATAGCTACCTCCAACCTCGTAATGAGGCCCTATGTCTCCTATCAAAAACAAGCACAAGTCACTATTATGGATTCTTCCACTGGCCTGGGAAAGCCTTCATTGACTGATTCAACACCATTAGCGACACAGGCACAAACCTGATCCACAAGAAGATAAAGTCCTTGCAGCAATATCAGCTTTACAGCTCTCCCTGGAACACAAAATTGAGGAGGTGAAGGTGTGTGTTCAAGTGCTCCCTCAGGACGTGAGATTGCTTGCCGAAAGAGTGACAACCACAGATTCACTCTTGCAAGAAACTGTTACCACCACTGATGACCTAACCACTTGCATAAAATCCTTGGAATTCATAAATCGCCTCCTGTAACAGAGACCCGAAGACACAGAGGGCCGCTATCACTGAAACAATGTCAGGGTACTGGGGATCCCAGAGGGCACCGAAGGCCGAGACCCAACCACATACATCGAGAATGTATTCCTATAGGAGGTGGGCCCTGGAAATTGCCACAGGGATTTGCCGTTGAGCGGGCCCACTGTTCCTTACAGAAAAGGGTTCTGCCGGGATCATACCCCCACCCAGTATTTGCTAAAATATTGAAATTTAGAGACCAGGAAGTGCTCCTACAATTCTCCAGAGAAGGGGAAATGATACAGAGAGACAACTCTGACATCATCAAATATCCAGTCTACACTCTTCTAGTACAGCAGCAGAGAAATAGATTTGTTCCAATCAAGGCAAGGCTACAGAAAAAAAGGATCAAATACATACTCATATCCAATATCCAGTGAGACGGAATGTTTTGCACAGCAGAAAATCGCACATCGTTTAAAGCCTAGAAGCCGGATCCATGTGGATTTAACATAATAATATAGAGAACCCATGATAACACGCCAGATCATGATGGTGGGTTTGTTTCCTCCCAGAGTAGGATAAACATTGAATCTTGCCACCACACAAAGACTATTGGAAGATATTGAGGGCTGATCTTTTGGACCATACCCTCCTCTCAACAATACCTGAATGGATTAATAATTGAACGACTGACCATCAACCCTGAGTATGGATCTCAGATGCTCTGAATATTCACTGGGTCAACTTTTGCTATCTTGTCGGAGCAGACCGCGATGTCCACTGAGTGATGACCAGACTGCCCTAATCCACATGGATCGCCGACACAACATTATTGTCGATTCATTGAACTGGTGCCCGGGAATGGTGCTTGCCTTGTTGGGCACCGGTTTGACCAAACGGGTAAGACCTGTTGGACACTGTTCATACCCCACATTCTGTGCCTTGCTGTTTATGTTTTGTTTAATATACCAAAATTCCATAATGATGCTTCCTTTGTTCCTCACGAGCTGCCTAGGGACCTGGACCAGGCAAAGTTTTCTACTGCACTATAAACCAAATGGCACATCATGCGCTATATGCAGTACAGAAATGACCACGCGCACTTTGCAATGTGTGAGCCATACTTGGGTTGCCAGACACTATGGCTATATAATGAAATCACTGATAGGTCATGACAAATTAAACTTTTAACATTGAATGTGAGGGGCCTGGGTACCTATATTTGCAGAAATAGGTTTAAAGCATATCTCCAGCGCAAACAAATATCTATATCTCTCCTCCAAGAAACCCACTTGATGGCTGAAGAGCAAGCAGTTGTGGTAAACTGCTGGGGAGGGACAGTATGAGGGGCCCCATACTTTAGGTTTGCCAGAGGGGTACTTATATGGATCGCAGAGTCTCTTCCATTTTGGATAATGAACATATACTGAGGGCAGATACATAATACTGCGGGGTTACCTTGGCAGTAAATAACTATCTGTTGTGAACTCCTATTTCCCCAACCACATGATACCAACATACATACAGATGGTGTGCACAGACATTGCCACACAATGAGATCCCTTTTTCATATGGGGATTCGATTTCAATTGTGTATACAATCTGCTACTAGATAGATCCACATGTCCCAGAAGTGGCCAGTCCCCAGCAACCCAAACATTAAATATAGTGATTGCTGACTTAGATCTTGTAGATGTCCGGAGGGAACTTCACCCTGGTATCAGAGAGTACTTATTCTATTCATCGCCACATAAATTGCACACCAGGATAGATTACATCCTGGCTGGATATGGTCAGCAACTTGTATTTGTTGGTCATGAACACATGGGTTGCACGATATCAGACCACTCTCCATTGGTAATTTCATGGGCTAAAGGGGACGTTTTTGGAGAAGAACATTGATAGTCTGAGAAGCTGGGGAATTATTTGGGAAGCTTTAAAAGTCGTAACCAGGAGAAAGATCATTTCTGGAGACGGAGGCATCCGAAAAATGCTTAGAGGGGAACTAGAGACCCTTGAAACGAAAGTAAATTAACTAGAGCAGCTGAATGCTGGTATGTTGCCCTTTGAGGGAGAACTTAAGGAGATTAGACTTAAATGTCAAATCACATGGGAGAGATTGTCAAACTTTGACCACACTACCCGGACTGCCCGACTACACACTGAAGGAGACAAGTCTGGGAAATGATTAGCGTGTTTATGCAGATGAGAACACCCTAAATTACCAATCACGCTACTACACAATGAATGTGGGGCCCCCGGAGAGCACAGACAGCAATAAATGAGACACGTGCTAATTATTATAATAAACTTTACAGCCATGACAGGCAAATACCTCCTGAAGAAATTGTTTAAGTTCTTTATAACAATCCAACTTCTGAAGCTCACCACTAGCCAGCAAGACCACTTAGATCAGGCTTTCACATTATAGGAGCTGGGAGAAGAGATAACTTGGCAGAGTTTTATAAAATGTACCAATCCACCTTAGTTCCAATGCTCTTAAATGTCTTTGAAGAAGCCTTTGATACTTGTGTACTCTCAAGCACCATGCAAGAGACACTGGTGGTCCTCATACTCAAACCTGAGAAGCCAGCTGAAGTGTGCAATTCATATTGCCCTCTGGTTATGTTAAATTATGATGTAATACTGCTCACCACTATGCTGGCCAAATGTCTTTGCCTATGTATCGCAACACTAATATACTCTGATCAGAGTGGATTTGTGCCATGCTGTAATACCACTTTGAATTTGCATAGACTACAACATGTCATCGAATAGACCAACACCTGTGTCAAACAATATGTGGTGCCATTGTTAGATTCCATCAAGTCTTTTGACTCAGTGTACTGGGAGTGGATAAATGCAGCCTTACAAGGCTTTGGGTTTGGTGAAAACTTTATATGCTGGGCTAAAGTACTGTATACCTATCCTACAGTAAGAGTATGTTCTGGAGGGCAAATATTGTCAACAATGATTTATATATTAGCACTGAAACCAATAGCTGTATACTTGAGACAGTATATGGCAGTGGGAATCAATATTCTGGGTTCAACACATCTGGTCTTCCTATATGCAGAGAAAACAAACTACTATACTTATGCCAACCGCAGCATAACCTGCCTATAATATTGGAGGTGCTGGATGACTTTGCCAAACTGTCAGCAATCTCCTTTAATAAGGTCAAATCATGCCTCTTCACTTTAGAAGAACTACGTGAAATAGATGCAGCCACCTTACCAGACTAAGACCTGAAATGGGAACAGCGCTCGTTTAGATACTTAACAAGATACTTGATTAAGAAATCAATGACATTCTGGTCTCATTTGCCCCTCTCCCTTATGGACAGAGTAGCTATTACTAAAATCTTTATACTCCCAAGGTTCCTATACAGCTTCACTAATGTTCTCTTTTATAGACAAGCTCCCTTCTTCTGGGAACACTTTGGGATTTCCTGTTGGGCTCGAAATGACATAAACTGGCAACAACTACCTTGCCTCTCCCCTACCAGGAGGGAGTAGTCCAACTACGACAGTTGGAATATTATCCTCTGGTTGCCCATTTAATTTTTATAATGTAATGGTTATCAGATGAACTCACGTCTGAACATAACCTGCTCAACAAGTTAATGAGCCCTGCCTTGCTCAGGGAGGCCTATGGTCTCCCGAGAAATAGAATGAAACACAATCATTAGCACTACATGTGAGTAGACAGATCTGGTCCAGAATACATAAGACACTTCGACTCCGACACCCCTACTCCCCCAACATTCCGAACCTGGCAGGCACATGCAGTAACTTCAATGAACGGGGGGCTGTCTGGCGCTGGGAATGCAAAGCCACTTAGGGTGACATGTATGAGAAAAGAATATTCAGAGACTTTGCTGATCTTATGCAATCAGAGGGACTCCCAGGGGGACAGTTTCTGAGGTACATGATAATAGCAAGGGTTGCCAAGCGCAATTGGGGCGATTGGCCTAATGAGTCACAATTAAACCCTTTCCTGGCATTAATGTACGAACTAGAAGACAATTGGAGACCTGTTTCCAGGTTATATAAATGCAATCCTGGAGGGCACAAGTGTCAAGCACACTAAATTGAGTACACGCTGGGAGAACGATCTGGGTCTAGAAATTACTGACCGAGAAAGGACACAAGCGTTGGGCTCTGTAAAAAATGTATCACGTAATGCCAAGATCAGGCTTGTACAGGTAAACATACTTCACTACATGTATATGACCCCCATCTCTAGTGGCTAAAATTAAAAAAGACACGCTCTCCAATTGCCCTCGGTTTGACCAGGATGATGCTCATCTAATGCATATGTGAGTGTGTGGTGATACAACACTTTTGGTCCTGAATTAAGTAGACCAGTGAGGGGGATGGGATTAAAAGATTTCAATGGAACCCGCTTGAATGTCTACTAGGCATATACCCCAGATTGTGTAAACATAAACATGTCAACAAATTCATGGATTTAGCATGCATATTGGCTAAGAGATGTATCACAATGACTTGGAAATCACGCAATGGCCACAGTTTGATATATGGTATAGTGAACGTATGCATTGGTGTGATGCTGAAACTACTGTATAGGGTGGGACAATAGACATGAATGGGGGGATGTTGCTCTTAATTTTGAAGCCAGGAAAGCACTTGTTAACTCTGTCTCCTACCTCTCGGATTATAAATCACCATGAACTCTCCCTCGGAGATTTGCTTGATTTACATCAGACACCATACCTACACACCTGATGTATTTACTCAGTCTGACCCCTCCTCCCGAAATGACATAAATGTAATGTTCACCTGGCTTACCTAAGGTAAGCTACAACATTGGACAAAACCAAGTGTCACATAACTCACAAATACAAGCATTGGGTATCTGTATTATTTGGTGTCAATGTATTGGTTCAATTACTCAATAACGGATGTATGCATAGTAACACTGTGTTGTAACTGTAAAATTTGCCCAAAAACAAATTAAAAAAAAAGAAAAAAAAAAGAAAACTTTATATTTTAGTGCTGAGTTATTTGGGATAGTGTCAAAACACATATAACTCTGGATTTATTAACAGAGTTTGACTTCAACAATCACACTCTCATGCTTAAACGTCAACAGGTGTTTTACACAAAGGTGTTGTTATAGAAATAACTTGTTTGCAGTTTACACACTAAGCGTACCCACAGGTCTCTGTGATTTCAACTATTCTATTTTCTGTTTAACACAATTGACAACAGTTCCAAATGTATAGTTAATTATTTAAAATCAATATTTCAGATTGTTACATTTGAATGGGAAAATCACATGACTCAAAATACGTCATTACGCAGATTAGAGTCATTTACAGGCAACCCAAAAGGTAAAGTCATTATTCCATATACTTACATTCGATTCAAAGAAATATATTATCTCTGACACTCATCATCTACTAAACAATACAAAATGTATATAAAACATATATCAAAACATTCCCCAAATTATTACGTCAAACCCTCCAAAAAATAAATTCATAAATAACATTTAAATGCAAACCAACACACTGCTATAACTAGGGAGACTTGTTCCAAATGTTCAATCAATGTCATGGTGTCTTCTTTGAATGAGTACTTTGTATGGGAATAACTATTTGATGAAATGTGTAAAAAACATTACTTTTCTAGCTGAGTCAATGGTGTTCTTTATTATTTTAGTGAGATTCTGGTTACATCTTTATGGTTTTTTCAAAAAGAAAAGCTTCCAGAAATTCTTTTCTTGTACTTATTTAATAAGATTTGGACCTTAGAATCTGTAAGACTAAGTGTAAGCCTATATAATGGTGAATGGCGGTTACTGAATTATGATCACAATGGCTAAACGTTTAATCCATGCTAAACCTCCACATTGCCAGCTAGCATTATATGGACACTTGTGTGATTCCATGCTTGAGACATATAATCTGCATACCTCAGCATTACAAGAATGCATGCTTTCATAGAGGATGTATATATTGAAACCTTTCTATCAGGCATGGGTGCACAGTGGCAGGACCTTGCCATAGCCATCATTCCAAGTGTGCATGGGGATCTACTGGAGCCCTAACAGGGACATGATATTACTTATTTTTCAAAATGAAGCTGCACTTCTGTGGGGTAAAAAGACAGTCCCAGAGCGACAGAGAAGGAGAGGTTATGCTAGGCCCCCAATATGACAATTAAGCTGGCTAATGTGGAGTTCCATCGAAATATAAAAGCCAGTACAAAACAGTGATTTCAACATAAGACCTAGTGAAGTGGAAATACATTTTGTAAAAACTGCAGCAGTGCACGCGGAAAGAAAACACATCTTTGAAACACTGCACATTTGGATGATAAAAAGGAGGAATGATGCCTGACATTTAAGAAATAAAGTCAAGTGACAGATGGTGTCTATCAGGAATAAAGAGACTTAATTTCCACTATGTAAAATGACAGCCTGTAAAGTGAAAGACCTATTTTGTTTTTGTAAAAATGAGCACTGGTTTCCTATGTTAACTGTGGCCTGTCTGTGTGCATTAGATAAATAAGGAATCTACCTCTGTTTTAATATAGTAGAACATAAAGATTGTATTTATGAACAACAGGCCTAGAGATAAAGCTAAAATGTTACATGTAAGCACAACTTGTTGATGTAAAGCTGTATTTTCTGAAGTATGGAGGCAGCTCATGTTTTCCCCACTGAACCAAAAGGTTTGTGCCTTTGAAAACTTGACCTCAAGACCTTTGGTTGAGGACCCCAAGGAGAAGAAAGTCTGGTTTTGAGTTTAAATGATAAGATATACGGAGAAGTAGATACAAATTATGGGATTTACTGAGAACACAGCCAGCAAAAATGACTTTTAAGGTCAGCTCCCCCATTACCTGCACATTAGATTCTAACAAAAACCTTTGAAGCACCAGAGGGGAAGGCATGATCACATGTGCCAGCCAGATGTCCTGATCAGGTCACAGAATTAGAAATGAAACCTAAGAATAGGTGGGGGCTAGATATGGAGTTACCTCACATCTAATCATTTCCATATGTTTAACATTGGACACGTTTTAAAAAATAAAAAGAGCATCATGTGTTTCGCTGATCTCACAACAGACTCATTTTCAAACAAAGCCTGTCGGGACCATGTAGAAATGGATTTTGTGAGATGGATACAATTTGAGTTATGAAGGAAATTATGATTCCAGCATTCCCATAATTCTGAGGGAATGGAAAGTTGTTGTGATGATAGGATATGTAAGTAAGGTTGAATCATGTAGGGGCAGATGTGTGACTATTTCGGCTCAAGAGCAAATCGTGAAAAATGATCCCTTTGCCCAGGAACGGTGTGCCGATATAAAATTAATATTGTCTGACTCATCATAAAATGTAGAATCCAAAATATACAGGTTCATGGAGATATCTGAAAAATCAGAGTAGCTGCCACGTTGTGAGTTTTTTCAACACAAAAAGGTAAAACCCACCAGTCATTTTTGGATGTAGTAATTTTCCTCATCCTTCAGCTCCCATACCCATACATCCCAACTTCTGGTCATATCAGCAGCCATTGTGCATATCGGGTGGGAGAAGAATGGAGAGAGCTGGGCAATCCGTAGCGTGGGAAATATGATAATAATGCAGTGTCACCAGCCCTTCAAGGTAACCGTTTTCCATGGGCTTTTGTTTTACCCTTGATTTTCCCACTCTACTGCTGGGCCTTAAAAATTGCATGGGAGGCAGAGACTGCGAAATCTAGAGGCTAGCTGGGCCTGCCATTTGAGAAGCCATAGGAAATCTAGGTGTTGGGGACTACCCTTAACTGAAGCCTTTGACCAGATCTGTGCTGTCCTCCGAGGAGCCCTGCTGTTCCCTGGATGCCCCATAACGTTGGTCTCTCATGTAAGTAAATATATCCCAAAGCTATCAAAGGTGTGAATGTGGAAGTGGGGAGATCTGTGGCACATTTTATTAAATCTAATTAAAATTAATTTCACTACAGAATATTACCTGATCCATTTAAATTGAATTGTGTTGGGAACTGCCTGCATTAATCCTTTCCATTAAATTGGGATGAGGGGGATCCTTAGTGCATTGAATTGAAGCTAAATCAATGTATTCCCATATAGAAAATCACGGGATGAGTGTTGTTAGAGTTCAAAACTAACAAAGTTCATGCCAAGTGTGGTAGAGCCGGTATAGAAAATAAAGTACTTGCGTGACTCTACCTTTCTGAAACCACTGTCTTCTGTACCGAGGGGGGGTGTCCATAATCCCAAAATAAGTAACCCTAAAACCCTGCTATTCAAGAGAATGTACAGGGTGCAAAATGAAATTTCCCATGTATTTAATTGCATCCAAAACAACTTTCCCAAAGCCCTGAATTTCATGCAAATAAAAAGCCCAAAAACAATTATCCATTTAGTTCCTATCCTGATTTTGCCTTTTATACAAATACAAAGCACAACACGTGTTTCCCATTGAGTTCCTTTATTGACTTTGCCTTTCAAATAAAACAATTAAAAAAGGATTTTACTACTGTTTTCCCACTTCCTGTCTCCCTGTACCTTACCTTCAGATCAGAGTGGTCATATTTAATTGATGCCTGGAGGGTAGGGGCTGCTGGGAGAAAGCAGTAGTGTGCCAAACTTAGCAGTCAATGGCCCTCATTACGACCCTGGCGGAAATCGAAAAACGATGGCGGAAATGCAATACCGCCATCGAATAGCGCTCGGTGCGACTATGACCCGTCACCGCAAAGTACGATGCCATTAGCGACACCGTAGTGAACGCCAACGCTAACTGCACCAAGTACGCGCGCGCGCGCCATGCCAAACCGTAAATACCACCATGGCGCAAGGGTACGCGAATTCCGACCCTAGCGGACATGTACCTAATGCCATCAAGCACGGCGGAAAGTACCATTCCGCCATGGTGAGAAGTACGGCATCGCGAATCAACCGTAAACGGCCCCACTGAGTGCCTGTACACCGCTCCCTGGCCACATAGTACAACTCCCCGTAGGTGCAACGAAGTCACAATGCAACCAGTGAAATGTACAAGTCACCCATGCATGCCAACGAACAAAAGAATCTCAAGAGGGGCCAATGGGAGCTGCAGGGCACAGATGGCACGAATACAGAAGCCATTCCAATGGACATGACCTCAGTCCCCCACCAAGAAACGCACGCAAACACAGGCACCTGTGACCAGCAATATTCCGAAAATCACATCATTCCACCAGTCCACCTGGCTGACCGGCATCTGTTACACAAAACCTAATCCCCCGCCCCTGAGCATGACATCATTCAAACAGTCATATTGGCAGCCCTCATCCCTGACCTCACTGGGCTTCGTAGGCAAACGCGCCCAGCACAGTACCACGCAACTATACTCCGAAGCTGGAACCCAATGCAGATCTCCTCACAATACATCGCACCCCAAATAGGAATATGCCACATCACTTGCAAAGAAGAACGCTACACGGCCCATATCAGAATAGAAATTTAATGCACAACAAATTCACCAAGCCCATACAGCCATTAGGCCATGAACTCCAAAACACATTTCACCATTGTGGGCTGCATCCGCAAGAAATGACCAGCTACTTCTTGTGTGACGCCCTGTTCCTTCATGGTACACAGGGGCTACATTCTCGTACGAAAAGGCAACATGGAAGCGCCTAGAACCGCAGGGCCGTCCCAATAGGGAGGCACTAATCCAGCTGAAAGGCCGAAATGTTGCTCCGAGCCACTAGTACTGCGTAAGGGCATGTGGCCCATTGGCGATCGTCCCATAAGATCGTAATGCTGCTCCACTGATTAACACGAAGCAGCAGGTGTCGGGAGTAAAAGCCATCTGCAGGAGTGGCATACAGATGGCAGTGGCAAAAGGGGAGGAGATACCTGTCAACCAAAAGAAAAGAAAAAGAATAGAATGGCCATCAGAACTACATTCGAACAACTCACTTCAATGATCACACTAAATCCACAGCCATATACATGCTAGCCCACTCCAAAGGATCATCACCACCCCAAAACCACTTGCGACTCATAACTATCTATATCGAGGTGAAAACACCATCACAAACGAGTGTACCTGTGCATGCGTCTGTGAAAACAGAATCCATCAGATGGGATTGGTAACGTGCATGGACACAAGTGTCTGAAGGCGCGTCGAGACAGGGAGGGTTCAACAAGGCCAGATAGACGATGGTCCCACTATGGCAGCCCTGCATCACATAGCGCAGGGGAGGCGGACAGATTCCAAGAAGCCCTGTACATGGCAAACACTGTATCAAATCATCTGTCCATGCATCCATTCATCATTCCCTCATCCCGTAATGATAACGCCTGTTTCCATACTCACATAACATGTGAGAATTCCATTGAGTCTGTGCGTTATGCAGCCTGCAAAATCCACTGTGCCCCAGCCCGTAATTCCAGTGTTGTGAAGTAACATGTATTTGGGAACGTCCGGCCTCATCGTCCACTTCGCTATTGCGCATCCCAAACTATTCATATCAATCATTGCATCCTCGCCATGGCCCCTGTCCCAAGGACATTGAACAATAGAACGTTATATTTGCAGTCAGACCTGTGGGCATCTCCTCGCCGCTAGCTGATAACCGAAAGCGCCGCCCTTCGAATTCCTCATTTGCAACATCACGTCGAAAAGGCATCTGTGGCCGCTTGAAATCACAAATTAATCCATCTAGTGCGGCTGTGTGTGAAAATGGCAACTGCCTTCACTCACAAATGGGACGCCCCGCCCGTCGTTGCAACTCGGTACAGTGATGCATGAGGGTCCACCGTTACTCGAGTACTACGTTCCACTGACCCTTCACAAGTCTGTTCGCGACTGCAAAGATTGTATGTGAAACAATGGGACCATAGCCGAATGAACATATCAACCAATGTTACACGGCCATCGGGTACAAATACATGATTGTAATAGCAAGATGCCATTCCTCGAATTGCAGCGTTGTGTGCGGGACGTGCTCGGCCAAAGGGGAGAGCAGCTTGCACAGGTGGAATGAATCACCACAGGTGGAGGCCATACAGCCTGAAAACACATAAATTGCACACCCAGTCTCCTCCCACAACCACACCCACTCCGAAATGCTACCGGCAGGACTCGCGATGTTGGCCCTGGGGGACCTGATAGCACTGCAAGTACTCCAACTCCAAGAAGAAGACGAACACCAACTACAACCGGCCGCACGGAGGAGACGCAGGAGGAGGAGGAGGGCAAGGCAGGGCCAGCAAGGGCCGCCAGCACAGCCACTACCACCACGCAGGCAGCCCGCAATCCCACGCCTCCGAGCACATCCGTTCAACCTCACTGATGAGCAGATCCACACCCTCTACCGTTTGGACCGGGACACCATAGCCGCCATTGTGGACATGACACAGGCTGACCTTGTCAGCATGATAGATAGCCCAACCGCCATCCCACCCCTACTGAAGGTGGTGTCTGTACTCCACTTCCTGGCCACAGGCACCTACCAGCACACAGTCGGACAGTTGCATGGCATTTCTCAGCCACTGTTCTCACGGACACTATTGCAAGTGCTCGATGCCCTCCTGCAGCACGCAGACGACTACATCTCTCTACCACGCTCGGAGCAGGAAATTACCAACACAAAAGTGGGATTCCATGCACTTGCCGGCATACCGGGTTGCCTTGGTGCCATCGACTGCACCCATGTGGAATTGGTCGTCCCACATGCCATGGAGGCCCAGTACCGCAACCGAAAACAATTTCATTCTCTGAATGTACAAATGGTGTGTGACTCCAACAGGATCATTACACATTGTTGTGCCCGATTCCCTGGATCAACCCATGATTCTATGGTCTTGAGGAACTCAACAATACCACGCTACATGGAGCGACACGCAGGGTACAGATCCTGGCTACTCGGTGAGTCTCATTTCATGCATGATGATGTGGGGTATGTGATGCGGCAATGACCTGGCAGGAAGGGGGGGGGCGTGCGTACGTAGCAATGGCATTCCACATAATTCGTTTATCGTCCACATACAGGTGATGCCGGATATCCACTGAAGAGATGGCTCCTCACACCAGTCCGGAACCCACGGGACCAGCATGAGGAGGACTACAACCATGCCCACTCACGTACCCGTGTAGTCATTGAACAGGCATTCGGCCTACTGAAGACACGTTTCCGGTGCCTCAGCAGGTCTGGCGGGGCACTCCTGTACCGCCATGAGAAGGTTGCAAAGATGGTGATGGCATGTGTCATGCTACACAACATGTGCGTACGTAGAAATGTGCCCATGCCCCCTGACGCAGAACTGCAAGCACCTGAAGATGGTCATGATGAGGGTGGGGATGTGGCAGCACCTCAAGGAGTCCGCGAGGCACAGGAGGGCCGTGACATTCGTCAGCATCTCATTGATGCATGCTTCTAGCACTCACGCCTGGTGGCTGATACATGGACACGGGACTCGTGGCACTGTGTGTGTCTGGTACATGCACAATATGGACTGTACGCCTATGATGGCCTAGTACACAAAGATCATTGTCCACACATCTCATTGGTTGATCGTGCATTGTTTATGGCATATGTGATATCATGTTGAACACCCTATCGACCCGCCACCCAAGTGAGCCCAACACACCCCCTCCACCCTCCTACCTCCCCCCCGAACACCAGTGTCCAAAGATGCTCATTGTCAGTGGGCAGTCGCTATTGCAAGCCCCCTCTGCGGGTATCAGGGGCACCCCTGCCTGTGGAGCGCAGGTTCCTCCCAGATCTACGTTGGGGGCTGCCCTGGACGGAACTTGCAACGGATGATGTCTCTGCCTGCTCACGTCCATGCATGTCCCTAAGGGTTTGTGAGAGCTCAGTGAGCACACGGCGCACTGCGGCAAGTTCGGCACATACGTCTTTGGACGTCGCATGCAGTTCCCCCCTCAGGCTCTCGGTGCTTCTCTCCATTTGGACTCTCAGGCTCTCGGTGCTACTCTCCATTTGTACTCTCAGGCACTCGGTGCTATTCTCCATTTGTGCCCTTAGTGTCTCTGTACTTCTCTCCATTTCTGCCCTAAGTGTCTCAGTTGATGTTTCTATGTCTGCCTTAGTGCCCCCACATTCATCGGCATGGTCCTTGAGGACCGTGGCCAGTTGCTGCTGTTGCACGATTAACTGGTCGAGGGACTGTTGCCTCGGCTGGGCCATGGCCATTTGCGGTGGTGTCACAGAGTGGCTGTTCGCCTCATGTTGCCCTGCCACAGGGCTTGTGGGGGATGGCCAGTCGTCGTCTTGTGGGTGCCCCTGCGTGGTATCCTCATGGTGTACGGGATGGAACAGACAGGGGGATTGGGACAGGTCATGGATGGATCTGACTTCGACATCCCCGTCTTCTGTGTCGGAGCATGCTGCCATTAATGGGGTGTCACCTATGGTGCTGCTGCCACCAGAGGCAGTGCCTTCTGTGGCATCCATTGGGGGGACCTGTGGTGCTGCTGTTGTGGGCATGCTGGCTGCTGGGGTGCCTGTTGATGTTCCCTCCTCTGTGCTGCCACTTGATTTGTGCTGCTGCCGTGTCTTGATGCGTGCAGCTGAGGTGGAGGGTCTTTGGCCGTCGGTCTTGGCCCTCTTTGCAGGTGTGCTGGTAGGGGTGTCCTGAAGCTCGTCGTTTGGATCGGACCCTGTGGTGGAGTAAAGGAGGGCGAGCGTTATTAATGGGTCTGTGGGAATTGGAATGGCAATGTATCACATGCATTGGGGTGGTACCTGAGGGTGATTTGGGTCGGGGCCTTGGAGGTGCTTTCATTTGTGTGTGGAGTGAGGGTGCAGTTGTTTGGCAGCCTGCAGTTAGGGTGTGCCTGCTGCACGTGTAGTGGGTGTTTTTGGGGTTTTTAATTATTTATGTATTTATTGTGAGTTTTAAAGTGCGCTATCAGGCCAATGTGTGTGGACGTTCTCCTGGCCATGTGTTGCTGTTGCGCTATGTGGACACATGTGATTCACATGATTGGACATTGTGGATTTGGCATGGTTTTATTTGGGCCACCTACCTGATTCTCCGGATGTCTGCACTCCTTTCTCCATCCCTCCGACTCCCTCTATGCTCTCCATTCCAATGGTGGAGGCACAGATTTCTTCCCAGGGGGTCAACTTGATGGGTGATTCCAATCCTCCCCCGGTGGCTGTGGCAATGTTGCGGTTGGCAGAAAGTATGCTACGGACGCGTATCCGCAGGTCGTCCCATCGCTTTCTGCATTGCTGTGGGTTGCGGGGTGCGGTCCCCACCGCACTTACCCGCTGTGCCACCAGGGCCCATATGGCCTTCTTGTTCGCAAGTGCCGTCCTGGTCATTTGCGTGGAGAAGACGGCGGCGGCATTCTCCTGGAGGGTCTCTGTAAGCACGGTGAGTTCCTCACGGGAGAAGTGGACCTGCCGCTTGCGGTCGCACGCTTTCTTCGCTACTTTTCCCATTTTTCTTGGTTTCACTAGGGTGGATGACGGGTTGGGATGTGTCTCAGGGTAGTGTTTTTAGTGGTTGTGTGGATTTTGTGGTTTTATAGGTGTACGGCGTGTTGTTTCCCATTCCGGGCCCATGTTTTTACTTCCGTTTCCGTATATTTACGGTCACCGTACTTTCCGGTTGGCGCTCACTGCGGTGTCCGCTAAGATGGGTGGCGGTATTGCACCTAGGGCGCCGTACGGCGGCGGTGTGGGCCGTTTTGGGGTCATTTCCGCCATCGCGGACTTTGCACTTCCGCCATGCCGTGGTGCTCGTGCCCGATGGGTCGGAATGGGCCGCACTTTGCTCCATCGTGCAATGGCGGAAACGCTATTTACGCTGTGGCGGTCCGGTCAGTCACTTTCCGCCAGGGTCGTAATGAGGGCCAATGTGTGTTTTGTATGTTTCCTATTGGTTAATTTGCAAGTAATCTGATGTAAATTGTGACTGCCAACTTCAAAATTGTACCTGTGTCATACCGCGACTGAAAGTCCTTTAAACATGTGTTAGTCAATTGGTGCAAGACATTTTTATGTGTGATATTGTGTACTGTCACAGCATTGGTGGTTGATGTTTTCGTTGCTAGTCTTCTTTGTCAAACCTTAAATAAATATATATTCTTACTGTACACTGGCCTGGTATCTAGCTCATTGGTGGTGCATAGGGTAGTTGCTGGGGTGTTTTTGTTTTTGTAAAAATGAGCACTGGTTTCCTATGTTAACTGTGGCCTGTCTGTGTGCATTAGATAAATAAGGAATCTACCTCTGTTTTAATATAGTAGAACATAAAGATTGTATTTATGAACAACAGGCCTAGAGATAAAGCTAAAATGTTACATGTAAGCACAACTTGTTGATGTAAAGCTGTATTTTCTGAAGTATGGAGGCAGCTCATGTTTTCCCCACTGAACCAAAAGGTTTGTGCCTTTGAAAACTTGACCTCAAGACCTTTGGTTGAGGACCCCAAGGAGAAGAAAGTCTGGTTTTGAGTTTAAATGATAAGATATACGGAGAAGTAGATACAAATTATGGGATTTACTGAGAACACAGCCAGCAAAAATGACTTTTAAGGTCAGCTCCCCCATTACCTGTACATTAGATTCTAACAAAAACCTTTGAAGCACCAGAGGGGAAGGCATGATCACATGTGCCAGCCAGATGTCCTGATCAGGTCACAGAATTAGAAATGAAACCTAAGAATAGGTGGGGGCTAGATATGGAGTTACCTCACATCTAATCATTTCCATATGTTTAACATTGGACACGTTTTAAAAAATAAAAAGAGCATCATGTGTTTCGCTGAGCTCACAACAGACTCATTTTCAAACAAAGCCTGTCGGGACCATGTAGAAATGGATTTTGTGAGATGGATACAATTTGAGTTATGAAGGAAATTATGATTCCAGCATTCCCATAATTCTGAGGGAATGGAAAGTTGTTGTGATGATAGGATATGTAAGTAAGGTTGAATCATGTAGGGGCAGATGTGTGACTATTTCGGCTCAAGAGCAAATCGTGAAAAATGATCCCTTTGCCCAGGAACGGTGTGCCGATATAAAATTAATATTGTCTGACTCATCATAAAATGTAGAATCCAAAATATACAGGTTCATGGAGATATCTGAAAAATCAGAGTAGCTGCCACGTTATGAGTTTTTTCAACACAAAAAGGTAAAACCCACCAGTCATTTTTGGATGTAGTAATTTTCCTCATCCTTCAGCTCCCATACCCATACATCCCAACTTCTGGTCATATCAGCAGCCATTGTGCATATCGGGTGGGAGAAGAATGGAGAGAGCTGGCCAATCCGTAGCATGGGAAATATGATAATAATGGAGTGTCACCAGCCCTATAAGGTATCCGTTTTCCATGGGCTTTTGTTTTACCCTTGATTTTCCCACTCTACTGCTGGGCCTTAAAAATTGCATGGGAGGCAGAGACTGCGAAATCTAGAGGCTAGCTGGGCTTGCCATTTGAGAAGCCATAGGAAATCTAGGTGTTGAGGACTACCCTTAACTGAAGCCTTTGACCAGATCTGTGCTGTCCTCCGAGGGGCCCTGCTGTTCCCTGGATGCCCCATAACGTTGGTCTCTCATGTAAGTAAATATATCCCAAAGCTATCAAAGGTGTGAATGTGGAAGTGGGGAGATCTGTGGCACATTTTATTAAATCTAATTAAAATTAATTTCACTACAGAATATTACCTGATCCATTTAAATTGAATTGTGTTGGGAACTGCCTGCATTAATCCTTTCCATTAAATTGGGATGAGGGGGATCCTTAGTGCATTGAATTGAAGCTAAATCAATGTATTCCCATATAGAAAATCACGGGATGAGTGTTGTTAGAGTTCAAAACTAACAAAGTTCATGCCAAGTGTGGTAGAGCCGGTATAGAAAATAAAGTACTTGCGTGACTCTACCTTTCTGAAACCACTGTCTTCTGTACCGAGGGGTGGTGTCCATAATCCCAAAATAAGTAACCTTAAAACCCTGCTATTCAAGAGAATGTACAGGGTGCAAAATGAAATTTCCCATGTATTTAATTGCATCCAAAACAACTTTCCCAAAGCCCTGCATTTCATGCAAATAAAAAGCCCAAAAACAATTATCCATTTAGTTCCTATCCTGATTTTGCCTTTTATACAAATACAAAGCACAACATGTGTTTCCCATTGAGTTCCTTTATTGACTTTGCCTTTCAAATAAAACAATTAAAAAAGGATTTTACTACTGTTTTCCCACTTCCTGTCTCCCTGTACCTTACCTTCAGATCAGAGTGGTCATATTTAATTGATGCCTGGAGGGTAGGGGCTGCTGGGAGAAAGCAGTAGTGTGCCAAACTTAGCAGTCAATGTGTGTTTTGTATGTTTCCTATTGGTTAATTTGCAAGTAATCTGATGTAAATTGTGACTGCCAACTTCAAAATTGTACCTGTGTCATACCGCGACTGAAAGTCCTTTAAACATGTGTTAGTCAATTGGTGCAAGACATTTTTATGTGTGATATTGTGTACTGTCACAGCATTGGTGGTTGATGTTTTTGTTGCTAGTCTTCTTTGTCAAACCTTAAATAAATATATATTCTTACTGTACACTGGCCTGGTATCTAGCTCATTGGTGGTGCATAGGGTAGTTGCTGGGGTGTTTTTGTTTTTGTAAAAATGAGCACTGGTTTCCTATGTTAACTGTGGCCTGTCTGTGTGCATTAGATAAATAAGGAATCTACCTCTGTTTTAATATAGTAGAACATAAAGATTGTATTTATGAACAACAGGCCTAGAGATAAAGCTAAAATGTTACATGTAAGCACAACTTGTTGATGTAAAGCTGTATTTTCTGAAGTATGGAGGCAGCTCATGTTTTCCCCACTGAACCAAAAGGTTTGTGCCTTTGAAAACTTGACCTCAAGACCTTTGGTTGAGGACCCCAAGGAGAAGAAAGTCTGGTTTTGAGTTTAAATGATAAGATATACGGAGAAGTAGATACAAATTATGGGATTTACTGAGAACACAGCCAGCAAAAATGACTTTTAAGGTCAGCTCCCCCATTACCTGTACATTAGATTCTAACAAAAACCTTTGAAGCACCAGAGGGGAAGGCATGATCACATGTGCCAGCCAGATGTCCTGATCAGGTCACAGAATTAGAAATGAAACCTAAGAATAGGTGGGGGCTAGATATGGAGTTACCTCACATCTAATCATTTCCATATGTTTAACATTGGACACGTTTTAAAAAATAAAAAGAGCATCATGTGTTTCGCTGATCTCACAACAGACTCATTTTCAAACAAAGCCTGTCGGGACCATGTAGAAATGGATTTTGTGAGATGGATACAATTTGAGTTATGAAGGAAATTATGATTCCAGCATTCCCATAATTCTGAGGGAATGGAAAGTTGTTGTGATGATAGGATATGTAAGTAAGGTTGAATCATGTAGGGGCAGATGTGTGACTATTTCGGCTCAAGAGCAAATCGTGAAAAATGATCCCTTTGCCCAGGAACGGTGTGCCGATATAAAATTAATATTGTCTGACTCATCATAAAATGTAGAATCCAAAATATACAGGTTCATGGAGATATCTGAAAAATCAGAGTAGCTGCCACGTTGTGAGTTTTTTTAACACAAAAAGGTAAAACCCACCAGTCATTTTTGGATGTAGTAATTTTCCTCATCCTTCAGCTCCCATACCCATACATCCCAACTTCTGGTCATATCAGCAGCCATTGTGCATATCGGGTGGGAGAAGAATGGAGAGAGCGGGCCAATCCGTAGCGTGGGAAATATGATAATAATGGAGTGTCACCAGCCCTATAAGGTATCCGTTTTCCATGGGCTTTTGTTTTACCCTTGATTTTCCCACTCTACTGCTGGGCCTTAAAAATTGCATGGGAGGCAGAGACTGCGAAATATAGAGGCTAGCTGGGCCTGCCATTTGAGAAGCCATAGGAAATCTAGGTGTTGGGGACTACCCTTAACTGAAGCCTTTGACCAGACCTGTGCTGTCCTCCGAGGAGCCCTGCTGTTCCCTGGATGCCCCATAACGTTGGTCTCTCACGTAAGTAAATATATCCCAAAGCTATCAAAGGTGTGAATGTGGAAGTGGGGAGATCTGTGGCACATTTTATTAAATCTAATTAAAATTAATTTCACTACAGAATATTACCTGATCTATTTAAATTGAATTGTGTTGGGAACTGCCTGCATTAATCCTTTCCATTAAATTGGGATGAGGGGGATCCTTAGTGCATTGAATTGAAGCTAAATCAATGTATTCCCATATAGAAAATCACGGGATGAGTGTTGTTAGAGTTCAAAACTAACAAAGTTCATGCCAAGTGTGGTAGAGCCGGTATAGAAAATAAAGTACTTGCGTGACTCTACCTTTCTGAAACCCCTGTCTTCTGTACCCAGGGGGGGTGTCCATAATCCCAAAATAAGTAACCCTAAAACCCTGCTATTCAAGAGAATGTACATGGTGCAAAATGAAATTTCCCATGTATTTAATTGCATCCAAAACAACTTTCCCAAAGCCCTGCATTTCATGCAAATAAAAAGCCCAAAAACAATTATCCATTTAGTTCCTATCCTGATTTTGCCTTTTATACAAATACAAAGCACAACACGTGTTTCCCATTGAGTTCCTTTATTGACTTTGCCTTTCAAATAAAACAATTAAAAAAGGATTTTACTACTGTTTTCCCACTTCCTGTCTCCCTGTACCTTACCTTCAGATCAGAGTGGTCATATTTAATTGATGCCTGGAGGGTAGGGGCTGCTGGGAGAAAGCAGTAGTGTGCCAAACTTAGCAGTCAATGTGTGTTTTGTATGTTTCCTATTGGTTAATTTGCAAGTAATCTGATGTAAATTGTGACTGCCAACTTCAAAATTGTACCTGTGTCATACCGCGACTGAAAGTCCTTTAAACATGTGTTAGTCAATTGGTGCAAGACATTTTTATGTGTGATATTGTGTACTGTCACAGCATTGGTGGTTGATGTTTTCGTTGCTAGTCTTCTTTGTCAAACCTTAAATAAATATATATTCTTACTGTACACTGGCCTGGTATCTAGCTCATTGGTGGTGCATAGGGTAGTTGCTGGGGTGGTGCGAAATAAGTGGGAGGCCTCACTAAAGTTGAATCTGTATAAGCGCTTTGGGTGCACACCACCTTGCTTTTGGGGGAGAGGAACTCCCTAAGTGGAGAGTGACCGCTGAATTAATCGTGACAAAGCTGGGGGCTCGTGGCCAGGGTTTTGTTGCGAGTATTCACTTGTGAAAGTGCAGTAGCAGCAGCCTGTTCATTTGGGTGTAATTGCATTGCAGTGGATGGAAAGTTGTGTTGTATTGTGAAGGTGCCATTCAGACCTGTACAGGGCGGTGTATGGATAACACAGTGTTGATTTTGATTTGTCCTTGTGAATGGAAACTAAGCAGGAATAGGGTTGAGATGGTTGCCCTTGCATATAGAGTATGTAAGGTGCAGAACACATTTTAGAATAAGCACTGTAAAAATCAATATGCCCAGGAAGCACCTCCTATCCAAATTGCTTATTAAAGGTGAATGGGTAGAACAAGAACATGAAATGTGGCAAACCAGAATGATTCAGGAGGTTTCCTCTGCAAATGTTGACATGTGGCAGGATAATGGGCTGTAAAATAAGGCCCTGACAAACCTTTACATGACCACAAACCAGCAAAGATGAGAATTTAAAATGGCTCATCTCACAGCATAAGAGCATACATGTATTTCCATATGTTGATCATGGAAAAAAGACAGCAGAATAGTGTGGCCTCTGTGCAAAACCAGGCTGAGCTTTTGTATCAAACGCAGAAAGAGCTGAAACAATTAGAAGCAAAAGCGCAACAGAGCCAACACTTAGAAAATATTATTGAACAGTTAAAAGATGAGTTGAAAGCACAGCAGCAAGAAAATGGAGAGTGAGAGGCTCAATGTTCTGCACTGCAAGGGGAGTATAAAAAATGTGTTAAAAGTCCGATAGCAAGTCAACACAAATAAAATGAGCAGGCTGTTTATAATAGAGTCTCCTTAGGTGACATTTTAACATTTCAACCACAGGTTAAACAACTGAAAGCTGAAAACAGCCAGTTAATTATTAAGGGGTTAGTTCTCAGGGTGAATTCGATCAGATGCACCAAGATCTGAACACCTTGAAACAGCAGAGAGCGCAGTTGAGGGAAGAAAGTAACTAATTAAGTCAAGAGAATAATGCCCTTTTTCAGTAAGGGTGCCAGTTAAGGATGGATGTGGAGAAGAATTAGCCCTGTTCTCAGGAACAGGCTGACAGTAGGTTACAAAATGCACAATTAATGTTATGTGTGAGGCAAGCCGAGATTGATCTTGAGTAGGCAACACAGGACAAAATTGCACAAGGGGAGGAGATTAGTCTCCTGAAAAAGAAACTCTCTGAATATGCACTGATGATGCAAGCCTCACAGATGGAAAAGGAGTCCCATTGTGAAGAGAACAAGGGACTAAGGGACTGATTAATGGCACAAGGTAACATGCTGGAAGCCACTCACGCACTGGTGTCAGAATTGAAAACTCAGGCCTCTGCATATCACCTAGAGATAGGGACTGAGAAAAACAAATGTGCGAGGTTGGAAAGTGAAATAGACAAATACAAACAGACTTTGAGGAACCCCGACCCGTCAGGATATGGAAAAGCACCCTCTGATTATGGAGTGATGACCTTGTTACCACGGACCTCAAGTCAACTCACCACCTCATATGTACAGTGACTTCCTAACTGCCAGCTGTCAAGAACATGGAAACATGAGACAGCTGGACTCAACCAGGCCTAGTCCAACTGATCCAGAAGGCCAGTCCTTATCCAACATCTATAAGGGCTCAGGGTTACTAAGTGGAAGCAAAGGTGGCCGGACCAGTGGACTCTGGGAATTTAAAAATACCCTGGCATGTACTTCTGACCAAGAGTGCTCCTACAATGAAAAGATCAGTGAGTTGGATTGTAGAAAATTATGTTACAAAGGGACCACCTGGTCCATTTTGCAGAAAGAGAAGGACCTGAGTGTAGGCCTCAACAGAGTATTTTAAAAACCTCCACACATTCAGAGGAGGTGGGGGGAATTCTCCACCATCCCTGGAAGGAAGAATGAGGAGGATGAGAACTCTCCGGTGCAAAAATGGGAGTACAAGGGAAATTACCTTGAAAGTCCACAGCACCACTAGAGAGAAGTGTCCAGACCATGGAATTCTGGGAGTGATTTCCAGTCTCATAGAGGTAGGGAACACCTAGAGGACAGGGAATGGACCACTGTTAGCAGCAGCTCTGAGTCAGAGGGTGAGTGGACTCAGGTGCAGTGGAAAGTAAAGTCTGCCAAACAGAAGAGAAGTCTTGTGAAAGACCCAATTCAGCAAATAAAGGCCATAAAGGCCATAAAGAACTCCCTACCATAAGAACACCGACTATTCTGTATGAAAGCATCTAAAGCGTTATGACCAAATGATGACATCATTTGGTATTAAGAATTATAGAAATTCCATGGAGTTTATCAAATGGACATTCTCCCCTAAATACTCCAGCTTCTTTGCAGGGCTGGAAGACCAAGATCACCAACAATGGTCCACCAACAAGGCAGCCATTCTAAAACACTTCTCCATTCATAGAGTTTGTGCAGGAGTTGAAACAAGCATTTGCAAAGACTTCTAAGGGGGTGAACACCAATAGCCAGACATTCATCAACACCTATTTTCATGAGCAACCAAAATACATAATGACCCAATTAGTAAGAGATTTCCATGAGCATAAGAGGGATTTCATGCCTGGGAGGGCAACGTGCTCGTCTTGGAAGCAAGACAACGTGGAGCAACACAGGTCCGATCCCTGGGTCCACACTTAGAAACGTCTGGGAATTAAGCACATTATAAATAACACAATATAATTACTATTACAATAGGACACTGGATTGGGAGAAATAACAGGTCACCAGGATTTATGAGGTCCAAAAGCCCTCTAAAAAAAAACAACCCTAAAAACCCCAAACCATGAAACACCCTTGCCACTGGAAAGGTAGCTGAGATGAAAAATATTCCCCCATTGGACTTGGAGATGGGGGGCCTAAAAATACTCCTCCCTCCCACCAACCAGCAGAATGTGAGACAGAGGAAACCCTTGGACAGAACCCAATCGAGTGGTAGCCAGAACTTCATCTGTCCCTGCCACCTACATCAGTCCGACATAAAAGTTTAACAGACCCATCCTGGGGTATGTGTACAGTCCCCTAGCACTGAACAGGTGCCCAAACATGTATGCATCGCCCCAGGAAACCTCTCTCAAAACTTCCCTTAAAAAACTTCCCTCAGTACGGAAGAAATACTCCACCCCCCCTAACCTAAGCTTCTTTCCCAGATACTCTTCAAACCCTAATTTCCAGAATAATCGTACTCTCTCTCCCCACTTTCAGTACAATAGATTCCCGAATCCGGGAGAAGGGATACCTAGGATGGGGAGTTATCAGGGAAGCTCACAATACCCAAGCTACTCTGGGAGAAGGGACAGCTAAACTTTCCGGGAACAGCAAAGGTATGAATCTAGACCTCCCTACCAAAACAGAAAAAAACTCACAACTGGAGCGACAAGTCCAACAACTAACTCATGACCTGGGTCAAATGTTGAGGGCTCTGCAGAACCATCAAGTGAAAACTCCGGCCCAGAATAACCCAAGACGCGGGTTTGGTACCCTGGGGGTTCAATAATGGGAAGAAACCTCTGACAACCCACAGGTTCCAGAGGAGGGGGCCCAGGAGGAAGGGAGATGCGAAGCCCTAGAGAAAGCTTCCTTTCCTACTTGAACAAAATTCCTGGAAACCTCTGAGCCTGAATATAAATCTTCTACCCCGAAAAGCTTGAACCTGAAGAACAGAGGGTAAGTAGGAGAAATTCGAAAGCCAAAGTCAACCCACTTTGTGGAGGAAGTCCCATAATCCCTTTAGAAGGAGAAGAATCCATGGAGGATTCAGGGAAGAAAATCTTTTCTTTCAGAGATGAAGGGATCCCACCCGAGGACAAATGGTTCCTAAAATACCCTGATTTTGATTGGGTAAGTATGGATACCGACCCAGAGCAAGAAGCTCTTAAACCCGAACAGTGTCACCCAGAGGACCAACACATCACAGAGGTTTCCTCGCCCCAAACAGAGTGGGAAAATATCACCAGGAAAAACAGAACGGCAATGAATTGGGGAGGGGGGTAGGAGATTTCCAAAGTGCACCTGTTTTTGGGTGCAAAATCATTTTTACAGATTCCCGGACTCCTATTCAGAAAACTCTCCAAGATCACACAGTGTCGGAGTTCAATACAAAAAAGATAACCACCAAGCTGGCACGGAATGCACATTTTCTTTGCTTCTTTGAGGAGAGAGAGGGACGAATGTATGCTTCCATCAGGGTAAAGGGTTAGTGTGCATTGTCAGCGCTGGTTGAAACTGGATCCCAAGCCCCCCTCCAATCCAAAAAGACCTTCAACCAACTCAATTCAGGAAGGGCGGAGAGTCACCAAATTCCCCTCAGACCTCTTCCCGATAACTCAAAAACTTCGATGGGAATGATATTCCTGTTGAAGGGACTGTGGATCTGGAGATAAAACATACATAGGGTGAAACACCCAGTAAGAGTTGTGACTCTAGAGGGAACACATTGTCTATTGGGGAATGATCTCCTTCGGATGTTATCACCCATGATTGACTGCATGAACAAGGTCCTCTGGACTCAGACTAACCGGCCAATCAAATTAAAACAAAGTACAAATGATGTAAGTTTGAATGGCACATGTCACATGATTGAACAACGGTCCGACGAAATACAATTCCATTTTTTGAACAATAGAGTCCCAGACATCACTGTCATCTCTGTAGGAGAACAAACTGGTGATTAGAATCCTTCTCCATTCTTGAAAATCAACCTCCCTCTCCGTTTTAAGTGGCATTGCACACTGGACGGAAATACTCTGAAGTTTTATACCAATCCACAAACAGGAAAACCCAAATCCCATGACAAAAGATGATGAAAAACCATCTCAAAGTTAGACCGACATACAGTTAGAGGGGGAACAGATGTTTTTCCCCATTCAGATAAATGAGGGGGAGGAACCTGTTCTCGCCAAAGTATGCCTGAATAATGGAAGAAGCTTCATGAGCAAAGCATTGTCCAGGAAAATCCCAAAAGGTCACACCATTCCCACATTTAAATTGATTGATAAATGGGAAATGGGCCTGGAAACTCCAAATTCCAAACATCTCCTGCATAGCAGGTGTATGCTAAAAAGGTCCATTGGCGACAAAAGCATAGAACATAATTGTTGGGTTCTGAGAGATGTCCCCTCCACCCTTTACTTAGGCCGTTAAATTCTCAATAGATTCGCAATTAATTTGGACTTAACTAATAACTAAGCCTGGTCCCGACTGGGGGGTATTCCCATGGGCTTTGACAACTCTCAGAAAGCATTTCGTTCAGCTCAATTTCTGCCGTATGCGGTTGAAGTTCAAGTGAGACAAGAGGTTAACATCCCAGAAAAGGTGCGACAATTTAGAATTCCCCTAAAAATGATGCGAGGTCTGAACCTCAAAAAATAGGGGAAACAAAATATATTCAAATTATCATGTCCAACAACAAGGTTTGTATTTACATCTGACACCCCTAGTTCACCTAGAACACAACACCATTTGAATATTGGTGAATAACAGCGAAACTCGAAGTATCACTTTGGCCGCAGGTACCTTTATTGGAATGGCGGTTGATGCCCAACATTATTCTATCGATTTAGGTAATTAAATCACTGGACCAATTCCAAATGACTGCTTCCATATTGACTACAGTATCCCTCCAGAAATAAATGTCACCAGGCAAGGGGGTAATTTCTTGGTGTACTCTTCCTGCCCTTATGTTGTGGAAAAGGTGACCTGTGACATCACGAAGAATGAGGTGGCATTCTAAGTCAACAGTAACTATCACCCATCCTTGGAACCTCATATCCAGGCCAACAACATAACAAGAGATATCTCCACCCAACTGGGGGATACTGCCGTAATTGCCAAGCCCAAGGTCTTTCCAGGCTTTAAGAAGATGGTCAAAGAATGAATCAATCTTGCTGATGCCTGTAAGACCGAGGAGAAAAAAACAGAAGCTGAAACAGGTGTTTCTGGATTTTCAGGATATCTTTGCAGTGTATTCATATGATAGTGGACGCACAGAGATACATTCAACCACCATACCCACAGACCCTGAGATGGCTCCAGCCTTTGTGAATCAATACCGGTTACCTCTCGCATCTAAGGAGTCACTCACAGAGATTATTAAAAATGTAGAATCCCGTGGGATAATTCATCCAACCCACAGTACCTTTAACAGCCTGGTACTGAGGATACTCAAACCCAACGGCCAATGGAGACTTTGTGTAGACTTATGGGAGTTAAATAAAGAGGTCCACATGTCGAGATGGCCCCTTTCCTACATCGATCAGGAAGTGGCCTAGATCTAAGAGTCAAAGGTGTTTACCGCCATTGACCTGACCAACGGTTATTGGACTGTAACCGTGAGTAGAGGAGACTAGTTCAAGCTTGCCTTTACCTTTGGATACATAAACTCCGGCAACTAATTTAACATCTTCCTACATAAAGGCATGCCCAATTTGGGCAAAAGGGGAAACCTGCCCTATGTAGATGATGTCTTAAGAGCACACCTGTCGAGGAAATGTAGGGGAAATACACTATGTTCTGACCCAGTTGCAGAAAACCATAGCAAAAGTGCCCTTTCAGAAGGCACCATGGTGTAAGACCTGCATTAACGTTTTAGGGCACAAAAGCACCCCTGAAGGTCTCAGTACTCAGGCAAAAAAGGTGGAAGCATTATTGAAATTGAAACACCCTACTACACTGCGCCAACTAAGACTCCTTCTTGGACTCACTAATTAAGCAGAACGTTCATTGAAGACTATGCAGAGGTCACTCGACCCTTAGTCCTTTTATTAAAGGCTGTGCTCAAGTGGGAGTGGGGTTGGAAAAATCCTAGGCAGTAAAACAACTAAAGAGAAGACTTTCCCAGGTCCCTTGTTTGGCTTACCACATAAACAACAAGGAGATCTTCTTGGAGACAGGGTTCTCAGATACTTGCTTAAAAGCAGTTTTATACCAAAAGCATGAAAAGATCAACAAAGTAATCTCTTACGCAAGCAAGACTTTGTCCTCTGTGGAGGAAAAATTCAATGATTGCGAAAAGGCACTCCTGGCAATGGTGTTGGCATCGATGAATTACTGCGAATTCATCCAGAGGAAGCACATCATAGTTGAGACTCCTCACCAACCCTTGCAATATCTCCAAAGTGACCGAATCTCAACAGGAAGCGTAAGTAATTCCAGAATTACTTCCTGGATTCTATCCATGCAAGGCTTTCCTGTGGAGGTGAGATATGGCCATTACAAGAAGAGTCCTCTAGCGCAACGATTGACTGACTTGCATGACTGTGCTCATGAAAACTGTCTTGAGGTCGAAGGTCTAAAGACCAATGACAGTATTGAGGCGTACGCTACTTCCCGCAAAAAGTCTATGAGGAAGACATGCGCCAGGGGATATCCACAGTTTATGTGAATGGGTGTTCCTACCATGTTGACAATCATGGTGAAACAGAACTAGTGACTGGCATTGGGAAGGCCTTGGTTGATGATACCCCAGAACCCACTGTTGTGTACAAAATAGGTCCACAAAGTAGTCAGGGGGCAGAGTTGATGGCAGTACATCAAGCCATCCTCACTGCTATGCAACACCAACTCAAAGTACTGGTCATAATCACTGATTCAGATTATGTCAGGAATGGGTTAGTGGAACACCTAATTCATTTGAAAAATCAAGGCATGTTGTGTGCGAATAACAAACCGCTCAAGCACAGGAAATGTTAGCCAATCATTTGATGATCTGGTAACCTCTAATGAGATGACCATTTATTGGAGAAAAAAATAAGAGGTCAATCCATAATAGAGGGACCAGAGAAAACTGGAAGTGAGTTAGCAGACCAACTGGCCAAAAGCAGAGCCATTCACAGGGATCTCCTATAAACTGAATTCCTATTGGGGGAGATCCAGATTGCTGCTATCACCAGGTCCCAAACCCATGCCAATAATGAACACTCAACTGCCAAGAGGAGTAAAGAAACCATAGATGCAGATTTGATTACCACACAAAATGAGGACCTAATCATTGGAAATGTTATCAACATATTGAAGACCCTGTGAAGTTTCTTCTGACAGAATACAATTATATCGGCAAAGAGCAACTCCCGGTGTGTTGATGAAATTTTCATAAATGTTCCGATTCCAAGATGGAGTGTTGGTATGGAGATTCACATCTGGATGTGACAAATGGGTGGTACCTACCTCATTCCAAAGCCTAATGTTAAGTCATGCCCATGATGCGGCCACTGCCGGTAATAGACGGTTTCATACAACATTAGAAATCGTGCACAAGTTTGCATATTGGTCACACATGGGTCAGGAACTCGGCATCTACTTAAAAGTGTGTCTTGTGTGTGCTCAGTTTCAGCCATGTTCGTTCATACACCAAGCTCCCCTACAGAAAAGGGTAATGACACTGCCTTGGTCGGATTTGCAAGTCCATTTAATAGGGCCAGTGACTTGTGAGGAAACAAGTACATGTTGACCATCACATGCTTGTTTACAAAGTGGGCAGGATGTCTTCCTCCCCCAAATTTCAAGGCAGAGACTGCTGCCGCACTAATGATCAACCACATCTTCTCTAATTTCAGCCTGCCCCAAAGGATTGAGTTGGACCAAGGAAGCCATTTTACCAGCGAGGTGATGACCAAGATGTGGGAGATTCTAGGGGTCAAAAGAAAACTCCACATTGTCTACCACCTGGCCTTGAGCAGGGGTGTTGGAAGGTTCAATAAAACAATTATGGGCATCTTGAAGAAGTTTGTGGCGGACTCTGAACCAAGTTGGGACATCCAACTACCGCTTGTCCTAATGACCATTAAGTCCATGCCGTCTTCTGCAACCGAAATGTCTCGATTTGAGCTCATGACAGGACTAAAAATGGTGCTACCTCAGCATCTGCACTACAGAACACAAGAGCAGACCCTGATCAACGCATCCACTACTCATGAGTACATTGAGAATGTACAGAAACACCTTCAGCATGCTTTTGCTTACGCTCAGCGAAATTTAGAAAAGTCGGCAGAAGGAATGAAAGCCTACTACGACTCAAAAACTACCAAGAAGGAGTATGAAGCTGGAGACAGGGGCTACCTGTACAATTTCCAAAAGAACCAGATGAAAGTGTATACCTTGATGCCACCATATCAATGGATAGGAAAGTCAGCGCCATATCATCAGCAGCAGCACTGACTACACAAATCATAAATGCTGTGAAACCCTATTTGTCAGCAAGTAACTGCCTTAATATCGCCAGAGATACCATTGGAGCAAAGCTGGATTTCTGCAACATCCTACTCCTAGGCACATCCGCCAATAACATCAGCAGACTGCAAAATGTGCAAAATAATGCCCTCAGAGACGCCCACAGTATCCCTAGGAGAGAGCACATCTCTCAGGCACAAAAATATGCCCATTGGCTCCCTATCAAAGAACGCATAAAATTCAAAGCCATCACTATCACTCACAAATGCCTTGCACAGACCACACCAGCATACCTCTCAGAAAGAATACACCAAGTCGCTGCCCACAGACCAAAATGCGACCAATACGCTCACCTTCTCTCAGTCCCAGCATTCAACAGAACTAAAGCTGGTGGCACCAGCTACAAAATATTAGCCACAAAGGCATGGAATGAGCTCCCGCTCAGCCTAAGAAATTAAAAATTCCTCACAGTATTCCGGAAGGTACTAAAAACTAAGTTATTTAACTAGACCATCACCATATTTATACTGCATTGTCTCCAACTGTTCCTTTGTAACCTTGGAACACCCTTTTTTGTACACTTTCACTGACTATCCTATTATCACTGCTTCTGTAAATCGCATAACCTGTGTTTAAGTGAATATTTTTTTTGTACACTGTCATTGACTATCCTATGATCACTGCTTCTGTAACATGCCATAACCTGTTTTAAATGAATATTCTGTAAGAGCACCATGATGCCTGTGGGCCGCTGGGTGCTTTATACATCCAAAATAAATAAATAAACGAGTGGAAGTTTCTCCCCTCTTGGCGCGGTGTCTTTGAAACTGTCGATAAAATCTCATCTGTTGCCTAAAAGATCTGCATCCCAAAAGGAGAACATGCAGAAAAGATATGTGTCCATATCAATCAGTTGAAGAGCTGTCACCGCAGAAATGAAATGATGTAAAATTGCAGCAGTGAATGTAAAAAGAAAAGTCACCTTTGAAACACTGTGCATTTGGAAGATAAAAAGGAGGAATGATGCCTGACATTTAAGAAATAAAGTCAAGTGACAGATTGCTTTCATCAGGAGTAAAGAGACTTCATTCCCACCATATAAAATGGCAGCCTGTAAAGAGAAAGGCCTATTTCGTTTTTGTAAAAGTGAACACTGGTTTCCTATGTTAACTATGACCTATCTTTGTGCATTAGATTAATAAGGAGTCTACCTTTGTTCTAATATAGTAGAAAAGAAAGATTGTATTAATGGACAGCAGGCCTAGAATTAAAGCTAAAAGGTTTCATGTAAGCCCACCTTGTTGTTTTAAAGGTGTATTTTCTGAAGTATGGAGGCAGTTGGTATTATCCCCACTGAACTGAAAGGTCTGTGCTTTTGAAAACTTGACCTGAGAAATATTATTATTCTGGCCTTCCAATAATTCTGAGGGAATAACAAGTTGTTGTGATGATAGGTTATAAAAGTAAGGTTGGAATCCTCAGGAAGGGACATTTTTGCGACTATTTTGGCTCGGGAGCAAATCAGGAAAAATGATAGCTCCGCCAAGGAAGGACGTGCCGACATAAAATTAATATTGTCTAAAATGTAGAATCCAAAAATATATAGGTTCATGCAGTTATTTGAAAAATCAGGGTAGCTGCCATGTTGTCTGATTTTTCAACACAAGAAGGTAAAACCCACCTTTCATTTTTGGATGATGTATTGTTCCTCCTGCCTCAGCTTCTATAACCCATACCTCCCAACTTCTGGTCTTAACAGCAGCCAGTGGGTGTATTGGGGGAAGGGAGAGGGAGGGAGATGGGCAATCCGTACATGGGAAATGTGATAATAATGCAGTGTCACCAGCCGTATAAGAGATCAGTTTTCTATCTGACGCAGACTTGCTGATTTTTCTTCAGTTTTTCAACTCTTGGGACCATTCTTTGGACTTTTGATTTATCCCTTAATTTTCCCACTCTATTGCTGAGCCTTCAACATTGAGCGGGAGACAGAGAGAGGGAAATCTAGAAGATAGCTGGGCCTGCCATTTGAGAAGTCAGAGGAAGTCTGGGTGCTGGTGACTACCCTTGACCAAGCTTTTGACCAGATTTGTGCTATCCTCAGAAGAGCCCTTCTGTTCCCTGGATGCCCCATAACTAAGGCCTCCCATGTAAGTAGATAGAAAATTACACTATCCATTTAAATTGAATTGTGTTGGGAACTGCATACCTTAATCATGTCCATTATATTGTGGGGATGGGTGAAGTTTTGTAGATCCATAGCACATTGAATTGATGTTAAATCAATAAAATCCCATGTAAAAAATCTCAGGATGAGTGTTGTTAGAGTTAAAAGCGAACAAAGTTCATGCCACGTGTGTTAGAGCCGCTATAGACAATAAAGTACTATGCGACTCTACCTTTCTGAAACCCCTGTCTTCTGTACCGAAGGGGGGTGTCCACAATCCCAAAATAAGTATCCCTAAAACGCTGCTATTCAAGTGAATGTAAATGTTCAAAACGAAATTTCCCATTTATTTACTTGCATACAAAAAAAATTCCCAAAGCCCTGCATTTCATGCAAATAAAAAGCCCAAAGCGATTTTCCATTTAGTTGCTTTCCTGACTTTGCCGTTCATACAAATAAAAAAAAACAAAAGGATTTCCCATTGAGTTCCTTTCTTGACTTTGCCTTTCAAATAAAAAATAAATAAAAACATGTGCTACTATATTCCAACTCCCTGTACCTTGCCTTCACATCAGAGGGGTCATATCTAATTGATGCCTGATGGCTGGGTGTTGCTGGGAGAAAGGAGTATTGTGCCAAACTAAGCAATCAATGTGTGTTTTGTATGTTTCCTATTGGTTAATTTGTAAGAAATCTGATGTAAATTGTGACTGCCAACTTCAAAATGTTACCTTTGTCATATCGCAACTGAAAGTCCTTTAAACCTTTGTTAGTCAATGTGTGCAAGAAATTAGAATTTGTGATATTGTGCAGTGCCACAGCATTTGTGGTTGATGTTCTGGTTGTTAGTATTCTTTGTCAAACTTTAAATAAATATATATTCTTACTGTACACCAGCCTGGTTCCTAGCTCATTGGTGGTATATAGGGTATTTGTTGGGGTGGTGCAAAATAAGTGGAAGTACTCACTAAAGTTGAGACTGTATAAGCACATCGGGTGTGATCCACCTTGCTTGGGGTGGGGGATGACTCCCCGAGTTGAGAGTGAACGCTTAATTAATCCCAGCACTCCCACCCTGGACCTATGCAATTTGCAATTGGTTATGTATAGCCTCCCTCGGTTGTTGCCTAGTTCCCACGTACAGGGCCAGCACACCATGTTTGATACCTGGATCTCTGACTTGGACATATTAGAACTGGTACTTTCAAAGAATCCTAGCACTCTTCCTGGGGCTTGAAGAACCTGTGACTTAGAAGGCACTGGGTAGGGACCCTACGATGAAGGCCGAAGGCTTGGACAAGGGTCAGCACCCCAAGTGTGTTTTTGAACGTCTACAGAACTGATTGGTGGGTGTTGGAGCCTATGCCTGCAGAGACAGATTGGGTTGGACTCATCCTGGGGTTGGTGGAACACATTACTGGATAGGAACAGGAAAGCCTGGTCAGTGACATGCCCCAAAAGCCAGGGTTAACATTCAGGAGTGCTTTAATGAATCCATGAGCTTTGAAGAAGCCTGAGACTAATTCCATGGAATATGATTGGAACTTGTATCTGAGTAGAGAAAGCCCCCATGAGATGGTGGCTGGATCCACTTGTCCCTCCCGGAGATCTAACTCAGTACAAGTCACAGTGTGGCTACTCTGAAGAGGTTATAACTCATGATGCTGGTGTAGACACAGGCACCTTTGGTTGGTGCTCTTCAGTCATCCCAAGCTCTTGTTTTAGCCTGGGAGATCATCTACATAGCATAGACATTTGAATCCAATCCACATCTGAAATAGTAATTCAGAGGATGCAGACTAAGTGTTCATGTCATCTGTGTACCCAGAGAGAGAGGAGTGAGTTAAGGAAAATGTAAATGACCCCCATAGACTGAAATGGTGACATATTCATGAAAATAATAAAAGAACATAGCTGTAATTAGCATGCTCATTGTTACTCATGCAGATAGCTGAGTTGATAGCCCTTACCTGCCAAAAAGAACTGGCCTACTCATTGTAGAAGTTATAATAACCCCAGAAGGGATTGCCAATATATCAACTGCTTCTTAGTGTACTAGTGTACTATAGTTAAAAAAAAGAAAATAAGCCATAATGCCATCCCTTTCAGCTTTGGGAATGGATCTAGGTGCCTTGCGTTATTGAGCCTTAATGTATTTTCAAAGAATGGCTACCATTCCCCCATCTTCTACAACCAATCCATTCTCTCAGGTGGAGAGGACGATTTCCATGTCTGTGCCCCTCCTAGCTTTCCTGACATAATCAGCACCTCTCATGCCCCAGAAATCCATAATGACCATACTCCTTCGGGGGAGATCAAATAAAATAGCGAGGGGTACAACCTAGTTTTGGTGTTTAAACCAATAAAATTGAATGGAGGGACATCTCCACCATATGTGAAAGTAATTCCCATATTCACCAGATACTCTGATGTACATGAGAGAATACGCTGATGCACATGGGAGAATCTCCTGTGAACAAACTGGCAACATTTTCATCTGGACTTTCAGAGCAGCCTGTCAATTGGGATTTATCATCCGTTTTGGGAAGGTGGATGAAGTCATATGACTTTCCATCATGGAGCTCTTCTGTGTGCGAGTTACAGCCTGGTACCCAAAGGCAGGGACAACCAATTTCGGTAGGTGGCTGGGGGTCATGTCATGGGGTATTATGTTAAGCACCGGGTAAGGAGAATGAGAAATATCATTCACAAACAGGCAATGTTGTCCAGGTTTCTCAGCATACACCGCAGTAGGAGGCCAACTTTACAGGTGCGTTTTTGAAAATGTCAAGCAGGAAAATGTCCGTTGCATATCATGACCATATAAATCCTTGGCATGAAAGTGCTCAAATAGAACATTCTACATCTTAGATAGCTATGAACTTTGCTTCTCCAAGCCACAATTCGAAGTTATTGTATTTGGATGAGAGCAAACTGCAACAAAGGTGGTAGTTTTAGAGGAAGAGTAATGTCACAAAATATCTCTGGCATTAGATATGGAAAAAACTCATCTACATTGCAATGATGATTGACCACCAGGTTAATCTATGGTATGTTTATTTAGTGTTTTGGTTGGTTCGTTATTAAGGATACATATCCCTGATTTAATAACCCTTGCTCTATTGATATCAAATGTTGAAGCAGTTCTCATAATAAAGTTTGAAACAAAGCAATTTACTAAATTTTCTCTGAAACCCTTAACAGGAATTGACATCATAGATGAGACGTTTCTCTAATTCCTGAAATTATTTAAATCTAAAATATTCCTCATGTTCTATGACAAACTATTGATTCTTCACTTTGGCATATACATCTCTTACATATCTTATATGAAGTTGTATTGGTTGCAAAACATTGGAAAGGGTTTGGTTTCTCAGGGGTTCTGTTACTTTTTTGTTATTCTGGGACAGCAGCATCAAACTCAATATTTTCAAGGAATTAAACTTAGTCTCAACACCCACTTCCATTCCAATATTCCTTCTTTGAAATTAGAGACGAAGAGGGACAAAGAAATAGTCCTCTCCTGTTAAAGATACAAAAGGGAAGAGAAGATCCTCTTTTCTAAGTCAGCCAAATATTCTTCCTCCAGGCAAGCAACATACTGACCCCAAAAAACTGGAACAGTACTATAGTTCTGCTACTTAGGTGCTGTGTTTCCTAGGCTCCATATATACATTCCCACCATTGAGAAAACCAGAACAAGGATTTGATTCCAAGGGAAATCTGAATAAAAACGTCTCTTGGGAAAGAAACCAATCGCTTCCTTCTATAACCAAATACAAAGACACATTTCTCCTTACTGTCCCTGGGTACCAGGATAACATATCTCAGTGTCATGGTGAGTGAAGTCTGAGCAATGCATACAACAATTATTATCAGAGTTACAAGAATGATTCTTCTAGAATGGACAACTGTGTTCCTAAGGAGGAGATGTCATATGCACAAGGACCCTCCCACAGTAATGAAAGCAGAGAAAATATTGCTCACTTGGAAAAAATAGATCTAACTATTGACAGAGAGCATTGTTGTCAGGCTTGTGTTTTTGTGTAACTTTCACGGATCCACACTGCTCCTACTCATTCCTGGGGAATAAGTATATGAACCCCAAGGACAAAGATGGTAGCCACTGTATGAGGGAACCCTCAGGATGCAGTATGTCTCTGTGTCTAGATAAGGAGAAAATAAAGCTCTATTAGTGTGTGTTACAGCATGATAAGTGTGTATTGTGCATGTAAAAAGTATGTTTGTTTTCCTTGTAGATGCCAAAGCAAGAGAGGAACCAAAGATGCTCAAGTCCAGGAATCCAAATGCCCAGCCAGGCACAACAATCAAAGTCAACCCGATGACACAAGGATGCAACAGGGACCACAATCGAGGGGAGCTTTTTAGGAAGCAAGTTTATAAACAAAGTTCAAGGCAAGGAGGGTTACACAGAACCTGAGAAAAACAAAGGTTTCAGTAATCCATATCCAGGTAAGTACAAGGTATTTGGGAATGGTGGACAACAATTACCTCGGCACCCCAGTCAATGGGTGGACACTTTAGAAGGCACAGCCAAAAAGAAAGGGACGTGGAAACTCCAAAGACACATACCATAGCATAGGGCAGACAGATATTTAGGAGCACCACAATGTTGGAAAAAGGCACCCAAATAAGTTGCTGTTTGTGCCTTACATGTGTGGACGATGAGCCAGAGTCTCCATTTGTAGAAGCCATTTGGCATCCCTGCAACCTTGAGCTGACTCATGACAATTGGTTAACTGATGAGGTCACAATAGGAGGACCCCAGTAGCAGATACTCCTAGAAGCATTGTCCAAACTGAATCTGCAGGTTGCTACTGACAGTGACAGGATGACCATATTCCAAATTAAAATGCACAATGAGAAGGGCACAAAGGGATATGATATGAAAGATATGCCAATATGTAAAAGGAGCTGCTTTTATGCACCCATGAAAACACTATTGAGTTTGATGAAAAGTTGGAAGAGACTAATGGTGTCACCTCTTCTTTGCTTGATGTTAAATCAAATAAAAGCAAGAAAATAAAGCTCAATGAAGAGAAACATGTGACAATCACATTTGAAAAAGTGGAATTAGAGCCAAGATCAAAGGCTAGATTGCCACAACCAATAGAACAATTAATTTGATTGACTACTTACACTGTACCTCAAGATACAAGGAACGTAAAGCAGAACAAAAACAAAATACATATTATTTAGAGACTTAGAAAAGAGGATATTATTTAATCTCCAAATAATTCCACAGACCAGATTACAAGTAGAGGTAGTGATTTGGAACAAGAGGGGGTGGGCAAAGGGGGTCATGTTCCACTTGTGATTTTGAAATTTATTTTTGTTCCTGCAAATCCCTGACCAATACACCCGATATAGCTTGAGGATGATATGATATGATAGGTTATTTATAACGCGCTTAATACCCAGAGGTTTCTAAGCGTGGAACTGGGGATCAAACCTGTGTTGCTCTGTGTCGTCTTGCTTCCAAGGTGAGCATGTTGCCCCTGAGCTATCCACGTGATGGCCACATGGTGATGTGCCATTGTCAAATTAGTTAAACCCTAAACATGAGAAAAGTATATTTAGAAATGTCCACTTTTTCACCTATCCTTGTTCATATATAATGTAACTTGTTGGTTCTTGAAGACACAAGTGATCAATGAAGGTGAAAATCATTGCATTACCCTCAAACCCACCTTGGAGAAATACATACATTTGGCGGATGGAATGATGATTCCAGTATATAGAGACAGTAAATAAGAAATCAAAATAAGGCAGCTGTGACTCACAATCTGGTGATAGTCAAGGCTCCTCAGTGCACACATTTCCAATTGGGGAGTAATTTTCTCTGAAGATGTTCCCCTTTTATCAATTGTGTCAAATGGGTCCTCTGGACAAAGCCAGCCAACCAGAAAAATTAATAAGAAGATTAAATTATGTAAGTTTGAAAAGTGCTTGCCAGCTGAATGAAAAGCAGCAGTCATCAAGCTGATCCAAATGGAATACTCAAGTCCCTGACATAACTATTATATCTGTGATGGAGCAAGTTGATAGTGAGGGTACTTCCGTCGAATATGTAAAAGTAAATCTTCCACCAAATAAAGAGTGGTTCTCAACTCTTGGGATGAAAATACTTTGAATTTCTATGCATGGTGAATCTTAAGCGAGTGTCAAGGTAAACCAGTGAAAAACTCTGAAGATAAAATAATTACTCTAGCTACTAAATAAAAGGAAGGGGAGCTCATATTCTTCTCTTATTCAATTTACTGCAGGTAATGCTCCAGGTCCCTCAAAAGTCTGCTTAACTTATGAAAATAAATGATCATTGCAAGACTGCTTAGACAACTAAACCAAGATGAGTGGAATCCTGCATCTAATCTAATAGATACATGGGAATCTGATTTTGATGCAATGAATTGCAAACACCTGATTACTAGCACACATAGTTTGCAGACCACATTTGGAACCATAACAATACATCATAAATGGGTTGAAAGGGATGTTATTTATGGTTTTTAAATTGGTATGGTCAGGAGTCAGGAATAAGACATGGACACAGAGGAGACAAGTTTGTGGCTATACATTTTTATTTATATGAATATCCATAATCTATCCATAATCCAAAAGCTAAGGAGTCTGTCAATGGGGGTCATTACAAGTTGGACGGTAAGGGTGAACGGTCACCAGTAATGATGCCGGTGCCAGTAAACCCTTACCGCCCTATTCCGAGGTCCCTTAGCAGGTCCCGGCAGGAACGGCTGGTCTGACCAGCCATTCTCTGCAGGTCCCATTAAAGGACCTTGGAGCTAATAACGGGCCCGCAATTTGCAGGCTTGTTATTAGTGCCTTCCCCATTCCCATTGAGCCCTATGGGGGCTCAAATGGGAATGGGGAATGGTTAACTGAATGGGGGCTTACCGGGTCCGCATAGGTCGCATAGGTCAGAATTGCGCTAATAGCACCATGGCTACCTCCAAACTCGTAATGACCCCCAATGTCAAGATGTCCAAATAAAGTAAGTCTTGAATCTGTTATCTTAATATGGCCCTCACACTCTAAAATAACTCTAAGGTGTAACGGGTAATGTTCCTTGTCTTCTTAAAGTGTTCTAAGTTCAGTTCAAAATCCAACAAAAAGGGTTTCTTCACAGAAAAAGATCATAGTTCTAAGAAAAACTTCCTTCTCTAGGTTATTTGCCTAAAACAACACGTTCCAAAAAAGAATCACCAAGTTTCCTAGATGATTTCTCTCTCCCCTCAGAGCATTCACGTTGTTTGTCGAAATGGCTCCCTTCCCTAATCGTCCTCTTTCTCTTTACTTCCAGTCCCAAAGGTACCTTTCTCACCAAGGACCTTTCCTTTCTTTTAGGCCCTTCATTCACAGTTCACATTTCACACTTCACCATGATATTATCTTTCTTTAACTTCCTCTTGTACTACTTTACAGTTTATATATATTGCTTTTCTTTAAACGGTTCACACAATATTTCACACACAGTGGTCTTCACCTGGTGTACTCTCCTGCCAGGACTTTACATATGTGAAACACTTTTCTACACAAATACCTGCGTTTCCAGGTAGGACTTTATTGATCCACTTACAGTTTGTTTAACAAATACTTACACTCGACTAATGGCTTCCCATGTGCTTTCTCTCTGTGTTTTCATGAGGCGGTACAATTTATTATACCATCTGGCTTCCCTCTTATGTATATTATGTATATTATGTTCCTCATTAGTCACAAGCTTCCCCTTTGCTCTAATTACTTTCCTTTCGATTTGTTTCTAAAGAATGGCATTGGTGTGCAGTAACCCAGTAACCCTTTTACTTTCCTTGGGCTTACCGGTTGCCTTTGGCATTTCTTCGCCTTTGTCTGCTTTGCTGTATTGGTTCAGTGTGCGCCCGGTTAAGCACAGCCTTGCTACTGTTCCTGTTTCTTCAGTGCTCAGTTCCTGCAGCATTTCCCTTCCTTGCGGTAAACCGCTGGAACTTCCTTCTCTTTTCTCCAAAGTCTGGTCGGCCTCTCTGCTGTCTGCGACTGGGCGTCTTCCTTCTGTTCGGTTTTCAGCTGAATTCTCAACTCGCAGGCAGACCCATGTCTGTAGCTTTCTGCATTCCTTCTCATTCTCTCTACTCTCCTTCCCTTCAAAACTGTCAGTTGGGTTCTGCTTGTACTTAAACCTCCAGGCCCAATTACCTCTTTTCAAACATCTAGACCATTGCATTTGATACTCGGTTTTAGAAATCATCATTACTCCTCTGCTCCTTCTTGTATCAATGGACATGGTCTGACCCTTTGAATGACATTTAGGGAGTAACTGCTGAACTTCATTAGGAGTAATCTTCATTACTAATGGTCTCTTTCTCGTTTCAGTGGCTGTGGATTTTCCTCTTGAATGGTATCGAGGATGTGAACACTGAACTACACTGGAGGTAATCTTTACTGCTCCTGATCTCTTCCTCATCTCAGTAGCTTGTAAGTGGTCCCTATTTGAATCTTGGGGGTAACTAAAGTGGATCTACTAAAATATGTGGGAGGGATATGGCAATATGCCATAAAAGTCTGGGGAATCCAGGGGACATCCCTGAAAGGGACAGGGGTATGTGGTTTCCTCCAACCTTGTGCCATAATTTCCCCCTGGGTCAGGATCAGGTAGCGGCTGCCGGCCCCTTGCCACATAGAAGAAAGCGGCCCCAGGGAAAGTAGTGAGGACATCACTAGATTCATCACAGTAATTATATACTACATTGTTTAGCAATTATTTTATTTCTGTTAACAACAACGTCTGAACCAGCATTATAGGAAATCTGATGGTGTTCATTGATCTTGAGACATCTTATTCTGCTGAAGATCAGATCAAAGAAGAAATTACTATTTCTGGAAATACTCTTCTATGTATTTTGCCAAGCATATCAGAAAGGGAAAACCATTGTTTTAAAAATAAGCTTTTATTAACTTAAATACTAGTCTTCAACAACAAGAACCTTCTCTACATCTTCACTCCATTAGCAGATTTTAGACATGACAGTATTTGAATATTGTTTCACAATAATGATCCCAAAAATGTCATTTTGTCCTAAAACACCACTATAGAAAAGGTTGTAGATTCCAATTATTTTTCAATGGACCTAACAAACACTACAAATCATCAAATAAATGGTGATTGTATTACATTACTGAGGGGATTGGGCCAGCAACACTTAAAACTCAACAAACAGAATTTCATATGTTGATCACTTTGCCCTTATGAGGAGGACAGTGTTTGCTGTGATAGTTTGGAAAGTGACATGTTTTTCTGAGTTACAGGTAACTCTCTGCCTAACTTGAAGATAGACCCAAAGAAATTGCCACTCCCTAAATATGCGCAGATTTCCATCAGATGGTCAAAGAATAGAGCTGTCTGGCTGATGATACCTGTGACAATGATACTACAATACCTATGGACCCCAACATGGCACTGGTATTTGTAAGACAGTACAGGTTTCTGTTCACATTCATGAAATCACTCACAGAGATGATCAAACATTTGGAATTCCACGAATCATACATTATGGTAAATCATAATCAGGAGACAGAAATGTCATCTTGCTTGAAGGTTTCTCTGTTTTGAACCTCTGAAAATTTAAGCTGTCTCTATTTCTCTAGGCCCGAGTCACGAAAATAAGTCTAAAAAAGAGTGCTCATCAGTATGTCTTTCAAAATAACTCAGGTCCTCCATCCAGAAAACCTATTCTAATTGGACTCTGTCCCTACCATTTAATTCAATTTAATATCTCTGGTTCAAAGGAGAATGGGCTGCTTGCCACCTTGGCTTCATGCAAGGGCAGTTAAATTAGGGAATCAGCTTTGTAGAGTAGACTCTAGATATGGCACATGTTCCCTTTTACCATATATTCATGTTTACGAAGGGAAAATTGTCATAAAGATCCTATATGGGATTGATTTGTACGATATGTCAATAGTTCACTACTTGTCATATCTAGAGGCCCTAATTTGGAGGAGAGCTCTTCACATACCTTGCTCAGTCCCACATTCTGTAATGCGCTATGAACTGGGTTTAATTTTCTCGAAATTTCCTTGAAAGCCAGGCTCATTGGAGATACCTCTTATTATAGCAGAAAATCCTTGCGGCAAGTGACAAATCATTGTTTGAAGACCTCAAAGTAATCTGACTGAATTAGAGGAGCTATGCTCTGACTTAATGTCTCAATGTGGCTGTGACCGTGATCGGCAATCCATGCACGGTGAAGAGAGCACCTTTCGATCTAAACTTGGCCCATACTTTGGACTGATTCCATCAGTATGTCTCGATGAGTCACTTGAGATCGACCATTAAAGATGGGGAATATTGGTGCCCTTCTTGTCAATTTATCCTGATAAATGTGTTTCCCAGCTTTTCCTGAGAAGTAGATTTTGGTCCGATATGGCGTGGCTAATGAGGAACTGATTTTCTGTAGATTTTGTCAGGATAGCGAGAAATGGGAAACAATAACACACGTATTGCTGTAGTAGGTTTTTCTTGTTGTATGATGTTTTAAGATGGCAAAGGTCAAACAGTTTTTTAACCAATAAAACATTACAAAAAAAAAAATAGTAACATATGAGGAAGAGAATATTCTGAACAGCACTGAATCTTGGAGCTCAGATTGAAGATACCCACCACAAACTGAGAAAAAGAAGACATTGAGCAGAACTCAAGGTTGGAGAGAGAGATTGCAAAGTTCCTAGTGCTATATGAGACAAATCATTGTTGATCAGTACTGAATGCTGGTACTTTAAAGAAATCTTCCTAATTTCATTTTGGAAAGTGAACAAGGTAAGTGGAGTCCTGAAACAAATAGTCAGGAATCCAATGGATATATTAGAAAGGGAATAACCTGAACAGCACTGGAATATACATGTTACAATCCCACTGCCACAAAAGAAAAAGAAAAGGTTGAGAAGTATTATATTGTAAAGCTCTAAGTTTAGGCTTCTTGTAAAACCTGAGGAATACAACAAGTAGAACAGTGCTTGATACTGGACCTTGGAGTCAAAGCTCCTAGTGGCACATGAGGAAATAATCAATTGAGTGACATTGCATCCTATGACTTCAAGACAAAGTCCATAGAAAAACACAAGAATACATGTGATAGACGTCGAAACACAAACAACCTTAATTCAAGTCACATTCAAGGGTTTGGAATAAAATCAAACTTTGGGCTAGCACCACTGTTTTTATTAAACCCTTTCAAGATGTACACAGTCAGAACTCCATAGGCTTTTCTATTTATTTTTGTGGGGAACATTTAGCATATTCAGCTCACTTCCACCAGCACAATATCAATGTCCTGTGAGAAACCTGAGGGTGTCCTCACATCTACTCACCTTGAATCCTCTGCACAGGTGGCCAGGGAAAAGCCATTGCCTTTCGATCCTGACCCTGCTATGATATATGATATGATATGGCATTTATAAAGCACCTATACACAAGTGTTTCAAGGCACGATGAGGCAAGGGAGGGGAACAAGGGAAGATAGAGACAACGATTTTACAAGGCCAGGTGACATTGAGATTGTGCCAGTGCAGGGGAGGGGGGAAGAGAAAAGTGTTAGGGGGAAGGGGAGGGGAAGTGCAGTACATAGTATAAACAGTAAATAAATAAAAACAATAAATAAGAACAATAAATAGGCAACGCTGCCAGCTGGTGGCAGGTGCAATGGTAGGTGCAGACATCAGGTGTTAAGTACTGGTAAGGGGCTGTAGGGATACCGAGACAGCCACAGAGTGCAAGGGTATGCCAGGGGGGCAGTGTAGGTGTGCAACTGGTGGGGAGGGGACCTGGGCCCCAGAACAGAGGGTACCAGGTGACCAGTGCAGCTTCTGTTTCAGCCAGGAGTTCAGCAGGGAAGAGGGAGAAAGCAGAAGCAAAGAAAAAGGTCCTGCAGTGATTCTGGAGCCAGAGATGGTTCTCCTCAATTTTCAGAGAGGCAGTGAGGCTGTTCCAGAGGGAGGGCAGAGAAGTGAGGGAGGATCACCTGGGTGGACAGTCCTTGGGGATTTAGAGTGAAATATACTCTGGTGAGACACAGTATTCCTGACGTCCCTTCCCAGAAGAACCCTCTATCCCAAAGGCAGTACTGGGGTATTGTCTTACATGTCCTTGTGACCAGGAAAAGGGTTTGAGATACCATCAACCCAAACATACCAGAAGGAGAGGGAACAGGGTTAAATATAAGATGGGTGAGTCATGGTATCCCCCGTTCCCTAGTGATAACCAACCAATCCCTTCTCAAAATTTCATGGGTTATTGCGAGTCATATCCCCTTATTACTTTCCCATGACAATTGACAGTACTGGGACAAAGAAGAAGCAACTAAGAGCAACACAGACTATGCTCTTTTACCACTCTGGTAATGGGACAAGGAGGTTGCCTGCTGAGAGTTGTGGAGGTCATGCATGTTATTATAATTGTGGTCAGGCAGGGCTAATTGAACATTCACACCTGCAGTCTGTCAAAATACTGCAGGTGTATAAAAGGAGCTCAATTAAATGTGTGAGACGGAAGGTGGAAGCAGAGGCAGAGTCAGAGCAGCAGCAGCAGAGAGGCCAAGAGAAGCAGCAGGGAACTGTTGTGAAGAATCACGCTGAGACACTGAGGTCTGCCCAGGAAGACGACCTGTGGAAGTGCAGTGTGAGAGCTGAAGCCCTGTGGAGCAGATCAGGCGCTGGGAAGAGAGCCATATGGATAGACCGTCCCTTTTCATTGAATTTGAAGTTCTCATTCTGCTGTGTTCAGAAGGTGACACAGGAGTGCCTGAGGAACAGGAACTGGGACCCTGATGTGCAAAGCGAGGACCGAGCGATCTGCGCTGCTGGTACATCCTTAAACACAAACGGTGAGTTTCTAGCAAAGAAAAATACAAGTGTTTCAACTTTCCAAGAGGAATACATTTATCACAGTGGTCACGTGTGAGAGATAACACGTTCTCAAAAGTCTCAGATCATTGTATATTGCATTTTGAAGTGAACAAATAAGTATTATACTGCAGGCTGAGCAACAAGTGTGTTGTGAGTGCAACTTGTGCTTAGTGAACTTTGTTAGAGAAGTATTACATAGGGGACTGAATAGCAAATGTGTTTTGAGTGCAACCCACACCTATTTGACATCAAACTTACATCAAGGGTCCGAAGGGAAGGTGTGTTCTAAATGCGAACCGTGTACAGTGAATCCTAAACTGAACGAAACCTTAAAAATTACAATTCAAAATTTATTTAAAACCAAAGTGAGCGATATCTTCACTAAAGTGCAAAATCTATTACACATTAAATCCAGAAATAAAACAAAACATGTAAAACAAGTAAGACTATGAAGTGTTGAACTCTACGTTGAATGTAACATTTCAAATGAAGCCAGAGCCGCAGTTCACAGAGAATTACCTATGAATCAAAATTAGTTAAGACTTGGAAATTGATTTTGAGTATAATCACAATATATATCCGATTCCTCAACTAGAAAGAGAAGGCTCACGAGTGGCAAAGAGTGGCAAAGACCTTTACAGAGACAAATGACAATTTTGGTGATGGAGAACTCTGAGGCTGGACCGGTCTTTACTTGTTGTGTTGAACTTAAGTCTCGGGTCAGGGAATGCTGAGGCAGGAACCATTTCTGCTTTTTGTGTTGTGCTGAACTTTACTTAAGTCTTGGGGAAGGTAGACCTAAGACTTGAATCCTTTATTTGATTTGAGGACACAATTAATTGGTACTTGGATTTGTGTTACTTGTAATTTGGGGAAGGGAACCCCAAGCCCTGGTGAAAACTACATTATTCCAAGTTCAAGAGAGGTAAATTTAAGACTTTTGCTAAAACTTTTTTCGTGCTTGGGGAAGGGAGCTGAAAGGAATCTGTGAGCTGGAAGACGCTCAGAAGTTTGTGCTGGCCACTGTTTCATTTGGGTGAGGACATCCCTACACATTGTATAGAATAGTTGTGATGCCAAGTATAGGTTTTGGACGAAGACAGATATTTCAGTTGAACACTTTAACTCAGACTTTCCTTAGTTGTATTTAGGTAGGGAAATCTCACCTTAGCATAGGGCAAGTTAGACCTTTTTCTATTCTGACATTTACCTTAATAAAACAATTTGTTTTGAATTCTGAATGTGTCCTTCATGATTCCATCACAGTCCAAGTATCCCTATTGGTTACACATTAGTATTCATAATAGTATTCAATTTGATTCTGTTGTTTACTTGACTTGTATTGTAAGGTTATCCATTGTGCAAACAATGTGTACAGGGATGTTCAAATCAGAGAATACACCTATCCTAGAAAATTCTTTAGTCCCCGTTAATGTCCCATCTATTTTCCCACGTTCTTCCTACTAACAGCAATCCATTTTTCCTTTTGCCCATCAACCATCATCTGTGCAGTACACTCTTTATTAAAGATAGAGAAAAGAAATACCTGCTCAGGTACCAGATGAGGGGTATGGTGACCTCCAAATGTCCATAGCCATCCACAGGAATAACAATCAAAACAGTATGAGGCTGAGTGTTTTCCTGCAATCAAAGGTTGGAACAAAGGGAGGACAGACAACGATCCTACTAGGCCAGGTATCATTCAGATTGCGCAAGTGCATGGGGAGGGGGAAGGGACAGTGCAGTACAAGGTAATAGATAATAACAATAGGTAAACGTAATGGCCAGAGGTGGCAAGTGCAGGGATAAGTGCAGACATAAGGTGTCAAGTGCTGGTAGGGGGGCTGTAGGGATACAGAAAACAGTCCCCAAGTGTGGGGTGCTAGACAGGCAGTGCAGGTGTGTGAAACTGGCGGCCGAAGGGACCTGTGCCCGAGATCATAGGGTGTCAAGATAAACCAGTGCAATTCCGGTTACAGCAAGGAGGTCAGCAGGGGAGAGGAGGAGAAAAAGCAGAAGCAAAGAGAAAGCTTATGAGGTGCTTCCGAAACCGGAGATGGTTCTCCTCAAGTTTAAGGGAGGCAGGGAGGCTGTTCCAGAGGAAGGTCCCGGCCGAGGAAAGAGATCTACCACCAACTCTCTGCTTGGAGACGCGACTGACCCTGAGGGAGTTGGAGGAGGATGAGCGGAAAGCACGAGAAGGAAGATATTTAGGAAAAGAGAGTTGAAGGTATTGAGGCCCCGTGCCCCAGAAGGCCTTGTGGACAATGCATAGGGTTTTGAACTTAATCTTCGCAGCCACTGGGATCCAATGCAGAGATTTCAGTCCAGGGGAGATACGATCCCTGTGCTCGAGGCCAAGGACAAGTCTTGCAGTCCTGTTCTGGATGAGTTGCAAAAGGCGGAGAGTAGAGGCAGGCAGATTTAGAAAAGGCTGTTGCAATAATCCAGCCTGGAGAGAACCAGATCTCTGGAGACAGTGAGCTTCTGCTGGAAGGAGAGGAAAGGAAGAATAACTCTAAGGAGGTGCAGCTGGTAGTGTGACGAGTTACCAGTCATTTGGTCGAAAACCAAATGGTCGAATGACCATTTGATCGAAGTAAAATGGTCGAAAAAAAAGGTTGAATTTTATTTATTTTTTATTTTTTTATGGGGGTGTCCCCCCCACCCCCACTTTTTCTTTATTAAAAATATTTTTTAAGCAACCAAAACTCAAAAAAAATAATATAAATAAATAAATAAAAAGATTCAACCTTTTTTTTCGACCATTTTGATTCGATCAAATGGTCATTCGACCATTTATTTTCGACCATTTGACCGGACACCAGTGTGACGTCTTAGAGATGTCAGAGATGTGAGGAAAGATATAGAGTGTGGAGTCGAAGATGACCCGAGGTTTTTAGCCTAACAGGAGGGAGCAGGAAGAGGGCCAAGAGAGGCCAGCTTGAGAGCAACAGGGAAGGAGGGAGCAGGTGTGCCTATGAGGAGAATCTCAGTCTTACTGGCATTAAGGCAGATGTCACTGGCGGTGCACTACTCCTGGATAGCAGACAGGCAGTCAGAGATGAGTGGGGAGGGAGAGGCGGTGGCCGAAGGTAGCATGAAAATGAGCTGGGTGTCATCCGCATAGCACCGGAAGTTGGGGCAGAGAGTGGCAATGCGGTGGCAAGGAGTGCCAGGTATTGGCCAGGGAGAGAGGTTAGACCCCTGGGGGACACCACTGGTAGAGAAAAAGATAGCGGAGAGGAAGGACCCAAGTTTGACCTGGGAGGGTCGGTCAAAGAGGAAGGAAGTCAGCCATGCCAGGGCTGATCAGTGATACCCATGTTGTCAAGGAGACGGTTGAGCAGGTTGGCATGGTTGATGGTGTCAAAGGCAGAAGAGAGATCAAGCAGGATGAGGACACAGGGAGTGTTAGAGTCAAGGTTTGAGAGCAGGTCTTCACAGATCTTCAGGAGGGTAGTTTCCGTGCGTGTGGCAGCTCTGAAGCCAAACTGATGGCCATGAAGACAACCAACAGATTCAGTGTGGAGATTAAGCTGGGAGATGGCCAGTTTCTCCAGGAGCTTGCCCTGGAAGAGAGTGATGGAGATTGGGCGATAGTTAGCGAGGCAAGAGGGGTTGGCAGAGGGTTTCTTATGAAGAGGGTGCGCAAGGGAGTGCTTCAGGGAGGATGGGAAGACTACAGTGGTGAACGAGTCGTTGCAGAAGCCAGACAGGGCAGGAGCCAGGGTGTCCATGTGGTCCTTGATTTTTTTGGAGGAACAGGGGTGCACCTGTTTTGACGAGACTTTCATAGATCGGACTTGTCTAGAAACATTGTCTACGGTGAACAGGGGAAAGGTAGAGAAGGAGGGAGGAGAGGTGGCTGCAGAAGGGCCATAGGAAGAGCAGGGAGTAGAGGGAGGGAGGGGAGAGGAGGAGAATGAAGACAGGATGTCCTGAGTTTTAGAGATGAAGTGAGAGGCCAGTGTCATGCAGAGGGTCTGGGAAGAAGGCAGGAGAGGTAGAGACTGCGGCAGGATTGGCCAGTTCCTTGCAGATTTTAAAGAGTTCAGCCGAGTTGTTAGATGCCGCAGAGACGCGGGCTTGGATATGAGCTCTCTTCTTGGTGAAGACAGAGAGCCGGTATTGCCTTTGCAGCAGGCAGCAGGCCAGTTTGTCAGAGGATGCACATGAAGCACGTCATTTCCTCTCAGCCACCCTGCACTTGCGTTTGAGGGTGACGAGGTCAGAATCATACCAGGAGTTGCACTTGGCTTTGGGCTTCAGGCGGATTCTCATGACAGGGGCAATGACATCAAGAGTGTCAGATATAGCATAGTGGAGCGTGGAGAGGGCTGTGTCAGGGTGTGAGTCAGCCGAATGGGGGATGGAGGGTGAGAAGATGGCGGCAAAAGACTCAATTGACATGCGCTTCATGGGTCGGATGACCGAGAAGGTGGGTGGCAGTGATGGAAGTGGCTTGGCCTGAGGGGTAGGGAGGGTGAGATGGGAGGAGAGAAGAAAGTGTCACTCCAGGAGAGAGGAGGGGACAGAGGAACAGAAAGGGGAAGGACTGAGGAAATCAGAACATCGAGAGTGTGCCCTGCAGTGTCGGGACAGAGGGGAGAATAATGAATGAGAGAGAGTCGCACAGATAGTGAAAGAATCCGGAGGGAGGACAAGAGGCATCCAGGTGGATGTTGAAGTCTCCAAGAAGGAGGAGTTGAGTGGTCAAGTGAGGAGGAGAGGGCCACCCACTCAGAGAGGAAGGAGGAGATCTGACCAGGTGGCTGATAGATAGTAGCCAAAGTAAGGGAATGGTTGGTGGAGAGACAGAGTCTGCAGAGGAGGAATTCAAACGATGAGTAGGCCTGCATAGGAATGGCAGAGGCAGGAATCCATTCGGGGAAGATCAGGGCTACACCCCTTCTGGAGCGATTGGACCTGGGCACAGAGAGGATCTTGTAACCATCAGGGAGGAGCATGTCAAAGCTTGTGACAGAGCTAGATGTGAACCATGTCTCTGTGAGACCGAGAACGTCGAGGTCAAATTCTTCCAGAAGGCTGCAGATGTCAGAGGAGTGTTTGACAGCTGAGCGAGAGTTGAGTGTGACAATGTGGAGAAGGTTGCCATCCTTGAAGGACTTCCGGGAAGGGGTACAGATCAGAGGTACGCTCTGCAGAGGAGTAGAAGTAGTCCGGGAGGGGACAGAGGGGAAGGAGAAGGCAAGGTAGCCAAGGAGGAGGCAGCAGGGGGAGGCGAGGAGGTCACAGAGGTAGGAGAGGGGACAGCAGGGGAGGAAAGGAAATTGATGAGGCATAGGAAGCATCTATCAAAGAGGTGAAGGTTGGCCTGAGGGCCTTGGACCCGGACGGTCCCATTCGAGTAAACATTAATGATGACCTTAGAGGAATGGAAGGAGGCCATGAGGGCATCCCACCAGGTGCCACCATTAATGGGAGAACAAGAGAAAGGAGAGAGCAAAGAGACCACGTGTAGGGTCCATAGGTCTGGCGAAGGAACGACAAAGAGGATGTCAGTTAGATTTTCCTTGAAGGAGGCACTGGTGTAGGTGTCAGCGATAGGGAGGCCTGGGTTGGAGACTATGATGTCCTTTTTAAACATCTTCCTACCAGATTTAGTGAGGAGAGCAGGATGGTCAATAGAGAAGCATTTATTTATTTATTTATTTATTTATTTATTTATTTATTTATTTATTTATTTATTTATTCACATTTGTTAAGCACACAGCAGCCTGTGGGCATTGTGGCGCTGGTTACAGTACATGTTCATATCTTAGTTACAGTAGTCACGTAAATACATACAGCATGAAATGGCATTGTGGCGCTTGTAGCACATAGGTGCAGAGAGCATAGCAGTGCGCAGGTACATACAGTGAGCTACCAGCTAGTTGAAGAGTGTCATTTTTAGATTTTTTCGGCAGGCATGGAGAGAGGTTTCAGCTCTGAGGCAGTGGGTAGCGTGTTCCAGAGTTTAGGTGCCAGGTAGGGGAATCCTAGTCCTCCTGCCTTGGCCCTGGTGATTCGTGGCACAGTAAGTTGGTTGGTGTACTCCAGTCTAGTGGGTCTAGTGGATTGTGTTCTGACTAGAGTATCCAATAAGTAAGAGGGTGCGGTTAGGTTGATGCATTTGTGTGCGGTGGAGAGAATCTTGAAGGAGATTCGGTCTTTAACTGGTAGCCAGTGAGCGTTTTTTCTTGCTTGAGAGATGTGATCATTTCTAGGAATACTGAGAGCTGCTCTGAGGGAGTGGGTTTGAGTGGTTTGGAGTCTGGCTAGGTTTTTTTTTGATGTCCCAGCTAGGAGGGAATTGCAATAATCCAATTTAGCTCCTATGGTGGCTCTCGCAATGGAGAGGCAATTGTCTTTTGTTAGAAACGGCTTTATGGCATTGATCAGTTTGGTACTCAGAGCGGAAACCGATACAATGGCGCTAACTTGTTTATCCATAGATAGTGTAGCATCAATGTGGACTCCGAAAGTTTTAACTGAAGATAGGACTGGGATGATACAGTTGTCAATGCAGAGGTTTTCATAGGTCGGACCCAGTTTGGCTAGCGTAGATTTTTGACCGAGAATGAGGATTTCTGTTTTATCCCCGTTGAGGCATAATCCATTGGTGGCCATCCAGGCTTGGATTGTGGAGTAAATTTGTTGAAGGGTAGAAGCGTCTTTGAGATAGCTCCCAGTGAGGGGAAGGAGCACCTGGGTATCATCAGCATAGTTTGTGTATGTGATCCCAAGTGCATCCAGTTTATCTAAGAGTGGCTTTGTAAATAGATTGTAAAGCTTTGGGGCAGTACAGGATCCCTGGGGAACACCACAGTGTATGATAGTGGGTTCAGCGTTTGCTATATTGGAAAACACTTTCATGGCTCTGCCTTCTAGGAAGGACGTGATCCACGTTGCTGCGTGATTGGAGAAATGCGCAGCATGCATGAGGTGGTTGGTAAGGGTGTTATAGTCGACAAGATCAAACGCAGCTGGGAGGTCTAGGAGCAGGAGTAAGGCAGGCTTACCCATGTCAAGGATGGAAGTGATTTGGTTTTTCAGATCTAGTAGTGCGGTTTCCGTTCCGTGTCCTTTGCGGAACCCTGATTGTCTCTTACCAAGGATTGAGTTGGTTTCGAGGTACAGTTGGATTTGCCTGTGGGCAGCCTTATCTAATATTTTAAGAAGAAATGGGACAGTTGTAATAGGTCTATAATTATTAGGTTGGGAGGGGTCTAATGTAGGTTTTTTTAGGAGTGGACGTACCCACGCCTCTTTGAGGAAGTTGGGGACTAAACCTGTTTTGAAGGAGGCATTTATGAAAGCGGTGATTAGAGGAGCGAGTTGCTCAGCGCATTCTTTGATAATTTTCGGGGGCAAACATCGCCCTTGCATAGCGATGGTTTGAGATGTTTTAGGATGTCTAAGACATCTACCTCAGATATTTCAGAGAAGGCGAAATTGGGAGGGTTGTTACCTGTGCGCTTGTGGAGGGTTTGCTTCTGGTGCTTCTGTTTAGGTAATGCTTTGTAATGGTCACAGATTTTGTTCTGGAGGAGGTCTATTTTTTTTAGCATGGCAGCTTGTATGCTGGAGCACCAGGCTTCATCTTTAACGATTTCGTCAGTACAGTTGGGAGGTATTGTTAATTCTTTAAAGATGGTAAAGAGCTCTTTGGATTGTGAATTGGCCGAGGAGATTCTATTGTTGTAGGATTCTGATTTGGCTTTGAATATGGAGTCTTTGGGCCTCATTATAACTCAGGCTGTCCGGAAATAACAGTGGCGGTAAACCTGCCGCCACCGTTGTTTCCGGACCACCTGATCCCGACTCCTGCAGGCAGGAGGTGATGTTCCAGCCAGGTCTGACCTGGCGGGTTTAACACTGCCCGCCTGCAGGCGACCGAGCAAACACCGGCAGCATTACGAGATGCTGCCGGTGTTTCCATGATCCACATTCCCATCGAGTCCCATAGGACTCAATGGGAATGGGGATTAACACCATTCCGCCTCCGTGATTCCCGGAAAACCGGGGTTGTAACGCCCCGGTAATTCTGGGAATCATGCAGGCGGAATGGTAATACGAGTCTGGCGGTAACCAGGCAGTTTTACCGCCACGGTTACCGCCGGAATCGTAATGAGGCCCTTTGTATTTTTTTGCAATGGTTCAGAAGATATCTTTAGTGGTGTCACAAGGGTTAGCCTGCCAAGTTTTTACCGCCTGCCGTTTGGAGTTGCGCAGGTTTAGGAGCTCTTCTGTGAACCACGAGTTGGAGTGGAAAGATTTCTTTTCTTTTTTGTTTTCTAACGGGGCGACTGTGTTGATGGTGCTAGTCAAAGTGTCTCTGAATAATTCCGCTAGTATGACAGGGTCGGGAGAGAATGGTGGTGCTAGGCATGGGAGATTGAGATAGGCACTGATGTTCTCTGCAGTGAGTTTTTTTTATCACTTCTGGCTACTGTGGCCGGTGCTGGAGTGGTGGGCTTGGCACATGGCGTTATGGGGATGGTGAATAATAGGCAGTTGTGGTCTGTCCATGGGAGGGCAGTATTGGAAACCATGTTTGTGTCGCAGTTGTGGTCTATAATCCAATCTAAGATGCATGTGTGTGAGAAATGACTTTCTGAGAGAAGCCAAGGTCACTAAGGTCCTTCGTGAAGGATGTGGCGGTTTTGTCATTGGCGTCGTTGAAACCTAGATTGATGTCACCTAGGAGTAGCGTTTTGGTAGATTTTTTGATATTGTTTCCTAGAGTGTGGGTAACTTGTCCTATGAAGTCTGACGAAGTTCCTGGTGGGCGGTAAACCACATGTATATTTATGGTACTATTAGGTGATAGGGCTATTTTGGTGGATAGGATGTCTACCTTTCCTTCTCCCTGGTGGGGTATAGGTCTGATAGATATGCTCTCTTTGAATATTAGGGCTACTCCTCCTCCTGTTTTGGCTAGCCTGTCCTGTCTGAGGATAGAGTAACCTTTGAGAAGTGCGAGTGTGATGGCTGGGCCGGAGGCTTCGTGGAGCCAGGTTTCAGTGATGGCAATTATGTCTAAATCTTGGTTGGTGATAAGATCATTGACTTCAAACACATGAGCATTGAGCGAGCGAACATTGAGTAGGGCGCATTTGTAGCGAAGGTGTTGGTTGTTAGTTTTAATAGGTTCTTTGATTTCTGATTTAAGAGATGAAGAGGATTGTTTAGTATTCTTGTGGGAGGGAGTCTGGTGGTGCACCTTAGTGCTGCTAGTGCTGATGTTAGTTGGGCAGAGGTGATTGGTGTTAGCTTTGCGGGTGGTCCTAGATCCTAGGTGATTATTTCTGAGTGATATAGAGAAGGGTATGGTGGCAAAGTTCATAGGGTGAGTACGGTTCCTAAGTCTGTGTAGTCTGGAGCACAGTGTAGTGGGGTGCATGGCTGCGGGCGTGGTATGTTGCGAGGGCCTAGGCAGGAAGTCTATGGTGTTGGAATTAAGGCTGCTTTTGTACACGTGGGTGTCTTGACCTGGCCTGCGATCGCATGTGAGCAGGGTGCCTAACATGCATATGAGTAGCGGCAGGATGTACATGTTGGATGGGGGTGGCAATCTAGATTTATCAGTCTAACTGGCATTTATTTCCTAGGGCAGTAATAACCTGGAGCGGCTGTTAGCACTATGGGCAGTATGCAATCACTAGATGCTAAGGAGCAATACTAGCAATGCAATCAATACAGGCTGGAGACAATTGTGGCAGAGCAATCACTAGAGTCTAAGGAGCAATACTAGCAATGCAATCAATACAGGCTGGCGACAATAGTGGCAGAGCAATCACTAGAGGCTAAGGAGCAATACTAGCAATGCAATCAATACAGGCTGGAGACAATAGTGGCAGAGCAATCACTAGAGGCTAAGGAGCAATACTAGCAATGCAATCAATACAGGCTGGCGACAATAGTGGCAGAGCAATCACTAGAGGCTAAGGAGCAATACTAGCAATGCAATGTTAGAAAAGAAAGGTGAGATAGAGAACCATAGAGTAGGAGGGGAGAGGAGAGAGGTGAAAGGAAGAGGGGGGAACACTAGAGAGGGACACAGGTCAAGGTGCAGGCAGACGAGACAGTGTCACAGTTTCAAAATGCAATTTTAAATACTGATACAGTGCATATTATAAAAACAGGGGAAAACACACCCGAGTATCTGAGTTTGAGAGTCTATTTAAAGCGGTCTCAAACTGCATGTGTTAATTGTCCAGGTAATACGACAAAAGCTTGGGGTGACAACAGGTATGCTTTGGAACATGCAGTTACTGACTATTTTTAACTCGTGTAAAGTCTAATATTTTAATTTAAATGTATATGATGTGTCAGATGTTCTAAAAAACATGCTAACTCCCAGAGATGGTTTAAGGTTTTGTATTAAACATGTTGGAAGGACACCAAGGATCTTCCCTCACTCTCTCATCAAGAAGAATCGGTTTCCTCCCTAACTTAGGTGTCTGTGCTCTCCAGGTTAGTATGTATAGTTTAATGACCCTTACTGTCTAAGTTCAAACCATTCTATAAATGAGGGCCTAATGCCAAACTCCTTATCCAAACTCCTTATCTCTCCGATCACCATCTGAGATGTCCTAGACTAGCCCTATTCTATTTTTGATTTTAGTTTTATAGGGTTCTAGGACTGTGCCTTTCAGACACTCAAGCCCCATTCTGTCTTCTTCCTCCAAAGCTCTGAATTTCCTCTCCCTAGCTGTAACTGTTATTCGCCCTTCCGCCAGCAACTCTCCTATTTGCAACTCCATCCCACCTTCTCTCCTAGTACTTTGGATTTTCTGACCCTCTGTTCTCTCTCACTCTCTTCTACCTCCACCCCCCGATGTTACTCTTTTACTATCTCCTGCCCTTTACATTATCAACTGTGCTACTACACTCCCCTCTCCACTCTACACCGCACCACTACTCTCTCCACCCCTCCTTCTACTAACTCACCCTCCTTTTACTCCCTCAGGCACTTACTCCCTACATGTTATTTAACACTATTACTTACTCACCTTGTAGACACACTCACAACGATTGCCACATGCTCTCGCCAACAAATACTTCACCTTTTCTTCAAGATCTTGGCTGAATGTTGTGGTGAACTGCAAGGTTAAGGAAAACAAATGGCAAGCAATGTTTTTGGGTGGTCTGTGTGCTCAACAATGGTACTGTTGCTATAAATACAGGCATTTAGGGAGGGGGCAGGAACTGCGTCCCTCCCAACTGTCACCATCCGCCTCTGGGCTAGGAATGGCTCTGGCTTCCACTCAAGAGAACTAGTGAAGTAATATTCCTATTGACTTTCAGGGAAGTTTTCCATTCAACAACGTGGATGCAAAGGAACCCCACCACCCCCTCAACTTCAAACAGTGACTGGTGTAAATTCATAGGCTGCCATTTTAAAGGTGAGTGACTTCTGACTATGAATGGGGACGAAACCAGCCACCTTTTCCACCAAAAATCACAATGTGCTTATTTCTTGCCTTCTTCATGCTACTTCTTCCCCCTCCTCAGCACAACAAGAATTGAACAAAGAAAAAATAACAGGCCCGATTGCAGTGTCTGGGCATCCCAGGACCCAGTGGAGCAGTAAGTCTGATAGCTCAGTATATCACTCACCCTGAACGCAATCTACTCAATCATCCAAGCCTGGTATGTGTCTCAACAACGAAAACAAATGAGATCCTGCTGGTTGGTCCCCCTTCAACCCTAAAAATCTCAGTCCACTAAACTCAAAATTCAGCATCGATAATCTCAGCATCAGTGTCTCTGCGTCAGTAATGACAGTAGGTGTCTAGCTGGACTCCACAATTTCATTGACACGCCAGTTGAACGTTATCGCAACCTCAGCTGCCTACACCACAAAGCTTATCAATGCTGCCAGACCTTTCCTGGCGCCATCTAACTGCCTCACTATTGCCAGAGCCATCATTGGGACAATACTTGACTATAGTGCCTTCTTTGCAGGCACCTCCCCTTGCAATATACACAAATTGCAAGTCATCCAAAATAATGCCATTAAAGCGGCCTTCAAAATCCCAAAAAAGTTAGCATATTTCAGAAGCTAGAAGAAACGCACATTGACTGCCAATCAAAGAAAGGATTATCTTTAAAACCCTTGCCATCACCCATAAATGTCTGTCCAATGCAGCGCTGTGCTCTTTGTCTCGAAGCTTTGTCACAACCCAATCACCGAGACCAGTCAGGAACGCTTAGTCACACAAACTAGTAATTCCAAAATCCAAGAGAGCAAAAAGCAGAGGCTCGAGCTTTCTCTCAGTTGCTGCTTCACAGTGGAATGCCCTCCCTTCACACTTGAGAGCACAACAATCTTATTGGATCTTCAGAAAGGCCTTGAAAACGTGGCTTTTCACCTAATGACTGCCTACCTCATCGATTATATTGGTCCTGTCATGTGTCTGTCATGTAAAAGCAACTGGTTGTAACAGCGCCTAGATGCCTGAGGGTTTTGCACGCTTAATGAATGTAAAACTAAATAAATAAAGGATGGCAGCAGCCCGCTCTCCCTTGCAGAGCCTTAATGTTTTCAGCATGAATATCCAGGCAAGTTTGAATGTTCACAAGAACATAAACCACCTGACATTCGAGCGGCTCAAGTTATAACCAAATGCCCAGATTCCCGACCTAAATGGATATTCATAATTTCACTTCCCCTTCTGCCCCCTAACAAGTGCTTGCTAAGAGTTATTGCCAATCCGATATTGCCGTTTGTCTATTAATATGACAGGAATAATTTGCTTAGATCTTCAATAGCCCCAGTCTTGCTGGCAGTATTTAAGTGCAAGCACTTATGAAGAGGGATGGGATCCATTTAGGCACCGAGTCCCTATAGGCAAATGGGGATAGAAATTTTACAGCACTAGCATTATTTCCCTAATGCTAATATTCAGCTCATGCAGGACCTTGGAGCTTCAAGAGCTGATCAGTAAAGGGGGAGGGCCCCAAAACACTCCCCCTGTGTCTTTGGGGAGCAAAACAATTCGAATCAATGAAACGGTATCCCGGTAATACGCTCACTTGTTTGTAATCAGATTCAATCAAGCCTAGCTGCACCAAAACAAAGAACATCTTTGGCAAATATGAACATGTCTCTTGACTACGTCTGACAATAAAAACATGTTGTAAAGCTACGCTGCACCCTTCCGGGCCACCAAGGTCAGAACACAGCAGAACCTACTCACGCTTCGCATTACTCTACTCTTGCAAAGGTCCAATAGGGATCCAAGCTCACAAAATAAACTGCGCCACTGCAAATGGCACAATGTTGGTGTAGTTTGGTCCATTGCGGGCAGGGATGGTCTCACTGTAGATGTGAAATAGGACGGAAGGCCATCACTGCCACGCATGCGCAGAATCCAGACACATTCGATGCATCCGTGCCTGGAATTATTTTCAGAATGACTAGCCACTAAATACGGTGTATTTTTGCAACACATGTCAAGAACACAACTGCTCTTTTAAAGGACATTCCGAAATCGGTTTGTTGACAAGAAATGTCCCTATAATGAGGGTAAAGATAAGGCAATTTGGAAGAAACGCCCAGGCTAACACAACTTTCCTTTCCCAAAGTCTCATTGTGTTTTAATGACCACGCAGCTGACATCCTTGAACTAAATCAATTAGGACAAAAGCAAGTCATTAGTGACAATGCCGGAGCATTCAAAGAAAATGGACTGTGCTTAATATGAAAAATAGCCTCGCAAGCAGCTCATTATCATTTAATTGGAACTCCATGATGAATCTTTTGGGTAATTTAACCTCTTAGCTATGTTGCTGACTGTCTAGTTGCTACAACAAAAGAATGAATTACGAGCTCTTACACAAAACAAAACCTCTTACCAGTGAAATTGTGCAGAAGAACATATTTGAATGTGCTGGGAGTTCTTGTGTAGCACACTAACAATCTCATTCCGATCGCTCTGGATGGGGAGGAAACTTACAGAAAAGCATGCTTGTGTGGTTGGCATGCACAGCTGCAGATTTTAATGTCCAGGCATGCATGAACTCTCGGAGGGTACCTTGCAAATGAGTTCCGGAATGTAGTTTAAACGTTCACAGGGTGCCAGACCGAGGCAAGTAGCAAAAACCAGTTATACTATGATAGGTTATTAATAACGCACTTAGTACCCAGAGGTGTCTACGCTCGAACCCGGGTATCGAACCTGTGGTGCTCTGTGTGGTCTTGTTTCCAAGGCGAGCAATTTGCCCTTGAGCTATCCTCCCGACTTCTGGGGTATGATGTCGAAGTTACAACAAGAATCAAATGGGCAGACCCTTCCTTATTACTTTCTTTACCATATATTGCCATTGCTGCGTTTTAAAGTGCATTTCCAACCGTATAGGCTACACACTCATAGTTATTCAAGGCAGTTCTGCTGTTGAGCCCCTAAAGCCAAGACTACTTCAATATCTGCCCCTGCTGCATAAACCTAGTGTAATGAACTTATGCACTTATGATCAGCATAAACACTTGCTATATATTTGGGTGTTCATGCATAGAATACTAGGTACCATTCAGAGGTAGAGGACAGGCTACATGAGAAATTGTGCCCATCTTAACATCATTTTACAGATATCCTCCAAGAGAACTCACTTTCACCGGAAAAGGCGTCCATCATCCGTCCTGACATGAGAATAGCATGTGCAATGCAATATATCAATCAGAAGTAATGTGTTAGGAGACACCTGTTACTGTGCTAGATGCTAATACCAATGTCCATGCATCTGAACATTTGGCTTTCAGTCACTGTACTACAGAATGTTTGCCCATCGTTTAGGAGCACACAATGCCTGCCCATCATTTATTGACCAGCAGATTGTTTTCATCTTTATTGGTCTGCACAAGTCATGTTAGAGTTACAGTGCCAACGGATGCTTGCCCATCAGCAAATGTGCCTAGAAAGCCTGACTTAGTTATTGTGTTTCAAAATGTCTGATCTTCAGTTATTATTAACATATACGTGGTACAGGAACTGTGGACAGAATGTTGGCCCATCAGTTATTGTGCCACAGAAGACCCTTTCATCATTTATTATGCCACACAAAGTTTGGCAGCTATTGTGCCACACAATGACCCCACATATTAATATATAGGCCTGCCCACTAGTTAGTGCACATACATTTTTGGAAATCGCATAAAGTGTCTTCTTTCCCATAAGTCCAATAAAATGTCTACTGATTAGTATCTCTACACATAATACGTGTCCATTGGTTACCATGCCACAGAAGCATGCTGCTCGGTTACATTGCACAGACGTCCTACCCATAATGTAGTATGCCACTAAATCCCAGATCCATCCCCCTACTAAGCATATTAATTGTGACAGTCAATTACTTGGCACAAATGGCCTGGCCATGCGCTAATTTGCACAAAATTCCTTTCTGCCAGTCACCAGGCCATATAATGATCATGTCCACAGGTTACTGTGTACATGTTGCCTACCCATCAGTGCATCTCACTGATTGAAGAAAGCACAACTCTCAGACACAGGGCCTCATTACAACTCAGGCGGTAAGGGGTTTACGGCAGCGTTAACAGCGCCGACCCTTACCGCCTGATTACGAGGTCCCCTAGCACCATGGTGCTTTTAACACCTGCTTTTAGCAGGTGTTAAAATCCATGGCGCTAAGGGACCATGGAGTTAATTACGCCACCGTAATTTACGGTGGCGTAATTAACGCCTTCCCCACTCCCATTATGCCCTATGGGGCAAAAATGGGAATGGGGAAGGGTAAATGGGGATTGGGGACTTACCGCCCCGCCTAGGTCGGAATGGGGTGGTAAGTCCGCCAACCACCATGGCGTAAACGTAGTTTACGCCATGGTGGTAAAGTCACGGCCCAGGCGGTAACTTACCGCCTGGGTCGTAATGAGGCCCACAGACACAATGATCTGGAATGAAACGCTTGTATAAAAAAAAAAAAAGAAAAAGAAAAAAGAAAATAAGAAAATAGTAAGCCAATCTCACTACAAAAGTGTGGGCAGACCAACCTACTCGAAAACTCTCAATCAACCGCTCATATTACAGGTACCTCCAGATCAGTCAAAAGCTTCAATGTCATGAATTAGGAGGAGTTTCCTGAGACGCTGTCACACCACTGTGACAGCTTAACAGCATAACAGCAGACTTCTGAAGCAGACTTCACGAAGCGCGCACGCATGAAGCGCAAGTTCCGCCTTGTTATAGTAATTGTGGGTAATGGAGGCGGTGTTAGTGAGACAAACTCCAATCCAAACAGCAGACTCCAATCCAAGCGATCCAAGCGATCCACAGCCTAACAGCAGACTTCTGAAGCGAACTTCACAAAGCGTGCGTGCATGAAGCAGGAGATCCGCTTTGTTACAGTAATTGTGGGTAATGTAGGCAGGGTTAGTGAGACAAACTCCAATCCAAACAGCAGACTCCAATCCAAGCGATCCAAGCGATCCAAGCGATCCATAGCGTAACAGCAGACTTCTGATGCAGACTTCACGAAGCACGCGCGCATGAAGCGCGAGTTCCAATTTGTTTTAGTAATTGTGGGTAATGGAGGCAGGGTTAGTAAGACAAACTCCAGTCCAAACAGCAGACTCCAATCCAAGTGATCCAAATGATCCGCAGCGTAACAGCAGACTTCTGAAGCGTACTTCATGAAGCGTGCGTGCATGAAGCGCGAGTTCCGCTTTGTTATAGTAATTGTGGGTAATGGAGGCAGGGTTAGTGAGACAAACTCCAATCGAAACAGCAGACTCCAATCCAACCGATCCACAGAGAAACGGTTGTAATAGTCATGGAGAGGCAAACTTCATCAGACATGGCAGCCCTCCAACACTGTTCATAAATAACAATATATGTGATGTTCTTTCCACCTCTTCTTCCCATGTTCACCTGCTTCCAAATCCCAGCCACCCAGACACCATAGATAGTGCTGGGTGTGGGGAGAATCCTGAAGGGCTGCCTGATTTGTTGGGTAGCCCTAACTCACGGGAGAACTGAACCTTTGGGTGAATGTTTCACACAGAGAGGATCACAGTCTTGTACTTTTGGGGTGATTACCACACCTTGGAGGAGAATTTCACTCGATTTCATAAAGCGCTGTCACGAATTGGGTGTGAGTGTATTTTTTGGGGTAATTAGGTGTACATTTTACCCCTCAGAACACGGTCTGTTCCTTCGGTGCACTTGTCACTTGGTGAAGCACAGTGTAATTGTTTGGAATTGGGGCATATGAAACAAACTACTGGGGAACTCTCAACAACTGAATAGGGTGCACGCCTTTTACTGGAACATTCTTTATCTTGGCTTGTGAATCTCATTGTTAGGAGAACTGTTTCAATCATTAGGAGTGAGTTCCACACCTTGGAGCACACTCTCAATCTTGTGACTATTAAATCATTCAGCACAGAAGCACTACTAGAACGTGAGTCTCATACTGTGCAACTTAAACTCCCTCATTAAGCATATGTTTCACACATGACAGCTACCTTGCACTGTGATAAGTAATACTTATTGGGAGTCAGTATCACTCCTAGGAATTTGTTCACACTCAATTGGTACGAGTCTTCCTACTGGGGGGATCAGTATCATTATGTCTACACCTCACACTTCGGAGCACAGTGTCACTCATTGTCGATATGTTGCATGCCACATAGCACAGTCACAATCATCGGATATTAGTCGCATTACTTGAAGAATTTTCGAACTAATTGGATTTGTGATTCCTGTTTGGGAGCACTGTCTTATAGATTGATGTGAGTACCGTACTCCAAATGTGTGTGTGTGTGTGTGTGAGTGAGTGACTGAGGGTGTGCCATTGCTATCTACAATCAAGACCTTTCACTTCTGCAGTTTTCCCCCTAACGTTCCCCCCACCTATCCTAGCCCCTCTGCTACTTCTCCACTATTCTTGTAACTATATAGATGTGTCCTCTTTGTAAAACATTCTTTTGCTTCGTAGTTTACACTGTATTAATCCTGTACATATACACATTCAGAGAAAGAGAAAGAGAGTCTGGATGTGTGTGTGTTATGCCTAGTAGCAAAGTCTCAATCATTGGGTCCAAAGTCTCTATAATTTGATTGAATCTCTTATATTGAGCACAATTTCACTCTTATGGGGCAGGTTTAATGCCTGTGAAGATAGTCTAGCGTATTGGGTCTTGAGTCTCACACTATGAAGCACCATCCTACTCAGCGAGATGGGTCACTCCCCTAGGAACACTGTTTGACTTCCAGACATTGGCTATTTCCTTCACACCTTGAAGCACAGTCAAATTCCTTTCTTTGCAAGTCTCACTTCTAGGAGCACAGTCTCAACCATTAGGCATATGTGTTGCATCTTGGAGGACACTCATACTCATTTGGTGGGATTTATTCAGATTTCTAACAGGTTCTCAGTGGCTGGAACCACCTCACACAATGAGTATGAATATCACAACTTTCAAACGTGGCACTGATCATTGGTAAGCCTCATACCTTCAAGCAAAGGCCCACTCACAGTAAACTCACACCCCAGAGCACTTTTTCATGTATGTCGAGTCTCAATGATACCATTTATTTTAATCTAGTCAGTTTCAAACTTCAGAAGCATCACCATGTCATCTTTATCAACTGCCTCTGTGATAACTTGGGTATCACTGATCAGGCTCTGGCCTGGCTGACCTCCTTCCTCTCCAACCGACCCTGCCAGGTCCAACTTGGGTGCTTCCTTTCCTCTATCTCACTCTCTACTTGTGGTGTTTCTCAGGGGTTTAACCTCTCACCCTGGCTTTACAACCAATACCTGGCACCCCTCACCCACTGCATTACCGCTCTCTGCTCTAATTTTCAGGGCTAGGCGGATGACACTCAGCTCGCTTTCAGGATCCCTTCTGCCACCTCTTCTCCCTCCCTCATCTGTGGCTGTCTGCAATCCAGGAGTGGTGTGCCACCAACAACCTCTGCATTAATGCCAGTAAGACAGAGATCCTCTTCATCGGCTCACCTGCACCTTCCTTTCCTATCACTCTGTGGCCTGCCTCCGTTGCGCCCCTCCCTGCTCCCACTTGTGAGGCTAAGAACCTCTGGGTCATCTTCGACTCCACACTTTCCCTTTCTCCACACATCTCTGCTGTCTCTATGAAATCAAGCTACTAACTGTACCTCCTCAGAGGTACTCCTCCTTTCCTCTCCTTCCCTCAGAAGCTCACTGTCTCTTGAGCTCTGGTTTTATCTAGGCTGGACTATTGCAACATCTTCTTCCTAAATCTGCCTGCAACTACTCTCCGCCCTCTGCAGCTCATCCAGAACAGGACTGTGAGACTTGTATTTGGTCTCATGCCCAGATCTCATATCTTGCCAGCCCTGAAATCTCTTCATTGGCTCCCAGTGGTTGCTAGGATTACATTCTAAGCCCTTTGCATTGTCCACAAGGCCTTCTGGGGCCTGTGTCCACAATACCTTAAACTTTCCCTTCAGAAATACCCTCCTACTCGAGCTCTTTGCTCCTCCACCTCGAAATCCCTCAGGGTCAATGGCTTCTCCAAGAAACAAGTTGGGGATAGATCTCTTTGTTCGGCTGGGGCCTCCCTCTGGAACAGCCTCCCTGCCTCTCTGAAACTTGAGGAGAACCATCTCTGGTTCTGGAAGCCCCTCAAGACCTACCTCTTTGCTTCTGCCTTTGTTCTTCCTCTCCCATGCTGATCTGTCAGCTTCAGCATTGGGCACCTGGCTACCTTCTGATTTTGGGCACAGATCCCTGCCTACCCAGCTGTTAGGCAGAATTATATGTAGTACCCTTTGGGAACACCTCACACAATTAAGACTACAAGTGACAGTACAATTTCACCTTTGGTACAAGCCTGTACTACACAGTAATTGTGGTAGCAGTAGCGGAGCAGCCAGACTTATCTCAAGAGTAAGTGAGCAGTATCAAATAGATACACAAAGGACAGCAATTACTATGATTCAGGCAAACACTGACTCAAGGTTTTCAAGTAAAAGAATATACATTTATTTCACTCTTCAGTTGTATAACAGTACACTATTATAAGCAGTATAAAAATCACACTCTTAATACACCACACCACTTCCCCCAAATTCCAGACAAGTTAAGCTCACAAAATGAAGTGGGACCAAAATGGCACTCCAGCAATTTAAAAGGGAGGGAAAAGCAAAGTTATTAGAAATTATGTCAAACCAACAGGTAAATAACTCAGGGCAACTGAACAAGAGGAACTACAGAGATAGAATCAGGTAGAAACGGCTTAGGGCCAAAGTCAATGGGTCAAAAGTCTTTTGCTCAAGATCACACAGGTCAGGGTAGTACGCGGTTAAGTTCGTGGCACAACACTGGATGAGGTTGGTTGATACAAAAGATAGTTCAAAGAGAAGAGAAGGACAATCCCTCGGATTGGAGAAAGCTTTCAAACACTTTCACCACGGTTGAACGAAGCCGACAACCAGATTTGCACAGTACCTTAAAACGGAGAGGGAGCTGTAGCTCAGGCAGACGTTTTTGTTAGTTCCTGCAGGCTCACGGTTCCTGAAGTGACTGTCAGACTGACAAGAAGTAGGGAGACTGGAGGGTCCTGCACTACCCAGGGAAGAAACCAGCAGCAGAGCAAAAGCAACAAATAAAAGGTGCACTCCTTAAAACCCGAGCAGGGTCCACCTTCCTGGCTATCCGGCACACTGTAGCTCTGTACAGCGAATTCGAACAAAGGAGGGGTCCTGGCTTGTAGTTTGGGCAAACTGATTGGTCCCACCAGCTCAAGGTAAGAGGTTTCCTGGAGGATCTTCTCTGTCGTCGGATTCTGACGATTCGGACCTGCAGCAGGGCTTCACCGGGCGGTTCAGTCATTGTAGGGGTCCTCTTCTGCAAGTTCTTTCGTTCCAGTGGCGACTCTGCCTTTCCAGTCCCAGAGACCTGCTTTTTATGCAGTTTTCCCCCATTCATACAGCCTACTGTCAATCACACAGCAGGGTGGCTGTCCTGCCAAGGACAGTCCCCTCAGCCAATCAAACAGGAGTGTGACTTGGGTTACCAAGGGAACCCATGGCAGGGGTCCGAAGATCCCTCCCTCATATCCTGTCTACCTAGACTTTCAGGCACCTTAAGGAGGGATTCTGTGCAGAAGCCCGCGAAAAGACAGCAAACAAAGGAGTCATCCCCGGTTTGGCGCACAGAGAAAAACACGAGAAAGACTTTAACAAAAAGAAATGGTGAATAAACCCAGCCAGAGCCAAAATGAAATGTATTTGGTCAAGTGGGTTTATGTTTGAAGCTAATATAATAGCCTAAAGCAATACCACGTTTATGTAAAATAATCACGGTAGAAAAGTTAGGGTAGATACCACTGCCACCAGCCAAGTCTTAATGTAAAGGGAGCGAAACAATGCTCCAAGAGGCACAGACAAAAAGGGATAAGAGTTAACCCTTTCCAATAATCCATGTAAGATGGGGTGTACTGGGTCTGTGGTTTAAAGTGACTAAGGTAAAATTAATGGCAACTTTACCCTTTTCTGGGGGACAGTAGTCAGCCCAAGAAAATGGAGTTGGTGGGAAGTCTCAAAGACAACCCTGTGTTACTGCACTGAAGGGGCTGTGTAACCCACATAAAAAATATGAGGCCATGGAGTAGGTGAGGCTACAGTGCTCAGGATCACACAAAAAGTGAAAACACACACAGCAAAACACATGAAAGAGTGGGGAAAAGGCTCACACTCTTACCAGGTGAAAAAAATAAATCCTAGAAATCCAGCAAAGCTGCTGAGGGACCCATTAGGTAAGGGAAATCAGCCATTTATGAGAATTCTCCCTAACACCAGCCACATACCTGCACTGCCTCTTGGCAACCCTTGCACTTGGGTCTGTACCTTCAACCCTACAGTCCCCTTCCTGCACTTATTGTTACCCGTTGTCTGTGCCTTATTCTGCCCTTGCCACCTGCTGGCCGCAATACCTGCTGTTTGATCTCGTGTTCAGCACTTCCCACTCCTCCCCTGCCTCATGCACTTTCCCCCTCCCCTCTCCCCTGCACTTGCACATTCTCAATGCACTGGGCCTAGTAAGACTGTTGTTTTGTTCTCCTATTTCTCCTCCCTTGCCTTGTTCTGAAACACTTCCATGTGGGTGCGATATAAATAATCTATCATATATCGTATCATATTTCTCTAAAATATATTAGTTAGTTCTCAAGCATGCTGAATATCACTCCTGTGGACTCTCTGATCTTGAGATGACTACACACGCTGGTAACATGTTGCTATATGAGAGGCAAAACTGTGCTTCAGAGAGATCAAAATTCAGTGAGGTGGCCACAATAACAAATAGAAAAATAAGCCCTACTGGGAACTGCTACTATCTTCTCATTTTAGAAAAAGCAAGCTTTCATGGAAGTGTTTTTGCTGAGTACAGAAGCCCTGCAAAGAGGTGCTGATACTCTCATTCAGGTATGCCAGCCCTGCTGGGAAGTATCGTACTGCCTCATGTACAGAATGCCAACCACGCAGACAATTGCCAGTACTCTACAATTAAAAGGAATTGCCCCTTACTGCAGCAACATTGAGATCTGACTGAAAATACAATAACCCTGGGGAGAAGGGCTGATGCTTTGTTATTGATAGTACAGCATTCAACTCTAGGCCGGGTCTGAGAAGCTCTGCAATAGGTACAATTAAGTTATTAAAAGTACAGCAGTCCTGCTGAAAAAAATCATACTCTACCGTTAAATTATGGCAGCCCTGCCTATAGGTTTTCTAGATTGTCCTATTGAAAAAAAGCTTTTGTAATTCAGGCCCAATGAGTTTTATTAGTCAGTCGTGATTACCCTCTCTTTAAAAATGCAGTCGCACTGCTGGGAATGTCACATTAGTGGTATCGTGTAATGGGGAGGTCAGATTACATGCCCAGTCGACCCTTTACCTCTCTGCCGAACCTATAAACAAGGGCTAGTACTCACTACACATGCACATAAATGAACAAGTAAACTATCCACAGAGCACATATTCATGAACAGCAGAGACCATTTCTGGTACTAAATGGGCCACATCGCTTGGCTTCAGCAGTGGTCTTACCTGTGCTATAGAATGCCTCTTCCCCAATTAATTCTCCTCTTGCCTACTCCCTCTCACACTGACTGCTTCGCTTTCTCTTCCGGTCCCAGTCACTGAGCTGTGCTCCCCGTTGCCCCCTTTCGGCCTATTGCATATCTTCATCAGTTCTCTTTACCAGTCTCCTGTCCTCTCTCTTTTCTTCTCTCAAAGCTACATTGTACTCTCCGTTCCATCGTTGCATTTGCTTTTTGGTCCCCTTCCATCGTCATCTGCCACAACTGACTGTGCACTTCTCACTGTGTGCATGTCAATTAACAGAAACAGACATGCGGAGTGTGGCAGACACCCTGCCACAAATGTAAACACTGACTGAGCACACGATGTTGGGGTCCTAAACAGACCATTCCAATGTACGGACTGTCCCTTGATATCCTGAGAAAGCAGGAACCTGACCTGTCAACATGTGTGGAAATAATGGGGAATGCTAAGGTGATGTGTGGTGGCCGACATTGTATATTCATGCTGTGGGCCCGTGTGCTTCAGCACATGCATGCAGTGAAAGGCACGGTAATCAAGATGGCGCAGGAGTTGTTATGCCTCCCACCGCATACACGATGCATCTCAAATGTGTGAGATGAATCGGAATCGAGAATGCAACTGTGTGAATGCGGTAGGAGTCCTGGCCGCCATCTTGATTAAACCACGGGCATCGGAATACGTCTGTAAACAGGAAACCTTTTCTCGCCATGTTGGGCTGTCTTTAGGATTAGCCAGGGAGTTAAATCACCTTTAAAATCCCTGCAAGTGGGAGGAAATGGCTCGATTTAATTATTCATTTCACTATTCCTGGGCATGTTCATTAGCTGCTAACCAGAGAAGCTCCATTTATTTTAAGTGAAACTAATAACATATATTGAAAGCAAATGCATGTCAGAAGAGCTAGGCTCAAGGAGAGGAGAGGGAATGATAATGTGCGTGGGCAGGAAGACCTACCGTGCACCGAGGAGTGGAAAGACACTTTGGGCTGTTAATTTGCAGTAATGCTCCTCTAAGGAACCCACTGTCGACTCTTTGTATACGGGTTTGAAAGCCCCCTGATGCCCACTTCCGAACATGTGTGTTTACTGTGCTCTTGCTAGTGCCCGTCCAATATCTGGGGAGAACAGGTCAGGGAAGGGATCTCATTTCATTTAGATTGGCTTTTTAATATCTCATTCTTATAATCTATCTACCTTAACTCTACAATATTTCTTCTCCATTTTTGAATGCTTGTGCCAGTTTTAACATGTTCTTGCAGAAGCAACTACATCATTTTATATTCCTCCAAGAGTAAACACATTTGATTTCTTAGTATATGTTTGCAGACAAAACATATGTCCACAGTTTAAATGGGTAACCAATGCTTACACACAGAAGCCCAACATCTCCTAGACTGTGTGTGTGACACATTTAATGTATAAAGGTGCAAAGTGCTAAGCATCTAGCTTAATTACTATTACAATGAGCACAAATATAAATGTACACATGTGAAATTCAAGTCATAGATCGATAACTAAGCAACCACAACGTTTGATTGTGTAGTAGTAATTGAGACCTCTGATTGAGTCCAGTAAATGAACGTTGCCAATCATTCTGCAAACCAATGTGGCATACATCAATGTGCCATTTCATATGCAGATCAGTTGCCACTATTATTAGCAGCCTGCAGGTGGGAGCTGGCCAATTAGGTGGCTGGAAACTCAGGCTGACACTCCTGATCTAGCCCACATTCCAAGCTGCCTGATTGCCGGTTCGGCAGCCCGCCATCTTCCCCACACTCTCTGCTACCTTTTTTAAAAAAAAAAATCCCTCTCCCCAACCCCACTTACCAGATTGGGGTGGGAGAGTCACCATCCACCGCCCACCACCGCAGTTCCCGTGCCTCTTCCTTTTCCAACCACCAGGTTAATGAAGAGGAGGTCCGTATGGAGCCCTTCCTTCTACTACCATGGCAGTCATCTTGGCAAAGAATTTCCATTCATTGAAAGGGATGTGCGTGGCATTCCAGTCAGTGAATGAAAATGCTTTTTTAATACCCCGGCTTACAGATTTGGTAACCTGGGGTCGAGATGGCTACAAGACTAGAGGGAGTATCGAAGGATATCCACTGAGAGAAACAAGAGGTAAATCTGATGATGTAATGATGATGGACAAGCATAGAATGCTGTCCTTAAGCAGACTAGTTCTTGATGACGAGGAAAAGGATAACAGCCATACCTGTTGGGGTATAGTGATTGCAGAATAAGAAAGGGAAGAAAACTAGAGAGCGTGAGAAGGGGGGAACATGTGGCTCTTATATATATTCAGACATAGGAAAAGGGGTAAAATGGTCAGATTTAGGAGAACCAGAAAATAAACACCAGAACATACATATATCATATTCCGATTTGACCATAATGATAGTCACATAGCAAAGGGGATTTGTCCCCGCCTTATGCAGGTAGATTGAGGTCATTGCCAGGATAAAGACGAGTGGGCGAAACTAACCCCACCTGGTAGACAAGAAGCATAGGTGGATACGATTGTAGAAGAGGGTTCGCATAATTCCCGTTATTAGAGAAAGGGGGAGGGCGACCGCAATATTTACTGTGAACGCATATGGATAACGATCATTTAAAATGCAAGTTACCTAGTTTGACTGCAGTAGTGGATAAGTGGATTCATGAGTTAGAAAAGCCTACTGCCAGATATCCTAAGGGAGAGAGCTGATGACATTTGGATACTAGCAGGATTTGTGAGTGTGACAAGACAAAACACGACACGACACATGATGCAATGCCATTTAATAATTGTAGAGCAGGCATATGGAGGGCACTTAGAGTACAGTATGCTGATACGTCAGACACAGGCACGATTATGATGAGGAAAATGAGTGAGAACGAAAATCCTGTTGCTTGTATTCAGGAGATTCAAGAACATTGGCGTCTTGAGATGAGAGAACCGTGGGATAAAACGGTAGCATTATTGTACCATATTTTATGTCTGGGACTGCCCGAGCCAGTGCAAACGCAGATGAAAAAAACAGCTAGCGATGGACGCGAACCATGGCCAGAAATACAGCTGACTATTGTACATCATTGTCGATTGTTACAAGATAGGTAGAAGAACCAAGCCGAGAATAGGAAGCTTGAGGAAGCATAGTTAGTTCAGAAAAGTTGTATAAATTCGCTATAGAAAAAGCAGTACTGACGAGCGGTGAAGGAGTGGTTACACAAGAGTCACAGCCTACACAGCCAACCAATTTTTGGTACCCAGTCGATCAGGACAGGTATAATTTCTGGCCATTTGGTAGAGGGAATGCATCTAGAGGACGAGGACGTGGACTTCACAATCCTCAAGGGGAGGAGGATTTAATGGAGAACAGCCACAACAGTGATGGAATTGTGAGAGAATGGGACATATGGCCCGCACATGTAGAAGTAGAGGAGGCATGCAGCAGGATTGGCAAGCTCCAAATAGGGAAACAGTCTATCTTCCACAATATAGTGCAAAACTACCAGAGTATTAGGCCCAAGATCACATGCATTATCTGACATGTGTGCCGCAAATACAGCAAACACAGAAAATTCCACTGCAATCACAAGTCGCGACAAGGGCAACCACAACAAGCGCATATACAAACAAAATGAGAACAGACCCAACAGTACCCTGCGACATAACAGGCAACAATACCACAATGGAATTTGAACACAGAGGCCCCACAAACACCTACACCCAGGAAAGGCAGTATGACAGTGGTGGGAGGAAATCCATGTATGGGTACATGAATGAATTCATATCCACAATAGGACAGCCCACAGAGTGACCTGATGTGTTCAGTACTATCAGTGACACCAGACCCCCAAGAACAACCGAGGGTCAGGGTAACAATAGGAGGCAAGATGTTTTAATTTCTTGTTGAAGCAGGAGCAACTCATTCCTGTGTTAGGGAGGGAAAGTACCCAATGTCTGGCATCACCATGAATGTGCAGGGATTCTCTGAAACTATGAGTTTGGTTCTTTTTACTGATGAAATACCAATTTAAATAGGCATGTGTATGCCACTATTGTATACCCAACAGACACCAATTAACATATTCAGACATGACTTAATGACAAAACTTAACATGACTATGGGCCTCATTACACGGAAGGCGGTAAGGGTTAACGGTCACCGGTAATGCTACCGGTGACCGTTAACCCTTACCGCCTTATTACGAGGTCCCTTTGCGGGTTGGTACGCCTGCTTTTAGCAGGCATTAAAAAACAAACCCGCAAAGGGACCTTGGTGCTAATTACGGTACCGCAATTTGCGGTACCGTAATTAGCACCTTCCCCATTCCCATTATTCCCTATGGGTGCAAAAATGGGAATGGGGAAGGGCCTTGGTGAATGGGGTATTTCCCCCCCCGCTCACCTTGGAGTAGGGTGGTAATTCCGCCATCCACCAAGGCGGACACAGTAAAATACCGGCGGCAACCATGGCGCTAATAGCCTACCGTGTAATGAGGCCCTATATCATTTACTGACAAGGGGATTATATGTTCCACTCCAGGGATACATTACATGAATGTAAGAGAATTTGTTCTAGCAATTACCTGCCAAAAGGCATTGTGAGTTGTTCCTCTAGACCCAGAAGTATTTTTGTATGGAGTAAATATTGTGTTGACTTGGCTTCCTGGATTAATAGGTAAATTGCTGCGGATACCTGACACATTTTTGTATAGGAATAGTAGTAGAAAAGAGGATTTCCGTCTAAGTGCGGACGCACTTACTCAGAAACTGCGAAACAAAGGCTATCCACCTAGAGTGATTAAGACTGCTTCAAAAAGAGCATACAATAATAATCGGGAGGCTCTTTTGGAGAAAAATGTGAAAATAAAGAGAAAGATTGGTACTGTTTTTGTTAATACTTTTTCAAATTTATCGTACAAAATTAAATCTATTGTGATGAAAACTTGGAAAAAGGTATACAGAGGAAAAGAAGCCTTGCCCCCTTTGGTGGCCTTTAGAAAAAGTCAAAACCTAAGGAACATTTTGATCAGGAATGATGTAACTGAGAAAAGTACACCACTGGTGAGACAAACCAGGTTATGGGGTTTACCGGAAATAAAAGGGCATTTTCCTTGCGGTAAATGTAGTATGTGTGCCCAAACTAAAGAGATTAGATATATACAAATTTTACCTAATCTGAAATGGGTGTGTAATGAAATGACCAACTGTAACACATCCAATGTTGTGTATTTAATCACATGCCCCTGTGGCCTATATTATGTAGGCAAGACTAACAGACAATGTAAAGTCCGTATGGTGGAACATCGGAGCTGCATCAGAAATCAAGTGATTGCAGCTCCTTTAGTGAAACATTTTCTTGATATGAAACATGGCTGCAATGATTTTACGTGGTTTATTTTGAAAAAGGTGCATGGCCATAGGAAAGCCGAGACAGACCAGAAATTATTGAACCTGGAACAAAAAATTATTTTTAAATTGCAAAGTAATGTTCTGGGGCTCAATGAGAGTATTGATTGCCATCTGGTCAGCCAAACATAAATGTTTTCTGCTATCTGACTATTGTTTGCAATTTTGGCTGTGTTTTGAATTTTTTGAATTTTCCTTATTTTGTGCCATCTATATTTGCAAAAATTTGCATATGTCTGTTGCTTGATTTTTGCAATGCTGTGTCGATTTCTTTTGAATGCTTTTGTGCCCCCCAGTGCACATTCTTCTCCACACTGCTTCCCCTTGTTGTTGGGTGGTTTGATGCAAAGATGGCCGCTAGTTTTTTCTTACCGGCTAGTACCTAACTGAAGAGTGTAGTCCTTCCTTAGTGTTCACTAGGAAGATTGCATGTAAAAGATGGCCGCTGTATTTTCTTGCCGGCTAGTATTTAATCGAAAAGCATAGTCCTTTCTTAGTGTTTACTAGGAAGTGGTGAGCGTTTTGCTGCACTTGGTGAAAACACATGCTGGTGCTGCACGGTCTTCTTTCAAACCCCGCGAGTCATTAGCGAGGAGTTTGTTTCTCCTAATCTAGAGGTGAGCATGTTGTTCTTGAACTTTAGTAGCTACATTACTTTTAGTGATGTTGGTGGCTATTATCCCTTTTCCGCAGTTTTTTACTTAATGAACGTTGAGGTGTTGTGTACTATCTCTCACTACTTGGTCACGTTCAGCATGTTTTTACACATTTAATGGCTGTGAAGACCGCTGGTGTATGACACTACTGTTTGGAAGCATGAGCTCTAATGCACGACCTAGGCTGGGCTTGAAATGGTTTCTTTTCTCCCCCCTTTTTTTACACATTTGGGAGCCGTGGTGTATCGGTGCATTTTAATGCTCTTTGAGATGGTTGGTGACCGCCCTTCTTATATTACAGATTGGTTCTGCGTCCTCTTTTGTAATCATCTGCAGACTTGGTTGTCATTACAAGGGATTTCCTCCCCTTGCCCCACGTTGTGGGTGGCTTCACTTGCGTGAAGGTAATTTTTATTTAATATATCCTGAACAATTCATGACTGTTGTCCTGTAGTGATCTGTGGCTCATTGGTAGTGTGATGTGTCCTTTCTAGGTGTGACGATATTTTCGGCGGATTGAGACGCCTTTTGAAGTATCTTGGTTTTTCAATGAAGAAAAATTAGCCTATCTGTCATTTACAGACCTGCGTTGAAGATTCACCACATTAAGGTAAATCTAATTGGTTTAATTTCTAAACCTTTTTGTGGAATTGTTCTCTTGACTGAGTCAACTCCACTTTTACATTTGGTAATACCCGCTCCCCTGGGGATCTGATTAGTTTCTTCTGTTTCCCTTCTTTGCAGGCTGGTTGCCTGAAACTACCCATTCAACACAGTGTTGAGAAGAATAGTGGATGTTTTAAAGGTTCCCCTGAAGAATGTTCGCCCGAAAGGGGCTTTAAAGAACAGAAACATGTTGGGATTATATGTTGTTTTAGTGACACATTTAGGTTTTTTCTATGTACTGTGATATGTGATTTCGTCTGTGTCCATTTGTAAGTGGTTTATTTGAAATTTAGCTTTTTAGATTTTGTAGGTTTTAGTGGTAGTTGTGTACACTGTGTTAGGTGTGGGTAGTATCTTATGTTTTAATTTAAATATTCTGTATTAAACATGTTTTTTGAAATTTGGAATGTTGCACGCAGTCTATGTTGTCAAGACCTGTAGTGCCGGAGAATCTGTCAGAGGTGTCTAATCGTTGGGGGAGAAGGAGGGGTGGAAGTAGAGAAAGTTTACCATCTTATCCTTCTTTTATAATATAATCTATGTTCCGATTGGTGGAGTAAGATGTGGTACATATAAATAGGATCCTGTGTACCTATTTGATTACACATTTTTGTATAGGCCAGGAATACCTATGGATGACGAGGAAGAACAGGTTATTCCCATATAACCAAAAGCAGCAGTGGTTAAGAGAGGAAAGAGTTGTTGTTCATGAGACGGATGATGATGGAAGATCATGGAGAACAGTAATAGCTCTTGATAAAGGACATAGACTAACATACTTGACTGAAGAAGACTTGTTCAGAGAAGAGTCTTCAGATGAGGAATTAGTATTGTTCGTAAGCCTTACTTGGATTAAATTAGAGAATAGGGAACTTCCACAGAGTATGCCATTGGTAAGAAATAAGCCATCATATTTCCAGGAAGATTTAGAAAAAGTGCCAAGCATTTTATGGAGCAACAGCGCAGTTAAAATTAAGCTTAAGCCGGGAGCAATTTTTCCATGAGCAAAACAGTACCCCATGTCCAGAGAAGCAAATTAAGGTATATTTGAAGACATTTCTGGTTTAGTACAGGAGGCAATACTGGTACCAACTGACTCCACCTGACTCTACTTGTAACACAGCTATGTACCCAGAAAAGAAATCAACGGGGAGTTGTGGCGATTTCTTCCGGATCTACACCCCCTAAACAATATTGTCGAAACAGAGTTTCCTCTGGTTCCAAACCAAGCTAGGATATTATGTAATAGCCCAGCTACAGCTAGATATTTTACAGTAGTAGATTTAAAACATGCTTTCTTTCAATTCCCCTTCATGAGCACTGCCAAGATTTGACTTATTTTTCATATAGAAATCAGCAGTGGAGCATACGAGATTACCACAGGGGTACTATGAATCCCCATCGATCTTTAATATGGTCCTCCAGATTGACCTAGACAATATACAACTTGAGTGCACAACAATTCAGTATGTAAATTACATATAAGTGCGCAGTGAGACCAAAGAAATATGCAGAGAAGATTCAGTTCAGTTAAAGACAGTGGCCCTCATTCCGACTCGGGTGGTAAGGGATACCGGGCACCGGTAAGGAGACCGCTGCCAGTAATCCCTTACCGCCCTACTACGAGGTCCCTTAGCGGGTCTCTTCCTTAACGCCTGGTCTGACCAGGTGTTAAGGATGGGACCCGTTAAGGGACCTGGGCACAAATAACGGGCTTGGCATACGCCGGCCCATTATTTGCGCCCTCCCCATTCCCATTGAGCCCTATAAGGGCTCAATGGGAATGGGGAATGGTTTGGTAAATGGGGACTTCCCGGTCGCTCCAAGGTCGGAATGGACAGGTAAGTTCCCATTGAACCAAACCGGAGTTGGTACCGATATGGGAGGCAGTCATGGCGCAAATAGTGCCATGACTACCACCATACTCGGAATGAGGGCCAGTATTGGCAGAAAAAGGATGCAAAGTGGAAAAAGAGAAACTACAGAATTTCTAGGAATAGGTCCTATATAGAACAGCTGATCTCTCAAGAGGGGAGAAAAGGGACACCTGAGAGAGCAGAAGGGATCATGAAAACTCTAAGACCTATGACAGTGAAGGAAAAATGCATTCAATTATTAGGCTTATGTAATTATTGTAGGGCCTGGGTTTTTGATTACAGTACATATATTAGACCACTTTTGAAAGGACTTAAAGAAGCACAAATATGTAAAGATGAAATAACATGGACAGATGAAATGACAGAAGGATTTAAAGAATTAAAAAGGGTGATTTGCAAAACGTATACTGAGTACTATGATGATATTCCCCACGTTAAAGAAAATGCCCTAGGAGGGGGATGACATTCTATTTATTGATGGTTCTTTCAAAAGTGATCAAACGACAGGAGACTGGCATACTGGATCGACAGTATTGAAGTTAAAACAGAATGGTGAATTTGAAGAAGTGACAAGTGCAAGATTGCCTTCATATTGTTCAGCACAGGCCAGAGAATTAGTGGCGCTTATCACCGCACTTCGGAATGATGTGAATGATGAAGTGACAGTGTACTCTGACTCCGCCTATGTGATCTGAACCGTACACACAGGGTTTTCACGCTGGAAAAGGAGGGGCTTCCTCCACGCAGACGGCACACCAGTGCAACATGCACCACTATTGGACATGCATATCAAGGGACTAAAGCTCCCATTGATTATTGCCATGTTGAAGCGCACAGCCCATACTAAGAGGGCAGACATAATTTCCTGTGGTAACGAAGTTGCAGACTTTGAAGCAAAAAGAGTTGCATATTTCCCGAACATTTCTAATTTTGAAGTAGAAAGTGTTATGCAAATGTCAGAACATTCCATGATGATGAAGGATGGCTTTAATATGTTACTTATTGTACAGTAAAATTAGCTGTAAGGTCGAGCTCTGGAAGAGAAACATGATTTATCGAAGACACAGCGGTGTTCTTTATCCCTCAGAGAGGTTATATGCAGACAAGATAGTACTAGAAAGCCTTTTATGCCTCTAGCATTATTAAGAGTTGTGCTGGATCAGCTTCATTATCCTGTGCATGCAACCAGATAGAATCTTGCTGCCATGGTCACAGAAGACTATTTTTCACCAAATGTATTGCACAGTTCAATGTGAATTGCATTGTCTGACAAAAAATTCACAGCATGCCATACCTTGCGAACAGTGAGTTCAGCTATACCCTGCCCCAATGGTCCTTTTAGTGGATATGTTGCAAACATGACATGGCTACAGATATATGTTATTAGCATTGTGTATTGTATTGTATTGTTTATTTATAAAGCACTTAGACACAAACGAGTGCTTCAAAGCGCCGCAAGATGGGAGGGTAACATGAGATACACTAATTCATAAGGCCTTTTTGCTAATTCACGTGCGTTGATAGATAGTGGGAAAAGCAAGGAAGGGGGGTACATGAAAAACAAATGGACAATATTGAAGTGTATGACAAGCAGTGAGGGTAGCAGGGAAGTGGGAGAGAGGTGAAGGCATGTAATTATTCACAGCCATACTAGAGACAATGGGCCTCATTATAATTTTTGCGGTAGCCATGCCGCTATTGGTGGCATGGCTGCCGCCAAAATCGGGTCCGAGTCTGGGTTCCCAGAATGGGGAATTACCAGGCAATTCTGAGTTCGGAGGGCCCGGTAATTCCTCCGTCCACGAACCCGGGCCGGACCTTCCCCATTCCCATTTCAGCCCCCATAGGGTTGAATGGGAATGGGGGAGGGAGCAAACAATGGGCCGATTACGAGCGGCCCATTGTTTGCTCCCTCTTCCCCTCGTTTGACCAGGTGTTACTTACCGGGTCCCGTGAGGGGAGCTTGTAATGAGGCGGAACTGGTTTAATGGGTCCGCGTCCTTTAGCGGGTCCCGTTAACCCGTTCCGCCTCACTTGTAATGTGGCCTAATCTCTTGCTAGAATGCATACAGTAGTGATTGACATAAGATTGGGCATTTTATAATTGTGCCACTAACACAAGTGTTTCAGGTGCACAATGCTAGGGGGACAAAGGGTGACAGAGGAGCAGACAGACAAAGAGCTTACAGGTTGGGTGCATTCAATTTGTGTAAGTGTACAGACATGAAGTGCGAGAGTTGGGTAAGGGATAAGTGCACCTAGTCCAGGAGGGCCGTATTAGAGCAGAGGGTTACCTCTTTAGGGAAGTGCGTGATGCAGTCAGAAGTGCGGGGGCCCGCAGGCAAGTGCAGGGACTGGTGAACGTGTCTGGGACCTGATGGTTCTGAGGTGATCTGGGAAACCAGTCGGCAAGCTGAGCAGAAGGAGCAGGTAACATGTAAGGGGCATAGGTTATCAGGGGAGAGGTAGAGCGAAGGCAGAGGAGAGAGGAGGGTCTTGAGACTTTTCCAGGATTTCAGGAGATCCGGCTCAAGATGGAGAAAGGCAGGGAGACTGTCCGAGAGGGCGGCCCCTGTAGAGGATAAGGATCTACCCCCAAGTCTCTGTTAGGAAAAACAGTTCACTCTCAGAGAGCTGGAAGAGGATGAGCGGAGTGCTGTAGAGGGAGTGGATTTGGGAAGAGTGTGTTGTAGGTAGTGTGGGCCCCCGGCCCCAAAAAGCCTTGTGAACAATTCAGATGATCTTGTACTTGATCCTTTCAGCCACTGGGAGGCAGTGGAGGGCTTTCAGTGCCGGAGAGAATGCATCCCTGGGCTTGAGGCCAAGGATAAGACTTGCAGTTCTCTTCTGAATGAGTTGTAAAAATCGGAGTTTAGAAAAAGGGAGATTGAGAAAGAGACTGTTACAGTAGTCGAGTCTAGAGAGAACCAGAGCTCTGGAGACAGTGAGTCTCTGGGGGAAAGTGAGGAAAGGAAGGATACCTCAGAGGACTCCATGGGAATGGGGACACTGAAGCACCAGCACCGTAGCTAACAGTGCCTGTGCTCCAGTTGAGACATACCGGCAGGTGCCTGATTTCCAGGCAGGTCAGGCATGCTGGGGGATCCTTGGCCCTTACCAGCATTCTCAGTGTATGGCGGTCCGGAAATGGTGCTGGTACGTTGCTACTGGCACCCTTGTTTCTGGATCACCGTACTCCTAATGAGGGCCAATGTTTTTAAAACATAAAAAGAAGAATGTGCACAACACATTATGCTACCGATAAAGTTAAACACATTCTAGTATGATGTTTTCACTTGTATACTTTGATCCTATCTATCTCTAGTGAGACGAAACATTGATATTGTCACCTTTTTTGGAAATCCTAAAACAGCCCCCATTATTTAAAGAATCTTCATTGCAATACTATTACAATTTCTGTTATAAAAAAAGTGTGGTTGTTATAAAGAATTACAAGAACAAATCTTTGAGTAAAAGATAATGGGAATCTTCCAATTCATAAAATACACATTGCTAGCAAGGAGAACATCCAATACGAAGGCTACAGTACGATGCGTGAATTCCATTGCAATATTTTTTGTAGCTACGTTTTGTACAATGTGTAGTGTGTATTTCCTTAGTCTTATAGCATCATCAAATGATGTTTAACAATATAGATGACTTAATCCAACAATGAAACAGCTGTTTCTATCCCTAAATAAAGCACAGGTGACATTTTCCCTGACATTTCAAAATAAATTAATGCCTTAAGAGGGATGCTGGAGTAGATGATCAGTGGATAAATGCATACCTTGATAATTCAGCTAATTTAAAATATAATATGTGGTACCAGGACATGAGTGAGGTGGGGAGTAGAATGCTGGATGAGAGCTGTTATGTATGTTCTCTCATCCCTTATGCCATAAGCACAGCCAGAACATTTCTAGCAAGACAAATACCTATACAAGATGCAAAGTGCCTCAGCCATTTAGCAGCATACATGACAAGAGGACAATATGAAGGGAAGTGGCCAACCCTATGATGGATGTCAAAAAGAACATTCCTATATGAAGATGCTTACATAAAAACACAGAAGATTATACAAGACCCAGGTTGGAAGAGTATGATGCTCCTGTACTCATTCAGTGGCCTGACTGGAGGAGAGATGAGAATTTCTGAACAAAAGATACTGAATTGTCTAGAAAGATGGGAAACTCCAGGATTGCCAGGATGATGGGAAAGCCCTCAGCTATTGGTATATGGACAAGTAGCCACAAGTACACAATGGGAAGAAGGAATGATGGGATGCGGTGCACACTTATTGATGACAGCACCAGTACAGATAATGCAAGTAGTAAATGACAGATGTATTAAGGAATGTGCCAAGTATTTGAAGTTACTAACATGGGTTGAAGATGAAGCAGGACATTTATCCATACTACCGATGAAGAATGCAACACTGTATTTCAGAAACAGTGGTCTGAGAAAATAAAGGATTAAGCAAATAACTGATGTGCCAGGAATGAAAGGAGGTACCTCCGTCCTAATGAACCACTATTGGGCCTGTGGATCCAAAGCGTATAAGAGCTACCTAAAAATTGGAGACAAATATGTTGTATATTGATAATACATGTTCCTGAATTGGTGATCCCCCCAAAAGATCTCCACATCGCTGACTTTCCAAAAATTGATGCAACCCAAAGGAAGAAGAGGTCGCTCAACCTCACCCGACTGAAGAGAGAGAACGACTTTTCAGCAAAATCAATAGCTTATCACGACATTCCAGATGAGCACACATTGTTCAATAGGACAGCAGTGATATTTACAGCTATATTCCTGACAGGACTTCAGGCTGCAGCAAATGCCAAGTGGTTACAAATCACCAGATGGGAGCTGCTACAAACAATTAATACAACAATAAAAAGGATATAATGCAATTAAAGAAGAATTGAGGGCCTTCAGACTCATGACCCTCCAGAACAGCTATGTCCTGGACTTAATTAAAGCAATGAAAGGAGGAGTGTGCACTAAGATCGGGCTTTACTGCTGTACATACACACCTGCACATGATGGAGAAAATGGAAACCTGACAGAAGCAATAACTATGTTGTCAACTCTGCACATGAAAATAGTGGAAGAAGTGGATGAGACTGACGATGAAGACTGGCTTTCATCTCTGTTTTCATGGGTTCCAACATGGATGGCAAAGTTTTGGGAGCAATACTAGTGTTAGAGTTGCTAAGATTCTGTTTTATAAGAATAATCACAGGACTACATAAGACGACAACAAAAAAAAGTTATTGAGGTAAAGATAATGATTGATGTGAATGCTGTGGCTGACCAGCACACACAGACCGAAAAAACACCACACATGAGCATCTAAAAGGAAGTGCCATGGCTCCCTCATGAACAAAGTTTCAGTATCTTAAGTACCATAAAAACTATGTGGGATGCTGGGTGTTCTGTTCACCAACTGTGGAATGTTGCTATATGACATGGAGTGTGGATGAACACATAAAAAATGCAGGTGACCTGAGGGGGTGACAAGTTATGGATACCAAAGAAACCAGAGTGTGAAGAAAAGGTGAAGAAAATTGAGGAGGTCATCAAGGACTCGACCAGAGAGGGTAATGTAGAGAGACAGATGTACTCATCATCTATAGAGCCCACCCCTTACTTCTGTCATATTGGAAGAACAGCATGAGAACACTGTGCATGATGCCTGGTGTCCTCCCAATACCACATCAAGGTATGAGAGATGTTATTCATTGAGACAACCTTAACGAATGTATCCCTAAACTGATGCAGTAGACATGAGTCTGCAGACACCATTGGACATAGAAGAACTATAAGTAAAATCTGACAGATGTGAAGTGTCCCATGAAGAAGAGAAGACATTTGGGTGTGCACTAAACCTGATGTATGAATATCTAGAGAATGAAGATATGACTAAAGTGACAAAGTAAACATATATGTGAATATAGTAAAAACCATAAACACATATAAGATAAGTAACAAGAGATGCAGTTGATGTATAGACGCAGAAACACAAGGTAGATAAGACGATGTATAAGCTTGCTAAAGTAGGAAATATAATATGAGTAAATCAGCCATGTTGAGAAAATGGACGTCAGCATTGTATAATAGAAAGCAAGAAGCATTGAGGAGAAAGACCAAGACTGCAGAGCTGACAGGTGCTGGAATACAGTTTTGTGCAAGAACAAAGGATATTTGTTTGGCTCAGAATCAAGGATGCCGCAGAAAGAAATAACTATCACGAACAAAAGGAGTCGAAGAGGTTTAAGCATGTGCATAAGACATATTTCTCTTAGATTAAGTAAAGGGGTGAATAATTGTGAGTGCCAAGTATTGAACAATCTAAGATGCAGATAGCATATGCAAGACAGAGCAACCAAGTCTCCAGAGGCCGAGGAGAGTAATATGTAAGGAACTCATGGTGGCAAAAGTAAAGCCATACACAAGAGATCACATTTTAAGGGTGTTTATTAAACTGTATAGGTAGGTTGGAAAAACACCTAATATAAACCTTGTCAAATAAAAGGGCCTTATACTAAAAAAAAACTATTACCAATCATTACAACTAAATACAAAAAGAGTGTGGGGCTAGGGTTCACAAGAAAGAAAGAAGTGTTTTCAAAATGATAAGTCAGGATGCTATGGAGGGATCACACTTCCCACGTTTTTAGCATGGGACAAGGCGGGACTCCTGAGCACAGCACACTCTCTGGCTTTTCCAGCACAAGGCTACAGTTCCGTTCTCAGGTATCAGGATCTTCGTGGTTAAGTCTCTTTTTTACAAAAAGTCTCTTTCCTCCGCGGACCTGATGTGTTCAAAATAACAAAACAAAAGTTCCTCTTCCGTAAGTACAATGGGTGATGGCTTTCACCCCTGGTTCCCCCTCTTCTGGGCTCAGACCCTTCTCAAATGTTAGCCTCCCCCTGTCTCGCTGTGCGGTCTGCCTTGCTCGTAGTGTGCTCTCTTGCTCCACCTTTTATCCCTGTGGGAAGGGAAAGGGCCGGCAGTTGTCTGTGGTTATTTCTAATTGCCTGACTCTGCTGACCCTTGCTTTGGGACATGTCAGGTAAATGGCTCTGGTGTTAGTCTGTTGTCTTTTGTAGTGTAAGAAAGTGTTTGCATCGGAAAAGTGGGGTAGAACGTCTGAGTATCCTAGAATGGGGAAATGGTGTTATAAGAAACAGGATCCCGCGTCTCACCCATCAGTGCCCACTTCTACTTCCCGAGGTCCCCCCTTCCAGGTGATCCTCCCGCACTGGTCCACCCCCAGGAACTGGATCCAATAGCGATGGCCGTGTCCTGGCCACCTGGATGACAGATCCCCGGGGACTAGTCAGGGAGACACTTTAAAGTTTCTCAAAAATAGCACCCAATATAATTAAATCAAATGACACTAAATAAAAGGACAGAATGGGCAAAATGATTGTCTCCTCACAGGTGGTATAAGACCTGAAGACAAGGCCTATTCATAAATCTCCATACAAAGATGGCAATGTACCATCACTCCATTTTACATTTCAGAGGAAGAGACCAGCCAGCAAGAGGAATTACAGAGAAGAAGCCTTGGCTTAGGGCCTAACGGATAAGACAGGGTAGGCTAATTATCTAAGGAGGGCACGTTTTTCCCTGCACCTGGGTTTCATTGCTTACGTTCTTCTAACAAGCCAAATGTCCATGGTTGGAGGAGACTGCCAACCACTCATGATGGCCTATGTGATGGTCGAATATACAATGTTGCAGAAGCATATCCTCTGCTGTTGTTATGCTATTATCTGTATTTTACATAGTTAGAGGTTGGTCAAGGCGGGCCTACCTGATAAGGGGAAGCCAATGATCATAGTAAGACTTATATGAACTATAGGTAATATGTTCCCTTAACCAATCACTCCGACCAATAGGTATTTTTTGTTTGCCACGAAGGATGATTTCAAAGCTGTATAAAGCCTTTTGAATCATTGAAATGCGTTGAGAGTATGTGAGCTACAATCTGCAGTTTGCCAGGTTTCCCTAATGTATTGAACTGACAATAAAGTAGTATTTTGCCATATTATTTGAGTCTGTTGTTTTGGGCCTGAGTTCATAGATTTGGTAATCCTATTCAGCACTTGAAACGCTCCAGGTGCTATTGCACATACAGATGCAATGCAACAGGCTCTCATGATTCTGCAGACCCACACATCCATCCATTGGGATCAACATACACCAAAACGGGCACAAGAATTAATATAGCCATCAGCCTGTCATGCCTGTCTCCAAAACTCTGTTAATCAAACCCTGGACCAATTTGACCCCTTCCTTGCCCTCTTTCTACATTTTATTTTTCCTCCACAGGCCATTGTCTGGATAACTCTGGCATTGGCACAATAAGCCCACAAATGCACCAGGCTCTGAGTTGCAAAAGCATTACTATTGCAATTCAGTATAAAAGCTTAACATAATATAATATGCGTGTTTGCTGGGGTTTTTGCACACAGAATGTAGACTGGCAGCATGCTGGCATATATTGCAGGCACTTTTAACATTATGAAAGTGTTGTACAGTTTTACAGTTGCAGCAGTGGCATATATTTGCAAATAAATTACATTGCCTTGGTGGTATATATTGTGGATATAGGCTAACCACATGAGTATGTAATTCACAGTGGTCATGCTGGCATGTTTTGTGGACACAATCATGCAAGTGTTTTACAATGGAAATGCTGGTACATATTGTGGGCACATAATAGAATACATTTTCAAATGCTCGGTGTACTATCAGGGTCCTGGCATCTAATAGCTTATTTTCATGAGTTACCCCACAGAACAGATTGTAAACTTAATTATGTTTTATCCAATTCACTATTTCATCCGATTTTAGAATGTTCAGAGTGAAAGCCCCAGTTTCGTCACTCATACTCATTTCAGTGAACATTAATGCCCCTCCATTGACAACATTCATCCACCTCCACTAGCTAGTGTTTTGCAGCAGACTACTTTCACATGTTTGAATGTGCTAAACATGAAACATGATTTACTTGGCCATACTGGTATGCATTGTGCCAACAGGATAACCACCATGAGCATACTATTCATAGTGGCCGTGGAGGCTTACATTGTGGGCACAATCATGAACATTCTTTATAATGGAATTGCTGACCAATATTGTGGGCAAAGCATAATAAAACAATGTTCAAATGTTCCTGCCACTGTTGATGAACTGGCATCTTTTTTTTTGTTCTCCATACGTTACGGTACAGAATGTCTTAATGACAGTGTATGCAATATGTTTCACAGATTGTAGTGCCAAAGTCACCATTTCATCCCATTTTAAAACTTTTCAGGATGAGACCACCAGCTTGGAAATTCATGCGAATTCAAATGAATGCCTCTGCATTGAAAATGCTCACCCACTGCCACTTGCTTTGAATCATTTATTATGATGGCGCCCCTGAGGACACCTGTAGCCACATCTCCATCAGCTCCAAAATATGCCTTTGCCAATGGTCTGAGGAAAGGGACGATGTCTGTGCTTCTTCTCATGTAGACTCATGGCTCATATGAATGAGGAGGGTGTAGGAAAGAGCTTCACTTTCATATATTTTATTGAATCAAAGTTAATTTGCACCTTTAATATGTCAGTGTGGCAGGCTGGGAGAAAAACAGATGTTGTGGCAGCACAATGGGTTAAATAAACTGTATCTGCAAGGATTGTGCTAAAGAGAAATATAGCTTACTAGAGAGTTGACTTGGAAGGAATGAGGACACACCGTTCCTCTATGTCTTCATTTGCCCCGACCATTCTTTTCAGCCCTCAATTGACAATAGAGCCGCTTTCACCTGCCTCTTTTGCTTCTGTCTGCCTTTCTGTGTGTCTCTCTCTTTCTGTGTATTTCTCTCTTTGTGTCTCTCTCTTTGTGGCTCTTTCTCTTTCTGTGGTTCTCTAAGTTTCTCTCTCTCTCTTGCTCTCTTCTCCCCCTGTTTCTGGGCTCTCTCTCCACCTGTCTCTCTATATCTCGCTCTCATTCTGTATCACTCTCTCTGTGGGTCTCTCTCTGTAGCTCTCTGTCTGTCGCTCTCTGTGTCTCTCTGTGGCTCTCTCCCTGTGGCTCCCTCTCTCTGTGGTTCTCGCTCTGTGGTTCCCTGTCTTTCTGTGTCCCTCTATCTCTTTCATCCTCTCTCCCTTAGCCACTTTCTTTCTGCACACTTGTGATTCCTCTGTCTCACCTGTCTCTCCCCATGATTGTTTCTCTCTCCCTCTTTCTTTCTCAGATCTTCACTCTTCCCCACTGCATCATCAATTCCCATTATGATATCATCTCTATGTGGTACCACACAATACTTAGATTTATAAAAACAAACTGCACCAACTTCTGTCAGTCTTTAAAAAGCATGTGATTACTAACCATGGGATGACTGCATAGATTAAAGAAGACAGGCTGGTTAGTTTCAGAACATAGGCAGTATACATTCGTTAGACTTAAATAGTGATACTGTATGAGGATTCTCCCACAGGGCAACCTGTAAAGGAAAAGACAAGGTGTACTTTATTGTGTCTATTATAGCCCATTCCAAATAAGTTCAGTAATGCTCTGCTTTTCTTTTGTATAGGTTCCACCACTCCAAAGTACCTAAGAGGCCACAGGAGAACGGGATTTACAATGAATCCTGGACCCCTGGATGATTCCTGAGGCTGGTTGAAGATCTTCCTCGTCACAGTAACTTGGTTGCCTTGGGAGGCGAAGTGGTGGATTGTCTTGGCTTTACTCTGCGTGACCCCTGAAGGATGGACTCCCTTTGCAAGAAGTATCACTGGGATGCTGAGTCCAAGAGAAAAAGAGGAACCAGACAGTTCAGGAAAGGCAGCACTTTCGGTATTCATGGTGGTCTGTGTTGTTGAATCGTTGGCATTGTTGGGTCTTTACTGCTGCCTGCTGTAGATGTCCCATGAAAGTGAATATCACTCTGGACTCCAAAAAGGCCTTACCGAAGAAGATAAGATCCCTGGGGAACTTGAATGCCTTTTAGTTGCAATGAGTGCAGTGTCAGAAGTAGGTGTCGGGTTTTAGGATTTAGCGAATAAACCAACTTTTGGATCTTTAGTACTGCCGCCCCAGCACAGGCATCTGGAATGCTTCTGGTTACATGGACTCGACCAGAGGACTGGACTACAGACCCTCACTAAGGCTGGACCCTCGGGACATCTTCTTTAGATTTTGGTCATTGGGAAAACCACTGGTGACCTTCCGCTGCACACAGCGAACTGAGATTTTCTTTGGTGGAAAAAAGTGGTCAGTTGTCATAGCAAGGATGTCCTTTGAAGGATTCTCAATAGGCTTGTAACTGCCGCATCTCTGGTTGTAAAGCAGCACTATGCCAGGGTGCCCCCTATTCTGGGCTGTAGACAGCAATTTGGCTTCCAGCGGTCACAAACACTCCTCCAGATCCTGGGTGACACAACTGGACTTCTGTGACTCTAGATGTCCAAGCACTCCTCTGCTGGACTCACAAAGATGCCTTCTCTTATCGGCAGGCACACAGAACTGGCTTCCAGGGTACTTCTGATGAAGAGTAGCAGGTGCACGATGGCCCCTCGTAGCTCGGGGAGAGGCCTCCTATCCAGGTCTTCTCTTGATTCCATCCTTGGGTCTGCGCTGAAGTCTTAAGATTCCTTGAAGATATGCAGCTGCAGACTCTAACAGGAACCAGCATTCAAGCTTCAGGTTTGAGCTTCAGCTCCAGAAAGAATTGGCACATGAGAAGTCCCTCATTATACACATTTGTTGCTCATTCATTAAGGCAGAGCCATGCTCTGGCCGTCAATCATTCACGAGACACCCATAACACAGAATGTGGATTGGAGTAAGCACACAACCAATCAGAACACTACACTGCATTCAATCCAATTTCAGTCAGGGCTGGCCCAGGCATTGTGTCACACACACCAAAACCAGACACCTACAACACAGATTGTGAGTTGAGTTCAGACCCCATTCATACAGGTCCCACCGCAAGGGTGTACCCACAACACACTTCCCCTGGGAAGGCTCCACTCAGTCTGACAGGGGGCATCCCCAGAGCTATATATAATATTTTCCACCCAAAAGAGTCAGGGCTTCCCAGGACTTTGCGAAACAAGCTGTTAAGCCAATAGAAAACAAAAGGCTACAGTGTCCATCTTGCCTTTGCTCAGGAATCCATTGATTCCTATGGCTGGGACTGGGTGTGCCAAAAATGGAGGACACTCATAGCCAAGGCCAAGTCAGCATGTTGCTGTCAAACACCCATACCCTGCTCTTTGGGCAACACAGAGGTGCCCAACGACACACATAAGGGGTCAAAGAGTGTACCCCCACCCATGGGTGCCATAAGGGCATCCCATGGGTGTTGTTCACTGAAAGGAAAAATGAAGAGATGCACTGCCAGTGGACCAGGTTGGACTTCAGAGGCATAACACATATCGAAAATACAAACAGAAAAGTTGGAGGACAAGGACTTGGAGGCCCTGTCTGTTAGGCAGAATTATACCCTTTGGGAACACCACACACACAATTAAGACTACAAGTGAAGGTACACATTCACCTTTGGTACAAGCTTGTTCTACACAGTAAAGTGGTAGTGATGGCTGAGCAGCCAGATTTATCTCAAGAGTAAGTGAGCAGTATCAATAGTTACACAAAGGACAGCAATTACTATGATTCAAACAAACACTGACTCAAAGCTTCTGAGTAAAAGAATATACATTTATTTACACATCAGTTGTAAAACATTTCACTAAAGTAAAGCAGTTGAAAAATCACACTCTTAATACACGACACCACACCCAATAGATTTTGGACAAGTTAGGCTCAAAATGAAGTGTGAGCAAAATGGCACTCCAGCAATTTAAAAGGGAGGGAAAGACAAAGTTTAGACAAGAATTGAGCAGCACCAACAAGTAAGTAAGCAGGGCAATCTAGAAAAAGGAACTACAGTGAGGAAATCAAATTCAAGGGGCCTGGCCCAAAGTCAATGGACCAAAGTCTTTGCTCAAGATCACACAGTTCAGGGTAGTTTGTGGTTAAGTCTTTGCCAAGAGTTCCGGACGAAGTTGGTTCAGCAGAAAAGTTAGCTAAAAGAATGGAGAAGGACAAGCCCTAGAATTGGCAAAAGGTTTCACACACTTTCACCGCGGCTGAACGAAACAGACAACTGGATTTGAACAGTACCTTAAATGGAGAAGAAGGCTGTAGCTGAGGCGATTGTTCCTGGCAGGTCCTGCAGGCTCATGGTTCCTGAAGTGACTGTCGGACTGACATGAAGTAGGAAGACTGGAGGGTCCTGCACTGCCCAGGGAAGAAACCAGCAGCAGAGCAATCCAACAAATAAAAGGTGCGCTCCTTAAATCGCAAGCAGGGTCCGTTCCTCCTGGCTATTCGGTTCACTGTAGCTCTGTACAGCAAATTCGACCAGAGAAGGGAGACCTGGCGAGCAGTTTGGTAAACTGGTTGTTCCCACCTGCTCAAGGGAAGAAGATTCCTTGAAGATCTTCCATGTCATTGGAGTATGAAGATTCGGACCTGCAGCAAGGCTTTACCAGGTGGTTCAGTTGTTATAGGGGTCTCTTCTGTCAGCTCCTCTTCAGTTCTTTTGTTCCAGTGGCGACTCTGCATTAACAGCCCCAGAGACCTGCTTTGTATGCAGTTTTCCCCCATTCACACAGACTGGCTGTCAATCACACAGCAGGGTGGCTGTCCCGCCGGGACAGTCATCACAACCAATCAGATCAGAGTATGACATGAGTCTCCAAGGAGACCCTGTGCAGAGAGAGTCCTCCCTCACATCCTGTCGCCCCCAGGCATACAGGCACCTAAGGAGGGCTTCTGTGTAGAAGCCCGCAAAAGAACGGTGAACAAAGGAACCAAACCTAGTTTGGCGTGCAGAGAAAAACACGAGAAAGACTTTTACAAAAAGAAATGGTGAATAAACCCAGCCGGAACCGTATAAAAACATATATGGTCTAGCGTGTTTAAGTTTGAGGCTACCAAGATAGCCTAAAACAATGCCAGGGTTATTTAAGATAACCACGGTAGGAAAAATAGGGTAGTTACCACTGCCACCAGCCAAATCTTAATGAAAAGGGATAAGTATAAGATAACAATGCTCCAAGAGAAACAGACAAAAAGGGATAGGTATTAACCCTTTCCAGAACTCTATTTAAGATAGGTTGTACGGGGTCTGTGAGTTTTAAAAGAGACTAATAAAGTAAATGGCAACTTTACATGTTCTTGGAGACAGTAGTCAGTCCCAGAAAATTGAGTCGGAGTTGGGAAGCCAAAAAGACAACCTTTTGTCAGTGTACTGAGGGTGCTGTGTAACACACAGCAAAAAGATGATGCCTATGGAGTAGGTGAGGTTCCACAGTCTATGAACACACAAAAATGTAAAACACACAGCAAAACACATGTAAGAATGGGAAAAAAGGCTTACACTCTTACCAGGTGAAAAAATAATCCTAGCAATCCAGCAAAACTGCTGAGGGATTTACTAGGTAAGAGAAATTAGCAATTCTGGAGAATTCTCCCTAACACTGCCCCTCCAAAGGCACTTCCAGCATCACAATGAGAGTCACATGCCAAAGCTTATATTAGGCCACAGTCTGCAGACCTCTTATGGTTAAAATGCCATTCACATGAGGAATTATGAGGTGTTTCATTGCCATTTGACGGTGCATTTGGTATATGATGGCAGCAACAGGGCATCAGACTACACATTACATAGGGCCTCATTACCTGGTAGGCGGTGAGCCATGGCGCTATTAGCGCCATGGCTCATGCCGGTAAAATACCGGCACCGCCTTGGCGGAAAGGGGATTTACCGCCCCATTCCAAGGTTGGAGGGGCGGTAAATCCCCTTTCCGCCATTGCCCTTCCCCATTCCCATTTCTGCCCCATAGGGCTCTATGGGAATGGGGAAGGCGCTAATTACGGCACCGCAATTTTGCGGTGCCGTAATTAGCTCCGAGGTCCCTTAGCGGGTTGGATTTTAACGCCTGCTAAAAGCAGGCGTTAAATCCCCCAACCCGCAAAGGGACCTCGTAGTAAGGCGGTAGGGATTTACCGGTACCGGTATTTTACCGGTACCGGTAAATCCCTACCGCCATCCATGTAATGAGGCCCATAGTGTGACAAAACTCTTGCATGAGGCACTTATTTTAATTCCCTGGGGCATTTGAGGATGCACATCACCCATGGTAAAGATACCTTGCATATAAGGAACAATGGGCCTCATTACGAGTTTGCCAATCTGCAAACGAGGACCGGCACCTTTATTTCCGGACCAGCAAACTATGCATTTGCCTGCCGGGGACGCTGTGCTGATAGTTCTGATCCTGCCGAGTGCATCGTCCCCAGTAGTCAGAGTCGTCATGGAAGCACCGGCACCATTAGCAATGGTGCAGGTGCTTCTGAGTCCCGACTCCAATGGAGTTCTATGGGCCTCCACAGGAATGTGGACTTACATTTTACTGGTGCCTGGCTTCCCAGAAGTAATGAGGTCCAAATGTGATGTTTATGGAACATTTAAAGCTGAGCTTTGCACACGATGGAATCAGTTGCATGTTAGTCTGCACACATGGTACCTAATTTCAAGCATAACAGGCACTGCATGTCAATACTTGGGCATATGAGACTACACTTCACGTATCATGGCAGCAAGTAGACAGACATATGAGTCTCCCTCCCTTACATAAGGATACCATACCAGGTGTATGAGGCATTAACTAATATTGGGTGGCATCACCAGACATTTCAGGATGCACTTTGGCATAAGATAGAAGCAACTAGATATATGCAGATGTCACTAATATATCTCTAATATATATTGACTGTACCTAGGCTTTAAAGCTACAAAAGATGTAAGATGGTAGTATCCTCAAATAGCAGATACATGTGGCATACTGTATTATGGCAGAACCTGGTAATGTGGGGCTTTACTTGGCACATGATTACTGGCCATACAAGGCTGTAGTGACATATGCATGGCACTGCCCCAGTTTAGGTTGGTTCTACTGGGTATATCACTGTCACAACATCAAGGAAGTCCCCTAGTAGAAATGTAGGTTGCATTTAAAAATGATTCATGTCTGCTTTAGTACCAGTTTGTTATTTTATGAAATGTAAGCTTATGTACACCCATGAGTCACTGCAGGTGATGTCATCTGATGCTATGTAATTTTATGTCATCAGGGCCAAAGGTCATATGGCGTTGCCTACTGTGAAGTCATTGGGTGTGTACTGTCACTTCCGCTACCTTTGGATTTTTTCTGAATTGACGTCCATGTATAGCATGTCCAAGTCTTAATGGTCTGAAACATGAATGGGTCATTAGGCGCGCACAACATGTTGGCAGAAGAGAGCATGATTCCAAATACTGCAGGGCTTGTTCGGAATTTAAGATCAGAGGTTTGAATGGGTTAATTTGGTGGGTACACAAGGAAAGGAGGGAAAATTATGAAGCAGTGGTTTCAGGTGATTTTAGAATGGGACAAAGCCAACAAGAGGATATGGATTGGGTTGGGTGATCGACGTCACACCCACGCCACCTGATCTGCTAGACACAGTCTGCCCCTCGCCCTCTCGTCCCCTCCACCCTGCACAGCTGTACCCCTCCTCTGTGACCCTCAGTATCCTACCCCCTGCTGTATATCTGTTTTGTTGTTACCACTGAAAAGTGCTTTGGTATGTATATGTATTGTATTCCTCTGTAAAGCACTCTGTTGCTTCTCGGCGATAGGTCTGTGCGCGATAAATACCATAATAATACAAAATAATTACTATTTAAATAATGGCGTCTAGGTTTGAGGGACATGGATGGGGGTGAACATACAGAGAGAGGATAATATTTTGGTTAAATTAAGAAGTGTCCATTACCATGGAGAAAAGAGAGTGATATATTACAGGTGAAAAGGAGAGAGGGAGAGACCATCTCCCTCCAGCAAAGGAGGTGAAGGCACATGGTTGTCAAGTGGTGGATCAGTTGGGCGATCCGTCGATGGAAGTGAAATGAAGAGTGGGTGGTGATCAGGATAATCATATTTGAACAGAACTACTGTTGAGTTAATGTTTGAACAAGCCTTCTTGACAGAGTTGGCATGGAGTGGAGTAAAGGTTTGGAGAAAATGCATGATTTCAGCATGATACGGAGTACGTGACTCAGGTTTCAATGTGTGTCTTGGAAACAGGGGGAGACAGAGTTAAGGCTGGACACAGATGTAGAAGTGCAAAAGGAAATGACAAGACAGATACAGTTATATGGTGGTCGTAGTGACACTTAGGGAGGAAACTTGACTAACATGTGTTCCCATGAGTGAGGGTCGGCATGTCCTGGAAAGAGAGCGTGGAGTGGTCAGATTTGGTAAGATTGAGTTGGAGGTGGTGCGCATGAGATATATGTGATCACAGTAGCAGCCTTTGAGGTTAGGATCATCTGAAGATCAGCAAAAGAAGGAATCCAGAGTGGCAGGTGGTTGACACATCGCAGAAATAGTGTGAGGGCTAGGTGGAGGAGTGAAACTGAAATAGGCTTAAAAAGGAAGCAGGGACCGTAAAAGGGGCTGATGGTGGATGGGGTGGTCTTGCTAATGATAAATGCAACGCTATATCTCAATTATCCAGACAAGGGGAGAGGGAGATGTTTGCATGTTTGCTGTGAATTACTTCATGAGTTGCTCAAGGATGCATGTGATTCGCGTTTCACTTATGGTGAACACGGATAAAGGTGGGCTGTCAGAGTCAATACAGATAAAAGTGGGTTGTGAGATTGAAAGTGTAAGTAAAAAATCAAGTTGTGTTGCAAAATAAGCGGTTTTCGAGAACCCAATGTGGATGTTTGTTGCGCAATAGCAAGCAGGAACTTGGGATGGGTGGTTTACTCTCAGGGGACAACAGGAGAAGAGAACTTTAGAGCAGAGCTGAACGTAGTGGTCAGAGTGTCTTAGGACAGGTAAGAATGATTCAGATTAGATGAGAGGGGCAGGGAAGGGGCAGAGGATCAATTTTGAGGGGCGAGCCAAGTAAATGACAGGCAGATACTGGATAGGGGTAGAGAGGTCATGAACAAACCCGTTGTATGGGCAGGTGTGCCAATACGAAAGAGCTTAGGTGAGTCTACTTGGTGCAAAGGTAACTACACAAATAGTTTGCTAATAGTACAATACTAGGCCTTCTAATGGCTTGAACATATTAGAAGATTAGCAGCAATGCAAAATGCAGTTAAAATAGCAGTAGTGACCAATCCATTTCTTACAAGGCAAGTAGTGACCAAATATTACACAAGTCCAGCAGCAAAAAACAGTATCCACTAACATGGCTGGGCAATGCATTAACAGCATCCATGATGACGTCACCCTATGCATACCCAGCCCTACACTAAAGATTAATCGCACTATTTGAAAAATATTCATCCTTGTGCCAGATAGAGCTCTACTGAACTGATGCCAGAAACAGATTTCTGACTGGACTGTTACAGTTCGTAACTCCCTGCTTGGTGTGTCAAAGTCTTCTTGCCACTTGCCTGTAGGTGTTTGTAAGCTATTCACATTAGTAGATGCAATTACATGATTTGCACTTTGAACTGTATGCTGAAGCATACTCCCATCTATAATTGCTTTGCTAATGGGGCCTGGAGTAGAGAAACACCCAAACGTCGCAGTAGGTTGAAGGCCCATGGTTTGAAGTGGGCTGGCGGCACCCTATGTCTGTCTGCAGACACAGTCCTTGGGGTTCCAGATGCTTCCACTTTCATAGGTACCGCTCCTGTGCATGTTGCAGTGTAGTGTTGGAAGGAACGTGTGCTTGAGATGCAGTCTTGAATTTACATCATTTAAGTACAAATGCGGTTATTTATATTACCTGTTCATACGGATAGCTTGCAGGACATAAGATACACGGGAAGGTTCCGAAGCTGCCATGTCACTTACAGACGACCCTTCTGTCTGATGGAGAGGGTCAATTGTAAAACACACCGGGTCGGGAGCCATGTCACTGTACAACTTGTCTTGTTTCCTGGCCTTCAAGGTGGTGATGTTATGCTGTTGTTGTCTTGATAGCACTCTGCTGATGTGGTCCTTTGATCATAGACCACAGGTTTACCATATATTATGATACTTTGGAATCCGCTGAATTTCCCTCCATGGGTCCCCACTCCAGGGCTGATGTGCTCCTCTTCGTATTTTGGTCATGCATGATGGCTAAAGTGGAGGATTGCCTATTTTTCTTGCCATAACATAGTGAAGTTCAGGAAAGCCCTCAGACCCTGCCAAGTTCGGATGAATGTTAGGCACACATAAGTGTCCCTGAGCGAGGCCACCCATTTCACTTGGTACCTTTTAAAGCACATTTTCCATGATTTATAGAATACTAAAGGTGGCGCTGGAAAGTTCCTTCAACTCTCAACATAGTAGAATCCCATTTTAAGTATTCATGAACATGGACATTTTCATGCTAAAAGCAGATATGGCCAAGTCAAGGGATGGGCAGGATTCTATGTATGCAACATGTCAAGAAAAACAAAGTTCTCTTCAACACAGTGAATTCTTTCTGTGTAAGATCAGACATACGCAGCCAGGACACACAGCCCTAGAATCAATACAATAACCTGAACATAAACCTCGGGGTTCTTCACCTGAAAGAATATTGGACATAGCTTTGGACCACCTGCTCATTCTAACTTATAAACAACCCCCAAAAACCTGATGTGCACTGACAATACTTCAGAGCTCAATTGCTTGAGTGTTGTGTGCCTCTTCTCTCCCGACCTCCATGCGAGGGCACTACTTTCAATCCGTTTGTCCACTTCCTCTCACCCGCACAGTCCCTATTCCTGGCCCATCTTTCCAGCTTAACTATTTTCATGCACGTTTCATATGTGAGTTGCCCACTGCCATGAGATGCCATCTTTCAAACATATATGTTTCCCCCGCAGCTGCGGGATGTGACTAACACGAGGCCTAGTAAGATCATTGTTATGTCCTCCCTATGTTCTCCCTTCCTTGTCTTGTGGCGCCTCGAAACACTTGTGTACAGGCGCGTTATAAATGCCATATCATATCCTGTAAATTCACAGAAAAATGTATCACCTCCTGCTGGAGTTATACATTTGATCAACAATCTAGTAATATTAAATATTAAAGTTACAGTCGTCCCAGCTATATTTCAGACTGGCTGTGTAACAACTGATCATTGTACGATACAGCCACCCAGCCATTTCATTATCTCAGTTGTCGATACAAGTCATTTCTTCAATTTGTGAGGTTCGCAATGCAAAAAATTAGGTAATGTGAAGAGAAAAGAATACACAATTGTCAGATAATACAGCATGCCTTAAAGTCACGTGTCTGCGGCCTCATAAACAAGTGCTTCATTGCTGAGCCAGTACTTTTGCAGGTGGTGGTTTCTGTGCGAGTCTGCAGGGAGGAACATATTGTATTAGCAAAAGGCGGGAACTGAGCTCAGCTTTTCCTTTTAATATGGACTGAATATGTGGCTGTTATGTCCCTGCTCCCTGCCGATGCGTCGGCGGGAAACAGGGTAGAAATGCCTGTGGCGCCCAGTCCGCGTTGCGCAGTTACAATGTCTTCAAGGCCGATGGCTCTCGGCTTCATTGTGTGGATCATCTGGCAAATGTGTTCCTCTATTTCTTCCGCTGCGTGTAGCTCCCCCGGTGTGGCTGCTCGCGGGTGTCTCAATAGGAAATCGGCTTGGTTTCCACTGCCTGGTTGATATGATAATTCAAAGTCATGTTGTTGTAGATGTAGTAACCACTTTCCTATCCTAGCCGGAGGATGTGAGGATGAGCCAGTGAAGATTGGGAGTAACGGTTTGTGGTCCGTGTAGGCCTTGAATTTATGGCCATAGAGATACAGATGAAAATGGCGGCAGCCCCACACCACAGCGATTGCTTCTTTTTCGATATGGGAATATCGTTGCTCCGTCGGCGTCAGGGCGCGGGAGGCACATGGGATCGGCATTGACTCTCCTGTGTTGGCCACTTGTATGAGGATGGCTCCTAGGCCCACTGGGCTGGCATCGACGTACAACTCGGTCGACAGGGTGGGATCATAGTATGCCATGGTGGTGTCTGCTGAGAGAGATGCCTTGATTTTCTCGAACGCTTTTTGGCAGGCAGGCCCCCACACCCATTTTGTGCTGGCCTTTGTGAGCTCCCTTAATGGTTCTGACAGCATCACCAAGTTCAGGATGAACCTCCCGCAGTAAGTTGCCATTCCTAGGAAACTGCGTACCTCTGTTGGTGTCATGGGGGGTGAGGTGGCTTGGATGTCCGCTACTTTTTGTGGATCCGCTGAGATGCCTGCACTGTTGAAGATATAACCGAAGAAAGAGATCTCTTCCTTTAGGAACTCCCACTTGTCTGTGGATTGTTAAGCCTGCATCATCTAGCCTGGTGAGTAGCATGTGAAGCCGTTGTATGTGTTGTTCCGTGTTCTCTGCATGTATGAGAATATCGTCACTGACGTTTAATAATCCCGGTATGCCGTGTATCACCTCCTGGTTCGTTTGCTGAAATACTTCGGCAGCTGAGGAAATCCCAAAGCTGAGCCGCTTGTATCTGCGTAGGCCGATGTGAGTGGAAAATGTCGTAATGTACCTGGAATCACGGTGAAGTTTCAGTTGGTGATACCCCGCATTGAGGTCGACCTTCGAAAATACCTTGGAGCCTGTGAGGTCTGCTACTATCTCATCAAGGGTTGGGGTGATGTGACGCTCTTGTTTTATTGCTGCATTGGGGAGGCGCATATCAATACATATTCTCACCTTCCCGGGTTGTTTGGGCTTCTTGGTGATGACCATAGGCGACACCCATGGTGTGGGTCCTGTCAATTCCTCAATGATGCCTGCTTTCTCAAGTGCCGGAGCTCTTTCTCCACCTGCCCTCATATGTGAAATGGCGTTCTTCGGTGCCGTACTGCTCGTGGTTGGACTGACTCGTCGATGTGCATCTTGATGGACTTGTCTTTGAGGCAACCAATCCCCTTGAGGAGGTTCAGGTATCTCCCTAGAATGCTGTGGACGTTTTGTGATTCGGTCACCTCGCATATGAAGCTTATGAGCCCAAGGTCTTCTGCTGCGTCTCCGCTTAGTAGACACTCGATTCCGGCATTAACAACATAGATTTTGGACTGCAGCGACTTGTCACCCTTGCTGAGTGTGGTCCGGAAATGGCCTACTATGGGCAGTGGAGTTTTGCACCCATACGCAAATAACAGTGTGTCTGTTGTTTTCAGGATTGGCGGGGGCTGTAGTTTGCAGAATGCAGTCAGCGGCATGACATTTACGGACACCCCTGTGTCTATGGTAATTTGCGTGTCTTGTCCTTGTATGGCTATTTGGCATTTCCGTCTTCTCAGTTTCCGTTTGGGTGTGGTGTCTCTGTAGTTAAGTGCTGAGACCAGGTACATACACTTTCTATCCTTTTCTCCATTGTTCGTTTGCGGCCCCTTGCTGGGATTGTGTTACATCGTCCCCTTCTTCCTCGGTCAATGAGTTTGCAGTCTCGACTTGGCGAGCACTGGCCTGTTTCTTCTTCTTTCCCGAGGTTGAGGTCCTTTCTTGAGGAGTCTGGGGTGGTTGTGGCAGCCCCGATGATCTGCAGACCTTGGCGTAGTGGTCTTTCCTGCCACATGCTGCGCACGTGGTGCCTTGGGCTGGGCATTTCGTCTGCCATGGCGAGGTCCTCTGCACCACCCACATTCTGTGGGCCCCGGGGTCCTTGGTTGCCATCTGGAGTGTGCGCTGTTACCGCCAGCCTCTTCCCTCATGTATCGACGGTTTGTGATTTGGCCCACCGTCGCCGTTGTGAGTGCCGGTTGGAGTTTCTGTAGGGTCGTGCCCATGTGCGCAGCTCTGGCATGTGCCAACTCTCTCTGCTGGCCAAGTTCCAGGATTCTGGTCAGAGATATGCCTTTTTCACTGCGCACCATCCTCCTCAGCTTTTCTGAGTGCATCCCATTAATGATCTGTCATCGGATTTCCTTTCCATGTTGGTAAATTCACATGATATTGCGAGTTTCCGCAGCCAGGTGTGGTAGGCATCCAGTGTCTCGTCCTCTAGCTGAATAATGGTACAGAATATGAATGTCTCATAGTCAGGGTTGAGCTGCGGCATGAAATGGGCTGTGAGTGCGTCCTTGGTTTGTTGGTAGACGTCGAGGCCATCTGCTATTGCCAACGAGTTGTATATGCGTAGGACCTCATTGCCAACATTTAGTAGGAGGTGCGACCTCAATTAGCTTGATGTGGTAATGTCTTTGGAATCCATGGCCATCTCGAATTTTTGCAACCGCAGCTGCCACCGGGGGCCAACTGATGACGGGTCGGTGTATGGATCGAAAGGGCCAAATGCGATTGACGTTCCCCGTTGCGGGCGTGTTTGTGGTGTGGAAGTTGACAGATTTGCAGCCATTCTGGAGGGCGTGCTAGGCCTGGGAGTCGAGCTTCCTGTTGCCATGGTGCTTAGCTTCGGTGCTTGCCTGTGTGCACTTGTTTAGATGCCCTCACCTTGGTATTCATAGCCCAGCTTAGTTCCCACGTCATGTAGTGGAGGTATGGGTTCGATGCTCTTGCCTGTCTTGCTTTTTCCACACAGATGGGCCTCAAAAGCGCCTGCCAGTTGATCCTGGGCCTTGAGGTTTGGATGTGTGGCTACTGTGTCCAATGTACTGGATATGTGCCAGTTGGTTTCAGTCCATTTATAAAATGGAATAAAGGAGACAGGGAGGCGAATGCAAAACATTTTTTTTTTCTGGTGGGCGATGGGCCCCCCACCGTGCTTCCAAAAATTGTGCCCTTTGCCAAGTGCTTAATTGGCTGAGTGTTGCGTGCGTCATACGTTTCACTTTCCTCATCACCAATGTTATGTCCCTGCTCCCTGCGGATGCATCAGCGGGAAACAGGGTAGAAATGCCTGGGGCGCCCAGGCCACGTTGCGCAGCTCCAACGGGAGCAAAGAAGACACGGACGCTGCTGCGTTGCTGTCCTGCCCCAGAACTGCTCTATCTGAGCAGGAGCGGGGCATTTATTATTAATGCCTTACGTCACTGCATGTCGGGACGTAAGGCGGATATAACAGTGGCAATGCAAGGTTCACAAACACACGGATGCTGCTGTGCATGGCAATGTATAATACATACAGCATTCCGACCATTGTTACAGCATTTCATTATCCCGGGCCTAACGCTGATAGGGTGGTATATAATTATTAGCAACTTGAATTTTGTCACCAAAGCAAGGTCACACGATTGCATTGGCTTTGCAGCTTTTAGTACCATCATGAAGTGTATACTGCATACCTCAGGTGTTCACAGTTTGGTGTTAGAATTCAGCCAGGTGGCCAATAAAAATAGACTCTTCTGAGTGAGCAACTTTAGCTGTACACTCTGAGGCTGTTCTGGTTCTGGCAAGCTGAACCTGAAGCCTGGCTATTGCTCGGAGGGGGGAGGAATGTTTTGCTATCTTTAGCAGACCACAAAGACAAGGCATTCCCTAGTGACATGTGTGTGAGTTGAGTGGGTGTTGTGTGAGGTCTGTGTGTGGTGTGCGCGAGTGTGTATGGTGTGTTTAGTGTGTGAGGTGTGTGTGGGGTGGGGTGTGAGATTGTGTGTACTCATTCCATGGTCTACAAGTGATTTTCAAGCTGTTGGAAGAGGCAAGCAGTCCAATTGCCCCTGCCTATCTGTTTCTCTAGAATCTGGGACACAGAGACAGGCAGAGACGTTGCTAGGTGGTGGTGGTGGTGGTTTAGGGGGCTATAGCCCTGGGTCTTTTCATTGTAGCCCTGGATAGAAGCTCAGGGGCTACAACCAAAAAGCTAGCTAGCCCAGAGTCCCGACTGACTGACATAGCGTAGACCCAAATCTTTTCCAGACCTCTCAACACCCCTGGAGATATGTCAGGTTGGGGCAGGCTTTTTTAATGGAGGACAATTGTTAACCTTAGTTGGAATGTTAAATCCGTCTAAACTTAATTATGGAGCAATTGAGGAATACCCCACAGGGTTAATCTTCCCAGGATTCTTGCATATTTGGTGACCATACAGTGCCCATTTGTGGCACAATTCTCTTCATAAAATCATCTTGTTCTTATATGGAAAGACTATTGAGGCAACAATAGTCTTCCCAATTTACCAGTTTCAAAGATCAATGCACCTGCATAACTCATGACATGGCCTGACTGGAAACACATCATTCTCTGTGGGAAAACACTATGAAATAGGCCCTTTTGCTGCTATGCAAATGTATCTTTGGAGCATGATACCAATGATGATAAGACTGTCCCCCTCCAATCTACACTTCAGGAAGGACCTACAGACCCTTCCCTTCAAGGAACATCTCACTGGTTACTGATCATTGCACTCAATCCTACTTTTCTCAACCTCCCTACCACCGTACTATGCTCTGCCTACCCAACACAGCTACCTCTGCCGCCCCTGTATCCCACTTGTAACAACCAAGGTGCCTTTATTATGAACAGCTAGCTATCGGTTGATCCCAAGGTAGATTCCTTACATACATTCACGCATGCATACATACGTACATAAATACATACATAGATTCAAATGCCTTTGGAAGATACATGGACTATACAGTTGCCAAGGAAGAACACACTACAGTGGTTGAGAGGAGGGTGACATATGCTGTATGCTGTAATTTTAGGAGTCTTGGTTTAAGGATGCTGGAAATACAAACTGATGTTCCATAAATAGGTAGTGACAGTCAACCATAAGTCTCAGCTATTGATGATGTCATGTGTATCAGAATGAGCAGTGCATGGTGGGTTTTTGATCTGTGGTGGCATAATTTACATTAGTACCCGGCGAGCGTCAATCAGATTGTAACAATCAATCTGATTGGCCTTCGCCGGGGCTTTTCCCGACCAGGAATCCCTCTCCCGACGTTCCTTTCTTTTGTCCCCAGTGTGGGGGGGGGTGGCAGACCCTCAGCCAACGAGGAGGCTCAGAATCTGGTATTCCCTGCTCCAAGCAACCACATGGCTGGAGGCTGCCATCTTGCCCCACCATGGATTCAGGTGGTTGTTTCCCTCCCCTAACCCCACAATCCAAACAATCTCCTCCCCGACCTCCCAACTCCACTTACCTTCTTTTTGCTCCTTTTTCGGAGTGGATGCCCTGGGAACACTTCTTTCCCCAGCGCGTCTGCTCCCGATCCGTGAGAGGCTGTCATGGAACGGAAGAAGGGACTACCTAGTCCCTTCTCTCCTTTCCATGCCAGCCATTTTGTTGGTTTACATTTTTCCTATTTTTTGAATGACCGCCATGGAAAGGGAGCAGGGACTACAAGTACTTTTTTCGCCCTTCCATGGTGGCCATTTTGTTTGTTTACCATTTTTGAATTTATTTTGAATGTCCGCCATGGAAAGTAAAAAAGGGACTCTTCCCTTCCCCGGCAGCAATTTTTTGAACATTTTTTATTTCTGTTCTGAAACACCAGAGCGTTTCGGAACACAAAAACAATGCTCCTAGTACCCCGGTCTTGAGGGCTGGGCTACTAATAGCAATAAGCCCCTCGACACGGGGCATTACTGAGTCAGGTAAAGCCCATAGTTACATTACTAAGTCAGGTAAAGCCTGGAGCCCATAGCTACAGGCCCGAGCAAAGAGGCCCGAGCTTTGCTCGGACCTGTAACTATGGGTTCCAGGGCTGTACCTGACTCAGTAATGCCCCAGCATTGAGGGGTTTATTGCTTAAATAATGAGAGAATGTATATGGCTTTTAGATTATGCACTTCAATCAAACCATTTCTACAAATAGTTTTTTCACTGAATTTAATTTTCTTTTATAGTTGAATGGGTTTGATACTATTTCTACACTGATCATTAATTATATAAATTTACCATTTTTTTCATTGGACAAGTGTTTGGAAGTCCCTCTAATAAGGACACACATGGTTCAAATAACCTGGTCTGGTGAATTGTTTCCACTCAGGAGGATCTACAACCTCTTTCTAGCTCACTGCACCCTTCAAAGAGACAAAATATCCATTTGTATATCAGTCTTTGTCTCGCCCACAAAGGCAGTCCAGCACTAAAATGCTAGGCCAGTTTCCTTTGAACAAGAGTGCCACCAGCAACCCCAGATCCGTGTTGGTCTTGTTGGGCCTCCTCAGTGAGGTGAAGCTGAGGGTCTCTAAGGCACAGTGAGCAAGGGGTCCATGTCTTGATTACCCTTGGTTCGAAACTTCAAGTTTAACAAATCAAACAGGAGTGTGGGAGCCCCTCTACTGAGGATGAAAATGGTACAAATACTATGTTCTATGGAATTTCTTTCACTGTGGAGGGACTGTTGTTTTAAATGATATACCTTTATCCAGCCAAAACGTAATGCCATTAAGAGTCACTCAATGTCCTCACCATGTTACCCTTTCTATATGTTTCAAAACCAGTTCCTCAGATCAAAGTTTTGCATATGATGTTCTCACCACACAATCACAATGTTTTCTTGGAAAGCATATTCCACACAAACATTATTAATAGTATGATGCATTGTTTGAGGCACATTTCAGTTTTTTGTCTTAAAAGTGCACTTGCCATCTGGGACATGTCGTTCCCGGTGTCCAGTCAAACGATCGGAAAAAAAGGATCGAATGACCTTTTGCTCGAATGCAAAAGGATCGAAAAAAAAGGTTCGAATTTTTTATTTATTTATTTATATATATATTTTAGTTTGGGATGGTAAAAAAATGTATTTAATAAAGAAAACAGGGGGCTGGGGGGAACCCCCCCCATAAAAAAAAAGAAATCGACCATTTTTTTCGATCCTTTGACTGTCGATCAAAAGGCATTCGATCCTTTTGTTTTCGACCCTATCACTGGCAACCGTCCTTCCCCACTCTAAGGGGTTTTCGAAGGGCTTCTGTATGATCATTTCTTTATTTTTTGGCTGGCAATTTTTTCTGGGGATCTACAGGGAGGAATCATTGTTTTTATGGAAGTATGGAAATTATGAGGAATAAACAAATACATTTCAACAGAAAAATATGCATTCCACAACAACACATTATTTCCTCACCCTCTTTGCCCTCTAAACCTGCATTAAGAACACATCTACAAATGAACTCTGATTTCTTTCCATTACAAGCCTTACACAGACCCAGTAAATATCTGTACTTTAAGGAATGAAAAACAAATATTTTTAGCAAACAAATGGTCAAATCCTATCACTCTTATTTATTTATTGTTGGCTTGTTAGGCGCTTATGCAGCAAGTAAATACTGTTTCAAAGCACCCACAGGGAGTGAAACACATTTAATAAAAAAAACAAAAAATGAAATATTACAAACAGTGGAGGGAAAAAGGAAAATGGACAAATCTGCTATGTCTTGTGAGTATTCCGAATGTGCAACTTCAGCAAGGAAGGGGAAAAGGCGGTAGGTGCTGGCGTGTCCGTGGGTGAGCCACAGATGAAGTGCATGGTAACGTAAGTGCTACACGACCTGGAGCCGCGTTCGGTGTAAGTGCGAGCCTCCAGAGTGGAGGGTGTGCCAAGGCAAGTACTGAGGGGAGACAGAAGCTGGGGCGATTGGGTGTGGGAGGTCAGGGGCCCCAGGGATACATAAGGGCCCAGGACACCAATCACAGCAACTGTGGGATTGGCAGGGGAGAGAAGGCAGGAAGGACGTGGTAAAGAGGAAAGTCTTGAGGAGCTTCCAGAATTTAAGAAAGTCCTGCTCAAGGCGCAGGGGGAGAGGGAGGCTGTTCTATAGGAGGTAGCCAGCTGAGGAAAGTGATCACGCTCCTGCCCTCTATTTAGCAAAACACTTTACACACAAAGAGTTTGTGTCCGAGAAACGTAGAGGTCTAGAGGGAGAGCATTTAGTAAGATAAGGTTAACGATAGTGTGGTCCCCAGGCCCAGACAGCCTTGTGGATGATGCAGAGGGATTTGAATTTAATCTGTGCAGCAACTGGGAGCCAGCAAAGCCTTTTTAGGGCAGGAGAGATGCATTCCCTAGGCTTAAGGCCAATGATAAGTCTCACTGCTCTATTCTGGATTAGCTGGAGGGGTTGTAGAGTGGAAGAAGGTAGATTCAGAAGGGGCTGTGGCAATAGTCAAGCCTAGAGAGAACCAGGGCTCGAGTAACATTGAGACTCTGGGGAAAAGTGAGACAAGTGAGAATTCCTCTCAGAAGGAAGAGCTCAAAGTGGGACTTCTTGGCAATGTCCTGAGTGTGAGGGAGGAATGAGAGAGAGGAGTCAAAAATGACTCCACGGTTTCATGTTTCAAACGAAGGAACAGGGGGAGAGCACATGGAGGGAGGCCAAAGTGAAGGGAAGCAGGGTTCCTGATGGGAAGGATCTCAGTTATACAGGTATTGAGGCAGAGATCATTGGAGGTGCACCAGGACTGAATGGCAGATAGGCAGTCAGGGATGATGGAAGGTGCAAGAGGGTCAGCAGTAAGTTTGAAAAAGAGTTGTGTGTCATCTTCAAAGCACTGGAAGTTGGGGGAGAAGGAGGAGATGAGGCGTGCCAGCAGAGCAAGGTAGATGGATAGAACCGTTAGGAAGGATGTCATCCATTCCAGTGCCCGTTCCAAGATACCAAGGGTATTGTGGAGCCTTTGTATCAGGATGGAATGGTTGACCATGTCAAAGGTAGAGGAGAGATCGAGTACGATGAGGACAGCTGGAGAGTTGGAGTTAAGAGATGCAAGCAGTTCTTTACAGGTGCTCAGAAGAGGAGTTTCTGTGCCTCTGGATTTTCAGAATCCAGATTGATGGTTGTGGAGACCATCAAGTTTAATGTACGAGTTGATTTGGAGCAAGGGCATCTTCTCCAGCAGTTTCCCCAGGAATGGGGTGATGGAAATAGGGTGGCACTTGGCAGAACAGGTAGGGTCTGCTGAAGGCTTTTTCAGGAGGGGGCACACAATGGAGTGCTTGAGGGAGGAGGGGAATGATCCAGTGGCAAAATAGTGATTGCAGAAATCAGTGAGTGTGGGGGCAAGAGAGCCAGTGTTGTCAATGTTGTCCTTGATGGTTCTGGTTGAGCAAGGGGAACCTGCTTAGAAGAGACCTTCATGGAGAAGACAACTCTGGTAATTTTTTCAGGTGTGACAGGGGAGACGGAGTGAGTAACTAGGGTGTTCAGGATGTCCTGAGTTTTGTTTTGTAGGAAAGTGAGGGGCCAGTGCATTGCAGAGGTCCTGGGAAGGAGTCATGGAGGAGGAGAGTGTGGAAGGGTTGTCTAGTTCCCTGCAGATCTTGAAAAATTCAGCCATGTTGTTGGATGCACCGGAAACCCGTGCCTGTATAAGGGCTCTATTTTTGGTACGGATGGAGAGTCTGTATTGCTTTTGGAGCAGGTGGCAGGCCAGTTTGTCATAGGATGAGCCTGAGGTTTGCCACTTCCATTCTGCCACACTGCACTTTTATTTCAGGGCCGCAAGATCATAGTTGTACCAGGTGTCATGCTTAGAGGCAGGTTTCAGGTGGATCCTCATGACTGGGGCAAAAATGTCAAGAGTAGTGGAGGTTGCTGAGATCAGAGTTGGTGGTAGAATCTGAGGTAGGGGGCAAGGGAAGATGAAGGTGGAGGCGACGGCAGTGGCTGACACTTGTTTCATCGGGCAGATGATAGGGAACGAGGTTGGCAGGGTTTTGGGAGGAGGGTGGTCAGAATCCAAAGGGACCCCTGTGGGAGCAGAGGAGAGAATGGTCTGACCAAGAGAGAGCAGTGATCAGAGGGGAGGAGAAAGCGAAAACAGGGCGGATGAGGGCATCCAGAGTGTGTCCAGCCGAATGGGTTGAACCTGAAGGGAGAATGGAGAGGGATATAGAGGTGCATAGGTCAATGAAAAGAGTGGATGCTGTGACAGGGGAGTCCAATTGGATGTTGAAATCCCCCAAGAGGAGGAGATTGGAGTGGATGCAAGTAAGGAAGAACAGAAATCAGCCCATTCAGCGAGGAATAGGGTAGTAGTGCCTGGAGGCTGGTAAATTGTGGCAATGGTCAAGGTGGAGGAGGGAGAGATGACCAACTTGCACACCAGGCTCTCAAAGGAAGAGTAGAGCTGGGTGGATAAGATGGAAGAAAGAACACACAGAGAAGATTAAGGCAACCCGGCCACCAGCACACTGAGGTTGAGGCTTGGAAATCATCTTGAAGCCATTAAGGAGGAGGGAGTCAAAAACAGTGACTGAGCTGTCATTGAACAATTTCTTGGTAAGAGCGAGAATGTCGAGGTCAAAGCATTCAAGAAGGAGGCAGATGTTGGCAGAGTTTTTGTTGGCTGAGCGGGCTTTAAGAGTCGCCAGATGGAGGAGGTCTCTGCCTATGAAGGTTTTCTGAGGTTGGTACAAGGACGTGGTACACCAGTTAGAGGGGGAGGGACAGAGAGAGTGGTAGGGGAAGAGGCAGGAGAAAAAGAAAGTTAATGAGAGACGGCAGGATCCGGTCAAAGAGTAGGAGGTTGGGTTGAAGACCCTGGACCAGGATAGTGCCTGTGTAGTAGACATTAACAAAGCAGCGTGAGGATGAGAAGCCGGGCAAGAGGACTTCCCACTTGGTGCCACTGTTAATGGGAGAGGAAGTAGAAGGAGAGAATGCAGAGATGAGATGGGGGGGTCCATAGATCTGGAGATGGGACAGAGAAAAGGATATCAGTGAAGACCTCTCTGGAAGAAGCACTGAAATAGGTGCATGCTATGGGAAGGCCAGGGTTGGCACTTAGGATATCTTTATTGTGCTTTTTCTTTCCGGACCTCATTAGAGATGGGGGATAGGTGATAATGTAGCAGTTAGATAAGATGGGTGAGATGGTGAGAGCCATAGGGGTGGCAGAGGTTAGTAAAGGAATTAAAGAAGAGTGGCTGCTCAACAGAGTACCAGCTAAACTCACCACCAGATGGCCTAGTAGTCGCAAAAGGCACACATGAAATCCAAAGAAAAAGGAATTCAGATTTAAATAAACAAGGGGCACACATGCAATGCAAAGGGGTGCACAGATGTAAAGGCACACACACCGAAATTCGGTTTTCAAGAATAGTAGCACAATGCAATGCAAAGGGGTGCACAGATGTGAAGGCACACACACCTAATTTCGAGTTTCAAAAATAGCAGCACAGTGCAGTGCAAAGGGGTGCACAGATGTAATTGCACACTCACTTAAATTCAATTTTCAAGAATAGTAGCACAATGCAATGCAAAAGGTAGCACAGATATAGAGGCACACACCTAAATTCGAGTTTCAAAATAGTAGCCCAATGCAGTGCAAAGAGGTGCACAGATGCAGTGAGAGAAGAGGTATGTTAGTTGAGGCAAGGAAGGTAGAGTACATAGGCACAGTAAGTTGGTTCAGACAGTTAGTGGAGGGGGCAATGGGAGAGTTCAGCCATCACTGACTGGTGGATCTGCACGGAGAGTAGAGGTCTATGGGTCCAAGATTATATGGTAGCTGTAAGTGAGTTCGCTCCATTGCTTGGGAGGGGACGGAGGGGAAAGAGAAGGGCCTCCAGGTCCTCCTCGGCCAAAACAGGATCAGACATGACCTTACATATGGGCCTTAGGTGGGGGCCGGCGTTTGCCTGCCAGCTTCGGGATTGACTCTAATGTAAGGGGCACGGGCCAGTCAGAGCAGAGTCAGGCTGTGCAGGAGGAAGCATCAGTGCTGCACACTGGGGTGGCCATTTTAAAGCGGTTGAATGAACAAAGGATATGGCCTCAGTTGGTAGCAAACATAGTTCTTCAGCCCGCTTGTGCTACTTTTGAGGGCAATTTATGATTTAAATGAATCTGTGGCCAAAGAGCGCTCCCAATGTTCAATAAAGCGCTGCTCGATGTAAGAAAGCCTTGCCCATTAAAAATGGCGTGATGCTTCTAGTTGCTTTCCAAAGCCTTGTGGTGTAGAGGGAGGCCATCTCGCAGGCAACAGCAGTCAAGTGTCTCGATGTACTCGAAACTCGGATCTGTTCAATGTTTTTAACTTTTGTTTGGCACACTTTGCACAGGATCTGCCGAAGTACCTCAGATAAGAATCAGCGGGAAAGGTACAAACACATCTAGAAAGCAATCAACTATTAGGTGATAGACAATTCGGCTTCCAACCTGAACACAGCACAGAGACAGCACTACTTGACCTAAAAAATCTGATGGACGCCATCAGAGAATCAGGGAATTTGTGCATCCTACTATTGCTTAACCGGTCTGCAGCGTTCGATCTAGTAGCCCATGATAACCTATGCACAGTTTTATCAAAACATTTTCTTTTCTCCAAAGATGCAACTTCATGGATCAAATCATTCTTATCAGAGCATAAGTCCAGAGTAACCATTGGCGACGAGGCAGCTGATCCCATAGTAGTACCTATAGGTGTTCCACAAGGATCGTGCCTCTCCCCTACCCTCTGCAATGCCTATACTAAACTCCGTTTTGCAGCTCCAGATGCTATCAAAGTTATTTACACTAACTTTGCGGATGATACACAGATATTCATCCCCATCACTGGAAATCTAGAACGAGACTCCATTCTCATAAATAAAATCCACACTTTCATCCAAAATTGGATGGCAACAAATAGTCTTTGCCCTAACGGAGAAAAAACTGAGATCCTAATTGTAGGCTCTCTTGTCTGACTAAAAAACGAAACCAGAACTATACATCCATTGGTATAGATGGTACTCCTATTCCTATCCCTAACTAAGTCAAAACTCTAGGGGGATATTTAGACTCAAGCCTCACCATGAGTAAACATCAAGCCTCACCATGAGTAAACATATCAACTCACTCGCCTCATCCACTCCCTACACGGCTAAACTCATTGCCCTTAGTCGACAATTTCTCACTCCACAGAACAGCATCACAATCGCAAGAGTCCTCAACTTGTCAAAGTTAGACTACTGTAATATACTCCTGCTAGGCACCACCAAAAATAATATATCTAAATTGCAACTACTGCAAAACAAGGCACTAAGAGCAGCACTCGGAATCAAAAAAAGAGACCATATATCACAGACTAGGAGAGAGGTTCATTGGCTGCCTATACAATCCAGAATACTACACACGACAATTACTACTACACATAAATGCATCTATCAAAATGCCCCACTTACCTTAATCAATGTCTCACTTAGAAAACATCAATAAGAGTGCTCAGATCCAACTCTAATATCCACTTATTCCCCCCTCGTTTCAAGAACTCAAGAACAGGTGGTTTCAGGTATGATGTCAATTATGATGTCAATATCCTGCATTCACCTGACAACCTTCTCCCATGTAACCAGAAAGATGTTACTGTATTCCTGTAACCTACACTGTGACACTCCTGGGTTTGGGCGTATAATCAAATGTAATAAATAAATGAATAAATAAATAAATAAGCTACAAATGCCAAATAGAAAAACTGTGAGATTTCATGGAAAAAAGCACATTCAATAATAATGTATCATTCCCTCTACCCTGACAGGAAGCTCCTCATGACACCACATCTCTGATCTTTACTGCACCATGTCATGTGGGGATCTAAAGAAGATTTGCAGTTTCAGGAGCCACAAATATGCTATTATTTTAGCAAAAAAATGCCATGTTCCATTCCTCTGTGGCATGTACCCAGCCTCAGATCAGCCCAGATCATAGTTTGCTCATACCTTTCTGGTCAACACTCTTTGAACAGGATCTGCACTCCCGGTGGACAGGCATCTGCTGTTGCGCAGAATCACTGCAGATAGCGATCTACAGGGTCTGTGGAAAAACCTGGATTACTATGCAGGGAAACATTCAATAAGCACATTTCTCAATACTGCGTCATTCCTACACCCCTTGGGCCTCTAATGTATACCGAGAATCCTCTTTGTAACCTACCTCTGAGCTTTTCCACAGTGGCCCAGCTACAGACCCAGTCAAGATCTGCAGTTACCATAGCCAAAAATACAGTTATTTCATTCTTTTTTTAAAGACACTATTTCATCCCTCTGCAACATACACCCCCAAACCCTAGGTTCAGTGCAGGTCTAATAAGACTCATATATTGCCATTTTTTTTAAAATGTTTGATCTTCTCCAGTAACAGGTTCTGCAGAACCCATTGTTTAGGATGCACTGTTCTGCACCACTGTGTATATGGAGTGAAAAAAGAAATACCTATTCCACAATAACACATTCTTTTTTTACCCCCGATTTTTCTTCACCCAATCCACGAATCCAGAAAGGAACCCGAGTTCCAGAGGCTGTAAAATACAATTTAGTTTAGCTTCCACTCAGCCTCCAGTTCTTACAACCAATCTCCTCCTACTCTCTGTCATGTTTAGAGGCTGCTTTGGATAACTCTAGAATGCACGGCATTAGTTATTGCAATGGAGAGGTAGTTCTGCATTTTGCATTACTACATTAATGCAGTGTAGGCAGATGAACAAAACGTTCTTTTAAATAGAAGATAGTAAATGCATATTGTTGCTTTAATGAGGATCGCCAAGTAATGAATATCACTTTTGTTAAATGTTTTAGTAAAGGAAGCCTGGCCATCGGTTTACAATGCTATGGTACAATCCACAGGGGTGGAATACAAACACTTGTGTGCCAGGAAGAAGGTGTAAGCATGTACATTGTCAATGCCATTGAACAAAATCATCCCCGAGATTCTGGTCAGTGTTAGTATGGGGAGATTCAAGATTGGGATCCTACATTGTATTCTAACTTAAATGAGCCTATTTTCAGTTAATGAAGTTTTAGTAAGTCCACTATAGAACCCGCTAAAACAGCTAACAAGACATTGGGCCTCATTAGGTCCCTGGCGGCCGCGGAATGAACGGTGCTGGTAAGGGACCGACACCATTCATTCCGGGCCACCTCATTATGAGGTCTGCTGCGGGTCCCGCTCAGGACGCCTGGCCAGACCAGGCGTCCTTAGAGGGACCCGCTAGTAAACCAGGGTGCAAACAACGGGCCCGGTTGTTAGCATCCTCCCCATTCCCAGTAAGCCCTATGGGGCTCAAATGGGAATGGGGATTAATTTTTACCAGAGCCCAGAAAAAGGCAATTACCGGGTCCGCCAAGGTCGGCATGACCTGGTTATTGTCCTTCTCTGTGCTCCGGTAAAAAAATCATTACCGCGGCAGCCGTGCCCTTAATAAGGGCACGGCTACCGCCAGGGTCGTAATGAGGCCCATTGTCCCCTGGAAACCTGTAAGGAGTGTCCACGGCCAAAAGAAGAGGCAATCATTTGGTGTAGGTAGTTACGTTCAAATGTTGGTAATTTATGCGGCTTGTAACATGTTTAGTAATGCCGTTCATATTATATTACGCGCATGAGATCCCAGTGAGAGAATATCTTGCTTTTAATTTGGCATTTTCATCAAATCGTGAACCCTATCGAGCAATCGCTTCGGCTGTCACTGATCAAAATTGGATATGTTTCAACTCTGCAAAGGGACGTAATCCCTGAACTTTCTGGAGCCGAAAGCAGTATGTGTCTATATTTATAAAGAGCTTCTCTACCATCCCCTAGATGGACGTTTTAACATCATCAAGGGAGCTTTATTCAAATGTGCATCATCTAAACAACATCTAAAAACACCTAATTGAGCCTACAATAGACAAATATATAATACATATATAACATATAAAAATACTGTGGTTGTTCAGTGCTTTTGCCAGCCTTATATGTCTACCATATTGTCCATTGGCAGCTATTAGCATTTGCTTTTTGTATTATGGTCTCTTTGAATGATGCATGTCCGTTTTACTGGTTTCTTTTGCAGCTATGCCATCTATGTGCACGCATACTATAGTCATTGGTCCATCCGCAATGTTTATTTGCATATGTTTAGGCCTGCATGTCTGTTAACATGAAGAAAGAAGGAAGAGCACTTGTTGGATGGCTTATAACTTGGCCCCCCTTGGACAAATCCTCACGAAATTATGCAAATAAGGTATAAGGCCCCGGCAGATTGATACTGCAAAGTGTGGTGAGTTTTGCCTAGGAGGGCAAAGTTATATGGAAATCCCAAAATGTGTTGTTTTTCTGAAAGACACAGTGGAAAAAAGTTTTTCTCACACCTAAAGCCCAAACCGCTCGACAGATTTGAACCAAATTTGCAGCAGGTGCGGTGGCTTGGACTCGAAAGCGTGCTTTTGTAAATTTAGTGTAAATCAATCCAGTCGTTTTTTTTAAACAACCAAAACGTAGGTGGTAAAATTATATTAAAAAACACATTTCACTTGCCAAACTAATGAAACAGTCTCTGGGGGGCTGAGGGGTGATGAGGATGGGATGGGATATGGCCTTAAATAGCCACAAAACGGTTGTTTGTCTTCTCTGATGCCCGTAAACAGTCCGGTGCAGTCCTGTGATGTCCGTGAACATCTTCGATGTTCAGGGGCATTTTGGAGTTTCATTCTAGGCCTGATTCTGGAAAGTGTGGTCCTGTTTTGTGAAGAGGGAACAACATTAGAGGGGGGACCCAACATGTTGTAAAGGCTTATGTACGTGGTACCATCTGACAAATCTGCACACAAGTTTGCAAAAAGTTTTTAGATCTAGATATAAATGTTTTTGCAACGTTTGTCTCAGTTTTTTTAGATGGCTTATAACTTTATTGCCGTTTGACGAATGTGGACAAAAGTTTTCAGAAAGATTAGAGACCTAGCCATGAATGTTTGTGCAAAGGATTTTGTCAAGTGAGGGCTAATTTATCGTATGTGCATTTTGACACTTTTGAAAAAAATAAAATGGGTGGTTTCCCAGCAAACCTGTGTAAGGAGCATTGGAATGGAACTGAAAGCATGGTTTTGCAAATGTGTCTTGGCCTCATTATGACCCGGGTGGTAAGGGAACAACGATGCCGGTAAAGGATTACCGGCATCGCTTACCGCTCCGGACAATCATGACCCGCCAACCCGCTATTAGCGGCACCGTAATTAACGGTGCCTCTAATAGCGGCATGGGTGCGGGCACGCGACCCTCCATGTCGGCAATACCGGCATGGCGTAAACAGGAGGACATCACAAGTCAGGCGGCCATGCAAATAACGGCCTACTGAAGGCCGAAAAGTACCATACCGGCATGGAGCAAATACCGGCATCGCGGACCACCCGTAAACGGCCATGTGCAGTGTTCCCAACTGCCACAGGTGCACAATATCAGCACAGGTGGAGGAAATATAGATTGGGCCACACCCCAACCCTTCCCACACCCAGTCACACACCAAAATGATTCCCATACTACCAGCAATGCTGGGGATGGAGGACATGATTGCAGTAGAACTCCAGCTACAACAACAACAACAACAACAACAACAACAACAACAACAACACGCAGCACAGAGGAGATGCAAGAGGAGAATGAGGGTTGGGCAGGCCCAGCATGCCCCACCAGTGCAGCCAGTGGTACCACGCAGGAAGCCTCCAATCCCTTGCATCAGAGCCAGTCCATACAACCTAACCCCTGAGCAGATCCACACCCTGTACCGTCTGGACCAGGACACCATCACCACCATTGTGGACATGATGCATGACGACATTGTCAGCCTGATTGAAACACGCACCACCATCCCACCCCTACTGAAGGTAGTGTCTGTGCTGCACTTCCTGGCCACAGGCACCTACCAGCACACAGTAGGACACATGCATGGCATATCACAACCATTATTCTCACGTACGCTGAACCAAGTGCTTGATGCCCTCCTGAAGCACACAGGTGACCACATTTACTTACCACAGACTGCCCAGGAGATCTCAAACACCAAAGTTTGTTTCCATTCACTGGCCGGCATCCCTGGTTGCATTGGCGCCCTCGACTGCACCCATGTGGAATTGGTGGTCCCACATGCCATGGAGGTAGCGCACCGCAACCGTAAATTATACCACTCCATCAACGTGCAAATGGTATGTGACTAAAACAAGATCATCACACATTGTTGTGTCCGATTCTCCGGATCAACCCGTGATTCAATGGTCCTACTACACCTGGCTGAGATGGGGGGGAGAGATGCATACTTCACCTGGCTGCGAGTGCCTGAGAGAATGGACCATGCTCATACCCCAAAACAGGCCAGACCGGACCTGACACCTGACCACATAATGCAAGATGTAAGCTGCCCTACCATGTGAATGATGCAGTGTCACAACCATTCCATAGCCATCTACATGTGCACTGTAGTCAATCAGACCATATCCCCCGCAACACAATGCAGCTACAAGCAATTAGTATGGCCAATACACAGCACCAAATACCATCAACAGAAAGGACTGTCCTCCATTACTGCATAAAAAGGAATTACATGAGGGCCAAATAGATTAATACACCACTACACTGACACAGAGGTGCAACAAAACTGCATGTCACCATTTGTTGTGCATAGTGAGATCATCATGAGGCTGCCATCAACGGTGACCGGAGGAAAGCATACAAATGACTGCACATCAGCCAGATCCTGGTAACAACCGGCATGGACTAACACAGTGCATGAGCACTCACAAGGAACAGGACCCCCCTGCGCCTACTAGATGATGGCACGCACACCTGTCCATAAGTGGAATACACACATAGCAGTCACATCGTGTGTATCCATTCATGCATGGAAATGTGGTTGCAATCAGGAAATAAATGCATGCTATGGTGTCATTGATACAGGTCCCATATGCTGTGATGACTTGCACATATACATTGTTGCCCACATGCAGGTGATGCAGGCTATCCCTTGAAGAGATGGTTCCTTACCCCAATCCGGACCCCACAGAATAGACACGAGGAGGACTACAATCATGCACATACACGTACCCGTGTGGTGATTGAGAAGATATTTGGCCTCTTGAAGGCACGGTTTTTCTGCCTCAGCAGGTCTGGTGGTGCACTCCTGTACTGCCATGAGAAGGTGGCCAAGATTGTCATGGCAAGTGGCATGCTACACAATATGTGCATCATCCGAATGTGCCTCTGCCCCCTGACGCTGAACTGCAACCACCTGACGATGAGGATGAGGAGGGTGGAGATGGGGCTGCACTTCAGGGAGGCAGCGATGAACAGGAGGGATGTGCCATGCGTCAGACTCTGATCAACCAATGTTTCTAGCAAACATGGACGGGGAGTGAGACTTGGAGGTGGCACTCAGGGCACTGGGTGTTTCAGGGACATGGACACTGTAGACTGTTCACCAATAAAGCACACGTACACAATAAGCAATGTCCGCACATGCGAATTATGATTTCCCAACAGTGTATTAAAGAAATATAACAAAGTGCACAAGCCCTCCACCCCACACACCCTCTCCCCCTACCCCCTCAACTCCCCCCCACACCCTCTGCCCCCTCCCCCCTCAACTCCCCCACACACCATCTCCCCCTGCTCCCTTAATTCCTCCAAACACCCTCTCCCCCCTCCCCCCTCAACACCCCCACACCCCCTCTACCCCCTCCCTCCCAACTCCCCCACACACCCTCTCCCACCTCCCCCTCCTCCCTTGACGTTCCCACACATGGTGTGCAGTAGTGTGCAACATTAGTCCACATGGCACCAGTATGCCTGGCTGTACCTACAGCCCTCCCCCTCTTCCTCCACCAGGTGCACCCCTGACCGATCTGCGCAGATTCCGGGCAGACCTACGCACAGGGCTGGTCCAGGTTGAGCTTGCATTGGAAGATGTTCCAGGTTTTTCTGGCAACTGTGGTGGACGCATGGCCTGCATTGCTGCCACCATTTCAGAGAGGACCTGCCGCACTGCTGCCAATTCGGCACAAATGTCCTTCGAGGATGTGGTCTCGATTGCTGTTTTCAGGGATGCAGCACATTCCCTAATGTCATCCCTTGCCTGGCCACATTCCGTTATATGCTGTGTCAACAGCCCTGTCAGCTCCTCCTGGCTACTCTGAATGGCCCTGATCCCCTCTTGGCTGGTTGGAACTGTGGTGGATGTGTGAGGGGTTTCCAACATGCTTTCTTCCTCATGCACTGTTGGCATTGGGCTGGAACTTGCGGGCCATGAATCACCAGGAGACAGCCCGTGCATGCTGCTGTTCTGCAAGCTGCATGGGGAGAGTTGTGGGGAATGCAGGGGGCCTATGGCGGGTGTTGCACCATGCAGCCGAACATCTGCCTCATCGCCCAACATGGCTGCTGTGGCAGCTGTCTCACCCACTGTGCTGCTGGCAGCCGATGCAGTGCCTTCTGCCACTGGCTCTTGGGTGCTGGTGGCTGGTGTGGGTGCTGTTGTGGGGGCCGTAGTGCACATTGGTGCTGTGGCCTCTGGGTTTCTTTTGGCCATCCGCAGTGGTGCAGGTTGGCCTCTATCCCATGAAGTCAAGGGGCGGTGTTCTCCCTCCTCTCCCCTGCCCTTCTTTTATGGTGTGGCATCATCCTTCCTTGTGTCCTCGTCACTGCTGTCTGAATGCGTGCCTGTGGGGGACCAATAGAGGGAGAGGGTTAGTGATGGGTCTACAGGCATCGGGCCTGCATTGGGGTGGCTGCATTCATATGGAATGGCAGATGATTAACATTGGGGGAGGGACATACGGGTTGCCTGGCTTCTGGGTGGGTGATGCATGGAGGCGTCTGTGTTGAAAGACATATGGGGTGCATTATGTATGTGGACAAGATGATGCTGTGCACTGCCTGTAGGCAGTCTTGTACATATACATATACATCATTGTACTGTCAGTTCAGGTGGACATCATTGTGTTGGTATTAGCATTGTTTCATTTGGGACACCTACCTGCATCGGCTGATGATGGGGCTCCTCGCTCCATGTCCCCCACTCCCTCAATTGCCTCCGTCCCTACGGTGCTGGCGCAGATCTCCTCCCATGGTTGCAACTTGATGGGGGAGTCCGCACCTCCGCCTGTTGCCATCCCCAGGTTGCGGTTGGCAGAGAGGATGCTCCGCACGTGTAAACGCAGATCGTCCCAGCGCTTACAGACATCTTTGGGAGTGCGGGGTGTGGTGCCAACGGCACTTACTTTCTGGGCGACCTCTGCCCATATTTATTTCTTGCGCTGCACTGCAGGGCGGGACATGTCAAGGGAGAACACAACATCTGCATGTTCCTGCAGCGTCTCTGCCAGCATGGTCAGCTCCTCTCGGGAGAAGCGCTCCTTGCGCAGGCGATCTGTGAATTCTTTAACAGCTTTCAGCATGGTGAGATGCAGCAGGTTGTGTTGGAGGTGTGGTAGTGTTCTGGGGGTCAGATGGCTCGTGGTTGTGGTGTATGGCAATGGATTGTGTTTTTAAAGATGGCCGCCGTGCTCTTTCCCATTCCTGTGCGATGACGCTACTTCTGGTTCTGCTTATTAGCGGTGACCGCTAATAGCGGTTACCGCTATTAGAGGTGACCGCCGCTAATGCCGATGGCTTGGATGCTGGTGGGGCTATTTGCACTATGTACGATGCACGATGCCGGAAAGGGTGATTTTTTGCGTTTTTACAGCGTGGCGGTGGGGTCATTACCGTCTATTGCCAGCACGGACACAGTAGTTGCTCCATGCCGGTAATGACCGGTACTTACCGCCCGGGTCGTAATGAGGCCCTCTGTGTTTTAGTTTTTGAAAAGTGTCATAATGTAGGTACAAAAAACAGTGATATACCTTTGGTGACTTGGTGACTGAGGTATAGCCTCTTGCCATGGGCAGTGGCTAGATTGTCCGGCCCATGGCATAAGGTCACGACATGGACAATCTGGCTACTGGCAATGACCACGAGGGAAGACCAAAGGGGATAAAGTGGCCATGTCCACCAGGGACCGGCTATGTGGTAAAGTGTTTTGAAATTGGGATACGGAAAAGAAAATGTGCGTGTGGCAATATGGTCATATGGTTCTCTCTTTGCCTTCTACAGGCCACCATGGGAAGAAAAGAGGGGCTCTGTACACAGCTTTGCCTTCCAGATCCATGGTGGCCATCTTGGAAAAGGATTTTCCTTCCTACAGTGGGATGCTGAGCGCGTCCTGTCTAAGAAGAAAAATCTTTTTTTTAGCACTCCATGTTACCGTTTTGGCCACCCGGGGTGCTAAGGACCTTCATCCCTCATTGCAGGGGCTGGAACAGTCTAGAGCCCTCATTATCCGACCTCACTTCGCTTGGGCTGATAACTTGGGCTTGCGGGTCGTTTTCTCCTATTCCAGTATCTGGAACGGAGGATGAACGCCACATTATTCCCATTAGCATAACACAAAATGGTAATGGAAATTTTGGAAAATCTTATTGAGTCTATGTAGTTTACTGAGAAAGTAGATGGAGTCTATACGATTATTTTATTTTGTTCTATTTTTTAACTGTGAAAGTTGGTTCCTAAAGGAACCTTTTTTTTATCTGTTGATTTCTTTTTGCAGGAGAGGTTAGAACGTAAGGTGGGGATCAAAATGAGGGAAGAGGCACCAATAATTAATATTGAGGGGCAGGTGGACAATGCAATATGTTGCACATGTGTTACATCTAAGGTAGGGGCCAGTGTTTCTCATGCTCCTTAATTACAGCTTCAAAAGTACTTCAAAATGTCCCCCCCCTGCAGAGTGGTGTGTTGCAATATATACAGAGGGCTGTTGTCTTCGAAACATGTGGATCAATAGCCTCTTTTATTGCTTGCAAGGTAGCAGGTGGGATTCTGTGTCCCAGAGAAGTAGGCTGAGTGGTTACAGTACTGGTTGAGGAAGTTGAGGTGGAGGAAAACAGCCTACTATTTGCTAAGAAATGAACAGCCTTTCCGAGAGGATTGCAGTGGTTGGATTTGATGTAGAGGGGCATGGAGGTGGTACCATAGGAGTACTATCCAGGTAGTCCACGATTGAGTACAACGTTGCACTCTGTGCATTTTGCTTTGGTAGCTTTAGCCTTTGGTACATTCCCAACAGTGCTAAAGAACTGCCACACCCATGATTCTCTCTTGGTGCTAGAGGTAGGCACTTTCTGTACCACATCTTCTTGGTCCTCTTCATTGTCTTTGGAAGTACTGCACTTTTTTTGTTGTGTAGGTCCTCCAGCTGGTGCTGGTGTTGCCTCTTGTTGAGAAGGGATGGCAATAGTTGATGCCATTTTTAAGATATATAGCCGTTTTGCTAAATTCTTCCAAGTATCTGGTTTGTACTAGATTGTTAATGAATAATGAGTAAGAATAGGTGTAGGAGCTATGCAAGGGGAGCATTTTGAACTTGAAAGTTCCTAGATCAGTAGAAAATGTAGTTCCGAACTGTCCACGAAGCACAGACCCGATCTCGCGCTCGTGGTCATGTGATACTGTCCGGAAGGTCCGGATGATGCCAGACATTTGCGAACGTCTAATGGGCGCAAAGACAGTGGAAAAAGTGGAAAAAAGTATGTATAAGTGTTGGAAAATTATGCTAGAAAGTGGAAAATGGTGAAAAACTTTGTTAAATGAAAGTTATGGTTACAAGTAAAACCGAAAAACCCATGAAATTCGCCAGTCACAAATGTCATCTTTGATGTCGCAGGTGTTAGTCTTAGCAGTGGTAGTAGGTGGCAAGATTTATGGTTGCTTAGCGTACCATAGCTGGCGAATTTCAAGGGTTTTTCAGTTTTATTTGTAACCATAATGTCCCTTTAACAAAGTCTTTTCACTGGCCCTCATTACGACCCTGGCGGAAAGTGACTGACCGGACCGCCACAGCGTAAATAGCGTTTCCGCCATTGCACGAAGGAGCAAAGTGCGGCCCATTCCGACCCATCGGGCACGAGCACCACGCCATGGCGGAAGTGCAAAGTCCGCGATGGCGGAAATGACCCCAAAACGGCCCACACCGCCGCCGTACGGCGCCCTAGGTGCAATACCGCCACCCCACTTAGCGGTCACCGCAGTGTGCGCCTACCGGAAAGTACGGTGACCGGAAATATACGGAAACGGAAGCAAAAACATGGGCCCGGAACGGGAAACATCCCGCCGTACACCTATAAAACCACTAAAACCACACAACCACTAAAATCACTACCCTGAAACACACCCCAACCCGTCATCCACCCTAGCGAAACCAAGAAAAATGGGAAAAGTAGCGAAGAAAGCGTGCGACCGCAAGCGGCAGGTCCACTTCTCCCGTGAGGAACTCACCGTGCTAACAGAGACCCTCCAGGAGAATGCTGCCGTCGTCTTCTCCACGCAAATGACCAGAACGGCACTTGCAAACAAGAAGGCCATATGGGCTCTGGTGGCACAGCGGGTAAGTGCGGTGGGGACCGCACCCCGCACCCCACAGCAATGCCGCAAGCGATGGGACGACCTGCGGATACGCGTCCGCAGCATACTCTCTGCCAACCGCAACATTGCCACAGCCACCGGGGGAGGTCCTGAATCACCCATCAAGTTGACCCCCTGGGAAGAAATCTGTGCCTCCACCATCGGAATGGAGAGCATAGAGGGAGTCGGAGGGATGGAGAAAGGAGTGCAGACATCCGAAGATTCAGGTAGGTGGGCCAAATAAAACAATGCCAAATCCACACAGTCCATCCATGTGAAGTACCATGCGTCCACATAGTGCAACAGAAACACATGTCCAGGAGAACGTCCACACACATCGGCCTGATAGCGCACGTTAAAACCCACAATAAATACATAAATAATTAAAAACCCCTAAAACACCCACTACACGTGCAGCAGGCACACCCTAACTGCAGGCTGCCAAACAACTGCACCCTCACTCCACACACAAATGAAAGCACCTCCAAGGCCCCGACCCAAATCACCCTCAGGTACCACCCCAATGCATGTGATACAATGCCATTCCAATTCCCACAGACCCATCAATAACCCTCGCCCTCCTTTACTCCACCACAGGGTCCGATCCAAACGACGAGCTACAGGACACCCCTACCAGCATACCTGCAAAGAGGGCCAAGACCAACGGCCAGAGACCCTCCACCTCAGCTGCACGCATCAAGACACGGCAGCAGCACAAATCAGGTGGCAGCACAGAGGAGGGAACATCAACAGGCACCCCAGCAGCCAGCATGCCCACAACACCACCACCACAGGTCCCCCCAATGGATGCCACAGAAGGCACTGCCTCTGGTGGCAGCAGCACCATAGGTGACACCCCATTGATGGCAGCATGCTCCGACACAGAAAACGGGGATGTCGAAGTCAGATCCATCCATGACCTGTCCCAATCCCCCTGTCTGTCCCATCCCGTACAACATGAGGATACCACGCAGGGGCACCCACAAGACGACGACTGGCCATCCCCCACAAGCCCTGTGGCAAGGCAACATGAGGTCCACAGCCCCTCTGTGACACCCCCGCAAATGGCCATGGCCCAGCAGAGGCAACAGTCCCTCGACCAGTTAATCGTGCAACAGCAGCAACTGGCCACGCTCCTCAAGGACCATGCCGATGAATGTGGGGGCACTAAGGCAGACATAGAAACATCAACTGAGACACTTAGGGCAGAAATGGAGAGAGGTACAGAGACGCTAAGGGCACAAATGGAGAGTAGCACCGAGAGCCTGAGAGTCCAAATGGAGGGTAGCACCGAGAGCCTGAGAGTCCAAATGGAGAGAAGCACCGAGAGCCTGAGGGGGGAACTGCATGCGACGTCCAAAGACGTATGTGCCGAACTTGCCGCAGTGCGCCGTGTGCTCACTGAGCTCTCGCAAACCCTTAGGGACATGCATGGACGTGAGCAGGCAGACACATCATCCGTTGCAAGTTCCGTCCAGGGCAGCCCCCAACGTAGATCTGGGAGGAACCTGCGCTCCACAGGCAGGGGTGCCCCTGATACCCGCAGAGGGGGCTTGCAATAGCGACAGCCCACTGACAATGAGCATCTTTGGACACTGGTGTTCGGGGGGGAGGTAGGAGGGTGGAGGGGGTGTGTTGGGCTCACTTGGGTGGCGGGTCGATAGGGTGTTTAACATGATATCACATATGCCATAAACAGTGCACGATCAACCAATGAGATGTGTGGACATTGATCTTTGTGTACTAGGCCATCATAGGCGTACAGTCCATATTGTGCATGTCCCAGACACACACAGTGCCACGAGTCCCGTGTCCATGTATCAGCCACCAGGCGTGAGTGCTAGAAGCATGCATCAATGAGATGCTGACGAATGTCACGGCCCTCCTGTGCCTCGCAGACTCCTTGAGGTGCTGCCACATCCCCACCCTCATCATGACCATCATCAGGTGCTTGCAGTTCTGCGTCAGGGGGCATGGGCACATTTCTACGTACGCACATGTTGTGGAGCATGACACATGCCATCACCATCTTTGCAACCTTCACATGGCGGTACAGGAGTGCCCCGCCAGACCTGCTGAGGCAGCGGAAACGACCCTTCAGTAGGCCGAATGCCTGTTCAATGACTACACGGGTACGTGAGTGGGCATGGTTGTAGTCCTCCTCATGCTGGTCCCGTGGGTTCCGGACTGGTGTGAGGAGCCATCTCTTCAGTGGATATCCAGCATCACCTGTATGTGGACGAGAAACGTATGATGTGGAATGCCATTGCTACGTACTCACACCCCCCCCTTCCTGCCAGGTCATTGCCAAATCACATACCCCACATCATCATGCATGAAATGAGACTCACCAAGTAGCCAGGATCTGTTCCCTGCGTGTCGCTCCATGTAGCGTGGTATAGTAGAGTTCCTCAAGACCATAGAATCATGGGTTGATCCAGGGAATCGGGCACAACAATGTGTAATGATCCTGTTGGAGTCACACACCATTTGTACATTCAGGGAATGAAATTGTTTTCGGTTGCGGTACTGGGCCTCCATGGCATGTGGGACGACCAATTCCACATGGGTGCAGTCGATGGCACCAATGCAACCCGGTATGCCGGCAAGTGCATGGAATCCCACCTTTGTGTTGGTAATTTCCTGCTCCGAGCGTGGTAGAGAGATGTAGTCGTCTGCGTGCTGCAGGAGGGCATCGAGCACTTGAAATAGTGTCCGTGAGAACAGTGGCTGAGATATGCCATGCAACTGTCCGACTGTGTGCTGGTAGGTGCCTGTGGCCAGGAAGTGGAGTACAGACACCACCTTCAGTAGGGGTGGGATGGCGGTTGGGCTATCTATCATGCTGACAAGGTCAGCCTGTGTCATGTCCACAATGGCGGCTATGGTGTCCCGGTCCAGGCGGTAGAGGGTGTGGATCTGCTCATCAGTGAGGTTGAACGGATGTGCTCGGAGGCGTGGGATTGCGGGCTGCCTGCGTGGTGGTAGTGGCTGTGCTGGCGGCCCTTGCTGGCCCTGCCTTGCCCTCCTCCTCCTCCTTGTGGGAGGAGACTGGGTGTGCAATTTATGTGTTTTCAGGCTGTATGGCCTCCACCTGTGGTGATTAATTCCACCTGTGCAAACTGCTCTCCCCTTTGGCCGGGCACGTCCCGCGCACAACGCTGCAATTCGGGGAATGGCATCTTGCTATTGCAATCATGTATTTGTACCCGATGGCCGTGTAAGATTGGTTGATATGTTCATTCTGCTGTGGTCCCATTGTTTCACATACTATCTGTGCAGTCGCGAACAGACTTGTGAAGGGTCAGTGGAACGTAGTACTCGAGTAACGGTGGGCCCTCATGCATCACTGTACCGAGTTGCAACGACGGGCGGGGCGTCCCATTTGTGGGTGAAGGCAGTTGCCATTTTCACACACAGCCGCACTCGATGGAATAATTAGTGATTTCAAACGGCCACAGATGCCTCTTCGACGTGATGTTGCAAATGAGGAATTCGAAGGGCGGCGCTTTCGGTTTTCAGCTAGCGGCGAGGAAATGCCCACAGGTCTGACTGCAAATATAACGTACTATTGTTCAATGTCCTTGAGACAGGGGCCATGGCGAGGATGCAATGATTGATATGAATAGTTTGGGATGCGCAATTGCGACGTGGGCGATGAGGCCGGACGTTCCCAAATACATGTTACTCCACTACACTGGAATTACGGGCTGGGGCACTGTGGATTTTGCAGGCTGCATAACGCACAGACTCAATGGATATTTCTAATGTTATGTGAGTAAATATTCAGGCGTTTTAATCCCGGGATGAGGGAATGATGAATGGATGCATGGGCAGGTGATTTGATACAGAGTTTGCCATGTACAGGGCTTCTTGGGATCTATCCGCCTCCCCTACGCTATGTGATGCAGGGCTGCCATAGTGGGACCATCGTCCATCTGGCCTTGTTGAGCCCTCCCTGTCTCGACGCGCCCTCAGACACTTGTGTCCATGCACGTTAACATTCCCATCTGATGGATTCTGTTTTGACAGACGCATGCACAGGTACACTCGTTTGTGATGGTGTTTGCACCTCGATATAGATGGTTATGAGTCGCAAGTGGTTTTGGGGTGGTGATGATCCTTTGGAGTGGGCTAGCATGCATATGGCTGTGGATTTAGTGTGGTCATTGGAGTGTGTTGTTGGAATGTAGTTCTGATGGCCATTCTGTTCTTTTTCTTTTCTTTTGGTTGACAGGTATCTCCTCCCCTTTTGCCACTGCCATCTGTATGCCACTCCTGCAGATGGGTTTTACTCCCGACACCTGCTGCTTCGTGTTAATCAGTGGAGCAGCATTACGATCTTATGGGACGATCGCCAATGGCCCACATGCCCTTACGCAGTACTGGTGGCTCGGAGCAACATTTCAGCCTTTCAGCTGGACTAGTGCCTCCCCATCGGGACGGCCCTGCGGTTCTGTGCGCTTCCATGTTGCCTTTTCGTACGTGAATGTGGCTCTGTGTACCATGATGGAACAGGGCGTCACACAAGTAGTGGCTGGTCATTTCTTGCGGATGCAGCCCACAATGGTGAAAAGTGTTTTGGAGTTCATGGCCTGATGGCTGTATGGGCTTGGTGATTTTGATGTGCATTAAATTTCTATTCTGATTTGGCCCGTGTAGCGTTTTTCTTTGCAAGTGATGTGGCATATGCCTATTTGGGGGGCGATGTATTGTGAGGAGATCTGCATTGGGTTCCAGCTTCGGAGTTTAGTTGCGTGGTACTGTACTGGGCGCGTTTGCCTACGAAGCCCGTGTGGTCAGGGATGGGGGCTGCCAATATGACAGTTTGAATGTTGTCATGCTCAGGGGCGGGGGATTGGGTTTTGTGTAACAGATGCCGGTCAGCCAGGTGGACTGGTGGAATGATGTGATTCTCGGAATATTGCTGGTCACAGGTGCCTGTGTTTGCGTGCGTTTCTTGGTGGGGAACTGTGGTCATGTCCATTGGGATGGCTTCTGTATTCGTGCCATCTGTGCCCTGCAGCTCCCATTGGCCCCTGTTGTGTTTCTTTTGTTCGTTGGCATGCATGGGTGACTTGTACATTTCACTGGTTGCATTGTGACTTCATTGCACCTACGGGGAGTTGTACTTTGTGGGCAGGGAGCGGTGTACAGGCACTCAGTGGGGCCGTTTACGGTTGATTCGCGATGCCGTACTTCTCACCATGGCGGAATGGTACATTCCGCCATGCTTGATGGCGTTAGGTACATGTCCGCTAGGGTCGGAATTGGCGTACCCTTGCGCCATGGTGGTGTTTGCGGTTTGGCATGGCGCGCGCGCGCGTGCTTGGTGCAGTTAGCGTTGGCGTTCACTACGGTGTCGCTAATGGCTTCGTACTTTGCGGTGACGGGTCATAGTCGCACCGAGCGCTATTCGATGGCGGTATTGCATTTCCGCCATCGTTTTCCGAATTCCGCCAGGGTCGTAATGAGGGCCACTGACTTTCAAGGCTTGTTGGTAATTCAACTTAACCATAACGCCCTTTAACAATGTTCTGTCAGTGAAGCCCAGTTTGGGGTGAAACACGTTATTGCAATTTTTCATGGGTGTGCTCTTTGTAGTCCATACCAAAAATAAAGCACATTTATTTATATATATATGAGAAAAAACACATGCCCCTACGTGGTTGTAGCACTCCAAAAAACCACCCAGTGGGTATGTACAAAAGTACTCCAGCACACAAGACCTAGCTATTTAAAATGTCATATTTATTATTGCATAATACAGCACATTACAAAAACAGGGGTGAAATCATTATCATTCATCCCTGTGACAGACGTAAGGTTGCACAAAGCACTCACCCCACGGGTGAAAGAAAGTCACGCATTCCGCCTGAATGCTCACGCTTCCTCAGACCTTTAAAATCCAAATGCGTCATTCACATCAAAGAGTTTAAAACGAAGGGCAATTACAGAGCGTCCCCCCTCATAGCCTCATCACGTGCAAAACGGTCACGCTTCGTGAAGGAAGGTAAAACCTGTCAAATATAATGACCTCCATATTGGAATGGTCATAAACCTATGAGTGAGGTGTAGTGATTGGGAAAATGCGTAAATATATTGTGCAAAAACTTCACTTTACACTGTAAATGGCTAACGTGATGATAACTCGATTGTAGAGACGCTCGAAATTGCCCATTTCAAAAAGTTGTCATTAAATTACAATCGATGTGTAACATATATGCACTAGTGTGCCTATTTATCGTACAATGACTAAATGCAGCACAGGTGGCCGCTATTAGCCATGCACCCCCTCAAAGGTCAAGTGCTTCCAAACCTGGAGCAGCGAGCAGACAAAAGCAGCCAAATTGTCAGTGGGCAAGTGCCCCATTGCTGCAAAACATCCCTATGGTGTATAATGTGTCAGAGGGTGAGTACCCTATATTCAGATTAATACTCCAATCAGTGATGTCATCAATGACATTTGTGATGTCATCTTTGATCTCGTGGGTGTTAGTCTTAGCAGTGCACAGTGGTAGCGCGAGTTATGGTTGCTTAGTTTACCATAACTGGTGAATTTCAGGGGTTTTTCAGTTGTAGTTGCCTAATGCACAATCACACACCATTACATACATCTTTATCATATTACTCACACACTCATGCACACAGCACACATACATTAAGAACACCCCAACCCAAACCTTCTTTATTCTTTTCAACAGACCCTAAAAAATGTCTACCAAAAATCAAGTCCGTAGAAAGCAACGGAGAAGCCGAGCAAATGAAAATAGAAGTGTCCAAAACAAGCATCCATCTCTAGCAGAATTTGTAAAAAAAGTTAAAACAAAACAGCTAATACAGTCATTTAGCGAAACAAAACAAGCTTCAAGTACAGAAACTTTGCCTCCTCTATCAAAATGTAAAACAAACCACAAAACAATTAACAAAAAATCAGCTACCACTACAGATGAAACTGCTCCTATAAATCTTGATATAGTGCAAACTAAGCATACCAAAAAAAGTATTTTAGCAAAAATGTTCCGTCACAGAGTCCTGCAAAATCTTATAAAAACAGGAGAGAAATCAAACTCAACCCTAAAAACCTATCGTAGGAAATTAATCTTAGAAGTGTTGATAGACAGTGCAATCCTTCTCAAAAGAAACGTATTTATTTTAGTGTTAAACAAAATGAACCACAAACAAAACTAATGACTAAATTACAAAAAAGACTTCTCAATAAACGAAATGTCAACAGAAATAACTTCTTAAGTATCTGTGGAGGTGAATGGAGTCACACTACGAGCACAGAACGATACTTTAATGAGGAAGCATACAAACAAAAGCAAATAAATATAATTGCCATACATAGCAGTGGACGAGGTTATGAAAACGTTAATAATACCATAATGGAACAAGAAATCATACTTACAAAAATATCCCCAGAAAACTTAAAATTACCTCTCCATTCAACTGAATCAGAACGTCTAGTATACAAATGGCCATGCACGTCAATGTGTAACATTCCCAAAGAATCTTTCAAGTCTTTACGCCAATTCCTCAATCAATATGTGAAAGGCAAAGACAAAATGAAAATTAAACTACTGCAAAATATGGATACCTGTCCAGTGCGCAAGTACACAGGACTACAAGGACATTCATTGGCCTGCATTTCAGGACCTACTTGCAAAACCACCTTCCATTATATCAAAATGATATCAACACATCATTCAACTGTAAGAAATCTAGTCTATAAACTGTACTATTCTAAAAGCCCTGCTTTTGCAATAGCCAATTTAAATAACATTCTTCTACATGGTACAGCAAAATACCTACTTGAAGAAATCGACTATATCCAGAAAAAATATTTTGCACGTGAAAACCACTTACAGAATGGAATAGCTTTACAGCAAATTAGCAACAATTCTATGCATGGCAACCTTTTACTACACACATACAAAAAAGAAATACTGACATTTAAAAGTACATCTGCTGAAATACAAAACCATGTGTGTGTATGTTGCCGTAGAACTTTCTATAAAAGTAACACAAAAACTGTAGACCCAACATATAACATAGGAAACAATGAAGATTCTAAATGGTTTGAATTAGCTCTCTACCTTATAGCAGAAAACAAATACAAAATAACTGACCCCTTAATACTTTGCAGTTACTGCACTACAAAACTTGACAACAACCAAACTCCTTCACGTGCTATCACAAATAATTTGGAATTATTTCCACTATCAAAACCCCTACAACAACTCAATTTATATGAGAGCATCATAATTCAAACAGTGCACCCCTTTCAAGCAATAATACGCCTTCAACCAAAAACAGCAAAATTACCTCCCACTGAAATAGTGAAAGGTATTCGTGGAAAAGTAGTGTATTTACCATTCGATCTAAAAGAAAATGTGCACACTCTAGGAGTGCAACGTCCAATGGAGCAATCTTTAATTATCTTAGTAAATGGTGTACCTACAAAAGACAAAAAAAAAATGGCAACAACTGGTAGATTTACAAAAAGTTAGACAAGCTTTGCAATATCTAAAAGACAATAATGAATAATGCAAAGACATTAATATTGAAGAAAACTTGAAGGATACCACTGAAATAATTCAAGAGACACAAGAAGCTGGTCAGTTTGAGCTCCTAGATCCTGCTACAATATCCAATACTTTAAACCATTATACAATTCACCCATTGCATTCTAATGACACCGTAGAAGATGCACTAGAAACATACCAAATGTGTCAAACAAAAGGATCACCAATCAGCATATAGGAAAAAAGTATAGAAGCACATTCTTTTCCTCTACTTTTTCCTACTGGCAAAGGAGGAAGGTACGATGATAGACCTATTCAAATAACAGCATCAGAATATCGCTCATTACGGATGTATTCTGAAGATCCCAGATGTAGACAAAATGTGGAATACATACTCCACCTACTCTTTGAAAGTGAACTAGCAACTTTATGTTACGGAGTTGCACACACATTAAAATCAGGATCCCACTTTCAAAATATGTCAGCTACACAATTATTACAAAAAGTGCAACAAAAAGATGAGGTTTTACAATCAAATATTACAAATCTATTAGCAAACATGCCTGGTACTACAGAATACTGCTTTCAACGTCACAGAGATGTACGTTGTATGATAAGAAACATTGGCCCCCACACTTGGTTTGTTACATTAAGTTGTGCAGAATATGCATGGGAAGATTTACATGATTTCCTATGCATATCAAACAAAAACAAAACAAACATAGATATATTAACACCTGGAGAACTTTGTTCTCTAGATCCTGTTAATGTTTCAAGATTTTTTCACCATCGCTTCATTGCTATGCTACACTTTATTTGTAATAAAACTGCTCCTCGCCTTGGAGAAGTGCAACACTTCTTTTGGAGAAAAGAATACCACGCCAGAGCAGCACCACATATCCACATGCTTTTTATGGATTAAAGATGCTCCTAAATTTGGTCAAGACAGTGACGCCACTGTTTTACAGTTTATTGAAAAATATGTCACTTGTCAAATTCCATCAGAAGCAACAAATAGTGATCTCCAAGCACAGATTTTACAATTTCAAAGACACAAATGTGGCAAATATTGTCATCGCAAATACAAAAACAAAGGGAAATACTACACCAAATGCCGTTTTGGTTTCCCTAGACTGGTTACAAAAACAGGTCAAGTGAACAGCTTCATGTCTTCAGTTAGACATAGCGTTAAAGGCAAATCACCTAAAAATACATATTACATAAAAAGAACAGAAGAGGAAAAATATATCAATGATTACAATGCAATCATTGCCCACTTATGGAATGCAAACATAGATGTGCAGTACATTGCAGACAATTCCACTGCAGTTGCACGATATGTCACAGCCTACTTAACAAAAGCAGAAAAAACAGAGCTACAAGACCTCTGGAATGACCTGTCATCAGACAAAACACTGTCTTAAAAATTATACAGCGTGGGCGTAAAAATGCTCTCGCATAAAGAATGTGGCACCTATGAAGCAGCAGATCATTTAACTGGTACTGCTTTGTATGGAAAATCTGAAAATATAGTATGGCTAAGTCTTGGTCCTGCTAAATCTAGAAAAAGAGTTCTAAAATCATACGAAGATATAGAAACAATAGCCAAACATGATCCCAACAGCCAAGACATTTTAAAAAACAATTTGCTGGACATATACTACCCAAACAGAAGTACCACTTTGGAAACCATGTGTCTATACCACATAGCCCAAAACTTCACATACAAAAATAATATAAAACCTGATGAAAAAAACGGTAGATACAGAGTGACAAATTGTGACGGCAGCTTAGTAAAACTCACCAAACCCAATTTAATTAATCATATCAAATTGTCATTAAAGACTCCTCAACATAATGAACTGTATTACATGTCCCTGCTACAACTCATTAAACCATGGAGAAAAGAAGAAGAAATACTAGATAACTATGACTCCTATGAAGACGCTTTCAAAGCAAATGAAAGCACTATAACTGATGTAAACTTTACACAGTACAAAACAATGTTGCACAATGAACAGCAACATGGAGAACTGCAGGGCCAACTAGATAAGGACACTCCTGACACTAGTCAACCTTCTGTAACAGGAAGCCAAGAACCACTGGGAGAGCCACTAATAACAAATGAGGCAGAATTAGCTATGACAGAAGTAGAAAACACCATGTGTCAGTATGAAGATAAAGAAGACTTAGCCATACTACAATAAAAACTAAACAATGAACAACGTAGCATTTTTGAAGAAGTAACAAAAGACATTTCACATGCTGTACAACATGAAAACAAAGAATGCACCTGCCAAAATTACAAACCTATACTACTGTACGTCAGTGGTGAAGCTGGTTCTGGCAAAACATTCTTAATCAAAATCATCAGTAAATTCCTTCAACAATTGACAAACAACAAACTGTCAGCTGTTGTCACTGCTCCCACAGGTTTAGCTGCCTACAACATAGGCGGTGTCACTTTACACCGATTACTACTCCTGCCAGTAGAACACCAAAACAAATTATACTATTACAAACTTTCTTCAGAAGCTGCAATGGAACTACGCAGAGTATTAAAACAAATGAAAATGCTACTAATAGAAGAAGTGAGCATGGTCTCCGACCTAATGTTGGCCTTGATTCACCTCAGATTACAAGAAGTACTCAAAACAAACTACTAAGAGCTATTTGGAGGAAAACACATTATTGTTTTCGGAGATCTTCTTCAATTGACACCAGTGAAAGGTGAGCCTATTTTTAAAACCTTAGGACACAAACTCTGCGGTAAAACTGTTGGCAGCATTGGAAATGTCAACCTTTGGCAACATTTCCAGTACAGAGAATTAACAGAAAATATGCGGCAATCTGCAGATCTCACTTATGCCAACATCTTAAAAAATATTAGAGTTGGTATATTATCTCAAAAAGCCCAAACAATATTGAAAACCTGGCACATTCATGCATTTTATGGCCATAATGCATTTGCTACGGATGTTATGGAACAATTAGCCCACAAAAATGTCAATTGTATGGCCTTAATACCAACTCTTGCAAGCTGTTTCAAATTCAATGAAACAATGTTAAAAAAAGAAATGCAACCAATAATTGAAATTAGCGCCACAGACAAACTAGACATACATGGTATGACACTACCCATGTGTGAACAAACCACAACAAGACTAAATAGTTTTGAAAATTCAATCTCCAACACATAATAACAAACAAACAACAAAATATTAAAAGTATCCTTAAATTGCAGAGTAGTGCTTAAACGTAACCTTGACGTGGATCAAGGACTAGTTAATGGAGTACTGGGTACAGTTGTTGGCTTTCAAACATACCCACGTGACAACAACATTCAGTTTGTCAATATTCTCTTTGACAAACTTTCAGAAGTGAAAAGGATAGGACGCCCAACAGCTCGATTCCTTCTCTTCAAAGACATGTATGTACGAAGAGAACAATTTTCTCTAACTCTTGCATACACAGTCACCATTCATAAATTACAAGATCCTACCCTAGACAAAGCATTGATAGACATTGGTAACACAGTCTTTAAAGAAGTCATGAGCTACGTAGCACTATCACGCTTACGTACACTTGACGGTCTATTTCTAATCAACTTTGATGCAAGTAAAGTAAACGCTGATATTCCTTGCATTTCAGAAAACAATAGACTTTGTTCACTATACACCCCCATCTAAAAACAAATCCTATTCCACAAAAAGTAAAATGTTCTAAAAGAAAACTAAATCAAACAGAAATGCAATAGGATATCACTGCAAATCCTCCAAAGAGATTAAAAGAAACTAATACTTCAGCAAGTACCACAATCAAAAAAAGATCCTATTAGGGAAAGTAAACCAGGTACTTTTTCAAAGAAGGAAGACAAACTCCAAAAAAAGCACTCAGATACAAACTACCTGGTCCATTTAAACTTTCAAATGTAAATGGTGTAAGTTGCTACGCAAATGTAGCAATTAATATTCTATTTCAATTACCACCAATTGTTGACAACATTTACTTACACAATGCAGACCAATTGTGTTTGCAAATGCTAGTACTTCATAGAAACGCAACAAACTATCCTGACAACATGTATAGTGTTTATGAATAAGACACTAATTGGACTACTGTGCTGGAATGGTGAAATTCACTATAAACTCACAGATGAATTTCTAATGTACTTACTACAAGTACTGGAAAACAAAAACATACCTATAAATGAAATCTTCCAGATTTCATACATGTGGAAACATACATGCACTCTGTGCAACAATGTGACACAAGAACAAATCCCCAATGAGCGCTTTGTGTATGTATCAATACCTAATTGTGAATCCGTTCCATTTCAGCAACTTGTACAAAATGCAAACCATGGTAGATTATGTACTACCTGCAATTTAGATAATCGCTCCACTTTACTAATACAAACACATAGTAAATACGTAATACTAATGTTTCTACGTTACAATGCAGATGGTACCAAAAACAACTGCAAGCTGACTGGATTCACACATGGTCAAGTATCACTTAGTAAAGAAATCCTTCACAACAATAGGTATAATCTACCACACAGATCCACAACCAATGCAGGTCACTATACTGCATATATAAAAATGTGAATGTAATGATAGTACCATTACTCTAAAGCAGAGATTACCTGCAAATCTTACAAACGCTTATTTAATCTTCTTAAAACCAAAATGTATTAACTAAACTGTACTTAAATATTAACTAAACTTTTATTAGAAAACTATAAACTGTCACAATATTCCAAAAGCTATCTAACTGCCCCAAGATTCTACAACAACTAAACAGATAAATGAATACCACTAAATTATATAAAAAAAATAAACAGTTAGAATACGCCAACTGGTATCTAACTACCCCAAGATTTTCAATAGCCAAACAGATAACTCAATACCACTACATTATAACAAAAAATAGACAGAATACGCCAAATGGTATCTAACTACCCCAACATTTTACAATATCCAAACAGATAAATTAATACCACTTCATTATAACAAATAATAGACTATGTCAGCAGGTATCTAACTGCTACAAAAATCTGCAACAAGCCAATATACATAGCATATTAGACAGAAACAACAAGTGAACACTGAAAACAAACAAACAAATAGACTGCAGCAGAACAAAAAGTTTTAATCCAAAATAGATTTTTTTTCTCCTACAGACCCAATGATTTTAGCAGCAAACACAGAAACTGAGCAAATTGCAAAGTACATTGGTTTGTAATCTACTAAATATGAGGGTAAAAAAAAATATATTTTGATTATTCAATGTTATAAGTTGTTACAAAATACCAATACTAACATGATCTTTTCTTTTATCACAGAAATAAACAAGAGATACATGTACTCCAGTTACTAAACCAAACAGTAAGTATATTATATTAAGTACAACCATCACAGCAAATCACACCCATAGTGACTTATAACTTTGCTGCCTATAAATTTGATCTTTCCATGCACCCAAGACTATAGACCCTGCCCACAACCACCACAGCATATCACGCCCATAGTGGCTTATAATTTCGTTGCTTATAAATTTGTTCTTGGATCCTAAAGTTATAAGCCACTATGGGTGTGATATGCTGCGGTGCCCATCTGGCCATGCTCCCAAGAGTCTATGCCCTAGCCACAACCATTGCAGCATATCACACCCATAGAATCAAACATTTCAACTATGCCATATGGACACTTTTAATGTCCGCGGACATCATGAGTGTCCTTAGAACAGTTTAAACTTGCCTACGAACAGTACGAACAGACATAGCGTCCTCAGGACACCCTCATTTTGTTTATTTACGAACATCCCAGGACACATAATGTGTTCTAAGAACACGTTGAACATGCTTGCGAACATGTGTTCTTAGAACAATTTGAAATTGCTTGCATTTTCATACCGTCCTTAGGACACCCCCATTTTATTTATTGATGAACATCCCAGGACACATGATGTGTTCTTAGAACAGATTCAACTTGCCTGCGAACAAAACAAACAGGCTTACCGTCCTGAGAACACACCCATTTTGTTTATTTTCAAACATTTCAGGACACTGCCAGTCTTCTTAGAACACTTTTAGCTTGCTTTCGAACAATACGGACAGGCGTAGTGTCCTCAGAACACCCCCATTTCATTTATTTAGAACATTTTAGAACATCCGCGTTGTCTGCAGACAAAGCGAACACAACAGCATGGTCTACCACCTAAATAAATTAAACATTTAACCCATCTCTTACTCCCCCAACCTCCCCAAACACTTTCACACAAAAACACACTGTACTAAATAGTATTTTTCAACAAAGTTTCACCGCGCTGTCTGCGGACGTCCGTGAATCCAAGATGGCGAGCATTCCAGAAAATCAGACGCGCTTCACGCTCTTCACTGTCCAATCAACAAACACGTTGTATGTCAGCGGACATGACGCAAGCCGATTGGCCAATCAGGACACTGTCCGCGGAGCGAACAGGGGAGTGTGTCCGCGGACCGAACATAGATATCACTAATTTTTTTTACCTTTTTTTGCTTATTTTATAAAAAACTACAGGACGGATTTTCACCAAATTTGCAAAAGCACACTTTCGGGACCAAGCCGCTGCTCCTGGTCCAAATTTGGTGAAAATCCGTCCAGCGGTTTGGGCTGTAGACGTGAGCAAAGTTGTTTCCCCATTCAGTCTATGGGAAAAAAAGAAGTTTTGGGACCCCCATTATAACTTTGCCCCCCCTGAACCAAACCTCACCAAACAATTCAGAGTGACCCATATATTTTTTTTGCAAAGTTTGGTGAGGATTCGTCCAGGGAGAGCGAAGTTATAAGCCACCCAGAAAGGGCTCTTCCTATCGAAACAGCAACTTAACCATAACTACACAGCCACTACCGTGGCTGTGTAATATACTACCAAAATACATGATTAAAGGATGCATACAATTTATTATAGCATGTAATAATTATAAAATCGGTCCCCCAGAAATATACATGTGAATAGTCTTAAAGTAATACATTTGTTAAATGCATGTTCTTGGGAGCTACACACAAGCACATTTCACGATAAGGCTTCTCGAGGCTTCAAAAGCAAGGAACAACCCCATACTCATACAAGAAGTGATTTAAATTCCAAATCTCATGAGATACCTCCTAAATCGAATTCTATATGAAAGGGTAACGTTGGTACTCCCTTAGGTAGTCCTAAAACAGTTTTAAAAAGCTTTCTCCATTAACACAAGCTTGGTCGCAGCACAATACCACCACAGTTCGAAGCCATCTAGTGCTGCTTGTCAGACCGGCATTTTACAGATTTAAGAGATGGAGTAAATGCAGCATTTCACTGCAATTTAGTAAAATGTACTATTTCACTGCTAGACTGCGCCAATGTTAATACTGATTTCTCTAGATAATGTCAAATTTGCAATTAGTCATGAATCTGATACCAAGGCAATCGTATATGGTACTTGCTCAATTTCGACTTCGATTATCATTGATAATTTGGGATGCTTTTTGCCAAAAAAAAGAAATAGGATTGGTTTTGTTTGGTTAATGTTAAGGCCACATCTTTTGCTTTTAGAAACAAATCATGGAAATAAGTAGGTTGTTTACTTTGGCAAGCCAGAGTTCAGCAAGACGATTTACATGTTACTACAATCCTGTGAAAGCAACTCACTTCGAGGTAAACATAGTCAGAGACTTACCAAATCGTCATAGATGGTTTTCCCCTTCCTTGGTTGATCTGAGAACAAGCAAAAGGAAGGCTGAACACAACTGGCGTAAAGATAATTCTATGACCAATCTACTGGATTGGAAGCGTAAGGAAAAGCAGTATAAACTAGCAATTCTTGAGGCTAAAAAAACTCACTATAATAATCAAATTAGTTCCGCAGGGGACCAGTCCAAGGAACTTTTCCGCCTTTTTAGATCTTGGGAAAAACCTACCGCCTGTGCCTCCTCCATTAACCCACTGTTGAGGACTGCAATCGAGTACAGAAAGCATTTGCGGACAAATTATGCAAAGCCCGGGATAAAATTAAACAGGAAACCCTGACCTCTTCACTCCTTACAGTCAGGTCTGTATCGTTACCTAATCAGACGTTATCATCTGACACAAAATTGACTGATATGAAACAAGACCTCATGTCTAACACTGCCACTAAAACAGATTCTGCCTCTGGCTTTATTTTTAAGGAAACCACTGTAGAGGAAATGATAAATATACTGAAATCTATGCATCCTACCAGTTGCCCTGGTGAACTTCTCCCAACCAAAATTATTTTGGAGCACAAAGAGCAGTTTGCGCCTTTTCTATGTAGATTCGCAAATGCCTCCTTTCGGTTGGGCAAAATTTCCCAGCCGATGAAAAATGTTGCGGTTTCACCACTATTAAAAAAAGTTGGATTAGATCCTTCTGATGCTGCAAACCTCAGGCCAATCACAAATACGTTGTTTTTACTAAAACTCATAGATAAGATAGCAACCATCCAACTGCAGGACCATGTACTAACGGCTGATATACTTCACACAAAGCAGTCTGGTTTTAGAAGTTATCATGGCACTGAGAGTGCCCTTTTAGATCTACAGACCTTTATGCTGTCTAAGCTGAAAGAAAGCAGGTCAGGGCTGCTGATGCTGCTGGACTTATCAACAGCTTTCGATCTGCTTGATCACAACATCCTTCTTGACAGAATGCAGTCGGTCGGGCGCCTCTCTGCAAATGCCATAGCTTGGTTGAGATCTTTTTTAGAGGGTCGACAATCTCAGGTATACTGGGGGGACTGTGCCTCTGAACCTCAAATATTGACTTGTGGAGTCCCACAGGGGGCATGTCTCTCCCCTCTATTGTTTAACATCTATATCCTCCCCCTCTGCTATGATTTAGAACTTTTTCAAATTTTCTTCTGCAACTATGCAATGATTTTCAATTGGTCCTTGGCATCACTGGCAATCATGATACTGACCAACATTTGGTGGACATGCTGTATCAACTAATAAAAAAGTGGATGTCTACCAATTGGCTCTGCCTAAATGCATCAAAAACTGAGCTTATGCTCTTTGGACCCACCCAGGCATTAACTAAACTGGACCAGGCGTACTCAGGCTTCAGGATTGATGGCAGTGACATAAAAGTTGTGCAGAAAGTTAAAATGCTAGGTACTTACATGGATAGCAGCTTAGATTGTGATGCTCACATTACAGCTATCTCAAGGAGCACAAATTACCATCTTAAAGTGCTCAGACAGGTTGCCCCACTTGTCTCTATCGAAAACCGCACTAAACTTGTGAGAGCTGTCATCCTACCACGTGTGGATTACTGTAACACGCTTCTATGTGGGGCAAGTAAAGCTGATCTCCATGAACTTCAAAAAGTACAAAACAAAGCCACCCGCATCATCTTTCAGATGAAAAACTCTGAATCAATCACTGCTGCCAGAATAAAATTACACTGGCTCCCTGTAGAGGCCCGCATTCGGTTTAAGATACTTACCATTTGCCATAAATGTATTTATGGGTCTGCACCTAGCTACGTGAAAGATGTTATAAATATCAACCTACAAGAAGACTCAGATCAGCTGAAGATCTCCTATTAGCCCACCACCACGTGAAACGAGCCCGCGGGCTTGGCAGAGAGTTTCATATCCAAGGCGCCAAGGCCTGGAATGCCTTGCCAGCTACCCTGTGTAAAACCGGGGACTTGCTCGTGTTTCGGAAACTTTTGAAGACTCACCTCTTCTATTAGTACACTTCCCTTACTGGTGGCCGCCAACTTCTGTCTCTCGGCGCCTGGATGCCTACGGGCTTTGGCGCGGTATAAGAAAAATAACAAATAACATAACATAACAAACAGCCAGGTTAGGTTTAGCTTAATTGGTGAAATAACAATTGGCATCCCTCAGAAGGGGTTGATGAATGGGTGTCTACTAGCCACCATCCCTTTAATTTGTTTTTAATTATTTATACAGTTGGTTGCTTAATGTGAATGAAGACCCAAGGAATTTAAGGTAGTTGGTTAATTCACCAGTTTAGAGATCTATTGTGTGAGCAAGGGACTGGGAATGAATCAGTCTAGCCAGTGGCATTCAGGGAGAGCAATGAAAGTCTGAGATATTCCTTCCCCACCACTCATACCTTTCATTCCCCCTTTCCCGCTAACCCTGCCTCAATTCTGTGCCAGATGGGAGACACTATGACTCTCCGCCACAGTGTCATCAAGAAGATCTTGCTCAGATTTTAAGTCTGACATAGATGTCTAGTAGTAAATGTAATTTGATAGTCAGAGAAGTTCCGCAGATTCATACCTCTTTGTTTCAGTGGAAGCTGCATTTTCCATAGATCTAGCCTCGGAGGCTTGACGTCCCATAGGAACTATTGGATGATAGTGTTAATTCTTTTAAATTCCTCTGGGTGTCTTGATGGGGAGCATCAAGAGGATGCAGTTTACTCTTGGCGCCATGTTCATGTTGAAACAGTTAATTTTGACCCACAGCGATAGTTTCAGGAGTGCCCATCTATCCAAGTCACATTTAAGTTTTGGGAACTATTTGGTCGAAGTTCATCTTTGGCAGTCTCATCACCTCTGCTACAATCCAGATTCCTAGGTATTTCGTTTTTCCAGGGCACCAATTAAAGTTAGAAATGTCTATATGTGGACTTGCATGTGTGTTGTTAATTGGAAGAATCTCCGATTTGGTCCAGTTCACCTTGTAACCAGATACTTCAGAGAAGCGCTGGATATCATTATTGTTGCTTAAGTGGGCCTTTCTTGTGGGAGCACATATAAGAAGAATGGTTCTGCTAGGTGCTCAGTGTGTTATGTTTGGTGAGATCGGGCAGTGCACTAATGAATTCTTGTGCATCTTTCCTTTAATAGTGTATATATATCCATACTCCATTAGTAGATCACATATGTTAGAACTTTAGTGGTCCTGTACATTGAATGCACGTTATGAAATGAGCGTGTTTGTTGTGACCAATAATAGGTCCTACCACATATTTATTGTATTTTGGGTAGAATTTTTAGAAGTGAAATGTTGGATGTATGGAGCTGAATGTGGATGAATGAGTGAATGATCCATTGTCACTTGTATTAATTGTTATGTTCTTAATGGGTTGTTCTCTTGCAGTGGAACTAAGAGTTTAAGTGCTGATTAAGTCATGATTAATGCATTTGCACAAATGATGTATCAAGTTTAATAAAATGTTTTTGATACTTTATTTAAAAAAACGAAATCTCTCTGGACAATCTTTTCTGTAGAAATGTGCTACGTTAATACCCTAGTCCAGAGTGCAGGGTGTTCTGTGCCTTTCAGTGGTTCAGTCATCTGCCTAGAGCCACATTTCGTTTATACATACATCTTCTCCAATTCCGTGAATATCATCAGTTGATCTTGGCATCACAGATAAAGACTCCATCGCCAAAATGTTGCAAGGAAAGAGGGCATCCTTGCCCAGTACCCCTGTTTAGCCTAAAAGATTCAGAAATTAGGCCATTTGTGAGTAGACTGGTTTGGGTGTTCGTATATAAAAGCCTCACCCACCTTCTAAAGTTTTGTCCGAATCCCCTTTCCTCCAAACATTCAAATAGGAAGGGCCATTCAACTCAATCAAAGGCTTTCCCTGCACCAAGAGAGACCACTGCAAGCAATGCATATCTTTTTACTTCCACTATCAGTAGGCAAAAGTAGCCACCTCATATTATCTGCCACTGATCTTCCTGTCACAAAGCCCACTTGGCTATCATAATCTACTTGTGATGGCACAACAGGCTCTAATCTTTAGGCCAATATCGTTGCACAGAAGCTTGCAATCTGTGTTGTTCAGACTAATTGGTCTGTAATTCGCACATCTGGTTGGGGACTTCTCTTTCTTTGTCAGAACAGTCACCAAGGCATGCCGCAAAGTATCCAGTGGCAATCATGTTTCAAATGATGAGGTACATACTTCACAGAGCAGTTAAGATCCAATACAATTCAACTGGTAGAGCATCGACACCAGGCATTTTGCCTACATAAAGTATTCAGACTGCTAGGCGAAAATCTTCCAATGCTATAGTCAAAATCTAATGGATGATTTGCATTGACACAACACATGATGCTACTTCAATCCCTGGGCTTAAACAAATGGGACCTCTACGTGGCCAACTGCAGCAAATCAAAAACCTGTGAATCTTCATGGATTGCACATTCACTTGAAAACCATTGAAAGAAGTTGCTTTTGCCAACTCCATACTATCCATAGCATCATGCTATATGTGACCATTCTGACCAAACCAAGGCAGTCAACACGCTGCTACTATACAAGATTAGGCTAAACATCAACAGCCTCTATCTGGGATCCCAGAATACTTACTAACCTGACTATTATGATTCCAACAATCAAACTACTCCCATGACTGCAAAGATGGGAACACATAATCCTGTCTTCAGGAAATCCCATTATACGTGGCTATGTATTAGAATGCTGCTGAAATACTGGCGAGGCACCAGTTAACATTAGAGCAAATAAAAGCATGCCAGAGTTATCTTAAACAAAAGTATCCTTGATGCAAAGGCCCACTGGATGCAACCCAGTTCAACTGCTTTGGACATTGAACAACACAATCATCATCACAGACCTGGACAAAAAGATCTTCCAAAAAAAGGAATGTCTGGGAAGCCAGCCACTCATAGCAGGCCGAATTCGAGAAGCGACACATGTGGGTTAAGCCCACCAACACTTTCAATATGCCTATACATACACATCAATCAAGAGGCTCTAGAGATGGTACTCTTTTGGGTGAGCTGTCTCTTCACTTGTCATGAATTGTGTGTCAGAACAGTATGAGTGCCAAATCCTGAAGGACAACAATTCAAAATGTTCCACTCATTGGTCAACAGCAGGCAAGCTATATAAATGTACCTCTCCATCACCTATCGCCTTACACAACAAACACAGATCAATTCCAACAATTCAGCTTTATGTCAAGCAGGGGAGTTGCTAGGTCTTGAAAAGACTCGGGGCTAAACTGATGTCGGAACTGTTGGGACTGGGGGCAAGCTAGTCTTTTGGCTGTAGCTCCTGAGATTCTATCCGGGGCTACAACCAAAAGATCAGGGGCTATAGCCCCCTTAGCCCCCCCCCTAGCAACGCCCCTGATGTCAAGTAATACAACATAACTCTTGACAGAGCATTACCAGAGATTCCCACGGCCCTTGCACACTACTCCAAAGCTACTGGCTACTGCAGTCTTGCAGTACTTTCATATACTTCCATATAACAGATCACAGCTTCTCCCCCTTCGGATAAACAAAAATACCCATCTGTTACCCAAAACCATTCTTGCACTCAGTTTAGTTTTTGGGTACTTGTAGCCTGCATCTAACACGTCTACCCTCTATGCCCCTAACACCCAAAACCCACACACTTTTTTTTAGCAAAAAAGTGCAAAACGTGTCAAAAGTGCTAAATGTGTTATGAAGGGCAAAGGTGTCTTATGAATTACTTTACAATACTTCTAATATGCACACAAAAAATACTTGCAGCTCCCCTTTTTTCACCAATGACTCCAACCTTTCCCTCACTCTTACAGTACCTATCACAAAGAGGCCCCCCAATGTTACTTCGTACAACACCCAGTTATATTAAATGATGATACATTACAGATGATATTGATGCATTCGAGAGCAGGTTGGGCATAACTTTAGGCAGACCAATAAATGAATGAGCAGATTACGTGAAAAGGTGTTGCTTTTCAGCCATGAATTTTAATATTTAATTACCACCAAATAATAGATTTTTAAATTGAGCCACTTTTAAATGGACAAATTGTGTCTTTAGTTGGCAAAGAAAGAATATAGTGTTAATTGTCGTTTAAAAAAAGGAAGAAAAAAACAACAGATCATTATTTTAAAAGTACATTTCAATTAAAGTTAATGGACAAGGTGGGTGATTTCATTTCCTGGTCATGCTTTCTTTAATTAGGTGCTGATATCTCATCCTGTATCGTTCACTCTATTTGCTAATCAATACATTTTCTGGGAATTAAGTACTCAAGCTAGGCTCCTTTCAGGGAACAATGTGGCATACTGTCAAATGGTGACATCAGTGCTTTGTTTTAGTTGTCTGGGATAGATTTTGGGTGGAATAATGATGGGATGGATATAGTTGAGCCTCACCACTATTTACACGATTTCATTGAGGCCGTGACCATACACATAAGAAAAATGTTGCCTTAAACTTATGACGAGTACTGCATGACTCCATTAACAATACAAGAGAACAGTCTGTATCATATTTTAGCTTTGTATCTTATTAATCCACCACTGAAAAACATTGGAGATTGAAAGGTGATATTCCTTTTAAGACCGGAGAAGGTCAATGCCCTCTGCATACTTACATTTTATACTGACAAAACGAAACATGGCAGATTTGCATCAATACAACGTGTCCAGACTCCTGAGGTCTCCCTTGCTACCCCTGTGGTCTCCCTTGCTATCCCTAAAAAATGTACACACATTTTTTTTGTTTTTTTAATTAAGGCTCCTGGGCTGTGTCCAGCAGCATGTCGCTTTTTGTTTCTGGGGCATCTGGTTTTCTGATAGCTATAGCTGGTAAAATAGCTTGGTGGGTTCAGCGTTTGCAATATGTGTGCGTGTGTGTGTGATCTGCATGTTGCAGGTTTGACTCCCGGCAAGGTCAACTCAGCCTTCATCCTGCTGCGTTTGATTAAAGAGTAACAACACAGGTTGGGTGGTATTCTATGTATACTTAAGCGTAAGTGCTATATAATAACACATCATTATCATTTGGCCTTGTACGTCTACTTGCATTGACAGCAATCTGGTAATATGGGCCTATATGCACTATTAGTACCCGGCGAGGGCGCAATCAGAATGAAAGAGCCATTCTTATTGGCCCTCGACGAGTCATTACCAGGTCGGGAATCCCTCTGTCGGGATTCCACGGCCTTTGTCCCCGGCGGGGCGCGTGGCAGCACCTCAGCCAATGAGGATGCTCAAAGCGGGGCCATCCCCGCTCCGAGCCTCCCCACGGCTGAGAGGCTACCTTCGCCCCCAGCCGGGGACAGAGGTAAAGCTTTTTTTTCCCTCCCCTTTCCTCCCTCCTCCCACCTCCCTGCCCTCCCCACTCCACTTACCTTCTATGCCTTGGTCCCCGGCGGGGGACGATGGCAGCCTCCTGCCGTGTGGAGACTCGGAGCGGGGCCATCCCCGCTCCGTGCCTCCACACGCAGGAGGCTTCCATCGTCCCCCGCCAGGGACCCAGGTACGTTTTTTTTCCCCCTTACCTTCCAGGTACGTTTTTTTTCCCCCTAACCCTCCCTTCAACACTTCCTGTTTCCACCGCGTCTGCTCCCGATGGCCACCATGGAAAGGGAAAACAGACTCCGTTTTCCCTTTCCCAGCGGCCATTTTCTTTGTCTTTTTTTTTTCTTCCTGAAAAGCTTTTAGTGCCCCGGTCACGCAGTTTTTGCAGGCCGGGCTACTAATAGCTATATGTCCCTCGCGGCGGGGACATTACCGACTCTGGTAATACCCCGGGGCCTTCGTTAAGGCCCTCAATTCGCTCAGGCCTATAACTATGGGCCCAGGGCATTACCTGAGTCGGTAATTAATGATATATATGGTGATCCGTTCTGGTATGAAATGTATATCACTTTACAGTGATATTGTACCCATATTTGTCATAGTGTACTTAGAAACAATGCTACGTGATGCCACTTCCTGTTTTTTCAATGGGTGAAATGTTGTCTTCCATCACTTCCCGTGATGACACTTCAGGGTGGGGTCAAATGAAATCACTTCATGTCATGTCATCAGAGGTCAAGGGTCATGTGATGTCACTTCTGCTACCCTTGGCATTTTGGTGAAATGACATCCCTGACAGATACATTCTTTTTACCATGACTTTGAAATACTTCTATTATTCCCAGATGCAATGGTAATGCTTGGCACCACCAATGGGGGAAGGTGCATTTCTGCATCCTCCCCAGTAATGTAACTAAGGCTCAGACTGTTGTCACTACTGCCTGCGATGTCACATAGTGAAGGTTAAGAAGACAGAGACCCCAAATGAACACTTCACATAACTGGTCACCTGCGCTTCAGCCATGTGGCAGATGAAACGATTATGTTCGGGCAGCAACAGTTAGATCTCAAACAGACCTTGCATGGACATGCTTACAATAAAATGAACACAAGCAAGATGGACTGCAAATAGGCCCATACCACTAAGAAGATAACAGGTCGGAATGGATGGCACGTTATCCAACCACTATTCACGTTCAGCGTTGCAGTGCTAAATCATTTCCTGAATAAAGAAGTGATGTATGCTTGCAAATAATTTGTGAACAGCCATCCTAATCAACTTGCGTCCGTTTTTATAAGTCGAATGTTGTCTGATGAATGGCCAGTAAAATTACTGTTGGTGGTTCACATCAACTACTAGAATTCAACCACCACTGGAGTACTAACAGCCACTGGGGGAAAAGCAACGGTCAGCGTTAGAAGGCATACAAGCAATAACACAGGACATACATCTTATCCTGGATTACATGTACCACACAGAATAAGATCAGGTCTGAGTACCTGCAATCCAAATAGTACATTTTCCTAAACCACTGCAGGCTTTCATACCAAACAACCATACGAACCAGTAATGTGGGCGTGGACGAATCAGGGACAAGCACGTGGCTAGAAGAGGATGGAGTATCAAAGTACATGACACATGAAGACCAACAGTGAACTTGGTCAGGTTAAACAAGCATTGACAAAGCCAACAGTTTTGGTTTTAGTTTTTAGCATGGCATAGCCATTTTCCAGACACGTGCATTGTAAGTCAGTTTCATTGATTTACAAAATATATCTGAGCCGTACAATTTATGTCATAGAGGTGGCACCTATGATTTAACACCCCCGTTTACAATAATCACACTCCTAAATGGTCAGTCAGGGAACAGGCTGTATATCATCTTAATATTCAAATTCATCAAAAGAGTAAACCAAAATGTGGCCCCCTACTCTTGTAAGACACCCACAATACTCCTCCCAAACAAGAACAGGCCACGCGGCTGCGATCGCATATTGCTTGCCTACATGCTTTCACTATTTTTCAGTGCACACAATCATCCATGTGTGTCAATCAAATCTATCTAACTTTTTCTAGACAACAATATACGAGGAGTATTCAAGTTAACGCCATGTGTCGGCTACGATGTCTTCAGAAGCTTCCATAAACAACTGGCAAATAAATGCACTTTATTTCTTTCTAACATCAAAGATGGGTGTTGGTGTCAGGCAAAAGATTCAAATCAACATTTAGTTGGAGTTTTTTCTGACACAATTGACAAGAACTGGCATCAGAGAAAATCAATATCAGACATCATACTCATTTACTTTCTCATGAATGAGATGCGCGTGGCAGATATTAAAAGGAATGCATATATGGTAGCAGTAATTTGTCATGTATATAGCGCGTTAATCCTATTAGTATGGCCTCAACGCACTTTTGGGCGTGAACGCCCTTAGGGGACTGGAGTCCAAATGTATGAACATTCTCAGAAGGAATATTATGTGTGTGTGCATTAGGCTGAGATAGGGAGTTAGATGGGTTGGCCAAGTCCCAGTAAGCTACCCATGATGGTCAGGTATGTGGATGGCTTCTGGTGGAGGTCGGGAGAGTGCGCAAATGCAAGAGACTACTCATGTGTCCAGCTAGACCGAATTTTTATCGTAGGTCATCGCTGCATTCTGGTGGCAGAGATGTTGTGCTTCATGTATTAGTGAGTTGCTGTGCCTGCAACTGGTGTCCACCGAAGTGGTGCTTGACTATGTACCTTGAGGCTCAGATTGGAGCTTTGCCTTTGGTGTGGCTGAGTGTTCTGAGTCGTTCTATCTGCTCCAAGAATTGCACTTTACCTTGTTCTGTAAACTGTGGAGACCGTGCCTATGTGCCATGAGGTAAGACAGAGTGAGGTTCTTCAGGTTGCTGCATGGAATAACCAGATTTTGAGGGATTTCCTGAAGGAGAGGTAGTCATCATTGTAGCAGATTTCCAGTGGAAGGAAGTTCCAGAGGGTGGGAGCTTGGACATAGAATGACGATCCTCCAGTTCTGGTGTAATTGAAAGAGGGGATCACAAGGAGGAGAACAGAGCCGATCTAAGGTTTCTGATCATTTGTTATAGTGTAAGCTTGTCTTGGAGGAACGCTGGCCAGGTCTTGTGGAGTGTGCAGTGTGTGGTGCTGGCCTCCAATCGGAAAATCTGAGGCCAGTGTAGTTCTCTAAGGGCCAGGGTGATGTGTTCTCGTGGTGAGACGGCAATGAGGAGTCTAGCTGCAGAGTTTTGGATTCGCTAGAGTTTTCTGAGCTGATAGGCAGGAGCAACCAGATAGACGGAGTTGGTGTAGTCTAAGCAAGAGAAGATGATAGCGTGACTAAGTGAGGGTAGGAGAGATAGAGGAACATTTGTCTGAGGAGGATTAGTTGGAAATGGCACGTTCTTTACACTAATTGATGTGAAGGTTGAGTGATAGATTTGAGTCCAAGGTGCATCCCAGGTTTTTAATAACAGTGGATGCTGTGGACAGGGCTTGGAAGGAGAGGGGCCCGGCGGTGGCTTGGGGAAAAAGATGTTTTACCACAGATTAGTATTTCATTGGCCATCATCCACAGGTCGATTTCAGAGAGACAGTAGCAAGGTAAGGGCAGGGGGGAGGCTGGTGACCTGGTAATCTTGAAAATGATCTGGGTGCCATTAGCATAGTTGTAACAGTTTAGGTTATGAAAGCGGATGAGTGTGGGAAGGGGGATAAGGTATATGAGGGGGGACAGAGAGGACCCTTTGGGCACAGGATGAGGGAGGGAGGAGAAGGGAGGGAGATGCATGATTTGAGAGTGGTTGGAGAGGAATGAGGAGATCCATCAGCCATCCAAATATACAATAGGGAATAGTGAAGTACAGGGTTAGATATCTGGTACACATATGAGGTTTGTATTATGTTGGTGCTACAGTTCTGAGTTTTTAAACAGGTCCTCTTAACCACTTTCTCCCTTGTAACTGTATGAGTTTTGAGGGATTCAATACACTTTGATGTGCAGTATACATTCCCTAAACCATAATGGTACTAGCTACCCAGAAGATGGAAACAGATGAAAACTGGTTTGAATACCTGTGCATATGAATTCAGTTCCTGACAAATGCCTATCAAATACCTATATATGAAAAAACTGATGGCTTTGTCAGTGCTTCTTTTTAACAGGCCTTGTAAGGAACACATATAAATAAAGTGGATGAAGGTGCACTTGGTTAAAATAGTTTTGTTACACCAGCAGCACATATACAACTGCAAATGAACCATTAACTCTCAGCAGACTGCTTGGAAATAAAAACTGACCAGCCAAGGTTTGATGTTACTGCTTGATAGAGATTTGCCAAAGAGATCTCGGGAGGATGTGATTTGGGCGGGGACATGCAGGCAGTGGGTGGGAATCGCTTTAGGGATTAACATGGTCATGGCCAATTAATAGATGGCTAACTAACTGTTAGAAAATATTTCTATTTTAGGCATCTTTCCCTATATATTCTACCCCAAATGTTTTGTTTTTCCTACAGATGTTCTGCAGGTTCTGATTTTGTTCTTAGTATGGAGGTGAAACATTTGTTTTGTTTCTTATTTTTGAGAGTTTTAGAACGTGTTTTAGGAGCAATGCAGTACAATGTGGAAATAATGCAGTTGTGAATGTGTTTGGGGTGTTGCTGCTTGTTGCTCCATCTGCGAGTACAGTAGATCTGGTTGCTTCTGGTCTTTCTAGTAGAGAGTTGATGTGTATTTCTTTCCATGGTCTGGTCATGGTTGATGATTCTTTTGAAGGACTTGTGAGGCGTGGTGTCTCTGTGAATAAAGTAAACAGGATAGATAAGTGATCCACCCACGGGAGGTGCACTCGGTTCCAGACAGTGAGTAGGTTTTTATTACATGAAATGCCATCCTGAGTTTGTCCAACTACGCGCGTGGAACCCTTGACTATCTGTTTGAGGTGTAATGCAGCAAATTAATTTGTTATAGGGTTGTCTTCTTATGTATGTCACATGTTGAAATCTCCAAGTATAGTCAGTAGCTGGCGATCGAAGGAAAGGATGGCAGCAGCATCAGTGAGTTAGTCAGCAACGTGGGGGGTGTAGGTGGGAGGTCTGCAGCATCTGTGGGAGAGATGAGGCAAGCCAGAGCAAGTGAGTTGCCGTATGGGACGGTGTCAATGGAGGGGGTTAAGCCTACAAAGGAGTTTCTGTCCACCAGGCCCATTCCACCTCTTCTCCTATTATTGCAATTAGCACAGATAATCTTGAAACCTGATGGCATACTCTGTGGATAGAATAAAGAAGATCAGAGAATGTGCACAGCTTTTGTTTTGTGTCCTTGTAGTTCTTATATGGAAAAAAAAATCAATCTGTGAGTGGGGTGCAAACCCAATGAAAGGTGCCTCCTGTAAAGAGCACTTGTAAATTGGACGAAAAAGAAGAACCTTGGCTGATCAGACAGCAGTGTGGGCTGCACACCCAAATCTCCACTTTAATGGTTTCCAATGTTTGTAATAGAACGGTACAGTGCTACAGCTCGAAAATAAGAACCAATATTAGTTTATTCACTAATATGGATAATCTTAGTTGGTCAATGGTTTATAACTTTGAAACAGATGCACATTAGGCCTTTGCCTTTTGGACAATACTTGTCCTTCATCAGGGCCTGTATAATCAGCAAGGTCAGTTCAATATTATCACATTAATAGACCCAGTATAGTTTATCATAACAGTAGAACAAAACAATAACAATTGGGAACATATTAAGTGTGCTTGTTGATACCATGCATTGTAGGTCACAAGTCTAGAGCAGTCAGTTTCACTTCTTATGCACCCGACGGCTTGCCTTGCGCATGCCATCACCACAAATTTCTATTGACCTCTTTGAGAAATTGAGCCACCGCCAAATTGGTAAAATGGATATTTGGAAGTAATTTCAGCATTTAGCAACTTGCAGTTAGTTTAATCACAAACACAAAAATGTATTCAGGCTTTGGGCCTCATCACGAGTTGGGCGGTACCGCTGGCGCTATTAGCGCCGGCATTAATAGCCCTACCGCCAAACCCCCCCGCGCTAATAGCGCGGATCATGTGTTTGGCGGAACAGGTATTGCCCATTCCCCACTGAGCCCATTCGGGAATTCCCCATTGGGCTCAATGGGGAATTTTTGCGCTCTTACCGTCGGCGGATTTCCTGCCCGCAGTAATAGCGCAAACATTTTGGCAGATTTCCCCCCAGCTCGTAGCTGGGGGGAAATCTGCCAAACCCGTGATTAACCAGCGGTAATAGCGCTACCGCCAGATTTAAGGGTTACAGCCAAACTCGTGATGAAGCACTTTATCTCTTCTCCATTACAGAACATCCTCTTTTTCAAAAGCACCGCCAGGTCAGCACACGTTTATTTTACATTTCATCAATCTTTGTATCTCAACAGAAACCAAGTAGCTAATATTTCTTTCTCATGCTTCTTCTTTTTTATTTTCCTTTCTTTCTCTTTTTCCTTCTCCCCCATATGTCATATGAATTGCTGATCGTTTGCTCTAACTTGTGAGCTGCAATCCATGGTATAAACATGCACACTTAATATGTGCCCAATTGTTATTGTTTTGTTCTACTATTATGATAAGCTATACTGGATGCATTGATGTAATAATATTGAACTGACCTAGATGATTATACAGGCCCTGACGAAGGACGTGTATTGTCCGAAATATATAGGCCCAATGTGCATCTGTTTCTAAATTATAAACAATTGATCGACTAAGATTATCCGTATTAGTGAATAAACTAATATTGGTGCTTATTTTTGAGTTGTACTACTGTACTTTTCTGTTACAAACATTGGAATAACTAAAGTGGACAATTGGGTGTGCAGCCCACACCGCTGGCTGATCAGCCAAGGTTCTTCTTTTTTGTCCATACTCTGTGGATAAGCATGGACTGATAATCTAAGAGCTCCATTGCTGTTATGAAGAGAACCTCTATCTGGTCTTCAGAAAGCAGGTCAAATGTGTCTGAGGAGTGCTTGAAACCAGTATGTGCATTGATCAGGAGGCCTCCTGTGTTTGTCATTCCTGGGTTGGTTCGGCTGCTTCAGCCAGTGCTGTTCAAGGTTGCTTTCATTCGTTTTTCAGGGCTCCACAATAAGGCTTTCAGATTAAAAGAGGCATACAAGGTTCTTGTAGGGCTCTGGCACATCTCTTAGTTCCTGCTGCATGTTTATTGTTGTTGTACAGGATGTCTAGTGATGAATGGAGTAACAGGTATTGCTTTTTTTGGGACCCATCTCGTGGTGTTGAATGGCTGTTGGGGCGAGGCAAGGCTCTTAGGTCATTGGTGAATCCTGTTTCACTGATTAATATTAGGTCACTGTGACATGGTTTAGCTGGAAGCTTCAGGAGATATCTGGAGATCAAAGCAGTCAAAAGTCGCTTGAGGTGAGGCACTGGAAAGTCTGTAGAGTCTTGATATACCTGATCGGAAGGGGTATTGAAGGCTGCTTCTATTGCTCTCCTTGTTGTTTCTTCCTTTCTGATTCTTCTATCTTTGCAGGTTCTAGGCATCTTTCGATTCTGTAGTTATGTTGAGGATCGGGAAGAAGGGGAAACCAGCCAAAGATAGTTGGGGGGATGATATTTATCTTTGGATGTTCCCCATACATGTGTGCGTGGTCAGTAAATTTAAGGATTTCCTTATCCCTCTGTGATGATGTTTAGTTGGGATATTTTGCAACTGCTCCAAGCATGTTATAGGCCAATTTGTTTGTAGACTATACAGATGGGATGTGTTTGTGTCTGGTACTCTATGTGTGAGGGGCCTAGTTTCAGTGAGATAGGACTGATTACGACAGAATATGTTTAATATGTGTGTTGATTTAACTTAGTGCTGGTTGTTCGGGCAGGCACGGTGGGTTCAAACAGTTATGTGGGGTTGAAATACCATGAGCTGCACAGTTATTAAGGGGATAGTACAGTGAGTTAAGGGTTGTAGGTGATAATCATGCAAATCATGTATATATTTTGGAATGTAGGCACAGCTAAAAGTAAACTAGTTATATACTAGGTATACAGGTAGCAGAAATTAGTCTGCAGTTATTATGGAGGCACACACACACATTCAACATCCTTAATAGATGGAGTTATGCAGTAGTTAGGCAGGTGTAGAAGTTAGTTAATATATCATGCAGATGTTATGAGCAAAGCACTATGAGAAAACGTCTGACAATTAAAAAGAGTGAATTGTAGCTATGTGTATGCTGTGAGCAACATGGTGTGAAGCAAAATTGTGATGATTAATTTAATGATTAGCAGTTTATGTGTTATGTATGCATGCAACAATATAGTTAGCTGTACAGATGTATTGGATGGTAAACATAGATTTAGTGTAGTCAATTGCTAGTCAAACAGTCAAAACCGATTAGTCAACATACTTAGCAGAATTGCAGATAAAACACAAGAGTCAGTGTACCTACGTGTTATGGGGTCAGCAGTAGGATGAACTATAAAGACGTATTGCTTGCTAAATAGATTAACTCTAGATAATTGCTAGGCTAAACACAGTCATTCAAGATTATAGTTGCAATTTCAGGAAAAACAGGATCAATCTAGCTATTTTATGGGGTCAGCAGTATAGTTAAGTATACAAATGTAGGAGATGCCAAAACGTCAAAACACAAAGATTAATTCTAGCTAATTGCTAGTGATGTGATTTAACACAATGGGTCAGTGAAACATTTCTATCAGGTTTCCAGGCAAAAATAAATCAATCTAGATATGTTTCATGGGGTCAGAAGTATAATTAGCTATACCAATTAAAATAGATGTGTAGGCCACCACAATGATTCAATAAAGCCCAATACTAGGTTTTGAGGGGCAGATATTACAAGCTAAACAGTTGTTGCATGCATCTCATATGATCACAATCCCAGTGACACAATCACACAATGGCAATAGCCGACATTGGTAAAGTCTCACATTAAAACGATCTTAATGGCAAAAACTGAAAATGGCACTAACTCAAAAAATATAGTGACCATAATTGATGGTGGCCGAGCATCTCATTAGCACATTCTCACATTTAAACAATCTTAGTGGTAAAGTCTAGCAGTGTGGGAGACTAGTAGCATTGCAAAGATACTCTTTTGGCACAAGACAATCTCAATGGCAGAGTATCATCAATTGATGTCCCTAACCTTGATGTAACTTTAGCCAGGGGTCAGGACCTGGTGCTGGGCAGAGCACCAGCAAAACAGGAAGCCCCCCTTAGCCTCTGCCCTTCGCTGGCTGCGCTGTCGTAATGTAGAAATATGACTGGAGGAAGGCTCACGTGACTTCCGGGGCTATTAGTTGCCTGGATTTCTTGAAATGATTGTGGGGAGTTGAGTGCAAAATGTCTCCTTGCAATAGTGAACTCTGTTGTTTCAAAGGATAATAACAACAGAGGGAAAAAACAATCAATCTGAAAGCACACAAAGGGTTTTTCTGAGGGCTTCAAGAAGGGAGGTATAATCGGAGTTAAGGTAAACACGAATCAAAAATACCTCAGACACTAAGACAGCTCCACAAACAAACACTACTCTCCACACAAAAGACAGTGATCTATTAGTAACAAGCTGGAGGCGAATCTACCACTTTTTGTAGAAAATGGGCATATTTCCTACACAGTCATTTCGTTGGCAGTAAATCCACCCAAGATTATAATTTGGCAGTGCAGGAAAGTGGTGGTAAAAGAAATACCACCACTTTTTTTCCCACACCACCAAACTTGCAATGAGACCCAAAACATGAGACGAGGAAGAAAATAACGGTAAGGAAAATTTAGAAACATTTTTTAGAGTACAGCTGGTTATGGAGTCAAACAATTTTAATGTCAGAAGGTCTACCATCATTGTATCCCATCCAAGCAAAGTGTGTCGCTTTTGTCCGAGCCTGCTTTTCATCACATGATATGTTGCATTAAGACCTTTCTTCAGTGTTCGCAGGATTTTAAGAGAAAACAAGTTTTCATATTAATGCCAGTAGCACCCGTTTCCCCTTCCTGATGGATGACACATAATGATGAAAAAACACCTGCTTAAAACACAAAAGCACAGGAAAAAGCATTTCTTTAACAAATAAAATAACAAATCACATGTAAACCAAAAGCCCTCTTGATTATTAAACATACCAGCAGTATTGAATTAATCAACTGTGAAAGACAGAAATTGAAAATGTAAATGCTGTTGCGATCTGCTGCTGAGGATTAGCATTTTGAATCTCTTTAGAGCCATACCACTGTACAGCGTCGCATATTCAAATCAGGGTATGCAATGTACAAAGTCCTATTGCTCCCAGTGGCATTTGGTGTCAAATTTTCCCAGTGTAGTTCCTGACTTCACTACTCTGTGAAGTTTTACGCCACTGTCCAAGATTGAAAAATGTTTTAATTTAACTTACATTTAAATGTTCCACTTCTTTCCTACTTTCCATCTAATACATATTCATGCTCATAACATACATTTTATACTCACACACACACACATAAAGTGTGCAGCCGTCGCCACACTATAGTTAAATTGAGTATTGCGTTTCATAGGAAACCCCAAAAATGTATTTCTAATAACGTTTGATTCATCTGATGGATTTGGCTCAAATTTTGCAAACAACATTGTACTCACGCCCCCTAAACATCCCCCGACTAAAAATGTTGGGAAATAGCTGTTAAAAAATTAAAAGGTTATTAAGAAAGTTATAAAAAATGCTGTTTCGCCCTTGTCCCCATTCATTTTCCCGTAGAGAAAAGACCAATGGTTGCTCAACCGCACAACCAAAACAATTGACTTGTTTTCCAAAAGTGGTCTGAGATTATTGCATCCAGTAGTTTTTCATATATCTGATAGAGAAGCGGGTGCCCCCATCTCCCAAAACTATAGGTATATTGCCACAGAGAGGGTTTTCGAAAATGAAAAGCCCGCATTTTTTTCTTTTGTTCGATGCAAGAGATAAGCATGGTTAGAAGATCACATATAAATAGGGATAATAGAAGATCACATATACATTGACAGTAGGGGAAGACATATCTATACTAGTATGACAGTAAGTGAGGTTGTAGTAGGTAGTGTGTCTTGAGCGGTAATGTTTAAAAAGAGGTTGAGTGAAATAGGAAATTGAGCTTTATGGCTGACATGGAAGACTAGATATCTGTGGTGTTTTTGATGTCAGAGGGAAGAGGGTGTGAGTGGACGAGGAAGGATGGAGAATAGGCGGGTGCCAGATTGAAGCATGCACAGAGGAGAGGACCAGGAGAAGGAAAGATTTGAGTCACAGAGTACCAGTCAGTGAATGGATTTGAAGACAAATATTATGAATGTATAGAGAGATCAAGTGGGCCTGGAAAGTCAACTGTCATAAAGATGGTAGAATTGGAGTGGGGGGTGTGTAGGAAATATACTTGAAGAGGGCAGTGAAATTTAGGATTTTTTCAAGGAAGGCAACAGAGTAGAGATGGAGTCATAGGAGGAGGTTGAGGCAGTTGTCAAAGTGAGTGAAAACCTGGTGGAGAGGAGAGATTTATTAGACTTATAGGTAAGGATGGGGGAATATCTTCTGGATGTTATACATGTTGATCATAGCAGAAGTCATTAAAGGGGTGGTGAGGTGTTGCAGTGCTATGTCACTGTTAAAGAGTACTCCATTTTTATGTGCCTGTGGAAAGATGCTAGGACAGACTGCATGCTTTTCTGCATGCTTTAAATAACATGCATATTTGAGGTGACAGTGCAAGGCCTGTCAGCATACTGCTAAATGTCCTCTACTTCCTGCAGTCTACTGCTGTGTATCAAGGTGCCATCTCTGCATGATATTGATTCACACTGACAAGCATAAAATAGATTCCCAGATTGATTTCTTTGCATTCTCACAACACATTGTTTTTGGCACAGGTACCATGTTGTCGCACTTATCTCTAAAACAACATATTTTCTACCCAGAATATTAGGCATGTGGACCTGCCATGGTAGCAATAAGGGTAATTAGTTAGTGGGAAGAGGCAGACAGAGGAAAAATACTTCTCTGCAAATCAAATAGGTGCATTAGTTGACAGTGCTTGCATTGGTGGCCTGGTTGGTGCCATCTGAATCTCACTATGTGTCACAAACAAAGTGCAGATAGGATGAGTTCCTTGTCGAATGCATGGATGAGCTCCCTGAATGCATGCAGGGATTATGGTGGCATGCACCATTATAGAGCTATCTCCATTTGTCACTCTGGCTCACTGCAGCTCGGGTTGTATTCAGTATTGGTGGTCTCAGATGTATCTCTCAGCATTCACTTGCAATAATGTGGGTCATATTTAAACCCACAATTAATCAAAACAGCCACCAGATAATGATCATTAAGGTTGTAGAATACATGAATATTGCAGTTAATTATGGATGAACAGTGTGGTACCGGAATAAAGACTGTGTCCAATTGCAGATTGTGAAAGCAGACTGTGATGAATCTGGCGACATTATCACTGCCTCTCCAGGGAAACTCTCTCCCCATATGGCCAGGGAAGGGCAGCTGGTACCTGATCCTGACCCTGGGGGTGCCTGTATCAGAGAGGGCTATATGGGGGGAGACATCCCTCATGAGAGGGAGGTGAACTCTAGTTGGTACATGGTATCCCCCTTTCCTCACGGGGTATGCCACCAACTCCTTAATTTCCCAATCATGGATGGCATACTGTAATATATCATCAGTATATTCAGTCCGGACGGACAACAAGGCTCTTCAATACCCATGTAGTTATTTGAGTGAGACAAAGAAGAGAACTAGAGCAATGCAGAGCACTGAAGCTGGGAAGCCAAAGACATGGGGCCTCATTCCGAGTATGGTGGTAGCCATGGAGCAATTAGCTCCATGGCTGCCTCCCATACTGGTACCGCCTCCGGGTTGGTTCAATGGGGACTTACCGGTCCATTCCGAACTTGGAGGGACCGGTGAGTCCCCATTGAAAAAAACATTCCCCATTCCCATTTCAGCCCCCATAGGGCTCAGTGGGAATGGAGAAGTAGCTAATAACGGTACTGCAATTTGCGGTACCGTTATTAGCTCTAAAGTCCCTTAACGGGTCAGACCAGGCATTAAGGAAGGGACCTGCTAAGGGAACTCTGAATAGGGTGCAAAGGGATTACCGGCACTGGTGTCCTTACCGGTGCCAGTAATCCGTTTGCGCCCAACTCGTAATGAGGCCCATGGTCTCATTGTTTGGAAGGATACAATAGGTACCTGGAAGTTTAAAAACATAAAGCATCAAGAAACATGGAGAACCACTACTCCCGACACAGGTCAGGAATCCGAGAAGAACCAGGTTGCATTGGGGTGCAAGGGAGCTCCTGGAGGCACTGTAATGAGAGTCTCTGAATCCAGAGGTTTGCCGCATAGAGGAAGCTTTGGAATGAAGGTGGAGGTATTCCGGGTACCAGTGAGCTGACGAGATGCCTGCACAAGGAGCAAGCAAACCGCTATTGCAGACCACAGAGAATGCTGAAGCAGCAAGGACTAATCAGTGAGACAAGAAAGGGGAGTTGGGATGCTGGGGCTCTTTTTGGCATACACCACACACCACTGAAGGAAAATTAAATGAACTGGTGTAAACCCAATCAGGGGAGCTGCGATGCCAAGGAAATTGTTGAACATACAGTTGAACAAAAATGACATGAAATGGTTGAACCCGAGCAGAGGAGCTGGGACGCCAAGACAATTGTTGAATGAAGCAAGCAAAAGTAGGTCGAGGACCCAATGGTTGAGAGAAGAGAATACAAAAGTGTGGAACTGTCACACATTAGGAAAGTACTAGCAGGAGAGTGCACCAGAACTAACAATTGTGAGTCTGGGCTCCGCACTCAAATACAAATCAACAAGTTGAGAAAGTCCGGGCAGGAGAGTACACCAGGCAAACTGATTGTAAGTATGTGACCTGCACCCAATTGTGTTAAGACACGTGTTTGGAAGCCGAAGGAGGAGAGATTACAAGACTGACAGAGGAAGATGTGGGACTCACTCTCATGCTTGCCAAGAAACCGCATGTAAACTGAGAAAATCAAGAGGAGGGAGTTATCCTCTTGAGTATCTGAAATACAGGGGAAAGGAGTAATTTCTTTTGGAGTTAGAATGTGAAGATTGCGACTAGGGCTGGAGATTGTGTTTTGCTAATAGAGGAAAGGTAACCTCTTGGTACTGTGTTCATTGCTACCCGGGGAATGGTACATTTCCTCTGGTATCATTGGAGAACTCTGAGGAGCCAAGAGAACAGAAGTAACTTTTTGGCATTGTAAATTGTGAAAATTAAAAAGATATCAAGGGAAGAACCATACCCTTTGAAACTGCTAACTGTAAAGAGCCTAAGAAACTCAGGAAGGTAATCATCTCCTGAGACTTGTAGAACTTTGGTTGTTTAGTTCTTTTTGCACCTATTGGAACTTTATGTTGGAACTTTGGAAAAGAGATGCAGACAATCAGTTGAAAGACTGTTTCCCTTTTCACTTTTTCTTGAGCTTAGCATGTAAGGGTCAGGTTAGGAGGACTGAGAACTTTACTTTGAACATTCTGACACAGATATCCTTTAGTTTCTTTGAGGCAGGGAAACCCCTCTTAGAATTAGGGCAAGGTAGGACTTTCTCCAATTATATTTATTTATTTGAACATTTATATAGTGTTCAAAACTCAGAGGTATCTAGCCGCTTAAAATTTAAGAGATTGGTTACAGGCATGGATTTCAGCTTAATCAGTAAAACGGTTAAAGAGCAGGGTACAATGCGAACAAGTGGGCGATCTACAGAAGCTTGCACATTTGACATAGGGTGTACATAGTTGGTAGGGATAGTAATATTTACGTAAAATGTACACAGATTACACATCTTTCTTGAGTATACATTTTTTTTCTTTTAGACTAACATGCATCTAGTTTGAACAGCAGAGTTTTTAGATATTTACTGAAGGACCATAGGCACGTGTCCATTCTCAGTGATGGAGGCAGGGTGTTGCACAGTTAGCAACAATCGCCGGGAAGCTACATCTGCCAGCTTTCTGTCTCCTGAATCTTGGTGTGGAGATACGGCTGGTGCAGGAGGAGTGGGTAGGTCTGCTGGATTGGGATTTTTTAATTTGATTATAAAGGCATGCTGGTGCATTGTTTGAAAGGCATTTATTGGTCAGTGAGAAAACGTTGAATTTAATTCTGTCTCGTACTGGGAGCCAGTGAATGTTGCGCCTGGTGGATGAGATCTGTTTGTGCTTGGGTATGTTTAGTGCAGCCCTGATTGCATTATTTTGCACAACTTACAGTTTGCTTATGTTTTTGGCACTGGATCCTGCAAAGAGTGAGTTGCAATAGTCTATCCCCGAGAGGATGAGTGCTCTGGCCAGGGTCATGCAATTGTCAGATGAGAGGAAGAGTCTGCTAGCTGTAATTAGTTTGGAAGCATATGCTGATGAAGAAATAATGGCATTGACCTTTCTTGTTAAGGACAACATTGAGTGAATGTAGACGCCTAACGTTTTGATTTCTTTGGCAATGTTAATAGTATTGCCATCAATGTTAAAGGACTTGTATTGTTGTGTTTAGTTGTGACTTGCTACCTATGATTAGTAATTCAGTCTTCTCATCGTTCAGACAATCGTGTTTTACTTAAATAAAAGTTGGCCCCTTTGTCCGAATCTTACTTCTGGTTCCTTGCAGGACTCACTACGGTGTCAGACTGCTGTTATCTGGTTGAGTTACAGATCTGTTTCCACCATATGGCTGTCATTTTAATGCCATAGCCACCCTCAGCTTCATCACCACCATTTCTATCATTCGTTTCGTATCCCAAGGAATGGAAGGGGTTGGAGGAGATGCAGTGAGTGTGCATTCAGCACCTTGAATATATCTAGGGCCCATCTTCTCCTGACCTAATGCTAAGGGCTGTAGTTCCACAGACTTCTTAAGCACACCCATTTCTGAAACAGAGTTAGTGGTGGCTGCTCTACTGGCACATCAATAAACCCCTGCAAAACCTGGACACGACATATAACCTGGTGTATTGCAATATGGGATCATCGGATACATTCTCACGGGCACCAGATTCAGTTGTTAGTGAGGATGGGCTTTGAAGCAATATGGACCATATGTTACTTTGGTTTGCTATCTGGTGCTGTACTATGTCGCAACAATATGTGCATCCCAAACAATTACATTTGCACCTGCTTCCATTGTAAACCAAAAAACATTTCCATGCCTTCCACCAATCCATCTCATTTGCCCACTGCTGTTCTGAATTTCTTATGTGTGTTGCTGATTGCCTCAAATCTGATGGCTCTGTTTTTATTATTTTTCTTGGTCGTGTTGTGCTTTGCGATCTTGCATTTGTCCTCAACTGCTGGAGCATGCTAAAATGTTTCATGGATCACAATGTCACAACACAAATACCTGTTTCATCCTTGCCGATGGTGGGTTTGTATCACACACCCAATTAGCCTGCCAGTAATGCCACTGCTTGAGTGATCAGCAATATTTTGCAGATATTTTACCCAATTACATGCAAAACACTTTTGTCCTTCTCTCAAAGTGTGTTAATACATTTAAAATATCTTTAGGACTCATGTCAGTTATTGCACTAATGTCATGAATGTGTTTGAGTGTGCATTCAATGAAACTGACCCCACTAAATTTCCTGCAGGCAGTGATTTACATTAGACAGCCAATCACATCCGCGGGTGCCACTGTACATGTTTCCTACAATACCCCATATACTTCCATCAAAGTGGTCGTTGATATTTAAAACAAATTCATATGATTGTTTCAGCTAGTACACTGAACCAAGTTAAGTGTGTGAGGGCATATTCAATCAAGCCACCTGTGAAGAAAATATGCAAGTTGGTGATGGGCAGGGCAAAGTGAATCATTTCTCAAACAAAATCTCAAAACTCTAGAAAGGCTTGCGTGGCCTGCCTCCCTCTATTAAATGTATATCATTATTTTCAAAGATATTTGTACATATGAAAAAAAAACATTCTTTCCAGCACTGCCAACAATCATCCCTAATATATGTACTTAAAATCCCTGCCTAAAGTAACAAGATCCATATTTCAAACAGCAACACACATCAGCCGACTCCCTCTATGAAAGGCTCCAGTGTCTGTTGAAGATCTCCAGAAAAAAAGTAATTCATATACAGGAAACTATGGCTACCCAAACTTGATTTCCAGAATCTCTGAAACATATACAATGGCCCTCATTAGGACCCTGGCGCCAAGTATTTAACGGCGCCGTAAAAGGCTGCGGCGCAGTTAAACACTTAGCGCCTTACTACGAGGTCACTTTGCGGGACCCGACCTGAACGGCTGGTCTAGACCAGCCGTTACAGTAGGGACCCGCAAAGGGACTCTCGAGGTAAGTACGGTACCACAATTTCCGGTACCGTACTTACCGCCTTCCCCAGTCCCATTGAGCCCTATGGGGCAAAAATGGGAATGGGGAAGGGCCAATGTTCAATGGGGAATTACTGCTCCGCCAACCTTGGAATGGGGTGGTAATTCCCCATTGAACATTGGCAGACTCGTTACGATACCGGCACCAACCATGGTGCTAATAGCGCCATGGTTTAGCACCAGTATAGTAATGAGGGCCAATGTTCGGCCAATCCTGAATATAGTGGAAACTTTGGTCATTCAGGGTTCAGCTGAAATGTATTACCCCCAGTCATAGATAAGGGATGGGAGCTAGGTGACCATTAACTTAGAAGAGTTGAACATAATACAACACAACCCCTTTGAATGATAGATGGCGGAGTGTCAGTTGGAAATCTTGAGGGAGAGAATATGGGGCGAAAGAGCAAATTGAATTAACTGAGTATCGTCTGCAAAAAGATTAAACAAAACAAAAGAGCAAATGGGTATACAACGAGAAGAAGAACAGTGTGCCCAGATACGATCGTTATGGGACTACCATTGTGAAAGGTATAGGACTCGAGCTGGTAATGCTCCAGGATATAGAGAAGTAATGACCAGTGGTGTAGGAGGCAGTATAAGTCAGGAGAGTGTCTTGGGTTCTAAGATTGGAGAAGGTTAATAGAAGAGCATGTTGGTAAATTGTGAGTAGTAGAGAGAATAGAGAAGAGCTCTCAGTGGTAGAAGCAGACAGAACATTAGGAACATAGGCTGCCAGATGTGGAACCCACATTGTAAAGGGAATCAGATTATAGTCTCAATTTGAAGAGGGATCCTGTTGAACAATGAACACTGCCAGATTTTAGAATTCATAAATCTTGTATAACTCGCTTAATACCGGAAACCGGACTCCAAGCGCAGGAACGGGATTCAAATCTGTTTTGCGTGAGGTATTCTCCATGCCCAAAGAATAGTCAGTTCAGAGAGGGATTATTGGTGATCAGAATACAGTGGCTACCTTGAAACATGCAGGAAAAGTTACAGTAGAGAGGGAGAGATTGCAGAAAGATAAGATAGAAGGTTATTGGTGAAAGCTCTGATAGTTTCTAGAGTGTGGAGATACTTGCAGCAAAAGCTACTGAACTAAAATCCATTGAATTGAAAAAGTCTTTGCTGAAAGAGCAAGCAACCAATTATGTCATTTGTTGAAAATATATGCCTCTTGCTTACTAACATGACAAAAGGATGATCCTGGAACATGCAAGATCAAACTAAGTGTGTGTGTTCTCGCAATAATAAAAACAAGGTTTTGTGTATTTTCCTACAATATAGAGAGATTGGGCCTCATTACGAGTCCGGCGGTAACCGCGGCGGTAAAACCGCCTGGTTACCGCCGGACTCGTATTACCTTTCCGCCGCCGTGATTCCTGGAATTACCGGGGCATTACAACCCCGGTTTTCCGGGAATCATGGAGGTGGAAAAGTGTTAATCCCCATTCCCATTGAATCCTATGGGACTCGATGGGAATGGGGATCATGGAAAAACCGGCAGCGAGATGCTGACGGTGTTTCCTCGTCCGCCTGCAGGCGGGCGGTGTTAAACCCGTCAGGTTTTTAACATCACCTCCCACCTGCAGGAGTTGTGATCGCCCCGGCATGGAAACAACGGTGGCAGCGGGTTTACCGCCACCGTTGTTTCCATACCGGGCGATTTGTAATGAGGCCCAATGACTTTTCAGTGCTGAAAACAAGGCCAAGAACTGAACAAGAACTATGCACAAGCAAAATGAGTGCATTTATTTCCTAAGGAAACAAACAGAGCACAGAATATAATGCAATGATCCAAATCCATGTTCTAAGGCCTGAGCAACATGGCACATGTTTCCCTCATAAGGACCCAGCATGACTTTCCAGATCACTCATTCTCACAACTTTCCTGTTTGAAACAACTGGATTTCTTATCATGTCCTCATACTGTGATCATGCCCTATATAGAAGAAAGTGTATCTGCAGTTCAAATGCGATTTGTAGTCAAGGACAGTCTTTGTTACGTTTTTCGAGTTCTATTTTAAACCAAAAAGATCTGAAATATAGGACATTATCCATGCACTTCCCCAATATCACAGTTCCTTTAATATAGGCAATCAGGCTATAACTTGAAAATGCAATTTAAGCTAAAGCATCTGGGTGGGCGTGCTCTTTGATAGGTTTAAGGCTTGTTTTAAATTCTGTTGTCTTTTAGGGAGAAAGAGGTGCATTGTCGAAACCCCCAACAGTTCCATCCTATAGACCGCAGCAGGCCTGCCTCATAATTCATACACTTTGAGCGTAGTACTGATTGCACCTTGTCCATGGGATCTCACAATAGAGTTAGTGGCTGGAGCATATTTGTTGAGTGGTATGTTGGCTTTTTCTAGATACGCGCTCCAACTAGCATTGACCCTCACTCAGAGGCCATGTTTTACTTGCTGTTTCAGAGTTCTCTCAAGATCTATATTTAAAGTGTGGTCTTTGTGACTGGGGGGGGCAATATAATTATTACTGTATATTTATTTGTATTACTTGACAAGATACACAGAACGCTTTGAAAGCGATGACCTGTCACGTGAGGCTGAGCGAGTCAGTGATATTAAAATTGCGTCATACGCATAAAGGAGCCCAGGGCATTTTTCACACCCAAGTGTAGGAGTGTCCGTGAGTATTCCAGTGACCATGTTACTCTCACCATTCATATAGATGCAGAAGGGCAACGGGGCAAGTATGCATCCGTGGCGGTCAGTTTGCCACACACGCCCCATCTGATCATTACCTTATTCTTATGCTAAAGAGATCTAATTGCCAAAAGCAAAGCAAGGGGGGAATCCAAAGTTGTTCAAAACCTCCCAGAACTTTGATCTACCGCAGCAAATGCTGTTTGGAGATGAATAAATGAGACATATAACCTCATTCTCCTTATGATGACATATTTCAGGATGAGCAGATTTAATCTAAAGCATTGATCATTGGTGAACGCCTTCTGAATAAACCCTGCCTGCGGATGTTGAATAATTTCATTATCCTGTTCCTATTCCTCCAATCTAACACACATATTTTCCCCATGACATCTCGTTTCTAGTAGTGAAACTGGGCAATAATCATTAGGCTTGTCCCATCTGCCCTTTTAATAAATCAGGACGATTTCTGCCTTTGTCCATGATTTCTGCCTTTGTCCATTATTCGGGAAGCATGGATGCTGGAGCAGTAAATAGTTGTTGGAAGTAAGGTGCCCATAACGTTGCCTCTGTTTTTTAAAGAGTTCTGCAGGATGCTTATTAGGTCCTGGGGTCATCTTGATATTTTGAATCAGGAATGCTTTCCTAGCCTCTTCTATAGAGAAACATAATGGGGCTCCATGTTGATCAATAGGGACATGTAATACTAATTCTTGTATGTAGGGTGTTCTGCTCTGGAAGTAGAGCACCTGGAAATACTCTAACCACTCATACTCAGGGATAGTACAATGGAGTATGTGGGTTTCCTTATTAGTACACGCCATAACCAATTTCTCAAATTTGATGTTATCTATCTTGGAGATTGCAGACAGGAGTTTACCCCAGTCATCTTGCACATGCTCTTGTTTTTCTGGGCAATGTGCCTGTTATAAACTAATCTGGCAACGGCTACTTCCTTTGTGGTGTAATCCTCCACTATTGTTCACCTTATCCAGGAGATGCTTTTTGACCTTCTCACAATCCTTATACCATTTATTGAGAGTCATTTTTTTTTTGCTAACCCTTCAAAGTTCAATAGCATGTCATCATTAGAAAGATTAGCGCTAGTAAAAGCTTTCCCCGAGCATGGAAGAACAGCTCTATAGATTTGAGGAACTATTACCTTCTTCTCAATTGTTTCCCACCTTCTTCTTTTACTAGTGTGGCCATTAATAATAATAGTAACCAGGCAGCTAGTATTGCCCAGGCTGGGGTGGATTGTTGGCACCACTATCTTCATGAGCAGGAGGGAAAGTTTTAGGTAGAGGGGATGATGATTGCTTTCATCCGTATGAAGAACCATAAACTCTTGCATATTTCCCCATGCAGTCAGAATGTATAAAAGATAATCAATGTTGCTTGTTGTCTTCCCGCTGGCAAATGTGACTGCCACCCAACAGTCACTCTTAATCCTTCCATTACAGGATCTCATACTTAATGCAATCCAAGATCAGGAGGATAGCCAAGGGTCAATGTGCTTGTCTTGGAAGCAAGACGACGTGGAGCAACACAGGTTTGATCCCCAGGTCCGTGCTTAGAAACCTCTGGGTATTAAACACATTATAAATAATCTATCATATCATAACATATCATATCATATCATATGATTAATTCCTACCGTATAAATCTTTCCCTGGGTTGCAAGGGTACACCCTGCAATGACAAAGTGCTGATATTCTGGGCTCAACCTGTGTAGTTGTGATGCTGTACCAGTGACCATGAGCTCAATCTTGCCATCGTTGAGTGCAGGGCTATTTTCAAGCATTCAAGGTTGTATCAAGCTATAGATGGAATTGACAGATCTGGAGTCGATGTTCTAGTTCCCGGTAAGAGGAATAAGACATTGGGCCTCATTCCGACTCAGGCGTTAAGGGGTTTACGGCGCCGTAAACGGCGCTGACCCTTAACGCCTGATTACAAGGTTCCCTTTGCGGGATGGCTGTTTAACGCCTGCTTTTTGCAGGCGTTAAAAGCCATGCCGCAAAGGGACCTTGGCGATAATTACGGCACCGTAATTTACGGTGCCGTAATTATCGCCTTTCCCCATTCCCATTATGCCCTATGGGGCAAAAATGGGAATGGGGAAGGGGCCATTGGTGAATGGGGAATTACCGCCCTACTCACCTTGGAATGGGGCGGTAATTCCGCCATCCACCATGGCGGAATTGCAACCTTAGCACCATGGTCCCCCGCCAAGGTTGTAATGAGGGCCATTGTGTGTCGTCAGCATAGTTGGAATACACTATGCCTTCAGCATTCAGTTTTTCAAAAAGGGGTAGCATAATGAAGTTAAACAGCATTGGTGACACACATGAGCCTTGTGGGACGCCACATGTGAACAGCAACCTGTCTGCCATTACCTCTTCCGTGAAGACTTTGGCCTTACAGTTAGTGAGTAAAGATCTTATCCGCTCCACTGCCGATGGCCAGAAAGAGGCAGTGTTCAATAATCGGTAAACCATCATGGAGTGGTCCACCGAGTCCAATGCTGCAGACAGACCCAACAGCACGAGCAGAGATGTGTTCCCTTCTTTGAAGCTGTTAAAGATGTGGGATGCTAGGTCTAACAGAGTGGACTCAGTGCTGTGGGCACTGCTGAACCCAGATTGCTTCTGCCCCAGTATTGCATGGGAGGAGAGGAAGTCCTGGATTGTCTATGAGCTACTTTATCCTGGATCATCAATGAAAAGCGTATGTTAGTAATGGAACAATAGTTGCTTGGCACATTAGGATCCAGAAAGGGCTTCTTGAGCAGGGGAGAAATCCATGCCTGTTTATTGAGGGATGGTCCACAGTTTTCCACAAATGAAGTGCTCACAATTTTGTAATCAGAGGTACTAGCTGGAGGGCACAAGTTTTAACCGTCAGTGCAGGGCATATGTTCTCCTTATAGTTTGTGGGCTTGAGTTTACATAGTACTTCTGCTATTTCAGATTCATTCACTGCTTGAAAATGGGTAAGGCTGCTCTGGTTTTAGCGAGAGCTACATTTTCTATAGGTCTGTCTAACTGCTGCCCTAAGTTTGGCTGCTATGTCTGCCTTGATGTTAGAGATTGTCGGCCTCATTACGACCCTGGCGCTAAGTGAAAAACGATGGCGGTAAATGGTTACCGCCATCGTTTTCCGCTAGGTCCGATCATGACCCGTGACCGTTAACTACGATGCCATTAGCGGCATCGTAGTTAATGCTGCCGCTAACTGCGCCAAGGGCGCTCGCACTCGACCTCCCACACCGTACTTAGCGCCATGGCGCAAAGGTACGCGAATGCCGACCCAAGCGGACATGCACCTAACGCCATCACCCAGCCCGTTAAGTACCTTACTGCCATGGTGCTAATTACGCCATCGCGAACCAACCATAAATGGCCATGTAAAGTGAATGCAGCTGCCATAGGTGCACAGAAACAGCACAGGTGAAGGCAATACAGACTCAGGAAGTACAAAAAGAGCACACCCCACCCCTTCCCACACCCAGTCACACCCCGCAATGATACCAATACGACTAGCAATGTTGGGGCTGGAGGACCTGATAGCAATGCAAGTGCTACAACAGCAACAACAACAACAGGCAGCACAGAGGAGACGCAGGAGGAGAAGGAGGGCAAGGCAGGCCCAGCAAGCCCCACCAGCACAGCCAGTGCCACCATGCAGGCAGCCCCCAATCCCACGCATCAGAGCCAATCCATTCAACCTCACTGCTGAGCAGATCCACACCCTGTACCGTTTGGCCCGGGACACCATCACCGCCATCGTAGACATGACACACAACAACATCGTCAGCATGATAGAAACTCCAACCGCTATCCCACCCCGACTGAAGGTAGTGTCTGTACTCCACTTCCTGGCCACAGGCACCTACCAGCACACAGTGGGGCACTTGCCTGGCATCTCACAACCATTATTCTCACGAACACTCATCCAAGTGCTCGATGACACAGACGACCACATCTCATTACCACGGACTGCCCAGGAGATTGCAAACACCAAAGTGGGTTTCCATGCACTAGCCGGCATACCTGGTTGCATTGGTGCCATCGACTGCACCCATGTGGAATTGGTGGTTCCACGTGCCATGGAGGTACCGTACCGCAACCGGAAACAGTTCCACTCAATCAACGTGCAAATGGTCTGTGACTCCAACAAGATCATCACACATTGTTGTGCCCGATTCCCCGGATCAACCCATGATTCTATGGTCCTGAGGAACTCCACAATACCACGCTACATGGAGCGACATGCAGGCCCAAGATCCTGGCTACTCGGTGAGTCCAATGTCATGACCATGGAAATGTGAAGTGAGTAGGTGAATGACGTACCGATGCATACTCCACCTGGCTGAAAGGGGAGGGAGGAATGATGCATACTCCACCTGGATGAAAGGGGGGGGAGTGATGCATACTCCACCTGGCTGAAAGGGGGGGGGATGATGCATACTCCACCTGGCTGAAAGGGAGGGGGGGAATGATGCATACTCCACCTGGCTGAAAGGGGGGGGAATGATGCATACTCCACCTGGCTGAAAGGGGGGGGGATGATGCATACTCCACCTGGCTGAAAGGGGGGGGAATGATGCATCCTCCACCTGGCTGAAAGGGGGGGAATGATGCATACTCCACCTGGCTGTGAGTATCAGAGAGAACGGAGACAGATGATACCCTAAAGCAACCCAAACTCCATCCAACACCAGTAAAGCCAATACCCAATGTATGCAGCCCTACCATGTGAATGAGGTTGTGTCCCAACCATGACACAACCATCTGCAAGTGCATTCTACAAATCAGACCACATTGTCAACAATGAAAAGCACCTACATGCACGTCACCAAACACCATCAACCAATAGGCCTGTCCCCCATAACTGTCCACGAAGGAGGCACATGACGGACAGAAACATCAACACACCATTACACAGTCAGCAGGGCCCCCAAAATGTCCGTGTCTACATCAGCATTGCTCACTGGGGTCATGATGAGGCCCACAGCAATGTTGCAATGATGTGCGCATTGCCATCACAGGACATGTGCCAGGCCAACTAACCAAGCGGCATGAACGGACACAGTGGATGGGCACTCACAATGCACTCCACCCCTCTGCATACATTGGGTGATGGCATGCAAAACAGGCCATGGGAGCCATGAGCATTTACTGGTTGCATTGTGTGAATCAATTAGTGCATGTAGAAGTGAGCCAAAGTAACAGTTGGATGCAAGCCATGGTGGCACATCATGTTCTTGATCAGACGTCATGACTGACACATACATTCTCGTCTACATACAGGTGATGCAGGCTATCCCCTGAAGAGGTGGCTCCTTACACCAGTCCGGAACCCACAGAACCAGCACGAGGAGGACTTCAACCGTGCACATACACGTACCCGTGTGGTCATAGAGCAGACATTCGACCTATTGAAGGCACGGTTCCGATGCCTCAGCAGGTCTGGTGGGGCACTCCTGTACCGCCATGAGAAGGTGGCAAAGATCGTCATGGCATGTGTCATGCTACACAATATGTGCGTCAGACGGAATGTGCCCCTGCCCCCTGACGCAGAACTGCAACCACCTCACGATGAGGATGAGGAGGGTGCAGATGGGGCGGCACCTGATGGAGGAGGCGATGCACAGGAGGGGCGTGCAATGCGCCAAAATATCATCGACCACTGCTTCTAGCACACACGGCTGGTGTGTATCACATGGAGACTGCACTTGGGGCACTGTGTGTCTCTGGGACATGCACACTGTGGACTGTACACCAATAAAGCACACATATGTAATGAAAATGTCCACACATTTCATTTCGGAAAAGCAAAAAGTGTATTTCAATCATAATACGTCGTGACACACCCCCTCCCACCTCCCCCCTCCCCCCTGCACACCCCAACACACCCCCTCCCACCTCCCCCCTCCCCCCTGCACACCGCAACAGACCCCCTCCCACCTCCCCCCTCCCCCTGCACACCCCAACACACCCCTTCCCACCTCCCCCCTCCCCTCTGCACACCCCAACACACCCCATGTAAGTGTCAACAGATGCCTGTGACAGTGGCCACAGGCTGTTACAAGCCCCCTCTCCCGGCCCCCGGGGCACCCCTGGCTGTGGAGCGCAGGTTCTGTCCGGAACGTTGGACGGGGCTGCTCTGTGCAGAACTGGCAGCGCAGGATGTCCCTGCCTGCCCCCGTGCATGCATGTCCTGTAGGGTGTGGGTGAGCTCAGTGAGCGCACGACGCAACCCGGCAAGTTCACCACAAATGTCCCTAGACATGACCTGCATAGCATCCCTCAGGGTGGCAGTGCTCTGCGCTATCTCGGCCCTTAGGGTCTCCGTGGCCTGTTCAATGGTTGCCCTAGCCCCCACACATTCTGCAGCATGCTCAGTCAGCATCGTGGACAGATGTTGCTGCCGTTCTATGATGTCCTCGAGGGACTGCTGCCCCTGCTGGGCCATGCCCAGTGCTGGTGGTGTGATGGAGGGGCTGCTCCCCTCCTGTGGACTGAGGACTGGGCATGGGGTAGAAGGCCGCTCCTCTTCCTCTGTGTGCCCCTGTGTGTGATCCTCATGGGGGCTGGCATTTGACAAACAGGGGGAAGGTAGAAGGTCAGTGGGGCTTCTGACTTCGTGCTCCTCAATGTCAGAGTCTGAACATGCAGCAATTGCAGCTGTTTCACCCATGTTGCTGCTGGCCGCAGACCCGGTGCTTTCTGTGGCAGGCAATGTTGGTACAGGTGGAGCTGCTGCTGCTGGCCTGCTGCCTACTGGGGTGCTTGCCGGTGGGCCGTCCGGTTTGCTTGCAGTGGATTCTGCTTGTTGTGGGGTCTGCCTCACTGCAGCTGAGGTTGAGGGTGCGGGGATGGTATTATTGGCCTTCTTGGCTCTCTTCCTCGCAGGGGTGTCCTGGTCCTCGGGGTGTGAATCTGTGCCTGTGGTGGAGCAAAGGAGGGAGGGTGTTATTGATGGGTCTGCGGACTTTGGAATGACAATGATTGACATGAATCTGGTCAGTAGATGAGGCAGATTTCAGGCAGGGCCATGCAGGTTGTCTCCTTTTTGTGTGGTATGTGGATGCAGGTATGTGGGTGCCAGCAGTGTATACAGGGTGGAGCTTGCATGTGGCTATGGGCAGTGTCGAGCTAATGTGTTGCATTTACACTCTAGGGCAACATTGTGCTACACATGAATGGACGGTAGTGACTATGGCATGTCTTGTTTGAGGCACCTACCTTCATTGCCTGATGTCGGAACTCCCCTTTCCATCCCTCCGACGCCTTCAATGCCTTCCATGCCAATCGTGGTTGCACAAATCTCCTCCCACGGTTGGAGTTTCAGTGGGGATTCCGAACCTCCACCGGTACCCAGGGCAAGGTTGCGGTTCGCAGAGATGACGGCTCTGACCCGTATGCGAAGGTCATCCCAGCGCTTCCTGCACTGCTGTTGGGTGCGGGGTACGGTCCCCACCGCGCTGACGTGCTCGGCCACCAGGGCCCATATGGCCTTCTTTTTTGCTATCGCTGGCCTGGTCATTTCCGGCGAGAAAACGACAGCTACATTGTCTTGCAGGGTATCCGCAAGCATGCAGAGTTCCCCCCAGCTAAATCTTTCCTGGCGCTGGCGGTCACATGCCTTCTTAACAACTTTAGGCATTTTTGGGTGGTTGGATGGGTGGGTGATGGGTTGGGACAGGTGTCAGGGTTGAATCTGGTGTTGTTCGGAAGGATGGCAATGGATTGTGTTTTTAAAGATGGCCGACGTGCTGTTTCCCGTTCCGCCGCGATGACGCTATTTCCGGTTCTGCTTTTTACGGTGACCACTAATTGCGGCCACCGCTAATTAGGGTGGCCGCTAATTACGGTGGCCGCTAATTACGGTGGCGGAAGTGCACCTTGCTCGTCCTACGATGCCGGTAGGGACATTTTCCGCCATGGCGTTATTTACATTACCGCCATGGCGTAATGCTCGTGCGCGATGGGTCGTTATGTGGCGCTCTTTACGCCATCGACCCACAGCGTAAACGCTCACTACGCCATGGCGGTAATGTCGGCAGATTACCGCCGTGGTCATAATGAGGCCCTTTCTCTGTTATGGCTTCCTGTATAGCCATACACCAATGTGCATCCTTGTTTACCTGTGACCGGTGTGGGTAGGGATTTCCCAGTGCTTTTAGGATTGTAAAGTCTTCCTTGAATTTGAGGATGCCCCAGCAATTTTGTGATCATGAGACAGTTTTTCCTCGCACAAAGAGCTGCTTTAAGGGAGGCATAAGAATAAGTGAGTTATCTTCAGCGCATTTCGTTTTCTTCGACTGTTTGAACGCTTTGTTCTTGATTTTCTGTATGTTGTGGATGTCTCCTGAGTACCAGAATTTGTTAGGTTGACTTTTTACCAGCTGAGATTGCATGGGGGCCAAGCTATGAGCTGCGTTTTCAAGCATATTTTGATATGTAGTGGATAACTCTTTGGCCGAGTTCAGAGTAGACAATTTATCCATAGTGGCAAAGAAATAATATATAAATATTAATAATAATTTGGCATTTACATAGCGCTACGAACCCTCAGGTATCTGAGCGCTGCTTATTATTACCCACGGTGTGTGGTGCTCAAATAGGGTGCCATGGCTGTTGGTGTTAGATTGCAGAGGTTCCTAAATGAAGCCAGGCATTTGGGAAGCCTGTTTTTTGTTGACTGTACTGTAATAAGAAGACACCACTCTATGGGCATGGGTTGATTTCAACATCCCCAATTGGAACTATAAGAGATAACCCAATCTAGGATTCTCCCTTCATTGCGGGTAGGTGAGTTGATGAGCCAGCTAAAACTCAGGCTGAGCATGGTGGTCTTAACCGCATCGACCATAGAGACGGATTTGTCAGACAAACCTAGGTTAAAGTCACATAGAATTATAATTTTTGAGATGGGTTTAAGCATGGGTAAACTCAGATCACTCAGATGCAGTACGAAACCTGGCATCTTGTTTGGAGGTCAGTAGATGAGATATTAACTGTCCTGTATGGGTAAACTGCCATTTTGGCACTTACATTCAGGTAGGTTGGCACTCACAACTTGATGTATCTGTAAAGACGTATCATATGGCAAAGCTACTCCCCAAAAGTGCTGTCCCCGCAGCCATTGGTAAAAATGTTAAGAATTATGGATATTGGTCCGGGGTCGATGTAAGCAAGAACTGCCAACCTTTGGAACAAAATATCACTGAATATTCAGATTAAAAACAACCACCTGAGATGTAGAAAAAGACAAAAACCAAATCTCTTTAAAAAGCATTTTCCCAGATGAAGGAGCAGCAACATAGTGACATAACCTCTATGACCGCCATGTTCTGCCCAAATGACATGAATTGAGACTCTGCTGAATAGCCTGTAGTACTGAAAGGAAGTGCAAACGGATGTCCATTTTCTTTTGTTTCTTCCACCTCTGGGATTCTCAGTAACTCCATCCTCTGAACGTGTACTGCCTAGCCAGCTCAAACATGACTGGCTCAAACACATTGCGGTCCTTTGGAGGACCCTTCAAGCTATGCTGCAACATTATCCTCTGATAGCTCCTTTCCAAAGGCATTTTTGACACCCGGCTCTTTATTTTGGATGCATTTGTTTTCTGAGGTATTTTGCATTAGGCACCTTGGTGATTTCAACATTCACCCTGACTCTACTGAAACTGCCACCTCATTGTTCTGCAACCTCTGTGATTCCTCTCCCTTACCATTCTTCCTTTAGGTCTGACCCACTCAGCCGGACATAGTCTGGATGTGCTCTTCTAATCAGACATCCCTATCTCTAACCTGCTTTCTTACCCCCTCTCCTGGTCTGACCACTCTCTCCTCTCCTCTATCCAAGCGGCCTCCCGCACTGCCAACATCCATCTGCGTCATTTGACTGATAAAGCGAGTGTTAGTCACTGCTTTTGCTTCCACTTTCACCCCCCCCCCGTCTGCCCTCACTCCTGACTCTTCTTCTGATTCTGTCCTTGCTAACCTTCACCTCTGCATCTCTAACAGCCTTGACATAATCCATCCCCAAGACCACGGAGTGGAGTTGGGTAGAGTGGAGAGCAGTCCCTGCAGTCAGCTTGCAAGTCTGTCTACACTTGCTATCTTTCTGAGCGGCAGAGCATTTTGTTATAATCCTTCCCCAAGTCTGTGGAGCAGAGTGGAGTGGGGTGGACTGGAGCGCAGTCCCTCCAGTCAGCTCGCAAGTCTGTCTACACTTGGTATCTTTTTTAGAGGTGGTGCATTTTGTGATAATCCTTCTTCAAGTCTGCGGAGTAAAGCGGAGTGAGGTAGAGTGGAGTGCTGTCTCTGCAGTCAGCTTGCAAGCCTGTCTACACTTGCTATCTTTCTGAGAGTTGGAGCATTTCGTGATAATCCTTCCCCAAGTAAGCGGAGCAGAGCAGAGTGGGGTAGAATGGAGTGCAGTCCCTGTGTCCGAGCAGGCGAACAGCACATGGAGTCCGGGTGAGTGTTCATACAGGTAGAAGAGACTTTTGTTACCCACCCACTACAAACGATGAGTGCAACTGGCCAGTAATGTTCTCTTTTCCTTTTCCGGGGGCGCACACAATATGACTCGGAACTATATGCTGACAAGGAAAGAGTGCTTCATGTCAGGAGTGAGTCATATTAGGAATTAAACCTTCACATTCACTTGTAAATTTGCACGCTAATCACCAATCAGAAATTCAGAGGAGTCTGCAGGGCTAGTCCCTTTGATCCTCAGGAAATAATGACCGTAAGTATGGACAAGCAAAACGATATGTGCTACGGAGCGCTGACTCCCCTGCTGAAGGCAACCTCACAGTAGGTAATGAGGTAAACCACACAGAATGCTTGGGTAGTAAGAAACAAGGAAAAATCTCCACATTCTTTACCCCCAAACCACTTAAATTATTCAGTCAAGTTATTAAGGATATGATATGGCATTTATAACACTCCTATACACAAGTGTTTCAAAGCGCGACGAGGCAAGGGAGGGGGAACAGAGGCAAGACAGAGACAGTGATCTTAGTAGGCCCAGTGACATTGAGATTGTGCAAGTTCAGGGGATGGGGAAGGGGAGGAGTACTTGGGAATGGGGGAGGGGCCAGTGCAGTGCATATGATAGACACAAAAATATAGGTAAAATAAATAACACAATAAATAAATAAAAAGTGCAGCCAGCTGTTGGCAAGTGCTGTCAGATGGTGGCAGTGCAAGGGTAAGGGCAGACATCGGGTGTCAAGTGCTGGTAGGCGGCTGTAGGGATACAGAAACAGTCCCAGAGTGCAGGGTTGCCAGAGGGCAGTGCAGTTGTGCAACTGGCGCGGGTGGGGGGGCTGGGTCTGAGACCAGAGGAGAGCAAGGTAAACCAGTGCAGTTTCCTTTTCAACAGGAGATCAGCAAGGGAGCAGAGAAGAGAACGCAGTAGCAAAGAGGAAGGTCTTGAGGTGCTCCTGGAACCGGAGATGGTTATCCTCAAGTTTCAGAGAGGCAGGAAGGCTGTTCCAGAGGGAGGCCCCAGCAGAGGAAAGAGATCTACCACCAACGTGTTGCTTGGAGAAGCAACGGACCCTGAGGGAGTTGGAGGTGGATGAGCGAAGAGCTTGAGAAGGAAGATATTTAGGAAGAGAGAGTTGAAGGTATTGAGGCCCCAGGTCCCAGGAGGCCTTGTGGACAATGCAGAGGCTTTTAAACTTAATCCTTGCAGCAACAGGGAGCCAGTGCAGAGATGTCAGCCCTGGAGAGATAAGATCCCTGGGCTTGAGTCCGAGGACAAGTCTTGCACTCCTATTCTGGATGAGTTGCAGAGGATGGAGAGTAGAAGCAGGCAGATTTAGAAAGAGGCTGTTGCAGTAGTCCAAATTAGAGAGAACCAGAGCTCTGTAGACAGTGAGCTTCTAGGGGAAGGAGAGGAAAGGAAGACTAAGGAGGCGCAGCTGGTAGTACAACGTTTTAGAGATGTCAGAGATGTGAGCAGAGAAGGAGAGTATGGAGTCAAAGATGACCCTGAGATTTTTAGCCTCACAGGTGGGACCAGGAAGAGGGGCAAGAGAGGCTGACCAGAAAGCTACAGGACAGGAGGGAGCAGGTGTGCCAATGAGGAGAATCTCTCTTACTGGCATTAGGGCAGAGATCATTGTTGGCACCCCACTCCTGGATAGCAGACAGACAGTCAGACATGAGAGATGGAGAAGAAGTGGTGGAAGGGAGCCTGAAAATGTGTTCAGTGTCATCCGCATAGCACTGAAAGTTGGGGCAGAGAGCAGCAATGCCAGGTTTTTGTTGAACAGCCTGGGATAGCGGTTAGATCCATGGGGCACACCACAGGTAGAGATAGAGACAGATGAGAGGAAGGACCCAAGTTGGACCTGGGAGGATCGATCATAGAGGAAAGAGATCAGCCAAGCGAGGGCCTGTTCAGTGATACCCAGGTTGTCACGGAGACGGTTGAGCAGGATAGCATGGTTGACTGGGTCGAAGGCAGAAGAGAGATCAAGTAAGATGAGGACGCAGGGCGTGTTGGAATTAAGGTTGGAGAGCAGGTCTTCACGGATGTTCAGGAGAGCAGTTTCCATGCTTCTGGCAGCTCTGAAGAGAGACTGATGGTCATGGAGACAACCAACAGATTCAGTGTGAAGATTAAGCTGGGAGAAGGCCAGCTTTTCCAGGAGTTTGCCCAGGTAAGAAGTGATGGAGATTGGGCGATAGTAAGCTGGGTGGGATGGGTCAGCAGAGGGTTTCTTAAGAAGAGGGTTCACAGGGGAGTGCTTCTGGGGGGATGGAAAGTCCCTGGTGGTGAAGGAGTGGCAGGGGCCAAGGTGTCAATGTGGTCCTTGATGGTTTTGGAGGAACAGGGGTGAACCTGTTTTGACGAGACTTTCACAGATTGGACTTGTCTAGAACCCTCATCTGGAGAGAACAGGGGAAAGGAAGAGAAGGAAGAGGAGAGGTGGCTGAAGAAGGGCCATAGGAAGAGCAGGGAGTATGAGAGCGGAAAAAGGATGGGGGCACAGTGTCAGATAACACTATAACAGCAAAAAATGAAACACAACCCATTGACACCTGTGCAGAGAATCTTGAGAGTGAAATATCGGGACATGTTTTGACTGAAATAGAACATCAAGCAAATGCTACAATCTTTGATGCCTGTGTGAGCCTTGAGAATGAGATGCAGGCGATTGAGGGTCTGCATGACCAACTAAGTATGTCACCAAGACGTTTCAGAACTCCGGATACCTCAACTGCAGAATTTGTAGGATCACCACAACCTGAAAACACAGCATAGATGACTGAACAATACCACAAGATCATTCCTCACTGCCTTTTCAAGGAAATGATTCAATTAACAATGAGACAATTTAAGTTGGAACCTCATCCTTGGTTGCCCTCAACATGGTATTGCAGTCATTTATCTGCCTCTCTGATACTGTGGCACACACAATCCCTGAATGAAATAAAAATCTCTTCTGACAAAAGAACTTCCTTTAACGGGAACCTCAAATAAGTGAGACAATATTTAACTCCCACTTAAGCAAGTCTACAACAAAAGACCATGGCCCTCATTACGACCCTGGCGGAAATCGAAAAACGAAGGCGGAAATGCAATACCGCCATCGAATAGCGCTCGGTGCGATCATGACCCATCACCGTAAAGTACAATGCCATTAGCGACACCGTAGTGAGCGCCAACGCTAACTGCACCAAGTACGCGCACGCGCGCCATGCCAAACCGTAATCACCACCATGGCGCAACGGTACGCGAATTCTGACCCTAGCGGACATGCACCCAACGCCATCAAGCATGGCGGAAAGTACCATTCCGCCATGGTGAGAAGTACGGCATCGCGAACCAACCGTAAACGGCCCTACTGAGTGCCTGTACACCACTCCCTGGCCACATTGCACAACTCCTCGTAGGTGCAATGAAGTCACACAATGCAACCAGTGAAATGTACAAGTCACCCATGCATGCCAACGAACAAATGAATGTAGGGGCTCCAAGTGCCTTGTGAGTGGCCATCCATATTTGCCATGGCACCATTGCCGCACTGATGCAGCACAGGCATGTGAAGGGTCAAGTCCAGCAACATGAACAGAAAAATGAGACAAACAAAAACAGGCCCCCTCATCGACTGACACCAGTGCAAGGCAACATTCAAAGCAGTATCCTGAGTGACACTGCACCAGCCCTGTACTCCTGCCAGTAAACAAACCAGCCATCAGCATAAGCATGCACCACACAAGTTGGCAGAGTGACTGAGCAGCCAGGCTCATCTCAAGAGGGGCCAATGGGAGCTGCAGGGCACAGATGGCACGAATACAGAAGCCATTCAAATGGACATGACCTCAGTCTCCCTCCAAGAAACGCACGCAAACACAGGCACCTGTGACCAGCCATATTCTGATGATCACATCATTCCACCAATCCACCTGGCTGACCGGCATCTGTTACACAAAAGCTAATCCCCCGCCCCTGAGCATGACATCATTAAAACAGTCATAATGGCAGCCCCTATCCCTGACCTCACTGGGCTTCGTAGGCAAACGCGCCCAGTACAGTACCACGCAACCATACTCCGAAGCTGGAACCCAATGCAGATCTCCTCACAATACATCGCTCCACAAATAGGAATATGCTACATCACTTGCAAAGAAGAACGCTACACGGTTCATATCAGAATAGAAATTTAATGCACAACAAAATCACCAAGCCCATACAGCCATTAGGTCATGAACTCCAAAATATATTTCATCATTGTGGGCTGCATCCGCAATAAATGACCAGCTTCTTCTTGTGTGACGCCCTGTTCCTTCATGGTACACAGGGGCTACATTCACGTCCAAAAAGGCAACATGGAAGCGCCTAGAACCGCAGGGCCGTCCCATTAGGTAGGCACTAGTCCAGCTGAAAGGCGGAAATGTTGCTCCTAGCCACTAGTACTGCGTAAGGGCATGTGGCCCATTGGCGATCGTCCCATAAGATCGTAATGGTGCTCCACTGATTAACACGAAGCAGCAGGTGTCGGGAGTAAAATCCATCTGCAGGAGTGGCATACAGATGGCAGTGGCAAAAGGGGAGGAGATACCTGTCACCCAAATGAAATGAAAAAGAATAGTATGGGCATCAGAACTACATTTGAATTACTCACTTCAATGATCACACTAAATCCACAGCCATATGCATGCTAGCCCACTCCAAAGGATTATTCCCACCCAAAAACCACTTGCGAATCATAACTATATATATCGAGGTGAAAACACTATTACAAACTAGTGTTTTTGTGCATGCGTCTGTTAAAACAGAATCCATTAGATGGGATTAGTAACGTGCATAGACACAAGTGTCTGAAGGCGCGTCGAGACAGGGAGGGTTCAACAAGGCCAGATAGACGATGGTCCCACTATGGCAGCTCTGCATCACATAGCGCAGGGGAGGTGGACAGATTCCAAAAAGCCCTGTACATGGCAAACTCCGTATTAAATCATCTGTCCATGCATCCATACATCATTCCCTCATCCCGTAATGAAAACGCCTGATTTCATACTCACATAACATGTGAAATTTCCATTGAGTCTGTGCGTAATGCAGTCTGCAAAATCCACTGTGCTCCAGCCCGTAATTCCAGTGTTGTGAAGTAACATGTATTTGGGAACGTCCGGCCTCATTGTCCACTACGCTATTGCGCATCCCATACCATTCATATCAATCATTGCATTCTCGCCATGGCCCCTGTCCCAAGGACATTGAACAATAGAACGTTATATTTGCAGTCAGACCTGTGGGCAACTCCTTGCCGCTAGCTGAAAACCGAAAGCGCTGTCCTTCGAATTCCTCATTTGCAACATCACGTCGAAAAGGCATCTGTGACCGCTTGAAATCACAAATTCATCCATCTAGTGCGGCAGTGTGTGAAAATGGCAACTGGCTTCACTCACAAATGGGACGCCCCGCCCGTCGGTGAACCTCGGTACAGTGCTGCATGAGGGTCCACCGTTAATCGAGTACTACATTCCACTGACCCTTCACAAGTTTGTTCGCGACTGCAAAGATAGTATGTGAAACAATGGGACCATAGCAGAATGAACATATGAACCAATATTTCACTGCCATCGGGAACAAATACATGATTGTAATAGCAAGATGCCATTCGTCGAATTGCAGCGTTGTATGCGGGACGTGCTCGCCCAAAGGGGATAGCAGCTTGCACAGGTGGAATGAATCACCACAGGTGGAGGCTATACAGCCTGAAAACACATAAATTTCACACTCAACCCCCTCCCACAACCACACCCACTCCGAAATGCTACCGGCAGGACTAGCGATGTTGGCCCTGGGGGACCTGATAGCACTGCAAGTACTCCAACTTCAAGAAGAAGACGAACACTAACTACAACAACAACCGGCCGCACAGAGGAGACGCAGGAGGAGGAGGAGGGCAAGGCAGGGCCAGCAAGGGCCGCCAGCACAGCCACTACCACCACGCAGGCAGCCCGCAATCCCACGCCTCCGAGCACATCCGTTCAACCTCACTGATGAGCAGATCCACACCCTCTACCGTTTGGACCGGGACACCATAACCGCCATTGTGGACATGACACAGGCTGACCTCGTCAGCATGATAGATAGCCCAACCGCCATCCCACCCCTACTGAAGGTGGTGTCTGTACTCCACTTCCTGGCCACAGGCACCTACCAGCACACAGTCGGACAGTTGCATGGCATTTCACAGCCACTGTTCTCACGGACACTATTGCAAGTGCTCGATGCCCTCCTGAAGCACGCAGACGACTACATCTCTCTACCACGCTCGGAGCAGGAAATTACGAACACAAAAGTGGGATTCCATGCACTTGCCGGCATACCGGGCTGCATTGGTGCCATCGACTGCACCCATGTGGAATTGGTCGTCCCACATGCCATGGAGGCCCAGTACCGCAACCGAAAACAATTTCATTCCCTGAATGTACAAATGGTGTGTGACTCCAACAGGATCATTACACATTGTTGTGCCCGATTTCCTGGATCAACCCATGATTCTATGGTCTTGAAGAACTCTACAATACCACGCTACATGGAGCGACACGCAGGGAACAGATCCTGGCTACTCGGTGAGTCTCATTTCATGCATGATAATGTGGGGTATGTGATGCGGCAATGACCTGGCAGGAAGGGGGGGGTGCGTACGTAGCAATGTCATTCCACAAACATCCTTTATTGTCCACATACAGGTGATGCCGGGTATCCACTGAAGAGATGGCTCCTTACACCACTCCGGAACCCACAGGACCAGCATGAGGAGGACTACAACCATGCCCACTCACGTACCCGTGTAGTCATTGAACAGGCATTCGGCCTACTGAAGACTCGTTTCCGCTGCCTCAGCAGGTCTGGCAGGGCACTCCTGTACCGCCATGAGAAGGTTGCAAAGATGGTCATGGCATGTGTCATGCTACACAACATGTGCGTACGTAGAAATGTGCCCATGCCCCCTGACGCAGAACTGCAAGCACCTGAAGATGGTCATGATGAGGGTGGGGATGTGGCAGCACCTCAAGGAGTCTGCGAGGCACAGGAGGGCCGTGACATTTGTCAGCATATCATAGATGCATGCTTCTAGCACTCACGCCTGGTGGCTGATACATGGACACGGGACTTGTGGCACTGTGTGTGTCTGGAACATGCACAATATGGAATGTACGCCTATAATGGCCTCGTACACAAAGATCAATGTCCACACATCTCATTGGATGATCGTGCATTGTTTATGGCATATGTGAAATTATGTTACACACCCCATCGACCCGCCACCCAAGTGAGCCCAACACACCCCCTCCACCCTCCTACCTTCCCCCCGAACACCAGTGTCCAAAGATGCTCATTGTCAGTGGGCAGTCGCTATTGCAAGCCCCCTCTCCGGGTATCAGGGGCACCCCTGCCTGTGGAGCGCAGGTTCCTCCCAGATCTACGTTGGGGGCTGCCTTGGACGGAACTTGCAACGGATGATGTCTCTGCCTGCTCACGTCCATGCATGTCCCTAAGGGTTTGTGAGAGCTCAGTGAGCACACGGCGCACAGCGGCAAGTTCAGCACATACGTCTTTGGACGTCGCATGCAGTTCCCCCCTCAGGCTCTCAGTGCTTCTCTCCATTTGTACTCTCAGGCTCTCGGTGCTTCTCTCCATTTGTACTCTCAGGCTCTCGGTGCTTCTCTCCATTTGTGCCCTTAGTGTCTCTGTACTTCTCTCCATTTCTGCCCTAAGTGTCTCAGTTGATGTTTCTATGGCTGCCTTAGTACCCCCACATTCATCAGCATGGTCCTTGAGGAGCGTGGCCAGTTGCTGCTGTTGCACGATCACCTGGTCGAGGGACTGTTGCCTCTGCTGTGCCATGGCCATTTGCGGTGGTGTCACAGAGGGGCTGGTCACCTCATGTTGCCTTGCCACAGGGCTTGTGGGGGATGGCCAGTCGTCTTCTTGTGGGTGCCCCTGCATGGTATCCTCATGGTGTACGGGATGGAACAAACAGGGGGATTGAGACAGGTCATGGATGGATCCTAGATCGACATCCCCGTTTTCTGTGTTGGAGCATGCTGCCATTAATGCAGTGTCACCTATGGTGCTGCTGCCACCAGAAGCAGTGCCTTCTGTGGCATCCATTGGGGGGACCTGTGGTGGTGCTGTTGTGGGCATGCTGGCTGCTGGGGTGCCTGTTGAAGTTCCCTCCTGTGTGCTGCCACTTGATTTGTGCTGCTGCCGTGTCTTGATCCGTGCAGCTGAGATGGAGGGTCTTTGGCCGTTGGTCTTGGCCCTCTTTGCAGGTGTGCTGGTAGGGGTGTCGTGGAGCTCGTCGTTTGAATCGGACCCTGTGGTGGAGTAAAGGAGGGCAAGCGTTATTAATGGGTCTGTGGAAATTGGAATGGCAATGTATCACATGCATTGGGGTGGTACCTGAGGGTGATTTGGGTCGGGGCCTTGGAGGTGGTTTCATTTTTGTGTGGATTGAGGATGCAGTTGTTTTGCAGCCTGCAGTTAGGGTGGGCCTGCTGCACGTGTAGAGGGTGTTTTTAGGATTTTTAATTATTTATGTATTTAATGTGACTTTTGAAGTGTGCTATCAGGCCTATGTATGTGGACGTTCTCCTGGACATGTGTTACTGTTGCACTATGTGGACACATGGTACTTCACATGATTGGACATTGTGGATTTAGCATTGTTTTATTTGGCCCACCTACCTGATTCTTCGGATGTCTGCACTCCTTTCTCCATCCCTCCGACTCCCTCTATACTCTCCATTCCAATGGTGGAGGCACAGATTTCTTCCCAGGGGGTCAACTTGATGGGTGATTCCGATCCTCCCCCGGTAGCTGTGGCAATGTTACGGTTGGCGGATAGTATGCTCCGTACGCGTATCCGCAAGTCGTCCCATCGCTTTCTGCATTGCTGTGGGTTGCGGGGTGCGGTCCCCACCGCACTTACCGGCTGTGCCACCAGGGCCCATATGGCCTTCTTGTTCGCAAGTGCCGACCTGGTCATTTGCGTCGAGAAGACGACGGCAGCATTCTCCTGGAGGGTCTCTGTGAGCACGGTGAGTTCCTCACGGGAGAAGTGGACCTGCCGCTTGCGGTCGCACGCTTTTTTCGCTACTTTTCCAATTTTTATTGGTTTCTCTAGGGTGGATGACGGGTTGGGATGAGTCTCAGGGTAGTATTTTTGATGGTTGTGTGGAAATAGTGTTTTTATAGGTGTACGGCGTGCTGTTTCCCGTTCCGGGACCATGTTTTTACTTCCTTTTCCGTATATTTCCGGTCACCGTACTTTCCGATTGCCGCTCATTGCGGTGACCGCTATGATGGGTGGCGGAATTGCACCTAGGGCGCCGTACGGCGGCGGTGAGGGCCGTTTTGGGGACATTTCCGCCATCGCGGACTTTGCACTTCCGCCATGGCGTAGTGCTCGTGCCCGATGGGTCGGAATTAGCCGCACTTTGCTCCGTCGTGCAATGGCGGAAACGCTATTTATGCTATGGCGGTCAGGTCAGTCACTTTCCGCCAGGGTCGTCATGAGGGCCCATGAGCCAATAGTAATCCAGGTAAATGAAAATGGCTGTAAAGCACCAACAGATGAAAGCCAGAATGATATGTCTTTATTAGCTAAGCCTTCTGTCAACCTCAAACGATTGAAAACTCATTTCAAAGAAGAAACTTACAAGAAGGTGACAGAAAGAAAAAACTAAAAACATGAGAGCTGAACATAAAACCTCTAAAAAGGAGTCTCGCAAGTTCCTACGAAATATGTTTCTGGTAGAACCTTTAAACATAAAAGAGATGACAACAACTCCATTGACATTATTTTATTTATTTTATTTTAGTATTTGTATAGCACGCTACAACCCAAGGGCATAGACGCGCTGAGAAGAATATGTATGCAAACTACGTTACATGCACTAATGACGAGGGTGAAAGAAAAATGACTAAAATTGGCAAGAATCTGCACAAAACCAAGGCAGGACCTTCAGGCCCCATGAAAGAGAAAGCACACACAATTACCTTAAACCCTGTCACAGAACCTGTGCAGAAGAGTCAAATGGGCAGTTTCCCTAAGCAAGTAGGGACACTACAAACTGTGGTTCTTCGGATCTGGGAAAAATGAAAAGCAAAGCAATACCGACAGTCAATAAAACAATTGAAACAACTCATTTTAGAAGTCAGACCCCCTTAATTGATTTTACTAAAAACAAATCACTTAAAATAAAAGACCAGAGGTATCAGGGTTATCATTCTTAAGAGGAAGACGAAATAGCTCAAGATGCCGGACTTTAAAAAAAAAAGTTACAAAATGATGAAAGGTCAGAACATTTTTTTTTAAAGGAAAATGAATACTTCCTAATTTTTTAATCTATACGGGACAGTGATTACAAAATTCTGCTTAACAGAAGTAGATTGTTAGCACTTTTGACGTCCATTCAACAGCTCAGTTCAATTTCATCCGCAGATATCAAGTTTGTTCATTTGTTCGATCATAATCACTTGGGGAAATGTGCTGTACACTTCCACTCAAAAATGGTAGAAAAACGTATCATCGGCCAACGGGAAGCTATATTACTTGAAGGTTTTGAATGTTAATACGCATGCCACGTAGATGTCCATGGCTCTTTCCCAGTCAAACCAACAATTACAGTTTCTCGACATTTTGACCTAGATAAGTACGAAACTGACCGTAACTATGAGGAGCTGACTTGGGGTTGGCTCCCCTCGTTCTTACCTGCCACATCCTCTGCTGGAACTCAGGGGGTCACAATTCCTTTTTGAACAGGGTAACAAAAGTGGAATGGGACACATTTAATCTTGTTCTCTTGCAGGAAACATGGTTAATGTTCACACCTGCATGGGACAGCTTTATTAAATAATGGTACTAGAAGTAGGCCTAAAGGTGGGCCCATCACGGCTGTAAAAGTATTCAATGGGGTAGGCGTAATTGAAGTGGAAACTAATTGCAATTCCATTTTGATCACAAAGAGTATTTACACAGGGAAGCATCCACAAGCTCCTCTGGTGCTTGTGATTAACATATTCTTTAATCCACTGAATGCCTCTTCAGAGGAGACTTTGAATGATATTGAGGCTGTCTTGGCCTATTGGTTAATGGCTGGTCCAAAAGCAGGAGTGGTGGTTTCTGGAGACGTTAACTGTTGGTGTTTGTGTTTAATGGGAGAGTTTGAGTGGGAGAATTTGGATGAAGGGAAGAGAGCATCACCTACTCTGTACAAGGCAGGAAAAACAAATATTGGAAGGGCCTGGTCTCAATTTCTACAAACTCTTAAAAACGCACCCACATGGTCTAACACCTTTGCATTGTCAGTTATCGAATATATTTTCATAAGAAACATTGAGCAACAGCACATTGGGCCCCTTGAAATCATTAACATGTACAGAAATGATCATTCAATTCTCCATATACCCTTGACTTGACAGTTGAAGCATAAAAAAACTTTGGTGGCGTCTAATTCTGGAAACAGGGTGTTCCAACATTTCCAAAATCCAGAAGATGTCAACCTACACCTTTTGGAGTGGTATAACACCCTGAGTGATAGCGATAAACGTGAACATACTTCCACAGTAAATGTCCTGAAATATTGGAAAGATTAAAAAAGCCACAGGTTATGATGATGCAAAAAAAGCACATACCCCGTTTCACCAAACAAGGCAGATCTATGACAGCACTATTCAAATCAGGAAACAATTGTTAGGAAAAGCTCTCAGAAAAATAGCTAGATGTTTTAATATGAAGAATGATGATTAAGATTAACAAAAAAAGATTGTAATACAACGTCATCAGAGCTGGTGTAAATGGTACAAAATATGCAAATATATTAAGACTAATCAAGATTTGATGAACAAAATAGTCAAAAAACACACACAAGCCATTTGGTGGGAATTGAATAATAGAAATCACCAACAGGCAGTCTCTCAATTGAGTGGAGTTAGTGAAAGTGACTGGGTCGACTATTTTTCCAGAAAAAGTAACGTGGACATAAATGCAGTTGAAGGAGCGTATGACAAAAATTTCAAACTTGTATTTCTTACCTTTGATCATCTAGACATAGAAATAATAAACAGCAATTTAAAGAACACCAGAGCAAGCAACCCTGATGGCGTAATGTTGGGTGTCATGACCCACGTTTGGACTATTATGCTGCAACACTTGGTGCTGTGGGCTTAGGAAATCCAAGAGGGCGGAAAAGCCCACATTTGTGCCAGAATCCTGGAGAACTGCGCAGTCTTTGCGCACAACAAAATGGTCGCCTGACCTGCCACCCACCAGTGTGAGCGTGAGGGGCCAGAAGCGCCATGAGCGAAATCAGTGCTAAGGAATATGGTGCTGTTCAAAATCTGTTGTTATTGATGTCAAAAATAGGTGTAATACCGGTGCTCACCACTACCAGAAATCTGGTGTTTTAAAACCACCAGACACTTGTGTAAAACTGAACAAATGAACCAAACTAGGCCAAAGAAAGACTTACTAAGAGGTGGATACAATGTAAAACTATATTCTGAAATGACTTGAAGGAAGTAATTGTCTAATGTATGTATTGAAAATACCTGGGGATGTCAGCAGCTTAAGTGAATTTGGGTTTAAAGCCACTAAAATCGAAATGTTTAGAATAAATGAGTGACCAACTTTTCAGTGTCACATAGGTTGAAATTGTTTAAATGTCATAGTTTTGAACTTAGAATCAGTGTTGTAGCTGCATGTTTAAAAATTGCACGTTTGGTTTGAATGTAGAAAACTGGGAACCAAAGTGACATTTAGCTGAAGCCTGGCTGAAAGAGATTGAATTCTGCCTGAAAACTACCCCGACAGGAGTTAAAACTTGATCAGCAGCTGTGTTCCCAGGCCTGGCTGCATTCTGCTGCCCCTGCCAAAAGGAGATGACACATCTCTGATTGAATTAGGGGAGTGTCACCTGGGGACTGCAGGAAACTAAACAAAGCACTGTCCTTGGCCCAGGCAAATGTTAAATTAGGGGGGTCGTAAATGGCTTCCTCTTGGAAGGAAACGGGGAGGGGCACTACATCTGTGAGCAAGCTGAGCTTGGGGGAAGTGGATAAACCAGATATTCCACCATGTGCTTTGGAAAACCACACCCCTCGGGGCCAGAGCACAATTTTAAAAAGATGGATAATTCATAGTGCAGACTTGTAAAAATTATATAAATAACATCATCATTCTTGTGATTTTTCTGTGCACATTTTAAGAGGTGTTAGAACTCTGTACCATGTTCTGAGGCAAAACCCCATGAATTATGGAGATTGCAGACACAGGGTCCACGCTAGAAAAAAGAAAAGTTACTGGAATATGTGTAGAAAGGCGGTGTACATGTGTGCCATTTTTGGTAAACGTCAGATATTGGTAAACCAACTAAAAACGAAAATAAGTTGTCATTTTTGAATGCAAGCTCTTAGAAACATCAGAGTTGGAACAGAATGTCCCATAAGTAATCTGTAATATGTACATGTAATGTCAACCACTTTTGTATCTGGGAAATATGTATTTGGATCAGAAATAGATTTGTGTGCAATTTGACAAGGGGAGGATCCTCTGACCATAAACCTATTTCATCACTCTGACTCACAACTCAGTTCCCCCAATCAAGGGAGAGAGGAGAACCAGGCCAATGATAAGTTGAGAGGGGCAGGCCCAGTTATGCTATGCACACACCCACTTTCTAAAGACATAAAAAGAGCCACTGGAAGCCAGACAGGGACATTCACTTTCCACTTTCTTGCGGGACGCTTTGCCGGGAGACTCCAGACTTCAAATCCATAAATCTCCAGAGACCAGAACTTAACTCCAGAACTTGTAGCAGAGAGGCCTGAATCCACAAGCTGAATCCTTTTTCAGCAGGCCTCCAAATCATTTGCAAACTATTCAACAGCTGGGTGAGCTGTTTGAATATTTGCCAAGAACTTTTGCCAGAACCGGTAGATGACCCAGAAGGCAGAATTATCCAGAGAGACCAGAGATCCAGAGAGACCAGACCCAGACCAGATCGCTGAGAGCTGACCCAAATTGCTGTGCGCAGAACCAGTACCCAGTGGTGAGAGAACCGCAGCCAATCCTGATCCGATCCGTGACGAAGTCGCATTCCTGTCCAAAATATAGTGTGAGTACTCAGCCAGAACTCTGCAAAACCAATTTCATAGTTTAAAATATTCTAATTCAAACTATTTCAACCTATCTAGAATAACACCATAGCATTGTGTGTCCTTTTGTGACTTTAAAGCTGCAAAACTGTTATCTGTCATTCTGAAACTTTAAAATTTAATTTCTGAAAATCTACCTCCACAAAATCGTCCGTATCTCTTGAACCGTTTGTGATAGAAGCGAGATTTAACTTTTTATTAAACTGGCTACTCCTTATACTTGCTCCGTAATTGCGCTCGACGCACGCGACTAAATTGCTGTGATTTGACATTTTGCTTCATTTCAGCCACGTGTAAAAATATTTTTTTGTTTCCTTTGCTGAAATTCATTTGCAACCTGACAATTATTCATAGAGCATTGCTAAAGTGATCCTGAACTAATTTAAAGTAGCTATCACCCACCGTGAATCTCTTATAGGGAATTAAAATCATCTTTAGCATATTTTTCCCTTCTTTGCATACCACCTTTAAAGTACTTTGCCTGTGTTTAAAATCATCCCTGTTTCTCTAAGCTTGCTAGGGGGGAACTGAATTCGTATTGTACTGTGATTGTATTCCTGAAGACTGTGTGTGTTACTTCCACCTCCTTACATTGCATAGAGGGAGGATGAATTGCCAAAAGGGGAAAAGTGATTATATTATGTTTTTGCTGAAATCATATCAAGTTTATTCCTGTGTTGCTTCTTTTCCGCCTTGCATTTCCTTGTACCATATAAAGCATTCTCAGCTACCTTATCCTCTATACTACTCCTAAGTAATTAAAGCAGTGTGCTAGTATAACAACATCCGTTGTTGATCACTGTCATATGTCTAAGTGTGATATCAAATATTAATTTATTATAAAGTGTGATATATATCTATTGTTTCATTTTTCCAATAAATCTTTTAATTTGCAAAACAAACCTACTTCTTGGCTCAGTGGGATCATGGGGGATTCTAAGAGAGGGGCGTTATACAAGGGTTCATCATCCAGATTATAACTTGTCATAAAAATATATAAATAAGGGCTTCCCTTGAGAAATCCCAGACAAGGCACTGATTTAGTGGGAATGCTTGATTGGAGTCATTAACAGTAACTAATGGAATATTTAAGGACAATCCTGTCCTTTGGGTGAACATCGTATTCCATTTGTTTAAACATATAGCATCAAACAACAAGTGTCGAGTGTCTTGGTCAGATTCAATATTGGTCCCAATCTTTAAAAAGGAAAACCGTGCAGAACCATCGTGCTGTAGACCAATTTCACTTCTTGATAATTGATCCAAAAATATTCCTAATCTAGTATTGAGAGATTAAAGTGTTTGGGAGAAAAAGATTAATCTACTCAGCCCTTTCCAGACTGGATACAGAAAGGATGTGGCACAATTATCAGTGGGCTTACATTGAAAGCTTGTTTGTCAGATGTTGGATCCTACTCAGGGTGAACATTATATGTTGCAGCAGTTGATTTAACAGCTGTGTTTGACAATGTCATCATGTTCAAGCTGTGGTCTAAATTGCAGAAATGGGACATTGGCCCTCACTATAACTCTGGCGGTAGCTGCCACGGGAGTTGTTTTTTTTCCGGCTCCCACGAACGGGAAGTAACGGGTCATGCCGAGTTTGGCGGACCCGGTAATTGCCCATTCGCAGGTGCCATTATGGCCGGCCTCCCAATCCCCATTCTGCCCAGGAGGGCAGAATGGGGGTCGGGAGCATGGTTGCACCGGCACCGTTTATAACGGTGCCAGTGCAATCATGAGTTCTGCACGCGGGTGCCGGTATGCATGCCTGGTCAGACCAGGCGTGCAGTCCGGCACCGGCGAGCAGAACTCATGGTGTGGTGGAGAGGTAACAACGGTGCCGGTAGCACTACCGGCGCCGTTGTTGCCTTTCCACCACACTCATAATGAGGCCCATAGACCCATCTTTGTTGGCATTGCTTCAACTTCTATATTCTAACAACTGTACAAAGTTCAGACTGAACACTGTGGGGGAATTATTCAGTCAAATCACATAGTGAAAAGGCATACGCCAGGGTTGCGTGCTGCCTCCCACTGTTTTTAATTTCTATCTGGCCAACCGGTGGGAGTCCAGCAAAGAGTGGGGGGAATATGTGCCCATGTGGTCAGGTTTCAAACTGAGGTGCATTGCATTTGCCAGCAATATTCTCTTAATGGATTACACCCCTGCTGGTTTTCAGCAACAATTGAAAGGTGCTAGATAAATATCTGAAAGAAAACCCATTGCAAATACACACTGCAAAATCTTATGTAATGGTCCGTTCTACTACAAATAATGTAGGGTGCTCAAGAGGGAACTAAATAACTGTGCAATTAAGCAAGTTGATCCAATTAGGCAATTAGGTACTTGGGCTATGATATTGCAGTAGAAAAAACAAAACGAAATTAATAGGTCTCGAATTGATGATAAGATCGCCTCCTGCCTATGATTGTTGAAAATGGTAAAGAGAAAACTATGTGCCTATTCAATTGTTCCACTAATTGAGTTCTATAAAGCAAAAATCGTGCATATCGTCATCTATGAGTGTGAGCTTATGAACAATTTAAGCAGAAAGTTCTTTGATGTTTTAGAAGGAAAGATTCTAAAACAGGTACTGAGGCTGCCAGTCTCAGTCCCTATAAGCGCAAAAAGACTTGTACTGGGCCTGATATCTTGGCGGGCCCAGTTTATCACCAGAAGCCTATCTGTGCTTTATAGCTTAGAAAAGTCAGATCAGGCCTCTTTTGGGTTCTCAACACTATAATAAGGAAAGACACTAACACATTTTTGAAGAAATTAAAAAAAAGATGTGATAATTGTGTCACAATCATAGACTTGGATGGCTTAGAGTCAGAAGTAGTCTTCAAAAACACGTCAACTGATATTACGGATTTGAATCCTCTAAAACTCTGCCTGGGCAAGGAACTAATGTATTTACCGCTACCCCATTTAAGACCTTATTCCAAGTTCCCATTACCGTGATTGGTATTTAAAATGTATGCTGAATTGTTTGCTAACATTGGAGGTGGTGGGTCCGAAGTTGGGAGTAATTCAGGAATTGCAAACATGCAGAATGTGTGAATCCAACTCTATGGAGTCCCTATTTCATCTAGTAATGCTGTGCCCAACATTGTTAAGTCACAGGATACGGTATCTCAAACGGTTTATTTATTCACCCTCTACAGTGCTGACCAATGCTTTATGGTGCCTCCTAATGACATCTTCACAACTGTCACTGTTGATAGCCTTAATAGATATGTTATTTGAAATCTTCACAGAAATTGACAAGGTGACTGAGCAAGGAATGTTGGACCTCGCTAATGTATGTAAATCCCATGAGTAGAAACTTGAAAATTATCATGAGTGTATACCTGATTATTTTATATTAGTGACTGAATTGCAGAATTTTCTTTGGTTATTTTGGTTATTTGGGTTTCCTTATTTTTATTGTATATTATGAAAAAGTCAAGAAATGTTCATTTGAATATAACAACTGGATAATTGTTTGTGTAAATGTACAATTTGTATAAATAAAACTAAGTTTAAAAAAAGAATAGCCTTAACATCCTTGCCCCTGTCAAGGGCCTCTGCATGAAGCCTGCCTCTAAGCATAATGGATGGTATGACTCTGAACTAGCTTTGCTAAAACAAAAGTTGCTGAACGGAAGTGGCAAACCTTGGTTCATCCCCTGACAAACAGGCCTGTCACCTGCACCAAAGGCAATATCGCTTCTCTGTCTGCTCCAAGAAGAAGGCCCACATTCAAGCTGCATCTCTGGAGCCACTTACAATATGGCTGGACTTTTCAAAATCTGCAAAGAACCCACCAACCCTAATGTAGTCTCTACCTCTCTCCCTTCCTCCCTCCATCCCTCCCTCCTAGTCCCACTGCACGGCTGTATCCTCCCATTTCACATTTCTCATCCAAAACCTTGTACATACTGGCAGCACTCTCCGCCATTCCTACCACTACCCCCTCTCCTGCTCTCTTGCCGCCCTTGGACCCTCTCCTCCCCTCCATACTCTCCTCCTTCTTACCCATAGCACCTGATGAGGTCTCTAATATTTTCTGCTCTATGAAGGTCTCATCCATATAGGTGCTCCCCTGCTCTTCCAGGACTATCAATTGCAATCTTTCACCTCGTGCCCGACTCTTGTCCACTTGTACTCCACTCCTAAAAAAGCTGTCTGCTGGCCCTTTCTTCCTGGCTAACTATTGTCCCATTTCTAATACCCCCTACATGTGCAAACTCTTGGACAAGCTGGTTGCCACCAGGACTATCAATCTGTATTCTGGGCATCCAAAGGCATGGAAACTGCTCTCCTGAGCACTTGTGAAGATCTGCTTGCTAATCCTGACTCCAACTCTCCTTCTGCTCTCTTCCTCCCCAATCTCTCCTCTGCCTTTAACATGGTCAATCATTCCATCCTAATAACAATGCTCTGTGACACCCTCAGCATCATTGACCGAGCACAGGACTGGTTGAACTCCTTCTGAACTAACCGCCCTTCCCTGGTGCGACTGGGCACGTTCTCCTCCACCACCTTGCTCTCCACCTTTGGTATCCCCCAGGGCTCAATCATGTTGCCTTGGCTTTTCAATTTCAAGCTCACCCCTCTTGCCCACTTTATCTCCTCCTTCTCTCTTGACTTCCAGTGCTATGCTGACGACATTCAACTTTCCTTCAAACTTACCTCCACTACCTCCTCCTCACCCTCCCTCATTCCAGATTGTCTGACTGTTATTCAGGCATGGTGTGCTGCCAATGACCTCTGTCTCAAAGCCAGTAAGACGATTATTTTTATTGGGACACCCACACCCTGTTTCCCTCCTGCCTCTGGCTGCCCTCCTTGGGGCCTCTACCCTCAACAACCAGCGAAGTAAGAAAACCCAGACTCATCTTTGACTCCTCTCTCTCTTTCACACCTCACATTTTGGACCTTGCCAGGAAGGCCCACCTTCAGCTTCATCTCCTTAGAGGCATTCTTCCTTTCCTCACCTTTCCCCAGAATCTTAATGTCACCATAGCTCTGTTCCTCTCCTGGCAGGACTACTGCAACAGCTGCTTCCTCATTCTGACTCTTATCTCCCCCAGTCCCATTCAACTGATCAAGAATAGGGCTGCAAGTCTTATCCTTGGCTGTAAGCCCAGGGACTGCATCTCTCCAGTGCTAAGATCTCTCCACTGACTCCCAGTAGCTGTAAGTACCAAATACAAGACCCTGTGCTTAATCCAAAAGGCTTTCTGGGGCCACGGCACCCCGCTATCTCAAACTCTCTCTCCCCAAATAGCTCCCTCCTTGAGCCCTCTCTGGTGATCAAATGCTTCTCCAAGCAGAGAGTGGGGGGCAGATCTCGCTCACCGGCTGTGCTTCTCTCTTGGACAGCCTCTCTGCCCCCCTCAGACTTCATCCGTACCTCTTTAAGTTCTGGAAACTGCTCAAAACTCTTCTTTTCTATACCTCCTTCCCTCTCACCCTCCCATGCTAATCAACCCACTATAGCAGAGACTGGCGGACTGGTCCTCATGAGTCTCACAGGTTACCAGGCCCTCTGTTCAGTCGACACCAGCACCCTCAGCACTTCCCTGTGGACCCCTCCCAGGTGGAGGTGCACCCTTGTGAGACACCCCTGCCGGTGCACTTACCAGTGGTCCCCTCCCCTGGCGCCCTTTGGCACTTCACCTCCTGGGCCCACTCTAGGATTCACCCTAACTTTTCCCTCACCCCACCCTCCCTTCCTTCTCTCCTGCACTTACACGGCTGAATGCCACAAGGTCTAGAAGTACTGTTAATGTTTGATTACTTACTGTTTTTACTATTGTGTATTACTCCCCTGTTCCCTTGTTGTTTTTGCCTATTGGCACCTGGAAACAACATTGGGTAGTAAAGGCACCTAACAAATGCACAATAAATGAATAAATAAATATGGAACACCCCTCCTTCAAAACTGCACTTTACTATTGAATCCCCCACGATTACACTGATCTGGAAGAACTAAGACATGTGCATGATCAAATCGCTGTGCTCCTACATTGTCTTGACTCCCCCTTTCCCATTGGGTTGCCATGAAGAAATTACATGTTGGAACAGGCTACATATAAATGCACAAATACATAATGAAATAAGTAAACAAATGCACATGCTATTGCAAGATCACAGAATAATATATAGGCAGTAGTGGATAGCAGATTATATAAAGTTGGTGGGCCAAATTTATTTTTGTGTCCAGAAAAATATGTGTTGCTTATAAAATTGAAAATAAATCATTTTAGAAGTATTTTCATGCAAAGGAGAGAACTTAATAACTGTAACTGAGTTGAGTTGTAGACCAAATACTTGCTGTAGTAACAGTTGAGATTAAATAGCAATATAATTAGTTTAAGGCAAGACAGTCATTCAGTAGCTGTAACTGTGTTCTATTATTGTGGCCAAAGAAAATGCCCAGAACAAAGAAAAAAAAAAGAGATCTTCGAATATGTTGGTGGTAGGAGGAGATTATGTTAATTGTTAGACCAATTAAATATGTATTGCTTTATATCTGCAGCTGGTACTATGGCATTGGCTTTGGTTTGGCCAGTTTGTCACATCAGCATTCTATATGTTGTGTGGTAGATTGAACTACATCTCCAGATGAGCTACAAGCTAGATGCCTGTTCAGCACTACTAGAAGAGTATACCATAATGGCAGTGTGGTGAATGGCACAAACCCAAGGTGGGAACCTCAACAATCACTGGCACCTTGAGGTAGAAACCTCAACAAAAGTGGTACCAGGAGTGCGAGGGCAACTGAAGAAAGAAGGCAGAAGGATATAAAGATCAAATGATTATTTTCATTTTATTTTGATTTGCGTAAAAAACATTGAGTATTTTAATCAATTTTGTAAAACAACATTCTACTACTCATACATTCATACATTCACTCACTAATTGGATCTCTAAAACATACAGATATTTTAAGGTATTAAGAGAATTACAATTCATTTCCAATATAGGCTACTGGAATACAAGCCACTAGGCGAACCAAATTGGGTTTGCAGAATTTTGTTAATGTTCATCCAATCCTGATGAAGACACACATAATTTGTCAAGTCGAAACTATTTACCAACTGGGAAGCCCTTTTCGTAAAGAAGATCTAAACATATGGGCATCAATAGTCGATATTTTGTCTGGAATTAACTGTTATCTACAATAATATATTGTTTGGAACCATTAATACTATAATGGAAATGAATTGTAATTCTCTTAATACCTTAAAATATCCATATGTTTTAGGGATCCAATTAGTGAGTGAATGTATGAATGTATGAGTAGTAGAATGTTTTTTACAAAATTGATTAAAATACTCAATGTTTTTCACGCAAATAAAAATAAAATGAAAATAATGATTTGACCTTTATATCCTTCTGCCTTCTTTCTTCAGTTGCCCACACACTCCTGGTACCACTTTTGTTGTATTATAGTGTGGTGAATGGCACCTGCATGTTAAACTCCAGTTTATGCTACTGCCAAACGTATCTACACAGAGCAGTTATGAATAATGCTTTCTCTTCTTGCCCTGCCCCACCTTATTGTTGAGTTTAATCACACAACTTTGTGTGTACCTTCCCCACAGTGTAAAGTGATGGAGAAATGCCCTTGTGGCAGGTCCACCTTGCCCATTCCAATAGGCAGGGGTTATCAGCATCAGTTCCATCAGGTTTCTCCTCTGTCCTACTCTTTGGGTACTATGTCTTGTAGTTCCATCCCTCTTATCCATTCACTTATCCACATCCTTCTCCTGCTATGAATCCAACTCTTATCCCACATGCTGCCGACCCTCATCTGACTCCTCCTGTTCTGCATCTTCCTACTCCTGCCTTGCATTTGATTTCTCATGTTTCCTATCATGACATCTGCTGATCTTCATTTCCTCTTCAAGTTCCCTTTCCTGAAACTCCTTTATTTCTAACAACGTGTGTTGCACGTCCTGCTAATGCTTCATCACTATTGCCTCCTGTCCCACCTCCTAATGACTGACCATTTTGTTCTCCTTGTGTTCCACCTCCTGCTGCTCACCCTATTCCCCACTTGAAGGTGGTATTCTTACAGAGAGAGTCACTGTGTGTTTGTTTTTCATAGTGGTATAAGGCAAAGAGATAAACAAAGAAACAATTACATAGGATACCATGAACGATTAATTGTTTTCCTTCCCTTTGGGCCTAATCACGAGTTGGGCCAAGTAGTAAAAAGGCAGGGGTAACTCTATTCCCGCTGCATTAACGCCCCACCGAATCCCGAATTTGGGCAGAAAGTTGCAGATTTACCTCTAGCTTTCAGTTGATGTAAATCTTGCCATTTTCCACCCATTTGCAGTGTTTTTACCGTGGCGCTATTAGTGCTGGCGGTAATATTGCCCAACATGCCCCATAGACTGCTATGGAATCTTAACAAAATGGGGATTTACACCCTTACCACAACTCGGGATCCGGTGCTAAAAGCGCCCAACCAAGTTGCAGTAACGCTATTTGCGTTAGGCGGTATCCCAGCAGATTTACCACCAGAATACCGGCCACCTTGTGATGAGACCCTCGTTTCTCATTTTTCAGCCTGAAGGAAAAAGCAGAGGAAAAAAAATTAAAGATTGAAACAGTCAGAAATTGGTTCAATAACGGTTTCTCAAAGTTGGAGTCCGACTTCAACAAACTTCACAGAATCTCTTGGTAGATAAAACACTAGCTCACCTGCTTTGTCGATAAGTGGGCAGCCTGTGTATCTCTATAACCGCCAAGTACAACACACAGGGAATAGAGAAGGCTACTTTGTAGGCCACCACAACTTTCCAGTGATTTGTGAGCTCTGATTGATCTGTCAAAGCCCTTTGAGATATTCTGTGATTGATTAGCCAGCTAATGATTGTCACACTTGCCAAATCTGTTGTGGCAGGTTAGGCATGATTTTGGGATGCCAGTGGTTCAGTACACAGCATCGGGTTGGCAGGGGTTTGCCAACCCTTATTTAGGAGTGATGGAGGTGGATCAAATTAGTCAAGTGTGTGCTCATTTGGCTCTTTAATTCCACATGTATGATATTAATTGTTTTTTGTTTGGTTACTTGCTCAGTGGTTCCGCCTCATACATGTTTTATACATGTTATTTTCACTCCCATGGATGGGATTGCCTTTCCAAGTTTATCATTCATGGGTTTCCTAAGGTACTCAAGATAATGATGTGTGTTGCTAAATCATAGCCTGCTTATCTGTATCATACCCAGAATCAGGTAGTATACAGACTTGTAAAAGTCTTCAAAATTATCAGTTTAAATAAGTTATAAAAGGAATGATAACCAAACATCTGAGTTATAAAGCTCAAAAGATAGATGGCCAATCATAGAAAAATGTTTGGAAATACTGTCAATACATTTAATTTGATGGTAGAATACCCAATGTTAAATAGTGGTAAACACCACAAAAAGATGATCACATATCTTGAAATATGCTTGCAATAGTACTATTTCAAATGTATTTGATGAAAAATTAATACTGTGCAAATAACCCTAAAATTTACATTTTCTAAAAAGTTAATGAAAATGAAAAAGTAGTTTAAAACAAATGGACCCTTTTGGCCACATTGCTACAAACAAATTCTGAACCATCAGAATGTCATGTTCTTTGTATACAGACCAGAACTCTGCAGAAGAAAAAACACATTACATGAATTTAACAATGATATTAAAATCAATGGCACATGCCCATGTAGAGAACTATTAAAAAATGAAAATACAATGTCAATAGGTATTTCATGTGGAAAGGAGGGGCTAGTTTGAAGCTGTTCCAAGCCCTCTTGATACATGTACATGCAATGGGCTAGTGCAATGAAGGGAGAGGGCCCTGGTGAGTGTGAGAAAGTGAAGGAATGAAACGTTGGAAGAAAGTTTCAAAGGCCCTGTCTAATCCTCCAAAACACCATGCCAAAGTATGCTGCATAGTTGGAGTTTGTTGGGTATTTCAAGTCAAATACATAAGAAGAAGGAAAGAAATGTGCGAAAATTGGGAAGAAAGGGAGTCCTTCCAACAGATTTGGATCCCAGCTGAATGCAATGATGTGTGTGGGGGAGTATACTGAAAAGGGCCTTCTCCCCACATTGTGAGAGAATGTAGTGACCTTTCACCTGAAAGGACCAGTTTACATGAGAGGTATTTTGGGATTAGGTGTATATGCTGAAAGGAAACACTTACCTTGCAGAGCTGCCAGAAGCCAGACAGTTCCCTTACATGTCCTGGCCTTTAAAAGACAAAAAAATGTGAGTACTCTGACCCCAGATTATTTAGAACTCTTTCCCAAAAATTAACACCCAGATAGCGATTACAATCATTTTGGGGAACCCTGTTTAATATTAATTGAGCTTACTGTCTAAAATTGCCATTCATGTTTGTGTTTCTATGTACGGATGATTTGGGCAAATTTGAAGGACACTGCTAGTGAGATCAAAGCAACCATTTTGTGTTTTCCTTTTTATAGACAATCTGCCGTTATTAATTTAAAATATTGTGGGAGACGTCTGCCGCCTTATACGTTAGGGACCATCTTCAATTCATTTATATATTCCTTTAAATAGAATGGAACATTCAGATTAAAACAACCTGTTTCTTGTCCTAGGTTTTGGCATGAGATTGTTGCACTTGTGAACAATAGAGACATTAACACATAAGAAAGAACCAAACACGTGAAAGAAATATAAATCTCATTACACCATGGCTTGAGAATGCAGTAATAAGATGATAACACTGAGTTCTAACCAAACTAGTCATCTTATTGATTCAAACATTGATGTCAAGTACATACCTGAAACGGAACTCTATGAAGACAGGAGCCTGCCTACTTCTGAGATCAACCAAACAAGCACAAATCAAAACTTGATCACAAAAAAGAAGCTTGATGACTCTTCTCAAATGCTTCCACTGTATGCTAAAACACTTGGGCCCTCATTACGACCCTGGCGGATTTTTTCCGCCATCGACGGACTTTTCCGCCATGGCGTAAAGTCCGTTTACGCCATGGCGGATGGCGGACTTACCGCCCCATTCCGAGGTCGGCGGGGCGGTAAGTCCCCATTGACCCATTTACCCTTCCCCATTCCCATTTCGGCCCCATAGGGCTCAATGGGAGTGGGGAAGGCGTTAATTACGCCACCGTACATTACGGTGGCGTAATTAACACCAAGGTCCCATAGCGCCATGGATTTTTACGCCCGCAAAAAGCGGGCGGAAAAGTGACCATGGCGCTCTGGGAACTCGGAATTGGCGGTAAGGGGTCGGCGCAGCTAACGCTGGCGTAAACCCCTTACCGCCAGGGTCGTAATGAGGGCCTTGGTGTTGTCTTCATCATCAACATTTCTTGCAAGATGCACATTGATAAGCAAATTCAGGCATCCTATTGTCAGCGTTCAATGAAAATATCAAGACTGTCATCACGTTCACAGTCTTTGGAATGGTCATCAAGTGCCTGTTTTTTTTCTACCCATTTGGGGCAAAATGGGTAGACTCTCACAGAGTCCCAAATCCCTTCCTGGCTCCTCTGAAATCTGCCCAACATTCTGACATCTAGCTCATCACAGGACTGAAGACATACATCCACATTTCCCAAACCTCAGAGAGCTACAATGGTTAATCCTACAATGCAACAACACCTTTAAGACAAACTAGGTAAATTCGCCACCACTGTTCTTTCTGGACCGGCTGATTAGGAGTCCTGCAGGCGGGAGGTGTCATTCCTGCCGTGTCTGACCTGGCGGTTTAACACCACCCGCCTGCAGGCAGACGTGGAAACACTGGCACCATTACAAGATGGTGCTGTGTTTCCGCTTCCCCATTCCCATGGAGTCCTATGGGACTCCATGGGAATGGGGATTTACCCAATTCCGCCTCCGGAATTACCGGGTCACCGGGGTTGTAATGCCCCGGTGATTCAGGGAATCATGGAGGCGGAATGGTAATACGAGTCCAGCAGTAACCTGCTGGAATTTCCAGCACGGTTAATGCCGGACTCGTAGTGAGGCCCACAGTGTCTTAGCCTACCTGATTGAAAATATTGTGTCTTTCTGGAGGCCTACATAGGGCCACTAGTGACAACCTTGCCAGTCATGATTCTGGAAAACAGAAAGAACCACAAAAACTGCCCTCTTAATACACACATACACACCAATGTACCAATATCCATACATACAACAGATTGGCCCAATCGCCAGTGCACTTTAGGCAGGGACTTAAGACTTGTTGTTGGTTGATCCCCAGATAGCACGCTTTCACCCTTGCACACCTTCCTCCCACAGCTCTCCCTGCTATTTTCTCTGTGTATTTGCCCCTTTATCTATACACTGCCCAGTTACTTGCTAGCTAAATTCCAACCACATAATTTCCACACAAAGATGCATATTTGTTACCCTGGAGACTCTGACAATGCTGCCAGATATGACCAATTATTGAGGTATATTGCTCTCCAATGCAACATAATCATTCTGGTTTCTGTGAGTCACTACACAAATGAGGAAGTCATGGAATAGAAGGAAAGTGGTGAAACACTTATTTGAGATCTGTGGATGCATTGGAATATGGCTAATGCAGTGGTTAGGCTACATTCATTTTTTTTGGAACTATGACAACACATGGGGGAAATTAGATATATTTACACATATCCAGGCCCCTTCACCACTTTCCTGGTATATGCAATTGTACATGAACAAACATGGTACATGAAATTGTTTGTGAAGGATATCAACGCTTCATTATATCAACACAGTGTACACAAACATTGTGCACTAGCCCTCCCATAAAAGCCTCCTATGTCTATACAGGAAGGCCATAGACTTAAGTATAGTGATGTACATTGGTCCCATTTTTCTAAACCTTCATACAATTACAGGTCAAATGTGTTTTATGCAAACTATATAAATATCCCATGTGTGCGTTCCATCTTGAATTACATGTATATTGTGTACTTCGCTAGAACTGTGACAGAAAATGTATTCCAACATATTCATTTCATATCAGCGAAAAGCGATTATAAAAGGAAAATACTACTTGTTAAAAAGAAGAAAAGGAAAACAGAGCCCTTGCACATGAAATAAAACGAGGTACACTTTGATGTTCAGTTTTTCACTTAGTATAGACGTTTGTCCACTTTGTATTCCTTAGGCTTTTGAAATACTGTGAAATGCTCTGCAGTTCTTGACTTGTGTCCTGACCTTAAACCTCATTTCTACTGCTGTTTTAGATCTTCTGCAAAGGAGAGCACCGTGGCAAATTCCTTTAAATGTCATACGAGGATGATGCTAGCCTTTAGAGGATGTTTTAGATTAGATAGACACCTATTGCAGATTTAACCTTGGCAACAAAAGGTCACCTTCAGCAGCAGTTCATTAATCCTTTGTGACAGGTCGCGCCTATTATAGAGCACATGCTTCTGTTTACCTGTGTGGAGACTATCACAAAAAAATAGATTCAGTGTGGACTGGGTTTTAAAATACAAACTATTGAATTGCAATCATATTTTTTAAAGACGTCGAGCATAGTTTGCTTAATGCTTGGAACATAAAGGTTAATAAAGTCACTATAATAATTCTGGCAATTGATAGATAGGTTATTCTCATGCTATATAAACCAATGTGAGAACAGGATAGGGACGCCACACAATGTCCCTATAGCCTTGCCATAATGAGTCAATGTCGTCTATGGTCACATTGTAGCTGCTTGCACTATCTCGCTTCATAGAAGGGTCGTTATTATTGTTATCTATCCCTCTGACACTATGGGCAGAATTACTTACAGGGCTGACTAGCTTCATTTTAGAAAGTAGGCGAACTGGTGATGTCTGGTAGATGATAACCCCAACTCTCTGCATGTCATATGTTTCTGTCCTGTTCTTTAGATTAGTGGCAGTCGTGCACACTGTAGCATAAAAATGAAACACCCAAGACATTTCAAAACTTAAAAATAATACTGTGACACATTTTGGTGTCTAACAGTGCACGTGTTTCATTGAGTGATCTGAGGTCTCTTTCAAGTAGCACACAAACACCATATGAAAAGCAAGAAATAATATATGACAACACGACATCACGCTGACGAGGTGTTCAACCTCAGAAGATAACAAAAGGACAATAATTTGACGCAAGCAGCAATGCAGTTGTTTGACCAATGGCACAACCAATTAATTAATCCCCTATTAGTAATTGCATATTCGTAGCAGTGTTGTGAGTTTGTGTTCAATAAAAATTGGAAATCAAAGTCAAAGATGCATATCAACCAACATCTAAATTATGGTGGAATTAAAAAATTGACAAAACCCTTCTATCTGAAATGTGAAAGTGCAACAATCCATTTGAACCAAGTGACACATGCCACAATGCCACCTGGTAACCTTCACTGGATATATTACATTACCTGCTGTAGCGGCCATGTAATTATGGTTAAGTTGCTAAACCCTTAGGAAGAGCACTTTTTGGGCGGCTTTTAACTTCGCTTTCCTTTGACGAATCCTCACCAAACTTTGCAAAAAAAGTATATGGCTCACTTTGATGAAAGTTTGGTGAAGGGGGGGCAAAGATATGGGGGGGTCCCAAAATTTATTTTTTTCCCATAGACTGAATGGTGAAAAAACTTTGCTCATGCCTACAGCTCAAACCGCTGGACGGATTTCCACCAAACTTGCAGCAAGAGCGGCTTAGTCCCGAAACCGTGCTTTCCTAAATTTGGTGGGAATCCGTCTACTAGTTCTTTTGAAAACGATGAAAAAGTAGGCCTCAAAAAATGAGTGATATCTCTCTCTGCCCTGCGGAAACACTTCCCTGTTCGCTCCCTGGACAGGACACAGATTGGCTAATCGGCTTGCATTGTGTCCGCGGACAAGCAACGTGTTTTGCGATTGGTTGGGATGAGGCGTGAGGTGTGTCACATTGTTTCGATGCACCCGCCATATTGGATCTGCGGACAGCGTGGTGTCGAATTGATCAAAAATGCAATTTTGGGGAGTGTGTTGGTGTGTAGGAGTTCTTGGGGGCAGTGGGGGAGTAAGAGATGGGTCAAATCTTGTATTTGTTTAGGTGGCTGAAGCTTTTGATATGTTTGCGGTGTCCACGGTCACCACAGCTGTCCGTGGACATACCAAATACTGGGCGCACTACTAGTTATTTCACTTCAGTATGATGTTGGTTTTGGGTTGTTAGTAGAGCATTTATTGTAATTAATATCCCCTATAAGCAGTCCTCATACCACAGTGAAAATGTTTGGTAGCATGGGTGTGTTATCCAAGACTCTAGGCCCTGGCCACAACCACGACAGCATAACACACTCATGGAATCAAACACCCTTCAAATATCCTTAACCCAAAAGTTTGTGTACTGTTTCATTTATAGAGTCTGTATGTAATGTTTTGGCTAGGCTATGCAGTTAAGATTGTAGGGTTTGGTTACAAGCACTGCAGCATAAAGATACCCATGGAAGTAAACATTTTGGATTGTGGTCTATGGTGAGATGTTTGCTTGAATGGGTGTGTTATGCAGCGGTGTTTGTGAGTCCATTTATTATATAATTACTGTTTGACTTTTTGTGGTTGTATGCATGTTTTTCATGACTTGGCTAATTGGAGAAGACATACTTTTTCAATCTCTGTGATAAAAGAAAAGATCATATGTTAGTGTAGGTAGTTCATAATGAGTTATTGCATTGCATAATAGACATTTCTGTATTTTTTAGACCCTCATGTTTAGTACTTTAGAAGTACTGTAGTTCAAACCAGTGTACTGTGCATTTTGCTCAGTTTCTGTGTTTGTTTATTAAACCATTGGGTCTGTGGGAAAAAAATCCATGCTGGATTAAAAAAAAACATGTAATGTTGTGGTACACTATATTTATTTAATTGTTTTCAGTGTTTTTTTTTATTGTTTCTTGCTAATCTTCTATCTGTTGGCTTGTTGCAGATTTTTGGGGCAGTTAGATACCTGTTGGCGTATTCTAATTGTTTATTCTAGTTTCATCTATCTGTTGGGATGTTGTAGATTTATCGGGCAGTACTGTTGGCATATTCTAACTGTATATTTCTTATTTGATTTTAGTAGTATTTATTTATCAAGTACCGCGCAGACCATCAACCAAAACAATGGTGGATTATCTAGAAAACAGAGAAGAGGAAGCAAATAATCTCTTTTCCCGTAAAGGGAGTAACGCTCATGCATTCAACTCAAGTACTCCCAAACGTGAAGATCTCAGATATAAATTTGTCAAATTGGAAAGAGCCTCACACAGGGAGATAGACAAATATTGGGAGATTATCCCGTTGGAGAATTACCTAACCAAAGAACAAATTCCCAGAGAGCTATGTATTCTTATATTTCCGGACTTCAACAAAGATGAAGACAAAGATTTGGCAGACAATTGGGAATCAAACCTAAATCAATGCTCCAAACAAATGTTAGAAATGCTGGTAGAACATGCGGAACGTGAACATAAAAGGATGACAGAAATAATAGAACAAACTAAAAAGGAGATTGCAGACGCTAAAGCACCCGATGAAACAAAAGAGAAAAATTATGTCAAATTGTACGAAATTTTAAAAGAATTTCAATATGACATTAAACTATTCAAACTGCGAAAATTCGACCGCGATGACAGAGATTACCAGGATGACAAAGTATACACCCTTAAATAAAAATATAACAAATTCACAAAACCTATTTCAAGAGAAAGTACTCCCAATACATCCTCTGCCAGTTCAGAAGCCGAAGATGAACTAGATGAAAATATAGATGCCTCAAAGGAGACAAGCAAGAAAACAGGCCATGGATTTCTTAATCAAATTAGACATTACAAAAAAGCCAACAGGAACGTAACACCTAAGGAGGTCCATTTTCAAGTGAACAAACAACCAGACACATCACAACCTACGGTCGGAGCAGAGGGAGGAGGGGGTCAGGAAGACTCAGGAAATCCAGACGCCTTATTCGAATATCAACGTTTGACAAGAGCAGGAGCTCGAGAGGCAGCAAAAAGGTAAAAATAAATAATTTAGTGATGAATCTATCAGATCAAACCTTAACAGCAGATAAAATCAGCTTGCTGAACAGAGGCCTATCATCAAACTCACCATCAGTTACAAGACAAAAGAGAAATCCAATTCATAGGACTAAAAAAGATAAAGATGGGCAAAAGAGGAGGAAATCAAAAATTACGGCTTCACCAAGAAGAAGCAAAACTTATTTGCCACTTTCAGGCGGTAGAAAGAGGTTAGAACTCTGACAATAAAATGGTATCTTTTTTGTGATGTATTCCAGTGTATTGTGTCAAAGCTCAGTTTTTTAATGATACACAAATCCCAAATGAAATATGAAACAGGGTAAGAAACAAGAAAACATAAAAGAGGAAAAAAAAACACAATTACCATAATGCATAGCGACACAACTAGAATTACAACTCTTTGCAATGCTCAACATAGCCAATTGTAATGTAATCAAACCAGCGTTCTAAATCAGTGTGAAGAATACTAATGAAATCTTGGGAAACATAACCTCGGAACCACAATAACCATAATGACCAGCTTTGGAACTATTCAAGTCTAAATAGTCAATAGCAATACGGAAAAATAGCAAATATGTGGTAATTAGCTTTACTATATAGATGCGAGATAACACATCTATAAAATAAAACAAATACCCATTTTTTCTATTTTAAGGAAATGTTTAGGTCTCCTAAAAGCACTGGGTTCATGCTTATAGCCTAACACATGTTCATCTGGGAATAAGTTGGGTTGGAACACCCCACTATGACAAACAAAAACATGGCCTTCTTTAGAGAAGCGATGGAAAAGAAGGTAGGACTTCTTTTCATCCAAAGCTGTGATACATTAATACAATCGCCACCATAGAGTGGCGGTCCCGGACAGCCAACACGTGATGCAAGAAACAGACTTTTATCAGGTAAACCCTAGGGTCCTGACAATGCCCACCGTGCATGGGGACCAATCACTGCTTGTTCGCACAATACAGAGCATGCAGTAACTCAAATGCATTTGCCGGTCTAGTCTGGAAAAAAGAGCATGGTGAAATTCGAATAGTTTCATTCTTTCAAAATGAACGAATACCAGTTTGCAATTAAATGCCGGACACAACCCTTTACAAGACGGGTTCAAACACGGGATGAACTCTAAACTGTGACTACTACCCAAATACAAAATTGCAATTTACAATTTGTTCTTATTTACCATTAGGTGGGATTCAACCCCAAATAATAAAACAGTACTGCAACAAAGCAGATAATTTGGACTGCAAAACAGTGGTAAGAGACTCGAGATTTCATTTAAAATATAACATATTCATGGAGAGCTCAATGTAACTTGATTAATGAACGGGAATGATCCAAACTGAAAATAAATGAATGAGTAGGCTGTACCCTAAGGCAAAAGAAATCAGGAGGAAGTAGGAGAATAGATGACAATTATGCTGGAATGTTAAACCAAGACCAATACCTAAATGCATAAAGGGAGACTTATGTTGTATAGATTTGTTGTTAACCTTGAACTTTCTTTTTATGTTTTTGTTTTCCAGTACTTGTAGTAAGTACATTATACATTCTTGTGAATCTTCTTGTGAGTTTATAGTGACCATTCCAGCATAGTAGTCCAATTCCTGCCTTATTCCAGAAACACTGTAAGTGTTGTCAGGATTGTTGGTTGCATTTCTATGAAGGACTAACATTTGCAAACACAATTGGTCTGTACTGTGAAAGTAAATGTTGTCAATTATTGGTGTAAATTGGAATAGAATATGTGTTTCTACATTTGCGTAGCAATTTACAACAGTTGTATTTGCAAATTTGAATGGGCCTGACAGTTCTGTTTCAAAGTCATTTGTTTGGAGTGCGTATTGCTTTCTTTGGAGAAGTAGTTGAGTTACTTTGAGCAGTAGATTCTTCTTTGGTTGTGGTACTTGATGAAGTATTACCTTCTTTTACTTTCTTTGGAGAAAATGCAGTGAGATCCTGTATCGTTTCAGTCCGACGTAGTTTTCTTTTACAACATTTTGCTTTTTGCGGAATAGGATAGGTATTTAGATGGGGGTGTAGATTGAACACAGTTTCTTGCATTCCAGAATGCAAGGAATATCAGCATTTACTTTACTTGCATCAAAGTTGATTAGAAATAGTCTGTCAATTGTACGTAAGTGTGATAGTGCTACATAGCTCATGCCTTCTTTAAAGACTGTGCTATCAATATCTATCAATGCTTTATCTAGGGTAAGACCTTGTGATTAGTAAATGGTGACTGTGTATGCTAGAGTTAGTGAATATTGTTCTGTGCGTACATACATGTCTTTGAAAAGAAGGAAGCAGGCTGTTAAGTGTCCTATCTTTTTAACTTCTGATAGTTTGCCAAAGAGAATATTGACAAACTGAATGTTGTTGTCACGTGGGTATGTTTGAAAGCCAACAACTATACCAAGTGCACCATTAACTAGTCCTTGCTCCACGTCTAGGTTACATTTAAGCTACGTTTGTCTGTGGAGCAAATTTCAATTATTGGTTGCATTTCTTTTTTCAACATTGTTTCATAAAATTTTTAACAGCTGGCAAGAGTTGGCATCAAGGACATTCAATTGACATTTGTGTGTGCTAATTGTTCCATGACATCAGTGGCATATGAGTTATGGCCATAGAGTGCAAAGATGTGCGTGGTTTTTAATATTGATTGTGCTTCTTTAGACAGTACACCAACTCTAATACTTTTTAAAATGTTTGCGTATGTGAGGTCTGCAGACTGGCACATGTTTTCAGTTAATTCTCTGTATTGGAAATGTTTCCAAAGGTTGATATTTCCTATGCTGCCATCAGTTTTACAGCACAGTTTGTGCCCTAAGATTTTAAAAATAGGTTCAGCTTTCACTGGTGTTAATTGAAGAAGATCGCTGAAAACAATAATGGGTTTTCCGCCAACGAGCTCTTCGTAGTGTATTTAAGGACCTCTTCTAATCAGAAGTGAATCAAAGCCAATATTAGGTTGAAGACCATGCTCAAATCATCTATTAGTAGAATTTTCATTTGTTTGGAAACTCTGCGTAGTTCCATTGCAGCGTCTGTGGAAAGTTTATAATAGTCTAATTTGTTTTGGTGTTCTACTGGAAGGAGTAGTAATCGGTGTAAAGTGACACTGCCTATGCTGTAGGCAGCTAAACCTGTGGGGGCAGTTACAACAGCTGACTGTTGTTTGTCAATTGTTGGAGGAACTTGCTGATGATTTTGATTAAGAATGTTTTGCCTGAACCAGCTTGACCACTGACATATAGCAGTACAGTTTTGCAGTCTTGGCAGTAACAGTTTTTATTTTCATGTTGCACACCATGGTCAATTGGTTTTATTATTTCTTGGAAAATGCTACGCTGCTCATTGTTCAGTTGTGATTTAGTACAGCAAAGTCTTCTGTAGATTGTTCATACTGACACATGGTGTTTTCTATTTCTGTCATGGCTAATTCTGCCTCATTTGCTATTAGTGGCTGTCCAAGTTGTTCTTGGCTTCCTGTTACAGACGGTTGACTACTGTCGGGAGTGTCCACATCTAGTTGGGCCTGGAGTTCTTCCTCGTGTTGCTGTTCATTGTGCAACATTGTTTTGTACTGTGTAAAGTTGACATCTGTTATAGTACTTTGATTTGCTTTGAAAGCATCTCCATAGGAGTCATAGGTATCTAGTAACACTTCTGCTTTTCTCCATGGTTTAAAAAGTTGTAGCAGAGACATGTAATGCAGTTCTTTATGTTGAGGAGTTTTTAATGACAATTTGATATGATTTATTAAGCTTTGCTTGGTAGGTTTCACTAAACTGCCTTCACAATTTGCCACTCTGTATCTACCTTTCTTTTCATCTGGTTTTATATTATTTTTGTATGTGAAGTCTTGGGCTAGGTGGTAGAGACACATGGTTTCCAAAGCGGTACTCCTGTTTGGGTAGTATGGGTCTAGTAAGTTGTTTTTCAAAATGTCTTGGCTGTTGGGATCATTTTTGGCTAGTGTTTCTATGTCCTCATATGATTTGAGACCTCTTTTTCTACATTTAGCAGGTCCAACACTTAGCCATACTATGTCTTCAGATTTTCCATACAAGGCAGTACCGGTTAAAGGGTCTGCAGCTTCATAGCAGCCACATTTCTAGTGTTTTGTCAGATAATATCTCATACCAGAGGTCTTGAAGCTCTGTTTTTTCTGCTTTTGTTAAGTAGGCTGTGACATATTGTGCAACTGCAGTGGAATTGTCTGCAATGTACTGCACATTTACGTTTGCATTCCATAGGAGGGTAAAGATTGCATTGTAATCATTGATATATTTTGATTCTTCTGTTCTTTTTATGTAATATGTGTTCTTAGGTGATTTACCTTTGACACTATGGGCCTCATTACAATGTTGGAGGTAGTCATGGCACTTACCGGTCTAATACAACCTTTGCGGGACTGGTAAGTCCCCATTGAAAAAGACATTCCCCATTCCCATTTCAGCCCCAATAGGGCTCAATGGGAAGGCGCTAATAACGGTACCTCAAATTGTGGTACCGTTATTAGCTGTGAAGTCCCTTAACGGGCCCCGTCCATAACGCCTGGTAAAACCAGGCGTTAAGGAAGGGGCCCGCTAAGGGCCCTCCGAATAGGGCGCAAAGGGATTACCGGAACCCGGTATCCCTTAACGGTGCCCGGTATCCCTTTGCGCCCACCTCGTAATGAGGCCCTATATCTAATTGAAGACATGGGCCCTCATTACAACTCAGTCTTTAAGGGTTTAACGGCGCCATCGGCGCCGTTAAATCTTAACACCTGATTACAAGTGTCCCTTTGCGGGTTGATGTTTAACGCCTGCTTTTAGCAGGCGTTAAAAATCCAACCCGCAAAGGGACTTTGGAGCTAATTACGGCACCGTAATTTACGGTGCCGTAATTAGCGCCTTCCCCATTCCCATTATGCCCTATGGAGGCAAAAATGGGAATGGGGAAGGGCAAATGGTGAATGGGGAATTACCGCCCCACTCACCTTGGAATGGGGTGGTAATTCCGCCATCCACCATGGCGGAATCGTAACCTTAGCGGCATGGACCATGGTGCTAATAACACCATGGTCCTCCGCCAAGGTTGTAATGAGGGCCATGAAGTTGTTTACTTGACCTGTTGTTGTAACTGGTCTATGGAAACGAAAGCAGCATATGGTATAGTATTTTCCTTTGTTTTTATATTTGCCATGACAATATTTCCCACATTTGTATCTTTGAAATTGTAATTTGGTGCCTGAAGGTCACTATGTATTGTTTGTAAAGGAATTTCACAAGTGACATATTTTTGGATAAACTGCAAAACAGTGGCATCATTGTCTTCACCAAATTTAGGAGCATCTTTAATCCATAAAAGCATGTGGATGTGTGGTGCTCCTCTGGCTTGGTATTCTTTTCCCCAAAAGAAGTGTTGTACTTCTCCGAGGGGAGGAACAGTTTTATTACAAATAAAGTGTAGCAGAGCAATGATATGATATGATATTTTATTTGTATCACACTCATACACAAGTGTTTCAGAGTGCGACAAGGCAAGGGAGGGGAAACAGGGGAGAACAAATCAATGATCTTACTAGGCCCAGTGACATTGAGAACGTGCAAGTGCATGGAAAGGGGAAAGGGGAAAAGTGCATGCGAGGGGAAGAGTGGAAAGAGTAGAGCAGAGGAGAACAGATAAATAATAAATACAAATAAATAGATAATGAAGCAATAAACAGGGGTAGTGCTGTCAGCAAGTGGCAAGAGCTGTGTATAGGACAGCAGAAATGGGTAAGTCTGATAAGTGCATAAAAGAAGAAAATGGGGCATTGGGGACTGTAGGGGTTGCAGATACAGTCCCCAGTGGGAGGGGTGGCCGGGAGGAAGTGCAGAAGGGTGGCAGGGTGAGCAGGTACCTGGGCCCGGGGGACAGAGGGTGGTCAGGTGCACAGTGCCAAGAGAGCAAATCAGCAAGGCAGAGGGGTTGCAAAGGCAGATGCAAAGAGGAAGGTCTTGAAGTGCTTCCATAACAGGAAATGTTTCTCCTCAAGTTTTAGAGTGGCAGGGAGGCTACTCCAGAGGGAGGCCCCAGCCGAAGACAGGGATCCCCCCCAGTTTATTTCTTTTAAAAACGACTGACCCTGAGGGAGTTAGAGGTAGAGGAGTGAAGGGCTCGGGAGGGGAGGTATTTGCGGAGGAATAGCTGAAGGTATTTTGGGCCCAGGCTGCAGAAAGCCTTGTGGACAATGCAGAGGGTTTTAAATTTAATCCTTGCACCCACTCATACCAAATGGAGAGATTTCAGAGCTGGAGAGATACGATCCGAGGGCTTGTGGCCGACAAGTCTTGCAGTCCTGTTCTGGATTAGAGGGTGAAGAGTAGAGGCAGGTAAATTTAGAAAGAGGCTGTTACAATAGTCCAGCCTAGAGAGAACCAGAGCTTGGGAGACAGTGAGCTTCTGGGGGAAAGAGAGGAAAGGAAGAGTACCTCTGAGGAGGTGCAGTAGGAAGTTTGACTTTTTAGAGACCTCCAAGATGTTTGAGGAGAAGGAAAGTGTGGAGACAAAGATGACCCCGAGGTTTTTAGTGTTGCAGGTGGGGGATAGGAGGAGGACCAAGCGAGGCCGGCCAGAGAGAGAGGGGAAAGGATGGAGAAATATATATGAAGCGATGATGGAAATATCTTGATAATTTACAGGTTCTATAGAGCAAAGTTCTCCTGGAGTTTTTATATCTATGTTTGTTTTGTTTTTGTTTGCTATGCGTAGGAAATTGTGTAAATCTTCCCATGCATATTCTGCACAACTTAATGTAACAAACCAAGTGGGTGGGCCAAGGTTTCTTATACAGCGTACATCTCTGTGACGTCGGAACCAGTATTCTTTTGTACCACACATGTTTGCTAAAAGATTTGTGATACTTGACTGTAAAACCTCATATTTTTCTTGCACTTTTTGTAGTAATTGCATATCTGACATATTTTGAAAGTGGCTACCAGATTTTAATGTGTGTGCAACACCGTAGCATAGAGTTGCTAGTTCACTTTCAAAGAGAAGGTGGAATATTTATTCCACATTTTGTCTGAATCTGGGGTCGTCAGAATAGATTTGTAAAGTGATATTCTGATGCTGTTATTTGTGTGGGTCTATCATCGTACCTTCCTCCTTTTCCAGTTGGAAAGAGTAGAGGAAAGGCACGTGCTTCTATACTGTTTTCCCATATGCTGATTGGAGATCCATTGGCTTGTCGCATTTGGTACATTTCCAGTGCATCGTCTATGGTGTCTTCAGAGTGTAATGGATGAATGGTATAATGGTCTAAAATATTGGATTCTGTAGAAGGATCTAGAAGTTGAAATTTACCTGACTCTTCAAATATTTCAATGGTTTCTCTCAGATTTTCTTCAATATTAATTTCTTTGTAGTATGCATTGTTGTCTTTTTGATATTGCAGGGCTTGTCTAACTTCATGTAAATCCACGAGTTACTAAGACAATTAAAGATTGATCTATTGGATGTTGCACTCCCAGAGTGTGTACATTGTCTTTGAGATCTAATGGTAAATAAACTACTTTTCCATGAATGCCTTTGCTTTTTGGTAGGCATTCTTTGGGGTCTGTTAGAAAAAAGAAGGTGTAGGTTGGGCTGTTTTGCAGTGTATGTGTGCTTTGTGCATGAGTGTCTGAGTAGGATGGAGGTGTGTGATTGTGCAATGGGCAGCAACATCAAGTTGGGAAGGCTATTCTTGTATTTGTGTGTTACTATACTGGGGTTCAGATGACAATACAAATTATGCAGCTGGTGAGGGGAAGCACTAATACTACATCTAATGGTACAGGGTATGAAATCTAGTGTCTTTGAGTAACAGTTAAAACATTATGGTAGCATTGCGCTTACTTTTTTGTATGGAAAGAGTAGGTTTCTTCTAAATTCTTGTTCGTACTTCAGACGCTGCTGCTTGTCAGGAGAGTGCTCTTCACTGTAATTGTAAAAGAAAGTAGTTCGTAAATATGTGTGTTTATAGCACTGCTGTTATGTAGACATTGATTTTTGTTGTGTTTGCAGTATTAGTGTTTTCTGATAACTGAGCATTGTATGTACATGCACTTTCCTTTCCCTATGTGCATCCTGTATATTTTACTTAGAAACTGTTAGTTGAACATGCTTTACAAATGAGAATAATGAGAATAATAATGAGTGTACAAAGCACACTTGGCTTCTTAAGGCTGTGTTATTGGATGTTAGGAGATAGAACAAATAATCATCTGCTTTTTTTCTATTTTTAGAGGGTAAATGGCTTGACCTGTACAGAAAAGCATGTGATGTATGCATTTGTGAAGGTGTGGAAAGTAAAGCAGAAGGATTTGATGCAGAGACAGTGGTGTTGTTTCAGCTGGGAGCCTTTGTAATGATATTGGTGGTCATTACGACCCTGGAGGTAGCCATGTCGCTATTTGCTGCATAGCTACCCCGTTGCGGGTACTGGGTCCGGGTACCTGGAATGTGGAAATACCGGGCCATTCCGACCTTGGAGAGCCCGGTATTTCCACATTCCAGGAACCCATTTCCAGTTGAGCCCCCATAGGGCTCAATGGAAATGGGGAGCATGCTAACGGGCCCATTGTTAGCATGCTGGTCTGCTCGAGGGACCCGCTAAGGATGTCTGGTAAAACCAAGTGTCCTTACCGGGTCCCCCGAGCAAACCTCATAATGCAGCGATAGGGGGTTAACGGGGCTGGCAGCTCTACTGGCCCGTTAACCCCCTACCACCAGGGTTGGAATGACTCCCATTGTCTATCTGTGTGTATGAGTACAGATGCATGCACTTATCCTGGCTGTTTGTCATTTTATAATACACTACAGAGCCTTTTTCCACAATTACACTGTTATTTCGCTCATCTTTTAATATAAAATGACAATTTTTTAGATGGCTGTGTGTGTAAACAAAAATTTGGAGAGCAGACAGGTTTGCAAGTGACACTTGATCATAGCAGATGGGAGAAATGACAGTAAGTTTATTTTACAGGTTATGCAGGGTAAGTGGCAGTCACTCTGTTTATATGAATTCATACAAGAGCTGTACACGTACTGTGCAGAAAGAGTTCATAACTGTACTTTGTGTTCATGCATGTGGATGTGCATGAATCTGCAAGTAGAAATCTTGGGGAGTTTTATAGTAGTTGTTGCTGTAGATCCTTTGCAGTCACAGCTCAATTGTACTGAGAGTGATCAATAGTACATCTAAAGTGCTGATCTGTCATGATGGAGTTAGATGTAGAGTTCTTGCATGTGATTGATAGATGGTTGGTAACAGCTTAACAGTAGCCAATGAGGGAATGGTGCAGAGAGTGAAGTGGAAAGGGTAGAAGGGCTGTCTCATTGTTATGTGCTCCACGGACACCACAGCTGTCCACGGACAGGGCGTGCCACATATGGAACTTCTCAACATATCAGGCATGGAAATAGAACTGTAGGGATCATCCAATCAGATGTTGAGGTTGTGGTTTGTATTGAAAGAGGCTGTGTGCAGTGAAGATGGCAGAGGTCGAGAAAGTCAGGGTGTTGGTGCTCAGAGATATGTTTGTTGATAGTTTGGAGCAGTATGCTAAATGTAGGCATGTGGCAAAGAATTTTGATGTAAAAGGAGTGGAGGTGGTGTGGAGTACTGTGCCTTGTTTTAATTTGCAGGCAATTTTAGAAGTTTGTCAGGATATTGCTCGGTTCAATAGTCCAGATGTAGTTGTGCACTGTGGTGCTGTGCATTTGGGCTTTGTCAGTGCCCCAACTTTGTTTCAAGATCTGCAAAACTTGGTTCAGGCAGTCATGAAAGTCCTTCCAAATGCCAAGGTTATTTTTGGTGCTTTGTTAGCTAGGGCAGTATATCTTCAGCAAAATGTTGCTAGGTGTTTAATTAACCAAGGCATGTTTGCTTTTATGATTAGAGCTGGGATGTTCTTTTGCAATAATGACAATACTGAATCTTGTAACGTTGTTTACTTTAAAGCAGATGGTATTTCTTTATCTTTCATGGGAAATGCCATGCTGTTTTGGAATATAAGGATTGCTTTGGAAAAGCTAATGTGAAGACATTTGGAGGAAAATAAGAAACAAAAACCCCAAAAATACAAAATAAAAGGTGTTTCTGAAGCATATTAAAAAAAAGGCTCTTTTCAGAGCCAACCTCAAAGGGGAAATGGGGTACACTATTAACATTTTCATTCCCCACTCTCAGATTTTTTGATTTGTCTGCGGACACCGTGGTTGTCCGTGGATAGCGCGTATTACATACAACGATTTTGAGGTTGAGAGGTATGCAAATGTGACTTAGCAGAGCAAGGGATTGGTCAATAAACTTTACTGGCTGTGATGTGTAAGGAGAGAATTTTTTTCCTTAGATGAGAGCACATAGCTATGACTGTGTTTTTCAGAAAGCAGATTGTTTGGATTTTGGGAGATTCGTGGATAGATTGGTTGGAGGTGCATGTCGATCACTGTGGAGTAGCTGCACATCTTGGAATCCCTCATGTGGGTGTGCACTGGCATGGAGTGCGTGGAATGAAGTGGCTTGATTTGGTACCTCTCTGTGGTACTTTGGTGACACAGAGTCATCAAGACATTATTATTATTCATTGTGGAGGAAACAGTTTAGCACATGTGTCTGGTATCTTTTTGCATTTTGCAATGAAAGAAGGACTTGGCAAAGTCATGGATATGTATACAAACTCCAGAGTATTTTTTTCCGGTATTGCTCAGAGACAAATGTGGCTGCATCCTTTTTCATTTGGTCCACAAATGCAGAAAGCAAGGCACAATGTTGACAAGACTGTCTGTGCCTTTTTGAGAGATGTTGGTATGTCCTCTTTTCAGAATGAAAACATTATGTTTCGTAGTACACACATTTTTTGCAGAGATGGAGTACATCTTACTTATGCCGGTAATCAGATTTTTCTGTGAAATATACAAAATGCATTGCAACCTTTTTTGGAATTACAGCAATCCATTTTGCAGTAGGTGTTGACCATTTGAAGTTTTCGAAACACAAAAAAACCTACAAAAAAACTCTTTTCAGAGTCACCACTTCCTCCTCGAGAAAACTGCAATGGTTCTAATAGGACAGCACCCCAAAAATGTTAAAAGTCAGCAGACTTTTAAAAATGCACAGGGCTCTGCAGCATTTCATTGACACTTCTATTTTTGAACTGTGAAAGCCGGTTCTGAAAAGAGCCTTTTTTTAGGTTATTATTGTTTTATATTTTGTTTTGTTTTTAAACATGACACACACGTAAAGGAGGGGAAAGGAGGGTAAGTAAGGGACACCAACCACAGGGATGAGAAAGAGCAGGTGGAGAGAGGAAGATATCGGGTGGGCCTTATTCAGGTAGGTAGCCGTCCTTCTCATGCTCCTTGACCGCAGCCCCGACCGCAGGGTCTCCCCCTGCAGAGTACATGCACAATACTGTGACCCTCAAAGGATAAGAGTCAACAGATTCACATATGGCCTGTGAGGCACCCGGGGGATTGCGATGTCCCACAGGAGTGTCTCTTGTGGTGGGAGGAGCGGAAACGGATGTTGCTGCACGGGAACTCAACCTACTACGTTTATCGACAGGTACAACCTTACGAATAGCCCCACCTTGGAACGACCTTAGGTGTTGCTTCATTGATGTAGTACCATAGCTATACGAACCAGGCTTGCACTGAGTGTAGCGCACCTTGTTCGCACATGTTTTTGGTAGATGAAGTGGGGGAAGATAGCCTCCTACTTGCTAAGAAAGGAACAACCTTTCTGAGAGCATTGTGGTCATTGGATTTGGAGTGGCAGCGCAGGGAGGTGGTCCCGTCGGAGTACTGTCCGGGGAGTTTGCAATTGAGTACAAAGATGCACTCAGTGCATTTCACTTTGACAGCTTTAACCATTGGTACATTCTCAACAGTGGTAAAGATCTGCCACACCCACGATTCTCACGGGTGCTAGAGGTAAGCACTTCCACTACCTCATCTTCTTGGTCCTCTTCATTGTCTTTGGAAGTACTGTGCTTTTCCTGTTGTGAAGGTCCTCCAGCTGGTGGTGGTGGTGGCTCTTGGGGAGGAGGGATGGCAATAGGTGATGCCATTTTTAAGATAAATATCAGTTTTGCTAAAATTATGTACTGTATACTAGATTGTTAATGGATAATGAGTAAGAATAGGTGTAGGAGCTGTGCAAGGGAAATTTAGAAGTTGGAAGTTCCTATATCAGTAGGAAATGCAGTTCCGAACTGTTCGCGAAGCACGGATCTCAGATACGTCATCATGCCGCACGCCAGCATATGGTCACGTGGCACTGTCCGGAATGTCCGGATGAAGTCAGATGTTCGTGGACTTCTACGGACGCAAAATCAGTTGAAAGAGTTGTAAAACGTGTGTAGAAGTGTTAAAAATGATGCTAGAAGGTGGGAAATGGGAGAGTTTTAAGGTGAACCTTTGTAAATTGCACACAAATGTTGCTATATTGGGTATGTATGGTATTAGTAAGTCGTAGGAAAATATCATAAACTTGTAAAAACCCATGGAATTCAATGAAAAAACTTTGATAAAGGGACGTTATGGTTAAGTTGCACTAATAAAAACCTATGGCATTCAATGAAAAAACATTGTTAAAGGGACGTTATGGTTACAACTAAAACCGAAAAACCTCAGAAATTCACCAGCTATGGTAAGCTAAGCAACAATAACTTGCACCACCACCATGCACTAAGACTAACACCCAGGACATTTTTTTCAGTGAATTATTATAGGTTTTTATTAGTGCAACTTAACCATGATGTCCTTTTAACAACATTTTTTCATATATATGCGTACAAAGTATAAAAGGTACAACCATGGCCAGTCGCCAAATCCATGAGTAATGGGCTTCGGCCATGCTGCATTCCCCAATAGGCAAATCAAAGTACACATTTGCATTTGCCGATTGCAGGCCCACTACCCAGATACCAAATTTGTATATGTAGTTTTTCTACTTACATTCTGACACTTTATAAAAATAAAACACAAGATACATTTCCAAAACATGCCTGTCATTGAGCAAGTTTGTTGTAATCAAGCCCAGCACTTCAGGCTGTAACTGCAAGCAGAAGATTTGTTCCCATTCAAACATATGCCATTGGTCATGCCCCATGCTCCAATAAGCAAATGCCAGTGCACAGTTCTCCTTTCTAAGGAGGCATATTACCCAGGCACCAAATTTCTATCACTGTGTTGTGTACTTACATTTTGACACTTTCGGAAAAAAAATCAAAAACAGGACATATTTGCAAAACCATGCTTTGAATTTCTTGCTGATGCTCCTTGTGCATATTTGCTGCAGTCCCATCCAGCACTTCAGCCTTTATCCACGAGCAGAATTTGGTTTCCTAGTCAAACCTATCCCGATTTTGAAAAACTTTACCACATAGCTGGTCCATGCTGGCCATGGTCTCTTTATCCCCATGACCCAGACAATATGACAACTCCCATTGGCCACAGGCTATATACCTCAGTAACTAAAAGGTATATCACTTTTTTTTGTAACTACATTATACCACTGAAATTCAGACACTTTTGCAAAATCATACTTTCGAGACTTTGCCAATGCTCCTTGCACAGGCTTGCTGCAAATCCATCCATGTTTTATTTTTTCAAAAATGGTCAAAATGTACACACAAAAAAATAGTCATATAATTTAGCCATATCTTGACAAAATCCATTCAGACTTTGCATGAACATTCAAGTTTGGGTCTATAATCTTTCTGATACCTTTTCTACAGATTCTCCAAACAGCAACAAAGTTATAAGCCATCTAAAAATGTCAAGACTCCCCTCTAATTTTGCTCCCTCTTCACAAAATCCCACCAAACCTTGCAAAAACATTGAAATCTGGGTCTAAAATCGTGTTGCAAACATGTGTGCACATTCATCAAACACCACCAAATGTATAAGCCTTTCAATCATTTTTAAATCCCCCCTCCCTCTATCTTTGTCCCCTCTTATCAAACCAGCACCAAACTTTGCCGAAACATTCAGGTGGTGATTCTAAAATGATATCGCAACATTTCATGCAGTTTCATTGAGGGGTGCCAAAGTTATAAGCCATCCAAAAAAAAAACATCATGGCCCACCCAAACAGGAAATTGTGGGGAAAATTTGTCAAAAAATGAAAAGGTTATTAAGAAAAGGTAAAAATGCAGTTTTCAGCCTACTCCCATTTGGTTTCAATAGAGAAAAAGTGCAATTTTTGAACACATGTAGCGTGGAAGATTTGGACCAAATAAGAAATAGTTTGGTCAAAAAGTCCAGATGGTCAGGCACTGCAAACTGGTAGTAGGAGAAAAGAAATAGACAACAAAGAGCAAAAGTGATCAGGAATTCCAAAGTGACAGAAAGCTCCTACCAGCTGCAGACAGCAGCTGATGGCGCATACTTAGCCAGAACTTCACCTGTGGAATTCCAGCTTGATGATTTAACTTCCAGGGGGGGTGGGCTGTTCCATGGGGATGTGGCCAACAGCCAAGGAATGGCAGATAAAGAAAATTCACAGAGCGCTGTGCCACACCATGGCAGTGATGTTGCAGGCAGACAGTTCTTCAAGCTGTTTCAGAAGGCAGGCAACCCTTGCAGGTAGGAGGCAGGAGCAAAAGCATGCAGGGGCCAGTACAAGCAAGCCCCCAGGCCACACCACAGTGTGCACTGCCTGACCATCTGGACTTGCATCTCTTAATATGCCCTCACTCTGCCGTTGTCTGGGATCTGGGTTTGTTATAAAACTAATGGCATAGTCGTAGTCCTCCTTTTGCAGTTTGTTCTTGGTTTTCTTTTCTTCCTTATCTCTCTATGCCATCTTCTTCCTTGTATGTCCACAACAAAAAATTCTTTGTGTCACAATTTCCCTAATCTCATTTGTCTTCCTCTAACTGATCTCTCTCATATGTTTAATGTGGCTATATGGAACCCATGTTCCCTTAGTAATACAGAAACCTGGTGGACTCTGTTTAATACTGCAACACCTGCATTGCTTTCTTCTGCTCAGATGTTTTTCTCCCACACCTCCCTTCCTTCTGGTCACAGTGGTGGTGTTGTTATTCTATCATCTTTTGCTCCTGTCACATCCCATTCTTAGTCGGATCATCTTTCCTTTCCTTCATTTGAATATCACTATTGCTCTTTTTTCCATCTTTCTCCTCATGTTGTCATTATTTATCACCCTCCTAGCACTCTTCTTTCTACTCTTTTGCTTTCATCTGCTCCTTTATTTATCTTGGGATATTTCAGTCCCCATCTGTCTTCTACTCATACTATTGTTCTGCTTCTGTCTATTCTTCATTCCTATGCTCCATTACAACATCCAAAACCTGCTTCTCATATATAAGGGTCCTTTCTTGATCTCGTCTTTTCTTCTATTTCAACATCTTCTTCTGGCACTGATCTCCCTATCTATTCATGATCATTTTCTCCTTTCTTTGTCCTTTTCTCTTCCGTTCTTCTCTCTCTGACCCAATCTCCAACTATGTTCTGCGTCATGATCTTAGATCCTCTGATCTTTTCTCCTGTTCCTATGCTGTTACATTAACCCTTCCTTCTATTTCCAAATGTTCACCTCTTCCTGTTGAATCTGCCTCTTCCTTTATTCGATTCTTTGGATCTTCTTTATCCATTAGTGGTGTTTACTTGTTCTCACTGACATCACATTCTTTTCAGGATGCTTCCTACGTCAGGCAAAACGGCACTGGTACAAGTTCGGCACAGATATCTTCTTTATCTGCACTCCATTCTATCAATGACCCCTTCTTCTTTCTGCTATGCACACTATTTTCAGTCTCTTTTTGCTTCCCTTGCTTTGCATCCTCTTTGTCTTTTTCAAAATCTGAATTGTATTATTTCTCCTTCATCTCTTGATCCTTCATCCTCTTTTTCCCTTTCTGCATAGGATTTTGCTAATTACTTTTCTCTGTTCTTCTATATCTTCTTCGTGGTTGTATTTAATGTATTCTCCACTAAGCCTGATTCTTCTCTTCCTGTACCATCTACATTCTAACCTCTTGTTGATGTCGATATTTCTTTCACCCTAGCTAGGGCTCACCTCAACTCTTTACCTGATGTTATTCTCCCTTCCTTCTTAATCCTTCTGGTTTGTTCTTTATTTTTACTTTACAGTTCGGCCCTCTTCAATTTTTCTCTTTCTGAAGCTCCTGTTCCATCTCATTTCGTGCATGCCGCTATACATCTTATCCTGAAAAAAAAACTATTTTTGATTCTTCTTTGTCCTCTAATTTTGAATCTATATCTTTCCTTCCTCTCCATTCTAATCTTCAAGAGCATCTTGTTCATCTCCAAGTATATTCGTTTATTAACGCACATTATTTTCTACCCACTTTTCAGTCTGTATTCTGGCCCCAGCACTCTACGAAAACTGCACTTCTGTTTGTCACTAATTATCTTCTGTCTGTTCATCACTCTAAACTTCCAACACTTCTTCTTCTTCTTGATTGTTCTGCTGCTTTCAATACAGTTGATCACACTATACTTCTCTCTTTGCTTTCTAATCTGTGTGTTTGTGGTTCTGTGTTAGAGTGGTCTCATTCCTACCTCACAGGACGTTGTTTTGTTTTTCTTGCGCTGGCCACCCTTCTCCTACTTTTCTGCTTTCACATGGCATCCCTCAAAGTTTGGTTTTAACTCCTCTTCTCTCTTTACACCTCTCCTCTGGCTTCTATGATTTCGCCTTTTGGTTTTTACTACCATCTATAGGCAAACAATTCAAATATTTGTTTATCTTTTCCTTCTTTTACTGATTCTATTCATTCTGTTATTTCTGCATGTCTACTTGCAATTAAATCTTGGATGTCATCAAATTATTTAAATCTTAATCCCTCTAAAATGGAGGTTGTGTTTTTTCCTGTCTTGACTATCACTTATCCTCTCCCTCCTCCTCTTTCATTTCCTCCTTCCTCTCTTCATATTTCTCCTTCTGCCTGTAATCTAAATGTCATTCATGACTCTCCATTATCTTTTCTACTCAAATCTCGTCTATTTCTCACTCCTGTCCCATCACATTTATAATATTTAGAAAACATGTTACTTACTTACTTTTTATTCTGCTAAACTTGTTTCTTCTTTATTTTTTTTCGTGTGTTTTATTGTTTTTCTCTTCTTTGCCTTACTGCATTTCAGCTTTCCCCTCTTCATTCCATCTAGCAGTCTTTGATTTGGGTTATCTGTTCCCTTGCTCTTTGGGATTCGATTACTTCTGCCTTACTCTCTTTGAAATGGCTTTTATTTCAAAATTGCTTACTTTTCCTCTTCTTTGTGTTATTTTTTAGTGTCTCTATGGTCTTGCTCCTCCACATCTTTCTTTGTTAATTGTTCTTTGCTCTCCTGCTTTTTCTCTTCATTCTGAATCTATTTTCTTCCTTACTGTTCCTTTGGCCTCTCCTCGATTCAGTTTATTTCCTCTTTTGGCCCCAACAAATTAGAATTCTCATCCTCTGAGTTCCATATCTTTTGCCTTTCATTTCAAGACTTGTAAAATGTTTATGGGTGATTTTCCCAACAGACATTACAGAGTGGTACATTTCATCGCGGATACTGTTGTTAACCCTTCTCCCAAAATGATAGCAACATATGTGTCCCACAATGCATCGGCTATGCTTTTCAGAAATGAAAAGGCCACCATTTTCTGTTGTGCTCGATGTAAGAGATTTCTGTGGTTACAAAGTGGAACTAAATGCCATTTGGAAGAGGACACAGGATGAAATGGTATCAGGCTAGAAGTGGGGAGGAAAAAGAGAACACCATGTGAAATTAGGGAGTTGGGGGTAGCTGGGGAGTTCAGATCATGAATGGTTTCACATAACTGGGGTTATCTGGTGGTATAACCGTGGTTATGACAGAAAACCAGGTTGAGAATGAAAGTGTGTCAGATGAAAGGATGAATGTTGGTGGAATGGGAGAGGGCAAGGAAGGGAAAAATATCTAAAGAGGAGTGGTGGGGAGAAGTCCATGGTAGTGGGCCCGATTAGGAAAACTATTGGAACAATATGTAGAGTGGCCACAGCCAAAGACTGTGAGCACTGGGCATGGAGGAAGACCATGGCTAGTTGGACCATAAGAAAACTATTGGGGCAACATGTAAAGGGGCCATGGCCGAAGGTGTGGGCCAATGGCCAAGATTGAAGGCCATGGCTAGTGAGCGGGACAGAAAGGTAGTAGGGGTGCAAAGGCTGTGCTCACTGGCCAAGGCCATAGGCCCTTTCTATTGGGTCCGACAGAGATGTATAGTGGCCATTGCCAAATCTTGTGGCCATGTAAGGGGCGCAAAAGAAAGATATTGGGGGAATATGTACAGTGGACCGTGCAGAAGAACTTTGCTAGTTAAGTTGAGCCGATTTAACACAACAAACCCTTCAAATAAAGTGAATTTGAGAAGTCATGACCAGCTTAGTGCTGTCTCACATAATGCCATTTTCTTTGTCATTGAGCCTACCTTCCCTTATAATATGTATGCGCTCATGGGCTTTGCAACCGGAACACGCTGAGTTAAACTGGTCATGACTTCCCACTGTTATACCCCTGGCTACCTGAAAATAAAAGAGCAGAAAAATGTCATTTCAAGAGGGAAAAATAATGGAATGGTATCATCAGGCTAGAGGTGGGGGCACCATGTAAAATTTGTGAGTTGGAGGTAGCCTGGGGGCCAAGTTAAGAGCACAAAGGATCTCCTGTAGCTGTTGTTATTCAGAAGGATAACGGCGGCTACATAAGAAGGCGCAACCAGGAATGAAAGTGCATCACAAGGAAACAACGAGTTTTGGGTGGGAATGGGAGCAACCTGGGGAGGCGAGGAGTTCTTGAAAGGAGTGGGGTTAGCATGCACAGATGGGGACGGGGGTACTTTGTGAGTGCCTGCAGGGAAGCATTTTCCTTTTTTGTTATTTTTCCCGATAACCAGAGATATCTAATGACTACAAATAACACCAAATCCAACCACTGCAATGTTTGCAGAAAAGTTACCTTTCTTAGCAAGTAGTAGCTTGTCTTCCTCCACCTCAGCTTCCTCAACCAATACTGTAACTGCACAGCCAGGAAACCTGCTAGCTGTAGGATACATTAAAGGTCTCCTAGTTGCTATGTGGGGAGAGAGCTGATGACATTTGGTCAAGAGCAGGGAATTCAAGTGTTACTGCGTTGAGCACCGCTCATGACGGAACACCGTTTAACAACTGTAGGGCGGAAGACAGGCAGACTGGAAAGTGCTTAGAGTGCTGTATCCAGACACTTCAGATATGGGAGCTATAATGACAAAACAGAGGCAGGAAGGGGAGGATCTTCTTATTTACATTCAGAATTTTCAGGAATTAAGGCGCTTAGAAATTCAAGAGCCATGGGGGAAATCTATAGCTGTATTTTATCATATACTATGCCAAGAGCTGCCAGAGCCAGTGCAGAAGCAGCTCAATAAATCTGTGGGCATGGAAGCAAAGCCATGGTCAGAAATTTAGCGGACCATTGTCCATTATTGCAGACTTTTGCAAGAGAAAAATCGAAAGAAAGACGATACTAGGAAAGGTGACGATGCAAAGTTAGTGCAGAAAAAATTATCAAGGTACACCATTGAAGGGGCGATGTTAACTAGCAGAGACGGGCTGGGTCCACAGCAAGCAACAGGCATGCCACAGCTGAATTTCCAAAGGCTGTATGATCAAGGAAACAGTGTCTTCGTGCGACGGGGTAGGGGAAACTTCTGAGGTAGAGGCTTCCAGAATAATCAAGGGAATTTCCAGAATAAACAAGGTGGGTTTCAAAACAAGCAGAGTGATAGTCAAGGCATGCAGGATGGGCACATTTGGAGATATCCTGTATGTTGGACATGTGGTATGACAGGACATATTGCACGTATGTGCATAAGCAAAGGGTTTGTACAAAATGGGCAAATCTCAAGAGGGGGGAACACATACTCGCCTGCATACAATCAATAGAATTAAAATGGGTTTTCTCAAAATCAGAGAGTACAGCAAGATTTACACAGGCAGTAGACAGCAATGAATCTGCCACAAGGGCAGTCACGGCAGTCACCCATGCAGATACAGCATGGTACAAGCACTGGACAATTGATGACTCGTAGGATAGGGGGTGTCACTGTCGAAGGAGGAAATCCTTTCACAGGTACAGGAATGAGAATGAACCCGCAACAGGACAGCTCACTGGGAGACTTGATGTGTTCAATACTATCTGTAATGCCTAATCATGAAGAGGAACCAATGGTTGACGTTAATATAGGGGACAAATCTTTTTCTTTTTTTTAGTAGACACGGGTGTGACACACTCATGTATAGGAGAGGGAAAATGTACAATGTCTGTAAATGCCATGAATACTCAAGGTTTCACAGGAGCCACAAGTAGAGTTCCTTTTACAGAAAAGTTGCCAGTCTCCATAGGAGAATGTGACATGCCCGTGCCAGACACCCCTCAATATATTAGGCCAAGATTTAATGACAAAATTGAAAATGACGATTTCATTTACTGATGAAGACATAGTGTGTTCAACAACAGGAATACATAATTTAAAGGTGTGTGAATTTATTATGGCATTTGCAGGGCAAGTGACCATGCGAGGAGTGCCATTAGAACCAGAATGTTTACTATGGAATACACATCCTGTTAACATGGCTACCAGGTTTAGTGGGAAGAACTATGAGAATACTGATGAACTTTTGTTTAGGCCAAAGATACATATGGATGAAGAGAAAGGATACGTCTTTCCTTTAGAATTACAAACAGCAAGAGCGCAAGGAGAAATGGCTTTGCTTGATGGAACCGATTATGTAAGCAGATGATGGTGCACAGTGATTGCCATTGGGGAAGGTTATAGATTGAATAACATCACAGATGATGATGTAGTATTTGAAATGAGAATTATTTATTGGGTACAAGCAAGTAGACGCAAGGTTCATCATAAAATAATGCTAACATTGAAAGGTCCTGAGTTTTTTGGTGAAGATATGGCAAAGGTGCAAGCTTCATTATGGACAACAGGCCCCTATGACATAAGCCTATTGAAGGGAGTTGGAGAAATAAAGATTACATTGAAACAGGAGCAATTTTACCTCGAGCACAACAGTATCCCATGTCTCAAGGGGCAGATGAAGGTATTTTTAAGATGATATCCTCCATGAAGGATCAGGGTATCTTAGTGACACCATAGTCACCATGTAATACGTTAGTGTATCCAATCAAAAAAAGGGGGGTTGCAGCATTTAATTCAAGACATTTGCCTGATTAACTAGATTGTAGAGGCTGGGTTTCCTCTAGTTCCTAATTCTGCGACAATCTGTTGAGGTGCAATGTTTTACTGTGATTGACTTGAAAAATGCATTTTTCTCAGTCCCATTGCACAAAGATTCTCAAGATCAGACGTCATTTATGTTTTGTCAGACTAAGTTAAAGAGCACGAGATTACCTCAAGGGTACTCTGAGTCTCCATCAATTTTCAATAGAGTTTTACAGATGGACTTAAGCAATATTGATTTAGAAAGTGTTGTGTTACAATACGTGGCTGACATACTAGTCTGCAGAGCCTCAGAAGAAGAGTGCAGACACGATTCAGTTCAACTGATGATTTTTCTTGCAGAGAAAGGCTATAAAGTAGACAAAGAGAAAATGCAGTATTGTCAAGAATAAGTGTTGTATATAGGTCAGTTAATTTCGCATGAAGGAAAAAAGGTTACTCCAGAGAGAGCTGAGGCTATTTTGAAAACAGTAAAGCCACACATGATAGAACAAATGTAAAGATTGATGAGACTATGTAATTATGTGAGAGCATGGGTCTTTGACTACAGTTCATACATAAGGCCCTTGTTTCAAGCTCTAAAGAAAGCACAGGCAACACAGGAAAAAAAAATTGGACTGAGGAAATGGAAGAAGGGTTTGATGAGTTGAAAAAGCAATCTGCACAGCTCCAGTTTTAGGGATTCCCAATTATGCTGAGGAATTCTTTCTGTTTTCACACACAAATGGCACTGTTATGATGGAAGTACTCACACAGAAAACCACGTTGGGGTAGAAGCCCCTTGCATATTACAGTAGGATTTTACACCCAATAATGAGGTGTCACTTTCCCTGTGAACAATCTTTGACAGCCGCCGCGTTCGTCATTCCATGAGTTTATTTGTTGAACATGCATTATTTGCCATTTTGGAAAAACCTAAAGGTACGTTAACTTCTGAAAGAACTTCTGCTTATGAGGTGGTTATATCAAATCCAGCGATTAAAATAGTTTATGCAGAATAGTGAATCCTGCCATGTTGTAGCAGAACCACTGACAGACGGTGAGCATGTGCACAATTGTTCAAACTATGAAGAAGTTTATGATGAGATCTCAAGAGTGAAGGCGAATGCGTTGGCAGCAGGATAAATTATTTTTATTGCCGGTTCATCCAGAATAAATCAAAATGATGGACAACAACATAAAGGTGCTGCTGTGTTAAAGTACCGGGCCAATGGGGAATTTGAAGTGTTAATAAGTGCATGACTACATCTCACTTTTCAGCACAGGCTGCAGAAATAGTGGTGCTGATAGTCGCCCTCGAGAAACACGCAGATCAGGAAGTAACAGTGTACAGTGACTCCACCTATGTGATGTTGCCAGTGCATGCAGGGCTAGCACGCAGGGCTAGCATGTTGGAAAAGGAGTGGCTACCTCCGAGTGGACGGTACTCCAGTGCAACATGCAGCCTTATTGGACAGACTTTTTAAAGCACTACAACTCTCAGTAGCCATCACAGTTGTTAAATGTGCAGCTAAAACTAAAAGGGCAGAATTTATATCACGTGGAAATCAAGAAGCGGACAAGGAAGCAAAACGTGTCGCATATTCAGAAAATATCATGACATTTTAAACGCCTGATGTGAGTGAAAGCATGGTGGTGATGATGAGCGTGCATGATAGTTATAGTAGTCTGTCTAAGACTCAGCTAGTAGAAATTCAAGGGGAAGCGCCTCAGGATGAGAAAGACCTGTGGACATGAAGGGGGTGTACTTTAACTCCTTCCGAAGCACTGTAGTGACAAGACAGCACTGGTAAACTGGTGATGCCTGTAGCCTTATAAAGGGTGGTGTTAGAACAGCTACACTACCCTAGGCATGTTACTAGAGAGAGCCTCACTGAAACAATTGCAAAGGAGTGTTTTTTTTTTCCATATTTAATAGAACGCATTCCATTTTATGTTGTAAATTGTATCGTATGTCACAAGTTTACTGCTGGGCACACATTGTGTACAGTTAGAGGAGTTATCCCGAGACCTAATGATCCTTTCCAGCATTTACATATCGACTATGTCAACATGCTGCAAGTCTGTAATGGATATAGATATGTGATTGTGGTGGTATGCCCCTTTTCAAGGTGGATTGAGACTGGCCCATGTACACATCCAGATTCCACCTGTGCAGCAAAATTTCTAGTACGAGAAGTGTTTCCCAGATGGAGAATATGTGAAGTATTAAGATCAGATAATGATCATGAAGTCTTTGAACAAATAAGCTTGTTGCTTAGTATAAAGCACATGTTTTATTTGAATTATCACTCACAACCGAATAGGGTCGGTGAGAGACTCAAGGGCACGATTAAGGAAAGAATTGCCAAATGAAACTTACCTTAAAGAAAGGATGGTTGCATTGCCTACCACTGGCATTGTATGTGTTGAGAAATCAACCAGGTTCCGACCACCATCCTACGCCCCATTAAATAGTGACACCCCTCACGCCTCCATCTAGAACTAGAAGTGATGCCCAGATGAGAGCTGAATTGGTAGGAAAGGAGTTACGTGATTACTTAAACTGTATGACTTCAAGTATCTCTTTCATTTCAGATCAGCTCAAACAAAAGGGGTGTGTGAAACAGAACACAGAAGGAGATGTTACAACAACCAGAATTGATTTGAAGAATAACGTCTTCCCATACTTTTTACCTGGTGATCAAATATTAATCAGGAACTTTACACGTTGGTGGCATGAGCCACGCTTCAATGACTCATTCATCGTGGAAGACGTCACACCATCTGCAGTGAAAGTGCAAGGCAGACATGCATGGATAATTCTTGGAGATGTGAAGATCTATCCTGGAGAGCCCCCTTTACCCACACCACTGTCAGAAGCAAGCATCGAGGAAGAACCTCAGGACATACAGACTAGATCTATGATAAGGAAGAAGAATGCAGAAACTGTTGAATAAAACAGATATATAGAGTATATTGGATTATGGCTTGTTTCAGGACACACTTTTAAGATCCTTAAAAAGAAGTTAAGAGAAGCTACTTGTTCTTGAGCCACAGGAGTCTGGTGACATTGGACTGAGACAGATTGGTGACATTGTACTGAGACATGTTTAAGTCTTGATCGAGAAAGAAAGCATGCAGTTCCTTTTCGATGACTGGAAGAGGGAACAATACACCAATTCCTTTCTCAGGGAGGTGCCTATGGTGGTGCCTAATGGCAACGTTCATCGGATCATCCTTGCTATTTTTATCTACATTCTTTGTACATGCCCCGCACTGGTGGGGGGAACTACTGACAATCATCATTTCTTGCAAGATCCTATGTCTGGTCCATGAGGGAGGAGATTGCTCCCAGCTATCATAGAGCAAGTTTTTCAACTTACTCAGTATAGTGGGGAAAACACAAATGCCCTATCTGATGACAATGTGCATAGACTTGTTGGCTTGGTCTTTTATTACCTGGTCGAGGAATGCCTGCATCTTGTTGGAAGACAAAAGGATGTCTGCACTTTTTTGAGAGACCCGAGGAACAACATGGCATTCAACGAATTATTACGAAATATAATAACACAGGTCAATTTGTATTCTGAAAGAACACTAGAAAAGAATGAGACTTGTGAAAAGAGATTCAGAACTTAATAGCTGTAGTAGTTTACTTCTTGCTAAAATAAAAAGAGACTCTTTATATTATTCTGGTGAAAGGAAGATTCCTTTGTCTTCATTGGGCACTTTTTTTATTGTCTAGCAGCAGTCAGCTCATCGAGGAACTTGTGGAGCAGATTTGGCAGCTTTCAGAGTATTGCATGATGTTGAAAAGCTAATTTTTCCTTCCTTAAAAAAGATTAAAATGGGCAGCGTCAATAGCAATAACGTGATCGCAGACGACGAGAGACGTCCACATTGTGCAAGAAGTTATTGCTGTAAGAAATGGGGTTACCTATATATCATTTACATATGTTTGTTTATAGTGCTACATCTATCACTTACTATTTAGATCCAAATAGAACAAAACCTCCTGTGTATCTTCCTATGCAGAATGAGGGCACAGATGTGGCAACTACAAGGCAGCCGAGACCTTATGTAATTAGCCCTACTCTAGAGGTACATTCAAAGGTACCTAGTCCTGAAATAGATAAATCTGGGCTTCCTATTAAGAGGAGATCACATATGGAGATTATACGAAACATATTTATTCCTGCATATTATGTTGATAGGATGAGGCTTTTGGAACACACTTTCTCCTACACAGGTAGCACATGTAAAAACATCAAGTCTACTGACAAATGTTTCTATGATTGGTCCTTTAAGGAGGAATTATGCTGACATGAGATGAAGATATAAGCTCAAAGGAAGAGAATGAGGCCTAAATGAAGTGCTAAGGAGGATGATCATGAGTTAAATGATTACCTGGATAGTAGAGCACACTATCTTAGGTGTCACCTCAGGCCTAATGAAGCCAGAACTCAGTCTGGGTGTCCACCCTCCAGACTGAACACATCCAACTGATTTCCTCAGCACCAGACCTACCGCTAAGCAGCAGCTATCATGCAACAACCACCTTACTTTGCCTCTCAAATCCCTGAGATTGAACGGTAGAATTGAGTAAGACCTCCTCAATGGATGATGAATTCACATTATGAGAAAAGTCAGTACCGCCCTTGGTGGACACAATAGACATGACATAACCCCGAATAACCTAACGTGACTAGAGAGATGCTATGAGAATCCCGGGTTGTGACAAGTATTTACTTTGCCACTTGATGCAAGGGTCCCTGTGTGTTCCCTGGTGCCACCACAATCTTGATGCAGATATACAGAGACTCTGAGAGCGTTGGTTAAGAGACAGTTCTGTGTGCTTATGTGTATGCACAGAGAGGCTAACCTCCACTGTTTGACATCAAATTCAATGAATTATCAGACCTTGTGACACCATTATTCATGAACTTATATTACACTAGTCCCCACAATCTTGATGCAGATATACAGAGACTCTGAGAGCATTGGTTAAGAGACAGTTCTGTGTGCTTATGTGTATGCACAGACAGGCTACCCTCCATTGTTTGACATTAAATTCAATTAATTATGTGACCCTGTGACACCATTATTCATGAACTTAGATCACACTAGTGCTCACTGGCTAGGGCGCATGCGCGTGATCAATCCCATCCCAAGGTGGTGGGCGGGACATGCAGTTACAAGAGGACCGAACTCAGTGACGTACATGGAAGCCAGTAACAGTTTGCTGAGATGAACGAACGGCAAAAAACGTTCATGCGTACGATCATTCACCTATGACACCTCAGAAATAGGTAAGCAATCTGCCGGACTGTGTTCAGCACTAAATATCTCGGCATGCTGGATAAATGCTGTCCAAACTAAATCCCCTCTCATTTGTTGTGCCTTATGGAGACTCTGACAATAATATACTGCACGCATACATGCAACTTGCCAGACACGGAATCTTCACAATCTCCACAACACGCTCGCCTCAGCCTAGGCAAGGATCAAATGTTTATTTTGATCTAAGACATTATGTAACTACTTTACACAAAAAATGTCTGATAGTAGATCTTGCACAAACAGATGCTGTGAACAGACGGTTATCTACTCTCCATCCTCTGATGTATCGTGGATTCCAGAACACGCAAAATAACATATGCTCATGTTTCGGGTAGGAATAATTCCATTTGACTCACACCATTGTCTGCATGCCTCTCCTACACATCACAGAGGTGTTGGACTTAATCAAGGTACTAGATTATGAAGCCACAGTGCAGGCTAATCACTGGCTCCCCTCACCTTCTCACTTCCCTGTCCTCCTCTCCCTCTTAAATCGGTATTACTAAAAGGGCATATAGGCTAGTCCTTTAATTTATTACACCCAAATTGGGTATGGGATCTTAAAATCCACACAATGTTAACCCACAGCTACCTTTGAGTAAGTGTATTAGACAGGGGTCAATTCGCCCCTCTGTTCTCTACATTTTGTTTCCCCTTAGGAAACACAAGTGCTGCCTGGATCACATTGAAGGTCCATAGAAGGAGGGAACCACATGACAATAACTTTTGGTCCTGAAGAAGATGACCCTAATCGCTATGGTTATCGAAACTGGTTAACCCATTCATGCATGTGCCTTCTCATGCAGATGACGATGTCCCACTTAAGAAATGTGCATACATTTTATTATGACTAGACAAGCTTGCAGCCTCTAGGTCTTTATTTTTCCCTCTCTTAAGGGCACATTGTTTTACACCATCAGAACAGGCTCCGACATGACAGGATTACTTGAATTGGTGATTAAAACATAGACAGAAATTCCTGACAGCAGTACCCTATGTGTCACTCATGAAAGAAGCATAATCGAATGTACAGTGTCTCTATTTAGTGTATGGAAGAAAGGGTCTACAAGTCTCCCCCTCCCCTTCATTCCCACAAATGTGCAGACTATAACTCTTCCAGCAGCCACCCATGCGCCTGTGGCCAGGGATGCGGGATGGCTGCGGGTCGACACTTGTGGCTGCAACACTCAGCCAGCAGCATGGTACCAGACTCCATTTTGTGGCATGATCAGACTCCATTTTGAACAAAATAACTTAGGCCTCACAAACACAAGCAGTCTGCAGGGCTGAACCTCTCCCCTCCTCCCAGGCACTTCCCTCGCCCTCCTCCCCTCGGAGTCCCTGCTGCAGGCCTGTTCTCACTGGAGACTAGGCGCAAACAATTTACATGAAAAACACTGTATCTTTCATTTTCTGCAGTCCATCAGTGACCTGCAGATGACCAGGCCGAAGTTGGGGTTTGAGAAAAACAAGCTATCATCATAAAACTTGTCCTGTCCCCTCGCACATCCCACATTTATGACATATGCTGTGGATAATCCCCCAAACCTGTTCCCCGTTTGAAGTACCAGACACACATACATAGCCCATGCGCCACCCTGCTATACCCATACAGCTAATCCCTCTGAAGGGACTATAAATTCACTTTTGTTGTTGTAAGCCACGAGACTGATTGTATATATTGAAATAAGGTGACCCTCAATCATCCCAGATGCACGCAAAGCCATGCAGTATATGTTTAAGCCTCTCATCACCAAGCAAGGACTATTGGTTGTTACAGAAAACACGAAGCAATGCATGATATGTATAAAAGAGTGCCCTTTGTAGCATATGTATAACCCCTGAGCATTGAGTCGTGCACCCCATATTGTAAGCAGAACTTTGAACACTTTTTTTAATGTACCAATACACACACTAACCTACTTATACCTTGTTTGTATGCATGCTCCACGTGTGCCCCCGCAACATAAACATTATGCGGCCCAGCAGGTTACATGGTCTTTTCTCCCCTCTCATGTAACACTGCATGCTCAGCTCCCACCTTGTCTCCCCCTCTGGCCGGGTTGTGATGTAAAGCCCTGGCGCTACGAATGGTGTGATGCTACAATTGTTACCCCTCGCGCTTCCCTTGTGCCTGCACCCAGCGAGCACCCTCCTAAGCCTCCAGACACGGATTGAAAGAAATATGGGCAACAAGCCTCTCATCCCACCGCCTCTTGATTTACCGGCTAAGTGCCATCTGACCCAATAGTATCCCAGTTCACTCTAACCCCGACTGACCATAGAGGCCATATATTTTCTCTTGTATTAACATACTGTAAAGGTGTCTCCCACTAGATCTAACAAAGAGGAATGATAATGTATCCCTGTCTGTGCCCCCTGAACCCACGAAAGCTGCTCACCTTTTGCTCACCCCATGTATAGTATTTTCTTTAGAATGATGAAATACTCACACCTAGAGTTATGTGTTATTTTTCTTGTGATGTTAGAATAACGATTTGTAGGATTTACAGGGCATCATGAATTACATTGAACACTGAATGAGTATGTGTGGCCACAAGGGCACATGTTAGGATAGTCAAGATGTATCAATCAACCATCATCTGACCAGAGCACCACCCTGATGAGTCCAGCTGACCTGAAAGCATCACCATGACAGCTCAAGGAGCCTCGCCAATTCTGAAGCTTTGCTCCTATACATCCATATGTGCCCTTCACCGCTGCCTAATCTCATTGATTCATGTATGAATGTTTGCTGATGTTTGGCAGAGCGCTTTCGGAGTTTGCAGAGTTCTCTGCTTGCCCTATATTGGTTTGATAAACTTTTACTTTTTGACTTCACCCGCACTTGGTCTTGGTCTCATTCCCATCTGGGGTGTGTTCAAGGATTGACCCTAACGTGATTTGTCCCTTTGTTCATTTTGGCATGATACATCCCCGGCCACAGTGGATACCCTCGGCGCACCCCCTCAAGAGAGCTGCTCGCCTACGGCAACTGGAACACTTAGATGTGCGCACACAGTAGGGAGACAGAGTACGGGTCCTCCATTGCAAAATCCACTGTACCACTCACCGGAGCCGGGGGCAGCCATTGAGTGTGGTACAGCACCTGGACAGACCGGGTCTGGAGGGTCTCAGATCAAGGGGGACACTTGAGTACCAAGTGCGAGTGACTTTAAAAAGAGTTGGATATAGCATATAGCATATGGGGTCACATCGAGGTGAGGGGAATACAGAAAGGGGGCTCTTGTGGATATAATAGATATGATCTTATTCTTTTTTCTTTCTCTGCATATGGCCATTAGGGTGAGTTAAGGAGATTACAAGGTGAAAAGGGAATACGGGAACCTAGCTCCGCTAGCGGGTAGAAGACAGCGCTGCATAGTGCTATATTGACTAGTACTGGGAATTAGTGGAAAATAAAAGGAATCAGTGGGAGTCTCACATAAGGGGAAGACTCGGAATATAACTTAGAAATGCTTTACAATTTCTTCTTTTATGATGAACCGGAAAATATCCAGATAACTAAGGGGTAAAGGGTGTAAAGTATTGGGACAAGAGAGATCTTTGGAAGTAGAACAATGAGAGGAGGTAGGGAGGGTACATGTTGTATGTGAACTGTCTATTGGTCAATGTTATGTATTGGACTCATTATGTCTTTGTGTGATCACTGTATTTTGGTAATGACTAAAATGTTTGCATTGTTGTCCTAAGAATAGTGGTCATATTAAGTGTGACCGTGTGAAGAGTGAGCATACAGTGTTATGCAAATGTGTTATACAAATGACAAATAATACTAGTATATCTAGAATTGTGACTGTATAATACATATCAGCAAATGGAACACAGGGGGCGAGGGGTCAGAATGGGCGTGGAGACAACGTTGGCCCACATCTGTCGTACCAGGTTACGCAGAGAGAATTACAAAGTACCATGATCAACGGATAACAGAATTAAAAGGAGAAGGGCTACCGCAGGTGTGGCCCCAGGGAGGATCCTTTGACAAAAATATACTAGACAGGTAGCCACATGCCTATTTGTAAAATATAAAGGAATACAATTGCAGAAAATAAGGGCGATATTAGATCTATGGTGGTTATTTGAAGGTGTGCCGCCAATAATAAGACAAGATAAAAGAACAGGTTCTTACTCCCCTGGCAATAGAGAATAATGGAAAGGAGGGAGGAGAAAAGGAAGGTCCAGTAGAGGTTGTACGAATATACCCCCTCTTACAAAAACCAGTACCAGCTGAGGGATACAGTGACCCGGTATATGTGTGAAAACCCACCTCGCCAACCACACCACAACCCACAATACCACCACCTTACGAGTGCCCGAGAGCGGGTGGACATGTTAGTACCCCGGCAATAGATATTGAAAAATTTACAGAAGATTTAGACTTAAGGTTATCAATGGCGCGAAGTGAAATGTCCAGAATAAGGGATATGTGCGAACAAAGTGGATCAGGTACTTCCAGGATCGATCAAACACAGAGGTCACAGACACCGGACAGGTCCCTAGAAGAAGGGTGGAAGAACGGGGAAATACTATTTCGAATAAACAATGAGCCAACAAGAATAATAGAGCTAGAGCAACACACGCTTGAGTGGGTACAGATGGGAGAATGCATGGCATCGGGAGGAATGGAAGAACTGTGGTGTGACATAGAGGAACAGGAGTTAGAAGGAAGGAGAATAGGAATTGTAGCAGGAGGGGCACAAGTGAGGATGGACGAAACACCTCTGGGGCGGGCAATGGAAGAAGAATGGAATGGAAGGTTAAGAAACAGAATGTGGAGGATGGCATTACAGGGAAAAAAAGGGATGAAGGTGAGTACGGGAAAAGGGACCAAAGGCAAGTTGCAGCTTCCACTGATACACACGGGAGGAGGGAGGCCAAATTACATACCCTGGGCACAGATGGATAAAGCATATGTATTAAAGTTGTTGCCCCCACTGTCAGGAGGTACAAGTAAATGGATATATGCATTCCAGAAGAACACTGCAGGGGTCCCTTTGGCTGTAGGTGATGTTAAAAGCTTGCTGGTGTCTGCGGTAGGTGTTCAAGCTGACAGGGTTTGGGCAAAAGCAGGCTTCCCGGGGATAACATTGGATTGTGACCGCCATGACAGTGCCTCCTTTAACACAGTAAGAGCAAGAATATGGGATACATTAAGAGACACATTCCCAGACACGCCTGATTTGCAGTCAGTAATGCAATGCACAATGAGTCATGAGGATTATGCGATGGCCTTCATTTTACGGGTGCAGGAGATGTGGAGAGCAGAGATGGCCTGGGATCAATCTACCTCCTTGTTCTACTGTATAATAAAGAGAGGGCTCCTGAAGGAAGTTCAGAAAGTGCTCGATAAAATAGCTGGGATTGAAGCCAAAGGCTGGCCCAAGATACAGAGCATTATAGTACACCATTGCAAAACGATCAAAGAGAGGGAGAAGGAGATAACAGAGATAAGGTTGGCAGACGAGGCTAAATTAATTCACACAAAACTAGTGAAGGTCACAGTAGCTGTAGCCGCACTGCCCACAGAAAGGGAACGAGAGGAGGAGGACGAGTCAACAGTAATACAAGCTAGAATTGCAGCTAATTAGGCAGGAAATTGACAGGAAGAGTGGAATGGTGAGGAACAATACGGAGGGCCACAGTGGCAAGCAAGAAGTGCTTGTGGAGGACAAGGTGGGTACAGAGGACACGGGGGGGGTAGTCAAGGGTATTTTGGGAATGGGGGATATGGAGGGTATGGAGGTCCAGGTCAATGGGGAGGACAAGGGAATTGTGGGGACATTTTTCAAGGAGGTGTAGAAGCAGACCCATGAATAATTATCAAAATGAACAACAGGGCTGACAATGGGCGGTGGAGGGAGAGAAGAACAGAAGGATCAGAGGTGCGCAGATGAGCACAGGGCACCACCGCATAATGTTCAACAGCACCCACAATCCCGCGTACACATGACACATGTACAAGGCAACCCTTTTGTTACAACGGCAAACGGTGCCCCGAAACCATTTGGTGGAGTGGCAGTGGTGTCAGGGAATGTTTTCGACAATGGGGAAAACACAAGATACTCAGCATAGGACAGCCCACAGAGAGCACTTGCGTGTCCAGACCCTCGATGCAGCTGAGGAACCACTGGTGGTGGGCGCAAATAGGAAACAAACAATTCATTTTTATGGTAGACTTGGGAGCCGAAAAGTCATGACTACGAGAAGGCAGGTTTCCATGATCTAATCGTAAATTGGAAACACAAGGGTTCTCTGGGGGCGGTGGTCGAGGTTCCTTACAGAGAGGATTTGGACGTAACAGTGGGTGTGGTGACAGTGCGAGCACCTTTACTGTACTATGAAGAATCACCAATTAACTTATTGGGGAGGGACCTCCTCAGTAAACTCAATATGACAATATCATTCACTGAAAGATGGATAGTTTGCTCAACCCCGGGGATCTGCCCAATGCGTTTGATGTTGGTAGTGCACACACGAGCCACAGCACCAGAGGTGCGTGGAATACCAGTCGATCCAGACATGTTCATCCAAGGGCTAAAGACGCTAGCACGAGTGGTACCAGAATTAAAACGCCAAGAGTGGAGAGTGCCTTCGGAATTTGTTTTCCGCCCTATAGCGCGCCCAGAAATAATGCCAGGAACAGTAATGTCCCTAGATTTGCATGGAGTACATGTGTCCGCACAATGAAGAGCGGTCATAGGAATGGCCATATATGGGTGTCAGTGGCGAACAGTATTGTGCATCAATGCTAATATAGCTCTGCACAACCTCTTTAATGATTCAGACAGCAACGGGGAGATAATGATGGAGATTGCAATCCCCTGTGATATCATGATACAGACAAGACAGGTGCCAGTACAGTTGATGGCAGTGGTAGGGGCGCCACCTCCCTTTTTTTGAGGATGACATGCAACTGGTGACACCGGAATTGTGGACCACAGGCCTACATGCTATAGGATTGTTGCGCAAGGTGACACTAGTAAAAATAAAGCTCAAACCTGGGGCATTGCTGCCGAGGGTAAAACAATACCTGTTGTCCCGAGAAGAAGAAGAAGGGATAAAAGAGACAATACATGCCTTGTTAGCACAGGGAATAATAGTATCCTCAAAATCACCATGCATCTACCCTATCAAAAAAGCAAAGAGCGGGGTGTGGAGGATGATCCAGGACCTATGCCCTCTGAATAACATCATACAAAAAGAATTTCCTTTAGTCCCAAATCCTGCATCAATTTTGTGTAGCATACCAAAAGATGCATCATGTTTTACAGTGGTAGACTTGAAGAACACATTCTTCTCAGTCCCGCTGGACCCTGAGTCACAATATTTGACAGCATTCACCCTGGGAGGGAAACGATTTGAGATGAGCATTGCAGATTACCTCAGGGATACTGTGAGAGCCCAAGCATTTTCAATAGGATCTTACATGAAGATCTAGGAAATATCGACACAAAGAGCATGATCATTCATTATGTGGATCTTCCTTCTGATCTGTGGAAAGGATGAAGATGAGTGCAGAAAAGTTTCTATTACACTTTTGACATTGTTGGCCCAGAAAGTTTACAAGGTGGACAAGGGGAAATTACAATACTGCCAGGAAGAAGTGTTATATCTGGGTCAATTGATTTCAAAAGATGGTAAAAGAATCATACCAGACAGAGTAGCTACAGTATGCATAGTAAATGAGCCTAAGACAGTGAAAGAAATGCAAAAATGTCTTGGCATGTGCAACTACTGCCGTACCAGGATATCAGAATATGCAGGGTACTCAAAACCATTACTGCAGGGACTCAAAGAAGCATAAAGAGAAAGCACAGAAATACAATGGACAGCAGGAATGCATGATGCATTCAGTACCCTTAAGGTACTGATTTCAACAGCACCAGTACTCGCTAACCCAGATCATGAACGCAAATTTTATCTGTTTTCGCACATGACAGCAGTAGTAACACATAAAAAATACATCCTTGGGTCATAAGCCTCTGGCATACTACAGTGGTACACTAGACACAAGTAGGTTAATCGGTCAGAAGTATTCTAGATTTGTGTGTGCTAATAAAACCACAATTCTGGAACTATTAAACTCAGAGTGTGGCACATTTATATGCAGGAGGGTCTATTAACCTACTTGTTTCACAGAGGCGGGGTCTTGGACCTCTATCTCCCCAGCAAGTGCGACACAGGCACAGACAGTGCTATCTAATATTGTGGATAAAGGTCGCATAGTGTTACAAGTTGGCTCCAATCAATAACTTGCAGTCTCTCATAGCCACAGTGTTCGCAATAGAGAAAAGTGCAATGATTTTGATGGGATGTTCTGTGACATTATTTGTGGAACATTCACAATTCGCAATGTTAGAGAGATCAAAGAGTACACTAACAACACAGAGAGCAACAGCATACAAGATCATCTTATCAAGTGCTAACATACACATAGTAAGATGTAAAACAGTGAACCCTGCAACATTTCTGCACAGTAGAAGACATGCAAAAACACGATTGTGCTAAATACAGAGGACAGGATGGAGACACACCCACAGCGAGCGACGATGCCTTATCAGAAGGAGAGGTGTACTTTATAGATGGATCAGCATCAATTAATTCAGAGACAGGAGAGAAACATGTGGGGGTGGCTGTTGTGTGACTAGAGGAAGGTGAATATGAAGTACTCATTCAACAAAGGTTACCTGCCCATTACCCAGCACAGGCAGCAGAGTTAGTAGCACATATCGAAGCACTGCATGTAGCAAAGGGATGCGCAGTAACAATATACACAGACTCCACATACATGACCACAAGAGTACATGGGGGATTGGCTAGATAGGGGAGGAGAGGATTCCATAGAGCAGACGGATCCACAGTGCAGCACGCCGAATTACTAAAAGAGTTGATAGAGGCACTAAAGGAACGTACAGTTGTGGCCATAGCAAAATGCCTGGCACATACAAACAACAATGAAGTCATCTCTTTAGGAAACACAGCAGCCCATGCTGCTATGAAAGAAGCCTCATATTTAGCTAAGGAAACAGCAGGTGAGTACATATTGCAGAAACATGTGGAAGGGGATCGCTCGGATGGATATAATTCCATGCCCATTTCCCAGATAGTAGAATTGCAACAAGAAGCACCTGCTGAAGAGAAGGAGTTGTGGGAAAAAAAGTGGGTGCATCCAGTCAGCCACTGACCTCCTTTGACGTCAAAAAAATAGAGGTAAAGTAGTAATGCCCCGTAAGCTACTATAAATAGTGTTCCAACAGCTTCACTTCCCAGCTCATAATGCCAAACAACACTTTGCAGCAGGGATGCAGGAAAATTGGTTTGCACCAAGGTTGCAGGAGCAAATATCAAAAATGTCCAAGGAATGTACAAAGTGTGAGATATATAATTCAGGGATGACACTAAGAACACTGTGAGGAACACTGCCAAAACCAACTGGCCCATTCAGAGAGTTGCACATAGATTGCGCCGACATGGGCAAAAGATGCAATGGATCACGCTACATGATAGTGGTGGTTTGCCCATTCTCAAGATGGGTGGAGGCAGACCCCTCCTCCCACCCAGATGCAAAGTATGCAGCAAAGTTCCTAGTGCGGGAAGTGTTTCCCTGCTGGGGAATCTGTGACGTAATACGCTCAGATAATCGCACACATTTTGTCAATGAACTTTCAAAGAAGTAAAAGCAATGCTGGGAATAACACATAAATTGTATACAATTTATCACCCACAATCAAACAGTGTGGTGGAGAAAATAAACCACCTCCTAAAGGAGATACTATCAAAATTATGTTACTCGCTAAAGAAAAATTGGGTATACTGTTTACCTTTGGCCTTTTTGAACTGAGAAATCAACCCAGCAAGGACCACCATTTGTCCCCCCATGAGATCGTGGCAGGAAGACGCATGCATACAGCACACTTCCCACTCCGCAGACACTCAGATGAACACAGAAGAGGAACAGTACTAGGGGAAAAAATCAATGAATACCTAACAAAGCTCACTAAAGCAGCCCGTATGATTGCAAGACAGCTAGCACCCCCGTTCATACAAGAAGCAACAAGTCACACAATAACACCAGCAGCAGACAGTCCGACAGGTCAGCTCATGCCAGGGGAGATGGTATATGTGAGAAGTTTTGTACGTCGGTGGAACTCTCCAAGATTTCAAGGTCCATATGAGGTGGTGTATTGCACACCCACTGCTGTAAAAGTAAAGGGGCTGAGATACTGGATATATTTGATGGACGTACGACAAGCTTATGATGGCGTAACACAGGAAACAGAAATGGGAAGGGCAGAAGAGGTAAAGCAAACATAGAAGGGGAAAGATGAAAGTTAAGAGGTACAAATTGTGACAGAAAGAAGAAACACTAAATGAAAAAAGATTAAAATGGGCAGCGTCAATAGCAATAACGTGATGGCAGACGACGAGAGACGTCCACATTGTGCAAGAAGTTACTGCTGTAAGAAATGGGGTTACCTATATATCATTTACATATGTTTGTTTATAGTGCTACATCTATCACTTACAGTGTGCACCACTTACTATTTAGATCCAAATAGAACAAAACCTCCTGTGTATCTTCCTATGCAGAATGAGGGCACAGATGTGGCAACTACAAGGCAGCCGAGACCTTATGTAATTAGCCCTACTCTAGTCCTGAAATAGATAAATCTGGGCTTCCTATTAAGAGGAGATCACATATGGAGATTGTACGAAACATATTTATTCCTGCATATTATGTTGATAGGATGAGGCTTTTGGAACAAACTTTCTCCTACACAGGTAGCACATGTAAAAACATCAAGTCTACTGACAAATTTTTCTATGATTGGTCCTTTAAGAAGGAATTATGCTGACATGAGATGAAGATATAAGCTCAAAGGAAGAGAATGAGGCCTAAATGAAGTGCTAAGGAGGATGATCATGAGTTAAATGATTACCTGGATAGTAGAGCACACTATCTTAGGTGTCTCCTCAGGCCTAATGTAGCCAGAACTCAGTCTGGGTGTCCACCCTCCAGACTGAACACATCCAACTGATTTCCTCAGCACCAGACCTACCGCTAAGCAGCAGCTATCATGCAACAACCACCTTACTTTGCCTCTCAAATCCCTGAGATTGAACGGTAGAATTGAGTAAGACCTCCTCAATGGATGATGCATTCACATTATGAGAAAAGTCAGTAGCGCCCTTGGTGGACACAATAGACATGACATAACCCCGAATAACCTAAGGTGACTAGAGAGATGCTATGAGAATCCCGGGTTGTGACAAGTATTTACTTTGCCACTTGATGCAAGGGTCCCTGTGTGTTCCCTGGTGCCCCCACAATCTTGATGCAGATATACAGAGACTCTGAGAGCGTTGGTTAAGAGACAGTTCTGTGTGCTTATGTGTATGCACAGAGAGGCTAACCTCCACTGTTTGACATCAAATTCAATGAATTATGTGACCTTGTGACACCATTATTCATGAACTTAGATCACACTAGTGCTCACTGGCTAGGGCGCATGCGCGTGATCAATCCCATCCCAAGGTGGTGGGCGGGACATGCAGTTACAAGGGGACCGAACTCAGTGACGTACATGGAAGCCAGTAACAGTTCGCTGAGATGAACGAACGGCAAAAAACGTTCATGCGTACGATCATTCACCTACGACACCTCAGAAATAGGTAAGCAATCTGCCCGACTGTGATCAGCACTAAATATCTCGGCATGCTGGATAAATGCTGTCCAAACTAAATCCCCTCTCATTTGTTGTGCCTTATGGAGACTCTGACAATAATATACTGCACGCATACATGCAACTTGCCAGACACGGAATCTTCACAATCTCCACAGCACGCTCGCCTCAGCCTAGGCAAGGATCAAATGTTTATTTTGATCTAAGACATTATGTAACTACTTTACACAAAAAATGTCTGATAGTAGATCTTGCACAAACAGATGCTGTGAACAGACGGTTATCTACTCTCCATCCTCTGATGTATCGTGGATTCCAGAACACGCAAAATAACATATGCTCATGTTTCGGGTAGGAATAATTCCATTTGACTCACACCATTGTCTGCATGCCTCTCCTACACATCACAGAGGTGTTGGACTTAATCAAGGTACTAGATTATGAAGCCACAGTGCAGGCTAATCACTGGCTCCCCTCACCTTCTCACTTCCCTGTCCTCCTCTCCCTCTTAAATCGGTATTACTAAAAGGGCATATAGGCTAGTCCTTTAATTTATTACACCTAAATTGGGTATGGGATCTTAAAATCCACACAGTGTTAACCCACAGCTACCTATGAGTAAGTGTATTAGACAGGGGTCAATTCGCCCCTCTGTTCTCTACATTTTGTTTCCTCTTAGGAAACACAAGTGCTGCCTGGATCACATTGAAGGTCCATAGAAGGAGGGAACCACATGACAATAACTTTTGGTCTGAAGAAGATGACCCTAATCGCTATGGTTATCGAAACCGGTTAACCCATTCATGCATGAGCCTTCTCATGCAGATGACGATGTCCCACTTAAGAAATGTGCATACGTTAGAAACATTTTATTATGACTAGACAGGCTTGCAGCCTCTAGGTCTTTATTTTTCCCTCTCTTAAGGGCACATTGTTTTACACTATCAGGACAAGCTCCGAGATGACAGGATTACTTGAATTGGTGGAAAAAACATAGACAGAAATTCCTGACAGCAGTACCCTATGTGTCACTCATGAAAGAAGCATAATCGAATGTACAGTGTCTCTATTTAGTGTATGGAAGAAAGGGTCTACAAGTCCCCCCCTCCCCTTCATTCCCACCAATGTGCAGACTATAACTCTTCCAGCAGCCACCCATGCGCATGTGGCCAGGGATGCGGGATGGCTGCGGGTCGACACTTGTGGCTGCAACACTCAGCCAGCAGCATGGTACCAGACTCCATTTTGTGGCATGATCAGACTCCATTTTGAACAAAATAACTTAGGCCTCACAAACACAAGCAGTCTGCAGGGCTGAAGCTCTCCCCTCCTCCCAGGCACTTCCCTCGCCCTCCTCCCCTCGGAGTCCCTGCTGCAGGCCTGTTCTCACGGGAGACTAGGTGCAAACAATTTACATGAAAAACACTGTATCTTTCATTTTCTGTAGTCCATCAGTGACCTGCAGATGACCAGGCCGAAGTTGGGGTTTGAGAAAAACAAGCTATCATCATAAAACTTGTCCTGTCCCCTCGCACATCCCACATTTATGACATATGCTGTGGATAATCCCCCAAACCTGTTCCCCGTTTGAAGTACCAGACACACATACATAGCCCATGCGCCACCCTGCTTCACCCATACAGCTAATCCCTCTGAAGGGACTATAAATTCACTTTTGTTGTTGTAAGCCACGAGACTGATTGCATATATTGAAATAAGGTGACCCTCAATCATCCCAGATGCACGCAAAGCCATGCAGTATATGTTTAAGCCTCTCATCACCAAGCAAGGACTATTGGTTGTTACAGAAAACACGAAGCAATGCATGATATGTATAAAAGAGTGCCCTTTGTAGCATATGTATAACCCCTGAGCATTGAGTCGTGCACCCCATATTGTAAGCAGAACTTTGAACACCTTTTTTAATGTACCAATACACACACTAACCTACTTATACCTTGTTTGTATGCATGCTCCATGTGTGCCCCCGCAACATAAACAATATGCGGCCCAGCAGGTTACATGGTCTTTTCTCCCCTCTCATGTAACACTGCATGCTCAGCTCCCACCTTGTCTCCCCCTCTGGCCGGGTTGTGATGTAAAGCCCTGGCGCTACGAATGATGTGATGCTACAATTGTTACCCCTCGTGCTTCCCTTGTGCCTGCACCCAGCGAGCACCCTCCTAAGCCTCCAGACACGGATTGAAAGAAATATGGGCAACAAGCCTCTCATCCCACCGCCTCTTGATTTACCGGCTAAGTGCCATCTGACCCAATAGTATCCCAGTTCACTCTAACCCCGACTGACCATAGAGGCCATATATTTTCTCTTGTATTAACATACTGTAAAGGTGTCTCCCACTAGATCTAACAAAGAGGAATGATAATGTATCCCTGTCTGTGCCCCCTGAACCCATGAAAGCTGCTCACCTTTTGCTCACCCCATGTATAGTATTTTCTTTAGAATGAAGAAATACTCACACCTAGAGTTATGTGTTATTTTTCTTGTGATGTTAGAATAACGATTTGTAGGATTTACAGGGCATCATGAATTACAATGAACACTGAATGAGTATGTGTTGCCACAAGGGCAAATGTTAGGATAGTCAAGATGTATCAATCAACCATCATCTGACCAGAGCTCCACCCTGATGAGTCCAGCTGACCTGAAAGCATCACCATGACAGCTCAAGGAGCCTCGCCAATTCTGAAGCTTTGCTCCTATACATCCATATGTGCCTTCACCACTGCCTATTCTCATTGATTCATGTATGAATGTTTGCTGATGTTTGGCAGAGCGCTTTCAGAGTTTACAGAGTTCTCTGCTTGCCCTATATTGGTTTGATAAACTTTTACTTTTTGACTTCACCCGCACTTGGTCTTGGTCTCATTCCCATCTGGGGTGTGTTCAAGGGTTGACCCTAACGTGATCTGTCTCTTTGTTCATTTTGGCACGATACATCCCCGGCCACAGTGGATACCCTCGGCCCACCCCCTCAAGAGAGCTGCTCGCCTACGGCAACTGGAACACTTAGATGTGCGCACACAGTAGGGAGACAGAGAACGGGTCCCCCATTGCAAAATCCACTGTACCACTCACCGGAGCCGGAGGCAGCCATTGAGTGTGGGACAGCACCTGGACAGACCGGGTCTGGAGGGTCTCAGATCAAGGTGGACACTTGAGTACCAAGTGCGAGTGACTTTAAAAAGAGTTGGATATAGCATATAGCATATGGGGTCACATCGAGGTGAGGGGAATACAGAAAGGGGGCTCTAGTGGATATAATAGATATGATCTTATTCTTTTTTCTTTCTCTGCATTTGGCCATTGGGGTGAGTTAAGGAGATTACAAGGTGAAAAGGGAATACGGGAACCTAGCTCCGCTAGCGGGTAGAACACAGCGCTGCATAGTGCTATATTGACTAGTACTGGGAATTAGTGGAAAATAAAAGGAATCAGTGGGAGTCTCACATAAGGGGAAGACTCGGAATATAACTTAGAAACGCTTTACAATTTCTTCTTTTCTGATCAATTGGAAAATATCCAGATAACTAAGGGGTAAAGGGTGTAAAGTATTGGGACAAGAGAGATCTTTGGTAGTAGAACAATGAGAGGAGGTAGAGAGGGTACATGTTGTATGTGAACTGTCTATTGGTCAATGTTATGTATTGGACTCATTATGTCTTTGTGTGATCACTGTATTTTGGTAATGACTAAAATGTTTGCATTGTTGTCCTAAGAATAGTGGTCATATTAAGTGTGATCCTGTGAAGAGTGAGCATACAGTGTTATGCAAATGTGTTATACAAATGACAAATAATACTAGTATATCTAGAATTGAGACTGTATAATACATATCAGCAAATGGAACACAGGGGGTGAGGGGTCAGAATGGGCGTGGAGACACCGTTGGCCCACATCTGTCGTACCAGGTTACGCAGAGAGAATTACAAAGTACCATGATCAATGGATAACAGAATTAAAAGGAGAACGGCTACCGCAGGTGTGGCCCCAGGGAAGATCCTTTGACACAAATATACTAGACATGGTAGCCACATGCCTATTTGTAAAATTTAAAGGAAAACAATTGCAGAAAATAAGGGCGATATTAGATCTATGGTGGTTATTTGAAGATGTGCCGCCAATAAAAAGACAAGATAAAAGAACAGGTTCTTACTCCCCTGGCAATAGAGAATAATGGAAAGGAGGGAGGAGAAAAGGAAGGTCCAGTAGAGGTTGTACGAATATACCCCCTCTTACAAAAACCAGTACCAGTTGAGGGATACAGTGACCCGGTATATGTGTGAAAACCCACCTCCCCAACCACACCACAACCCACAGCACCACCACCTTACGAGTGCCCGAGAGCGGGTGGACATGTTAGTACCCCGGCAATAGATATTGAAAAATGTACAGAAGATTTAGACTTAAGGTTATCAATGGCGCGAAGTGAAATGTCCAGAATAAGGGATATGTGCGAACAAAGTGGATCAGGTACTTCCAGGATCGATCAAACACAGAGGTCACAGACACCGGACAGGTCCATAGAAGAAGGGTGGAAGAACGGGGAAATACTATTTCGAATAAACAATGAGCCAACAAGAATAATAGAGCTAGAGCAACACACGCTTGAGTGGGTACAGATGGGAGAATGCATGGCATCGGGAGGAATAGAAGAACTGTGGTGTGACATAGAGGAACAGGAGTTAGAAGGAAGGAGAATAGGAATTGTAGCAGGAGGGGCACAAGTGAGGATGGACGAAACACCTCTGGGGCGGGCAATGGAAGAAGAATGGAATGGAAGGTTACGAAACAGAATGGGGAGGATGGCATTACTGGGAAAAAAGGGATGAAGGTGAGTACGGGAAAAGGGACCAAAGGCAAGTTGCAGCTTCCACTGATACACACGGGAGGAGGGAGGCCAAATTACATACCCTGGGCACAGATGGATAAAGCATATGTATTAAAGTTGTTGCCCCCACTGTCAGGAGGTACAAGTAAATGGATATATGCATTCCAGAAGAACACTGCAGGGGTCCCTTTGGCTGTAGGTGATGTTAAAAGCTTGCTGTTGTCTGCGGTAGGTGTTCAAGCTGACAGGGTTTGGGCAAAAGCAGGCTTCCCGGGGATAACATTGGATTGTGACCGCCATGACAGTGCCTCCTTTAACACAGAAAGAGCAAGAATATGGGATACATTAAGAGACACATTCCCAGACACGCCTCATTTGCAGTAAGTAATGCAATGCACAATGAGTCATGAGGAATATGCGATGGCCTTCATTTTACGGGTGCAGGAGATGTGGAGAGCAGAGATGGACTGGGATCAATCTACCTCCTTGTTCTACTGTATAATAAAGAGAGGGCTCCTGAAGGAAGTTCAGAAAGTGCTCGATAAAATAGCTGGGATTGAAGCCAAAGGCTGGCCCAAGATACAGAGCATTATAGTACACCATTGCAAAACGATCAAAGAGAGGGAGAAGGAGATAACAGAGAGAAGGTTGGCAGACGAGGCTAAATTAATTCACACAAAACTAGTGAAGGTCAGACCAGCTGTAGCTGCGCTGCCCACAGAAAGGGAACGAGAGGAGGAGGACGAGTCAACAGTAATACAAGTTAGAATGGCAGCTAATTAGGCAGGAAATTGACAGGAAGAGTGGAATGGTGAGGAACAATACGGAGGGCCACAGTGGCAAGCAAGAAGTGCCTGTGGAGGACAAGGTGGGTACAGAGGACACGGGGGGGTAGTCAAGGGTATTTCGGGAATGGGGGATATGGAGGGTATGGAGGTCCAGGTCAATGGGGAGGACAAGCGAATTGTGGGGACATTTTTCAAGGAAGTGTAGAAGCAGACCCATGAATAATTATCAAAATGAACAACAGGGCTGACAATGGGCGGTGGAGGGAGAGAAGAACAGCAGGATCAGAGGTACGCAGATGAGCACAGGGCACCACCGCGTAATGTTCAACAGCACCCACAATCCCGCGTACACATGACACATGTACAAGGCAACCCTTTTGTTACAACGGCAAACGGTGCCCCTAAACCATTTGGTGGAGTGGCAGTGGTGTCAGGGAATGTTTTCGACAATGGGGAAAACACAAAATACTCAGCATAGGACAGCCCACAGAGAGCACTTGCATGTCCAGACCCTCGATGCAGCTGAGGAACCACTGGTGGTGGGCGCAAATAGGAAACAAACAATTCATTTTTATGGTAGACTTGGGAGCCGAAAAGTCATGACTACGAGAAGGCAGGTTTCCGTTATCTAATCGTAAATTGGAAACACAAGGGTTCTCTGGGGGCGGTGGTCGAGGTTCCTTGCAGAGAGGATTTGGACGTAACAGTGGGTGTGGTGACAGTGCGAGCACCTTTACTGTACTATGAAGAATCACCAATTAACTTATTGGGGAGGGACCTCCTCAGTAAACTCAATATGACAATATCATTCACTGAAAGATGGATAGTTTGCTCAACCCTGGGGATCTGCCCAATGCGTTTGATGTTGGTAGTGCACACACGAGCCACAGCACCAGAGGTGCGTGGAATACCAGTCGATCCAGACATGTTCATCCAAGGGCTAAAGACGCTAGCACGAGTGGTACCAGAATTAAAACGCAAAGAGTGGAGAGTGCCTTCGGAATTTGTTTTCCGCCCTATAGTGCGCCCAGAAATAATGCCAGGAACAGTAATGTCCCTAGATTTGCATGGAGTACATGTGTCCGCACAATGAAGAGCGGTCATAGGAATGGCCATATATGGGTGTCAGTGGCGAACAGTATTGTGCATCAATGCTAATATAGCTCTTCACAACCTCTTTAATGACTCAGACAGCAACGGGGAGATAATGATGGAGATTGCAATCCCCTGTGATATCATGATACAGACAAGACAGGTGCCAGTACAGTTGATTGCAGTGGTAGGGGCGCCACCTCCCTTTTTTTTGAGGATGACATGCAACTGGTGACACCGGAATTGTGGACCACAGGCCCACATGCTATAGGATTGTTGCGCAAGGTGACACTAGTAAAAATAAAGCTCAAACCTAGGGCATTGCTGCCGAGGGTAAAACAATACCTGTTGTCCCGAGAAGAAGAAGAAGGGATAAAAGAGACAATACATGCCTTGTTAGCACAGGGAATAATAGTATCCTCAAAATCACCATGCATCTACCCTATCAAAAAAGCAAAGAGCGGGGCGTGGAGGATGATCCAGGACCTATGCCCTCTGAATAACATCATACAAAAAGAATTTCCTTTAGTCCCAAATCCTGCATCAATTTTGTGTAGCATACCAAAAGATGCATCATGTTTTACAGTGGTAGACTTGAAGAACGCATTCTTCTCAGTCCCGCTGGACCCTGAGTCACAATATTTGACAGCATTCACCCTGGGAGGGAAACGATTTGAGATGAGCATTGCAGATTACCTCAGGGATACTGTGAGAGCCCAAGCATTTTCAATAGGATCTTACATGAAGATCTAGGAAATATCGACACAAAGAGCATGATCATTCATTATGTGGATCTTCCTTCTGATCTGTGGAAAGGATGAAGATGAGTGCAGAAAAGTTTCTATTACACTTTTGACATTGTTGGCCCATAAAGTTTACAAGGTGGACAAGGGGAAATTACAATACTGCCAGGAAGAAGTGTTATATCTGGGTCAATTGATTTCAAAAGATGGTAAAAGAATCATACCAGACAGAGTAGCTGCAGTATGCATAGTAAATGAGCCTAAGACAGTGAAAGAAATGCAAAAATGTCTTGGCATGTGCAACTACTGCCGTACCAGGATATCAGAATATGCAGGGTACTCAAAACCATTACTGCAGGGACTCAAAGAAGCATAAAGAGAAAGCACAGAAATACAATGGACAGCAGGAATGCATGATGCATTCAGTACCCTTAAGGTACTGATTTCAAATGCACCAGTACTTGCTAACCCAGATCATGAACGCAAATTTTATCTGTTTTCGCACATGACAGCAATAGTAACACATAAAACATATATCCTTGGGTCATAAGCCTCTGGCATACTACAGTGGTACACTAGACACAAGTAGGTTAATCTGTCAGAAGTATTCTAGATTTGTGTGTGCTAATAAAACCACAATTCTGGAACTATTAAACTCAGAGGTTACCTGCCCATTACCCAGCACAGGCAGCAGAGTTAGTAGCACATATCGAAGCACTGCATGTAGCAGAGGGATGCGCAGTAACAATATACACAGGCTCCACATAAATGACCACAACAGTACATGGGGGATTGGCTAGATAGGGGAGGAGAGGATTCCATAGAGCAGACGGATCCCCAGTGCAGCACGCCGAATTACTAAAAGAGTTGATAGAGGCACTAATGGAACGTACAGTTGTGGCCATAGCAAAATGCCTGGCACATACAAACAACAATGAAGTCATCTCTTTAGGAAACACAGCAGCCCATGCTGCTATGAAAGAAGCCTCATATTTAGCTAAGGAAACAGCAGGTGAGTACATATTGCAGAAACATGTGGAAGGGGATCGCCAGAATGGATATAATTCCATGCCCATTTCCCAGATAGTAGAATTGCAACAAGAAGCACCTGCTGAAGAGAAGGAGTTGTGGGAAAAAAAGTGGGTGCAGCCAGTCAGCCACTGACCTCCTTTGACGTCAATAAAATAGAGGTAAAGAAGTAATGCCCCGTAAGCTACTATAAATAGTGTTTCAACAGCTTCACTTCCCAGCTCATAATGCCAAGCAACACTTTGCAGCAGGGATGCAGGAAAATTGGTTCGCACCAGGGTTGCAGGAGCAAATATCAAAAATGTCCATGGAATGTATAGAGTGTGAGATATATAATTCAGGGATGACACTAAGAACACTGAGGAACACTGCCAAAACCAACTGGCCCATTCAGAGAGTTGCACATAGATTGCGCCGACATGGGCAAAAGATGCAATGGATCACGCTACATGATAGTGGTGGTTTGCCCATTCTCAAGATGGGTGGAGGCAGACCCCTCCTCCCACCCAGATGCAAAGTATGCAGCAAAGTTCCTAGTGCGGGAAGTGTTTCCCTGCTGGGGAATCTGTGACGTAATACGCTCAGATAATCGCACACATTTTGTCAATGACCTTTCAAAGAAGTAACAGCAATGCTGGGAATAACACGTAAATTGTATACAATTTATCACCCACAATCAAACAGTATGGTGGAGAAAATAAACCATCTCCTAAAAGAGATACTATCAAAATTATGTTACTCGCTAAAGAAAAATTGGGTATACTGTTTACCTTTGGCCTTGTTTGAACTGAGAAATCAACCCAGCAAGGACCACCATTTGTCCCCCCATGAGATCGTGGCAGGAAGACGCATGCATACAGCACACTTCCCACTCCGCAGACACTCAGATGAACACAGAAGAGGAACAGTACTAGGGGAAAAAATCAATGAATACCTAACAAAGCTCACTAAAGCAGCCCGTATGATTGCAAGACAGCTAGCACCCCCGTTCATACAAGAAGCAACAAGTCACACAATAACACCAGCAGCAGACAGTCCGACAGGTTAGCTCATGCCAGGGGAGATGGTATATGTGAGAAGTTTTGTACGTCGGTGGAACTCTCCAAGATTTCAAGGTCCATATGAGGTGGTGTATTGCACACCCACTGCTGTAAAAGTAAAGGGGCTGAGATACTGGATATATTTGATGGACGTACGACAAGCTTATGATGGCGTAACACAGGAAACAGAAATGGGAAGGGCAGAAGAGGTAAAGCAAACATAGAAGGGGAAAGATGAAAGTTAAGAGGTACAAATTGTGACAGAAAGAAGAAACACTAAATGAAAAAAGATTAAAATGGGCAGCGTCAATAGCAATAACGTGATGGCAGACGACGAGAGACGTCCACATTGTGCAAGAAGTTACTGCTGTAAGAAATGGGGTTACCTATATATCATTTACATATGTTTGTTTATAGTGCTACATCTATCACTTACAGTGTGCACCACTTACTATTTAGATCCAAATAGAACAAAACCTCCTGTGTATCTTCCTATGCAGAATGAGGGCACAGATGTGGCAACTACAAGGCAGCCGAGACCTTATGTAATTAGCCCTACTCTAGTCCTGAAATAGATAAATCTGGGCTTCCTATTAAGAGGAGATCACATATGGAGATTGTACGAAACATATTTATTCCTGCATATTATGTTGATAGGATGAGGCTTTTGGAACAAACTTTCTCCTACACAGGTAGCACATGTAAAAACATCAAGTCTACTGACAAATTTTTCTATGATTGGTCCTTTAAGAAGGAATTATGCTGACATGAGATGAAGATATAAGCTCAAAGGAAGAGAATGAGGCCTAAATGAAGTGCTAAGGAGGATGATCATGAGTTAAATGATTACCTGGATAGTAGAGCACACTATCTTAGGTGTCTCCTCAGGCCTAATGTAGCCAGAACTCAGTCTGGGTGTCCACCCTCCAGACTGAACACATCCAACTGATTTCCTCAGCACCAGACCTACCGCTAAGCAGCAGCTATCATGCAACAACCACCTTACTTTGCCTCTCAAATCCCTGAGATTGAACGGTAGAATTGAGTAAGACCTCCTCAATGGATGATGCATTCACATTATGAGAAAAGTCAGTAGCGCCCTTGGTGGACACAATAGACATGACATAACCCCGAATAACCTAAGGTGACTAGAGAGATGCTATGAGAATCCCGGGTTGTGACAAGTATTTACTTTGCCACTTGATGCAAGGGTCCCTGTGTGTTCCCTGGTGCCCCCACAATCTTGATGCAGATATACAGAGACTCTGAGAGCGTTGGTTAAGAGACAGTTCTGTGTGCTTATGTGTATGCACAGAGAGGCTAACCTCCACTGTTTGACATCAAATTCAATGAATTATGTGACCTTGTGACACCATTATTCATGAACTTAGATCACACTAGTGCTCACTGGCTAGGGCGCATGCGCGTGATCAATCCCATCCCAAGGTGGTGGGCGGGACATGCAGTTACAAGGGGACCGAACTCAGTGACGTACATGGAAGCCAGTAACAGTTCGCTGAGATGAACGAACGGCAAAAAACGTTCATGCGTACGATCATTCACCTACGACACCTCAGAAATAGGTAAGCAATCTGCCCGACTGTGATCAGCACTAAATATCTCGGCATGCTGGATAAATGCTGTCCAAACTAAATCCCCTCTCATTTGTTGTGCCTTATGGAGACTCTGACAATAATATACTGCACGCATACATGCAACTTGCCAGACACGGAATCTTCACAATCTCCACAACACGCTCGCCTCAGCCTAGGCAAGGATCAAATGTTTATTTTGATCTAAGACATTATGTAACTACTTTACACAAAAAATGTCTGATAGTAGATCTTGCACAAACAGATGCTGTGAACAGACGGTTATCTACTCTCCATCCTCTGATGTATCGTGGATTCCAGAACACGCAAAATAACATATGCTCATGTTTCTGGTAGGAATAATTCCATTTGACTCACACCATTGTCTGCATGCCTCTCCTACACATCACAGAGGTGTTGGACTTAATCAAGGTACTAGATTATGAAGCCACAGTGCAGGCTAATCACTGGCTCCCCTCACCTTCTCACTTCCCTGTCCTCCTCTCCCTCTTAAATCGGTATTACTAAAAGGGCATATAGGCTAGTCCTTTAATTTATTACACCTAAATTGGGTATGGGATCTTAAAATCCACACAGTGTTAACCCACAGCTACCTATGAGTAAGTGTATTAGACAGGGGTCAATTCGCCCCTCTGTTCTCTACATTTTGTTTCCTCTTAGGAAACACAAGTGCTGCCTGGATCACATTGAAGGTCCATAGAAGGAGGGAACCACATGACAATAACTTTTGGTCTGAAGAAGATGACCCTAATCGCTATGGTTATCGAAACCGGTTAACCCATTCATGCATGAGCCTTCTCATGCAGATGACGATGTCCCACTTAAGAAATGTGCATACGTTAGAAACATTTTATTATGACTAGACAGGCTTGCAGCCTCTAGGTCTTTATTTTTCCCTCTCTTAAGGGCACATTGTTTTACACTATCAGGACAAGCTCCGAGATGACAGGATTACTTGAATTGGTGGAAAAAACATAGACAGAAATTCCTGACAGCAGTACCCTATGTGTCACTCATGAAAGAAGCATAATCGAATGTACAGTGTCTCTATTTAGTGTATGGAAGAAAGGGTCTACAAGTCCCCCCCTCCCCTTCATTCCCACCAATGTGCAGACTATAACTCTTCCAGCAGCCACCCATGCGCATGTGGCCAGGGATGCGGGATGGCTGCGGGTCGACACTTGTGGCTGCAACACTCAGCCAGCAGCATGGTACCAGACTCCATTTTGTGGCATGATCAGACTCCATTTTGAACAAAATAACTTAGGCCTCACAAACACAAGCAGTCTGCAGGGCTGAAGCTCTCCCCTCCTCCCAGGCACTTCCCTCGCCCTCCTCCCCTCGGAGTCCCTGCTGCAGGCCTGTTCTCACGGGAGACTAGGCGCAAACAATTTACATGAAAAACACTGTATCTTTCATTTTCTGTAGTCCATCAGTGACCTGCAGATGACCAGGCCGAAGTTGGGGTTTGAGAAAAACAAGCTATCATCATAAAACTTGTCCTGTCCCCTCGCACATCCCACATTTATGACATATGCTGTGGATAATCCCCCAAACCTGTTCCCCGTTTGAAGTACCAGACACACATACATAGCCCATGAGCCACCCTGCTTCACCCATACAGCTAATCCCTCTGAAGGGACTATAAATTCACTTTTGTTGTTGTAAGCCACGAGACTGATTGCATATATTGAAATAAGGTGACCCTCAATCATCCCAGATGCACGCAAAGCCATGCAGTATATGTTTAAGCCTCTCATCACCAAGCAAGGACTATTGGTTGTTACAGAAAACACGAAGCAATGCATGATATGTATAAAAGAGTGCCCTTTGTAGCATATGTATAACCCCTGAGCATTGAGTCGTGCACCCCATATTGTAAGCAGAACTTTGAACACCTTTTTTAATGTACCAATACACACACTAACCTACTTATACCTTGTTTGTATGCATGCTCCATGTGTGCCCCCGCAACATAAACAATATGCGGCCCAGCAGGTTACATGGTCTTTTCTCCCCTCTAATGTAACACTGCATGCTCAGCTCCCACCTTGTCTCCCCCTCTGGCCGGGTTGTGATGTAAAGCCCTGGCGCTACGAATGATGTGATGCTACAATTGCTACCCCTCGCGCTTCCCTTGTGCCTGCACCCAGCGAGCACCCTCCTAAGCCTCCAGACACGGATTGAAAGAAATATGGGCAACAAGCCTCTCATCCCACCGCCTCTTGATTTACCGGCTAAGTGCCATCTGACCCAATAGTATCCCAGTTCACTCTAACCCCGACTGACCATAGAGGCCATATATTTTCTCTTGTATTAACATACTGTAAAGGTGTCTCCCACTAGATCTAACAAAGAGGAATGATAATGTATCCCTGTCTGTGCCCCCTGAACCCATGAAAGCTGCTCACCTTTTGCTCACCCCATGTATAGTATTTTCTTTAGAATGAAGAAATACTCACACCTAGAGTTATGTGTTATTTTTCTTGTGATGTTAGAATAACGATTTGTAGGATTTACAGGGCATCATGAATTACAATGAACACTGAATGAGTATGTGTTGCCACAAGGGCAAATGTTAGGATAGTCAAGATGTATCAATCAACCATCATCTGACCAGAGCTCCACCCTGATGAGTCCAGCTGACCTGAAAGCATCACCATGACAGCTCAAGGAGCCTCGCCAATTCTGAAGCTTTGCTCCTATACATCCATATGTGCCTTCACCACTGCCTATTCTCATTGATTCATGTATGAATGTTTGCTGATGTTTGGCAGAGCGCTTTCAGAGTTTACAGAGTTCTCTGCTTGCCCTATATTGGTTTGATAAACTTTTACTTTTTGACTTCACCCGCACTTGGTCTTGGTCTCATTCCCATCTGGGGTGTGTTCAAGGGTTGACCCTAACGTGATCTGTCTCTTTGTTCATTTTGGCACGATACATCCCCGGCCACAGTGGATACCCTCGGCCCACCCCCTCAAGAGAGCTGCTCGCCTACGGCAACTGGAACACTTAGATGTGCGCACACAGTAGGGAGACAGAGAACGGGTCCCCCATTGCAAAATCCACTGTACCACTCACCGGAGCCGGAGGCAGCCATTGAGTGTGGGACAGCACCTGGACAGACCGGGTCTGGAGGGTCTCAGATCAAGGTGGACACTTGAGTACCAAGTGCGAGTGACTTTAAAAAGAGTTGGATATAGCATATAGCATATGGGGTCACATCGAGGTGAGGGGAATACAGAAAGGGGGCTCTAGTGGATATAATAGATATGATCTTATTCTTTTTTCTTTCTCTGCATTTGGCCATTGGGGTGAGTTAAGGAGATTACAAGGTGAAAAGGGAATACGGGAACCTAGCTCCGCTAGCGGGTAGAACACAGCGCTGCATAGTGCTATATTGACTAGTACTGGGAATTAGTGGAAAATAAAAGGAATCAGTGGGAGTCTCACATAAGGGGAAGACTCGGAATATAACTTAGAAACGCTTTACAATTTCTTCTTTTCTGATCAATTGGAAAATATCCAGATAACTAAGGGGTAAAGGGTGTAAAGTATTGGGACAAGAGAGATCTTTGGTAGTAGAACAATGAGAGGAGGTAGAGAGGGTACATGTTGTATGTGAACTGTCTATTGGTCAATGTTATGTATTGGACTCATTATGTCTTTGTGTGATCACTGTATTTTGGTAATGACTAAAATGTTTGCATTGTTGTCCTAAGAATAGTGGTCATATTAAGTGTGATCCTGTGAAGAGTGAGCATACAGTGTTATGCAAATGTGTTATACAAATGACAAATAATACTAGTATATCTAGAATTGAGACTGTATAATACATATCAGCAAATGGAACACAGGGGGTGAGGGGTCAGAATGGGCGTGGAGACACCGTTGGCCCACATCTGTCGTACCAGGTTACGCAGAGAGAATTACAAAGTACCATGATCAATGGATAACAGAATTAAAAGGAGAACGGCTACCGCAGGTGTGGCCCCAGGGAAGATCCTTTGACACAAATATACTAGACATGGTAGCCACATGCCTATTTGTAAAATTTAAAGGAAAACAATTGCAGAAAATAAGGGCGATATTAGATCTATGGTGGTTATTTGAAGATGTGCCGCCAATAAAAAGACAAGATAAAAGAACAGGTTCTTACTCCCCTGGCAATAGAGAATAATGGAAAGGAGGGAGGAGAAAAGGAAGGTCCAGTAGAGGTTGTACGAATATACCCCCTCTTACAAAAACCAGTACCAGTTGAGGGATACAGTGACCCGGTATATGTGTGAAAACCCACCTCCCCAACCACACCACAACCCACAGCACCACCACCTTACGAGTGCCCGAGAGCGGGTGGACATGTTAGTACCCCGGCAATAGATATTGAAAAATGTACAGAAGATTTAGACTTAAGGTTATCAATGGCGCGAAGTGAAATGTCCAGAATAAGGGATATGTGCGAACAAAGTGGATCAGGTACTTCCAGGATCGATCAAACACAGAGGTCACAGACACCGGACAGGTCCATAGAAGAAGGGTGGAAGAACGGGGAAATACTATTTCGAATAAACAATGAGCCAACAAGAATAATAGAGCTAGAGCAACACACGCTTGAGTGGGTACAGATGGGAGAATGCATGGCATCGGGAGGAATAGAAGAACTGTGGTGTGACATAGAGGAACAGGAGTTAGAAGGAAGGAGAATAGGAATTGTAGCAGGAGGGGCACAAGTGAGGATGGACGAAACACCTCTGGGGCGGGCAATGGAAGAAGAATGGAATGGAAGGTTACGAAACAGAATGGGGAGGATGGCATTACTGGGAAAAAAGGGATGAAGGTGAGTACGGGAAAAGGGACCAAAGGCAAGTTGCAGCTTCCACTGATACACACGGGAGGAGGAAGGCCAAATTACATACCCTGGGCACAGATGGATAAAGCATATGTATTAAAGTTGTTGCCCCCACTGTCAGGAGGTACAAGTAAATGGATATATGCATTCCAGAAGAACACTGCAGGGGTCCCTTTGGCTGTAGGTGATGTTAAAAGCTTGCTGTTGTCTGCGGTAGGTGTTCAAGCTGACAGGGTTTGGGCAAAAGCAGGCTTCCCGGGGATAACATTGGATTGTGACCGCCATGACAGTGCCTCCTTTAACACAGAAAGAGCAAGAATATGGGATACATTAAGAGACACATTCCCAGACACGCCTCATTTGCAGTAAGTAATGCAATGCACAATGAGTCATGAGGAATATGCGATGGCCTTCATTTTACGGGTGCAGGAGATGTGGAGAGCAGAGATGGACTGGGATCAATCTACCTCCTTGTTCTACTGTATAATAAAGAGAGGGCTCCTGAAGGAAGTTCAGAAAGTGCTCGATAAAATAGCTGGGATTGAAGCCAAAGGCTGGCCCAAGATACAGAGCATTATAGTACACCATTGCAAAACGATCAAAGAGAGGGAGAAGGAGATAACAGAGAGAAGGTTGGCAGACGAGGCTAAATTAATTCACACAAAACTAGTGAAGGTCAGACCAGCTGTAGCTGCGCTGCCCACAGAAAGGGAACGAGAGGAGGAGGACGAGTCAACAGTAATACAAGTTAGAATGGCAGCTAATTAGGCAGGAAATTGACAGGAAGAGTGGAATGGTGAGGAACAATACGGAGGGCCACAGTGGCAAGCAAGAAGTGCCTGTGGAGGACAAGGTGGGTACAGAGGACACGGGGGGGTAGTCAAGGGTATTTCGGGAATGGGGGATATGGAGGGTATGGAGGTCCAGGTCAATGGGGAGGACAAGCGAATTGTGGGGACATTTTTCAAGGAAGTGTAGAAGCAGACCCATGAATAATTATCAAAATGAACAACAGGGCTGACAATGGGCGGTGGAGGGAGAGAAGAACAGCAGGATCAGAGGTACGCAGATGAGCACAGGGCACCACCGCGTAATGTTCAACAGCACCCACAATCCCGCGTACACATGACACATGTACAAGGCAACCCTTTTGTTACAACGGCAAACGGTGCCCCTAAACCATTTGGTGGAGTGGCAGTGGTGTCAGGGAATGTTTTCGACAATGGGGAAAACACAAAATACTCAGCATAGGACAGCCCACAGAGAGCACTTGCATGTCCAGACCCTCGATGCAGCTGAGGAACCACTGGTGGTGGGCGCAAATAGGAAACAAACAATTCATTTTTATGGTAGACTTGGGAGCCGAAAAGTCATGACTACGAGAAGGCAGGTTTCCGTTATCTAATCGTAAATTGGAAACACAAGGGTTCTCTGGGGGCGGTGGTCGAGGTTCCTTGCAGAGAGGATTTGGACGTAACAGTGGGTGTGGTGACAGTGCGAGCACCTTTACTGTACTATGAAGAATCACCAATTAACTTATTGGGGAGGGACCTCCTCAGTAAACTCAATATGACAATATCATTCACTGAAAGATGGATAGTTTGCTCAACCCTGGGGATCTGCCCAATGCGTTTGATGTTGGTAGTGCACACACGAGCCACAGCACCAGAGGTGCGTGGAATACCAGTCGATCCAGACATGTTCATCCAAGGGCTAAAGACGCTAGCACGAGTGGTACCAGAATTAAAACGCAAAGAGTGGAGAGTGCCTTCGGAATTTGTTTTCCGCCCTATAGCGCGCCCAGAAATAATGCCAGGAACAGTAATGTCCCTAGATTTGCATGGAGTACATGTGTCCGCACAATGAAGAGCGGTCATAGGAATGGCCATATATGGGTGTCAGTGGCGAACAGTATTGTGCATCAATGCTAATATAGCTCTTCACAACCTCTTTAATGACTCAGACAGCAACGGGGAGATAATGATGGAGATTGCAATCCCCTGTGATATCATGATACAGACAAGACAGGTGCCAGTACAGTTGATTGCAGTGGTAGGGGCGCCACCTCCCTTTTTTTTGAGGATGACATGCAACTGGTGACACCGGAATTGTGGACCACAGGCCCACATGCTATAGGATTGTTGCGCAAGGTGACACTAGTAAAAATAAAGCTCAAACCTAGGGCATTGCTGCCGAGGGTAAAACAATGCCTGTTGTCCCGAGAAGAAGAAGAAGGGATAAAAGAGACAATACATGCCTTGTTAGCACAGGGAATAATAGTATCCTCAAAATCACCATGCATCTACCCTATCAAAAAAGCAAAGAGCGGGGCGTGGAGGATGATCCAGGACCTATGCCCTCTGAATAACATCATACAAAAAGAATTTCCTTTAGTCCCAAATCCTGCATCAATTTTGTGTAGCATACCAAAAGATGCATCATGTTTTACAGTGGTAGACTTGAAGAACGCATTCTTCTCAGTCCCGCTGGACCCTGAGTCACAATATTTGACAGCATTCACCCTGGGAGGGAAACGATTTGAGATGAGCATTGCAGATTACCTCAGGGATACTGTGAGAGCCCAAGCATTTTCAATAGGATCTTACATGAAGATCTAGGAAATATCGACACAAAGAGCATGATCATTCATTATGTGGATCTTCCTTCTGATCTGTGGAAAGGATGAAGATGAGTGCAGAAAAGTTTCTATTACACTTTTGACATTGTTGGCCCATAAAGTTTACAAGGTGGACAAGGGGAAATTACAATACTGCCAGGAAGAAGTGTTATATCTGGGTCAATTGATTTCAAAAGATGGTAAAAGAATCATACCAGACAGAGTAGCTACAGTATGCATAGTAAATGAGCCTAAGACAGTGAAAGAAATGCAAAAATGTCTTGGCATGTGCAACTACTGCCGTACCAGGATATCAGAATATGCAGGGTACTCAAAACCATTACTGCAGGGACTCAAAGAAGCATAAAGAGAAAGCACAGAAATACAATGGACAGCAGGAATGCATGATGCATTCAGTACCCTTAAGGTACTGATTTCAAATGCACCAGTACTTGCTAACCCAGATCATGAACGCAAATTTTATCTGTTTTCGCACATGACAGCAATAGTAACACATAAAACATATATCCTTGGGTCATAAGCCTCTGGCATACTACAGTGGTACACTAGACACAAGTAGGTTAATCTGTCAGAAGTATTCTAGATTTGTGTGTGCTAATAAAACCACAATTCTGGAACTATTAAACTCAGAGGTTACCTGCCCATTATCCAGCACAGGCAGCAGAGTTAGTAGCACATATCGAAGCACTGCATGTAGCAGAGGGATGCGCAGTAACAATATACACAGGCTCCACATAAATGACCACAACAGTACATGGGGGATTGGCTAGATAGGGGAGGAGAGGATTCCATAGAGCAGACGGATCCCCAGTGCAGCACGCCGAATTACTAAAAGAGTTGATAGAGGCACTAATGGAACGTACAGTTGTGGCCATAGCAAAATGCCTGGCACATACAAACAACAATGAAGTCATCTCTTTAGGAAACACAGCAGCCCATGCTGCTATGAAAGAAGCCTCATATTTAGCTAAGGAAACAGCAGGTGAGTACATATTGCAGAAACATGTGGAAGGGGATCGCCAGAATGGATATAATTCCATGCCCATTTCCCAGATAGTAGAATTGCAACAAGAAGCACCTGCTGAAGAGAAGGAGTTGTGGGAAAAAAAGTGGGTGCAGCCAGTCAGCCACTGACCTCCTTTGACGTCAATAAAATAGAGGTAAAGAAGTAATGCCCCGTAAGCTACTATAAATAGTGTTTCAACAGCTTCACTTCCCAGCTCATAATGCCAAGCAACACTTTGCAGCAGGGATGCAGGAAAATTGGTTCGCACCAGGGTTGCAGGAGCAAATATCAAAAATGTCCATGGAATGTATAGAGTGTGAGATATATAATTCAGGGATGACACTAAGAACACTGAGGAACACTGCCAAAACCAACTGGCCCATTCAGAGAGTTGCACATAGATTGCGCCGACATGGGCAAAAGATGCAATGGATCACGCTACATGATAGTGGTGGTTTGCCCATTCTCAAGATGGGTGGAGGCAGACCCCTCCTCCCACCCAGATGCAAAGTATGCAGCAAAGTTCCTAGTGCGGGAAGTGTTTCCCTGCTGGGGAATCTGTGACGTAATACGCTCAGATAATCGCACACATTTTGTCAATGACCTTTCAAAGAAGTAACAGCAATGCTGGGAATAACACGTAAATTGTATACAATTTATCACCCACAATCAAACAGTATGGTGGAGAAAATAAACCATCTCCTAAAAGAGATACTATCAAAATTATGTTACTCGCTAAAGAAAAGTTGGGTATACTGTTTACCTTTGGCCTTGTTTGAACTGAGAAATCAACCCAGCAAGGACCACCATTTGTCCCCCCATGAGATCGTGGCAGGAAGACGCATGCATACAGCACACTTCCCACTCCGCAGACACTCAGATGAACACAGAAGAGGAACAGTACTAGGGGAAAAAATCAATGAATACCTAACAAAGCTCACTAAAGCAGCCCATATGATTGCAAGACAGCTAGCACCCCCGTTCATACAAGAAGCAACAAGTCACACAATAACACCAGCAGCAGACAGTCCGACAGGTCAGCTCATGCCAGGGGAGATGGTATATGTGAGAAGTTTTGTACGTCGGTGGAACTCTCCAAGATTTCAAGGTCCATATGCGGTGGTGTATTGCACACCCACTGCTGTAAAAGTAAAGGGGCTGAGATACTGGATACATTTGATGGACGTACGACAAGCTTATGATGGCGTAACACAGGAAACAGAAATGGGAAGGGCAGAAGAGGTAAAGCAAACATAGAAGGGGAAAGATGAAAGTTAAGAGGTACAAATTGTGACAGAAAGAAGAAACACTAAATGAAAAATGTAAACTGATGTTTCTAACAAAGTTAATGTGACAAACAAAAATTGCTCTCTCTCTCTCTCTCTCTCTCTCTCTCTCTCTGTGTCTCTGTCTCTCTCTCTCTCTCTCCTCTCTCTCCTCTCTCTCTCTTAAAAATAATTAGGAAACTGTCATAATATGCTAACAATAATTGCGTTAAAAATGGTAATAATAAATGCACAATGAGAAGAAGAAGAATGTAAATAATAAAAACTGTTATGTGTATGAGTTGCTTAATACACTTTTATGTCTCATCATGTAGGAGAAACCATGGCAACGGAGGGGGCCCCCGATGTAAACAGCATTAGGATAGATAGGAATGGCAATAGAAATTTTGACCTGCATAGATACGGTTATGAATGAGGTTTGTTTATATGTGCCCTAATATTATTTTCAATGATGTTTGGACTGGTAATATATTGGGCAGTAGCATTTATATCAATAGACATAAATGAGGGGGGAGGAAATGGGACAAGCATGATAACACAAAGTACCCACCTCATATGGGATGGGTTTAAACTAATCTGGGGACATGGGATACACAACAGTGGCACACGGCATACAAACAGTACAAGTGATATACGTGTAACAGCCCGCCCCACTGCCCCATACAACACTTCTGAATATAATATTTACAAATTAAATGATCCGAGTTCATCTGAACTACCTTGGTTATATGATGACACCACTCCAACTGCGACAAAACTGTCTGAAACCACTATAGGGAAACCATCCCCTATAAGTGTGGAACAAGAAATGTCAAAGACGGCTGAAAGGTTTCTTGCACTATACAATGAGTGGGCAAAGGGGGGAGGAGGGAGCACCCTTAATGCAGCATGAAACTGGGAAAGAAAGAGAACATTCTAAAGGCTATAAAAGACACGGAAGGGGGGGCATGAAGGAGAAAGTATGATGAATATTCTGGGTTAGGGTTAGACATAATAGAAGATCCACAGCACCCGCACCAGTCGAATAAATGGTATGAAGACATGAGCTCCACTGCAAAGCAAACAACTAATGAGAGCTGGTACGTGGGCTCTCTAATTCCCCATGCCTTGGGTACCCCCAAGGTACTCCTGCCACAAGAGTCACCCATTGCAGATGTCCAATGTCTCCTTCATCTCGCATTATGCAGAATAAAGAACACCTTCCAGGCACACACTGGCCCTCATTACGACCCTGGCGGAAAGTGACTGACCGGACCGCCACAGCGTAAATAGCGTTTCCGCCATTGCACGAAGGAGCAAAGTGCGGCCCATTCCGACCCATCGGGCACGAGCACCACGGCATGGCGGAAGTGCAAAGTCCGCGATGGCGGAAATGACCCCAAAACGGCCCACACCGCCGCCGTACGGCGCCCTAGGTGCAATACCGCCACCCCTCTTAGCGGTCACCGCAGTGTGCGCCTACCGGAAAGTACGGTGACCGGAAATATACGGAAACGGAAGTTAAAACATGGCCCCGGAACGGGAAACATCCCGCCGTACACCTATAAAACCACTAAAACCACACAACCACTAAAATCACTACCCTGAAACACACCCCAACCCGTCATCCACCCTAGCGAAACCAAGAAAAATGGGAAAAGTAGCAAAGAAAGCGTGCGACCGCAAGCGGCAGGTCCACTTCTCCCGTGAGGAACTCACCGTGCTAACAGAGACCCTCCAGGAGAATGCTGCCGTCGTCTTCTCCACGCAAATGACCAGAACGGCACTTGCAAACAAGAAGGCCATATGGGCTCTGGTGGCACAGCGGGTAAGTGCGGTGGGGACCGCACCCCGCACCCCACAGCAATGCCGCAAGCGATGGGACGACCTGCGGATACGCGTCCGCAGCATACTCTCTGCCAACCGCAACATTGCCACAGCCACCGGGGGAGGTCCAGAATCACCCATCAAGTTGACCCCCTGGGAAGAAATCTGTGCGTCCACCATCGGAATGGAGAGCATAGAGGGAGTCGGAGGGATGGAGAAAGGAGTGCAGACATCCGAAGATTCAGGTAGGGGGGCCAAATAAAAAAATGCCAAATCCACACAGTCCATCCATGTGAAGTACCATGCGTCCACATAGTGCTACAGAAACACATGTCCAGGAGAACGTCCACACACATAGGCCTGATAGCGCACGTTAAAACCCACAATAAATACATAAATAATTAAAAACCCCTAAAACACGCACTACACGTGCAGCAGGCACACCCTAACTGCAGGCTGCCAAACAACTGCACCCTCACTCCACACACAAATGAAAGCACCTCCAAGGCCCCGACCCAAATCACCCTCAGGTACCACTCCAATGCATGTGATACAATGCCATTCCAATACCCACAGACCCATCAATAACCCTCGCCCTCCTTTACTCCACCACAGGGTCCGATCCAAACGACGAGCTTCAGGACACCCCTACCAGCACACCTGCAAAGAGGGCCAAGACCAAAGGCCAGAGACCCTCCACCTCAGCTGCACGCATCAAGACACGGCAGCAGCACAAATCAGGTGGCAGCACAGAGGAGGGAACATCAACAGGCACCCCAGCAGCCAGCATGGGCACACCACCACCACCACAGGTCCCCCCAATGGATGCCACAGAAGGCACTGCCTCTGGTGGCAGCAGCACCATAGGTGACACCCCATTGATGGCAGCATGCTCGGACACCGAAGACGGGGATGTCGAAGTCAGATCCATCCATGACCTGTCCCAATCCCCCTGTCTGTCCCATCCCGTACAACATGAGGATACCACGCAGGGGCACCCACAAGACGACGACTGGCCATCCCCCACAAGCCCTGTGGCAAGGCAACATGAGGACAACAGCCCCTCTGTGACACCCCCGCAAATGGCCATGGCCCAGCAGAGGCAACAGTCCCTCGACCAGTTAATCGTGCAACAGCAGCAAATGGCCACGCTCCTCAAGGACCATGCCGATGAATGTGGGGGCACTAAGGCAGACATAGAAACATCAACTGAGACACTTAGGGCAGAAATGGAGAGAGGTACAGAGACGCTAAGGGCACAAATGGAGAGAAGCACCGAGAGCCTGAGGGGGGAACTGCATGCAACGTCCAAAGACGTATGTGCCGAACTTGCCGCAGTGCGCCGTGTGCTCACTGAGCTCTCGCAAACCCTTAGGGACATGCATGGACGTGAGCAGGCAGAGACATCATCCGTTGCAAGTTCCGTCCAGGGCAGCCCCCAACGTAGATCTGGGAGGAACCTGCGCTCCACAGGCAGGGGTGCCCCTGATACCCGCAGAGGGGGCTTGCAATAGCGACAGCCCACTGACAATGAGCATCTTTGGACACTGGTGTTCGGGGGGGAGGTAGGAGGGTGGAGGGGGTGTGTTGGGCTCACTTGGGTGGCGGGTCGATAGGGTGTTCAACATGATATCACATATGCCATAAACAGAGCACGATCAACCAATGAGATGTGTGGACATTGATCTTTGTGTACTAGGCCATCATAGGCGTACAGTCCATATTGTGCATGTCCCAGACACACACAGTGCCACGAGTCCCGTGTCCATGTATCAGCCACCAGGCGTGAGTGCTAGAAGCATGCATCAATGAGATGCTGACGAATGTCACGGGCCTCCGGTGCCTCGCAGACTCCATGAGGTGCTGCCACATCCCCACCCTCATCATGACCATCATCAGGTGCTTGCAGTTCTGCGTCAGGGGGCATGGGCACATTTCTACGTATGCACATGTTGTGGAGCATGACACATGCCATCACCATCTTTGCAACCTTCTCATGGCGGTACAGGAGTGCCCCGCCAGACCTGCTGAGGCAGCGGAAACGAGTCTTCAGTAGGCCGAATGCCTGTTCAATGACTACACGGGTACGTGAGTGGGCATGGTTGTAGTCCTCCTCATGCTGGTCCCGTGGGTTCCGGACTGGTGTGAGGAGCCATCTCTTCAGTGGATACCCAGCATCACCTGTATGTGCACGAGAAACGCATGATGTGGAATGCCATTGCTACGTACGCACACCCCCCCCCCCCTTCCTGCCAGGTCATTGCCAAATCACATACCACACATATTCATGCATGTAATGAGACTCACCGAGTAGCCAGGATCTGTTCCCTGCGTGTCGCTCCATGTAGCGTGGTATTGTAGAGTTCCTCAAGACCATAGAATCATGGGTTGATCCAGGGAATCGGGCACAACAATGTGTAATGATCCTGTTGGAGTCACACACCATGTGTACATTCAGGGAATGAAATTGTTTTCGGTTGCGGTACTGGGCCTCCATGGCATGTGGGACGACCAATTCAACATGGGTGCAGTCGATGGCACCAATGCAACCCGGTATGCCGGCAAGTGCATGGAATCCCACTTTTGTGTTGGTAATTTCCTGCTCCGAGCGTGGTAGAGAGATGTAGTCGTCTGCGTGCTGCAGGAGGGCATCGAGCACTTGCAATAGTGTCCGTGAGAACAGTGGCTGAGAAATGCCATGCAACTGTCCGACTGTGTGCTGGTAGGTGCCTGTGGCCAGGAAGTGTAGTACAGACACCACCTTCAGTAGGGGTGGGATGGCGGTTGGGCTATCTATCATGCTGACAAGGTCAGCCTGTGTCATGTCCACAATGGCGGCTATGGTGTCCCGGTCCAGACGGTAGAGTGTGTGGATCTGCTCATCAGTGAGGTTGAACGGATGTGCTCGGAGGCGTGGGATTGCGGGCTGCCTGCGTGGTGGTAGTGGCTGTGCTGGCGGCCCTTGCTGGCCCTGCCTTGGCCTCCTCCTCCTCCTGCGTCTCCTCCGTGCGGCCGGTTGTAGTTGGTGTTCGTCTTCTTCTTGGAGTTGGAGTACTTGCAGTGCTATCAGGTCCCCCAGGGCCAACATCGCGAGTCCTGCCGGTAGCATTTCGGTGTGGTTGTGGGAGGAGACTGGCTGTGCAATTTATGTGTTTTCAGGCTGTATGGCCTCCACCTGTGGTGATTAATTCCACCTGTGCAAACTGCTCTCCCCTTTGGCCGGGCACGTCCCGCGCACAACGCTGCAATTCGGGGAATGGCATCTTGCTATTGCAATCATGTATTTGTACCCGATGGCCGTGTAAGATTGGTTGATATGTTCATTCTGCTGTGGTCCCATTGTTTCACATACTATCTGTGCAGTCGCGAACAGACTTGTGAAGGGTCAGTGCAACGTAGTACTCGAGTAACGGTGGGCCCTCATGCATCACTGTACCGAGTTGCAACGACGGGCGGGGCGTCCCATTTGTGGGTGAAGGCAGTTGCCATTTTCACACACAGCCGCACTCGATGGAATAATTAGTGATTTCAAACGGCCACAGATGCCTTTTCGACGTGATGTTGCAAATGAGGAATTCGAAGGGCGGCGCTTTCGGTTTCCAGCTAGCGGCGAGGAGATGCCCACAGGTCTGACTGCAAATATAACGTTCTATTGTTCAATGTCCTTGAGACAGGGGCCATGGCGAGGAAGCAATGATTGATATGAATAGTTTGGGATGCGCAATAGCTACGTGGCCGATGAGGCCGGCCGTTCTCAAATACATGTTACTTCACGACACTGGAATTACGGGCTGGGGCACTGTGGATTTTGCAGGCTGCATAACGCACAGACTCAATGGATGTTTCTAATGTCATGTGAGTAATTATTCAGGCGTTTTGATCCCGGGATGAGGGAATGATGGATGGATGCATGGGCAGGTGATTTGATACAGAGTTTGCCATGTACAGGGCTTCTTGGGATCTATCCGCCTCCCCTACGCTATGTGATGCAGGGCTGCCATAGTGGGACCATCGTCTATCTGGCCTTGTTGAGCCCTCCCTGTCTCGACGCGCCCTCAGACACTTGTGTCCATGCACGTTAACATTCCCATCTGATGGATTCTGTTTTGACAGACGCATGCACAGGTACACTCGTTTGTGATGGTGTTTGCACCTCGATATAGATGGTTATGAGTCGCAAGTGGTTTTGGGGTGGTGATGATCCTTTGGAGTGGGCTAGCATGCATATGGCTGTGGATTTAGTGTGATCATTGAAGTGAGTTGTTGGAATGTAGTTCTGATGGCCATTCAGTTCTTTTTCTTTTCTTTTGGTTGACAGGTATCTCCTCCCCTTTTGCCACTGACATCTGTATGCCACTCCTGCAGATGGATTTTACTCCCGACACCTGCTGCTTCGTGTTAATCAGTGGAGCAGCATTACGATCTTATGGGACGATCGCCAATGGCCCACATGCCCTTACGCAGTACTGGTGGCTCGGAGCAACATTTCGGCCTTTCAGCTGGACTAGTGCCTCCCCATTGGGACGGCCCTGCGGTTGTGTGCGCTTCCATGTTGCCTTTTCGTACGTGAATGTGGCTCTGTGTACCATGAGGGAACAGGGCGTCACACAAGTAGTGGCTGGTCATTTCTTGCGGATGCAGCACACAATGGTGAAAAGTGTTTTGGAGTTCATGGCCTGATGGCTGTATGGGCTTGGTGATTTTGATGTGCATTAAATTTCTATTCTGATTTGGCCCGTGTAGCGTTTTTCTTTGCAAGTGATGTGGCATATGCCTATTTGGGGGGCGATGTATTGTGGGGAGATCTGCATTGGGTTCCAGCTTCGGAGTTTAGTTGCGTGGTACTGTACTGGGCGCGTTTGCCTACGAAGCCCGTGAGGTCAGGGATGGGGGCTGCCAATATGACAGTTTGAATGTTGTCATGCTCAGGGGCGGGGGATTGGGTTTTGTGTAGCAGATGCCGGTCAGCCAGGTGGACTGGTGGAATGATGTGATTCTCGGAATATTGCTGGTCACAGGTGCCTGTGTTTGCGTGCGTTTCTTGGTGGGGGACTGTGGTCATGTCCATTGGGATGGCTTCTGTATTCGTGCCATCTGTGCCCTGCAGCTCCCATTGGCCCCTGTTGTGTTTCTTTTGTTCGTTGGCATGCATGGGTGACTTGTACATTTCAATGGTTGCATTGTGACTTCATTGCACCTACGGGGAGTTGTACTTTGTGGGCAGGGAGCGGTGTACAGGCACTCAGTGGGGCCGTTTACGGTTGATTCGCGATGCCGTACTTCTCACCATGGCGGAATGGTACATTCCGCCATGCTTCATGGCGTTAGGTACATGTCCGCTAGGGTCGGAATTGGCGTACCCTTGCGCCATGGTGGTGTTTGCGGTTTGGCATGGCGCGCGCGCGCGTGCTTGGTGCAGTTAGCGTTGGCATTCACTACGGTGTCGCTAATGGCTTCGTACTTTGCGGTGACGGGTCATAGTCGCACCGAGCGCTATTCGATGGCGGTATTGCATTTCCGCCATCGTTTTCCGAATTCCGCAAGGGTCGTAATGAGGGCCAGTGTCTCTATTTAGCAACTTTAGACTTGTGTCTGACTCTTTTAACATTTAGGTATATGTGTGTACTTGTTGGATAGGGAGAATCTTCTTGCTATCCCTTTTAGATAGGCGGCACACCACTGTACCCTTAGGGAGAGACTCCTGGGATAGGGTGAGGGTATTTTTCACAGCCTGTCTGTGTGTTTTGTTCAACAAGAGAAAGTATTGTTGTTGTTTTTCCTCTGCTCAAAGCCTTTTCCTAATACCATTCTCTGTGTTACCATATTTGCCTTAACAGTAGGAATGTAATATTGTCCTTTTGGTCCTCATTTAAGCCCTAGGTGTTTTTGATTATACCAGGAGGTCATATTTAAGAAAATAGTGTTTGAAAGAGACACCTTTGCCATCCTTAAGAAATGGTTATTTGGAAGAAACACATTTGCCATCCTTAAGAATCTGTTGTCTGAAAAATACACTTTTGCCATCCTCCCTGCGATATCCAGAGGAAGGGACCCACCATCTGGATCCAAGTATTTCTCATTGGAAAAGACTATTTAGGTTGGATGTATCTACTTTCTTTAATTGTGAACACATTTGGCCAAACATAAGTCAGATACATTGTCCTTACACTTTCAGTTGTTCCTTTAAGTGTGAGGGTCAGATTAGTATGTTTTGGACACAAGTACATTTCATATAATTTTGAAAACTTGACACTGACTGATCTTTAGTTTTAGTTTCCTAGGTAGGGAAACTCTCTTTAGGATAGGGACAGAGAAGCCTTTGTCCAACCATTTTATTTTAATAAAGATGTCTGATAATTAAAGCAATGCAATTGAGTATGGCTCTCATTTCTGACCCCTCACAAGCATACTCATGTTGAATCAGTTCCTGTTCAACCAAATTGCAATTAATCTATGAAGACGCACCTGTTGTTTAAGTACTACAAAATAAAACAACATCTCGATATCTATTTAATCTTAAAGTAACATTTTTACTTCACCAAATTTCCAAAATATGTATTGCTATTACCACCATGTGTTGCTAGCCATATCCTCAGATCTTGGCTTTGTCTCAGGCCATAACTTGTTGATGGGTCATTATCCCACAATAAAGAACCGTCCCTCAGTCTATAATGCTATAATGTGCCCAAACACGTATGCACCAGTCAGTAAGTGCAACGTAGTATGAAAGAAAACAGTGATACTGTTGCTGAGAAATTCCAAAATGTTAGATTCAAAGGCACACAGTTTGAGGAAGAATTGATATGCTTTTCACACCTTCTCTGGACAGTAAGGCTTTTCACATGCGCAATAGTCTTTTGGTTCCATTGTTTCAATTGGGCTTATGCTTTTCCAAATATAAAACGTTATTAGCATCTTTCTTTCAGCCACACCAAGATAAATGGATGCGGTGATGATAATACCCAACCAGATTAAGAAAATGACACTACACCAGTTTGATGAGAATAAAACAATCTCAGAGACTGGTACGTCTTTTGGCATCATCCATGCTGTGCTACAGTTGCATAGTAGGTTAGCATGAATTCATTATTCACCCTTATATGCATCTGGTGGAACCAATACAGAAATAAGTAAACTAGTTCTTGAATTGTTATTTGAAAGTCATTTAGAGTTTTTGCAGATTGCATTTGAAGTGAAGGTTCTCTTAATTTCTGAAAAAGAGAAAATACAAACCCTGGTGGGCCACCTGCCAGAGGTCAGAAGGAGTCCGTGTTCCCCTGCATGTGACAAAATTCCTGACCCGATCACATACTTAGACCTGTTTTTCTGAGTTATTTTCCTCCTCTGGCTCTCTAGCTACCAGGGAATCCTGGAAAGGAAATGTACAATTGACTGCCTCCCACCCCCGCCCTTCAATGTTCTATTGAAAAGACATAAAATGGTAAAGCTAAGAACCATCTTAACACTCTGGGATGTCTCTCCTTGCTCCCAACCATCCACGGCAATGGGACGTGATAAGAAACCCACTTAATTTACCACCCATTTGTTAATTTATGAAACTGTTGGCCACCCACTGAAATGCCAGACATTCCGGAAAGCACAACAGGGAAGTTTTTCTGTCTAGGAAATGACTTACTTTTTTTTTTTTTTTTAAAAAGCATTATATTAGTTTACATTTAAACTTTTTATGCTTAAAACAATGCAAATTAAATAAATAAAATAAGAAATCAGTTAAATCGGTTAAATCAAAAAAAGAGAGAAAAAAAACAGAACCATATCTTCAGCATCAGTCAATTTTTCCTTAAATAGTTTCTTTTTCCGTTATCTTCAAGAACATTTCTTTAACAAACGACAATAGTGCTAAAATGTCAGTAGCTCTCCTCTCCTGAGTCAAATACTCCCAAAGATCCCTGGATGAAAGTGTCATTAATTGCAAGGGTGCAGGAGTTTCCCGATACCCCAGACAAAGCCTGCAAGTGTAGACACGCTCCACTGGTGGCTTCTGTCTCTACATAACCTCTCTAGTAGGGTAGAGGTTAAAGTGTAGCCTCATAAAGTCTTGCCTCATACTTAGTGAGGGTGATTTAATTAAATATCTGGGTAATTCACCTCGTTTACTGTTGTCTCAAGAAATCTCCTTCCCTCTTTTCATTGTGCAAATTCTTTCCCCTGTGGAGATCCAGTCTAAGTAAAACAAAATTCTCTTTACGTGAACTGGATTTGTCATTAAGGAATCTTCATTTAGGGCTAGGCTTTTTAAGATATCAACACATGTGTTTCTCCATTCCTTAAGTATCTTTTCACAGTTAGAGGACATAGCTTTGTTCAGAACCTCGTAACCTCCTTTTCCCAGAGGGATCAACCATTTTCTTAGAAAAGAGAGTGATTTCCACACCATGATAGAGTAAAGGAAGGTTAAGCCCATCTCTCGTCTTATCACCGCTATTGGGAGTGATTTGGGTATATACTTAAAACCCTTTGCCAAAAGAGTCCTTCCACTTGTAGCCAGACCACACCTGAAAGCTGCAACTGAGCTTCTGAGCTGTAGGTGAGGATCAGAGTCACCTTTAGTCTATAGAAGTGAATTACCGGTAGCAGAGAAAATGTACCGTAATTCTGGTTGATTATTCTGGTCTGGGTTGCCAAGTTAATTTCACATTGGCTTCTCCTTGGGAATCAGTCATGCTGGTGTTTAATGTTAATCCTAGGTACTGCATAGACAGTACCTCCGGGATTTTCTCCCCTTGAATACACCAGCTTCTCTTTACACCTTTAATACCTCTTGCATCACCAATAACCATGATTTTTGACTTTGTAGGGTTAATAGATAGTTTGTTTCTTCCCACATATGTTGAAAGGGCATTCAGTTGCCGCTGTAGTCCTATCTCTGTTTGGTCGAGGAGTAAGAGGTCATCTGCATAGAGGAGTCTTCCCACTTTTGTTCCTGCAATCTTCGGAGGAAAGCATCTTATATCCTCAAATTCCTCTCCTGCATCAGACATGTATAGGTTATAAATTGCTGGTGCTAATCGACAACCTTGTTTAATTCCCTTGGAGGTACTGATTTTGTTAGTCAAGGTTCCACCCCTATCCAGCCGGATTCTTAATGTTGTCCCCGAATGTAACTGCTCCAAGGCCTCTCTCAGGTCAATTGGACAGTCCCAGGATCTCAACTTCTTCCATAAGAGATCTCTATCAATTGAATGAAAGGCATGAGCCAGATCTATTGAGGGAATATAGATCTTAACGTGGCCAACTGCCTTTATCCTACGTTTTAACAAATTAATAAGGAACAAATTCAATGCTGTACCCGTCCCTTTTTTAAATCCTGACTGCCATTGATCATGGTGATTGTTAGTTGATGACCATTTATCTAGCTGTTTCAAAAGAATTGCTGCAAACAATTTACCCACTACATCCAAAAGGGCTATAGGTCTATAGTTTGTTGGATCCAACCTATCGCCCTTTTTGTAAATTGGAACAAAAATTTACTTAGTCCAGGATTTTGGATTTTTTTTATGTTTCTTTATTTCCTCAAATAACAATACCATGAAATCTGCCCATTGCTCTGGATTCTCTTTTAAAATGATGTTTGTAAGACCGTCTGGACCGGCTGCTCAAGAGGCACTTGATTTTTTTATCAGTAAAAAAATCTCTTGTTTATCAAATTCAAAGTTCCAGGTTATGTTGGAAGGTGTTACCATATTAGGACCTTCAATTTTTGAACTTGAAAATAAGGTTGCAAAGTGAGTTTCCGAGGTTGGAACCGATTTCTCAAGGATAACATCCTGCGGGCCATGGTCTTATTCAGTAGCTTCCAGATATCCACCATATTTTTGGTAGCTAGGAGACCCATCATTCTCTCCCCGTCCGACTGGAGCATCTGATATCGATATAATTTAATCCAGTTCTTATACGATTGTTTTTTCCATCTGATAACTTATCTTGCCTCTGGTGTTCCTTTTTTTTCTGTTGAACAAATGAATTTTTTTAAGGCCTTTTTTATCAACAATTTCCTGATAATATGTATGTTGTCTCGTGTAGATCTGTCTCAGGTCAGTGACTTTCTTGTTCTGAAATGCTTTGAGTATCAAAGGGTACTGAAGTAGCTGCGACTCTTGACCACTGCATCTGTCTAACAGCATTGACCTAGTGAGGCCTGTAATGACCTCGGGCATAATTCTAAGCCGATTAAGGCTGGGTGTAACCTCCAACCTTGGGTTATAAGGCCTTTGTACTCCTTCTTGTGGCCCTCCCCTCACCACATTTTCAACAGGTTATGGTCACTATTAGCAGAATCGACCACCTCCATATAGTCTATCTGATCAAAGAGTGTCTCAGAGGCAATCACATAGTCAATTATTTTAGACTGTTGGCCTCTCTTCCATGTTGCTTTTCGGCGGAATATGCCCCTTTTTGTTGCCATTCATTAGATTAATATTTATTTTTTCCAGTGCTACTCTTAAGCAAAGTCCTCTTTGAATTTTTGGGTTGACATTTTTTGGCGTATTAACAATCAGCTCCTTCATTGAATTGAAACATTCCATGTTCAAATCCCCACACACTAAAATATCCACATTCTTATAGCTGACTCTGTTCTCATCAATACAACTCATAACTGTGTCTGGTAAACTTGCCGCCTTCGGGGAAACAGGGTTGCAGTAAAGATTACAGATGAGTAAGTACAACTTGACAGATTTATTTATTTTTCTCCAATAACAGAGTTGAACAAGAGGTGAAGGATTTGGTGAAAAAGTCTTTGTCCATCCATTTGCTCTTTTCTTAGTTATAAGGAGGCCTGCCACTGGTCTCCAATTTGGCCCCGTTGTGGCAGGGTTTAAGAAAATGTCGTACCCCTCTAGGGTTGGTTCAGCCATCAACCTAGTTTCCTGGAGGCATAACAAATCAAATTTCTCTATTTCCATTTATGAAACTGTTGGCCACCCACTGAAATGCCAGACATTCCAAAAGCACAACAGGGAAGTTCTTCTGTCTAGGAAATAACGTACTACTAGTGCATCAGATAGCTATTTCTTCTCCATTCTGGACTGACAATAGGACTACCCCTAATCCATTGAGGGAAGCATCTGTTTGTAGGAGAAACTCAGCAGTGGTATTACTGAACCGTGACAGAGCCGTTATTTCAATTTATCAAAGGCAGCTTATGCTTCTTCGTCCCAAGTGACAGGACTGGGTTTGGATTTTGTGACCTTTTCTGTCAGGTGTAGCAAATTGGGAATGAACATTCGGTACTACCCCAGCAACCCAAGGAATGCTCAAATATGTTTTGTCCCTGGGCGTCGGGCACTTTTGACTGCTTCTAATTTGCTCTGGTGTGGTAAGGCAAGGCCATCCACTACTTGAAAGACAAGGTATTTCACTGAGGTTTGAGCAAGATGGCATTCTAGGGGATGTATGTAAGTCTATTCTTTCTTAGGAGGTCACAGATGTGGAAGAGATGTTTAACCTTACTATGACCAAAGATATCAGCGCCCTATCCTCCTCTACAGCCTACCATGCCAAACTCATGTCTCTTAGTCACCAGTTTCTCACATCTCAGAACTGCCTCACCATAGCTCGATCACTTATACTATCAAAACTAGACTACTGTAATATCCTGCTACTAGGAACAATTAGTACCAACCTGGCTAAACTACAGCTTCTACAAAATAAAGTCCTATGGGAAGCCTTTGGACTGAGAAGAAATGACCACTTCTCCCACATTAGGAGAGAAGAACACTGGCTCGTGATTCAAGCTAGATAACTTTTCAAGGCACTGACTACGGCACACAAATACATTACTATGGACGCCCCCTCTTAATTGAACAACTATGTCACCCTAAAACGATTTACTAGAACCCTTCGATCCAGAACCAGCACACACCTATTTGTCCCTTGGTTCAAGAGTTACAGGGCGGGAGGTTCTAGCTTCCCAGTAATGGCACCCAAAATGTGGAATACCCTGCCCATGCACATTAGAAACAATTTCTCACACCAGCTCTTTAAGAGGCTCATCAAAACATGCCTATTTAACACATATAATTAGCAGTATCTCATCCATGACCCCACTTCCATGGCTAGCTTAAACCCCTCTACTGTGTCTATGCATTTCACTACTGTATCCTGTATGACCTCTTTGGTGTGTAACATATTTTTGTAACCAGACAAGTATTCTAAGCAGTCTACACTGTGATACCTCTGGGTTTGGGCGTGTAATAAATAAAAATAAAAATAAAATAAGGTGGTCCTGCCAAGTCTTGTTATGGATGACTATGTTGTCCAGATATGCTCTGGCAAAGTATCAGCATGACTCTAAGGCTGGGTCTAGCAACCTCTGGAAAGTCACTTGGGCCCCATGAAGGCTGAAAGGGAGCCCCATAAATTGGATGAAGCCTTCTGGGGTGGAAACGATTGTCTTCTTTTTATCTTCTGAATCTGAGGGACTAGTCAGTACCCCTTGGTCAAGTCTAGAGCAGATATAAATCTGGTGTCCCCCAGTGTTTTCACCAGCTCATCAATATGAGGTATGGAGAAGGCATCAAGCTGTGATATTTAATTTAGCATCCTGATATAGAACATTCACTATAGAATATTATTATGACTCCGAGATCCAACTGTTCCTTCGATTCCACCAGTACGATCTTCTTCCATGCTTCTAGCCTTTAGCTGGATAACCTTCCTGTGTGAAGTTTGGATCTTATGAAAAACCATGCTACTCTTCCAGGTTCTGTGGGGAATACATCTGGGTATGTCTCAAGAGGTTTTGTATACTCCTTGTGAGATTCACCTGGCAGGCATGGAGGGATGGTAATGTCCAAGGCGAGTCCAGTCTTAGCCAGTCAGCTCACGGATTTTTCTGAGTATGTTCCCAGTTTTCTCTTTTGATCCAACTTTAGCCATGCAGCTTGACGAACTTTGGTGAGGCTGCAGAGGCTACTGAGTACAGAAGTGGAGTGGAGTACTGGCGCTTAAATTTTTTAACACACCTACCCTTCATAACGTGACTGGAGGCACGTAGCGCCCACGCGTGAGCCCGAGGCGAGTCCAGTCTTCGCCAGTCACTTCACAGATTTTTCTGAGTGTGTTTCCAGTTTTCTCTTTTGATCCAACTTTAGCCGTGTAGCTTGGCAAACTTTGGTGAGGCTGCAGCGGCTACTGACTACAGAAGTGGTGTGGAGTACTGGGGGTCAATTTGTAACACACCTACCCATCATAACGCGACTGGAGGTGCATAGCGTCCGCATGTGAGTGCGAGGCGCGTCCAGTCTTCGCCAGTCAGCTCATGGATTTTTCTGAGTGTGTTTCCAATTTTCTCTTTTGATCCAACTTTAGCCGTGCAGCTTGGCGAACTTTGGTGAGGCTGCAGAGGCTACTGACTACAGAAGTGGAGTGGAGTACTGGCGCTTTCAATTTTGAACACACCTACCCTTCATAACGTGACTGGAGGCGCATAACGTCTGCGCGTGAGTGCGAGGCGAGTCCAGTCTCAGCCAGTCAGCTCACAGATTTTTCTGAGTGTCGTTCCAGTTTTCTCTTTTGATCCACCTTTAGCCGTGCAGCTTGGCGAACTTTGGTGAGGCTGCAGAGGCTACTGACTACAGAAGTAGAGTGCAGTACTGGCACTTTAATTTTTGAACACACCTACCATTCACCTACCATTCATAACGTGACTGGAGGCGTGTAGCGCCCGCGCGTGAGTCTGAGGCGAGTCCAGTCTTTGCTAGTCATCGCCGTCAATCATAGAGGTGGCAATCCATTCCACTGTCGCAGGTTCAGTTGCTCGCCCCCATACGAGAGCAACTTCAAGACTGCCACAACAGTAGGGCGAGAGACCTGCAAAGGTGCACGCAGAAACCAAAGAAAAAGGAAAGACTCTTTCCCACATGAACTCAGACAGTCCCAGACAATCTGCGAACTCACACAACAAAAGTACTGCGAGACAAGAGGCCGGCGCGAGGGAAGGAGGGAGGGAGGGAAGGAGACGAGCTTGACGCCCACAACTATCAAGGAAACAGTGTGTAGGAGATTAGAACACCTACCACCAGTGTGTTGGAGATTAGAACACCTACCACAATGGTAGGCATTGAGACAACAGCTGAGATAACATGTGAAATGCAAAATGGGTTTAGCAAACAAATACCTGAAAAAAAAGCATGGAAACAAAACGAGGAAAACGGTGAAATTAAAAAGCAAAAACAGAACATTGACCCGGCAATTCCATCATGCGAACTAAGCGCAGAAGCAGGGGCTATGCAGCCAGCCAATGGAATGGATCAAAACAAATGGCAAAAACGACATCAGTCCACTTAAACGTGACAGATGCCAAACTCACAGATTTAGGATTAATCATGGACACCGAACACGAAAAAAGAAGCATTTTAAGAGTGGAAACTGAAGAAAGCATTGGAAAGAGTATCAATTTTGAAAGCAACTATGGTGGCATCAATACAACAAAAGGAATGAACGAAGGAGAGCAAAAAGGTGATTTAACTGACACGCACAAACAGAATTTTTAACGGAAAACAATCAACAGATGAAAAGAGTGAAAAAAGCGGGAATCTCGTGGAAAATGACAGGCTGTCTCTTGTGAAGACTTAGATGAATCAACCTACTCAGACGCATTGGAAATAAGGACAACGAGTGACAAAGGTGAAATTCACGATGGAGGAAACAGCAGAAGTATTCAAGAGGTCTTGGCTAACACAAAATAAATAGAAGGAAATACGCAGAAAATAAGTAAAGACGGTCAAGATCAATCAAAGATAAAAGAAGTGAAGAACAAACAGGATGAAAAAATTAAAAACATAACAAAACCAGATGCAGGGCCAAACGACAAAGAATATAGAAAGTTGGAATCCTTAATAAAGCAGAGGAGTCAGAGAAGAGAATTCACACAGAAAGAAGGGAACAAATTACACAGACAGGTAAACTGACTACTTCAAATAGCAAAGAATAAACAGCCCCTAAGAGGGAAAAGGAACATAGAAAGGAGTCACAGTCACAACATTTCAATTACAGACAAGATAGGAGAACAGGAATGGCAAGACCATTTCATCAAAACAATGCAAGGAAAAACAACAAAGGGTTCAATAAATGAGAAAGGAACCGCAAACGCCCACGAAAGCAGTCCAACGCAAATAAAAGACCAAACAAAGGATCTTCGAGCAAGACCAAAAGTGTATGATGTCCCACAAACACATTGATTAGAGCGAAATCTTAACCTGGGAACAGGACTCCAGCTGGTCTTTAACGCCGAGGATACAGATCTATTGATATCATCTCCACAAGAAAAAAGATGCCTGCAATCAATGTTCGCCTTGAAGAGACGGAACCCAAATGAACCCATTCACGACGATGTAAAGTCTAACAACAAGGTTAAGCTGGTAGCAATTTCACCACAAACGGAAAATTGTGGAACCACGCCAAAGAGAATGGGACGAAACAGTGAAAGCAATGAAAGTAACAACAAAAAGTCACTAGAAAAATAAAAACAGAGTCTGCCGAACAAGGATACAACAATGACAAATTTGGGTTTCTCCACAGAGACAGGAACGCAATTACAGAATAATGTAATGGCAGCGCTAACCATCTCATTGGCTGCGTACATGAAATTGTACGAATCCATCAGCGAAAACATAAAGGATAACAACGCACTTTTAGCACTGATGTTAACAAAGTTATCCCCACAAGAAATACTGCTTTAAAAATCAAATCAAGGTTAAATCATGAAGCAGAAACATCTGCAGCGTGGCAACGAAGATTATTCAATCTAGCCAGTGGAGACAGACATGAGAAAGATTTGCTTTGTGATCACACAGGGTGGTAGACCTTTTTCTTCGCTCTCTGGTAGGTTTATATTAACTGTTATTGATTTTATATTCCAAAAGAATGCTATTGCTCCTTTCTTTCGCTTGTTCTGGACCGTTTTTGTTTTTTTGGCTTATTGACTTCTTTTACCTCCTTTTTTGGAAAGTGAAAGACAGGTCAGGATTGAAAATAATGAGGAAGAAAGTGAACTGGAGTCGACCATTGGTTCAAGAGTCTTGATCGAAGACGCCTCTTACTACATTGAAGAAGCCGCTAACAGCTCCATGCTAAATCCAATGGAAGACGTGGAGAAAGTTCAAGCAAGTCAGAAAAAACAAAGGTCGAAATTGACAGGGAAAAACGTGTGTGAGAACTCTCAAATTTACTCCGAAGAGGAAGAGTGTGAAGTACAAAGAGGGTTCTTAACAATGGACGAGAAAAGAAAATTACTAAATATAGAAAAGACATGGAAAGATAAAAATCAACTCCTCTAGAAAGAACAACAAGCTATGGAATCCAAGGCAGCCATGCACGGAACAGAGACATGATTACGAAAGGAAATACACGCAAAAACAAAAAAACAAATGGGATCACTTGGTGGAGAAGGTCTTGATTGAAAACTTGCTCGCATGAAACGGGGACACAAATCTGAACTGAAAAAACGTGATGCTCCTACTTCATTGTGTGTCAAGACTGAGAAAATGGAGAAACAAAGACATAGCAATGGTAGAATACATCGACAAAGATTGAGTCGACAAAGTGATTCTACATCTGAAGTCAACATCAGACAAAGAGCTAATATTAAGAGAAGGCAAACAGTGAAAGCAATGAAAGTAACAACAAAAAGTCACTAGAAAAATAAAAACAGAGTCTGCCGAACAAGGATACAACAATGACAAATTTGGGTTTCTCCACAGAGACAGGAACGCAATTACAGAATAATGTAATGGCAGCGCTAACCATCTCATTGGCTGCGTACATGAAATTGTACGAATCCATCAGCGAAAACATAAAGGATAACAACGCACTTTTAGCACTGATGTTAACAAAGTTATCCCCACAAGAAATACTGCTTTAAAAATCAAATCAAGGTTAAATCATGAAGCAGAAACATCTGCAGCGTGGCAACGAAGATTATTCAATCTAGCCAGTGGAGACAGACATGAGAAAGATCAATTGACTAATGCAATGTTAGAGACATTAAAATGGATGCGCAAAACAGTGGAAAACTCAGAGCGGAACCAAAAAGCACGTAGCCCCGAGAACAAGAGCAGATACCTAGAAGATAGGGAAGACATGCTGGAATCTCGAGGAACGCACCCACTAAACAGAGAAAACCAACACCAACGCATAGAAAACAAAGCCGACAAAAAGGCAAATAAAGAGGTGACAAGCAAGCAGAAAGCTCAGGGGAAAAACAGACAATCAAAAGAACAAAGCTCCAGAAACAAAGTCGAAAATTACATCCTCCAAGAACAGGTGGAGGACTTTAACATCAAGAATGCCACAAAGGAGAACGTAAACTCGAATAAAGATCACTCCTTGATTGAAATGGGAGAAAGTGGAGGGAAGGAGAATAACATGGACAAGGATAAGTATTTGTACCGGCACAAGGGACGGTATCCAAAAAAACAAGGCTGAAAGCTCAAAAGGTCCCCAAAAAAAAAGGAGGTAAAAGAAGTCAATAAGCCAAAAAAACAAAAACGGTCCAGAACAGCGAAAGAAAGGAGCAATAGCATTCTTTTGGAATATAAAATCAATAACAGTTAATATAAACCTACCAGAGAGCGAGGAAAAAGGTCTACCACCCTGTGTGATCACAAAGCAAAGTGAAAGACAGGTCAGGATTGAAAATAATGAGGAAGAAAGTGAACTGGAGTCGACCATTGGTTCAAGAGTCTTGATCGAAGACGCCTCTTACTACATTGAAGAAGCCGCTAACAGCTCCATGCTAAATCCAATGGAAGACGTGGAGAAAGTTCAAGCAAGTCAGAAAAAACAAAGGTCGAAATTGACAGGGAAAAACGTGTGTGAGAACTCTCAAATTTACTCCGAAGAGGAAGAGTGTGAAGTACAAAGAGGGTTCTTAACAATGGACGAGAAAAGAAAATTACTAAATATAGAAAAGACATGGAAAGATAAAAATCAACTCCTCTAGAAAGAACAACAAGCTATGGAATCCAAGGCAGCCATGCACGGAACAGAGACATGATTACGAAAGGAAATACACGCAAAAACAAAAAAACAAATGGGATCACTTGGTGGAGAAGGTCTTGATTGAAAACTTGCTCGCATGAAACGGGGACACAAATCTGAACTGAAAAAACGTGATGCTCCTACTTCATTGTGTGTCAAGACTGAGAAAATGGAGAAACAAAGACATAGCAATGGTAGAATACATCGATGAAGATTGAGTCGACAAAGTGATTCTACATCTGAAGTCAACATCAGACAAAGAGCTAATATTAAGAGAAGGCAAAGAGCTGTTGAAACAAGGATATGAAGTACAAGATATATACAGTAAAATAAACCTGGAAGATAAGAACAATGAACCAGTCATTCAAGAACAGAGAAAGACGACAAACATTCCACAGGCAACAAAAAAAGCGGTGGAAAAACATCTGAAAGAAAACTTTAAAAAAAAGTGGAAAATTACAACCTGAAGGCGAGAAAGGAGGAAAGAGAAGAGGTAAGAAAAGGAGAGGTCAAGAATGGAAACAGGAAAGACAGTCTGAAGAGAGACATAGAGCTCCAAGAAGACTGGCAATGGCTGGCAAGTTCTCCATCGACAGAAGGGTATTGTCAATAGCAACAAAAAGAATGCATTAACAACAGGGGACACAGTGATCTCATGGAACACAAGAGGTTTCAAACATTTGATAAGCAAATAAAACCCCCAATTAAACACTGCTACAATAATATGCCTATAAGAGACCGGGATAAGTGAACTCCCAGTATGCAGGAAATTTGAGATCTGTATCAATCCAGTGAAAAAAAGGACGTGAGGGGAGGCCATCAGCGGGCTAATCACCCTCATAAGAAAGGGTAGTGGATGGCGAATAATAGACAAAGGCAACTCAACCAACTTTGTACAATGGACATTACTAGAAAACAAAATTGATAATAAAAAATAGGTAACAACGATCACATTGGTGATAAATCTATACTGGAATCCAGTAGGAATAACAACTGATCACTTCCTGGAAGCAATAAGAGAAATAATAGTTGCCAGGTTGGAAAAGAATCTGCAAACTCAAATAATTATATGCAGTGATCTCAACATAAAATGCTTAAAAGCAAACAGCACCACACGACTGAAAGCATTAAGTTTGGGAACAACAAATGCAGCTAGATGGGTGCAACTGGCAAAAGGATTTAACCTGCACATGTCAAATGGCCAAACAACGGGGGATATTCCTGGAGCTCATACGTGGTCAAACGGCCAATTGTCATCTAAAATTGATTACATATGGGTATCCTCAACCATATCTAGAGAATTAAAAAGCTTTGAAATTGTGGAACGGATGGACAGTGATCACAACATTCTGAAAGCAACTTGTTGGAGCGAGGAAAAGTCAAAAATCTCACAAGAAGTAAAACTGAAAATCCATAAACTGGATCTGAATCCGTCTATCAACCAATAAAGGTTGACAAAGATAGACATATTAGCATTGAAAGGTCATCCTAATGAGACGGGCAATATACAGACGGGACACCTAAACTATGAAACACTTCTGGAGGCATATATTGAAAAGAAGTCAGGGCTAAAACACAAAGCCCTAATACCTACACACACATACAGTTGACAACTGTTGGTAAGAAGAAAGCAACTAAGAAAGGAAATAAGAGAAATGAAGAAAAGAAAAAAAGACTTGTTCGAAGAAAGACAAAGGAACACAAAGAAAAGTCAGAGCCAATATAAAAACTGGCTAATGGAGTTCAGATACAGAAGACAACAAGAACAAGGGGAGGTAATGCTAAAGACTCTGCAGAAGACAAACACAAGAGAAACATGGGACCTGATTAACAACTGTACATTGAACCAACCAAACAGGTTAATTGGTGGTGTCTCCGAACAGGAGTGGATAAAGCACTACACCAAAGTGTTCACAGCACAGACAGAAGATGTGGATCTCCCAGATGCGATAACCGAGCACGCCTGGATGGTAATGATGGACGAGGAGGAAATAGAGATTGCAATTCGGAAACTGAAAGATTCCTCTGCTGCCAGGCCAGACGGCATATCGAACATCCATTTGAAAAAAGACCCAACATCATGGGCAACAATAATAAAAAAAATTGTTTTGAAACGAAAAGAAAGATAACTGAAATCTGGAACAAAAGTATAACTATCCCAATCTACAAAAAAGGTCAATGTGACATGCCGACTAACTATCGGCCGATATCGCTATTAGCAACAACAGGAAAGCTATTTGCGGCAGACCTATAGACAAACGTATGAAGGTGGGCAGAAACGAAAAACATCATAGATCCCAGACAATCAGGGTTCACGAAGAGAACAAGCACGGATCAAAATCTTTTAATTTTGACAATTTTAAAAACAAATGCAGTTGAATTTAAAAGGGAATTACATCCGGCATTCATTGACTTAAGTCAAAAGTTTGACTCTGTTAATAGAAGGAAGCTATGGGAAAAGTTAAAAAAAGTGGAAATGTCCTGAAGAGCTACTGAATCCGATAAGGGTGCTAGATCAAAATAGGACAACGCAAATTAGTTTGAATGAAGATAGAGAGCTGACAGCAAACGTCGAAATTAAGAAGGGTGTAAAACAAGGCTGTCCACTGGCAGCTGCGCTATTTAAATTGTACATCGCTGTTTTAAAAGAAATAACAGCAAACACAAGACACTTCAGCCCAAAAATAAACAATCAGGAAGTGGCGATAATATGTTACGCTGACAACGTAGTTCTAATGGACGAAACAAGAATTGGACTACAGCGACTGCTAACCAACTTGCAAAAATACATGTCAAAGAACTACTTGATGATTAACGTGGAAAAATCGAAGATCATGACCATGAGTGGTAAGAACAACGCAGCGATGAAAACATTTAAATGGGCAATAGGAAGAGATCACCTGGAACTAGTACCCGAGATAAGATATTTGGGAGTTGGAATCACCATCTCGAGAGTGGAAAAAAACTGGGAAGACATCTTGATCGCAAAAGTTAAGCATCTAAGTGCGCAAGGAATAGTCGTGAATGGTAGATTCGATAAATTCTTAATGTTGCCAGTCAGAATGTTTTACGTACAAAATGTACTACCCTCGTTAACATACAGGAGTGAAGCCAGAGTGAATCTTTCTCTCAAAATCTGGCACAAGTTGGAAAGTGGTTTTTGAAAACCACTATTGAAGCTACCAAGAAACACCCCAATCTTAGCAATAGGATCTGAGCTTGGGCTAGAGTCCTTAGAAGCCACCATGAAATGGAAATCACTAGGTCTGTTGGGAAAAATCAGTGAAGAGAGCCCGGCAGAGGGCTACAAAATCCTGGCAATGAAAGGCCAGGGTAACAGTTCAACTTACCTTAACCACTGGAAAAATTAATCGAGTCAGATTTTATTGGAATTGGAATCTTCAGAAGAAGAACTGGTGACAAACCCCAACAAAGTAAAATAAAAATGTGTTAGAAAAGTTATATACAAGTTTTGGGAAAGTGCTCTGTCAATGGGATTTAGGCATCCCACCAAATCCTTCTTCTGCCACCGTTGTCTCTTCTACATCATAGACTTCCACCATTGCTGCAGAAAGGATTCTTTCACAAGCAAGCTGGAGGATGGATTGGCGCGTTTAATCATATAGGAATTGTTCTGCAAATTGAAGAGGACAATGTAAACCTCCTCTTGACAGTCTCTGCCGATGATTCTACCTACTGCATCCAGTAGACATTTGTATGCTAAACTGAAGTTAGCAGTTTTGCCTTCTGGCAACCTGCACTCTGAGACCAGAGCCTTTCTTCTAGGTAATGTAAAGTGATGTAAAGTGATCTTACATAGCACTGTACTGCCAATTATGTTGGTCTCGCTGCAGGACCATCAACTCTACATCTCCGTATAAGTAACAGCCAGTTGCCCATGATGTAACCCTTGTGGATAGTAGAACTATATCAGTAATTCAAACAACCTTAAGCATCTTCCCAGGCAGAGGGTGACCTCTTCATCAGGGTCTGAACAAACCCATAATGACACCACGTGTCATAGATGTCTTCACAAAGTCTCAGACTTAAGAGTATGATTCAAGGGTGTGAAGGATTGTAACCTGGCATGGGTGTAAAATCCCTAGCATTTTGATTTTTAACAAGGATACAATGATGTGGGCCATCCATCTCAGAAAGTGTGGTCTGCTAAGCAAGCCCCTTTCGATAACTCCATACAAAACCACATTGTAACCTTGCTTTATCAGTATCCTGATCTGTAGGTACTGCTCTCTAGTGGCACAGAGTAGGTTCAGAGGTCACAGGTGTCCTGTTTGACAGCTGGTGTGGCAGCAGACACTATACAGAGGCTGCACTTAAGTCTGCAAATCTGTTACAAAACCATAATTAACATAATTATTAAAGCCACGTCTGATTTATAGCATATCAGTGAGCTCAGAACAGCTTTGAGAGGCTATGTAGATTCCTGGCGGCCTGACTACCTGCATTCCAGTGAATGAGACAAAAGAGAGAATACCTGCCCCTGTTGACTCACTGGAGAATTTTTGGGAACCTAGCTTCAAAGAGGCATGACCATTTCAAAGGCCTGCCTCACAATAGGGAGTGACACACCAAAGAGTCTTTGAAGCTGAAGATCGAGACTGGTGGAGTTACGGTAATCAAAGAGCACACCTGGGCCTGTTAAAGTGTTCCTCCTTCTTGCTTTGCTGTGGACTTTTTCTTTCCTTCCTGAATCCTCCACCTCCTTGGGATCAGGCACTCTGGGTATGACATTAGGAGGCAAGTATCACTTGTCTCAAGGACAGGGATTATATCCCTTAAAGCAGGCTAACATTTTCCCTATTAAAGGAGGGGTGTCTCACACCCCTTCTTGGATTCATCTGTGAGAATTCATCTAGGGTGCTAGAATTGGCACCTAGGATCAACACGATTTACCACCTTAAAAACTAGTTTGACTTGCAAGCATTGAATCTCAAAGCCTGTTTCAGCCCAGACAGAACAGCTATGAACTGGAATCAGATATAATGAATTCCCTGGGCCCTGGTCCATTTGTAGGGACAGAAACACTGGCTAAATCCCTTGTTGCAGCTTTTCGCGAATGAATATATCATTTTGAGTGACATCACAATTCTTACCTTTTCCTCCCTGCTACCTTTTTCCTCCCTGCTAAACTATGCAGGGTGCCTGCACACGTGTTCTGATATGTCCTTCTTTTTTCACAGGACGGGGTGGGGGGGTCTTACAGTTCTTTGAATGATTAGTTATATAATTTCTTCAAATAAAGTATACATCGTTATAGAACCTGACTGAGTAGGCAGTTTAGCCAATAATGATTGCGTTCCTGCATCGTAGAAGTCATTTTTTCACAAAGGGTCTTTATTGACAATAACATGATAAATTACTGATTTGTTTCACTGTGGGGTACTCCAATGGGCCTCCCTCTCACGACCTTTCGTGGCCTCTTACAACCATTACCCAGACATCTTTACAACCCAAAGTTGACTTCAGACTAGGGATTGGCAACATCTATAAATTCATGCTAGCTGTGCTGAGGCCCTAAAGGTTGTAGCCTTAAACATCTAACTCTCTCCAGGACTCCAAGGTTCCTTTCCCAGATATATCACAATGGTAAGGTTGTACTCTCTCTCTCTCGCTCTCCCTCTCTCTCTCTTTCTCTCCCTTCCCCCCTCCCTCCCTCACTCTTTCTCTCCCCCTCTTTCTCCCTCCATTTATCCCTCCCTCCCTCTCACATTCTCCCTCCTTCCTTCTCACTCTCTCCCTCCCTCACACTCTCCCCCCCCCTCTCTCTCTCTCTCTCTGTCCCTCTCTTCCTCCCCTCTCTCCCTCCCTCCCCATAGGTGGTAAGGTATACAGCTGTCTAAATGCAGCTGTTTCGGCATCTGTGCCCAGACTTCTCTCTCAAAAAAAAAACTCTTAGAGAGGGTTGTAGGGCCACCTTTAGAAACATCCATAAACTTACTCTGGCAACTATGGCCCCTTTCTTTGCACTGCTGGCAAATGACTTAGCTAACCTCAATTCACAGAAGAACTTTCCATTGTCTGCTGTAAGACCTTGGAACTAGCCGTTGAAAGCCTAGTGCCAGTAAAATCACGTTTAGTTACGAAACCACCTGACAAAAAAATGGTTTACGCTGGAAATGCAGGTCCTTATAAATAATGCTCATGTGGCACTTAACGACTGGGACAAAACCAAGTCTAACGAGGATAAACATACTTATTTGCAGGCTATTAAAGCCTATGAATCAGCAATTACCTGTGCTAAAAGGAATTGTTAGGATCTTCGCATTTTTGGAGCAGCTTCGAGCGCAAAGGAGCTTTTAAGGATCCTTAAAGAGCTGGAAACCCCCTTTTCTGTGCCCAGCCAGGTGGTAAAAAATGCCATATGGTGTAATATCATCCAGGAGGCATAAAATCCAGGAGGCTCTCCTTTTTAAATTAGAAAAAACACAGGAAAGTATCCGCCGCAAAAATAAAGATTATCCAACGGGCATGAAAATCATCTCAGAACAAGCAGTTCCTAAAACCTTTCCACAGTTCACATTCATGCCCATATCAGAGCAGTATTGGTCTGAGATATTTGGCAAACTCAAGCTCACTAATTGTAGGGGTGATGTCACCCCTACTATTACTGTTAAAGCCTGTGCTCCACATTTGGTGGCCATGATTACATTTATTAATGCCTCCTTTAGGGAAAACTATGTCCCAAGTAATATAAAATAAGTGTAGATTCCACCACTTATTAAAAAGCCCTCTCTTGATCCCTGTATAGCGGCAATTATTGCCCCATTACGAACGTGCCGTGCCTGCTGAAAATCTTAGACAAAGTGACTAATCTTCAGATCAAAGCCTTTCTGGCCACTCATGACATCTTAGAGTACAAACAATCTGGCTTTAGAAAAGCCCATAGCACGGAATCCACCCTCTTAGAGCTCAAGACCAACATAATGCAAACCATGGCAGAGGGCAAAACTACTATGCTCATGCTGTTGGATCTCTCTGCTGCGTTTGATCTTGTGGATCACGCTATCTTGGCTGAGAGATTATGGCTTCTGCGCATTTCTCTGAACCAGCGATGAAGTGGGTGAAATCTTTCCTTGCGGATCGCAGAGCTAGGCATTTTTCGGAAAATGTCATGGCTGAGTTCACTGTCTTATGTAGGGTCCTACAGGGCTCATGCGTGGTACCCACCCTCTTTAACATCTTTATGATCCCATTATTTGAGCTGCTAGATACATTTGGTGTGGTGTATCCGAACTATGCGGATGATACACAGTGTCTTGTGCCCATTACTGGTGATTATGCATGTGATTCTGTTTCGTTAAAATCCATTTACGACATTTTCAATCATGGATGCAAGTAAATAATCTGGCCCTCAATAGTTCTAAGACTGAATTCATGATTCTGGGCACTGCAACACACCTGAAGAAGCTTGATGCGAAATATCTATCCTTTCAAATTGCAGATTGTCATATTAATACCCAGAACAAGGTCAAGACACTTGGTGTGATCCTGGATCAGGAATTGGCTATGAAAAACCAGGTTAATTATCTTGTCTCTAGCACGTGTTATTATCTGAAGCTTTTAGCACAGCTGCAGCCCTTTCTGTCATCGGTAAACTGTGCCGCAGTGGCTCATGGCATTATTCGAGCTAAAATTGATTATTGCTCCAGTCTATTGCTTGGCATTTCCAAACAGGATTTGATCCGGTTGCAGGTAATACAGTATAATGATGTGCGTATTGTGACAGGGCTGCAAAGGACAGATCACGTTACAATGGCTAGGAGAGCATTACATTGGCTCCCCATTTGTACCCAGTATTATCTACTGCATGGTGCGCGTTATGCACAATTGTATCTCAGGGCAAGCCCCAAAGTATCTGGCCAGGCGAATTTCGTGCATATCGGCACGTAGAGTGCTGAGGTTAAACAATGCTGGTTTATTAGAGACGCCGAGAGCGCATGTGTCCTATGTGGAGCATAGATCTTTTCCACATGCTAGAATTGAGGTCATGTACCAATCTGCAGCTCTTCAAGAGCAGATTATAACCCATCTATTTTAATAAACTCTATCCAATAATCTGACTGCACGTCTGTATAACCATCCGTTTCCGCCCTTTTTCCCCTGTGGATACTTTCTGTTGTGGGTTTGTTTGTCCTGTGGGTGCTATCATGACTCTGGGCTCGTTACCAGCGTATTAAAAATGATATAAATAAAAAAATAAAAAAATTACCAAAAACATCAGAGGGCAAATGCTGTTCTGTGAATACACCAAAGGTGTTTGTGCATGGACAATTGCATAAGGTGTAGCTGAGGTGGGGAAGCTATGGGTTAGTAAGCCGCTGTGATGGACCGATGTTAATGGCCAAAGATGGTGCAGTCTAGTGGAAGGGGTAAGTAGGAGCCAGAGGAGATCATAAAAGGAATGGAGAGAGAAGGATTGCAGCGTTCAGGAGGGAGAGTAAAGAGAAATGCAGCGTGTAATTTACAGGTGGGTAGCAGCAAGGCGAGACTCTTTTTTCTTTTTTTTTTCTTTTTTTTTATTGTGCATATTAGCCAAACAGAATTTCGACTTTTTACACAATATATCAAAAGAAGATTAAAACATTTCCTTGTTATAAAATTATACAATCACATAATCAACTAATTTTAAAACTTTAAGTAGTCTCACTACTTCCATTGACAGAAAAACTTAATTTCCAGCAATTATTCTTTCCCAGAAGTCATTAGGATCGGGCTGTCTCCTTCTATCAAAGAACCTCTGCAGTCTCCCCTGAATCAAACCCCTTGTTCGCGGACAGGATAGAATTAAGTGTTTCATAGTTTGTTTAACGTTTTCATCACATTCTTGGCATAAGTCAAATGGATACACACACTTATCACGAATATGCAGTATTTCTAGCGTCGGCAAGATATTCAATTTAAATCGAAGAAAATTCATCCTTGCCTTAGGATCTGGAAACTGTCTCAGATAGGTGGGGAGGGTAGCTCTTGGTCTATCATATATGGAGAAGTTAGTAGACAATTTAGCTGCCCTTACGCCCTCAATAGTCCTAGACCCATCCCTTCTCTTAATAAATTCCTTGGATCTCAAAGGGTTGGAATTCAGGGTATTGACATCCGTGTCTGCTGCTATAATGATATCAAGAGATTTTGTTTTCAGCATTTCCAAAAACTGGAACAATGAACATCCCCATAAAGAGTGTCACGTTGGGGATCCTTTATCAGTCTAAATAATGAGACCCATCTTAGTTCCTTGGAGAATAAAAGAGACCGAAGACCCAACTCATATCGAACCAAGGCCATTGGTACAGCGTTTGGGAGGCTAAGAACCCTCCTCCATATTTTCGCCTCAACACATTCTCAGTTAATAAGAAAACCTTGAATATGGCACTCAAGACCAAAAAGCAACTTTGGTATGACCTTATCCACATAGTACTTTATCAAGGGTGTAAGTGTAAATTTGCAATATGTTAGATGTATCCTTATCATATGAGAGCCCAATTTTGCTGCTTTCAGGTCTAATATACTTATCAAGTCTGTTTTAGTTGGGCATGGGGTGATCTTCGAGCCCAGATATGTGAGTTCCCTTACCACCGATACAAATGTACCATTGATTTTCCAAGAAAAAGGCTGTGTTTTCGTCAAAGGGCGCTTAAAGATCATCACCTTGGATTTATCTGGGTTGATTTTCAGATCGTTAGCTAGTGCGTAATCTCCCAGTGCCTTCATTAGCTTTTGTAGGCCTATTTGTGTATAATCCAAGACCATGATATTGTTCGCATATACTAAAAAGGAAAGCTTAGTCTCACCAATTTTAGGACTAGCCAACAAAAGAGTCATAAAGGAATTTAATATATATGAGATATAAAGATTAAATAGGAAAGGGGCCACCAAGCAGCCCTGACGAACCCCTCTCTGAATTCCAATCAGCTGTGATAGATCACCCGCAGTTGATGTAATTCAATAAGAATGGCTAACAGTGGTTCTGGAATCCCCCAAGTTTTCAGCTTCCACCACAGGCACTCCCTTTTTACAGTGTCAAAGACCTGGCATAAATCCACCCAAGCCCCAAAGAGTGGTCTCCCCCCCTTGGCTGTACTCCCCACATTTAGACAAGTTAGAATAAGAATATTACGTGAGGTAGACAGACCCCTACGAAATCCAGTCTGAAATTTGGATATAATTTTACTAGTTGAAGCCCATTCTTCAAGATCTCTAAGGACCAGACCCGCACATATTTTGCTGTCTGCATCCAAAAGGGATATCGGGCAGTAGTTGCTTGCAGCTAGGCGGTCATCATGCTTGAAAATATGTATTATTATACAGGTTTTCCAAGAATTAGGTATAGTAGTGGTTGCAATGATGTTATCAAATAGGGATTTTAGGACCCTGGACAAGTATATGGATTAGATTTCAGGATAGCATTAGATAAACCATTTGGCCCTGCAGCACGGGAGGCCGATGCTTTAGTTATTGTCAATCTAATCTCCTCCACAGTATAAGACAGAGCCCATTTACACGACAGAATATTAATTAGTGACTTGCACTCTTTTTGACCATAGATCTTAGTAAAGTGCTCCACCCAGGAATGCTCCTGAATAATAGTTTCTTGGCTGTGTACATTAGTTTTGTTAATTAATGACCAAAAACTGAGGGAATTTCGGAGAGAGAGAGTTTTCAACATAGTCTCACCCTCTATCTGTAGTCTTATTGTGTGATGCAATCTCATCCAGTTCCTAAATTTGTTGTTTATCTGTCTGACCTCCAAAGAGTACTCAACCTTATCCTTTTTTGCAAGGTTTAACAGATAAGGAGCCCTTCTTCTCTCTTTTTTCTTTTCAAGAATGCCAATATCAAAACAATGTGCATGGTTAGAATTGATCTTACTCAGACCCAATTTAGGGGGGCAGTCTCCAAAGAAGACTTACAAAATTATTTGGTTCAAATTGATACAGGAGATCCTGGTCATCATGATCCAAAATCATTGTCTCTAGTTGTTCGTTCAGTATCTGGCCCCCCTTATTAAATTTGGCCAACCTGTTCCAAGCTGTTTTAAGTGAGAGTAGTCATTTCATGTATGGCACCCTTTGAACCCGGGGAATACAAAAGTTAGCAGTCAACATAGCATGATCACTCATCATTGCTCCCCCGATTTTAAATTGTATACAAGCATCAAACAAATTCTGAGAGGCAAAAATATAATCAATGGTTGAGTATGACAACCCCCTTTTCCAAGTCGGGGCAATCTCATTATTCTTTTCCAAGTTACTATTGAAAGCATGAAGTTCCCAGTCTTTCATAAAATCAGCCCAAACTCTCTCATACATGCTCCTCTGCTTTCTTTGATCGACTGACATATTCTCTTTCAAACAATAAGAGTTGAGATCTCCCATCAATAATATGTCATCACTTGGAAATTGCATAGTAAGTCAACCCAACAGGTCCCAGAGTTTCTGGACAAAGGGTAAGACTGGATATCGAGCAGGGTTCCGGTACACATTTACCAATAACCACCCTCTATCACCATCCAAATCCTTCAGTACTGCTCGTACGATAATAATCCCTGAGTCATCATTAGCAAGGACATACGAGCTCCCAAAAATCTTATTCCTGAAAAAGATCGTTAGGCCCCCCATCGTACGTCCCACTGCCCCCTTTGTAGACAGTTGATGGTGCGAAGCAAAACCCTCTACATCAAAGGGTCTGAGTAGCCATGTTTCTTGAACAAAAATCAGGTCATACAAAAGAAAGAGATATGACCTCGTAATGTCATTACAGAGCGAGTTAGTGCCCCTCGAGTTCCAAGAGAGGGCTCTGACCCTCAATGTAGTTAGAGATGTTAATCAGCCCAACCCAATTTAAGTAGGATCTGTGAGACAATCTCAGGCACCATAGCCAAGGTTGGTAACAATGGGTTGGGATCTTTACGTTGTTTCTCTTCCAATCCATTGTGTGGTATATATGGGTTGGCTAGGGTATTTCCAGACATATCTTTTGGTTGGAGTTCTGATACCATCAGACCACTATGGGACCAGTCGACACTGGCCCCCAGAATCGATGACCAGCCAAGCTTGGATTTAAGAGTAAGTCTGGCAAAATTCATATTTGGAGAGAACGGAAATCCAACAACATCAATATCTTCTGACGTAAAGAATTTCAAGCTCAGTATTTCCATTATTTCTGCCAAAATAGCAGACCGATTCAGTGGGTTTTTCCCCTTTTGCATTGAGGGTAATCGTGACAGGTAGAGAACCCACTTGGAACCAAAATTTTTCACTTGGTTGTTTACTTTGAAGTTCTTTCTAAGTTCCAAGGGATAAGATCCTCTCAGTTGTTTTTCCTGTTGATTGTTATTAGTAGGAGGACCCGTGTGCTAGTTTTTTTCAAGCTCAGAGGACGTTGGCTACTTCATTTGACTCTTTGCGTCTTGCCACTGCGACTAATTTTTTTTACCGAGCTCCCACGGCTACCCTTCTTCACCGATGGTTTTAGTTTAGGCAGGAAGATTGGAGCAAGTTTGACAGGAGTTTTAATAAAGTCCGTCTGGATCCCCACCATTGACTTGCTTATTTCTTTTCCTTGAACTGATGATTTCAGTTCCACAGAGTCATTATTTTCCTTTTCTGTATCTTCATTTATCCTCATCCGCTTACTTTTCTTTGACAACATCTGCTCAGCCAAAATCTGCTGTTTTATTTTTTAGGGATCGTAAAAAACACTTTGAGGACTTTGATTTATTCTTTTTCTTTTTCGATGGTAGAACCTCAAGGCGAGACTCAAATACAAATAGTTGGAACTTAAAGAACGTGATTTTGCAAGGAGGGAAATCAAGTGTTGTATGAACAGGTATTGGTGGGGCCTCTAGGTAGGCATTATAGGATGCATTTAGTAAAGATGAGAACTTTACTTTGTAAAGATAATGAGTATATCAAGGGGAAGTATTCGGAATAGTTCAGTTTGCTGAACATGAGGGTAGATATAAGGGCTTTAGCAGAGTGGTGGCTAAGTTGGGGCAGATGCTTGTTATACTGTGAATGTTAACCATGAAAGCAGTGGTTGTAATACACATCTGGAGTATAATTCTGGTGTCAAAGAGAACCCTTAAGGTTATGAGCAGTTTGTGAGCAAGTTAGTGGCTCAGTACTGGAACACATGAGAGAGTGGGATTTCCATTGGAGGCAAGTAAAGTATGATTTGATCTTGAAGGAGTTCACATCAAGCAACTTAGCACCGTCCAGTGGCGGATGGATGAAGTTAGGTGGTGATGTGTTCAGAGATAGCAGGGCTGAAGGAGGGAAAGGAGAAAGAGAGTTCAGTGCATTCACCAATGGTATGGGAGTGAAGGCTAAGGAGTGAGCTGACGTTCCTGAGCAAGGAGGTGGAAAGGTTGAAGAGGAGTGCGTCTTGGACAGATTCTTGAGGGGTTCCTACTTTAAGTAGTCATGGGCAATGAGGTGTTATTAGATGCAGAAGGAACACTGTGAGAGAAAATCAAACCAACGATGTTGTCCTCGTGGAAAGAAAGGAAAGGGTTGGGACACAGGGTCCCAAACAAAAGTGATGGAGCACAATGAAGTGAGGTGAGAGTGGTGAGAAATAGTCAGATAGCTGTATCTATAGGTTAGGGAAGTATAGGTTGAGTGTTTACTGCAGAGGCCTGATTGGAGGGGATCCATCAGTGTGTGAACTTCAAGGTAGTTGATAATATGTTGAAAAACAATTAAGATGTTTGGAGGGCTGTGGCAGGAAAGAGATAGACTGGTAGAATGGAGCTTGTAACATTCAGTGGGGGGCTGTGGGGTTTTTCTTGTCTGAACTCAACCCTTGCTGCAGTGCCTGTACAACTGTTCTGAGGAGTTCAACATAACACAAATCATACTGCGAAGCATATATCAGCCATGGTCTGTTCAAATGTTTGGTTTTAAATTATTTCTTTTCTGAAAGCCTCATGCAGTGACTAGGAGGCTTATGCATTACACGTTTTTATTCAAATTCCACTACATGTAAAATACACATATCACATATGTTAGCAGTATGTTTGACAAACATACTCTTACTACACCCACCTATTAAGACTTTCAAAAACTTACAACTGAATGATTTGGCTTAGTTATGCACATGAATTATGTTACAGTACTATTTAAAAAAGGAATGAGATGAAAATATGTCTGCTTTTTTACCACTGCATGAAATAATATGGGGCTGATTCAGAAAGACAACACTATAAGTAACTATGACTTACTTCAGACTTAATTCTAGTATATCAAGTGATGAATCCTGAGGAGTCATCACTGATTCCCAGCCTGAGATCTCATCTCATGTGGACAGGGGACAGCAGCAACTACCTGATCCTGACCCAGGGAGTGATATTATGAAGGAGGATCAAATGGTAATAGATGACTGTTGAGGAGATGTGGTGAACCCAGACATACCTAAGCCTGCTATCGGAGGGGGAGAAATCAAGACCACTGGTGGTATATCTGTGGTAATAATACCCTGGTCATCGAAGAGTCTGAGTTAAGAAGAGTTTGGGTCACAGAAGGACCAAAAGCAACTAGTTATGGTTTGATTGATGAAACACCGTAAAAGATACACAGAAGACTATGGATAAGATTATTAATTACGATTTTAAATAGAACAAGCCCTGATGATGGATGACATATCTGAAACGTGTCGGCTGTTTAATGTTTGAACTAGACTAAAGCAATATATGGTCCTACCACTGGATTAAGGGAAAGAATCAGACTTATCACAAAATGTATACCTAGAAACACACACACAAACCACAATAATTTTTGATGGTGAAGTTTAACCAGATATTTAAAGATTTTGTATGAAATATTGTTTGAAACTTGAGTAAAAATTGTTTGATGCAAAAGGTGAATTGTGTGATTGACAATCGACAATGGCTCCTTTGTGTAAATACACCGAGTAATGTATAGGAATTATTGTGTATGATAAGTAGAATAGGAGGACATTGGACCCCACTAGAGTGCATATTGGTTGCCTGTTGTCGACAACAGGTTGTATGGGTAGCTGTACAAACAACCATGTCTACCCCCTGGAATCAGTCCCCATGTAAGGAGCTGATTTATACACTTTAGAAGTACTTTTTACACCCTAAAATGAAAGGGCATGTACAACTTTACATTACCTTTTGTTCAGTAACACAAACAAATGTGTTCATGTGTTGTTGCAAAACATGTGTACATTACCGAGCTCTGAGGCAGGCACTAACCCTTCATGCGATTCTGAGAGAGACCCTTCAGGTTCTAATGGGCCTCCCTACAATGTCAATGCAGTTTAGCATGACTGCTAGATTACATTTGTGAACGTTGCATCGACTTATGGCGTTTCTGTAGTTTATTTTGAAATTGTATGTACACTTTAAAGGGGATGGACTGCAAAATCAATTGAAAAGATATCAATACCTTGTGTGCTCTTGCACCAAATAAACAGACATTAAGTTGACCCACACAACAAATAATACTCCAAATACACAGTTGACCCATCTAGTATTTCCTGCACTATGATTCTGCAAGAATTTGTTTGCATTAATTCTCCTACATTTGTGCATGGTCAAGTACAGTTGGCTCTGAGCTAGTGAACATTGAGTGCAAGCTATTGTGTGATGCTGCTGTTTCAACTACACATACAAAACTACCATTTGTGCATATACAAAATTAATTTTCAAATTGTACACACAGTAAGGGCAGGATAGCATGAGATTGATTTCTATTAACAAAAATGATTCTGGCAATTATGGTGCTGAAAATGAGGCCTGCTAATCAGACTCCCCTTTCATAAATGTTCCATGACAAAGTTATAGCGCACACATGTGTACTTGCTGAGAAACATACAGGTGTCCTCAGCCCTAGATCTGCATTAGCACAGGGCAGGTTCAAATGTCACATGTGCATCCCTGACAGCTTTATGTTCACAAAGTTCCTACAGGCCTAGGTGGGTTTTAATATTCTGCACCTATGAACTAAATTATAATAATTGTATCTCTTGGTCAGTCCTGTGGCACATACCTTTAGATAATATATGCTATACTTGCGTGTGGTATGAGGAATTCTAAATGCACACAATATATCACACTAATATGGCCAAAGGAATGTGATATCAAGCTATTTCCAGCTCTTTGAGCAGGACCAGCTATGACATGACTGAAGTGAATCATTGCCTGATCTTGCTGTCTCCACTACTTCTACGTTGATTGATGGCCAGGGTAAGGTCTCGGATTCCCCAGAGGAAAGCCAACATGTCCCTCCTAGGTTACAGGAACTTCCCCCAGGATTGCTCCAGGGAAGCTGTGTTTTAAAGGCAGCACTGACCTAATAATAGACACTCTTACAACAGGAATCTTACCACTAACGCCCCTTGGAAGTCAGCAGGCATCAGGAGGGGGCAGATATGGAGTAGCCAGGAGGGAAAAGTAGACTAAAAAGGGGTGATAGATGGACCATCGCAGCAGCAAAGATTTTAAAAATTGCAATGGGAAAAATTGAAACTCTACAAAACTGAACAAGAACGAGGAAAGCCTTAATGGCGGAAAATCAGGCAACAGCTCTTGTAAAAGCCAGAATTGGCTATACACAAGTAAATACATTATTTTTTTTTAAAAAAGGGGGGTTCATCACCTTATTTTTGATACCACTCTCTACCTTTTGACGCCCGCTTATCTGCAGGCAATTAACTCTCAGTGTGATGTCAGAAGGCAAAGGGCGTTCTGCTATTAAAGCCTGGACGGGGCGCCCTTATAGCAGCCCCTGCACTATTACACACTATTACTTGCCCAGCAATAATCCCAATCATAATGGTAAAATAGCCTGAAGGGTATACATCCTTTTGTGGCAAAGTAGGTGGAGGGCAGGCTATAACCTCAAGATGGGTTGTGACGTGATGACAGTAGCATCCCAAATAATAATAATACAAATAATCAAACATAATGTATAATGAAGGTTCTATAAAAATATAGCTTAATTAAATAATTGTCGAATTAAATAGAAAACACAAGCAAAATCCCATGCCTGTAATAGAACACATAAAATGTACAACTGGTATAAAAGAGAATTATAGATACTTGAGAAGGGGTTAACAGGCAAAACATTCTAATAATGTTTGTGACAAAATGAGTAGTGGCTAAACTGCCTACTTAACCCCCACACTTCTACAAAGCAACTGTGATCCCAAACATATAGGTAAAATAGGGACAGTTAAGAGACATACCTCTTTCGTCTTTTGTGATAATGCATCACGATGAAATTCTATAATCTCAGATATGGTGTGCATGTAATCTGATAGCTCCGACCCACCTCTCACGATGAAATTCTATAATCTCAGATATGGTGTGCATGTAATCTGATAGCTCCGACCCACCTCTTGAAGAGAGAACACAACCTTTGCAAAATATAGAAAGATGCAGCACTGTCAGCCTGTGCCCTAGCTGGTTGTCCGGGCCTGGTGGAAGTGAGCCGGCCCATTCCAAGATGGCCACCAACAGAGGACAACGTCAACCTCCCCAAGAACTGCATCATGACACATAAGCCCATGTAAAGATGGCCGCTGGAGTTGTCCTCACTGGAGAAACTACAGCTACAAGAACAGACTACTCAGGTAAAATTGTACATTGCAACTCAATGCCTTAGTTGCTATAGCACACTCTGCATTGCATCTCCTGTATTGTTGCTGACCCATGTTTTTTAGGTTTTTCACTTGCTGCTTTCTTGTTGCTCCATCTCCTTTCAAGACTGTTTCCCCTTTATTCTGGAGAAAAAACATTGAAGATCTTAGGCATGTGTCTCGAGTGTGAGGATACAGTCCAAAACAGGAATGCACATGGTGGACGCAGTTAGAGAGGTAAATGGTAGAGAGGAGAAGGAACGAACTGCAAGACAGTCTTGCAGTTTGATCCTTTTCCTCCCTAACTTCTACACAAGAAGGTTGAGTCTTCTACACAAGACTCAATAATAGCAGTGCACAACCTGCAAAAGGCTCAAGAGGAAACACAACGTTATGCAGAATTATTAAGAGCAGATTCACTGACCTACAATGTAGGAGAGAAGGTTTGGTTGTCAGTTTGACACCTACCTCCCCATTTGACATCAAATAAGTTCTCCCCTAAGGTTTTTGGACCGTTAATGATTTATAAGATCAGCAATCCAGTTGCCTTTCGTTTGATCTTACCCTCTGACATGGAAACATATTGCTTTGGTCTTTCATGCTTCATTGCTCAAACCCTTTATGTCTGGAATGCCATTCTGAGGTAAGATCAAAAAACCTCCTCCAATCATCAGACAACAGCAGCTGGAATATGAAGTCCAGCAGATTTGTGATTCTTGCTACTTTTGCAGACCTCTCCAATATCTAATAGATTGGAAAGGTTACGTAACTCGTGAGAGGACTTGGTAAAATGTGATGCAAGTACATGCACCTCTGTTCAACCTGAAGATTTCACAATCATAATCCCTGAAACCCAGGTTTGGACAGGGGCATGATGACAGTCTACACTCTTGCTGGTCTGTCTGGGTGATGTGGAAGCGAGCCTGCACATTTCAACATGGCCACCACCAGAGGACAATGCCACCACCTGAAGATGGCATCTGTATCACAACACACAAGCCCATGCAAAGATAGCCGCTGGAGTCCCCCGCACTGAAGAAACCACAGGCACAAGAACTGACATCTACTGTAAGCTTGGGCATTGCAACCTACTCCCTTATTTGCTAAAGTGCTCCCCTGCGTTTCCTATCCTGTGTTGTTCATGATCCGTGTTATCATGTTGCCCTTACTGCTTCCTTCTTGCTCCATCTCCACACCGGTCTGTTTTACCTTCGTTCTGGTGACTCTGTGCTTTTCCTGCAGTTTGATCCTTCTTCTTTTTACCTTCTGCTGCCATCATCTGCATTCCGGTTTAAGATTGTATCCTCACATGAGAGACATGCCTACTATAGTCATGTTTTTAATCCATCAAGGAGTTTTCCATGTTTGGAGTCTACCCCTTGGGGGAGGCTCGTCTCTCTGCGATATCGAGAGATTGAAGTGGCTGCTGAAAAGGACAGATCTCATCTCTTCCAGAGAAATCCCACAAGACACTGCAGGTGAGGTGTATTCCTGAGAATCACTCTGGGAAATTAAACGTGAGAAAAGGCAATCAGAAATCACAATGCAAGAACAAGGATGTTCCTTGAGTGAAAAAATAGATCAAAAGGGACCTAATCACTATCTGGGGCCTAAGGATTGACCGGTGGCAGGTGGAAGTGAGTAGTACCTTCTCGCTGTTCTTGGGTGCTTTGATGGTATAGAAACAAGCTTCAAGCTGTGGTGCAAGCCAGACCAGGTTAGGATGCAGCGAGTCATGCTGGGTCAAGCTAGTCGGTTCAAAGCTGGAGCCCGTTGCAGTTCAAGTAGGGCATTTAGTCATGCGGTTTGGCTGGCTCAACCTGATCGGGAGTAAAATCGGTACGAGGCATTTGTAACTGATGGTTCGGGTCAGTCAGTGATGCCATCCTTCAGTGTTTACAGTCAAATTCATTGCTTTTATCTGATGTCCCTAATAATACGATGCAGTGTCCCAAGAGACAGTGATTTGAATGTGTTCCACAGTAGTGGGCGGATTGCTTGAGATGAACAATTGAAGTGCTCCACTTTGCTCGATGAAGCAGTGAGCTGGTTCGACAGGTAAGATGCAGCAGTAGTTGGACATTTGAAAGAAGCCCCAGCGAATCCATCAAGTTCGAGAGCTGTGAACATGGTTACAAATGAGTTTTGACTGGTTCAGTGCAGTATAACATAGAGCTTTGGCTTATCTGGTCTTCCAGATTCTGTGAGAGCCTCTACAGGGGCTCTAGGACACGGTCTTTTCACATTTCACTCCCCCAGCATAGGGAGGTTTAATGCAAAGTGGAATGTCCTGGTCCTCAGCAAGAGTCACCCCCAATGGGCCCTTGGCTTGACTCAGTGGGAGGTGACTTTCTATGATAGGGAGCAGAGGTTGCCTCTGCCTTAGAATCCTGTGTCTTCAACTCAGTGGCTGAGGGCTTTGGAAACTTAAACGCTCCCAAACTGTGTTGGTGCACATCCATCTGGCACTGCCAGTTAATAATCCTGCGAAGCAAATGTCTTCCCCCGGGGAACTGCAAGCAGCTACTGGTGGAGGAAGCAAATTAATTGCACTTCTGCCCCAAGAGAAGGGGAGAAGAAAAGTACTACACAAAGCCCAAACTATTGGCATTGCCAATGCTTGTGTTTTTTCCCTTTTTTATCCAGACACCATCACTTTGGTTTCCTATAGCCAGCAGAACAAATAGAATGTTATTATCCTGCTGATAGAAGTCCAGGTCCCTGTTATCAGTCGGTGTTTGATACTGAATGCTCCCTTCACAGAATGAACTTTCATCTGACAGACGGCTGCTTTCATGTTGCTTGGGCTACTGAATGCATTTGAGAGGTGTGTAAATCCTTTATTCACGTGTCTGCATTTTCGAGGTAAATATCAGTATAAATCCACACAATTGCAGACCATGAAAACGAAGTCTAACAATTGTTTATTTTTTTCAGATTTGAGAAAAAGTCATCCTAAGTAAAGCGCAAGATCAAAGCAACATTTTGTTTGTTAAGTAGATATTTGAGTATGTTCTGAGAACAAGGGTTCACGCCAGTCACTTTCTATTTTTTGACAGCAGTTCAGATTGTTACTTGAATTCACCTGTCGCAAAAAGCTTACGGAGTGTAGATTCTGAGCGGGTTTGTAGTGTAGGTTTGAGAATAGTATGTTTGCACCTTTGCATTTAAGCCAGCCAGATTTAGGATGTATAAACTGATGATTTAGTCAAAGCAATTCTAATAATCCAAAATAATTTGCACACACCTTGTCATAGGTCACCCGATCAATAATTTGGACGCATCTTGGCATAGATCACCCTATCATGAATACGGCCAGACAATACATTGATTGCATACCTATGTTCTTTAATGTGACTGGTTAGAGAGGTTGTGCTTTCTGAGTATCCTTAAGAGTATCCTTCAGAGTATCCTTCGCTTTATATAACCCATTAAGCATTAGGAGCTCCCTGCATTGCCTCTTCTGACAGAGTCAGGGGCAGAAACATTCCCTATATTTGGGAAAACTAAGAGAATTGACAGCTTACAAAAAATAACATTTCACAAAGATTTTAGCATGTATGCCAAAAAAAAAAGAATAGTACGTGTGTTGCATGCATCTGCTTAGCTCCTTTTTTTCACCATCATGTATATTGATTTTCATAAATATAATGAAACAATACTAAACGGGCATATATTAAGTCCTGATATAGCAATTCCCTACTTCAAATAGTAAAGAAAATACGGTTAGCTCGTCAAGGACTTTAGAAGTACTGCTTCAAATATCATTTCCATGGATACACACATACTGATCTGAATATGAAATGCAGTAGAAAGTGAACATATACTTTGTGTGAACATGTTACACAATAATCTTCAGCTTAACACTTCTCTGTAGAGCAGATCTGGGTTGTGGGGCACTGTACAACATACATGTGGCCGAACTAAAACTGCCAGCCGCCAGAACGGTTAACTGGTAGTTAATGTGAGCAATGGCTCTATGGGATGGTGGGACCTGTGATGCCAATGTGACGTGACAAGTCTGAAAACTGCCCCTCCCGCTTCCTTCATGAGGGAAACAAAGGAGTAGATTCTTAGCGTGTTTACAACCAGGTCGAGATCTGCAGGGCAGGATAACTAGCTATTCCCATTGCCCTTCAAACCACTGACACACCTTTTTTACTTTTCCTCCTGCATATGCTGGGACACACATGTTAGCAGTGACCACCTGGCAATGCTTGACACATGAATGTCTCACATACACTCAGAACATATCATTAATGCCGGCTCACTTTTCAAAATTAGGGTAGCATTGTTGAATTGCGGGGATTCCCTTCAGGAGACTCGCCTGAAGGATATAGTAAGATGCTATAATTCTCAGTGAGGACACATACATGTTCACCCCCCCAGCATTTAACATGTGTAAAAGGTTTTCTCACAGTTGGGGGCCTTCACTTCTTCACCATGCATTCAAGTACATTTCCAATCTGTTGGTGAAATGAGGTTGATCTTCCCTTTTGTTGATACATTTATAAAGGAGCATACATATGCCAGACAGAACATACACACGGCTTACAGGAGACCGTGAAAGGTAGTTGTAAGCCGAGACCTTCCGTGAAATAAAGAAAATCAATCCTGAGACACCATATGTGCTTCACAGATAAAAGACAATTATCAAAATCAGGGTGAGATCATAGTACAGGCACATACTGACTGCAGGAAGGACACTCAGTTGAGGTGGAAGGGAAACCTGGTATTTGTTCAATTTTCAGAAGTGGAGTGTGTGTCAAGTTAAAATATATGAATGAGCGTGAACATCAATGGGTGTCTTACAGGTCGACTGATTGATAAGCTGCCCGAAGATTTATATGCAAAAGTGTATGACTTGTACCGACAAACGACCTTGAAAATATTGCAGGAGAGTTTTCTCTTGAAGCTATCTCCGATTTCTTTCACTTATCACCTGAGGAGTTATTGTGATCTCATATAAAGGCAAGGCCATTTCATGTTTTAAATACGTATTTGCTTCATGCTTTCTATGAACTATGACACCAACATTGCCTCAAGAACAAAGCATCCTAAGGTAACCTACAGAGGTGGGTCACAAATAATGCATTTTCAAATACATCTACACACGTTTTCACTCATTAAGATTAAAATTTTCTGTTTGAACGTTACTGGTCCTGAAGAATGACCATGTATTAATTTCAAAGCTCTAACACATATTCTGGCTATCATTAACAACAATAGCAGTTCACTGTTCTCACCGTACATAGACTCACCCCTCATATTCTGCACTGACTTTATGTAATCCAATTTGAAACTGCTGGTTAGGCACTCCATGTTGAAACACATTCTTCCCCACAGGAGTACAAGGTTGAGTAGTGGATAAACTGAGTACTCAGCACTAAAACCTCTACAAAACAAGAGTGATCCATATAATATAGGTGAAACAGGCACAGCTAAGAGATATACTGAGCCGTTGCTAGGGGGAGGCTAAGGGGGCTATAGCCCCTGGTCTTTTGGTTGTAGCCCTGGAAAGAATCTCAGGCGCTACAACCAAAAGACTAACTAGCCCCCAGTCCCGACAATTCTGATGTTAGCGTAGCCCCGGGTCTTTTCCAGACCTAGCAACACCCCGTAACCTCCTTCACCTTTTGTGGTAACATGGGCCGAGGGAAGGCTGTTGTGATGCTTGAAAAGCCTTATGTAGGGACAGGCCCTTCTATTCCTTGTCCTCCCACTTCTGTGTGTGTGTTTACTCTATGGTTTCGGTCACTGTGGTCCAGCCTGAACCTCTGGCAGAGCAGCTTTTCATGATTTCCTTTTGGTGAACAACACCCATGGTATAGCCTTATGGCACCAATGGGTGGAGGACACCCTTGAACCCCTTGTGTGTTCTTTGGACACCTGTGTGCTGCCCATAGAGCAGGGTATGGGCTGGTGGCAGCTACATGCTGACTTGGCAGTGGCTCTGAGTGTCCTCCCTGCCTTAGGGAAGCAATGGATTCCTGAAGAAAGGCAAGATGTCCACGGTGGCCTCCTTGTTTCTATTGCATTTGACCTTGTTTCCCAAAGTCCTGGGAAGCCCTGGCTCTGTCCGATCCCACTGAGTGTCTGTTTGGTGGAAATAGAATGTATGCCTTTGTTCCCTTTCCTCCTGACTGGCTTTTGGGTGGAAATACCATATATGGCTCTGGGACTTCCTCCTGCCAGACTGACTGGAGCCTTATCAGGGGCTGTGTGTTGTGGATACACCCTAGGGGTGGTACCTATATGAATGGAGTCTAAAGTGAAATCACATTTTGTGTTATGGGTGTCTGGTTTCTGTGTGTGTGACACAATGAATGAGACAACCCTGACTGAAACTGACATGAATGCAGTGTAGTGTGCTGAAAGGCTGGGTACTCAAAACAATCCACATTCGTGGTTGTGGGTGTCTGGGTGGAGTGAAGGGCCTGAATGCCTGTGATTTGATTTTTACATTTGTACAGCACATATCCCAAGCAAACCCAGCAACAAGCTGCATCTAGGTGCCTGTGAGCTTAATTGACTGGCTGCCTGCATGAATACCTTTCTGCATGATTGGCTGACTGAGCCTTGCTCAGCCAGAGTGAATGGGGAATAGATGTGTATATCTGGGGACCTCTCACTTACCAATTTGATCAGAAGCTGAAGTTGAAGCAAGAAGAAGCTGTTCCTTGAATCCCAGCTGGAGAAGAAGTCTACTGCATTTACGTTTTGTAATCCAAAAGCTGTGGGGTTCTTCCCAGGACTGATCCAGAGACGACCTGCAAAGGAGACCTCTGCCTGAGCTACGAGGGACCATCATGCAAACTGCTATTCTTCATCAGAAGCACCCTGGAAGCCAGTCCTATGTGCCTGCTGTCCAGAGAAGAGGTTTTTGGGAGTTTGGGAGTCCTGAAGATTAGTGCACAGACATCTCTTGCTGAAGAAGCCCATTGGTGTCTCCCAGGGTCCAGAGATGAATGTTGTGACCGCTGGAAGCCTCTGCTGTCTACCGCCCCGAAGAGGTGGTACCTTGGCATAGATTTTAAATAGAACAAGCCCTGTTCTACCCGGAGCTGTGAAAGTTCCAAACTGCCTAATAACATTACAAGGGACATCTTTGCCATCATCACTGACCACTTATTTATGCCAGAGAAAGTCCAGAGTCGCTATGTGCAGAGGAAGGTCCGTTGGTGGGTTTTCTGCCACTAGAAGCTAACAAAGACGCCCCAAATGTTCAGAATTCTGAAGACCCAATGGTCGAGTTCAGTTTGCCAGAAGCCATTAAGAGGTCCATGCTGTGGCTGCAGCACAGAAGAGCCAAAGGTCGGAAAACCATAATATTCCGAGACCTGACAGCAAAAGTGACCCATGCACCCGTCACCGCCAGAAGTCATCAAAGTCATCAAAGGGTCCCAGTGGTCTTACTCTCATCTGCCAATCCTTTAAGGAGCCCACAGCAAGTTTCTTCTTCACAAGACTTCTACAATAAGAGAAATCGTTGACCAAAGGAGAGCAGCACCAAGAGTAAACTGCTGCACTACAGAATGACTTTGCTTCCATTTTTCTTCTTGGACTCAGCATTCCATGCATCTATCCTTGGAAGGAATCATAGGGTGATACCAAGAAACTCTGCCACGTCACCTGCCAAGGCACCAAAGGTACTGTGATGAGGAAGAGCTTCTTCTAGCCTCAGGAGCCGTCCATGGTTCCCAGATTCCAATGGATCATGTTCTCCTGTGGCCTCTCAGGCACTTTCTGGTGGTAGAACCTTTTAAAGAAAGCAGAATGCAATTGATAAATATTGGACTGGGCTTTAAAAGACAAGATACATTACTCCCTAACTTTTCTATTATTGGTGGGCCAGGTGGGCGGGATCTTCGCACATAATCGTATATCTACTCGAAAGAAAGCATTCTGCCACTGTTCACTAACTTGCATGTCTTCCCTAATCTATGCTGGTACTCCTCACTTAAGAATCCACCTGCCTATTTAAACCTGTCTGCTGTTAGTGCATCTATTACTGAATTTAAGTATTGTGTGGTACCACATAGAGTGTATATGTTTGCCATTCTTTGAATAAGTATTTCCAGGTACAAAGTGTTATTATTTAAATGTATATATATTCCTTAATCTTATTTTATATAAAGAAGCTGTGTTATCACCTAACATAGTGTGTGGACATACATTTTTGGGGGCTTTTGGAATTCACTGTACTTAATAACCTGCTGCATCACCTACTGAAGGCTTAAGCATGGCTGCTTGTCCATTGCTACTACAATGAGAGCTCTGGCTGTGGTGTTCTGTGCCTTTACCCTACCAGATAGAGGGCAGAAGTACATATACCCCCTTCAAGTCTTTACAGCTATGCTTTCAGAAGGGGTGTGAATGTGATCCAGTAGCAGCCCAAACAGCAATGTACAACCTGTCAAAATGAAAGGAATGACCAAACAATTTTCTATAAAATATATCTACCTCAATTAAACACACCAATGTACAAATAACTATAAAGACACTATAAAAACCCACCAGTATAGAGATAACACAGACTTCACAGTAAATAGAACGTCGCAGCACGTTGGGTAATGAATCAGCAGTGAAAAAGCAATAAGCAACCAACCAAAATGAATTTAAAAGCAAAGTTCCTTCAGTGAAAACCAGTGCAAAGGTGTCCAAACTAGACTCTATGGAACAAAGATGGATCACGGGAGCAGGAATTAGTGAATAGTACCTTTGTGCTGCTCCTAGGTAGTTTAGGTTAGATCTGAAATGCTGGGCAGGTTGTTCGAGCCCAACAGGTGATGTTCTGTCCTTGGCACAAAGCTGTAGCAAGCCGGTTTTACAGGTTCAATGTAGTAGAAGTTCGAAATTCTATGGAGTGCCAAAAGCAGTACAGATGAATCCCTCAGGTTCAAATGTGGTGGACATGTTTCCTACGTGTTTCTACCTTTTTGATGCAGTAGGACAGGGAGCTTTGGCTGTTGTGGTCCTTCAGATTCTGTGAGACCCACTTCAGGGACTCTTGGGCAATGTGAGTTCTTTAAGGTTCAACTCCACCAGCCTAGCAATATTTGGTGCAGAGTGGCAGGTCCTGGTCCTCAGCAAGAGTCAAGGCTATGTGGTAGGGGGCAGCACTTGCCTATGTCTTCGACTGCTCCTTCTTCAGCCCAATGGCTGAAGACATAGGAAAGATGAACTCTCTGAAAAGAGGTTCAAATACATTTTTTCGCTTAAGTCCTGGATGGTGCAAAAGTGAATCAAATAAGGGGTGGGTGCCATCATCTTTAATAGGCAAAACTACACAGGTGATTGGACAAAAGTAAGTCTGCTTTAATTGGTCCAAACCAACAAGTAGAATGTTCCTGTTTACATCATAGCCAAAGTTTTGTGCTGAAGGAAGTGGAAGAGACAGAAGGAAAGCGAGGTACCGAGAGACACACAATAGTGGAACACTTCCACAATTGTGCTGACCTCCCTCGGACTACAGTAACCCGGGCCCCATAGCATCAATGGCCCTTTGGTATCCAATACCATGGTGTGAAGCTAATCCTTTTGTGTAGTGTGTGACATTCAATTCTGGTTTTCAAGGACAGCCCCAGCTGTAAAGCAGTTTCTCTGGAGAGCGGTGTTCCCTGACCTTGATAGAGCAAAAGAATGCAGCACCTATAGGCTACTATTCTGCTGTGTGCAGCAGAGACTGCCTGTCCGGGTGCAATACACGTAGCCTGCCCGTGGCTTGGCTGGTTCACAGTCTTAACACATGTATGATACAGATTCAGTTGTGGCTTTCATAATTTCTTTCATAATTTTGCAAAATGGTAGTCACAATACCATAACAGCTATTACAGTCCATCAGCAATTGTCACTATTAGGGCTTTTAAGACTACAAGTAATCTTTCAAAACAGTTTTTGTTTCCAGGAGGCTAGTACATCGGGCAGATAAACCATACAATAATTATTACTCACAGCTGCCAGCCAAAATACATTTTCTTTGTTTAAGATGATTGTTCATTACAATGACTTCAGTTTCCTATGGGACGTCAATCAACTACTGACTGAGTAACAAACGGAGGGGAGGGATCCCCTACTCAAACAGGAAAGGGGCGATAGTGTGTAAACACCAAGGGACGTTGCTGTGCGAAAAGTTCACCAAAAAGCATACTGTACCTATTTTTCACAAAGCAGACAAATGTTGAATTTTCTGCCAATCAATACCCTAATATATTCCATTATTGAGCTGTGTAATGTACGAGAAATCAAATCAATTGATTCTCATGCGATTCACCTTTAGCACCAAATCATTTAGAAAATACCAGAAAGTAGATTTTTTCTTTTTTTTGGAAGAGTATGTTTATAAAGAAATGATCAAACTAATACATTAAATACACACCAACACTTAATAGAAAAACATAAATGAAGTTACAGGAATGTTAATAGCGATACAAATGAAGTATTAGAATAAGTAGTTGAATACATATTGCATCTTAGTACAAACCTTTAAAAATACCATCCAGATACAAAGGTTCATAGTACTGAGCTGTTGTCACACATCATACCATTGCATATAATTGCATACAATTCCCATTAGGTTTCTGGCATAATCAATACTGACTTAGTGATCTATCATTTAAATTCACTTCTTAATGAAATTATAGCCAGGAACAGTAGGATTTCCATAATCATTTCAATGTATGTCAAGCAGACATTTGAAATCACAGGTGATGAAATGTTTGCCTGATCCCAATTATTACACCTGAAATGTGCAGAAGGTCTCAGACAAAGCAACCTTCAACAATCAGGGTCATACACGACTCCTCAGAAGTGAATGGAGAATTGGCAACAGTAGATATATGCAATATAATGACCTCAAAACTATGTAGGTGTTGTGCCATGCTAAATTAATGCATTGACACCAACAACACACTTATTAGACATTTACAAAACGTGTACATGGTTTCTATATGTATAAATCTGCTTACCTCATCATGTTCCCCTCAGGCTGGTTCTTGAGGTTCGGTTTTGTATCTGTAATGGGGGAAACATTTGTTTTTTAAGAGTGTATTTTTTTTCTAACAGTGGCTCGTAATATACATTTCTCACTTCAATCTCTACTAACTTAGGCACATTTTATATTAATGAGTAAGGTTAGTCCTGCAATTTGGATTTGGATTCCGAAAGAAATACACATGATTTCAAAATATACAACTGGCAGTTCTTTTCAACATATATATATATTTTCCTGATACATACCCAGAGCTTATAAAATGGTATCATGTACTATGTCCACATGTAGGATAAATAAAAAAACGATGTGTGAGAAGTGTGAGTGGCAGCCATGATGTGATGCCTTTGGATCTACTTGCATTCATTGATCACACGGAGAATGTGTCTACACTCTTTGTTCATGATGGTTCCCAGTCAATATATCTAAAACATTACAGAGTGGTAAATTAAATAAATAAAGGTTAGAGGGGTAAGGGTTTTGAAAGGGGTCAGGATGGGGTTTGGGTGGTGTTGTAAGGACAAAAAGAGAGGGATTTGGGGGAACCCCCAAATTAAACCAAACACAAATACAATCTGTGTTTTTTGGTATTTTGTCAGCAATTAAATTTACCACTCTGTAATTGTGGTCAGAAGATCACATATAACCATCATGACTAATGATTGGTCAGATAAAATGTGAGTACTGAGCCCCTAGGTGCAATGGAAAATTGATAACAAGCATTAGCTATAAAAACCAGAGTAATGTCAGGTTGCAGAAATGGCTTACAATCACAAATAATAATTAGTGCTGTTTAACAAACCCAAAAATCAGTTTAAGTAATCATTTAGAAGTATTTTGGAATGTAAATTAATATACCTTTTAGCCTCTAAACACATCATGATGTTAGGCGATCAAGTAAAACTCAGAGGAGGAGTATTTAAGAGCCAACAGAGCAACACACCTGTTTTAGCAGATTACTTATTTAAATGTGTATTAAGTGCCATAATCCCCAATTCAGCCATGTCCTAGCACAAGGAAAGACATTTATTTTCTATGAGTATATATATTACTCCGAGGTAGTGGTCTGAGCGCCCTGCACTGCCCTAATAGAGGAGGACATGGCGGGGGCGGGGGAGCTTTCTCCAGCTCTAAATGTCAAGAAAACATTAAGAAGAACAGTGCCTTTTACCAGATATTTTTCATATAAACGGAACAGAATGACCTCTTTTAAGAACACAGCTCAGGATTCAAGAGTTCACCAGGAGCTCACAGTGAGAAAAACACTGCATGCACCTTGTGACCACTAGCCTGTCTTTAACACTGACTGGCCCCCGTTTCACAGAATCTAAATTTGATATAGAAAAATGCTTCCAATGTATTAGGTATGGGCTATATAGAGACATACGTCACCAAGTATTCATACATTCTAGTTCGTGTCAGTTATGCATACAAAGAACCCTCGAATCTATAATGCAGTTCGGATGGTGCAGTGTTTCATTAGTTTGCTTCGACCTCTGTGGAGCACACTATTCCTTCACATCAGAACCATTCAAAGTCACACACACCTAAAGAACAAAACCTGGATCCTCTGATTTATTTAAAACAAATAGAAGCACAACCATATATAGTGCTGACAGGCCGTTTAGCAAATAACTTACAAAGTAACACAGCAATCTGGTCGTCATTACACAGGTGGTAGTAGCACCGTTGGGTACCCACCACTCAAGTCATTAAAACACAAATGCCTTTAGAGTCGGAAGAAATTAATCACAGAGAAGGGGTAAAACAAGTAGGATGAAAGGAGATTAGGAGTGCAGAAGGGGAGAGAAATGGATAGCGGGTCAGAAATGCAAAGTGGGGCATAGGAGCAGCAGAAAGAGTGAAAGTACTGAGCAATGAGGACGAGGTCAGGACTGGACTAGTACTGAGATCAAGGAGTGAGTTCATAACTGGACAGAGATGGAGACATCGTGAGGGGAGGTCTGAACATGTGAGGTGGTGGTGTTTTTACATTATTGGTCATTGCTATGTCTTCGCTGGTGCTGTTAGACAGCCATTTAACATCAGTAGATTATCATGTGCATGGACCTATCTGCACCTCCTCCAGGCACTTTGGACTGGGAGGCACTGGCTAACTTCAGAGCAGCCAAAAGAACCTGCACCATTATCCATGAAATGGTCTTTCTTCCGTGATGTATAGGTTAGCAAGGAAACACATCTAATAACCTCAAACTTGGCATCATCATACCGATGGCAGTTCTCACCGCCATCTCAAATGTCACCATGACAACATGGATGATTTATCCTTGCAACGCTAATCAACTCTATTACACTATAAGAAAGCATGTTCAAAATGAAATGCGATTTTGGTGATCCATTGGGACTGTTCCCTCTCCAGGAATATGGCACTTTCAAAAGACCAGACCAACACTGTCCTCCAGAAGCCTACCTCTATACTGATGACACTACACGTGAGCTAAAGTACAACAGAAAAGCTGGACTAGCGACCCTCCTGCGTCCGTTTGATTGGTTTTTTCACCAATTATACTTTGTGATTTTATGATTTCTCACTGTATAACAACAAGCACATTCCTTACACAAATAGTTTATTCAATACTTAAAAAAGACAAGCAAAAGCAAATTATTTTGGTTGAAAAGTGTTGACTGTTCAACTTGTTATCATCCGAGAAAGTTTTCTCTGTATCTTTACACTGATGTTCAATACATTCGGACTCAGGCTAGCATGTCTCCCTGTGTGACTCCAGTATCAACTTGTCTGGAGTTCCCTCTTATTCTTGTCAGCGCTGCGAGTCTGGGCTTTTTTTGAAGTTCGGACTCGAAATGCTGACAAGAAAAGCAGAAACAGTCAGTCAATTATCTATCTGCACCCCACCAATGAATAAGAGGGAACTCCAGACAAGTTGATATATGAGTCACACAGAGAGAAAAAACGCCTTTGAAGAACAAGAGAATATGTATTTTGGTCAAAATACAACCTGCAAGCCCAGATAACAATAAGAAGATATTTGCGCAGTCAAGACAGAAGCATTTAGCCTTCACATGCTAGCCTGAGTCTGAATGTATTGAAAATCAGTGTAAAGATACAGAGAAATCCAGTGGGGTCCAGTGATCGAGTCACAAAACAAAATAAATACTTTCGTCCTGAAGGAGACCCAATAAAACATAGTCAAAAAGCGTTAGAGATAACACCTAATAGACATAGGGGCTGAAACATATGTAGACCATCTGTGAGGCCTGATTTAAGTTCCTTCTTGATCCGAAAGCCATACTCTAAGGGTCTCTTTTCAAAACATTTTGCTCTGTCACTTGTGCATAACTTTGTCTTCAAACACCACTATCTGAAAATAAGAAGTGTTTTGTGAAGAATAAGGCTCTTTAGGCTGTTCTATGTTCTGTATAAAGAATCTAACAATCAATTGCACATGTTGTACATGTTAAATAAGAACTCAAGTCACATACTAACCCCACCTAGAAAAATGTTCTCGTCAGAATTGACCATTATTCTTCATGGTAGGTATCAGATATCTAATGAATACTATTTTTTTTATTTGTATTTTTATTTTTTTTATTTTTTTACTCTATGTGGTCAATGCATACTATTTTAATCCTGCTAAGGTGCCCCCCCTGATTTAACTCCCCTTATTGCACAATCCTTTCGCACTATGCTGGGAAAAGAAGCAGGCTGTATTTGGTGTTCAAGCTCCCTTTTATTTAAATGAAAATCAAACCAAAGGTGGTTCCCTAACTTTCTGCTGCGGAAGTCACCTAACATCTTCTACAGTCACGGATTGTCTAACGAAAAGGAAACAAAAAAGAATCCAACTGGCCGCAACATTCTCAATAATTCACTAAACTCCTCCAATCATTCCCATGCATCCAGTACTTCTATATCCAAGCAGCAGAATGCAAATTCTAAGCAGCATAATGCAATTATATAGTAGCATTGCTGCTTGTCTGCCCGTCGGTTAAACCTGCCCTCAAATTATCAACAGTTCAATTCACTTTCTTGTTTGATACACTTTGTTTTATCCCCTGTCAAAATCAGGTATTAGTATCCGAGAAAGATTACAGAATCATCAACATAAATGTAGATTACACTTGGTATGTTTTTCCTAATTGGTATTGTATTCCCCTGGTGTGGCGCTTTTGGCTTTTAGTATGTGTATGTCAGTAAAATACAACCTATGATAGGTTGCAAAACTAATCTATACGCTTGGGTTTTAGGGAAATTGCATTTTTCATTTCATTTATGAAACAGAGATATAGATTTATAGTTTTCTAAAAGAAAATACTCTCGTCACATAAAATGGTATATTTTTCGTGGGAATTGCATTGGCTTATCTAAACTCCGGTTCTCCCTTTTAAAATGATGTGGGATTTTTCCAAGTTTTCCCTATTCAAATAACTAAGCAAATAACTAAGCAAATAACTAAGCATTCACAAGTCACAATGTATTAATCCACTCTCATGGTATGGAGAATTGCACTGTTCTATAGCCTCGGTCTCTGGCTACACCTGTGAGAACATGGGACTTGAATTTACTCGGTTATGGTTTATAAAACACTGACTGCCACATGCATAAAATGGTATTTGCTCTAGATTAAATCGGATCTCACTTAGCTTTGAATATAGTGATAAAGCAAAGGTGCGTGCATCACTGACATTGCTACACCACTCTATTTGTAATCTCTGTGGCCTCCATCCCAGTTCCATCCTTTCCCGGGACTTACCAGGTAAATGATTCTTGAGGACAAATAGCTGAATGCACTGGGGCTTGTGTACTCACTTTTCAATTATTCTTTTAAACATTATCATTATGGGCCCTAGCAGCTTCCAGGTAATTCTAACAAACCAGAGACCCCACTGCTAGTCGCTCCTTTATCCATGTCAAGAAATCAGGTCCGCTCCATTTTCAGACTGGAGTCAGTTTCGGACTTCCTCTTTGCCTCTTTATTCCACTCCAGCAATCCTTCATTCCGACAAAGGTTGCCCATCTGCAGACCTTCGGTAGCCTAGGGCCTTCACCCTACTTCTGCTGGTTTAGACCTAAATAGGCTTTTTTATTTTCTCACTGTATGTCATACCATAACATCAACATTTCTAGTTAGTTGTTATTCCCATTGACACTCACAGAGAATCCACCCCAATGTATTTTAGACATGTGAGAGAAGTGGTTTTCGATTTTCAGATTCATATTTGGAGCCAAACTCCTGACATAGATGTCTCCAGCTAATGACATATAGGCCATCATTACGAGAATAGATGTAATGAAAATAGGAAGGCGGAATGGTATTACCGGCATCGTTAACGGGTCCGGGCCATTACGACCCGACAACCCAGCAATACCGCCACTGCCCGTACCGTGCCCCTTCATACCGGCTTGCTTGCGTACACGTGCCCCTTCTCGGAGGAAATACCGGGATGCCGGTAATAGGAGGGCATCACAAGTTACGCGGGCATATCCTTACCGGCATCCCGAAGGCAGTAAATAGGGCCTGCACAACGGCGGCCATACAGGCATCGCGCACCACCCATAAATAGCAACCTGCAGTGAAGGCAACTGCCACAGGTGCACACAATCACCACAGGTGGAGTCAATGGAGCCTGTCCCAGTATAAAAGGATCACACCCACACACCACACCCCCTCCCACACCGAAATGATACCACTAGTTGCTGCAATCATGGGGCTGGAGGACATGCCTGTACTGCTACAACTACAGCAACAACAGCAACTACAACAACTACAGCCACAACAACAGGCAGCACATAGGAGAAGGAGGGTCAGACAGGCCCAGCAATTACCACCATTGCATCCAGTAGTACCTCGTAGGCAGCCACCAATCCCTCGCATCAGACCCAGTCCATTCAATCTAACCCCTGAGCAGATCCACGCCTGGACCGGGACACCATCACCACCATTGTGGACATGATACATGACGACATCATCAGCCACATTGAAATACGCACTGTCATCCCCCCGCTTACTAAAGGTGGTGTCTGTGCTCCACTTCCTGGCCACAGGCACCCACCAGCACACAGTGGGCCAGCTGCTTGGTATATCACAACCACTGTTTTCACGCATGCTGATCCAAGTGCTGGATGCCCTCCTGAAGCACGCTAGCACCCACATATCCCTACCACAGACTGCCCAGTAGATTGCCAACACCAAAGTAGGCTTCCATGCACTGGCAGGCATGCCCAATTGCGTCGGTGCCCTCGACTGCAACCATGTCAAATTGGTAGTCCCTCATGCCATGGAGGTGGTGTACCGCAATTGCAAGCAATACCACTCCATCAATGTGCAGATGATATGTGACTCCAGCAAGATCATCACACATTGTTTTGCCCGATATCCTGGATCGACACATGATGCCATGGTGCTGCGTAACTCCACGCTACCCCGTTACATGGAGCGACATGCTGGACGACGTGCCTACTGCTTGGTGAGTAGCCTGACATGCCCATGGCAGTGCATCAGGGTTGTGATGTGGGGGGATGCATACTCCACTTGGGTGGGAATCGGGGGGTGCATACTCCACCTGGGTGGGAATGGGGGGTGATGCATACTCCACCTGGGTGGGAATGGGCGGTGAGTGGACAATGCACTCAGAGCCAAACACTTCTGACCTGGACCACCCAACCTGAACATGACACATCACTGCCACACATTGGAACAACGCCATACATCAATGACAAAATGTAAGACGCACAACCAGGCCACCATCGGTATGTCAAGCGATGCATGACTAAACATGATTACAACTGTGCCAATGTCGCTAGTGTGTTTAGGCACAGAGTAGCATACACTGCAATAATTGGAGGCAAGACATTGTTCCGCATCCACAGTACATCCACATCAGCATGCAAGTCAACACCCTGCATCATCTGTACAACGCCATCCAGACTAGCAGACCATATTGCAGTACACAATGCATCCAAATAATCTTTGTGCATACGTACAGGGACATGTGCATGTCAACAGCAAACAGCTGCGGCCATGGCTGTGAATCCTGAAGATGGCAGCTCAGAATGACTCACACAGACCTCTTTGTACTCCCATTCAGGTGATGGAGGATGTCCCCTGAAGCCGTGGCTACTTACCTCTGTGTGGAACCCGCTTAACAGTCATGAAGAGGAGTAAGATAGGGTTCATACCCGTACCCGTGTCGTGATTGAGCAGACCTTTGGCCTGTTGAAGGCGCGGTTCTGCTGCCTAAGCAGGTCTGGTGGAGCACTCCTTTATAGGCCTGAGAAGGTGGCAAAGATCACCATGGCCTGTGTCATGCTGCACAACATGTGCATCCGGAGAAATGTACCACTGCCACCTGACATTGACATGCATGCACCGGGTGAGGATCATGAGGATGAAAATGGAGGAGAAGCAGCACCCCTGCCAGTATGTGATGCACTAGATGGCCGTGCTGGACGCCTATCACTGATTGATGAATACTTCTGAACCACATGGACGTTGATGGATATGTGTCAGTGCTACACTGAACACTGGGTCTATGTGGACATGCACACAGGGTATGTGGGGAGTTGGGCACTGTGCACTGTCATGAAAAAAATGAATACACACGAAATGAACAATGTCCAAGCATGAAATGATTTTCTACACAATGGGTGTATTAATGCAAGCTACAGAAAAGTGCCTCACCCCTCCACCACTCATACACCTTCCCCCCACCCCCTCCCTCTACCCCCCAACACACCCAAACTCCCCATACCCCCAATGAACTCCCCATACCCATAATGAACTCCCCATACCCCCAATGAACTACCCCTTAATCCCCTATACACCACCAACATCACCTCCCCCCACTCCCGTTGTTATCCCACACTATTTGCGTGTTTTCTTGCTGTCTGGGGGCAGCATTTCAGTGCCTCGCACTCTGCCTTGTCAGGCTGGAGGGTGCAGAGGATTGGGTGGATGCCGTAGGGATTGGCACGGCTGGCGCAGGTTTGTGGTTGCTGCATTTGTTGCAGTATGCTGGTCAGTACCTGCATGACCACCCCCAAGCTGTCACAGATCGTCACAGCACAGGCATTGATTGTGGCAGTGTTCCCAGCTATGGCCTGACAGATCTCCCACCTTGTCTCCTCCCCGTCAGCCACATATTGGTGCACAACGTCTATCATGGTGTCCTGCCTTGCCTCCACCCTTGACAGCCATGCCTCAAAGTCAGTGGGAGCAGCAGAGGTTGATGGTGCTGCGCCAGGGCGCGCCATCGCAGGGCTGGCATCTGGGGTGGTACTCAGTTCAGGGCTGTGCAGCAGTCCTGCAGGATCCAGCATGGGGCTGGTGAGTGAGGCCTGAGTGGCATGTTGGGGATGGATGGGGGGCTTGGGGTGTGTGGACATGCCACATGTATTGTTCCATCCTGGTCACATACTCCTCCACTCCTCCACTCCTATGTCAATGTCACTAAGTGGGGCTGTGGCTGCTGCCTCACCCACTGAACTTGTTGCAGCAGAATGGGTGCCACTGGCCTCCCCTGCCACTGTTGTTGGCAGCTCTGTGGTTGAGGTGTTATCTGCTGCTGTTGGGCCCTCATGTTCCGCCATAGCCTGTGCACTCGCGCTGGCTTGTACTGTGGGCCGTGATGCTGCCCCGGAGGTGGTTTTGCCAGTGCCAGGTGGTTTGGCCTGGGACGTGGATGGCCTTGTGCCTGGGTCTTCACTGCTTCACTGCCATCTTCTCCATCGGTGCCTGGGGGAAAGAAGAGATGCAGGGCATCAGCGATGGTGTTACATGCAAGATGCATGAGATGGTGCTGTGGAGTTTTTCATTTCACATGCATTGATATCTTACAGGTGTGTCACACAGGGTACTTTGAAGGGGGGGCCATTTTGCTATTAGCCGTGACGTCTCAATTCGGCCATGATGTATGCCAGGTGGTATGCCGTTGTATTGGGGTTTATGTGATGTTTGATATGGGAATGGTCCCTGTGTGTTGGCTGTATGTTGGTAATGGGATTGGCACTCAGCATGCATTTCAGTGTGGCAGGGTTTGGGCCTCCATCTGGAAATGGATATGTTCATGTGTGTGTGATGGGCCATGCATTGCCTTGCCTAGGCTCTCTTCCAAATCACTTGGGCTACGTCATGGTTTGCCGTACTGGAGTCTGCAGGGTCACTCACCTCCATCTCCATATGTTGCAGCACCCGTCTCCATCCCCCTGAAGCCCTCGATCGACTCCATCTGGATGGTAGCGCTGCATGTCTCCTCCCAGCGCATGAGTTTGACAGGGGAGTGGGCACCCCCGCCTGTGGCCATGGCCCCTTCCAATTGCTGGCCAGGATGTTGCGTACCCTGAGGCGGAGGTCATCCCACCTTTTCTTGCAGTCTTTGACTGTGCGTGGGGTGGTGCCGACTGCAGACACCTTGCGGGATACATCTTCCCATAGCTCCTTCTTCCTCTGCTGCACCTCCCTTTTGAGGTTATGGGTGTTGATCTCATCGGCATGGGCAGCAAGGGTGTCTGCCAACATGTTCAATTCCTCATCAGAGAAACGCTTCTTGTGCAGGCGGGGGTTGGATTTTCGGGTTGCCTTAGACATGTTCTTTTCAATGGCCATGGTCTCTCCTGTGCAACACTGGTGGTTTGGGAGGATTGCAATGGATTGTGTTTTGAAAGATGACCACATGGAATAAGGTCATTTCCCGTTCCGACGCAATGACGTTACTTCCGGGTCCGGTATTACGAGCCCGCTATTAGCATGATGTTATTACCAGATTGGTATTAAGGGTGCCTCCTAGGCGGAGGCGGTATCGGCGGGTCCCGTAATGCCGCTATCGGGGGGGTTGGAGGGCCTTTAGTGGCATGGCAGTATGGTCATTACTGGCATGGGGGTTCGCGCGTGCTCGCGCACTCGTAATCAGCTGCTATTAGCGGCGTCAAACGAGCACGGACCCGCTACTTCCTCCATGCCGGTAATGGACACGTTTTTAGTGGGATTCTCATAATGAGGCCCATAGAGTCTTATGTTTGCACAATCCTACCAAACGTAGCCATATACGACCTTTGAGTTGAAAATTCTGAACAATATTAACATGATATAATGTTCTTAATAATGGATTCATTACATGGCCTGCGGTAGCGGCCATGTAGTTATGGTTAAGTTGCTCATCTGATAGGAAGAGCACTTTTTGGGCGGCTTATAACTTTGCTCCCCCTGGACGAATCCTCAACAAATTTTGCGACCAAAATGTAGGTCTAAAAAAATTAGTGATATCTATGTCCGCTCCGCGGATACACTTCCGTGTTCGCTCTGCGGACAGGACACCGATTGGTTAACGGCTTGCATCATGTCCGCGGACATGCAACGTGTTCGTTGATTGGATGGTGAAGAGCGTGAAGTGCGTCAGATTTTTGGAAACGCCTGATATCTTGGATTCACAGTCATCAGCCAGTGTCCACAAACATCGCGGTAAAAACATATTAAAAAACACAACATTATACTTGTCAAACTTATCAAATAATCTCTGGGAGGGTGAGAGGTGATGAAGATGGGATGGGATATGGCTGCAAGAAGCAAAAAAACTGGTGTTTTTTGCCACAAAAGTCTGCAAACATTTCGGATGTTCGTGAACAGTCCTGAAAAGTTTGCGGACAACTCAGCATTACAGGGTTGGTTTAAATGCAGTTCTTGATTGACTTATAACTTTGGCGTCACTTAATAGAACTGTATAACATTTTGCATCTGAGCTGATTCCGAATGAGTTTACAACGGTTGGGGGGATTCTGTCATGAGGGGGCAAAATTAGAGGGGAGGGTCCCAAAATAATGTAAAGGCTTATAAATGAGGTGCCATTTGCCAAATTTACACTTCATTTGGCAAACTGATAATAGCTCTAGATTTAAATGTTTTTGCGAAGTTTGGTGGGATTCTGTCAAGAGGGAACACAATTAGAAGGGGGTCCCAAAATATTGTAAAGGTTTATAAATGTGGTGCCATTTGATAAATTTATACAAAGGTTTGCAAAAAGATTATAGATCTAGATATAAATGTTTTTGTAAAGTCTGAATGAATTTTGTCAAGGGGGGATAGGATATAAGACGATTGTATGTGCACACATTTGACACTTTTGAAAAAATAAAACATGGGTGGACATCCAGCAAACCTGCGTAAGGAGCATTGGTAAGGACCTACAAGCATGGTTTTGGAAATGTGCCAGTGTTTTATTTTTTGACAAGTGTCATAATGTAGCTACAAAAAATAGCGGTATACCTTTAGTGACTGAGGGGTAGCCTGTGGCCATGGGCAGTGGCCAGATTGTCTGGGTCATGGAATAAGGTCATGATCCGGACAATCTGGCTACTGGCCATGACCACAAGGGACAAAACATAGGATTAAAGTGGCCATGTCCACCTGGTACTGGCTTTGTGCTAAAGTTATTTCAAATTAGGATAGATTTGAAAGGGAAGAAAAATGTGTTTGTGGTAATATGGTCATAGGGTTCTCTTTTTGCCTTCTGCAGGCAGCCATGGAAAGCGAAGAGGGGCCGTGTATGGAACCCCCAGCCTTCCCTTTCCATGATGGCCATCTTGGAAAAGGTGCAGCGTCCCGGTGTAGGATTTAAAATCCTCTGTTTTTAGCACCTCGGGTTCCTGTTTTGGGAACCTAGGCTGCTAATAGCCTTCATCCCCCATTTCAGGTGCTGGAATGGGGGGATAATGGCCCTGAGACCTCGTTATCCACCCTTGCTTCGCTTGGGCTGATAACCTGGACTGCTGGGCCGGTATCCACCATTCCAGTCCCTGGAACGGAGGATGAACACCACAAAATTCCCATTAGCATAACACAAAATGCAAATGGAAATGTTGGAAAATCTTATTGAGTCTATGTACTTTACTGAGAAATATAGAGTAGATGGAGTCTATGGGCCTCATTACACGGTAGGCGGTAAGGGTTTACCGGTACCGGTAAGGGCACCGGTACCTGTAAACCCTTACCGCCTTACTACGAGTTCCCTTTGTGGGACTCGACCTTAACAGCTGGTTTTACCAGCCGTTAAAGTAGGGTGCCGCAAAGGGACCATTACCACCTTCCCCATTTACATTATGCCCTATGGGGGCAAAAATGGGAATGGGGAAGGGCCTTGGTGAATGGGGAATTACTGGCCCCGCTCACCTTGGAGTAGGCCGGTAATTCCGCCATCCACCAAGGCGGACACGTTAAAATACCAACGACAACCATGGCGCCAATAGCGCCATGGTTACTGCACAACGTGTAATGAGGCCCAATATGTTTTTTTTAGTTCTATTTTTTTAATGTGAAAGGTGGTTCCTAAAGGAACATTTCTTTTGTTGTTTTTAGATGTATTTTTTTTTTGCCAGGAGAGCCAAGAACGAAAGGTGGGGAGGGAAATGAGGAAAGAGGAACCAAACACTAATATGGAGAGGTAGGTGGACAAGGGAAAATGTTGCGCATGTGTTATTTCTATGGTAGGGGCAGTGTTTCTCATGCTCCTTGATTACAGCAGTGGTGGTGGCTCTTGGGGAGGAGTGATGACATTAGCTGATGCTATTTTAAGATAAATAGTAGTTTTGCTAAAAGTATGTACTGTGTATTAGATTGTTAATGGATAATGAGTAGGAATAGGTGTTGGAGCTGTGCAAGGGAAATTTTGAAGTTGAAAGTTCCTAGATCAGTAGAAAATGCAGTTCCGAACTGTCCGCGAAACAGAGATCTTTTCATGAAGTGCAGATGGGTTCATCATGCAGCGCGCCTTCGTATGGTCATGTGGCACTGTCCTGAAGGCCTACTATGCAGTCAGATGTTCGTAGACGTCTACAGATGCAAAACTGGTTGAAATAGTTGAAAAAAGTGTATAGAAGTGGTAAAAATTATTCCAGAAGGTGGGAAATAGCAGAGTTTTAAGGTGACACTTTGTAAATGGGACACAAATATTGCTATATTGGGTAAGTAAGATATTAGTAAACTGTAGGAAAATAGCATGCACTGGTAAAAACCCATTAAATTCACTGAAAAAATGTTGTTAAAGGGGCGTTATGGTTAAGTTGCACTAATAAAAACCTATGAAATTCAATGTAAAAACTTTCTTAAAGGGACGTTATGGTTAAGTGGCACTAATAAAAGCCTATAAAATTCAATGAAAAAAACTTTGTTAAAGGGACGTTATGGTTTCAAGTAAAACTGAAAAACCCCAGAAATTCGCCAGCAGAGATCTTATGGTGAAGTGCAGACGGGTTCTCTGACACGTCATCATGCCTCGCGCCAGCGTATGGTCATGTGGCAGTGTCCGGAAGGTCTGCTCTGAAGTCAGATGTTTGTGACATCTACAGATGCAAAACAAGTTGAAATAGTTGCAAAAAGTGTATAGAAGTGTTAAAAATGATTTCAGAAGGTGGGAAATGGCAGAGTTTGAAGGTGACACTTTGTAAACTGGTCATATATTGGGTAAGTATGATATTAGTAAGTTGTAGGAAAATAGCATGTACTGGTACAAACCCATGAAATTCACTGAAAAAACTTTGTTAAAAGGGCCTTATGGTTAAGTTGGACTAATAAAAACCTATGAAAATAAATGAAAAAACTTTGTTAAGGGGACGTTATGGTTACATTGCACTAATAAAAACCTTTGAAATTCACTGAAAAAACTTTGTTAAAGGGACGTTATGGTTAAGTTGGACTAATAAAAACCTATGAAATTTAAAGAAAAAACTTTGTTAAAGGGATGTTATTGTTTCAAGTAAAACCGAAAACCCCCAGAAATTCACCAGTTATGGTAAGCTAAACAACCATAACTCGCGCCACCACCGTGCACTGCTAAGACTAACACCGAGTACATCAAAGATGACATCACAAATGTCATTGATGACATCACATATCTGGGCTACTTGTTTTTGTTCATTGACATATATAGGCCAAGTGGATTTGTTCACTGGCAGTCAGAATAATAAAATTGTAAAAGGTGCTATACATCTAGACGTTAACTTTGTCATATGTTCTTTAAGTACTTTCCTTAGGGCTTGTTCTCAGCTCATGGTTCACATACATGGGGAAATGACCAAGGCTCAACACACAATTCATTTGTATACATGAAGATAAACTTTAATGTCATTAACATTTTCTGATGCTGCAGTTTCTTTCTTCCTTACTTTAGTTTCCCTGTATGGGCCTCTGATTTGTATGCATTGTGGTTCTTCATATGTATTGTTTGTACCAGCACAAGTGTTGTAAGTCTTGACTTGTTAGCTAGTTAATAAAATGTTTAACATTACTCAAAACTCTGATAAGGTAGCATTCATTTTTGTACTATCCAAAATTACAAGATTATAAATAGTGTACTTCTATGGTGCATGCTGCAGTCATTGCCTATGTTTATATATGATTAGGTTTCTGTATTAACAACAACACTCCAATACAATGATATTAGATGATTACATTCTTTAATAGATTAAGTAGTTCATGATAGGTCTCCCGTTCACCGTGACATCTTGTTACCAACAATATAAACAAAACTCATTGCAGGGACTTTTCATCAAAATGTATTTCACATGTGATGTCATCAGTGATGTCATCAACAACATTTGTGATGTCATCTTTGACCTCCTGAGTGTTAGTCTTAGCAGTGCACGGTGGTGGTGTGAGTTATGGTTGTTTGGCTTACCATAACTGGTGAATTACTGTGGTTTTTCAGTTTTACTTGAAACCATAACGTCCCTTTAACAACATTTTTTCTTTGAATTTCATAGGTTTTTATCATTCCAACTTTACCATAACGTCCCATTAACAAAGTTTTTTCAGTGAATATACATTATGTTTGGTCTCATCTCATGAGGCTTACTATCACCATTTCAGAACATCTTTCCTTTTTGCCTTTTGTCAGATAATTGCAGAGTAACACATACAACATTATATTTTATATGTTAAATGTATTTCAAAATAGCAAGTTTCCTTTTTGAAACAAAAAATACCTGACCATGGCTGCACTCTTAACAACCAGCAATACAAACTGTGTAATTCATAGTGCCAACATATGACAAAGTCACTGCAATAGTTTCAAACAATCGATTTGGTGGAAAATATAATCATTTATTCATGCATACAGGCAGACGCCAAAGGCTGATGCATTTGATAGATTTCCATTAGCAAGGCACAGATGTGCTTATTGACAAGTGTGGTAGGTCCTCAGGCAGCCGGTTTGAATCTCCTGGGTTTCTCTTCCTGGCTCTTTCGATCCTCCCACTTTTATTACGCAACACTGGGGCTTCCCCAGCATCTCACCATAGTTCTTTCTTTGTGTTGGACTTGTGATCCTTATAACTCTGTATGGTTTCATCTTCTCAGTGGTTGACAGATAGTCATCCTTTATTACTCCAGCACTCTTACTCTTTACAGTACCACACTGTTTTCTTCAGTAATTGCATTGCAATGACATATATATGAGAATAGTCTTGGGGCCTCATTACGACCCTGGCGGTAGGGGGTTAATGGCACTGGTAGAGTTGCCGGAACCGTTAACCCCCTACCGCTTCATTACGAGGTCTGCTCGCGGGACTAGGCGTCCTTGGCGGGTCCCACGATCAGGCAAGGATTCTAACAATGGGCCCGTCATTAACGGGCCCCTTGTTAGCATCTTCCCTATTCCCATTGAGCCCTATGGGAATGTGGAAATACCGGGCCTTCCAAGGTTGGACTGGCCTGGTATTTCCCCATTCAAGGAACCCGGACCCGGGTTTGGGGGTAGCCATGCCCTTAGTAAGGGCATGGCTACCTCCAAACTCGTAATGAGGCCCTTAGTGTCTGTCATTTGATATAAATGAATTGGGTGTTTGAGGATAATACAAATGGAGTTCCTTATTGCAAAGGGAGTCCTTATCCCCGAGAGGGGAATCTCTTCCTGTGAGGTCCCACTTACCACCACCCCTAGAGGGAATGTTGCATAGTGGCTCACCTCCATAGCCTCACAGGAATGGGCTCTACCTTTGTGGAAAGTGACCAAATCCATTGACTCTTCACACTAGCTAGAAGTCAAAGGTTGTAACTTAATTGAAGCAATTTCTTTGGTAATTTTGTTTCTGAAAACCAGTCCTTACCAAACATGTGCTGATCTTACAATAATACAATTCCTTATGTTTCTGTATTTTGAGTTTTTGAGCATGAAATTCTATTGTTGTACTGAGCCTTATGTGTTCTTTCGTAAAGGATAAGGAGTTTTTGCTAGATGGCTACTTGTAAATCCAAGTTCTTGTTTGCAAGTGCAAAATAAGTTCAATTGCCCCGTGATGAGGTGAACTTCAACCAGCTTTTACAAAGCCAATTTTGATAGTATAAAATGTGCAATACAGATAAATCCACTATGTATAATTTCTAACATCCTGAATATATGTATTTATTTATGGAGTATTTAAAGTGTGCTTTCCTTTCTTTACAGTTACATCACAGTAATTGTTGTTCCGTGTATTTAGAGAAAAAATATTTACCAGGCAGATATATGAAACACAATTTACTTGATGTATAAGTGCCTTACAAAAGCGCGATAAATAAACAATAAATGCATTGCTGTTCAGAAAAAGAACCACTTTTTACATTCACTTTTTGGAAACTACATATGCTGAATGAGATGCAAATAACTGAAGTGCAAACAGTGTCTTGCAGAATGTTGTACTTGAATTGAAACTACATTGCACATTTTGAGGTAAGGTGCACAACAGCACATTGCTGCAAATTTCCTTGACTTTCGCATTGTGTAAGTTTGTTATATAGTTTTGAGCAAAACGTTCTTGGTGGATTTCCTAATCGCATAGGGTGGATATCTAGCAAAGTGTCAGACTGAATTCTAACGGGTCCACATTTCGTATTTGCAATTGGGAATGATTCCATATTGGAATACACAAAGCACAATTTTCAGCAGATCTCCATTATTGTAATGTTATATAAGAGGATTCAATTCAACACTACAGCTAAGTCAATGCCTAGTCTGGGATACTGAATGGAAACCCTTATTGATGTATCTTTGTGTCCAGTTCATGAGTTCTGGATGACTACCCCTATATAACACCCCTCTCTTGGAATCCCCCTGGCCCCACTGAGCCAAGAAGTAGTTCTGTTTTGCAAGTTTAAAAGGTTTATTTGAGAATGTAAACAATATATATATATATATATATATATATATCACACCTTATAATAAATTAATAATTAATATCACACTTCAGAACATGAGCAGTTAACAACAATGGGTAATATTCTACTAATAAACTGATTTGGTTACCCAGGAGTAGTATAAAGGATGAGGTAGCACGCTTGGGAATAGGAACAGAAGAATAAGGTGGTAGAGAATGCTTTATCTAGTTTCAGATGGATGCAATGTTGAATGAAAATGCAATACAGAAAATACTCAATATGATTTCAACAAAACAATGTAATCACTTTTCTCTGGCAATCCACTCCCCCCCTTATGCAATGTAAGTAAATGAAGGGGAGAGCACACAGTTCTTAGAAATGCAATCAAATGTAATTCAGTTCACCCCAGCAAGCTTAGACTACAGAAGTTTGAAACACAGGCAAAAGGCTTTGAATATGATGACAATGCAGTGAGAAATATGCTGAAAATGCTTTTAATTCCCTTCAGGAGGTTCAGGGTGAGTGGTATCTAGTTAATATGAGTTCAGGCTCACTCTAGCAATGGTTCAGGGATGGTTCTTAAGAGGCAAACGAAATTTAGCAGTTCAGGCAAAAGCAGCTATCTTTTTACAAGTAAAGAAATCGGGCCAAATCACAAATCGTGGCAAAATTTGCGAGTGCGAGAATCGTGATTACGGCAAAAGTATAAGGAGTAGTCGGTTCTAAGCTTGTTGAAAAGCTGAGATCCTAAGCTTTCAGAGGAAAGTTAAACCAAGTTCCTAGCCCAAACGGTTCCAGAGATACGGACGATTAAATAAAGGTAGTTTTTCGGATTTGAAATTTTAAAAGTTCAAAGCGACAGGTTACACCTTGCAGCTAGAAAATGACAGGTGACAGCTTTGCAAATGACAGGTGACAGTTAGGAGGCAGTTCTGGTTAGATTAAAATAGATTGAATTATATTATTTTAACTAAGAGATTGGTTCTGCACAGTTCTGCTAGGTACTCACAATATATTTTGAAATAGGCCTCCCCACGGATCTGGTCAGGTTTTGGACTGGACTCCGGTTCTGGTCTCGGCACTTCACAGTGATCTGGGTCAGCTCTCTGGTTCTGCTAACAGCGGTCTGGGTCACACTGGATCTCTGGCCTCTGGTTCTGGATACTGCACTGCTTTCTCTGGGTACAGCACTGCTTCTGGATCTTTCTGCACAGCTTTCTCTGGATTCTGGATACTGCTCTGCTTTCTGGGTACTGCTACAGGTTCTGGAGATTGATGGATTTGAAGTCTGGATCTCTGGATGTGAAGTTGTCGGTCAGCATGCTCCGCGGCAAATGGAATTGAATCTCTACCTGTCCCAGCAGTCTCTTTTTATGTGTTTTGAAAGTGGGTGGAGAGGCTAGCTTTCTAGGCCCAACCCCTTCAGAGTTCTGATAGGTTGGAGAATTCTTTGCGTTCTCACTGGAGAGCAGGATTGTGTGTCAGAATGATGTCATTTAATGGCTTGCAGAAAGATTGCACACAAATCTATATTTGATCAAAATACACATTTCTCAAATACATTGTAGTTTGTCATTGCATGTACATATTACCTATCACATGAGGTATACTCTGTTCAAACTCTGCTCTTCCTGAGGGCTTTCATTCAAAAATGGCAACTTATTTTCGATTTTAGTGGGTTATGCAACCTTGGTTCTTCATTAAAAATTATACACATATACACGGGCTGTCCTTACATACTCCAGTAAATTCCCATGTCTCTAGCTTAAACACAGAGTCTGTATTATCCATAAATAGCGGGGTTTTGCCCCAGAACATCACACAAATTCCCAACGCGTCTTAAAACGTGCACAGAAAATTCACAAGAATTATGGTATCATTTAAATAATTTTGACAAGTCCGCACTGTGAGTTATACATCTTTCCTAGAATCATATTCTGGCCAACAGGGGTGTGTCTTTTCAGGTCACATGGTGTAGAAACCAGTTTATCCAGTTTCTGCCAAGCTCAGAGACCCTGCCCCTCCCAGCTTCTGCCAAGAGGAAGCTATTTTACGGTCCCCCTAATAAACCATCTGCCTGGGCCCTGGAAGGCCCATTGTTCAAGAGGAAGCCATTTATGGCCTCCCCCCAATAAACCCTCTGCCTGGGTCCTTTGTTTAGTCTCTAGCAGTCCCTTGGTAATTCAATCAGAGAGGGGTAACCTCCCCTCAGAATGCAGCCAGGCCTGAGAACTGCTGTGGATCCAGTTTCACTCCAATTGGGGGGAAATTGTCGGGCAGAATCCAGTTCCTTAAGCCAGGCCCCAGCTACTGTCACTTTTAGTTACCCAGTTTTCTGCATTCAAATAAAACTAACCATTTTTACACATGCAGCTGGAATGCTGATTGTAAGTTCAAAACTATGACATTTTAACAGTGACAAACTATGTGGCAGTCACAAGTCTGTCCCTCAGTTTATTTACACATTTTGATTTTTGGTAATTTTAAATCCAGTTTCAGTTTAAGCCGCTGCAGACCTGCCGAGCTCAGCCAGTCTTGTTATAAACCTTCAAGTCACTTCAGAATATAACTTTACATTGTATCCACCTCTTAGTAAGTCTTTCTTTGGCCTCCTTTGGGTTCATTTATTCAGTTTTACACAAATGTCTGGTGTTGTTTTAAAACGCCAGCTTTCTGATAGTGGTGAGTACTGGTAATGCAACCATTTTTGGGATTTAAGAAAATGAATTCCCCACAGTTCTAGGTTGCTTTTGGCAATCAGCATTGCCATTCCCTATGGTTTCAGGCTACTGTGTGGGTAGCCCATGGTGGTTTTAGGCAGTGCCCTTCTGTGCCCATAACATCGGCAAAAATGGGTGGCAGCCTATTCTTCATGCATTTCCCTGTGCATTTTCTGGGAAGCTCTGGCCATCATGATGTTTTCAATGCCAGTAATGCACAGTTTTTTTTGGTAGGGCTCGGATGCATGGGTAAAAACATCCCACAGTTACTATACATATTGCCACACATGGTCTGTGTTTGATGGCAGATGGCTTAATTAAATATTTGTTTGCTACTAATGTTCCTACTAATTTCTATACAGAATCAGTTATGCATATTCAGCTTTTGTTATTGATACTGTAGAATGCATGTACTTCGGAGAGCAAACAAGGATTTCAAATACTTTTTAAATGGATTTTCTAGAAAATCAAAGACATATAGCACCGTCAGGAGACATGTATTGCATCAACATAATCAACAAGGCCACCCCTACTAGTGTTTCCCTTATATTATATCAGTCACCCAATACAGGTTGCCATCATAATAAAAATATCAAGATAGCTCATTGCTTTATTTTGGAATTCTGAACTTCCTTAAAAGCAGCACATAAAAAGATATATGTCATACACAGTTAAAATATCAACAATATATGAAGGTAGCTAGTCTTGTGATCCAAATAAAAACGAACTTTGCTGTTCAATACTGAGAGCGCCTCATAGCAAATACAAGGGATACAAGAAACAAACTAAAAAACTCACAGGATTTGTTTGGACAGACGTTTCCTTCTGATGAATATAGCAGATAGCAGCATTAACTGAATTGTCCCTAACACAGCAAGTCAGCATCTGCGCGATAATAAACAAGTGCAAGAGTACTCTCCCACAACATGTAATACATAGCATTCTCTCTAAGATATGGCTTTAATATAGCTGGATTTTAAAACTGTTTTCCACTGGTAATAGTTGTCTGCTCCGTCCCAACTGTATTGCCCTGCAAATAAAGGGACCTTCCAGGACTGAATGCATTGTGTACTTCTTCCTGCAAACAGTGGAGTGAGTTTAAAGTAAGACAGTCTTCTTACATTTCTAAAACATATGTCCAGCTCTGTGTGCATTTTATTTTGCTGTTCATTTTATTGAGTGATCACCACCTAATGAAGACCACTGTGGGAATGTGAAAGCTTATTCATCTACCATCTCAGCATAGTACATTCAGTTAGCTCAATAGAAGATATAAAATATTGCATTTTCTTTTCCATATGTCTTCACAAACTTAGAGGCTGATTCATGGAATTTGTGCACGATTTGTGCGCCATTCTGACTGCAAATCCCTGTTTAATAAATGGGGATTTGCGGGCAGAATGGCGCACAAATCCCCGTTTTTCGTCACACAAATTCCATGAATCAGCCCCTTAATCTGTTGTCTTCAATGCAGAGGTCAGAGGTTTGCACTGCAAAACGGACACACTTGTGAACGTGAGACAATACAAAACGAAGATGATGAACTGTGAAGGAATGCTATCTCGCAAAGACGTAAGGGTTCTAGGTTTTTTTTCATTGCATTAATACAATGATCTGGGTAATCCATTGTTGAAAGGGTGGACTGCAAACCAGATGCCATATTGCCCTACTGCATCAGAATCCTGATCTGCAGCTCTTGCTCTTCAGTTACACAGACCACGATCAGAGCTCACAAGTGTTCTGTTTGACAGCTTTTTACAGCCAAGTCCCTGGCTGGGTTGCATGGGATTTACATTCCAACTACTTTAGTGGGACTAGAAATGATACTTTTGTACTTGCTGTCATCTACCATTCCTTATTAAAGAGCTATGGCCTTCACAGAAAACACATTATTAAACCTATCTTCAGTAGTCCACGGTAAAGGAGTCCTTGTACATCCACCAAATTCAGTCCTAAGCCTAAAGAAGCTATCCTAGCACTCTAAATTGCTAGCAACCCAAGATACCATAACTGTAAGTAATTTAATTACTGTAAGCAGTAGATTAACATAAGAATACAACAAGTCATTCTAAAATATTTGCCTGGTTTTGTCTCAGCTACTTAGGGTATCTATGAACTTTTCTGATTATCAACAACTCAAACCTAGGGTTGGGGTGAGAACCGGATGGGGTGAGAGAAGGCCCTAAGAAATGCAAGAAGGGGGGCCCCACCTCAAAGATGAAATCAGTTTGGGCTGAGGACTACTCGTACCTTGAAGATGTATTAAACAGACCAGATTCTCCAGATTATGCTAGCCTCCCTTATAGGGAGGGAACAGTGTTGCCAATGTCATCCATCCTTGACCCCGGTGTTGAGGTTAGAGCAACAGCATACTGCACTGGTGACAAGATTAGCCCAGGATGCAGAATTGCTTAACACAGAATTGCTAAGTGCGACACTGAGGTAGCTGCCTCATCTCCTGGACCTTCAGAGTAGCAATTGAGGTCTCCTGCCCTTACGGGCATTGTCGTTAATCCAATGGAAGGGCTTACATTTACATTTTTTAACCTCAATAATAAATTAGGGGAATTGTCCTACCAAGCGGGCCAATCGCGAATTGAACATCTTAAGGAGGACATTCGGGTGATGCCCCTGGACCAGCGGTCATCCCCCACTTATTCCCTGTGGGGCTCAATTTCAGAATCTTCAGTATCAAGTGACTCGCAGGCCAATTGTCCACCCTCAAGATGAAGATCTCCAGAGACAGATTTTCAGTCAATTAATGGATGGATGGATGCGGCACAAATGCTAAATGTGATCATGGCATCTCTGGCAGTGGCCATGAATCCCTTCATGAAACTATATGAGAGTCTACAAGAGACTATCAAGGATCAACCTACTCTCCTGGAAATGTCCCACACTAAATTATTTTTCTTGCCATCATTTGTGGGAACAGTCCAGGCGAGACTTGATAAAGAATTAACAGCTCAGTGGCAAACTAAGAGGAAAGAGATCCTGTGTCCACTGCTAATAAAGGAAATGTGTTATAAAAAGAAGGACCAACGCAAAGTGTAAACATAGACTTGCGCGATGAAGTATCCACCATCGAGAATTCACAGGAGCTGGGCTCTTTCTCACAGGTCGACTCTAGGTCCTGTGAAGAGCCACAGGTTTTTGCTATTTGAAAAAATGACACAGGGCCCTCAGGAGAAACCAAAACACCTATTTAATCAGCAGAAAATAACAAAAAAAACAAAGCAGGCTCGCACAATGGGCATCCGTGTTGTTCCAGAGCATTCCTGAGAAATCTCTCACTCCCTCCCACCAAAGAGTGGTGAATAACCCAGTGAGAGTCTGCCGGGCTCTGATTATAAGAGGAGGAAGGGATGTAGCGAGCCTTCACACCAAGAGGTGCTAGAAGAAGACAATCTACTTTTACTGAACTTCTCTACCTATTCTGAGGAGACTCCTATGCATGGGGGAGGTCTTCCTAATGTAACATTTAACGTGGAAGAGCTGGAGCAAAGTCAGATCAATCTACAGAAAGGTAGAAGGGAGAAGGAAATAAGTCCCTTAATTCGATTCGAGGCCAGAATGGGCACTTGGGAGATGTCTCCCCCATTTTGCACTATGGAGCAAAAAATATCTCTCCTGGAAAAGGGGTATCACCTCTCTAATATCAATGCTCATCAAAGACCACTGATTTACAAGTCACTCAAATAAGACCACGAGAGGAAGAATTCACCTAGACAATCGGAAGACAAAAAACGTTTCCTCATCATTGAACAATTGATATCGGAAAGGGGCGGCTTGATAATGAATAGGAAAAAATTCTTAAAACTCGTCCTTTGTTCACCCAGACTTAGATTTATTGACCAGGATGACATCAAGATTGTAGATTTTGTGGAAGAGAGCAGACTGCACTGGGTGACACTTCACTTGTCTTCAGTTCTGGTGAAGGAGCGTTTGCTTGAAGCTGCAATGGATTGTCTACCTTTGGGCTGTGAGCTTATAGAGGGAAGATGCTATCATTCCCAAGGTTTGAATAATACATCTCCTTCAGGGAACCCTGCCCTTACAACTGGTGGAAAGACAAATCAGGTTCCAGTATTAGGAAAGGCTGCACCTTCATTGAAAGAGTCAAGGGCACTGGTGGGAGGGGTGGAAGCCTGCGTGAAAGTTACATTTCGAAGGCAGATGGGAGACAGGAGAAATGTCAAGCACCCTCCTGGGACTGGGAAACCTCTAGATTCTAAAGCTGATTGGGGCGGGTTAGCTGTCTCACTAGCCCGAAGGTCTGATTCATAACTCCTGACGTCTAGAAAAGCACCCCCGTGCCTGGCCACATGGAACACCAGGGGCTTCAAGCACTTATTTAGTGATGGGGATTAGATTTACAATCACTCGACATAATATGCATGCAGGAAACATGGATTGTATCCAAACCTGTGTATGAAGGATTTGATATCTGTTTCTCCCCAGCACTGGTAAAAAATTAGGGAAGACCCTCTGTGGGCCTCATTACATTGGTGAAAAGGCACGGTCTGTGTACGATCCTAGAGTTTAGATGCTTGAGTCCATTTATACAACTAGTGGTGCTATCATGGACAAGGGAGAAGGATAGGGCTCCTCAGATAGTATTGCTCTTCAATGTGTATTTGAATCTGGTGGTAATTGGGGAGGAAGAGTTTGTAGAGAGAGTGATAAGAGCACTAGATAAAGTAAAATTGGAAAATAATGATGCCCATACATTGATTATGCGGAGACCTTAACATCAAATGTCTTGATGGAAAGTGATTACAATTACCAAAACCCAAATTATAAAGGAAAGCAGCTTAATGGGTATCTGGGTTAAAACAATGGAACATTACTATGTTAAATGAGAATATAAGAGGCAACACCCCTGGAAAAATAACCTGGTCAAGGGGCTCACAAATTGCTCACTTGGACTATGTTTTTTGCTTCCAATGACATGTACACATGGCTAAGTACCTTGGAAGTTACCCCCACGGAAAGAAGTGATCATTGTGTTTTAACACTTACCTTTGAGGGACAAATGCAGGTTCTTATGGGAACATCTGGAGATCCCTTACATGTTAAACAGGGAGGAACCGCCTGAGAATTATTCCTAAAGAGGTGAGAGAGATTGCATCTAAACTTCAGGAAATCAATCAGAGCAATGATGGGGGTGTGGATTATTCTAGTATACTGCTGGCTTTGAAACGGAAACCATATCCGAGAATTTAAGAGGTCACACTTTTCTAGCAAGATGGTGAAACAGATGAAAAGATCATTAAGGTCTGACTTGCATTCTGTAGAACATCAGCAAACCCAAGACAAAGTAAAACTAAAAAAGTCAAGAATACAGCGCTATAGAAATTGGTTGTAAGCCTCTAAAGCCCAGCGGTTTTCAAGAAGACGCGGAAATCATGATGAGGTTTTTGGCTAAAAAAAACATGCAATACCTCTGGAAATTGCTTAATAATATAACAATGCCACATTTCAACTGGAATCTTTGACATCAGCAGTCCCAGAGAAGTTTTCAATTCAGTATTTCACCGATCTCTTTGCTCCCTCGGATCAAGTAACAATTTTGAATATACAAAAGTGCACTACGCCGTGGTCAATTGAATTTGACCTGGTGGATATATTAGATCGAATAAAGAAACTTAACCCCTCTAGAGCAGCATACCCAGATGGCCTAAATAATAACATCCTCATACAAAATCCAGAAGAACAGGGAGATTTTAGTATGATTCTCCTCAGACAAATATTTGCTGTAAGGGAAGTCCCACCTTCTGGGAGGACAGCCCTGGTTGTCTGTATTTATAAGAAAGGGGAAAGGGACAATCCGAGAAATTATAGACCTATTTCCTTGCTAAACACCCTAGGGAAAATGTTTGTCTCAATATTATTAAAACATCTGAAAACATGGGTACGGGACTCGGGACATAGCCGTATAAGACAAGTGGGATTTGTCCCTGGGGGTGGAAACAAGTCTGAATCTTTTCCTGCTAAATGTTCTTAAAGTAAGAGCATTGAAGACTAAACAGAAGGTATATTTGGCCTTCATAGATCTGGTGCAAGCCTTTGATAGCATCAACAGAGAGATACTATGAGGAAAGCTGTCAAGATGAGCGTGTCTGCCAGATCTTTTGGAAGCCATCAAGAGCCTTTACTCCATACAGGTCAGAATGACGGCTCAAGGGTTACTCTCAGGTTCCATTCCAACATAAAGGGGATTGAAGCAGGGATGCCCTTTGTATCCCACAATAGACAATGTATTCCTCTCAGATATGGCGTCCAGTCAAGAAGGGGTCATTGCCTTTCCTCCTTAACTCTATAAGCAGAACATCCCATGGGTCATGTATGCGGACGATTTGGTCGTGATTGACCAAACGCTAATAGCCTACAAAGGAGGCTTACAAATCTGAATACGTACTTTGAGACCAATGAGTTTACAATAAATGTAGCCAAGACTAAGATTTTGGCATTTACCAACGCAAGGGGGAATACTATGCAGAAAGCGGCGTGGTATATAGGCACACAGAAGATTGAACGCTTCGAGTCGATAACATATCTAGGAGAATTAATCAATAATAATCTAAATAGAAGTTATGGACTCATGAGCTTAAGCGTAAATACATTAGACTGGCGACCCAAACCAAAATGATATTCAAACATCCAATTTTACTATATGGAGCGGAAACAGCCTTAAATTTTCCAGCTCATTTTTTAAACATACCAGAGGGCATCTTTTGGAGGCAAGTGTTGGATTTGCCAAATTCTTTACCTGTGGTGCTAACTAGATGTGAACTGGGACTGCAATCCCTTCAATCTATGATTAAATGGAAGTCATTGAGTTTATACAGGAAAAACAGATGCTTGAACAACCCACCCGCCCTGGACATAGTGGGGTGCGATAAGAGTGGAGCAAATGTGCCATGGGATCAGACGGTCGATCCATGGACAACTAAGTGCAGAGAGGGCCTTGAAACAATAAACTTAAAAGAGGACATATTATTAAATAAGCCAGACCAATTCAAAGTTCAGCTGAGAAGACTTGATTGGATTGAGACCATGGCAAATAGATTAACATACAATATATATCTCATTCTTAGTTGTGAGCAGAGGGCTATTAATCAATTGCCAAACTAGAAGGAAATTCATTAGTGAGGCAGTCTCTCAGCACAGGTCACTAACGAGCGAGGAATGGTGGGAATGGTCTATTCTGGGAGAAAAGGTACCAGTGGTATTGCCGAAAGCACATTTTTGTATAGACATTTTAGCATTATATTGGGACACTAGATGACCCCGGTGTGGGGCGTTGGGAGGTGATAAAAACAAAAGGTCTAGAGAGGCAAATGAAGAGTGCTGTGGGGAACGGTACTCCTATGGAATGCGGTGATGCCTTTTGATGCCAATTTGTTTTTTTTTTTATTTTAGTGTCCCAAGCCTGTTTGTAAACAAGGGAGGAGTGATGGATGATATCTTTCTTTTTCTTTTTTTCTTTGTCTCCTACCTCTTCTCTTTTTGTTCCTTTTTACTTGTTTTTAAGGATGGGAATAGATTTTCTGTTAAAGGGAATGATTCATGAATGGTTTGTAATAAACCATAACATGTAAAAAAAAAAATTAAACATAAAAGAATATCCTTCTTTTAAACTCCAATATGGTGAGTGTATACGTTTTAATGTTGTAAATATCTATGACTCATATTTTGGTGAAGTACATAGTCCTGAGGGTTCAGCAGACTGCCATAAATGCAAATGTAAATACTAAAATCTTAAGATAAAAAAAATATGTTTTTGAGCCCAAACTGGTATCACCAGGCACATGAATCTCCTTGTAGATGGTGATTTTAATATGAACCTAAAAGGAGTTATCTTAGAGGAAATTATAGATATTTTAAGATGTGTTTTTGGAATGCCTATGATAAAAGAAGGTAGAGCATATTTGAGTGGCTTAGCTTTCCTTCTATTTCTATCAGAGTCTGGCATCTTCCCAATTAATTGAAGCACTCCACACCCCTGCCCCTGAATGACTGACTGATTATACCCGTGGTGTGTGTAACTGATTACAGCAGATTATTGGATGTGCCGTTTGTAATCTCATTATACATTCTGAATGGACATGATAGCAATCCCAAACCCATGGGTTCTCCTGGCACATAGGTAAAAAAGCAAAGAGTATGACTTTGAGTAATGCTCCAATGTGGGGCAACCAAGTAATGATAGCATATGGCAATTAGAAACCTGTGTCCATAAACCAAAAGTTTGTTTCTTCAGGTTTAACTCACATAATGAGTTGCCTCTAGGTTTATATTGCAAACATAAATAGGATCACTCTTTCAAGACCCTTAATAACTCTTCTGAAACCTTTTCTACCTGCAAGTTCTAGGAGGAGACTCATTTTCCATACACTGAGTAAGCTCAGGCCCATGTGTACAACATTGAAAGCTTTTCTTCTGGATGAAATTAATGGCCCATTTCAGAATAGATACATGATATGACAAGCACAAAGATATTTTGAAAGTACTGTACATGATAGTAATATGGTTGTTTTAATGTTGTTGTCGCTTCGAAAGCTAAAGGAAAACAATCATTCTGGAGGATTCATGTAAGAGGTCCTGCTTTTAATAATGTCATTCCCTGTTGGAAACATATCTTGAAGGACCTATATATTGTTTTCTTTTGAAGATCTGTAAAGTCCATAGCCTTTTGTGCTGGAAACCTAGATAATACCACAGCAATGTGCTGCACGGCAGAGTCCACTTCCCTATCATCGAAGTTAGAAATTACAATGCAATGGGCCTCATTACACGGACGGCGGTAGGGGTTTACCGGTACCGGTAAGGGTACCAGTGCCGGTAAACCCTTACCGCCTTACTACGAGGTCCCTTTGTGGGACCCTACCTTAACGGCTGGTTTTTACCAGCCGTTAAGGAAGGACCCGCAAAGGGACCTAGGAGGTAATTACGGTACCGCAATTTGTGGACCGTAATTACCGCCTTCCCCATTCCCATTGAGCCCAATGGGGGCAAAAATGGGAATGGGGAAGTGCCATGGTGAATGGGGAATTACCGCCCGACACACCTTGGAATAGGGCAGTAATTCCGCCATTCACCATGGCGGACTCAGTAAATACCAGCGGTTACCGCCGTCCGTGTAATGAGGCCCACTATCTCTTTGGTGCTTCAGCCACACATACACCACATATGTCAAGCAGAAATTATATTGTTTCTCTTGATCCTTATAAAGTTAAGATGAGTCTGTTGGCACCATTCTTATTTAATGTTTTAAATTAGTTTTGCACAACAGGCAATATCCAGCTAGTTTGTGTCTGGCTATAATTGTTCAATCAGTTAAAATGGATGGTAGGGTTATGTTTAAGTCTTACACAACAGTTGCATTACTTAATGTGCCAGCTAACTTATCTGGTAGAGTTGTTTATTCTGAATCATTGGAATTATTAATTTACTTGAACATTATAACGGATGTAAAGTGTCAATATGGATCCCAAAGAAGCATTTCAAGACTATTTTTCGCGAAGCAAACTGATGGTGAAAAGCTGAACTATGTTGCTCTTTTCCTCTGTGAGGCAGATGGTACAGTTTAGGTAGAATCAAAGATCAATAGAGACTGTTTCAAGTTTAAATGAGACAGGTTGCATAAAAATGTATCATTTTAAATATGATGTCCGCCTCTTGCTCGCTATCATGACAAGGGTGCACCTGTAGGATGCAGATCATAACCAGAACACCTGAGAGATGGCACACATTGGGACTTTCAGTACATTCCACCCAAAGACGGTGTTGTTGTCAGTGTCAGTTGAGAACAGGAGTTGAAGAATGCACCAGTTTAAAATGGACCTTAATTTCTAAAAGTGTGAATAGGCTTGAATCTGTCAAAAAAAGAATCCTGTTAACCGAAGAAAATGGACAGTGTTCTAGAAATTATAAAATGATTAAAATCCAGTGGTAGAATGTTCTCAATGGCGTGCTTTAATGCATTTCCTACTGCACATCAAATACATTCAGAATCTTTTAATGCGATTGTTTGCGTGGTTTGAACAATATTGATGTTTTATTCCTCCTGTATTGTACTGGCTTCTAGTTGGCCTGGGTTTTAACCTTCAGCAGCTCGCCTTCTCACCTTTGGCAGTCTTCTGAGCCAATGCTACCAAAATACTTTAGCAAGTGATGGTCCACAGGTTAGCAGACCAGTACTGCTCCAATACACTCCCAAATGCTGGGATTGACAATAGTGTAATATAACATGTTCAGTGTGACGGGTGTGTTGGGTATGGTCTTCAGTATTGTCACTGAATGCCAAGCACAGAATGCGGTCGCACAGTTTAATTGCATTCCCCCTGTTCTCGGCCATTTGCACAGTCTTCCCCTCTCTGCTTAAACAGAGTTTTACATGTTCTATCTGTCATAGTGTATTCTGTTTTTGCATGCACAAGGTTCTGTAATGTTTATGTACACGAAAATAGAAAGTAAATTACTGGGTCATTCGGAGGTCAACATACGCACTTTCCACGAGTGTTCAATTCACTAATCTGAACTAAGCATTTCCAGGCTATCCTAGTTTTAGGCCTACCAGATATGAATCAAAAACTAAAAGCACAATCTGGCCAAAAGACTCATTTTGGATGATCCTTAAAAAACATTGGCTAGCACCACCTTTAAGGTAATGTTCACCTATGTGGTCCATTTGATTATTTTTCTGAAAGGCATGATAATTCAAGAACGAATTTGATGCTGTGCCCTTTACCACCATGGACAACAATATACCTTGATCGCTGCTCTGCGTCCATATGTTGCTGATCAGTAATGACAACATACCAACATGGCAGCTACTATTAACATGAATCATATTGTTTATGCCTGCCTTTTGCAGTTGGTAGAAATCAGGTGAAACTCCTTAGTGATTTGAGCTGCTCCGTCTGCATCAAATGAAATGAGTGCCGAGGCTGTCGTTTTCTCCTGAGAGAGTGTGGAAAGGTGAAGAGCGTATTTCACGCTGTATGCCTGCTCCATCAGGTGAAACCTAAAATGGAACAGTTCGGTTAAAACACACAGAGAGCTTGTCTATGTGTTTTTTCCATTCCCTGACATTTACCACGTCAATCAAAAAGACTAAATAGATTCAGGACTTGTTCTAGAAACACCTTGAAATCACCTTAAATATGGACAGATGCTGCTGAGTGCATCAGTAGCAAACCGGGAATCTCATTACTCGTGTAAGGTAATTTCTATTTAAGATAACTGATGATCAGTGCACACAGTAAGCTGCAACCCATACATTTGATTCTATAATGTTGACATATATCAACACTTTCATGTAAGCAAGAGAATTTCATGAGGATAAGATTTCTTTACTAACCCTCCTGCTGTTCATAACATTGATAATATCAACACTAGTCTCGTTATAGTTTCTATCAATTACACACACTAAAGCAACAACCAAAATAACTTCTTGGCAATTGAAAATTGCATCTTGGAAATACCTGTGCCTTTGAACTAGCATTGATTGTAAAAGGAAACAAAAGGCAACCACGTGTGCATGTCTAGATTTATAGGAAAGCTAGACCACACAAAATAAAAATGCATTATAAAAACAGTTCTACTAGCATTTGCATGTTCCTACATTACAAAGACAATGGGCATCATTACGAACTTGGCGTAATTGGTATAGTTCCAGTAATACAAATATATTTTTGCCATTAGAAACGGAGGTAAATCCTCAAAATGTTGCCTTTATTCAATTTCATGGGACCTCATGACAAGTTTGCCGGTCCGGAAACAAGGGTTCCGTAAGCTCACCAGCACCCCGGTTTCCAGACTGACAAACTAGGAGTCTGCCTGCCGGAGCCGCTGAGCCCGACAGGTCTGACGCTGTCGGTCGCAGTGGCCACGGTAGTCAGACTGGTCACGTAAACACTGTGTCCCCATTCTCATAGAGTTTTATGGGAGTCTAGAACAGGGACTTACATTTTACCAGCGCCTGACTTCCTGGGCTGCCAGACTTGGAATCTCCCAGTGGCACTGGGAAGTCAGGCGCCAGTAAAATATTATGAGTCTGGCAGGAACCCACCAGTAGCACGGGCAGGGTTACCGTCGGATTCGTAATGAGGCCCGGTCTCTCACAAGAATACAATGGGGAGGGGAGGAATTACCACCAGGAGGCAATTCCAGTTATGTTAAGACTTCAATTTTTCTGGAGGAAATACAACCACCATATCACTAGAGGTATTTCCTTGTCGAGGCTCAAGTTGAGGACATACAACCAGCCTTTTGCTGGAGGTGTTTCCTCAAATGGTCCACTAAATCAATTATTTGGTAAAACAGTAAAAAACAGCAGTTAATTGTATAAGATCAGCTGAATGCCTCTTCAAGAAGTCCCACCACCACCCTTCCTATATGTTGGAAGCCAGAAATCACACCATGCAGAACACCAGTAATTGTGCCTATCCCACAAAGAGTCTTCAAGAAAAGGTATCCATTGAGAAAACCCTATCTGATGTATTCCCATAGAGATGGCAATCTCTTGGAGGAGATCCCCAAAGGAATATGAAGATGAGAGACAGAGAAGTTGGTGATGTCACAAGAAGGAAGCGTGATGCACTGAGCAGAGTGGCTGAAGATGAGAATGTATAGACCTTATATAATCTGATGACAAAGTAAAAGAATCAAGTAACTTTAATTTGTGAAGTGAAGATTACACGTGTGAAAAGCACTGCAGAAAATGCAAGCTGTTTTATAACTGTACAGATGAACCAATGCAAGTAGACTAAGTAATAATAAAGGGTAGCTATACGTAGTGAATAGACTGCAGGTTCAGACATACAGAGAAAGAAGATCGGAAAGCTGTGTCGCTGCAAGACAGCAGCTGAACATTGAGGAAAGACTGAGAAAAGCTGTCTGGCCTGGTGTCAAAGGCTGGAGCGGCCAAGAACTGGTTATCTATCTTTGAAGAACAGTGAACGTGAGAAGCTGAATCATCCCTCGTTAAGGTGCGAGGAAGGAACACCAAGAGTGCCATGTTTATTCATTTAATATAATTAAATGTTAGAAAAGAAGCCAAATTGTGGTCTCCTGTTACATGGGTTATGGATGAAAATAGAAGGTGGGCATGCAGCTCTAGAGTTGAGATAAGCATGTGCTCACGCTCCCATATACTCTCAAGAGAAGAGAATCTACTGCAAGACCAAGTTCAAAGACAGTTTGCATGGCAGACGGTATGGGCGATGAGAGACGTTGGGCTAATTGGGTGGGGGACATGGTCAAAATCCACCCACTGACACCTGGGGTACCAGCTTACATGCTGCTAAGTGAGCCGAATGTTCCAGAAGGGCACAAGCATGCCAACCAATTGTAGGAGGCCATATAACAAAGGGCCTTATATTCTGAAGAGCTTATGATATATTGTGTATCTAATAACTGATGAATATGACTTGTAGTAGAGGTGGGCATAGGTTGTCCACCTGACTGTAGAGACCCAATCACAACCCTATTCCTTATAGAAAGTATACTTAGATGTTCCCCTTAAGCCTATCACAACCCCCATAGGTTTTTCTTGTTTGCCACGTAATATTATGAATTTTTAGTATATAAATGTCTTTTTTATGCAAAATGTTTGAGAGCTTGAGTGAACATCCGTTGATGTCCATTGTAACTCCCTGTTTATACAATTGATACTAAAACAGTCGGATGACACTCTACCAACTTCCTGAGTCAGTCTGATTATTTGGTATAAGAGTTATTCTGCATCACATCGTGAGTATGACATATTACTGATTAAGGACTCTGGGTTCAAAATCAATTAGAACAATTCTTTAATGCTACATCATCTGACAAAATATCAGCACCTGGAGTCTCATGGTATTTCTTGGGGACAGATCTTATGGGTCACTCCTGGATGTAATCTGCCTCATAATGAAAAAGAGGTAACACCCCGTAGTGTCCCAATGGGGCTTACTCAGGATCACACCTCTTCCCCAGTCCACAGCAAAAGTGGAAAATGTATTGTTCAGAGCCTTTCTTTCAATCTGTAATATGCAAGGCAAAGGCTTTAGTATCCTTTATTCCATAAAACCCTCTCTCTGTTCGAGATGTCCCTACTAGGTACTTACTGTATGGCTGTGGAACCGGGATGGGTGACGCAATCATGGACTTTGTTTCAGACAATGGAAGACAAGACTTACTGTGTGTGAAAAGCCTGGGATGACATGTGCTGTATATCTTCAGTGTGAACACAAAGAAGTCTAAAGCTCTCAAGCCCAACCACATTTGTTGCTCTGATGCAGTGTTTGCAGCTCTTCCCATTCTTGTCTGCATGCATCAGATGTGATATGATATGATAAGTCATTTATAACGTACCTATACACAAGTGTTTCTAGGCGCGACAAGACAAGGAAGGGGAGACAAAGGGAAAACAAAACAACCAATCTTACTAGGCCTTGTGTCATTCAGATTGTGCAAGTGCAGGGTGAAGCGAGATGAGAAGTTCCAGGGTGAGGGAAAAGGAGAGTGCAATAAGCAAAGCTCTAGTCATTCAGATCGTGCAAGTGCAGGGTGAAGCGAGATGAGAAGTTCCAGGGTGAGGGAAAGGGAGAGTTCAATAAGCAAAGCTCTAGTAAGTGCCGCCGGGGTGGCCACTTCTAAGTAAGTGCAAGGAGGCAGGGGACTATAGGGTTACAGATACAGTCCTTAGTGCACAGTAGACCCGGAGGCAGTGCATGGGGCTACTGGTCGTGAAGGAGCCTCTTCCCCATAAGGTTCCTAGGGAGGCCAGGTAACCAGTTAGTGCAGCAGACAGGAACATCAGCAGGGGGGAGAGAGAGAGAGAGAAGACAGACATGAAAAGGAAGGTCTTGAGTTGCTTCCGGAACATGAGGTGGTCCTGCTCAAGTTTGAGAGAGGCAGGCAGTCTGTTCCAGAGGGAGGCACCAGATGAGGAGAAAGATCCACCCACACTCTCATCCTGGAGATGCGTTTCACCCTCAGAGAGTTGGAGGTGGATGAGCAGAGGGCTCAAGAAGGAAAGTGCTTAGGAAGAGAGAGTTGCATGTAGTGTGGTTCCCGACTCCAGAAATCCTTGTGGACAATGCAGATAGTCTTGTACTTGATCCTTGCATCCACCAGGAGCCTGTGGAGAGATTTCAGGGCTGGAGAGATATGATCACTGGGTTTGAGGCCAAGGACAAGTCTCACAGTCCTGTTCTGGATTTGTTGCAGAGGGCCAAGAGTAGAGGCAGGCTGATTTAGAAAGAGGTTGTTGCCTAGAGAGGCAGTGAGCTTTTGGGGGAAAGTGAGAAAAGGAAGAATATCTCTGATGAGGTGCAACTGGTAGTGGGACTTCTTAGAGATGACTGTGATGTGAGGAGAGAAGGAGAGGGTGGAGTCAAAGATGACGCCAAGGTTTTTTGCCTTGCAAGAAGATGTAGGTAAAGGGCCCAAGGAGGGCGGCCGGAGTGAAAGAGGAAAAGTGGGTGCAGGGGTCCCAATGAGAAGGATCTCAGTCTTACTGGCGTTCAGGCAGAGATCGTTAGAGACACACCATTCCTGAATCACGGATAGACAATAAGGAATGAGTGAGGGAAGAGAAGTGGCTGAACTCATCCGCATAACACTGAAAGTTATGAGAGAAGGTAGAGATGAGATGGGCCAGAGGTGCCAAGTAAAGTTTGAAGAGGCGGGGTGATAGGTGAGAGCCCTGGGGAACACCACATGTGGAGGAAGATCTGGCGGAGAGAAAAGACCCTAGTTGGACTTGGGACGGTGAATTGGAGAGGTAGGAGGTCAACCAGGCTAGGGCCTGATCCATGATACTCAGGTTGTCAACGAGATGATTGATCAGGATAGTGTGGTTGACCAGGAGGATGAGAACAGAAGGAAGGCTAGAATCAAGGTTTGAGAGCAGGTCTTCACGGGTGTTCAGGAGAGCAGTTTCTGTGCTTCTGGCTTCTCTAAAGCCAGACTGATGGACATGGAGACAACTAACAGATTTGGTACGGAGAGTAAGCTAGGAGATGGCCAGATTTTCCAGAAGTTTGCCCAGGAATGGAGCAATAGAGATCAGGCGGTAGTTTGCCAGAGAGGAAAGATCGTCAGAAGGCTTCTTCAGGGGTAGAAGGGGTGCACAAGGGAGTGATTTAGGGGGAGGAGAAAGTTCCTCTGGTAAAAGAGTGATTGCAGAAATGGGCCAAGCTTGGAGAGAGGGTGTCAATGTAGTTCTTGATGGTTCTGGAGGAGCAGGAGAGCACCTGATTGGACGATAATTTTATAGATCAGACCTGTCTAGAAACATCATTAGGAGTGAACAGAGGGAAAGAGGAGAATGGAAGAGGTGAGGGAGAGGCAGCCAGAGAGGGGCAGAGAGAGGTAGAGGGAGAGGAAGAGGAACAAGTGGCGATTGTTCATTTATGGTCAAGTGTCAGTCATCCCTGACCCTGGCACCATCCCAACAGACACCATCTTTGGCACATGCAAAGGGAAAATGGGATCATGGCAGCTTTGACTGCGTAAAGGTGTCCAATTGGCAGGCATTATTCCTAACACAAAGTCACATTGCCATCATCACATCAAGTCACTGTTACGCCAGAGTGTTGGACTGACAGGACAGACCTTTAATTATTCCTGACCCTCCTCAGTGTGAAACTAGTTAGGAACTACCAGGTTGAAAAGAAACAGTATTCGGTACAGCACTTCCCAAGATTCATCAAGTTTAGCAATACAAAACCTGAAGTGGATTCTGGAATGTCATTCAGGGATTTAGAAACAGATATGCTATGGGGAAGTACTAGTACATACAGAGAGACCCTTAAAGTCAACAGGTGAAGATTCTCAAAAGAAAAAAAAAACATTAATTTCCCAACCACCCTCGCAGCATCATTGCTCATGATGGAGAATGGTTGTCTCTCTCCTATCCAGCTGCAGAATGGAAGGCGAGAAATACATCCCCTTACCGAAAGGAAAAATGTGTTTGCGCAGGTGGGAACTTTCAAGAGGTTTTTCTGTCCCTTGTGATGGCCTTTCAACAACATAAAAACACTTCTGGGCTCGGGGACAGCCAGGAAGCAATGCAGGAGTAGGGCAGCTGGCAAGCAAGCACCATCTCCTACATGGGAAACAAACTGAAAGAAATTCAAAATGGCAGCAAGCCTTTTATAGACTTCCATCTCCTGGCTTAGAAAAAAGGAAGCCAAATAACCAATCAATTCAAAAGTGTGCCTCCCCCAATGGGAGGAAGGTGAGGGCTTTATAATGGAGGCTAAGATCCACAAATACATTCTTTGTGATTGGAGCTGAGGAGGGGAGTTGTTTTGACAAAGATGATAAGCATTAAAGAAGGGGAACTGTGACGTATTGCCATTTGACATGGGTGTAGGAACCTGTTTTTTATTTTTTATTTTTATTAAAATGATGTCGGATATTTCATCTCTGAAAGGGAAATCTGCTGATCAGATTCTCCTTTTGTATGCCCCATGCTAACAACATACTGTGTACCTGTGTCCTGCTGTATCAGTACCCTGATATACAGTGCCTGACCTACAAATAGCACAGAGCAGGTTCAGAGGTCACAGATGCCCATTTCACAGCTGAAGTGACAGCCAAGTATCTGCTGCTCAGGGGCAGAATTTAACCTATGAATCCCTGTTCCACAACCCTATAATGTTGGGTCTACCTCCTGGTGGCAGAACAATCTTTAAATACAAGCAATACCCGAGTTAGGGTATTGTGGATGGTATTCACATAATTATTACAGCCACACCCAATTTGATATCACACATGTGTCCACTCCTATGAGTTAGCTCAGCTGCAGAATTTGTTGTGTATTCTGGTCAGACGGGTTGAGCCTGTCAAATGACAGGACATGAACCTGAATGGCTATGCCTCTTCTTTGATCTCTTTGTGAGGGTAAGTATCAATTTTTGCCAGAGACAACTTCCCACCAGACAGCTGTCCTGGGTCCAGGTATCAAAGGAGCACACCCATTCAAAGGGAGTAGCCTCAAAGCAGGGTACTGTATTTCTAAATGCCTTTGATCCTAGTCGGAAAGGAAGGACATCGGGTTATATTAGTCAGGAGAGCTCTGTACCATAAAAGAAGACTTCCCCAATGTTGTTTCTCTCTCCTTCCTGTCCCCTGCACTTCCTCTAGAGCAAAGCATTTGGGGTGCGATATCAGAAGGGCAAAGTCTACTTCTTTCAACAACAGGGAGTAGACCACCAAGGCAGGCAAGCTTTAGTCCAGTCCTATCACCTGCTTGATTTTGCCTTTCCTATCACTTCTTTGATTCACTCTGGAACAACACCTGAGGGGGAATTACTGGACCTCTTTTGGGAGAGTTCTACTTTCCAAAGCCCACAACCACAGAGGTGAATAAAGAGCAGTCCAAGGCAGAGGAGAGCTGTGCCCCCTACCCACTTCCAAGGCACATTGCTGTGGACCAGAACCTGCCGATTTCCACCAGAATCTCCTGGGGGTGGGGAAGGATACCCTAAAAGGACCCATCTTGTCCTCGAGTCTGTGAATTGGTTCTCACAGCTCCAGGAGGACCAAGAATTGACCCGATGGGCCCGTTGAACTGCGGCTTTGTTGAAACGCACATTGAATGCAAGAGAGACAACAATTTACAAAAATGGCACTTTTCGCCATGAACTGCTGGAGCATCACTCATTGACCCTTCCTGAAGGTTACAACCCGGATCAACTTCCCCAACCTGCATCGCTGAAAGCCATCAATGAGCTGCACAGAAGTACCACATTTGGAATGCTGAAAGCCTGCTTACTGCTTGGGCCCAAACAATTCACTCTGCCTGTGCTGAACTTGACCCGCTTACATCACTGCTGCTAGCCGGGTTTGAATCTGTCGACTCACAAAAGACCCGTACAGAAAAACAATCAACCAATTATTTCCCCATTGGTCCCTTTCGTCTCATTTGTTCCTTTTTTCACCCAAAGACATATCTTTTTTGTGGTTAATAATTTACCTATCACCCCTTTATTCGAACTCAGAGGGCTGCATTGTTCTATCTGTTGTATATTCTCTGTTCTTTCCTCAGGGGTGGGTTTTGTGGTGTGTTCTTCTATTTAGTTATTTTGCAGATGGTTTGTTTTTATTAAAGTAGATCTATTGTTATAGGACCTTAATTGGACATTCCCTTTATTTTGGACTGTTAAACTTTGCTATCAGGGTCACAACTCAATCACATTCACACCCCTGTTAAAAGCATAGCCTTCCTTTGGTCCACATTACCACACAAGGCAAAGGAGGTATATCTCTTAACAGTTCCTGTTTTACCTTTATGGGTGTATTGGCTCTTGGTTGGTGGACGTATGAGGGCTGAGTGGGCAATTTCTCTCCCCTACTCATTCTTGTACTCCTGCAGAGCAGAATCCTATTTGTCACAGGAACCCATTTAGCCCAGAAGAGGGGTGTGCTCCATTGATGAAGAGGTGAGCCCCCGGGAGCCCAGAAGAGGGGTATGCTCCAGCGGATGGAGGAAAAGAGCCCCATGCACCTAAATGGGGATGTGTTTCAGTGATGGGGGAGGTGAGCTCCTTGAGATAAGGAGAAATACCTCAAACCCAAGAGAAGAGGGGTGAAAAGAAGTAGGAGAGAGTGACTTTGATCCTGGAAGAGGGGGATGTAATACAGAAGAAGAGAGCCCCTTCAAACCCTGAGGAGGGGTGTCCTTCAGTGAGAGGCAGAGAGTACTGCGAGCCCAGAAGAGGGGTCTGTTACAGTGAACAGAGAGGGAAGGAGAGAGTGACAGTTACACATTCCCTCTCCTCTGGATCAGAGGGGAGGGACCACCCTTGGCCATGGAAGAGGGGAGTAAGTAACAGAGAAAGAGAGCCCCAATAAGGGGTGGACTGCCAGTAGTTGTGTGTTCTCTCTGCCATGTGACATGCCCTATATGAAATGCTGCCAAATGTTTATTGAAAAAAAAGATTATATGTAATATGCACAGGCACATGTACAGTGAATTGAACACAGACTGTGACCACATCTTTTGAAAGAGGCCATACCTAAGCAGCTAGAGTAGAATTAACTCTTTAAATTAATTTAGATTGCACTACAGTATCCATTGGCAGTAAAACTGAACAATTTGCCAGTGCCCATTCAAAATATGGAAGGTAAGATTGCGTCCAGATGTAAAGAGTAAACTTCCTTTGTGTGTAAAGGACGTTTACATATGAGTATATGATTTTAATAACTGTTTGAAATAGAGCAGTAGCTAATCTGGATTTAAACCATGTGCAGGGCAACGTTCTCAATACCAGCAACAAGCTCTTGGATCTCATTTCAAATGTTTTAAAAGGTGCATGATCCAATGATGAATCAGCTGCATGAAGGAAAAAATCAGTTCAGGTATTTGATAAGTTCAAGCAGGAAGGTCTCATATCCCATTTTATAGTCATAATATTTTCACTTTTAGCTGGAATGTTACAAATGTAACGTTTAGCATATGTATATATGAATACATTTGATGTCTTAAATTATTGAGATCTATTGTTCCACCCTCCATTCATTCTTGGATCATACAATTAATCCCATGTTTGTATGTTTGTACTCTAATTGTATCTGAATGTATTAAGAGCCACTGGGCCTCATTATATGTTTGGTGGTATCGCGCCAGTAAATCCAGCAGTGATACCAACAAACATTATTAATGTTACCGGCACTTGGTCTGCCAGAATTACTGGCGGATTACAAGTGCTGGTAAGAGCAGTTACTCTCCATTCCATGGAGACCCACAGTGCAGGTAATACTGGCTTCTACCCCAATCGAGTTCCAATGGACTCCATGGGGGGAGTAGCCAATATTACCAGCAATGGTAATACCGGTGCTGGTAATACTGGTAGTTTTTGATAGCCGGGTGCCAGAATTCCATCCATCTCCGAACTAAAGGTAATTCCGGCTACCCCACCATCAAACCCGGAGTATGCTGGTGCGGAAACATGCCCGCAACCAGAATTACCAGCATGTTAATTCCACGCCGGCATACTCCTAATGAGGCCCACTACTACCACTAAACCAACAGTCAGGGTTTAGGGCCAGCAAATACATAGTTGCAGTTTACATTAGTGCAATCCTGTGATATTGACCTGACTTTTCACCAATGAATGTTAATGAGGATCATATACAGTTTAGAACATGTGTATGGAGCTTTGCTATAGTCCAGACTTTTCAATTCAATCATGATTTGGTATTTGCCACTCCCCCCAATATGGCCACTGCTTGTACTGCACCAACAGGCACTGGAGTGCTTACTATACCTCCTCTAGTGTGACATCTCGGATTGGGTCTCGCTTGCTACATTGGCCAATCAGCTGGATAGCAGGCTGGAAGCCTGTGCACCACACATTGCCCTCACTAAAGGCTCCTGTCTGAGCATGTCCAAGCGTGGCTGAGCTATGAGCAGTAGCCCTGATATTCCACCACACACTCTCTACAGAAGCCCAGCCTCAATCCACCTGTACCGGTAAGACCCACCTTCCCCACACACACCCTCCTCCTCTCGCCCCACCACACTTTGTCCCCCACAACCCATGATTTTTAAACTCTCCTCCTCCCTACTTTTGCTCACTCTGACCTATACAAAATTGAAGCTTCATGTGCCTTAACCTAGTAACTTCACATGTGCCTTAGACAATTGATTTGCATATGCCTTTCCAAAGTCTCAGCCAAGATTCAACACTAGCCAGACACCTTTGAACCACACAGCCTGGGTGTACCATGCAGCAGCACAGAAGCCGCGTGTTGTTTAATACACTTTTAGATGGCTTCCGCCGCCCCTGGATTCGTGATGTGCACCAGCCGCTTCCCAACCCCAATTATGGAGATCCACGATTGGCTGCCTCCTTGCTCAATAGAAACCAGCCATACACGCCCGTCGCTGGAGCCAGCCAACTACAAAGGCCAAGTGCTAAGACATTTACCCTTAGTTTTAGCCAGTCTCTGCGAGTCTGGAGATCCTGCGGTTCTTCCATGCTCCACAACATCACCAACATCTACTCCCCCAGGTAAGCCCTTGCTGCTGCTTCCTACTTGCGCACTGGCTACATCCCACACTCTGCAACCCTGAACATACTTTAACCTGAAATGCACAGAGATCATCCCTTTACCAGCTCCCACACCAAACCTTTGCCCTATCCTGCCTGTTCCCCCTACCTTTGGCAGCCATCGCACTCCAACAACTCACAGACTCAGAGTCATTGCAAATCGCCATTGGCCCTGTACGGATGCTGCACCCACTCCAAACATACTCCTCCAGTGCCTCCAGATCACATCCACCACATTTGTATCCCTCTCCAATCTACTTACAGCACACGTAAGGGAGGAAGGGTTGATTTGCCCCCCCCATTACATACGGCACAATAGAGACTTAATACTCATGCAATAGTGGGGAGCCGACCTCCTTGCCCTTCCCTGGTTACAGAGGAAGCGGGGCTACTGCAAGACACATTAGGATTCCATTTTGTGCATAACTAGACTCCATTTTTGGACTAGGCCACATCCCGAGCCCTGCAAAGCCTCCTCTCCCATTTGCAGTGCCATACATCGCGCACACAGATAGCACCTACCTCCACCTCCCGTGTCTGTGCCATTCAGGATTTATTCTCATGGATGTTCTGGCACAATTTGTTGCAACCAGAAACTGTATCCTCTATCCTTCCTCTGAGCTCATTGCCCTGTGTGTGACCGGGGTGAATTTCAATGTGGTCCAACCGCCCTCACAAATCTGTTCCTGCTCCTCTCACCCCCACCTCTGAAAGTTATTTCGGTCCAACCTTTTGCCCCTCCATGGTTTCTTTGATGTAGTAGAAGTGTGACCCTTCCCCACTAACCACCCTAAAGTGCCACCAATATAACTCAGGCTCATATCAATATATATCACGCCTAAAACCAACACCTATCAATCCACTTACTCATGCACGGGGGAGCCATGACAAATAAATCCTAGATCAAGCCCGCTGATAGAGCACGTGGAGGGCAAGACCCCTATATCCGTCACTCCAAAGGCCTGAGGAGGGAGTGGGTAAATAAGTGTCTACAATTTATAGGTATCCCCACATGTTAGTGCATAGTTTATATTATGTACTATTCATTGCGTTTCAGGGGATCTTATATAGCTTAGATTAGACAGAGAGACCTTTTCTTGTGGAACTGACACACCCTTCACACCACCCAGATGAGCCCAGCTGACCATATGCCACTCAAAGTAACAGCCCTGCACCATCCTATCGTGTGGAGGCAGCCCATATATCGCCATAATGTATCAATGTCTTCCACCAATTCTCATGCATTGTGATGTACCTATAGAGAATCGTCACTAGTGACGATTCTAAAGCATATAATGTACTGTATTGTGTATTGTTGGTCAGAGCGCTCTCGAGACAGCAGAGTCCTCTGCATGCATTTATTTATTATGAGTTTACTTTCCTCACAACCTTTCTCCTGGTGTCATATAATTGACTACAATTCTATATAATTGCATTTTGGGGAATACCACCTTCACTTGGTGAACCGGGCTATGTGATTGAGGGTGCCCAAAGAGACTCCAGTGAAGTGCGGCGAGATCCGGGTTGCCCCCATCAAGACGACTGCCACCTATGGCTGACCAGTAGAGAATACACACCAGAGAGGTTCCAAGGGTCCCAACTTTTTGCAGATACCGACTGCTCTCCCGAGCCGGCCATGGCTTGATTGGGGGGCCACACCCTGATTAAGGATAGACCGTGAACGGAGGCTCTCGGATCACCTCATACACGTGAGTATTGGTTGCGAGAAACTTAAAGGACGGGAAGTTAAAGGGGTAAAAAAAGAAAAAGGTAAAAGTTTCACTGTGAGGGAACAGCCTTGCAGTCAGATTAAGTGTGCTTGGGAGTGTATGATTTCTGACTAGTTTGATTTTCTTCCTCTTTTCTTATATGGCCATTAGGTTTTTCAAGAGGTAATGTTATAAAAGTAGAATACGGGAACCTAGCTCCAAAAGGGGTTGGAAGGCGGCGCCATGTAGTATTGTCTCGACCAGTGCAGGATATAAGTGAAAATAAATAAGGATAACACGTAGGAGTCTTGTATATTGAGTAGACTTGGGAAATATTAGCAAACTCTTTTTCTTGTTTGACCAACTGTTTTAGACGTCGCCCCAGAAGGGGCCCAGAGAGAGGTGAATGTGAAGGGCGAATAAGGGGAAAGAATTCAAGTTTTTTAAGTGTGTCCGTTAAATGGTTTTTATGTTACATTTGTTTTGATCATATCCATGAAGGGTTTCAAATCGAGCAAGGTGTAAGTTAAAAGGTTTAGAACTGTGATATATACCTTTTTTGACTGAATGTTGTAAACATCCTAAGGTATGTTGATGCGATTTTAGTGTTATTACCACACACACAGACACTAGCAGTGAGCAAGACAACATCATGGGAACAAATACACCTTTAATGCATATTTGTTAGCACCTCCCTATGTAGAGTGAAAAGATAAAAAAAAGTACCATGATCAGTGGCTTACTGAGATTAAGGGGCTGGGGTTGTCCCAAGTGTGGCCTGAAGGAGGGTCGTTTGATAAAAGGGTACTAGCTCTCGTGACAACATATCTGTTAAACAAATACAAAGAGAAAAAAAAATCAAAATACAAGGGAGGTCCTAGATCTGTGGAGGATGTTTGAAGAAACGACTCCGGCAGCTAATACAGAACATGAGGCACCACATAAGGCTGTATCTGGTCGGACCGTAGGGGGGGAAGAAAGTGAGGGAGGGATCCCAAAATATTTTACCCACTGCTAATGAGGCCTGCTCAAGGGTATAGTGACCCATTGTATTTGCCCCAGCCAAGCGCGCCTTCAACAACCGCAGCAGCACCCCCGCCTCCTTATGATCCTAGAGGTTCGTATGGTGCCATATGCACCCCACCAGTAAATATTGCATGCCTAACTAGAGATTTAGAAGCAAAACTAACCATCAACCAAACACGTTGAATATGTTGAGAACTCTGTGTGACAGGAGCAACATGTTGCCAGGGGGCGAGGAAACACCATTGCCATCTCCATCAAAGAATCCCTCCAGTTTAACAGAAAATGCGTGGAAGTCGGGAGCGTTTTTCTTCCACCTTAACAATACTCCAATAAAAGTACTATGTGTAGATCAAAGGAGCGAACAAGCAAGTGATGAACAAGGCAGTGTAGTATCCCACAGGGAAATAGAGATAGAAGAGTGTTGGAGCGCCTTAGATGAATATGAGGAAGGAGTGGCCACAGAGGGCCTGCCGCTGCTGCAGCAAAGGGAGCCAGAAGAGGGTGAGCCATTCAGGGAGAGATGGCAGGGGAGGCTCAGGAGCAGGGTAGGGAACATGATACTGACAAAAAAGAAAGGAGTAAAGGTAAGTAAGGCAAAGGGGAAGACAAAGTTACTGAGTGCCCTCATTCATAAAGGAGCGGGAAGGTCCCACTATGTACCTTCGGCGGTGATGGACAAATCAAATTTCTTAAAAGCATTGCCTCCACTGTCGGGAGGGGTGGGGAAATGGATATATACCGTAGAGATAAACACTGCAGGGGTCCCACTGGCCATAGGGGATGTTAAGAGCTTGCTAGTGTCCGCTGGGGGTGACCAAGCAGACAGGGTGTGGGTGAAGGCGGGGTTCCCGGGAGTGACAATCGATTGTGACCACCATGACGGGTCATCGTTTAATAACATAAGGGCCCAAGTGTGGGATGTGCTGTGGAGAACCTTCACGGACACCCCTTATTTACACTCTGTGATGCAAAGCACAGTGGGGGACGATGAAATGCTGCGTAGGACATTCTTCGGGTGCAGTACATGTGGAGAGCGGAGACGGTCACCACTAGGGAGCAGTCAACCACCTTTTTTTACTCCATTATCAAATGAGGCCTCCTGAAGGAGGTACAGAAGGCCTGAGATAAAATTGCTAGGATAATGCGAAGGGCTGGCCCGAAATACAGAGTATCATAGTGCACCACTATCGGAAGATCAAAGAGAGGGAAAAAGAAATAGCACAGAGGAGGTTGGCAGATGAAGCAAAGCTTGTACAAAATAATTTGGTGAAGGTTGCGGCAGTAACAGCCGCCCTACCGTCTGGGAAACAGGGGGAAGAGGAGGAGGGATCAGTAGCTTTACAGGCAAGGATGGCAGCAAAGTGGGCAGCAAAGAAGTCAGAGCAATGGCTGGAGAGGAGCAGTACGAGGGACCCCAATGGCAGGGAAGGCCTGGAAGAGGAAGAGGTGGGTACAGGGGACAGCGAGGAGGATATGGGATACAAAGGCCTCGTCGAGGGGGACAAGGCGTATGTTGGACATGCGGGAGGTGGGGCCACTTTTCAAGGGAATGTTTTGCTCGACCCATGGGGTACGATCAAAACACACAGTGCTTTGGCAATGAACAGCAGTTTGGCCACCCCCACCCAGGCAGTCCGTATGGATTGCTAATGGGAGGACAAAGACGACAGCAACAATACAATGACAATGACCAACCAGGACCTCAACAACCACAGCAAAGACCCCAAGTACCACAACCAGGAATACAACAGAAACGAACACGTCAAAACATAATGGGGAACACACACCGATCCTTTTGTCACTACAGCAAATGGCACACCAGCGCCCTTTCATGGAACAGCAGTGGTGGAGAAAGGATTTTCTCTTTCCAAGGCACAAACACCCATCCAGCCCACAGAGAGCACTTGCGTGTCCAGTCCTATCAACGACCCTACCTTCACACCAGGAACCACTGGTGTGGACAGAGATAGGAAACAAACAGATCATCTTCATGGTGGACTCAGGAGCAGCAAAATCGTGCCTCATGGAAGGACTGATCCCGTGGCGGGCAAAATTTTGGAAATGCAGGGATTCTCTGGGGAAATTTTAAAGGTTCCCTATATTCAAGATTTGGATGTAACAGTGGAAGAAAGACAGTGCAAGTACCCTTACTATACCACAAAGACTTGCCAATAAACCTGCTGGGGAGGGACCTCCATAGTAAGCTCAATATGACAATTTCTTTTACCGAATGAGGTGTAGTATGCTCCACTCCAGGGGTATGCCTACTCATGGCAATGCTTATGATTCACACCCTAACCAACGAAACAGCGGTGAGGGGGGTGCCTACGAATGCAGACATGTTTATCTATGGGATACAGGTCCTAGCAAGAGTTGTGCCAGAAATACCGTAAAAAGAATGGAGTACCTTCTGATTTTATTTTCTACCCAGTAGTGGCCCCAGAGATTGTGCACAGCACCATCCTCTCTTTAGATCTACAGGGAGTGCAAGTATCAGCTAAACGTATTGTGGCAATAGGACTGGACACGCATGGATGTGAATGGAGGACAGTTTTGTGCGTAGACCCAAATGTAGCACTGCACGATTTAACTGATGAGGAACTGTTCACTGACAATGTCAATGATGGGGAGATTATAATGGAAATTTGCATGCCATGTGACAAAATGATTCAAAACAGACGAGTAACAAACCCCCTCATAGCCATTGTCAGCGCACCACCATCAATATTTGATGAAGATATGCAACAGGTACCAGTAAAATTATGGACCACAGGCCCCCATGATGTAGGGCTCCTGCAAGCATTAACACCAATAAAGATAAAACTCAAACCAGGTGCAGTACTGCCCTGGGTTAAACAGTACCCCCAGTCAAGGGAAGCAGAGGTTGGAATAAAAGAAACAATACATGCACTGCTGCAGCAAGGTATCATTGTACCATCAAATTCATCTTGTAATACAGCAATTTATCAGATTGAAAAAGCGAGGGGCTGGGCTTGGAGGATAATACAGGACCTATGCCCTCTTAATGACGTGATACAGAAAGAGTTCCCCCTCATCCCGAACCCTGCATCCATCTTGTGCAGTATTCCAAAAGAGGTAACTTGCTTCACAGTGATAGACTGGAAAAATGTGCTCTTCTCTGTACCACTGGACCCCAGTTCCCAATATCTGACAGCATTCACTCTAGCGGGGAAAAGATATGAACATTGCAGACTCCCCAGGGCTATTGTGAGAGCCCAAGCATTTTCAACAGAATATTGCATGAAGATCTTGGCAACATTGATGTTGAAAGTGCCATAATTCAATACGTAGATGACCTTCTAGTTTGCAGTGAAGGTCAAGAACAGTGCAGGGCAGACTCTATAGCCTTGCTGAACTTATTAACGCAAAAAAGGGTACAAGGAGAACAAAGGAAAGTTGCAGTATTGTCTAGCCGAAGTATTGTATTTGGGACAGCTAATATCTAAAGATGGAAAGTGAATAATTCCAGACAGAGCATCAGCAATGCATGCAACAATATTGCCCAAAAACAGTAAAAGACATGCAAATGTTTCTTGGCATATGTAACTATTGCCGAGCCTGGATACTTGACTATGCTGCATACACACGCCTACTACTGCAGGGACTGAAAGAGACAAAAAAAGAGAGCACAGCCATAAAATGGACAGCAGAGATGGTCACACCATTTTACCAAGTGAAAGATCTCATTTGCACAGCACCTGTTTTAGCGACACCTGATTACTATTGGGAATTCTATCTATGTTTGCACTGTAATGGAACACTTATGACAGCAGTACTCACACAAAAAACATAATTAGGTCACAAGCCATTGGCCTACTACAGCGGCACACTCGATTCTGTGATGCAGGGGCATTTGTATGCGAACAAGCTCTCACAGTCGCCGCCTTTGCAATTGAGAAAAGCACCACAATAGTGATGGGATGCTCAGTGAGATTATTTGTTGAACACTCGTTGTTTGCAATATTCGAGCGATCGAAATCCACACTCACCACCCAACGGGCTACAGGATTCGAGATCATAATCTCAAGCTCAAACATACATGTAGAACTCTGTAAAACAGTGAACCCAGCCACGTTCATCACCGAGCTATGTACAGTATAAGATATGCAAAAACATGATTGTGCCACATATGAGGGGGAGGGTGACGACATTCCCAAGACAAGTGAAAATGCCCTTGGGGAAAGTAAGGTGTACTTTGTGGACGGGTCAGCATCGATTGACCCAGAGACAGGTCAAAAACATGTAGGCGCAGCAGTTGTGAAGGAGATGAATATGAGGTCACAGTGCAAAAATGGCTTGCTTCTCCCCTCACACTATTCAGCACACGCTGCAGAACTGATAGCACTAATTGAAGCGTTAAACACAGCAAAAGGATGCGCGGTAACAATCTACTCAGATTCAGCATACGTGAAGACCACGCTACACGCCGGATTGTCACAGTAGCGGAGGAGGGGTTTCATGAGGGCAGATGGGTCCCCAGTACAACACACACAGTTGTTACATGACCTAATGGAAGCATTAGCTGAACCTGCAGTGATTGCTTTGGTAAAATGCCCGGCCCATACCAACAACAATGATGTCATCTCATTGGGTAACGCAGCAAAAGAGGCATCATACTTTCACAAGCCCCAGGCAGAAGAATGTATACTCAAAAATAACATACAGGACAATAAGGAAGAAGGATACAATTCAATGCCCATTTTGGAGATAAATGAATTACAAAAACGTGCACCAAATGATGAGCAAGAGATGTGGATGAAAAGAGGTTGTAAACAATCACCAACAGATCTCCTCTGGTGGCAGGAAATAACAGGAAAGGTAGTAATGCCTATGGAGTTGTGACACATAGCATTTCAACAGCTCTACTTTCCAGCACATACCTCAAAACAACACATAGCCCCGGACATTCAAGAACAATGGTTCGACCCAAACCTTCAGGAACACCTGACAAAATGACAATAGACTGTATCACATGCCAGACGTACAACTCAGGGATGACATTGAGGACATTGTGGGGGACACTCCCTCGCCCCAGCGGACCATTCCGGGAACTACACATAGACTACACAGATATGGGGGAAAGGTGCAACAGGGCAAGATACCTCATTGTAATAGTTTGCCATTTTTCTTGCTGGGTGGAAGCAGATCCTTGTGCACACCCAGATGCGAAATGTGCCACCAGATTTTTAGTAAGAGAGGTATTCCCATGATGGGGCATTTGCAATGTCATGCGATCAGATAATGGAACACATTTTGTAAAAGACCTTTTCAAAGAAGTAACATCCCTGTTAGGAATAAAACACAAACTATGTTCAATTTACCACCAGCAAGCAAACAGAGTGGTCGATAAATTAAATGTCCTCCTTAAAACTAGACTGTCCAAACTGTGCCACACTTTAAAGAAGAATTGGGTGTATTGCTTACCCCTAGCTCTGCTTGAGCTGAGAACCCAACCAAGTAAAGACCACCATTTGTCCCCGCAAAAAATCGTGACAGAGAGATGCATACAAACATTCCTATCTCCAGTAAAAAGACATCTGATGCCCACAGAGCAGCAACAGTGCTGGGGGATGGGTTCAAAGAATACCTAACACAACTCACAAAAGCAGTGCGAAGTATAGCAAAACAGATAGCACCTCCATTGACGTGTGAAGAGGAAACAGACACCAACACACTAGCACCAGACAATCCCACTTCTCAGTTAATGCCCAGAGATGCTGTATATGGTTGCAGCTTTGTGTGGAGATGGAACTCTCCAAGATTTCATGGACCTTATGAAGTAATATACTGCACACCGTCTGCAGTAAAAGTTAAGGACCTGAAATACTGGATACACCTCTCTGATGTGAGAAAGGCACATGGCAGCACAACGCCTGAGGGTGAACAGCCACAAGAACAAGACCCTGCTGTACCATAATGAGGGAAGGTCACTAAAATAAGTGTAAGAGAGACAATTAGTGATAGAGGGAACAAATGTAAATAATAGTACAAATGTAAAACCTCCTAAGTGTAAAAAGTAAATAAGTATGACATGATACGATATGATATGGCATTTATAACGCGCCTATACACAAGTGTTTCAAGGCGTGACGAGGCAAGGGGGCGGGGACAAAGGGAAGACAGACAACTATCTTGCTAGGCCACGTGTCATTCAGATTGTGCAAGTGCATGGGAAGGGGTAAGGGAAGTGCGAGGGGCAAGGGAGAGGGGAAAGTGCAGTACATGGGATAGTAGAATAAATAAGATAAATAATAAAGGGCCAGCTGGTGCATGGTAAGTGCAGACATAAGTGCTGGGAGGGATACAGAGACAGACCTGTGGTGCAGGGGTTGCCAGGGAGGCAGTGCCAGTGAGCAACTGGCGGGGCCTGTGCCTGAGATCAGTGAGAGTGGCCAGGTATTCAGTGCAGTTTCAGGCAGGAATTTAGCAGGGGAGAGGGGGAGAGAAAGCAGAAGCAAAGAGTAAGGTTTTGAGATGCTTCCGGAACCAGAGATGGTTCTCCTCAAGTTTCAAGGAGGCAGGAATGCTGTTCCAGAGGGAGGCCCCTGCCGCAGAGAGAGATCTACCCACAACTCGTTGCTTGGAGAAGGGAGTTGGAGGCGGATGAGCGAAGAGCTCGACAAGGGAGATATTTAGGAAGAGAGAATTGAAGGTATTTTGGCCCCAGGCCCCAGAAGGCCTTGTGGACAATGCAGAGGGTTTTGAACTTAATCCTGGCAGCCACTGGGAGCCAGTGCAGAGATTTCAGTCCTGGAGAGATACGATCCCTGGGGTTGAGGCCAAGGACAAGTCCTGCGGTCCTGTTCTGTATAGGTTGCAAAGGGCAGAGAGTAGAGGCAGGCAGATTTAGATAGAGGCTGTTACAATATTCCAGACTAGAGAGAACTTGGGCTCCGGAAACAGTGAGCTTTTGGGGGTAGGAGAGGAAGAAAGAATACCTCTGAGGAAGTGCAGCTGGTAGTGTGACTTCTTAGAGATGTCAGAAATGTGAGAAGAGAAGGAGAGTGTGGAGTCGAAGATGACCCTGAGGTTTTTAGCCTTGCAGGTGGGAGCAGGAAGAGGGCCAAGAGAGGCCGGCCAGAGAGCTGCAGGGAAGGAGGGAGTGGGTGTGCCGATGAGTAGAATCTCAGTCTTACTGGCATTAAGGCAAAGGTCATTGGCGGCACACCACTCCTGGATGGCAGAGAGACAGTCAGAGATGAGGGAAGGAGAGGAGGAGGCGAGGGTAGCCTGAAAATGAGCTGGGTATCATCCGCATAGTACTGAAAGTTGGGGCAGAGAGTGGCGATGCGGTGGGCAAGGAGTGCCAGGTATTGGTTGAACAGCCAGGGACACCACAGGTAGAGAAAAGATGTCAGAGAGGAAGGACCCAAGTTGGACCTGGGAGGGTCGACTGGAGAGGAAAGAAGTCAGCCATGCCAGAGTCTGACCAGTGATACCCAGGGTATCACAGAGACGATTGAGCAGGATGACATTGTTAACTTGTCAAAGGCAGAAGAGAGATAAAGCAAGATGAGAACGCACGGAGTGTTAGAGTCAAGGTTGGAGGGCAGGTCTTCACGGATGTTCAGGAGAGCAGTTTCCGTGCTTTTGGCAGCTTTGAAGCCAGGCTGATGGTCATGAAGACAACCAACAGATTCAGTGTGGAGATTCAGCTGGGAGATGGGCAGTTTCTCCAGGAGCTTGCCCAGGAAGGAAGTGATGGAGATAGGGTGATAGGTAGCCGGGCAGGAGGGGTCGGCAGAGGGTTTCTTAAGAAGAGGGTGCACAAGAGAATGCTTAAGGGGGGATGGGAAGACACCAGTGGGGAAGGAGTGATTGCAGAAATCAGCCAGGGCAGGAGCCAGGGAGTCGATGTGGTCCTTGATAGTTTTGGAGGAACAGGGGTGTACCTGTTTCGCCGAGACTTTCATAGATCGGACTTGTCTAGAAACCTCATCAGCAGAGAAAAGGGGAAGGCAGAGAAGAAGGGAGGAGGGGTGGCTGCAGAAGGGCCAGAGGAAGAGCAGGGAATAAAGGGAGGGAGGCGATATGAGGAGAGCGAGGACAGGATGTCCTGAGTTTTTTAAATGAAGCCTGGGAAGGGACAGGAGAGGTAGAGACTGTGGCAGGATTGGCCAGTTCCTTGCAGATTTTAAAGAGCTCAGCCTAGTTGTTAGATGCCGCAGAGATGCAGGCTTGGAGATGAGCTCTCTTCTTGGTGAGGGCGGAAAGCGGTATTGTCTTTGCACCAGTTTGTCAGAGGATGAACTTTAAGCACATCATTTCCTCTCGGCCACCTTACACTTGCGTTTTAGGGAGTTGAGGTCTGAGTCATACCAGGAATTACACTTGGCTTTGGGCTTCAGGCGGATTCTCATGACAGGGGCAAGGATATCAAGAGTATCAGATATAGAAGAGTGGAGCGTGGAGAAGGCTGTGTCAGGGTGAGAGTCAGCCAAAGGGGGACAAGGAGGTGAGAAGATGGCGGTGAAAGCCTCAACTAACATGCGATTCATGGGTCGGATGACCAAGAAGGTGGGTGGCTGTGATGGAGGTGACTTGGCCTGAGGGGTAGGCAGGGTGAGGTGGGAGGATAGGAGAAAGTGATCACTCCAGGAGAGAGGAGTAGATAGAGGGACAGAGAGGGGAAGGTCTGAGGAGATCAGAGCATCGAGAGTGTGCCCTGCAGAATGCGTCGGGCCAGAGGGGAGAACGGTGAGTGAGAGAGAGATGCAGAGGTCACAAAAGAGTCCAGAGGGGGGGACAGGAGGCATCCAGGTGGATGTTGAAGTCTCCAAGAAGGAGGAGTTGAGTGGTTGAGGCAAGGAGTGAGGAGGAGAGGTCCGCCCACTCAGAGAGGAAAGAAGAAATTTGACGAGGTGGCTGATAGATAGTAGCCACAGTAAGGGAATGGCTAGGGAAGAGAGAGAGCCTGCAGACGAGGCATTCTAAAGAGGAGTAGGCCTGTGTAGGAGTGACAAAGGCAGGAATCCACTTGGGGAAGATAAGGGCTTCACCCCCACCAGAGCGGTTGGGCCTGGGCACGGAAAGGATCTTGAAGCCATCGGGTAGGAGCGTGTCAAAGCTGGTGACAGAGCTGGCCGTGAAACATGTCTCAGTGAGACCGAGGACATCAAAGTTAAGTTCTTCAAGAAGACGGCAGATGTCAGAGGAATGCTTGACAGCGGAGCAAGAGTTAAGAGTGGCAATGTGTGAAGGTTTCCCTCCTTGAAGGACTTCCGGGGAGGGGTACAGATCAGAGGTAAAGTAATTGAATATGCTCTCTCTCTCTCTCGCTCTCTCTCTCTTTGTCTCTCTCTTCCACCTTTCTCAACTATATTGCATAAAGAAGAAGAGTATATAGTCTTGTATGCTTCTGTGTTTACTTACTCCATTGTATTGCCATCTTCAGGTTCAAATATGGCAGAAACAAGGGCCCCCAATGACAGCGCCACAGACGTAGATATCAATAGGGGAAATGTTAGTGCTACTAGAGCATATAGCTATGAGTGTGGGTTGTATTGTGTTGCAATAGTGTTTTCTATTATGTTATTTTGTCTCGGTGTGTACTGGAGCTTGACTTTAATTCTTTAGGGTATACAAGAGGGGGGGCTAAAACTGGTACAAGAGGGAACACTTCTCATTTGCAATGGTTTTAAAGTAATCTGGACCCATAATACCTCCACAAATCTCAATCTCACCTCTCTGTACAAGAATAACATCATTAGAGCCCCACAGAATACCTATTCTGCAATGAATTATGGTGAGAATGAGAATGATTTGAATGATTAGAAAACTGACAATTCAATGTTTGATTTACCAGTCCCGCCATATGTAGACACGCAAACAAACCTACCTCAAATGGTGAGCACACGCACTTTATACCCCAAACCCTGACTACACAAATGTATTCTATCCCCCAACCTTGGCAGAGCACTATTTAACGGAATGATGAAATGTTGTCAGGCATTTTTCCCATATAAGATTGATGAAGTTACACAATGATCTAGGGGGTAATAGAAGGCAGAAAAGGGGGGTGGAACAACAAATATACAACGTTTACCATGGCCTGGGATTAGACGCAGTAGAGGACCACCGCAACCCTAATCAGTCCAACAAATGGTACTCTGATATGAGTGCCATGGCTAAACAGGCAACTAATAAAAGTTGCTATGACTGGTCTCTGATGCCCCACGTGTCTGGGATGCCCAAGGTCCTCATACCTCAAGAGGTACCTTTAGCAGATGCCCAATGTCTTGTTCATCTGACTCTTTGTAGAATTCAAAGTACCCTCCAAACACACAGTTACGTTACAGCTGCTGCAAAATGAAAAGAGCTGTCATAGCAAGACCCAAGGAGTACTCTGCGTGAAGGTTTTTTTTTTATTGCAAAAGGCACAATGTTTGCAGAGAACATTTGGCAGGAAGAAACAGTAATGTGCAAAGCAGAAGCACTGCGAGGACTGTCAGACGAGAAATTTCAATGGGTTGAAAAAACATGCACTCCAACCTGGTCTCAGCAGATCGCCAAACTGACATGGGTAATAGCTCTTAAAAAACCCATCAAGATCCAACGAGAAATGCAATATGAACTTTGCTTCCACAGAGAGGGGAAAGTGCCCATGGGGTAAACAAAAAGTCCAATAAAACACTCATCCTCCCAGACATAAAGAAAGGCACAGCCCCCCTAATGGACACACACTGCGTATATGACAAACAAGTGTACCTGCACCTCCCACCGTCATGGAGGGTTACCTGTGCTCTGGCCACACTGCATTTGGCCCTGATGGTGATTCCGGAGAGCCATGTCTAGGGGAGAGGGTGCCTGCCAGAGCGTCACCTGCATCCCAATCAAAAACCAAAGAACCCCTCCACTTATGACACCTGTCAGAGGATGAGCTACAGAAAAGAGTGTCTCACAAAAAGAGAGCATCAAACTACATTTCCTGGGAATCCTCAGAACTTTTGGCACAAATTCCGGGCCAGTACAAGCTTTTTAATACTGCATCCCTTGTGCCAAGTATCCAGGCATGAACAAATGCCAAGTGGCTTCAAATTGTCCGATGGGAGATGATCCAGTTAGCCAAAGACACTCTGCGGTTGATGATCATCTAAAACAGCTATGTCCTGGACCTCCTCACTGCTATGGATGGTGGTGTTTGCTGAAAAATCGAGAGTGCATGTTGCACATTCATGCCTTCTACTGACGCTGACAATGGGAAGCTATCACACATGATAACTCAGTCCACAACCTCAGAGAAAGAAAGAATGAAGAAAGAAGGTGGAATACAGCCAAGCGATTGGTTCGACCCAATTTTTGACTGGGTCCCTTCCTGGTTTGGAACCCTCATGAAAATACTTGTGCCAAATATAGTATTTATGTTGCTGATGTTTTGTGTGCCAGGTAGGCGTTCGATGCTGTGCAAAATCCATGCCTAGTAGTGCAATGATGATGGTGACAATGGGCAGTCCAGTAAAGGTGCAGACAATGAAAGATGCACAAATACAGACAGGAGATAACCCCGAACCCACATTTTGCATGAAAGCAGTATATCGCAACACCGGTGATAGGGTGGACAGCCTGTACCACACCACTATCAAAGAACCCCGGGATTACAGTGGTATAGGGAAGATGTGGGTGAACCTGGATGGGGACGGGGGAATATACATGACTTGTACTCCGGATGAATATGCCAGACGGGTTGGAATCTAAGGGGGGTATGTAGAGTTTGGATGCCCATAAAAGGAACCCCTGCTTGGGACGGGGTGATGATTGAGGCGTAACACGGTAGCAACGGCAATAATAATAAAAGTATGTTGTTACTTTATATTGAACAAAAGGGGGGAATGTAAGGGAGGAAGGGTCAATTTGCCCCCCTGTACATTCGGCACAAAAGAGACTTAATTCTCATGCAAAAGTAGCAAGACGTCCACCTTGTCCTTCCCTGGGTACAGAAGAAGCGGGGCTACTGCAAGGCACATTATGACTCGATTGTGTGCATGACTAGACTCTATTTTTACACTAGGCTGCATCCCGAGGACTGCAAAGCTTCCTCTCCCTTTTGCAGTGCCACGCACCATGCACCACGCACACAGATAGCCCCCACCTCCTCCTCCCGTGTCTGTGCCATCCAGGCTTCTTTCTCACAAATTTTCTGGTGCAAATTATTGCAAACAGAAACTGTATTCTTTATCCTTCCTCTGAGCTCATTGCCCTGTGTGTGACCGGGGGGGAATTTAAATTGTGGTCCAACCGTCCGCACATATCTGTTCCTGCTCCTCTCACTCCACCACTTAAAGTTATTGCTGGTAAAACCTTTTGCCCCTCCATGGTTTCTTTGATGTAGCAGAAGTTATCCCTTCCCCACTGACCACCCTGAAGTGCACCCAATATAACTCGGGCTCATGTCATCATATATCCTGCCTATAACCAACACCTATCAATCCACTTATTCAAGCACTGGGGGAGCCATGGCAAATAAATCCTAGATCAAGACCACTGATAGAGCACCTGGAGGGCATGACGCCCATACCCATCACTACAAAGGCCTGAGGGGGGTGTGTGTAAATAAGTGTCTACAATGTATAGTTATCCCCACATTTTAGTGCATAGTTTATATTCTGTAATATTCATTGCATGTCAGGGGATTTTATGTAGCTTAGATTAGACAGAGTGACCGCTTCTTGTGGAACTGACCCGACATTCACACCACCCAGATGAACCCAGCTGACCATGTGCCGCTCGAAGTAACAGCCTTGCACCAGCCTATCGTGTGGAGCCAGCCCATATATCACCATAATGTATTAACGTCTTCCGCCAATCCTCATGCATTGTGATGTACATATAGAGAATCGTCAATAGTGACGATTCTAAGGCATATAATGTATTGTATTTTGTATTGTTGGTCAGAGTGTTCTCGAGGCAGCAGAGTCCTATGCTTTACTTTCCTCACAACCTTTTGTCCTGGTCTCATTCCTTACTGGGGTGTGTTCTTTATTATTTGTCTATAATTGTATTTTGGGGAATGACCACCTTCACCTCCTATATCCTTCTGGCCCGCGCCTAATCGCACCACCTACCACCATCTACGTGTCCCTTCAAACAAGCGATCTGCTCGAACACACATTTCAACTACCTCGCTGCTCACCCCTCATCCACAACGGATCTGTCTGACTGCCCTACCGTTCCCAACACAACAAATATCAAAGCTCCACAAATGGACCTCTCTCAGCCTGCTAGATCTAAACCCTCCCCCTCCAACCAGACCCCAACAGCTACCCTGAACAGTAATTCATTGGGGTACACTGCGCTTTCATCACCTTACCGATGTCCCAAACGCTGACCGTCAGCTCCGCGTGCACAGACTACCCAACTGTATTGCTCCACGCAGTACATCCCACAAGCAATGCTCTGCACAGCAACGTCTGCCTCTACTACCCCCACCGCCAACACATCCAATATTGTATTACCTACTCCTACCATGACTTTTTTGCACCCTACTGCCCGCACTATGCCTGCTAGTAGACCTGAAAGTGTATTGTCCACTGCTAACATGAATGTTTTGCAGCCTACTGCCTTCACTATGCCTGCTAGTAGACATAATGTGTAGTGCAAACTGCTAACGTAAATACTCTGCAACCTACTATCCTGCCCCTACCAGCCCTATACTGCAATGGAGCAACCAGACGCGGGTGCCTCCATGCCTGAACCCACTGTACCAATCTCCCATCCCATTCCACCCATCATAAAAACAATCCCATTCAGTTATATCCAACTTGGAAGACATCCACCACTTCCCCTCCCAGCACCACAGTCCGCCCCCATGCCCACACAGTACCCCCTTCTCATGCCACCTCGCACCGCTACCAAACAAGACCATCTATCATGTGCCCTGATTAAGGCTCAATCACTTTGCACCCAGGCCCCTGATATACACAACCTCATCTTGAAAAAAGACCTTGACCTCATCGCCGTCACCAAATTCTGGCTGCATGCAGCAGCAGGGCCCAATCTCTCTCACCATCCCTAGTGGTTACTCCACCTGATAACCCAGGGGGAGGAGTTGCAATTATCTCCAAATCATCCATCCCACGTCCCCACTATCCACCATGCCCGGCTGTGAATGACTGCTCACCAAATTGGAACCCAATCCCCAAATTACTATCAATGTCCTACTATAGCGCAACCCAAAACATCAGCTCCCCCTATACTGACATCCCTCTCCTCATCACCCTCTAATCAAGCTAATACTAAATTCCTACTAATTGGAGACTTCAATCTTGGATTCATCAACACCACAGACTCCAAAGCTACAGCCCTTTGCAACACTCTCCAAGAAATAAACTTCTCACAAGCTATATCCTCCCCTACACATACCAAAGGCAGAATCCTTGACTGTATCATGCACCTCATCAATCCATCACCATTACCACCATTGACACTGTGCAGTCGTCAGATCACTTCCTCATCCTCCTCACTCTTCCTCTCTCCTCACCCACAACCCGCCAAGCCACCAATCGCATCCCCATGACCACTAGGCACATCCACAAACTCACCAAGGAGATGCTAGAGCCCACCATACGCACCTCCACCATAAAGCTACCTGACAACGCTGACCTTGAAACCATTCTCTATGCCTACAACACCATCCTCCTATATACACTATCTCCATGCACCCCTAAAAACCTTGATTTAAAAAAAAAAACACCCACCTATGGTTCACAGATGAACTTGTCACCCTCCGCCAACAGAAAAGGGCCTTGGAGCGCCTCTGGAGAAAGAACCCCTCCCAACCCCACACAGATTCTTTCAAAGCCTCCAACAACACATACAAATCTGCTATCATCTCCACCAAATTCAATATCTCTATAACGAAAGAATCAGTGCAGCAAGCTCTAATTCCAAAGAACTCTTTAAAATTCTCTGGGAACTTGAGTCCCCTTCACCACCTATCATCTCCCTCATCCAAGCCACCATAGCCAAAAAAAAAACGCAGAACCTTAGAGCAACAACTATGTCCTAAAAATCCCTCCTCATGACCAAAACCACTCCTCCTCCTCCCATCCTGGGCACTGCTGCCATTCCCATAACCCCCTTCCATTTATCCCATGTTACTCCTGCTGAAGTCCTTAACATCATGCAGCATCTCAAACGGTCCAACTGCAAAGGCAACATTTGCCCAGCCCAAATTGGCAAGATGTGCGAAGAAGCCCTTGCACCTATTATTGCCAAGTTCATTCATTCCTCCTTTGCCTCCTGCTCAATTCCTAAGCCCATCAAAGAGGCCTGGTTCACGCCTCTCCTCAAAAAGCCCTCACTGTATCCCTCCCTCCCCACCAACCACCGTCCCATCACAACCTTACCCTATCTCCTCAAAATCCTCAACCACACTGCATACCTCCAACTCCAATCCCATGTGGAGTCCAACAACCTACTTGGATCATGCCAATCTGGCTTCAGACCCAGCCATAGTACTGCGACCGCCCTCCTTGATCTTAAAATCCAACTCGACAACATACGGGATACAGGCGAGATCGCCATTCTCTTACTACTAGATCTCTCTGCCATCTTTGACTTGGTGGACCACAAAATCCTATGCCATCACCTCACCTCCCTTTTGAACCTTTCCTCTGATGCTGAGAGTTGGATCAACTCCTTCTTGAATGAACGCTCCTCCAGAATCTTTAGTGATTCTGCAGCTGCAGTCCCCATCAAGGATCCTGTCTGTCGCCCACTCTCTATAACATGTATACCAAACCCCTCTTTGCCACCTCGACGATTTGAACATCCCCTACACAAACATTACTGATGATAAGCAGGACCTACTCAAACTCTTCGGCAACCATAGCCTTGATTCAGCCAATATCAACTGTGTCTATAGCATTATTTAGGTCTGGATGGCAAACCACCATCTCTGCCTAAATGATGACAAAACTGAACTCCTCATCATCGACTCCCCTCACCGCTTTGAGCTCCTACACCCCTCCTTTTCCTCATTCTCTATTGATGGCAATTTAATATCAGTCTCCAAGCATGGAAAAACCTTTGGACTTTACCGTTATGCAGAGCTATCTATGCACAAACATGTCCACGCCTCTGCCTCCTCGACCAAGCTCATCAACTCTAGGAGGAAATTCCTCTCCCCTGAAAAACTGCCTTACTCTAGCCAGAGCCACTATTGGGAGCAAATTAGACTACTGCAATGCCATCCTAGCTGGAGCCTTAGCTAAAAAACCTGAACTCTAACTGATGCAGAACAATGCACTGTGGGCTGTTTGGGGCCTAAAACGCTCAGACCACATTTCACAATCTAGACGAGAGGCCCATTGGCTACCCATCAAGGCACGGATCCATTCCAAAATCCTCTCCATCACACAATTGTGCATCCACAACATCGCACCATCCTACCTTAATCAGCGCATTACCAGGAGTGCCAAACCCCACTATCTAAGCTCCTTCTCCACCCTATCACACTGACTACTCCCAGGTTCAACAGAAAAAGAGCAAGCTTCAGCGTCACTGCCCCCTCCCTCTGGTACTCTTTGCCCCTCTCTATACAAGAAGAACCCTCGTACCCCACATTCCAAAAGAAACTGAAAACCACCTGTTAGGGAGAATTCTCAGAAAAGTGCTAATTCCCTCCACCTTAGAGAACCCCAGGAACTTTGCTGGATTTTGTGGACTTGATTTGTTTAACCCGGAGAGAGTGAGGCCCTTTTTCCCCACTCTCTCATGTACTTTAATGTGATTTCTGAACTCTTTGTTTCTTTTGCTTCTGGAGCCTGACAAACTCCATAGGCATCAGCTTTTACATTGTGTCACACAGCACCTTCAGTGCAGTGGCACAGGGAAGTCTTCCAGATTTCCCCAAGGTTTAAATACCTTCTCTGGGATAAACTACTGTTTCCCAGAGCAGTAAAGTGAAATTGACTTTACTTACATTTGTACCTTTCTTACTTAGTATCCCCCTTTTCTGGCTTCTCATGAAACATTTTTTATGTTACCCTTTCCTCACTGACTGGCTGGTGGCAGTGGTTTACTTTTAACTTTTAACTACTGTTGTGTGCATTTACTGCGGGCTGCGTACGCAGCTGCAGTATGGCACCCAAGGGTGCATTTTTTGTCAAAATGACCCCAGTCTTATTTTTTCACCTTTTCGTTGTGGAAAGGTCCTTCTTGAGATTTACTCTGCACTCCAAACCAGATTTGGTCCCTTTGTTCGCTTTGCCTTTGGTGGGATTCACGAGTGAAGCCCACCTCTGGCTCCAGAGTCTCTGGCGGGGGCAAGAAGTGAGGGAGGAGCCCAAAAACCGCCTGTGCTTAGTCTTCAAGGAGACCCAAATGCACTCCAAAGTGATTGGCCAGCTGACTGTCCGGCAAGGACAGCCACCCTGCTGGGTGACTGACAGCTAGGCTGGAATGAAAGGGAGAGAACTGAATAAAAGTCGAGGCTTTTGGCTAAGAAGGCAGAATCGCCCACTGGACGAAGGAGCTGAAGAAGAACTGGAGGACACCTGCTGCAACTCCTGGACTGTTGGTTTGCCTGGTGAAGACCTGCTGCTGTGCTGAAACTCCAAATTCGTATCGACAGAGAAGCCCCTGCAAGGACAACTTCTCCCCTTGAGTTGGTGGGACCAATCAACTCCAAAGTAAGCCACCTGGACCTCTTCTCAGAGCTGGTTGAATTTCCACAGAGTTGCTGCTGGAAACTGTAAGAAGATTCAATTCAACACTACAGCTAAGTCAATGCCTAGTCTGGGATACTGAATGGAAACCCTTATTGATATATCTTTATGTCCAGTTCATGAGTTCTGGATGACTACCCCTATATAACACCCCTCTCTTAGAATCCCCCTGACCCCACTGATTCAAGAAGTAGTTCTGTTTTGCAAGTTTAAAAGGTTTATTTGAGAAATAAAACAAAATATAGATACCACGCTTTTATAATAAATTAATAATCGATATCGCCCTTATAAATATAATGTTAATCAACAATGGGTAATCTGACACTAGCACACTTCTTTATAATCAATGAGGAGTTAGTATAGGATGGATCAAGTAGCAAAAATACTTTTATGATTTCAAGGGAAAAGCAATGAAGAATAAAATGCAGTACAGAACTACTTGAGATGATTTTAGCAAAAGATAAGATTATCACTTTTTCTCTGGCAATTCACCCCCCTCCCCTATGCAATGTAAGAAATGGAAGTAGATGGAAAGAGGAGCACACAGTTCTCAGGAATGCAATCAAATACAATACGAAATTCAGTTCCCCCCCAGCAAGCTTAGAGAAAACCGGTATGAGTTTTAAAACACAGGCCCAAGTGCTTTGAATGTGGTGGCAATGAAGTGAGAAATATGCTGAAAATGCTTTTAATTCCCTTTAGGAGGTTCAGGGTGAGTTACTTGGGATGAGCTCAGGCTCACTTTAGCAATGATTCAGGGATGGTTATTAAGAGGCAAACAAATTTTTAGCAGACGAAAGCAAAAAGCTGCTATCTTTTTACAGGTAAAGAAATCAGGCCAAATCGCAAATCGCGGCAAAATTTGCGAGTGCGTGAATCGTGATTACGGCAAAAGTATAAGGAGTAGCAAGTCGGTTCTAGGTTTGTTGGAAAGCTGAGATTCTAAGCTAATTTCGTTCCTAGCCTAAACGCGGAGATATGAACGATTTTGTAAGGGTCGTTTTTCGGATTTAAAGTAACTCAAATTGACAAGTGACAGCTATGCAGCTGCAGAATTGACAAGTGACAGTGGTGCAGCTTTACAAAATGACAAGTGACAACTTCTAGGAGGCAGCTCTGGTTAGATTAAAATAGTTTGGATTAGATTATTTTAAACTAAGAGCTTATTTCTGTCACAATCTGACCTAAGTACTCACAATATATTTTGGAAGGACTGGACCTCGTCACGGATCTGATCAATCAGGCTAGCGGCACTTCACAGCGATCTGGTCTCTGGGTCTGCGGTTCTGCATGGTCTGGTCTGGTCTGGCACTGGTCTGGTCTGTCCGGATACAGCGGTCTCTGCACGGCTCCTGGATCTCTGCACTGGTCCTGGCAAAAGTTCTTGGCAAGGGATTCAAGCAGCTCGCCCGGCTGTGAGTAGCTTGCAATGATTTGAGGCCTGCTGCAGAGAACTCAGCTTGTGGTTTTAGGCCTCTGATTTAGGTTGTAAAGTATAAGTTCTAGGTTCTGGAGTATGTAGCTGGAGTCAGTCTGGAACTGGTATCTTCTGGATGTTGTGTGGTCTGGCAAAACGCTCCGCAGCAACTGGATTTGAATGTGCTCTCTAGCTTCCAGTGGCTCTTTTTATGTCTTTTGAAAGTGGGTGTGTGCGCAGCATCACTAAGCCAGCCCCTCTCTCAACTGATCATTGGTCAAGCTTTTCTCTCTTCCTTGATAGGGGAAAGGAAATGTGAGTCATGGTAATGCTGTTTTATGACCTGCAGAAAGGACACTCCCCTGTCAAATTGCCCACAAATCTATATTTGACCCAAATACATATTCCACAGAGACACAGTTGTTTGTCATTGCATGCACACATCATGCATTACTGATGGGAGGCACTGTTCCGACCTTGGCGTTTCTAGGAGCTTGGGTAAAGAAATGGCAACTTTTTGCGCTTTTTAGTAGCTTTCCCCATATCGGATTTTTCTCCAAATTTATACAATTGTGTGCAAGGCATGTGGGCATTTAGATAAGGAAGTGTCAGATTTTTAACATGCATACATTTAGAGTAACAGCCTCTTTTCCGCTCGTAAACCCCCAGATCATACCACCGGGTCCTAAAACCTCTTAAAAAGTGGGCAGAAAAATCACAGGAATTATGGTATCATTTAGATAATTTTGACAAGTCCGCACCATGAGTTATACATCTTTCTTAAAATCATATTCTGGCCAACAGGGGTGTGTCTTCCCAGGTCACATGGTGGAGAAACCAGTCTATCCACTTTCTTTAAGCTCAGCCTGTCCTCAGAGGGGGCTGCCCCTCCCCGTTTCTGCCAAGAGGAAGCCACTTTACGACCCCCCAATAAGCCATCTGCCTGAGTCAAGGAAGGGCTTTGTTCAAAAGGAAGCCATTCACGACCCCCCCAATAAACCATCTGCCTGGGTCCTTTGTTTAGTTTCCTGCAGTCCCCAGGTAATTCAATCAGAGAGTGTGTGACCTCCTTTTGGCAGGGGCAACAGAATGCAGCCAGGCCTGGGAACCTGCTGATCAAATTTCAACTCCTGTGGGGGTAGATGTCAGGCAGAATTGGAATCTCTTTAAGCCAGTTTTTAGCTACATGTCATTTTGGGTTCCCAGTTTAAATCAAACTTACAATTTTTACACATGCAGCTAGAATGCTGATTCTAAGTTCAAAACTATGACATTTCAACAGTGACAAACTATGTGACACTCAAAAGTAGGTCACTCATTTATTCTAAACATTTCGATTTTAGTGTCTTTCAGTTCAGTTTAGCACTCAGCCAGTCTTGTTATCAACATTATTTTGGGCTCTTCATCTTCCCAGATTTTGTAGGCACACAAAACTTCATTCTGCCAGATGTCTGCTGTTGTTCAGTGAGATTTTTGGATGTGTTGCAATGTTTGAAAATAGGCATTTTGAGCTGGCATTCAGAGAAACCAAAGGTAATTTGAAAGCGTTTTTTTTTTGCTAACAGGCGCTGCTGTTTTACCTTTGGCACCCATTCCACTCATGGCACCCTGGCCCATCATGCTCGCCCTGGTGGGTGGCAAGTTAGGCAACCATTTTGGTGTGCGCACAAACTGCGTGGTTCTCCTGGATTCTGGCGCACATGTGGGCTTTTTGGCCATCTTGGATTTTCTAAGCCCACAGCACAAAATGTTGCAGCATGATAGCTCAAACGTGGGTCAGGACACCCAACAAAACCGAATAGCCAGGGAGATGAGCAGCAGATTGTGTGCATTCTTTTTAAGTTGGTCAAGTGATCCAGGAATATCCTCCGGACTCCCAGGAAGCAGGACTGAACAAGCCTGAGCCTACTCAACAGAGTGCGGGAACCCAGAAGCAAGGAAAGTCCATCTCACAGCCAGGAACCGCACTGTTGCTATTTGCGGTAATTGCGAGGAGCTGAAACACCAGAGCGCGACTTGTTTGAAGATTGCCAGTTGCGAGCGGTGACCGTCCCACTGCAGTGCAGGAGTCCCCAGAAGTCCTCCCTCTTGTCCCCACGACTGAGGCCCAGGAACAGTGAGATCTGCATAGCTGCACTGGAACAGGAGTCATGTGCTGCACTTTTTCTTCAATCCAAAGGTACTGTAAAGTCATTGTAGAGTTGCCTGCATCTTCTACTACTCACAAGCCTAAACAGCTTGTGGCCCTACATTGATTCTTCTTTTCTTCAAAGACATCTATAACATTGTGCAGAGACTTTTCTACTTACCTACCTACCAGAAGTGCTTCAGCCCGTATAGACTTTCACCCACTGACTCTGCTTAGGGGATCCAAAAGTATTTGCCTGCTTAAGAATATTTGTGATTGCTTGTTTGTTCTAATAACCTTTTCTTTTGACCAATTCCTAAGACTATTATGAATGCAATAGTAAGATATTAATGTCCCCAGTCCCCTAGCTATTGAAGCCACCTGAGGGTGTAGGTTGTGACTGTGGGCCATCCCAAAAGTGTCTTTACTGACTTAAGAATATTAAGAATTTGAAGTGTATTTGAGTGTTACTGTTATATTGCTCCCTTCTGAATAAGGCGTATTCTAACTGACTGATAAAGAAATTAATGTAATGATATCATGGAATGTGCATTCCCCAGAGCAGAAGTGGCATTGTCTTGCAAATATTAGGAGTCTGAAAGGAGCAGGTACTGCGTGTCACAATGTGTCAAGGAATGGAGATGTTCGGGCATAAAGATTCTTTTTGAGGGTTACTGACAACATTGAAAGCTAGAAAGACATGTTGAAGCGAACTGCTGAAAGGTACACGACACACCTGACCTTTGAAATGCGGATGTAGTGAAGGGAGACTGGGGCACTGTACAAAACCTGAAAGTGTTTTAAGCTCCTAATGCCAGATACAGAGTGCTTCAGATGGGCATCAGGAATCCCATTGATAGTTAACCTTCGTAGAAGGGATATTACTACTGTTTAGCTGCAGCCCAAACAAAGACAATGCATCATTAAGGTGCAATTTGATAGGCGTGTTTGATTCCTTTTCTTGTTATTTCATGCTTTCCATTTCGCAATGCTTACATGGGGCATGTCAAATCAAACGGGCATATTTTCATTGCAGTTTACGCCAATATTCACATCACAGAGTTAAAAGGTCAATTCTTTTTTTCGAAAACTGTAAAATAAAATATACTGAGAGTTGTCCCTCACCATTAGGGCGAGAGTGACATTTCCGAAACCTGTATTGTTACCCAATGACAGTGGGTTTAATTAGCGGGATGGTCCGGTGATGATGTGTGGGGAGGTGTTAAAGGTAACCTTACTATTTGACTTCATTCATTTTACCATTGCCTAATTCCAAGCAGTGCAACAGTACCTATGTAGAAACACAAAGCAATTTAGCTTAACTAGTGAAATGTTAAAATATCTATGAATATACTCGGCAATAGATTCTGGCCAAGCAATGGATATTTAAGAAGAGTTCATAGAATGTACTATCCAGCGAGGCTTGGTGAGGATTCTTCACAATTGCTAGTCCTAGTCTTAATGTACATACTAAAAAAAAAGAACTTGACATTTTATACATTGATCAGACTATTGGTTCTGAAAAATTGTTTTTTTTTTTCAAAGAAAAAACTGAAGAATGCAGTTTAGGAATGCATATATCTTTTTAATTAAGCAGATTAATAGTTGACAAATACTTTAAGTGAGGAATCAAAAAAAAAAAACTGTAGTTATGAAACTCTGATTGCGTGTCGCTGTTTCATCCATACCCACGACATTTTCTAAATGTTGTATTGTATGAACCCGATATATTGGCCCTCATTCCGAGTTTGGAGGTAGCAATGGTGCTATTACCGCCACGGCTGTCTCCAAAATCGGTCCGACTCCGGTCTGGTGAAGGGAGTAATTACCGGTCCAGTCCGAGGTCGGCAGGACCAGTAATTCCCCATTCACCAGAGCTATTCCCCATTCCCATTTGAGCCCCTATAGGGCTCAATGGGAAGGCGACAATAACGGTAACGCAAATTGAGGTACTGTTATTGACCCGGTATCCCTTTGCGGGTCCCGTCCTTAACGCCTGCTAAAACCAGGCGTTAAGGGAAGGACCCGCAAAGGGACCTCGGAATAGGGCCCAAAGGGATTACCGGCACCGGTGTCATTACCGGTGCCCGGTATCCCTTTGCGCCCACCTTGTAATGAGGGCCTTTGTATCCAATGATTATTTACCGAAAATGTACTGATGCCTTTCATCTGAACAAAGGCGTTGCTAGGGGGTGGGGAGGGTCGGCGTGGGGGAGCTGAGGGGGCTATAACCCTGGGTCTTTTGGTTGTCGCCCCGGATAGAAGCTGAGGGGTTACAACCAAAAAGCCCAGTTGGCCCCCAACCGCAACAGTCCCAAAACCAGCAACGCCCTGGATCTTTTCCAGACCTAGCAACGCCCCTGCACGTGAACCACAATATAAACGAATCCCCATTATAGCTGATCACGTTAAACTGCATCTGATTCAGAACAGATCTGATTTTTGCAATTAAGTGCTATCAGTCTTGTCTATGTGAATGGTTCTTCTATAGCCACACAGGGTTGATTCAGAAAGGTTTAACCCATTGGGAAGTTCATTCGTGTTCACACAGTGTGTCTCTATCTTGAGTGCAAGTGCTGTTTTGCTGTGGTGAATCGGCAATAAGCAATTCGACTCCTGAGGGGATAAGCAAGTAATCGTATTGGTCATGAGAATTTGAAATGTTGAAAGTGCACGCATGTTCTGATGAAATCTAAATTTGGATGAAGCATGTCCCCACAATGGAACTGTGCATGCAGCATTGATGTGTGTGCATCATGCGTGATATCTCGTGATATTTCTTGCTGAAAAAGACCTATTTGTCATGCCTGTTGTTTATACGTGAAATTGAGTGTTTAATGCTTGCTTGTTCTTTCTGCTCATGACACCATAAAGACATTGGATGGTCATTATCCGATCATGTCATGGGGAGGTTAGACACACTGCATGCTAATCTATAAAAACCCATTCTCTCAAACTGTAGAAAAGGGAAGAAATATCCCAAGGAAATTACAGTGTAGCCGCATGTGTGGAAAGCAAGTCTATAATTTTTTCTCAATGACTTTTGCTACTCCTCAGATGCTGACATTTCAGCTGGAGAGTCTCTCTTTGGTTAAGCAGAACGAAAAGGGAATCTCACACGCACTTCAGTTCTGTACAGATGCTGATCCTATTTCGGAGTTCAAAGCATGCTCTTTGGAGTTGTTTACAGTTATGCATGGTGAGCAACACCATATCGAATTGGGCCCACATTGTAATTAATATATTTCATACCAACTGCTGAGGTAATTCGGATTTCAAGATTGTTCTGTTCGCTTAGTAGAAGGAGGACACAGTAAATGTAATAAAGAACAGAGACGCAGCATGTTTACAGCTGCATTGTTCATTATTTTTGCTGGTCCCTTCTTGCTACACTGCCTACATTATGGAGCATATGCAGAGCTCATCACCACAATGTCATGCCCTATATTGCCATTTGCAAGAGTGTTTCAAAATGCTAAGTTGCTACATCCTGTTCAGTACTCCTTTTTCGACTTTATCACTGGATATTCCTACCCCCTGAGGCATACAATCAGCTTAACCCTTTCGATGTAGCATTATAAAGAAAATGCTAGATTCCATTCCCTCTCATGCATCCTCAGTTTGCAGTGCTTTATCCTCTGTTCTGACATCTTGGTCTGATTGGGAGGAAGCCATCTCGCCTCTCCTGATTGGAAAATTTCCAGTTCAGTGGCTGTTAGGTGTAATCACTACCCTTTTGGTTCCAGCACTTTACTGTGTAGGTACTCTGTGTTGCTATACCTCCTGCATCCCTGTGGTTATCCTAAGTTACTTTCCAGCCAAGAGAGTAAGTATATCGGTGCTACCTGTGAGGACTCATGTTACTCTCAGTTCTCTATGCAGACCTACATTACTTTCTGGTGCAGGATGCTTAAGATGAATTCTTCTAATCATCTGCTCATTAGTTCCTAACACAATGTCTATTTATTGGTATTTATCATTATTGTGTTTCAGTTAAATAAACTTTGCACCTACCAATATATAAAAACCATAAGACATTCAGGAGAAAAAGAAAATGAAAAACGATTCATACTGCATATATCTATCAAAACATTCCATTAACATATAAGTTCATCAACAAAAGATGTTAATTCAACAAAGGAAAAGAGCAAAAGATAGTTCATCAACAGACTACACATTTTCCTAAAATCGGCTAAAAATAAAATACATCTGATTCCTGTCATTACTCTAATGGGTGTTTTTTTAAGCTAAACACCAGTACACCAGCCAGACTCTATATAGTGCCATATGAAATGAAGTATTGCTTGCATTCAAACATTGTCTCAAAAATTCAGTTTCTTTAATGGAGTCTAGTGATTGATTACCGAGATATCGTATATAGGTTGTGCCCATTTTGCAACATTCAGTTAGAACAAGTTTGGCTGATTCCAGTTTAACAGCACATACGGCAGCCTCTCTCTGCTAGGGGAATGTTTAATGCTAGTCCTAAGGTGGTCAATATTTGTAGGCGATTTATACGCAAGGAAAAATGAACCTTCGAAGATTCTCTGAGGGGCAGATACGGTTGTGCTTTCTGTAACATTTCAGCAATACCCACACTATTTGTTCCAACTATTATTCTATAACCTATCCCACTTCCATCTCAAAGCCTGGAAGAAAATGTTTAAGAAAGCCCTCCTGGCCTCCAACCCATGCCTGCCCATTGCTGACACCTACATCAATGCTTTCTCCAGACACACTAGCACTGACATCCTCTTTGTCACACCATACCCAAACCTATGGACTCCCTATATGGTCACTATCCTCCCCCGTTTCTCATCCTCTCCCATTAATAGCAGAAACAGATGGGAAGTTCTCTTAGCATACTTCTCATCATCAAGGTGCATCATAAATGTCTACCATTATGGAACTGTCATAGCCCAGGGCTCCCGGCCTAATCTCCTCCTTTTTGACAGGTGTCTTCCATCTCTCATGAACTTCCTCCCTTGTCCTGCCACCCCTCCCTCTGTCACCCCCCTACCCTCCCCACCCCCACTGATGGGTGTACAGGGTCCCTGTATCCCACCTTAGAAGACCTTTAAAGGTGTAACTCAGCTTAACTTACCCTTAACCCTCGCTCTGCTTTTAAACACTCTTCTGACATCTGTCCCCTCCTTGAATACTTTGACCTTGATGCCCTCACCCTCACTGAGACGTGGTTCAATGCCAGCTCTGTCACTGCTTTAGATACTCTTCTTCCTGACAGCTACAATATTGTCTACAAGCCCAGGTCTCACCAATCTGGAGTTAGAGTTGCCCTTGTCTTCCCTGAATTGGTTTCTGCCTCTGTCATACCTCCTCAATCTTACTCTTCTTTTTAATGTCTTGTCTGCAAGCTTTGCATCTCATCTACTCGCTCACTCACTCTCGATGCCATCTGCAGGCCTGTGGGCCGGACACTCTCTTCCTCTCTGAGTGGGCCGTTCTCCCCTCTTCTCTTCTGACCTCCTAATCCAAGCTCCTCCTCCTCAGAGACTTCAATATTCATCTTGACTTTCCTGAGGTGCCCACTTTACTGTTCTGCAACCTCTGTGACTCTCTCTCCCTCACCATTCTTCCCTCTGGGCCAACTCACTCAGTCGGACACACCTTGGATGCGCTTATTTCAGCTGATGAGTATTTCTCTAACCCACTCATTACCTACTCCTCTCTCTTGGTCTGATCATGCTCTCCTCTCCTCCCATCTTCAGCTCCCTGGCTCCCCGGCTAAGCCTCTGCCTGCTCCGCCAGTCTCCTTCTCTGTCATTAGATCTATGAAGCGAGTGTCAGCAGCAACTTTTGCTGCATCCTTCAACCCCCTCTCCACCCCTGCTATTGACTGTCAATCTGACATAGCCCTTTCTAACCTTCATGTATCCATTCCCAACACCCTTGACATCCTTGCCCCTTCCATGAGGATCCACATGAAGCCTGCTTCCAAATGCAATAGTTGGTATGACTCCAACCTTGCTCCAACCTAGCCACACTGAAATGCACTGAAATGGAAGTGCAAAGTTGTGGAATGGAAGTGGCTGGCTTCTAGCACATCCTCAGACAAACTGGCCTGTCGCCTGCTCCAAAGACAATACAGACTCTCCATCCACTCCAAGAAGTGGGCCCATATTCAAGCCTGTATCTCTGGGGATATTGACAACATGCTGAACTATTCTCTTGCCATTCCTACCACAGTATCAACCTATACTCTACCTCCCAGGCCCTCTGCACATCCTTGGCCTCTCATTTCACATAAAAAAACTCAAGACATCCTGTCATCTCTCCCTTCTACTCCCTTCCTCTTACCCCTTCACAAAGGCCCACCTTGTCTGCCCCTCTCCTTCTTCTCTTCTTTCCCCCTTTCACCTGTATCACCTTACAAGGGTCCCAAGACAGTCTGCTCTATGAAAGCCTCCTCCAAACAGGTACTTCCCTGTTTTCTAGAACTTTCAAGGACAATATTACCTCTCTTGTTCTCTCCTTGGCTGAGTTCTGTAACCACTCTTTTCCACTGGCTCCTTTCCACTACCCCTAAAGCAATCTAGTGTCCTCTCCATCCTCAATAAGCCATCTGTGTACCCTTCCTGTCTGTCTAACTACCATCTCTACTACCCCCTTCTTCGGTAGCCTCTTAGAGAAGTTGGTTATCCCCCAACTAATCCATCATGCTGAATCTGTTTGCGCTCTCCAAGCAACCAGTCTAGTTTCAGAACAGCCAGAGGCACAGAAACTGCTCCCCAGAACACCTGTGATGACTTGCTCTCAAACCTTGACTCCAACTCTCCGTCTGTTCTCATCCTCCTCGATTTGTCTTTTGCCTTTGACACAGTCAACCATTCCGCATTCATAAATCAGCTCCAAAATACCCTTGGTATCACGGCCTGGGCAGTGGATTGGTTGACCTCTTTCCTCTTGAATCAGCCCTCTCAAGTACAATTGGCCCCTTTCTCTCCTCTACCCCTCTCTCTACTTGAGGAGTCCATCAGGGCTCTATCCTCTCACTGTGTTTTTTCAACATCTACTTTGCCAACTTGATCACCACCTTTGCTCCTCATTTCCAGTGTTATGCTGATGGCACACAGCTCTCCTTTAAGCTTCCCTCCTCCTCCTCTTCTCCCTCCCCTCTCATTCCCGACTGCCTGACTGTTATTGAGGTCTGATGTGCTGCTAATGATCTCTGCCTTAACACCAACAAGACAGTGATCTTTCTTATTAGGACCCTGCCCCTCCTTCTCTCCTACTCTCTGGCTGCCCGCGGCTGGCCATCTACCCTCACCCTCTTGTGAGGCAAAAACATGGGTTTCATGTTTGACTCCTCCGTCTGCTTCATACCTCATATTGCTGACCTTATCAAGGAGGCCCACTTTCATCTACACCCCCTCATAAGCATTCCCCCTTTCCTCACCTTCCCCCAGAAACTCAATGTCTCCAGAGCTCTGGTTCTCTCAAGGCTTGATAACTGCAAAAACACATCCCTTAATCTACATCTCTCCTCCCTTCGCCCATTTCAAATAATCCAGAATAGGACTGCAAGACATATCCTCGGCCTCAAGCCCAGGGACGGCATCGCTCCAGTCCTAAAATGTCTCTGCTGGTTCCCAGTGTTTGCAAGTATGTATCAAATTCAAGGTCCTTTGCATCATCCACAAGGCTTTCTGGTGCAAGGGTCCTCGCTTCATCCAACTCTCTCACTAAATACCTCCCTGCTAGAGTCCTTTGACCTTCAGTTCTCTGCAGATTAGATGTTTCTCCAAGCAGAGAGTGGGGGGATTAGATCTTTATCTTTGGAAGGAGCATCCCTCTGGAACGACCTCTCTGCCCCTCTCTGACTCGACCCCAACCTCCTTAAGTTCCAGAAGCTTCTCAAGACTTTCCGTTTCTCCTCCTCTTTCTCTCTCCCCCTCCACTGCTAGTCTCTTCCTGCCACTGTAATTGGTTGCCTGTGCATCCTTATGAGTCGATCTGGGGTCAGGCCCTCCCTTGACTAGTCTTCACCTGCACCCCTTCCTACTAGCACTTGCCCTCGTGCACCCTTCTCTGACTAGCACCTAGGCCGGTACACCCCTTCCTGGCACTTTGTACCTTACCCCTTAGCCCCTCCCCAGCACTTTCACCCCATGGCACCATTTAGCACTTGCCCAGCACTGAGCCCCTCCCTCCAGCACTTCTCACTGTCCACTCTCTTCCTACCCCATCCCTTTGCCCTATCGACCCCCTCCCCCTGCACTTCTTGATTCAGCACTTTCAAAATCCTAATTTCACAAGGCCTAGTAGGACCGTTATTGTTATATTTTCTCCGTTGCCCCCCCGCCCTCTTGTTTCTGCTGTATAGACGTTATACAAATGTTAAATAAATAAAATAAATAAATCACTTTTTTGGGAGGCCAAATGCGTATAGTTGCGAAACCAGTCCCATTGTTCGACTTTTTTCTCAAAGGCAACTTTCGAGACATACTAGGATACATTCCAGTCCGGTTTCCAATCGATGTTAATGAATAAACTTCTTATTGCATCCTCATATTTTGCCTCCCCCCCCTTTTCAGTCTCTTTACCGAGCAATTGTAAAAATGGACACTCAGAATTGGCCATGATTTTAATGTGCACTAGGGCACGTCGTTTTTCAATATAGTCGCCACCAATGAAGTGAGTGCCAATTCTAGATGCGTATTTCCATAGGGATGCAGGCTGGAAGACACACAATGTTCTTCCAAAAACGTCCCTCAATTTCTTGTAACCATACTAAGTTGAAAATAGTTCAATTCTCAAGCCTTTATAGGACCACTAGACACAAACATCAAATATATAAGTGTCTGGCTCCTTAATTGAAGCCACTATGCGACTACAAATTATGCCATAAATGAAGTTATCTGTGTTTCTTTCTAATTCGGTGTCCAATACATTCTGGATAGCTCCTCTGGGTTTCAAGCTCTGCCAAGGTATTTATGCTAGTCATTATATTCGCTGGTGGCCCCCATGTTGGTAAGTCTCGTCCTCCTTATTCGCTCTCTCTTAAACAGAATAACCCACATTTTACACATATTTATAGTCAGATGGTTCTCTTTTGAGTATTTCCACAATTCCTTCACTACTCTAGTTAGGCCAGACAAGGTGTGATCGATAATCACCAGATTCTTGGCATATGCCAGACAAATGCAATGATGAGCATTTACTTTTGGGGGACATCCCAGAACATCCTGCAGCAATGTTACAAAATAAAAAGCAGGGGATCCAAGACACAGCCCTGCTTGACTCCTCTTGCTATCGGTATTGGGCTGGTCAGGGCTCCCCTTGCATCTAGCCTCACCTGGACAGTATAATTCTCATAAAGTAGTTCTACAAAATGAAGGATATACTCAGAACATCCGTAGGACTACAGTTTCAACCATAGCCTCTTCCTAGACACATTGTCAAAGGCTGCTTGCCTGGCTACTTACCTGTACTGCATACTCGTGCATCACTGGGAAACTGTTCCTCGACAATAAAAGAGGACGATACTCACCTGTATTTTCCTTGTAAAAGAAATGTATGTCCATGCTTATCAAAAGTCTTGTAAATGTTTAAATATATTCATATGTACAAAATCGTTTTGGAGGCAAAATAAAATAGCTTCAAAACTAGACAGCTGTCTATGGATCTCTCACCCTGATTTCTAGCATTTTGCATACCATTAAAGATATCCATTTATATGTAATACTCTATTTAAGATGATTTTTCTATTGTTATAAATTACGTGTTTTACTGAGAAGTCTCAATGGTTTTTGTATACCCATGTTTGGAGACATTTATATTAAAAAGGAGAAGATTCACATGCCTACTGGAGAAGTTACTTGAGTATTTATTTAGAAGAACCTGAGTATTCAGTGTTTAATATAGGTATATACTGTGGATTGTGATATGTTGTTTAGGTGAGGTGCACATGTAGGAAGTGCATAGAATTATTTAATCAGGACTTGTGATAACACATCAAAAGCAGGCAATATTGGTTGAAGATGTAACTCCAAATTGTGGAGGTCTGTGACCATAAGAGTATACTGTTCTTTGACTATTCTGTATTAAGTGTCTGAGGACTTATTATGTATTGTAAGATTTTGCTATACATCTTTTTTGTATTGGAACACATTATTTGAGGAAGTTAGAATCATCTACTCCTGAAGAAGAGTTATTTGAATTAACCGAAACTCATTGAGCAAGTAAATGTTTACCAGAACATCACATCTAACATACATATACATTACTATTAGCCTTTGATTCTGTGCACTTTATACAACTGGTGATATTTGCATGTGGGTAATTGATCAAGGCTTGAAACTGATGTATGATCTTGTTTTTTGTGTAATAATATAATTGATCTATGGAGAATGAATACTCAATTATGCTGTCACATTTTTTACGAGCATTTGTCTAAAAATGTTCTTGTCTTGTTGAAGACTGCAAATAATGTGTGTGAAAATTCAAAAATATCAACTTTAAAAAAAAAGTGTTTTCTAGAACTTTAAAATTAATGGTTTGATTTCATTTGTTTTTTATGTAAACTTTTTAAAATGTACATGTGAGTAATTATTTGTCCTGTGTGGTATGGATTACACTAACTTGCCAAGTGTAACATAGGTATAGATATTATTAAGTGTAGATCCTGGCTGACAGATATTTGACACTAGCACCAATATTTTTTTTTTAATTTTTTGATAAATATTCTTAAAATATCAGTGTAAATTTGATTTTGAGTGCAGCCTACACAACAAGGTTTCCACGTGTTTTCCACTGTTACCAGCCTTATATTATCATTTTGATAGAATGTTGTTGCCGTGTCAAAGTTCTCCATCGGTACATTTATTGTGGAGTGCTCAGTTACATTTGTGTCAGAATACACTTCATATATTTTGTAAACATAGCCCCCAGTGCAGCCCTCATGCTGTGTCCACCTCTCCTACCACCCTCTGCTACTTAACTGTCTTCTATGTTAAACCCCTACTGTTAACGCCCTGCTCCTACTTTTACCGGAAATTAGCCCACTGTTGGTTGCATCTCTGCTTGTCACCCCACACCCCTTCATCATTTGATCCCTACTCCTATGCTGTAGCCCACATTACCAACTCCTGCCTTCCATCAGTTTCCTCTATTAGTCTACAGCGCTCTGTTGCTTTTCGAAGCTAGATTCAGGGTGCAATGAATACCCATTTAAAAATAAAGTAATAAGGCAAATACTAACAAATGAAAATACATTTCTGGTGACGTAGTATGCCACTCAGGTAAATAGGTTTCCTTTGCACTGCAGAATATTCTAATTATCTTTAGAAAGGTCTACTGTACACAAGGAAAGCAAACTTTTTTCTTGTTTGCCATCTAAAGTTCAGCACTTTTCACACAAGTTGCATTTGTTTGTGTACAACTGCCCCTTTTATTGAGAATCACATAAAGTTTGTAATAGGACAAAACATTATCAAACCATTTTTGTTTCTCTTGTAATAATGAATGGATTGAAAACATTTTACACCAGTAACCATATCTGCATTAAGACTAATTTGGAACATGTAGATTTTAAACTATATTATTTGCTTACATAATGAGAACTGGAGCAAACTGATTTTTCCTCTATGGTAATCTCATCTTTGACAGCAGGAGCAATCTGTACTTGAATTATTTTAGCCTTGGTAGTAACGAAGAACCTTGCAACTTTAATTCGGTGTTTAAATTTGCAAATGCTCAAGCACTGCATGAAAAAGAAGCATGAAAAAAAGTATAAAAGTATAAAAAAAACTTTAGAAGTGTACTGAAGATAGCATAGGGGCAACGTGCTGGTCTTGAAAACAAGACGCCGCAAAGCAACAGAGATTCAGATCCGCGCTTAGAAGACGAAATTAGGTATTATGCATTGTTATAAAAATATAATATGAGAAAAGCAACAGTTGTGGAAATACATTTTCTGAATTTTATACCACAGGTGAAAGCTATCCATCACTTAAAATAGCTACGTGAACTTGGAATTAGGCCACGTGCTGTGGTGAGAGAGTGATACAGTCAAAATGAGGTCGTAAGCAGTTCACAATCTATAGATTACATAATTGGGTGGAATAAAATACATATATTCTGTGTCATGTGCACCATTGCCATTTACGAGTCACAGAACTGGTTAACAAAATAGGCCAAGATTCACCCTCCACTTGCGTGCATCAAAAGCAGGACAAATAAGTGCTCAAATGACATCCAAACGTGCCTTTGAAAAACTCATTGAGCATGTACTTCTGTACACACGAAACACTTGTCTGCTTGTGTGCAAGCTGTGCAAGGGGCAGGCATTCCCAAAAGAACATCACTGGATTCCATGTCACGCGTTGCCCTGTAGCAATCCCTATGCACCTGGAATGCCCCTAAACCCATGATAGTGGAGAACACAGTGAAGGCAGGGGTCTGTTTGGAGTCTTGTATGAGATTGTACAGACATATTACAAACATTCATGCGCACGTCATAATAGCACTCGTGGTGAGGAGCCCGCTATGGTGCATTATTTGCAGTATGCACACAACACCTGCATCAGTGCGCTAGTGGGAAATGCGAATATAAGTGTCAGGTATGCATCTGACATAAGTAAAGCAAGAGACGTGATGGCTGGAAGATTTAGAATGTGTCTCAACCTCTGGAAGCTCAAAATTGAATAAGAGCATGGATCGCTTTCAAGCCCACATGATGGGTTTCACTACAGATTTGGTGCTATTTCAGCGGTAAATCCGCCGAAGTAGCACAAAATGGATTGACCGTTACACCACTTCGTCCAGCAGAATTACTGCCATACTACACATGGTGGTATGGCAGTGTTAGTACCCATTTATAGAGTCCATCGACTGTTCCGCTATATGAATCATTGGGGGTAACATGTATTGGTGCTTGGGCTGCACTTTGGCGTATTCCCGTGCGATCGAGCGTTTGCACTAAATTGGGGTCCACCGATTACAAATAATGGAATGAGGACTTGGATTCTAGCAAGTGGGGTCAAGGCTACAAGTGTTCCAACACATTACTGACTGGTTGGTCAGGTGAAACCTTGACCACTATTGGAAGGGACCTCATTCAATAACCCCCTTAGACATCAAAGCTGTCATCTATTTTTATCTGGAATATGAGGATCAAAGGAAGTTGGTCTGCACATTTTATAATACTAGGCTAGCGTCTTATGTTGACATTAAATCCATTAGGAGAACTGAATCTCACCTGGCGGATATAGTCAAGGGTGAAATACAGAAATAAAACTATATGTAATGTTTTGGATTAACACCTTAGTATTGGATGAAGAAATATAGATTGACCTAAATTATTTTTTAAGCAGGTGTGACGATCATGCTCAAGTGACCCTCATATACGCAGGCGGTAAGCTGGTTCAAACCTCTTGTTCGAACCTCATTTAAGATATGTTCTCGAAGTGCTGGAGTGGTTATGTTACTATGCAAAGCCCGAAAGATGTGTTTTCTTATGCCAATAGTGATGCCGGACTGCCAGACCTGCATATAATTCAATGTAAATTAGTTTCTTCCTACATAGAATGTCAAATGGAGGGTATGAGCTTTTGTTATCAAAGAGGAGAATTAGGGATATTATATATGGGCACCGCAATGAGTGGTGTTGCTACATTGGTGATGAGGATTAGGATTGTGTGAATGATTGTGGATGATAGCTTTCTTTTCTCTTGATTCTTTTCATGTGACATTCAGACTTTTCTTCTGATGCCCTATTTCCTGTCATACACGTGTTCCTGTTATTTAACATTTGCTAATCTCAGCACCTCTCAGTGGCCATCATGACACAATTACAATTTCATTTACTGTCTGCCGTTTATTTCTCGACCTTCCTGGCAGCCTTGCACTTGAGCTGCGGCCCTGTCATTTTAATAGTGTGTGACGTACTGCCCGGAACCTCAAAAGGAGCAGAAACATAATGCCCCAACTAAGTGGTGAATCCAAGTGAGAAGTGCAAAGTGCATCTAAAGAAAAGTACAAAAAGTTTTCCCTGGTGCAAAGGATGCTACACTTAATGATAAATAGAAATTAAATGTGGTACAATCTGTTTGATAGCCGAGTCACAAAGCATGTAAAGCCTGTGCGACTCCGCAACACACTGATCAGTCAGTGGAGCTAGCTGTAGTCACACCAAGAGTTTTAAGATGCGGTCTACAGGTCTCAAATTCCTTCGATTACACATGATAGGCTCTTTGCACATATGCACTTCTGTGATAGGATTGAACCTTCAGCACTTGCAATGTATACCAAGGAGAGGCTTACCTCTGAGTCTTAATGTATGGCTGTTCACCAGGTGGAAGTAGGTGTTGGTAGGTATTGGTATCAAAAGCTAGTACTATTCTCCATATCATCCTGTGTTACAATATTGATATTGTACACAAAAACACATGGCTAATATTTTATCTGATCTTTTATCTCTTCATTTCCCGACACCCAGGCACCCGTGTGCCTGAAGTGGCACTTAGAAAGAAAGATAATGAAGGGAGCGTTGCCACACATTTCAAGGGTGCATTGGACTCTCATTGTTGAAATTTAAGTAGACCTAACAAAATCCACACACATAACATTGTACTGAACAAACATTGTGTGGGCACGGAGATAACTGCATTCTGCATGTTTCTGAGGAAAATTGGATATAGTATTGACATTTGATATTGAATGGGAATCCATTGACTAGAACACATAATTTGTTTTGATGTGAAATGTAATTATTGTCTTGTTATATCAGGTTTCGTATTTTATCTCTGTATAAAGTATTATTGTCATTTCCATTTCATGTCTGCTATTTACCCCCAACATGTTGATTTAATCACTTCACATCATTTATATTTGACAAATGCGAATACACATGATACTGTGTCAAATAAGTGTGTATTATTTTCTTTCTGAACTATACCAAACTATTTTGTGTCTTACTGGTGCTACCCATCTTATGCATGACTGCAAAACGTGCCTCTGTTGTCATGAAGGGCACTCACTTGAAATTGCAATGCTCAGCGAGAAGATTTTCACTTGAAATTCTATTTACATTTGTAAAGTAGATTTCACGGATTACCAAGAAGGCGAATTCAGACAAATCTAAAGTTGGGTTCAGTTCTTCTGACATTCCCAAACTGGGCAATAGCAGGCATAATTTTCAAGCTAGGGAGTCTACATAACCCAAGACAGTCAAAAGTGAACCTTGGTCCTCAACAAATGAATATCTGACCCTATATTACAGAGTGATCTGGAATAGGGCAAGGTCTTTTAATTTATTTGCATTTTAAGCTTTCATGGGTAGCACCACTGGACAGTTAAACATCTTAGGAAACCAATGGGAGGCTCTGAATGAAAGGATTGTGTCAGGGAGGATTTTCATTCCTGTGCCAATTTCCTTTAACCTCTTTAGCTGTACTCGGGGCTTTTTAATTGTTACTCCTTAGTGAGTGCGACTTCTTTCTCTCTCATGTGTTTTTTTCTGACTAGGATTATTGTCTTTCTTACTGTTTTATGGAGTCTGGTAAACTCCATAGGCATCTGTCTTTTGCATTGTGACACAAAGCACCTGTGCAGTGCCAGTGAAGAGGTTCCTGATACTTCTCTTAATGTTTAACTACATTTTCTTGGGTGAACTACTGTTCCCAAGAATAGTAAGATGAGCACTGTCTTACCTACCTTTTCCTTTGTGGGTCCAGCACACACCACCCTATGTGTAGTGCTGGGGGGTTACATAGTAACTCCTTTAACCCAGTCCTAACTCACTTGAATGCCTCGTGACAGTGGTTTCATTTTTTACTACCTTGTGCCATGTATCTGCAGGCTGAATCCTCATATGCAGTACATCACCCAAAGGTGACTATTTTCCCAAAATGGCCCATGACTTCTTGTTTTGCCAATTCTTGTTAGGTAGTTTAATATGGGCTTTTACTCTGTTTTTTGAATTGGGTTTGAGTCCTTTGTGTGTTTTGCTTTTGGTAGGATTCAGCCCTGAAGCCCCCCCAGGCTCCAGTGTGTCTGGAAAGGCAGGAAGTGAGGGAGGGTCCTGAAACCTCCCTGTCCTTTGTCTCTAAGTGTGCCTGAATGAAACCTATTCTGATTGGCCAGCTGGCTGTTCTGGACGCAAGCCAACCTGCTGAGTGTTTGACAGTCTATGGCTGTAAATGAATGGGAACTTGGTTAAAAGGTGAGGTTTTGAGACAACTGCAGGAGAACATATATTAAAGAAGACATGAAGAGATACAAGCAGCACCCTCCTGGACCACAAAGTGTCTGGTAAAAGCCCTGCAGCTGTGTTGACTCCATTTTCGTTTTTTTGACTGGAATGACAACATCCCTTAGGCTATTGGGACCAATTAACCTCAAGACAAACTCTATTTTGTCATAACCTGCGACTTGCTGTGACTTTCCAAGGCTGGAGAATGCCAATACCTAGGGAACCCTGACCATCTGTGAGGGCTTTGTCTTCCGAAGTGTGAATTAGGCTCAAACTTTGTGGGCATCCAGAGGACCCTACATAAGCAGGACATCATTCCAGAGACCCCTTACCAGACTCCAGGACCGTGGGATTGAGGAACTTCTAACCAGGGCTGTTCGTTCTACTTTGATGCGGAGAGAAATGCGCCAAAACCACAAAGAGCTGCTAAATCCAGAATACATTGCTGCCATGCTCCTCTCTTGAGTGCTGTTACAGAAGCCTGACAGGCGTCCTCCCTTTCGTCACTACAACAAAGAACCAAGAGCAAGGGTTTGCAGCACTGCAACCAGAAGGCATCCAGCTGGAACACATTCTTCAGTTCACAGGTACTGTGGGGCTTGGAGTACATCAACCTGTTCCATTTGTGGTGCTTCCTACCTTGGGAAGTGTTATTTTCCCCTATCCTAAATTGACCTCAACTCACTTGCACTGGCCTTTCAGCTTGTGCTTCTTCAAAGTGACTCCTCTTGAGTTACTGTGATTTTCTCTCTGAACTACTGACAATTTAAAGAAATGTTCTAAGAAGAGAGCTTCAGGACTATGAACTGGCTCATTGATTTTGGCTGTCCTGGCTCCATAAAGGCCCCCTTCGGAACCTATTGGATTTGGCCGTGCGTGTTCCCTTACAGGTTTTAATTGTTGAACACTATTATTGCTGGGATAAATGACTGCCTGCATCCCTTTGGGGGAATCTAACAGTTTTTTTTTATAGAACACCAGTATGTTCTGATCTAACCCTAACCTTTCCATCCCTCATAACTCATTACTTCAAAGGTGATACAAAATAAGTCTTATTGCTGACCTCAAATGACATCACCCTTGGTGCTGGAAAATGTATAACACATGAAAGAATTACTCAACTGCTTTATTGTTCACATTTTGAAATGAATCCTAACTTGCGATTAATGTTTCTTTAGAGCCAAGTCACCCACAATGGCCACATTTAGAGGCGCCACTCTAACTATGGCTACCCTTCTCCCGTTGCTCCAGAATATCTCACCTCAGAACCACGCCACACAACCCCACCACTTTACCCTGATCTACTATCTCCAACAGAATGGATAAACAAATTCGCCCACCCACCCTCACCCTGCATACCCTGTCCCACACCCCTTAGAAATACTAGACTAGGTTCTTGCCTTGTTGCACCTACTACCACACTCATGAACGTAGCCCCACCGACCATGATTAGAAACGATAGGCTCAGCTATCGCACTAATTTTGATACAAAACTCACCAGAATGCTCTCCAATCAGACTAAAAACCCCAAGCAGCCTACCTCACTTACTGACCTCCCACCGAGTCTCAACCCAGCAATACCTCACTCGCCACCACACACGAAAGCCAACCCTCCACAGACATCTTTCAAGGGAGCTCTCATCAACGCTCGCTCATTGGTAGCCCACGCGACTGATGTCGCCGACATTATCTCCACTAACCACCTAGACTTTATCGTTATCATGGAGACATGGCTCCACCAAGCAGCCGGTCCCACAATAGCTATAGCCACTCCGGACAACTACAACATCATCCGAGCTGACAGAAAAATTGGAATAGGAGGAGGAATAGCAGTTATTGCGAAATCCACCCTAAACATTAGAGAAGTAACCAGCACAACCCTACCTTCAGCCGAACGTTTATCCGTCAACCTCCCATTATCTGACACACAAACCATCCTGCTCCATATTATATACAGACCCCCGGGTCCCCCCTCCACCTTTGAAGAGGATATATCTCTCCTACTCACTACCAATTTGAAACCAAAATCCCAAATCATCATTCTGGGAGATTTCAACTTGGGACTCAATGACCCCAATGACAACCAGGCCACTTCCCTTAATGACACGATTACTCATCTAGGCTTCACCCAACACATTAATCAACCTACACACACAAAAGGAAGATCCTTGGATTGGCTTGCAGATGTCAATTGCAACCTCTCACTGACTGACATCACTCCCTGTCCTTGGACTGACCATCACCTTATTACCTTCTCTTTACCTAGATCCTCACCATCGACCACACGACCCACTAAGCTACCTCAAATAATCTCCAGAAATAACCGCAACATCACTATAGAAAACCTCAAACCTCTTCTCGCGCCCATCAGTAAAGCTAACCTACCTACGCAAAATAACAACCCAGCAGCCATAGTAGACCTATATAACAATACCTTAGAACTAGCCCTCAACCAGATAGCTCCTCTCAAACAACGAAAAGCCAAACCTACTTCCCACCCCAACAAATGGTTCTCAGCAGAATTAAAAGCTCTCTGCAATATTAAAAGAACTGCAGAAACTAGCTGGAGAAAAGCCCCTTCTCTCGCCACTAAAGACAAATTCGCTTCAGCTGCCTCCACCTACAAATCTGCCATCTTAAATGCTAAAAAAGAGATCTATAACTTGAGACTACAAAATGCCAAATCTGACACCAAAGAACTTTTCTCTATACTAAGAGAACTTGAATCACCATTGCCTCCTACAGAGGACTGCATCAAAGACAAGGCCTGGTGTAACAATATCCAGTTCACCCTCGCTAACAAAATTGCCCTCCTACAAACTAAGATAGAAGCAAAAAAAGCTAGCCTTGCCTCCAAGCAGAACCCCAGCAGCGAAATTAACCACATCACCCCTAATTGCCCCTCCTTCCACTTCTCACCAGTCACAGAAGAGGAAGTAATCAAGATAATCGCCAGTCTCAAACCATCCAACTGCAAAGGTGACATTTGTCCCGCATCTGTCATCAAAGACGGTGCCAATGAGTTAGCACCTCTCATCACCCCTCTGATCAACTCCTCCTTCAAAAACTCAGTGGTTCCCAACAACCTTAAAGAAGCGTGGGTCCTACCCCTGCTCAAAAAATCTAACCTAGATCCCATCATCCCCACAAACTACAGGCCCATCACCACAGTCCCATTTCTTCTCAAAATTTTGGACAGGGTAGCCTATTTCCAAATACAACATTTGGAAGATAACAACCTCCTAGGCCTGCGACAATCCAGCTTTAGACCAAGGTACGGGACTGAAACTACCCTCTTGGATCTAAAAATCCAAATGGATGACGCCAAAGACAAGGGCAAACTGGCCATCTTGCTCTTGTTGGATCTCTCTGCTGCCTTTGATCTGGTTGACCACCAGATCCTCACTCAACACCTCTCTTCGGCTGCTGCATTCTCTCAGAATGCCACGAAGTGGATCCAGTCATTTCTGTCTGACAGGTCGAATAGAGTCTTCGCCCCCACTGCGACTGCGGACCCAATCCCAATCACATGTGGAGTGCCCCATGTGTAATGCAACCAGTATTGTTTACTCTATCTACAGCCTATTCAGGACCAACCTGTAACCCGGTCCTCACTCGCCACTGTAACTATTTTGTGCCTATTCTCTGTACATAATCTTCTCGGTATATTCTACTTTTGTATGTAAACATTCAGAGTCTGGACCAATGTATGCTCTGCCTGTTGTATTATGATGTTCGTGTAACGATATGTAACTCTGCTGTGCACATGATTATGCGCCCAGCTACCTGAGGGTTCGGACGCGCTTTATAAATAAACAAACTAAACTAAACTAAACTAAACTAAATGTTACTGCTTTTTAAAGAATGCTTTACATATCTTTGTTTATATATAAATACATAGTTTTTATATAAATTTAAGTGTGTAAGTTTTTACTTGGATACCTGTATTTACTGGTTTCATTGTACAGCTCTACAGTTCACATTACTCCACTTAAGATAAGCCTGGCTGCTCAGTCACTCTACCAGCTTGTGCAGTACAGGCCTGTGTTAAAAGGTGGGCTACCTAATAGCAAGAGATACGTCTTGTGTAGTCCCAAGCCAGCTGGACTGCACTAATTCTTACCTAACAGAATGGGCTTTTGATTTCTCTGTGGGACAGCACAAGCTGGAAGTTGATGTGTCTAAATGGGGAGGCATAGGAGTACGTAGAGAGCAAATGTAGGCTAATCATCTACTACTTGTATAGTTCACAGATATCAAAGTATATGAAGATTAAACACTATTTCTCACCAGCTTTATTCCCAAATGACTGCATGTGAAAATGGATAGATCATTTAACATCGAAACGGTTCAAGGACTGGGCCCACTGTTATCTATCCGATCAATCATTGGGAAGGAAATCAAAAGGAATCAATATTGCTTTTCCCACAGCAAACGTGTTTGCCTAGCACGTTTAGAGTGATGAAATAAAGTGCTTAGATTATTTTAAATATAATGTGTCAATAGAAGCAATTTCAGTCTAAAAGCATTCCTGGTTTTCCGCCATGTGCTGCATAGATTAGATGTCAATCACTACCTTTTTACTCTGTGCCTTGTCAAGGTTGACAACAACAGTGGGATGCGAAGCACCTCAACGCATGCATTAGGACCTTAAGACATGGAGAAATAGTAAGTAAGCAGCAACGAGGTCTGTAAATGAATGAATGAGGTTGCAAGTATTCTCTTGAATGGTGTTTGCTGAAGCTTTTCTTGGTAGGTCTACATTTTTAACCGATGGAGGTGCTTATCTGAATACACTGCCTGTTCCATGCCTCTGAATTCTATACATATTTAGCGGTACGCAGGCTAGCAGATGAATGATAAATAGATTTACTGTGTATTTGCTCTTTCGGCTGCTTGTGGATTCTTGGTGTTATGCGCTAATATATTGAAATGCAGATGTTTAAATATGACTGCTTTTTATTAAACTCTGATTTGAATATCATAGGGCCTAGCGTCCATTTTCTAGATGTACTTTTAATCAACTCTGATGTTCTGGTTATTGTTTTTACTGGCTTAGTATTCCCTTTGGAAGACTTTATTACATATTTTCTGTTTTAATATTTCCTAGGTGATTGAAAGAAAACGATTTTTTTTTAAATGAAGGTTTTCGAACTCTATTATCAATTTGTAAAATAGGTTACAGTTCCATGTATAGATTGAATATTGATACTACTATACACTTGTCAATACATTCACTGCGTTTTTTTAGGAATCAAGCCCTGCTAGCCTGGGACATCTTGCACTCATATGAACCCTATAGATGAAATATAATGTAGTTCAGTCACATACATCTGCAGCATGTAATGTTGCAGATGTATGTGTTACAATATTTTAGTTATACATGTGTGTTCTACTGAAAAACAAACGTTCTACTATCAAGAGCAAAAAAGACACTTCATTGTTACAATTGTTCAGTAGTCAACCAATCAATCTCAAAGCAGCTCCTTGGGGCCCTGCTGTTGCAAACAAAACTCCCTGTTTGGAGTACATTGCAAGTCCTGTGTTTTCCCTTATAAAAATCCGACGTTTGAATGGCAGCTCTGTATGGTAGGAACACATTTTGTTCAGGAACATTTATGAACTATGCCTTGTTGGGTAGTGGAAAAGGCTACTCTTGTATTTATGGGGGGAAGGAGGCTACACAACACAAATCACAAGAGCAGGCTATTTCAGGGGGGCTTCTTAAAGGCATGGGAGCACTTCCTATTTTTAAAAGGTGTAAACGGTGCCTTGAACTAAAAAAATTAAAACAACATTGCAAGTAATTTGGAAATATAGAAAGAGCAACTTGATCTTGTCTGTGTGTTTGATGCAATGCCCTGTGGGCAATAATCAAACGCCATGCCCTGCCAGTGGGAACATAATGTCATAATGTCCTACTTGTATTTGCACGCATTGAATGTTTTCAACTTCAAATTCACACTTCTGAAAATCAAAATAAGCTTCTGAGTATGAAATTGTCATCCAAAAAAAACTTTCAATTACGATGCATTGAAATGAATGAAAAATGAGTACAATATCAGCAGCACAAACATTGTTCATACTTAACGCGATGAGAATTGATGATTTTGACTGTCTCATTTCTGTCTCCAGTTGTTACCATCGGTTTTGACTCTGAAAGCGCATTCTAGATTGTGTGCTCATTGTCTAAGCCTACTCAAAGATGTCCCTGTCTGCAACATGACATTTATTTTCTTGTATTGGCACAGCAACAAGACCCTCGCTGGACCAGAGACAAATGGGCAATTGACCCACAAGCAGGCTGGCCTTTTGCCTCCTTGGGCTGGCAGGTTTAGATCCTGGGACGCCTGCCTGCGACGAGGAATTGGCTATACCATGCATGATTCATGCAACATAGAAGGCTTTGGGAGATTGGTTTGGAGTTCTCAATGACTCTTCTCGAAGAAAACAAATTTGAGGATGCACTTTCCAATTGTTGGCATCACCTAGCCATAACGGAATATACCCTACCTATAGTTACTACCAAGCACATGATGGCATCATTGGTTGTTTGAAGCTGCCGTTGGAATATGATGCCAGCAACTTGATATGTGTCGCTCGTCCTTGCATACAGTGGGCCTCATTACGACCCTGTTATTAACCAATGGCGCTATTAGCTCCATGGTTAACGCCGGTAATTTACTGGATCCACCATGGTGACATGGGGAATTACTGCCCCATTCCAAGGTTGGCGGGCGGTAATTCCCCATTTACCATTGGCCCTTCCCCATTCCCATTTTTGCCCCATAGGGCTCAATGGGAATGGGAAAGGCGGTAATTACGGTACCGCAAAATGCGGTACCGTAATCACCTTCAAGGTCCCTTTGCGTGTCATTACCTTAACGGCTGGTACAGATCAGCCGTTAAGGTCGGGACCCGCAAAGGGACCTCGTAATCAGGCGTTAAGGGATTACCGGGACCGGTACCCTTACCGGTACCAGTAATCCCTTAACTCCAGGGTCGTAATGAGGCCCAATGACTTACTAAGCATATGAGCACATAGGTGATGGATTTGAGGGTGAATTGCCATACAGAGGCATGGTTGCCTTTGGTAAGGCTGCCAAGGCACTGTTTGAACTGGCATGATCTTCCCAACTTGTGATAAACTGGAGTAGTTTGAAACGGGCAAGGCAATTCACTGATAGACTGTCACACTGAACTCTGCCACTGTGCCATGTTAAAGAGTTTGATCATACATTTAAACATTACCACAGGCAGAGCTGCACTTCAAGCACCTTATAATTAACAGCACCCTCGAATATTTGAGCATCATCATGACATTTTTGACAACACGCTAGACTATTTGGGGAGTAAGCGAAAATTTAGTGGCAACTCACTTGCATCTAATTCTGTTACATTCTAGGTCCACCATTCAGCTCCCAATGCTTTTTATTGCATGTTAAATAACCAGGCGCAATATTTAAAACTGATGAAATTTCTACAGGTCTCTGAATACACAATTTTCCTTTGCCCTATTCCGGTGGTGGTACACTGTATCAGACATAACTTCATTGATGTGGCACAAATATACATTTGTATACAAAGCATCCGATGTCCCTAAGGGCCACACAATTTTCTGAAAGGCACATCCATGGTTTGCTGCATTTGGTTTGCAGCAAAATGCTCCTGTGTACCTCACGATCTTCCCTGGGTCACTTTGGTAAAGTATTTATGTCCCACCACTTTGTAAATTCACCAGCTGCCACCAGGGTTGGACTGGGAACAAAAAGAGGCCCTGCTAATTATTTTCAAAGTGGCCCCATATTACATATTTTCAGCAAACCGAACCCTTTTCCTATGAGAAAATGTGGAAATAAAATAGGCTACCACACAAAGGAGTCCCAGGGTACAGAAGCCTACCAGTGAATCTCCAGAGTTTATTATAGGCCAGTCCACCCCTGGCTGTCATTGGTTACAAATATAAGTCACAGTCTCAGATGGTACTGCAGCAACATTGCTGTAAATATGCTCAGTGCCAGGCCCTCATTTGCTGTACAGCAAAATGTTGTTTGTTGTGTAATACACCATAGGCTCAAACTGCTTCTACATGGGCCACTACATTGTACCCCAGTACAAACTGGCTGCACAGTGCTCGCCAATCTAGACATGCACTTACATATACCAATTTGTGTCTAATCATAGATGGCAGTAAAATATGTCATGACAAAGTAAGAAATGGCTACACTGTCATTACAAATGTCAGTCTAACCACATGATAGCATGTATCATCATTTCTTTAACATAGATGCCCAGTACAAAATGTCATGACAGTGAAACAGTAAGATGGCTGGCTAGACTTGTTCCACCGAAATACCAGTCTAGCCACATAACAATATTTATGGTTCCTGTTTCATCATATATGCCCAGTAATATATGTTATGCCACTGTACGACATGGCTAGACTGACTGTGCAAAATGCCAGTTTTGCCACATATTAACAGATATCAGACTTACTTCAACATAGATACCCAGTACAAAATGTCATGACAGTGACACAGTAAGAGATAGCTAGACTGGCTACACCAAAATGCCGGTCTAGACATGTAATTACACTCATGAGCCTTTGATTTATTTTTGCCCACAATAAATGTCATGACTGCTCCAATGGCACCCTAGCACTATGAACATATACCCACCACACGATTTTACCTGTTCACGCACCAGCCACTCACCCATACACCTTCTCTGACTCTCACATTTAATCACATGTACCATGCACCCAGAACATTTACATCCTTCATTCTCCATGCCCAATGCAACTAGAACACACACACATGTACTCTCACAGCAATACATACATACACCATCACATGTGCACACACATATATATATATATTTTCAAGGAGCAAAGTAGTAAAAAAAACTTTGAAATTCAAGGAAAAAGCTTTAGTTGCAGGGATGTTAAGGTGAGAACCAAATGCAATAAAACCCCTGAAATTCAGCCAAAGCCACCTTAACTTTGTGCCCCCTGTTGTGCAGACTATGACCACAATGATGACATCCTTGCACTGCGAGGTCCCTGCCCAAACTGGCTGCTTCCAACTGAGCGCACATAAACAGAACCTGTGGCGAAAAGGTCACGCCATATTCCCTGGAAAGGAAAATCCCAATATTAAACAAGTGCTTGTCGTCTTGTGGGTAAGCGTCTGCACTGGGAACATGACAACCTGAGTAAAACCCTGCTTTCCAAATACATGAGCAACTGAACCATTCTAAAACAAAACAAGGGGTTGTATCCACCCTGTGAAAAAAGTTACGCTGTCCACCCTCGTGTCCTTCACTGGTGCCCTGAAAAGCAACCACACGCAGGGGAAAATAACTGCACCAGTGCTCTAGATTGAAACTCTCTTGCCACATTGTGAGCAAATTGTCATGACTTACTTGCCCCCTCATCATTTCCTCTCCTCACCTCATGTCTGTTTTTCAATAATACTTTGCTTTAAAAAGCTAACTTCAAAAGTACACATACCGTATTGTCACTCAAATATATAAATACTATGTTAGCCAAAAGTGTACAATTGTGACATTATTCTCGAGACTACAAATGAATTCAATTCAGCAAAAGGCAAAATAATTGTCTCTCATTGCAAAACTTTCAGGGACAGAAAGTAGCATGGTTTAAAAAGAAATAATGCGGATCCCGTGTTTTATGAGATATTTCAAACTTCGAGAACTCACAATGTTTTTAGGCAGTGTGCAGTGAGATTAAATTACTTGCCATGGAGCACATACTTTGGTTAAGTAGCATTCTCCAACCGGTACACCCCTTTTCAGTGCCACCAATTTGGCACGGGCTGATTTGGCACAAGCATTCTGCCACAGCGCCCTTTTCAGCGCAAAAGCCATTCCCACGCCGTGATTTTGGCGCAAGGGATTTTTGGGCATGACTGATGTTGCAGCCACATCTAAATGCCCCGATGCTAAATAAGAAGACATGACTGCACTGCAACAAGACTTGCCACCTCCCACTTGCATTGCTTTTCTTTAAATGAACTTAAAAAAAAAAAAACATTCAGCCTGGAACCCTGGTCTGCCAGAGCTCAAGGTACAGCACTTAACCAGTAGGCCACAATGGCTTGTTGCTTCATTTCATATTTAGCCTATAATTTAATTTGTTCAATGATAAAAAGCTAGGTATGAAACTTTTGAAAATCCAAACAATAACATCATTGTAGCATAATGGTTAAGTGCTGTGTCTCAAACTCCTTAAGGCCAGAGTTCTCTGATATTTCATTGTTTCTGTTTTATAAAAATACGGATGCTGTGTTTTCTGAGATGTTTAACACTAAGAAAGCACACAGCAGTCAGGACCGCGGACTGTCTGCCTTCCATGCAGTAACCGGGACCAACCCGGCTTAGTTTCATAGCGAGGAAGGATCCAGCCTCCTTAGGCGAGGTTTCTCTAAGTGTTCTTCTAGGGGGGATCCCATATATTAGGCGACATGGCCTTAGTGGGCTGACACCTTCCTCACTTTGAAACTAAGTAGGGTTTGTCCCAGTTACTGCAAGGATAGGTAAAACTACCTGTTTTTTTATGGACTGACAGTAGCACAGTTTTAAAAAAGTAAATAATTCAGATGCCCATTCAGTCACCCATCCATGCAGTAACCTGACCTATCCTGATTTGCTTCAAAGCGGGGCTAACCCTGCTTAGCTTGAAAGCAAGAAAAGGGCCGACCCATTCCTCTAAGTGGTCTTGTGGGTTTGGCTTATTTATCAGGCAACATGGCCTGAGGAGGCTGGCCCCTTCCTCACTTTAAAGCTAAGCAGAGTCTGCTCTGGTTACTGCATGAATGGGAAATCTGGATGGTGATTGAGTCACTGTCCATGGCCATTGATTTAGTTATACAAATATCTTTAAAAAAAATATTTTAACAATAGAACCACGGGTTCCCAACTACACATACCCATATATCCATGAATATCTGCAAAACAGTGAAAGAAATGCTTCCCTGCCCCCCAGGCCATCACCAAGTCCCCCCCCTCATCTGCACATGCTCACGCCCACTCCCCAGATGGCCTCCTCACCTCCCTTGCCCTCTCCCTTTCACCTTTCTGTGACGCAGTTTGCTGTCAGATGTTGGCTATTTGCGCCTATTGCCGAGATTACAGAAAGCATTGTGTTGCAAACTTGGCCCCTGGATATCCTCCAACTCCCAAATTTCACTCTGTGCTTTCTAGCCATGCCCCCACCTCAACTCTGATGGCATTTGTATGTTTTTTGACCTGCAGATAGTGTTTTACTGCCATTTTCCCATAATCTCGGCTATAGCCTCGAATATCTCTTGCATCGAGACAGAAACAAGATGGTGGTTATTTCATTTTTGAAAACCATGATCCTGCAATGCACCATGGGAGATATAACTATATTTTTTTGTGGAAGAGGGAAATTCTTTCTCCATCAAATTTTAAAATAACTACAGCACGGAATAAACCCAAACCAGGCATGGATCGCGAGTTAACGTTTTGTGCCCAAGTTGTTTCAGACATGGTCCAAATCATCCAGTGATTTAGGCTGTGCGCTATGGTGAAAAATAAACTTTTTTTCTGTATGAGAAAATGAATAGGAAGTAGTCTGCACTTTTGGAGCAAAAGAAATTGTTGATGCTTTATAGCGTCTTTATTTTTTAACAAATCTTTACAAAACTTTGCAGTCTGAGGGGGGTTAGGGGTGGCAGACATTTAATCACTTTTGGAATTTCTGCCAAATCCGTTATTCGAAAAAAAAGTCATTAACAATTGAATTTTGAGTCGTTCCTATGTGTCTTTGATTCACCTTAAGTATAGGGCGGTACATATATATATATATTCAGTAAAAAAACGTTATTAAACGGACGTTATGGTTAAGTTGCGCTACTAAAAACCTATGAAATTCAGTAAAAAAACTTTGTTAAAGAGACGTTATGGTTAAGTTGCGCTACTAAAAACCTATGAAATTTTGTGAAAAAACTTTGTTAAAGGGACGTTATGGTTCCAAGTAAAACCGAAAAACCCCTGAAGTTCGCCAGTTATGATAAGCTAAGCAACCATAGGTAGCAAGTCTAGCCACTTCATTCCATGTACTCCATGCCAGTGCACTTCCATATGAGGGAATCCAAGATCTGCAGCTACTCCACAGCGTTGTGCATGTACCTCCAACCAATGTATCCATGAGTCTCCCAAAATCCAGACAATCTGTTTTCTGAAACACACAGCCTAGCTAACTGTTCTTCTCTCAGCAAAAAGAGTATCTGAGAAACTCTATCCTGGCACAACACACCCACTAAACTTTCCTGACCAATCCCTTACTCTGCTTATTCTCATTTGCATGGCTCCCCAAATCAAAAACCCTGGATACAACACACGATGTCCGCGGACTACCGCCATGTCAGCGGACATATCGTAACATGGACAGCCCTTCTACCATTTCCACTTCACTCTCAGTGCCATTCCCTCATTGGATGTAGCTAAGAAGTCACATGATCATCCACCAATCACATACAAGACCTCTACATCTAACTGCATCATCATATATCAGCACTGCAAATTTACTGTTAATCTCTCTGAGTACCATTTCATTGGAAAGCACCTTCTACAAGAAATACTGTCCAGTCTCCAAGATGTCTACTTGCAGCTCCATGCATATCCATATGCATGAACTCAAACTACAGGTATGCATATTTTCTGTAAAGTACATGTACAATTCTTCTAGTTTCATTCTAAACAGATTAACTAACTTTTAGCTTGTATAATCTATAAAATGACCTTACTGTCTTTTTTTCCATCTCCTAAAATCACCTGTCACTTACAAACCTTTATACTATTTAATTTCTTTTTACACACATATTCAAAGCATGTTGAACTAACATATTTTAAATAAAATATATAGAGTCCATGTAGTCAAACAAAATTGCATGCACACACTATGTTCAAATCTCAAACAACAATACTTGTACAATAACAAACATTTACCTATGTATTTATTTATTTACTTACTTATATTTATATAGCGCAAGCAGCCGATGACATTGAGGCACTGTTACTTGCAAGAGCTTAGTTACAGGAATAGTGGTATTCAGTGGTACATTATGAAGTCCACAAGGCATAGTAAAGATATTTTGTTTGCTATATTTAGTCGTTACAATACAGTTTATTCATTAAGAACATAAGATATGTGAATAAGATAGTTTTCATGGTTTTGAGGAAGGCGCTGAGTATGTCAATTAAAACAATCAATGTCTAAATTAAAAACAGTGCTATATACAAACAAAATTACTAATTTGTTTCTTTTATAATTGCAGTGAAGACCATTCTCCTGAAAACAAGCAGCCGAATTTGAAGTACAAAGAACAACTAAGAAGAAACCTGCTCATTTTAGAAAAAAAGTAAGTTGAATACCACCATAATATTTGTATTATTACTCAAACACACTGTAAGGTTAATTCATGCTATTTCTGTGCCAAAAAATAGAGATTGTGCACCATTCTCTACAAAAATCCCCATTTCTTAAACAGCGATTTACAGCCAGAATGGCCCACAAATTCCTATTTTTCGACACACAAATGAGCCAACTCAGCCGCTAGAATTTTGATATTATAGAACAAACAACTGATTTAATTGTATAGCATTAGATTTACTATTTGTACTTCTCCACACCACTAGCTTACTTTTTTTCTGTCATCTGAACCCCAGTTTAGTAGCACATAAATTCAAGCATACCCATCCCTACTAGTTGTAGTTGCCCAATGCACAATCACACACCATTACATACATCTTTATCATCTTACTCAAACACTCATGCACACAGCACACATACATTGCAGAACACCCCAACCCATACCTTCTTTATTTATTTCAACAGACCCTAAAGAATGCCTACCAAAAATCAAGTCCGTAGAAAGCAACGCAGAAGTAGAGCAAATGAAAATAAAAATGTCCAACATAAGCATCCATCTCTAACAGAATTTGTAAAAAAAAAAGTTCAAACAAAACAGCTAATACAGTCATTTAGTGAAACAAAAGAAGTTTCAAGTACAGAAACCTTGCCTCCTCTATCAAAATGTAAAATGAACCAGAAAACAATTAACAACAAATCAGCTATCACTACAGATAAAACTGCTTCTATAAATCTTGATATAGTGCAAAGTAAGCATACCAAAAAAAGAATTTTAGCCAAAATGTTCTGTCACACAGTCCTTCAAAATCTTATAAAAACAGGAGAGAAACCAGGCTCTGCCCATAAAACCTATCGCATGAAATTAATCTTAGAAATGTTGATAGACAGTGCAATTCTTCTCAAAAGAAAGTTATTTAATTTAGTGTTAAACAAAATGAAACCACTAACAAAACTAATGACTAAATTACAAAAAAGACTTCTCAATAAACGAAATGTCAATAGAAAGAACTTCTTAAATATCTGCGGTGGTGAATGGAGTCACACTATAAGCACAGAACCATACTTTAATGAAGAAGCATACAAACAAATACAACTGCCATACATAGCAGTGGTCGAAGTTATGAAAAAGTAAAGATTACCATAATGGACAAGAAATATTGCTTACAAAAATATGCCCTGAAAATTTAGAATTACCTCTCCATTCAACTGAATCAGAACGTCTAGTATACAAATGGCCATGCACGTCAATGTGTAACATTCCCAAAAAAAATGTCAAGTCTTTATGCCAATTTCTCAATCAATATGTGAAAGGCAAAGACAAAATCAAAATTAAACTACTGCAAAATATGGATTCCTGCCCAGTGCGCAAGTTCACAGGACTACAAGGACATTCATTGGCTTGCATTACAGGACCTACTTGCAAAACGACCTTCCATGATATCAAAAGGATATCAACACATCATTCAACCATAAGAAATCTAGTCTATAACTGTACTATGCTAAAAGTCCTACTTTAGCACTAGCCAATATAAATAACATTCTTCTACATGGTACAGCAAAGGACCTACTTGAAGAAATCGACTATATGCAGAAAAAATATTTTGGAAGTGAAAGCCACTTACAGAATGAAATAGCTTTAAAGCAAATTAGCAATAATTCTATGCATGGAAACCTTTTACTACACACATACAAAAAGAAATACTAAAATTTGAAAGTACATCAGCTGATGTACCAAACCGTGTGTGTTTATGTTGCCGCAGAACTTTTTATAAAAGTAACACAGAAACTATAGACCTATCATACAAAATAGAAGACAATGAAGATTCTAAATGGTTTGAATTAGCTCTCTACCTTATAGCAGAAAACAAATACGAAATAACTGACCCCTTAATACTTTGCAGTTACTGCACTACAAAACTTGACAACAACCAAACTCCTTCACGTGCTATCACAAATAATTTGGAATTATATCCACTGCCAAAACCCCTACAACAACTTAATTTATATGAGAGCATCATAATTCAAACAGTGCACCCATTTCAAGCAATAATACGCCTTCAACCAAAAATAGCAAAATTACCTCCCTCTGAATTAGTGAAAGGTATTCGTGGAAAAGTAGTGTATTGACCATTAGATCTAAAAGAAAATGTGCACACTCTAGGAGTGCAACCTCCAATGGAGGAATCTTTAATTATCTTAGTAAATGGAATAGCTACAAAAGACAAAAAAATATGGCAACAGCTGATAGATTTACATAAAGTTAGACAAGCCTTGCAATATCTAAAAGCGAATAATGATTACTACAAAGAAATGAATATTGAAGAAAACTTGTAGGATACAACTGAAATAATTCAAGAGACACAAGAAGATGGTCAATTTGACCTCCTAGATCCTGCTACAATATCAAATACTTTAGACCATTATACAATGCATCCATTGCACTCTAATGACACCATAGAAGATGCACTAGAAACTTACCAAATGTGTCAAACGAAAGGATCACCAATCAGCATATGGGAAAAAAGGTATAGAAGCACATGCTTTTCCTCTACTCTTTCCTACTGGCAAAGGAGGAAGGTACGATGATAGACCTATTCAAATATCAGCATCAGAATACCGCTCATTACGGATCTATTCTGAAGATCCCAGATTTAGACAAAATGTAGAATACATATTCCACCTAATCTTTGAAAGTGAACTAGCAACTTCATGTTACGAAGTTGCACACACATTAAAATCAGGATCCCACTTTCAAAATATGTCAGCTACACTATTATTACAAAAATTGCAACAAAAAGATGAGGTTTTACAATTAAATATTAGAAATCTATTAGCAAATATGCGTGTTACTAAAGAGTACTGGCTTCGATGTCATGGAGATGTACGTTGTATGATCAGAAACCTTGGCCCACCCACTTGGTTTGTTACATTAAGTTGTGCAGAATATGCATGGGAAGATTTACATGATATCCTACGCATATCAAACAAAAACAAAACAAACATAGGTATACTAAGACCTGGAGAACTTTGTTCTCTGGATCCTGTTAATGTTTTCACCATCGCTTCATTGCTTTGCTACACTTTATTTGTAATAAAACTGTTCCTCCCCTTGGAGAAGTGCAACACTTCTTTTGGAGAAAAGAATACCAAGCCAGAGGAGCACCACATATCCACATGCTTTTAAGGATTAAAGATGCTCCTAAATTTGGTTAAGACAGTGATGCCACTGTTTTACAGTTTAGTGAAAAATATGTCACTTGTGAAATTCCATCAGAAGCCACAAATAGTGATCTTCATGCACACATTTTACAATTTCAAAGACATAAATGTGTCAAATATTGTTGTCGCAAATACAAAATTAAAGGGAAATACTACAACAAATGCCACTTTGGTTTCCCTAGGCCGGTTACAAATGTAGGTCAAGTGAACAACCTCATGTCTTCAGTTAGACATAGTGTTAAAGGTAAATCACCTAAAAATACATATTACATAAAAAGAACAGAAGAAGACAAATATATCAATGATTACAATGCAATCATTGCCCACTTATGGAATGCAAACATAGATGTGCAGTACATTACAGACAACTCCTCTGCAGTTCCATGATATGTTACAGCATACTTAACCAAAGCAGAAAAAACAGAGCTCCAAGACCTCTGGAATGACCTGTGATCAGACAAAACAGTGTCTCAGAAATTATACAGCTTGGGCATACAAATGTTCTCCCATAGAGAATGTGGATCCTATGAAGCAGCAGATTGTTTAACTGGTACTGCATTGTATGGTAAATCTGAAAATATAGTATGGCTAAGTCTTGGTCCTGCTAAATCTAGAAAAAGAGTTCTAAAATCATATGAAGCTATAGAAACAATAGCCAAACATGATCCCAACAGCCAAGACATTTTAAAAAACAATTTATTGGACACATACTACCCAAACAGAAGTAATACTTTGGAAACCATTTGTCTATACCACATAGCCCAAAACTTCAAATACAAAAATAATATAAAACCCACTGAAAGAAAGGTAAATACAGAGTGACGAACTGTGAAGGCAGCTTAGTAAAACTCACCAAACCAAATTTAATTAATCATATCAAATTGTCATTAAAGACTCCTCAACATAAAGAACTATATTACATATCCCTGCTACAACTCTTTAAACCATGGAGAAAAGAAGAAGAAATACTAGATAACTATGACTCATATGAAGACGCTTTCAAAGCAAATGAAAGCACTATAACTGATGTACATTTTACACAGTACAAAACAATGTTGCGCTATGAACAGCAACACGAAGAAGAAGAACAGGCCTAACTAGATAAGGACACTCCTGACAGTAGTCAACCTTCTGTAACAGGAAGTCAAGAACCACTAATAACAAATGAGGCAGAATTAGCTATGACAGAAGTAGAAAACACCATGTGTCAGTATGAAGATAAAGAAGACTTAATTATACTACAATCATAACTAAACAATGAGCAATGTAGCATTTTTCAAGAAGTAACAAAAGAAATTGCACATGGTGTACAACATGAAAACAAAGAATGCACCTGCAACAATTACAAACCTATATTACTCTACGTCAGAGGTGAAGCTGGTTCTGGCAAAACATTCCTAATCAAAATCATCATTAAGTTCCTTCAACAATTGACAAACAACAAACTGTCAGCTGTTATCACTGCCCCCACAGGTTTAGCTGCCTAGAACATAGGCGGTGTCACTTTACATTGATTACTACTCCTGCCAGTAGAACACCAAAACAAATTAGACTATTACAAACTTTCTACAGAAGCTGCAATGGAACTACGCAGAGTATAAAAACAAATGAAAATGCTACTAATAGATGAAGTGAGCATGGTGTCCAACCTAATGTTGGCTTTGATTCTCCTCAGATTACAAGAAGTACTTAAAACAAACTACAAAGAGCTCTTTGCAGGAAAACACATTATTGTTTTCGGAGATCTTCTTCAATTGACACCAGTAAAAGGTGCGCCTATTTTTTAAAACATTAGGACACAAACTCTGCAGTAAAGCTGTTGGCAGCATTGGAAATGTCAACCTTTGGCAAAATTTCCAATACAGAGAATTAAAAGAAACCATTCGGCAATCTGCAGATCCCACTTATGCCAACATCTTAAAAAGAGTTGGTATACTATCTAAATAAGCACAAGCAATAATATTGAAAACCTGACACATTCATGCACTTAATGGCGATAATGCATGTGCTACAGATGCTATGGAACAATTAGCCAACAAAAATGTCAATTGTATGGCCTTAATGCCAACTCTTGCAAGCCGTTTCAAATTCAATGGAATAATGTTAAATAAAGAAATGCAACCAATAATGGAAATTAGCACCACAAACAAACTAGATGTACATGGTATGACACTACCCATGTGTGAGCAAGCCACAACAAGACTTAACAGTTTAGAACATTCAATCTCCAACACAGCTAGGTTTGAAAATATATTAGAATTATCCTTAAATTGCAGAGTAATGCTTAAATGTAACCTTGACGTTGACCAATGACTAGTTAATGGAGCACTGGGTACAGTTGTTGGCTTTCAAACATACCCACGTGACAACAAAATTCAGTTTGTCAATATTCTCTTTGACATTCTTTCAGAAGTAAAAAGGATAGGATGCTCAACAGCTCGATTCCTTCTCTTCAAAGACATGTATGTTCCAGAGAACAATGTTCTCTAACTCTTGCATACGCAGTCACCATTCATAAATCACAAGGTCTTACCCTAGACAAAGCAATGATAGACATTGGTAACACAGTCTTAAAAGAAGGCATGAGCTACGTAGCACTATCACGCTTACGTACACTTGACGGTCTATTTCTAATCAACTTTGATGCAAGTAAAGTAAACGCTGATATTCCTTGCATTTTAGACTACAATAGACTTTGTTCACTATACACCCCCCATCTAAACACACATTCTGTTCCACAAAAAAAGTAAAACGTAAAAACAAACTAAATCAAACAGAAATGCAACAAGAAGTCACTGAAAAGCATCCAAAGAGAGTAAAAGAAATTAAAACTTCATCAAGTATCATAAGCATAAAAGAACCAATTAGTGAAAGTAAACCAGGTACTTCATCAAAGAAGGAAGACAAACTAAAAAAAAAATCACTCAGATACAGAACTACCTGGTCCATTTAAACTCTCAAATATAGTTGGTGTAAGTTGCTACGCAAATGTAGCAATGAATATTCTATTTCAATTACCACCAATTGTTGACAACATTTACTTACACAGTACAGACCAATTGTGTTTGCAAATGTTAGTACTTAATAGAAACGCAACAAACAACCCTGACAACACGTATAGTGTTTATGGAATAAGACAACAATTGGACTACTGTGCTGGAATGGTGAAATTCACAATAAATTCACAGGAAGATCCACAAGAATTTCTAATGTACTTACTACAAGTAATGGAAAACAAAAGAATACCTATAAATGAAATCTTCCATATTTCATACATGTGGAAACATACATGCACTCTCTGCAACAATGTGACACAAGAACAAATCCCCAATGAACGCTTCATATATATATCAATACCTAAGTGTGAATCCATTCCATTTCAGCAACTTGTACAAAATGCAAACCATGGTAGATTATGTTCTACCTGCAATTCGGATAATCGCTCCACCTTACTAATACAAACGCATAGTAAAAACGTAATACTAATGCTTCTACGTTACAATGCAGATGGTACCAAAAACAACTGCAAGCTGACTGGATTCACACATGGTCAAGTATCACTTGGTAAGAAAACCTTCACAACAATAGGTATAATCTATCACGCAGGAGCCACAACCAATTCAGGTCACTACACTGCATATAGAAAAAAGAAATGTGGATGGTTTGAATGTAATGATAGTAACATTACTCTAAAGCAGAGATTAACAGTAAATCTTTCAAACGCTTATTTAATGTTCTTAAAACCATCATTTATTAACTAAAATGTACTTAAACCTTAACTAAAGTTGTAGTAAAAAAAATATAAACTGGTATCTAACTGCCTGAAGATTCAACAACAACTAATCAGATACATGAATACCACTAAATTATATAAAAAAATAGACAGTTAGAATACGCCAACTGGTATCTAACTGTCCCAAAATTTTACAAAATCAAAACTGATAAATCAATACCACTAAATTATATAAAAAAAATAGACAGTGAGAATACGCCAACTGATATCTAACTGCTCCAAAATTTTACAATATCCTAACATATACATCAATACCACTAAATTACATAAAAAATTAAACAGTTAGAATACGCCAACTGGTATCTAACTGCTCCAAAATTTTACAATATGTAAACAACTGAAAACAAGCAAACAAATAGACTGTAGCATAACAAAAAAAGTTTTTTTTTTAATCCAACATGGATTTTTTTGTCTCCCACAGACCCAATGATTTTGCAACAAACACAGAAACTGAGCAAATTGCACAGTACACTGGTTTGTAATCTACTAAATATGAGGGTAAAAAAAACAATGTTGATTATTCAATGTTATAGGTCATTACAAAATAACAATACTAACATGATCTTTTCATTTATTACAGAAATGAACAAGAAATACATATACTCCAGTTACTAAACTAAACAGTAAGTATATTATAATAAGTACAACCATCGCAACATGACACACCCATAGTGGATTTTAACTTTGTTCCTTATAAATATGTTCTTGGATCCCAAACTTATAAGCCACTATGAGTGTGATATGCTGCGGTGGTTGTGGCCAGGGCATAGAGTCTTGGGTGCATGGCCATGTGGCCATGCACCCAAGACTCTATGCCCTGGCCACAACCACCGCAGCATATCACACCCATAGAGTCAAACATTTTAACTATGCCTTATGGGAACTTTTAATATCCGCGGACATGATGAGTGTTCTTAAAACACTTTCAACTTGCCAGCGAACAATACGGACAGCGTCCTCAGAACACCCCCATTTTGTTTATTTACGAATATTTCAGGACACCGCGAGTGTTCTTAGAACACTTTCAACTTGCCAGCGAACAATACGGACAGCGTCCTCACGACACCCCGATTTTGTTTATTGACGAACATCCCAGAACACATGATATATTCTTAATACAGTTTCAATTTACCTGCGAACAAAACGGACAGGCATACCGTTCTCAGGACACCCCCATTTTATTTATTTAACAACATTTGAGGAAACCGCAAGCGTTCTTAGAACACCTTCAATTTACCAGCGAACAATACGTACACCGTCCTCAGGACACCCCGATTTTGTTTATTTACAGACATTTCAGGACACCGTGAGTGTTCGACAGCGTCCTCAGGACACACCCATTTTGTTTATTTACGGACATTTCAGGACACAGCGAGTGTTCTTAGAACAGTTTCAGCTTGCTTGCGAACAACACGGACACATGTTGCGTCCTCAGGACACCCCCATTTTGTTTATTACTGAACATCCACCGTCCTCAGGACGCCCCATTCTGTTTATTGACAATCATCCCAGAACACAAAATATATTCTTAGAACAGTTTCAACTAGCCAGCGAACAAAACGGACAGGCATACCGTCCTCAGGACACTCCCATTTTGTTTATTGACGAACATCCACCATCCTCAGGACACCCCCATTTTGTTTATTGACGAACATCCCAGAACACATGATATATTCTTAGAACAGTTTTAACTTGCCTGAAAACAAAACAGACAGGCATACCGTTCTCAGGACACCCCCATTTTATTTATTTACGTACATTTCAGGAAACCATGTTCTCAGGACACACCCATTTTATTTATTTACAAACATTTCAGAACAACGCAAGTGTTCTTAGAACACCTTCAACTTGCCAGTGAACAATACGGACAGCGTCCTCAGGACACCCCCATCATGTTTATTTATGGACATTTCAGGACACCGCTAGTGTTTTTAGAACAGTTTCAGCTTGCTTGCGAACATCACGGACAGATATTGCGTCCTCAGAACACCCCCATTTAGTTTCTTTAAAACATTTCAGAACAGCCGTGTTGTCCGCAGACAAATCAAACACAACAAGAGGGTCTACCACATAAATAAATACAACCTTTAACCAATCTCATACTCTCCCACCCTCCCCAAACACTCTTACACACCAACATACTCTACTAAATACAATTTTTCAACCAAGTTTCACTGCACTGTCCACGGACGCCCGTGAATCCAAGATGGCGGGCGATACCAAAAATTTGACGCGCTCTGCGCCGTCCAATCAGTGAACACGTTGCATGTCCGTGGACATGACGCAGGCCGGTTGGCCAATCTGGACACTGTCCGCAGAGCGAACAGGGAAGTGTGTCCGCGGACCGAACACAGATATCACTAATTTTTTGTGACCTACTTTTTGGTCATTTTTTAAAAAAACTCCTGGACGGATATTCACTAAATTTGCAAAAGCACGCTTTCGGGACCAAGCTCCTACTCCTGGTTAAAATTTGGTGAAAATCCGTCCAGCGGTTTGGGCTGTAGGAGTGAGCAAAGTTTTTTCCCCATTCAGTCTATGGGAAAAAAAAGTTTTGGGACCCCCCTTCTAACTTTGCCTCTCTTGGACGAATCCTCACCAAATTTTGCAAATTCAGAGTGACCCATATACTTTTTTTGCAAAGTTTGGTGAGGATTCGTCCAGGGAGAGCGAAGTTATAAGCCGCCCAAAAAGTGCTCTTCCTATGGAAATAGCAACTTAACCATAACTACATGGCCACTACCGTGGCCATGTAATATATATTCCGTGAAAAATAATGTTGTTAAACGGATGTTATGGTTAAGTTCAACTAGTAAAAACCTATGAAATTCAATGGAAATACGTTGTGGCACGGATGTTATGGTTACCGGTAAAACCGAAAAACCCCAGAAATTCACCAGTTAAGGTAAACTAAGCAACCATAACTCGTGCTACCACTGTGCACTGCATGGACTAATAGCCATGACGTCAAAGATGACATCATTAATGTCATTGATGACATCACTGATGACATCACATGTCTGGCTCTCTTTTTTTGTGGAAGTAAGAATGCAAAAGGTACTACGTTTGCAGACCTTATCCTTCTCATATGTTCCTACATTACATTCCGTAGGGTTCACGCACATCATATGATACATATACATAGGGGAGGAAGCTGTCTGTGCATGAAGATAATGAGTTAGGTAATGAACACTTTCTGGTAGTACTGCTACTTTTTTGCCTACTTTACTTTCCCTGTATATGCTCATATTTGTAGGTGTTCTGGTGTCTTTATGTTTTGTGTATAGTAGTACAATTATGTAATAAGGGAGGCATTCTTAGCTACTTATTATATGTTTCACAGTACACAAAACTCTGAAACGAAAGCATTTATCATTTTACAATCCAACATGGGAAGATTTTGAATATTGCACCTCTTTGATGCATGCTGCAGACAATGCCTACATTTCTACATGAGTTGGTTCAAGTACTGGAAAGAACTATGTAATGCACAGGTGTTTATAGCAATGCATTTGGTAATGAACTATTTATGTCATGATATTTCTTCCAATGATCTCTGATAGTTATCTGCCAACATTACAATGACAATCGCTTGTGGAAGCTTTTCATGAAAACTAAATAAACATGTGATGTTATCAGTGATGTCATCTTGATGTCATTGGTATTAGTACTTGCAGTGCACAGTGGTAGCGCGAGTTATGGTTGCTTAGCTTACTATAACTGCTGAATTTCTGAGGGTTTTTGGTTTTACCTGTAACCATAACGTCCCTGTAACAATGTATTTCCATTGAATTTCATAGGTTTTTACTAGTGCAACTTAGCCATAACATCCCTTTAACGTTTTTTCACTGAATTTTACAGGTTTTTACCAGGATACCCTTAGTTTGTAAAGATGTACTGCACAGCATAGTGAACCTGTTGGCACTATGTTAATGCGCACAGCAGTCATGGACTATGCCTCTGGTTGCGCTGACCATTTTGCCTCTGGTTGTGGTCTTTGGGTGGCATCTAACCTGCTCAGAAAGGCTGGGGCTCTCTTACGTAGTGGTACCATTCAGCAAACACATGGAACATATACAAACAGCACCATGTACATGAATTGCAAGGGAAAATAGAGTAGGTATGCAAACTGTGTACTTATGAAACACACAGCACAAAGGCATAGGGAGTACACCATAACGGAATGCACCATCTAGAGAGGTGATGTCTGCCTTCAACAATCTTACCACACTGCTACTTTACATGGTAAGAAAGAACCAACGAGCAGAGTAAGGTCTGGAAAGTACTAAGACCAGAACGACACTACAACGTAGTAAGCACACTGAAGTTTGTCAGATAATTGCGCAGGTAGTGCAGTATAAAGTAGTAGAGAGGTGTCCTACAGACACTGCATCTGCCCGGCCTAGCCACAATCACAATGAATCATCCGCACGATGCCAGTAAGACCAGCATGTCTGCATCTTGTGAACCACCTGTAAACTAGTAGTGGGAGTGGATGTTTGTCCGTTGCACAAGTACACACATGCATATCTCTTCCTTTGTCTCCTGGTGACACTGCCCCTTTGCAGCATATGCGAAGAAACTTGTCACAAACTTTAATTAGGTTGAGCCACCCACCACATCCTACAGGTAGCTGTACACATAAACATCCCACACTGCTATACCCTATAAACACCAAGCGTGTCCCAAAATGGTCGGGACATGTGTGTCGCACTATTAATAAATCCAGAGATCCCAACAGTGTGCATAGGACACCTATGCACATGCACACAATGTATTCTGCCCAAAATGCGTCCTGTGGACTGCCGTCCCAATCGAGAACATTTGCGAGGTCACTATGCGACTTTACCCATGCTTAGCGTGGGCTGATTATTTGCTGACACGATCCAGACCCTCGGGCAGCACAAGTGTTATTGGGAAAGTACACGCTTACAAACACCCCACGATGTGCCATTGCATATGTATGGATTTGTTTCAACAATGTAGGCTTGTTTTCCAGGTGCAAGATCTCCACAGCAGCCCTACAAAAGGCCTCACCCCAGAGGTTCGCCGCAATCTGTTTGTAACTTTTCATAACAGAGTAGCGGGCCACATAACTTTGAGCTGTAATTGATGTCAGACCTAATCTGCTCTGCTACGTTACCTTTGCAAAAAATGGCAACCGTGTCAGCCTGTCTCACTACGCACAGTAATGGAGAAAAGTATTAACACCCCTTCCAGTGACCCACACCCTCAATACTTATAGTCCCCACTGTCCCATTCCCATGGGCAGCATGCTGAAAACCATAGTATGTGGCACGTGCGCTTCCCCACGTATGGTGAGGGCAGCGCCCCAATAAAAAAGAAACAGTCCTTCTTCCCTTTCCACTATCTTCTTTCCAGCATGCCGTCATTGGGTACTGTTAAATAGACACACACGCATCCACCATTCACATTGAAGAGCTCTCTATGTAATAATATCTATTCTGTACAAGAGTCCTCTGGGTACACACCACATCCAGAAATGTTATTGCGCAATCCCTTAGCCTCCACGGTCCCATTTCCATGCCTGCTATCCTCAAAAGCCCCAGATGTGGTTTTCGTGCTGTGTGCGGGTGTGGGGGAATAAATTGCATCCAGGGTAGGGGATTTCATTTTATGGGGTGGCTCTGAAAAGAGCCTTTTTTATTTGTTTTAGGTGCATCTAGAGAAACACCTTTATTTTGAGTTTTTATTGCGTTTTCTGTTTTCTTCTCCTCCTCACATTCTTACAGTACACTTTTTAACACCTCCTGGAGATGGGCAAACAAAAGAGCATCACCAATGCTGGACAAAGAAATGCCATTTGCATGGAAAAACTCTGCATTTTGAGAATTAATGATGTCATTGTTGCAGAAGAACATCACACCAGTTGCCAAAAATCACACATGCTTCTGTTGATGAGACCCCTTCCAGCCTCTAGCTGGGAACAATATACATGAGGAAAGTCCCATACTCTTCTTGGTGGTATGGCTGAAAAAACACCTGGCCAGTGGGAAAAAAGCCTCTTCACTGTATTCATCAACATCTTCAGATAATGGAACAAATGTGAACAAGCGATGTAACCCAAATGCATACTGCCACAATGTAGGCTGACTACATGAACATTAGTAAAACTGCCCACTTGTCTGCAAAGTGCAAACATATCGCCGAAACTGCAAACATGGACAGCGCACCACAATACGTCCACTCCTTCCAAACCGAAATCACCATCAAAGTGTCTTTCCTGGGCCTACTTGTGCAGGTCTATCACAAAGGCATCACCCAAATCCAAGACAACGCGTTTCTCCATGTCTGCACACCTCACTACGCAGAGTAAGGAAAAACAGTATTACCACCCCTTCCTGTGAACCACACCCTCGGTACCTGATTGGATAATCCCCACAGTCCCATGTCCATTGGCCAGCATGGTGAGAAGCACAGAACGTGGCACGTGCGCTTCCCCAACTATCATGAGGGCCGCGCCCAGTAATTCAGGAGCAGTCCTTCATCCCTTTCCACTATTTTCTGTCCAGCACTACCTCATTGGGTACTGTTAAATAGTCACACACGCATCTACCAATCCCAGCCAAGACATCAGCATCTAACACTGAAAGTTCTGTACAGCACTGCATATGTACCGTTACACATACAGAATGCAAGTGTTGTGTCATTCGAAAGCATGTCCAGTAGAAAGTTCAGTAAAACTATGCAAGATTTCTGCATCCACATACATCCACATGGTCACCCATCACCACCAAGTAGATATATGAACAATCTTTCTGCAGTATGTGTACAACTCTGTTATAAGTGCCTCTGAGCACAGTATCTGCCACTGAACGTCCATTATGAACTTAAAAAACATACAGTTTTTCTCTCATCACCTACCATCAAGTGACACTTTTATGCTTTCAATGTTTTCATTTACTCATATCACCCATTGTAACATCCAAACAGGAACTCTCTTCTTTTCTTCTGAAAATGCTAAACATTTTTTCCACACTAACCCATCTCCTACATATAGTGTTAAAATATCACACCAAAACCAGCACTGAATGTATCTTACCAATCTCAACTAAGTTCCTAGAATCTCACTGTCTCCACAGCTGTGGTTCTCTCTAGGCTGGACTATTGCAACAGCCTCTTTCTAAATCTGCCTGCTTCTACTCTCCACCCTCTGCAACTCATCCAGAGCATGACTGCGTGACTTCTACTTGGCCTCAAGCCCAGGTATCATATGTCTCCGGGACTGAAATGTCTGCGCTGGCTTCCAGTGGCTGCGAGGATTAAGGTCAAAACCCTCTGTATTGTCTGCAAGGTCTTCTGGTACCGGGGCCTCAATACCTTCAACTCTCACTTCCTAAATATCTCCCTGCTCGAGCTCTTCTCTCATCCGCCTTGTACTCTCTCTGGGTCAGTCATTTCTGCAAGCAACCAGTTGGTGGTAGATCTCATTCTTCGGCTGGGGCCTCCCCTTGGGACAGCCTCCCAGCCTCCCTGAAACTTGAGAAGACCCATCTCCTGTTGCAGAAACACCTCAAAACCTTCCTCTTTGCTTTTGCTTTTTCTCCTCATCTCCCAAGCTGACTTCCTGCCTCAAACTGATTCTGCACTGGTTACCTAGCCAACCTTTAATCTTGGGCCCAGGCCCCATCCCCCCACCATTCGCACCCTTGCACTGCCTTTCTGGCAACCCCCGCACTTCAGGACTATTTTCTGTATCCCTAACAGTCCCACCACACCTGATGGCTGCACTTATCTTTGCACTTGCCACCAGCACCCCATATTTCTACCTATTCTTATGTATTCTTCTTCCCATGTACTGCACTTTCCCCTCCCCCTACCCATGCACTTGTGCGATCTGAGTTGCACCTGGCCTAGTATGATCATTGTCTCTGCCTCCACTCTGTACCCCCTCCGTTGCCTCGATGCGCCTTGAAACACTTGTATATAGGCAGGTTATAAATGCCATATCATACCATACCATATCATACACACATTCCATGCATTACAGCAGGATGCCTGCCACTTACCTTGCACACTTCACAGAATTCTTTTCTGCAGTTACCCATTTCCTACAAAATTTGCAAAACTATCGCACAAAAGCAGCACTGAATGTATTTTAGCATCTTTAAACAAGTGCATACAGTGCATGCATGCAAACAGGATGCCTGCCCCTTACCTTGCACACTTCAACCATAGCCTTCTTCATTTCCTGTACAAATAGACCTTCTGCCACAGTTTTTTGCGTACACACCACAAGCAGAAATCTTATTGAGCAATGCCTTAGCCCCCACAATCCCATTCCCATGCCTGCCATCTTGAAAAGGCCTGCATGTGGCACGTGTAATCCTGAAACTACCACGGAATCCACAGAGCTATTGTTGTGGAACGGGAGAGGGGGAAGAAATTCCAAACAGGGTAGGGGATGGGGTCTTTATTTATAGTTCAGGAAAGATATTTGTACATACTTGCAAACAACCTTTTTTGTTTGTTCTCTTTGTATGACTTTCTGTTTGCTTCTCCTCCTTACATTTTTACTGAATTCAGGTCAACGCTTCTTGCACCATGTAAAAGAAAATAGCATTGCCAATGGTGGTCAAACAAATGCCATTTGCAAGGAAACAGTGCATATTTTGCAACGTCATAATCTCATAGTAGGTGGAGAACATCCCATCAGTGCACATAAACTCACGCATGCTTCTGTTTATAAGACACCTTCCGAGCTCTGGCTGGGGACATATTACACCGGCATCTTTCCATACTCTTCTTGGTGGTATGCATGAGAAAACGACCTTAGCAGTGGGAAAATATTCACATCACTGCATTCATCAACTTCTTTAGGTGATGTAGCAAACATCCACATGACATGTAACCCAAATGTAGACTTCCATAATGCACTACGACAACATTCACAGTAGCCTCAGAGGCCACTTAGCTGCAAAAGTAAACCAAAACTGCACTCACAGAGACTGCTCCACAAAGCCTGCACTCCTTCCATCCCGAAATTAGCAGCAACACCTCTTTGAACGGCATACCTGTGCAGATCTTGCACACAGGTATCAACCACAATCAGCACTGTGTGTCTCTCCATCTCTACCAACCTCACTACACAGAGTATTGGGAAAACATAGCACTGCATCTTCCTGTGAACCACTCTCTGAACACCTGATTGGATAATCCCCACAGTTCCATTTCCATGCCCACCATGCCTAGAATGGCACGATGTGGCACATACATGTTCCCAGCTACGCCCCAGTAAAGCAGAGATAGTCCTTCTCCCCTTTCCACCATTTTTTTTGCAGCACTCCCTCATTAGGTACTATCAAATAGTCACACAGGCATGCATCAATCACATCCAAGACCTCTACACCGAGCACTAGCATTTCTGTACAGCACTCCATATGTACCATTCCACACTAACAGTGCACGTCTCGTGTGATTTGAAAGCACTTCCAGTTAAATGTTGTCCAAAAGTATCCACGATTTCAGCATTCAGATTCACCCAGAGCGGCACCCATCACCACTAAGTAGAGGTAGCATTATTTGTTTTCCTCCCAGCACTCCAGTAAGTGCAAAGAACCAATACTTCAAAGTGCAGCACAGTAGTCAGTAATCTGTGCAATGCACAATACGCAATCACATAAAATATCCAGTTCAACCCTATCCACTTCTGTACAGATAGTATTTCAACACAGTACTCAGTGGACATTCTGCAGGAGTGTTCATGCCATAAGCTCCAGCTATGGACTAAAGTTGTAGGATGTGCTAACATTCACCACACCCATACAACCAACAATGTCTGCAAACAGATCAGGAGAGAAGATTAGTGAGAGGGTTTGGGAATGGAGATGTCTGAGGTGATGAGAGCATCCAAGGTGTGTCTGTCAGAGTGCATTGGACCTGCGGGAAGAATGAGTAGGAAAGAGGGTCACAAAGGTTGCAGAAGAACCCAAAGGCCCCAACAGGGGAGTTGAGGTGAATATTGAAGTCTCTACTACTCCTCTGCCTTCCCTGGCCCTCTGCACTTCTCTGGCCTCTCACTTCCTTTCCAAAACTCAGGACATCTTGTCCCCACTCTCATCTACTCCACACCCTTCTCCCTCACGCGCTCTCAGGAATCCATTTGCCCCATTCTCTCCTTCTACTCTCCTCGTTTTCTCCTATAACACCTGATGCTGATGCCCCCCTGCTCCTACAGAACTTTCAAGGACAATATTTCCTCCCCTGCTCCTGCCTTGGCCAATTTCTTCAATCACTCCTTTGTCACGGAATGATTCCCCTAATCCCTCAAGCACTCCCTTGTGCACCCGTACCTCAAAAAGCCTTCTGCCAACCCTTCCTGTCTGGCATACTACTGCCCTATCTCCATTACCCCCTTTCTGGGCAAACTCTCAAGAAGCTGAGCATCTCCCAGCTTATCCACCACACTTAATCTGTTGGTTGTCTCCACGACCACCAGTTTGGCTTCAAAACTGCCAGAGACATGGAACTGCTCTCCTGGACACCTGCTCTCTAATCTCGATTCCAGCTCTGCTTCAGTTCTCATACTTCTTGACCTTTCCTCTGCCTTTGAAATGGTCAGTCATGCCACCTAGAAAAATCGGCTCTCTGATACTGTTGGCATCACGGACCTGGATCTGGACTGGTTGACCTCCTTCCTCTCAGACCGACCTTACGAGGTTCAACTGGTCCCTTTTCTCTCCACCATCTCACTCTCCACCTCGGGTGTCCCTCAGGACTCTATCTGCTCACCTTGACTTTTCAACATCTACCTGGCTCCTCGAGATCATTCAATCTCCATCATTTCTCCTAACATCCAGTATTATGCTGATGACACGCAGCTCTCTTTCAAGCTTCCTTCCTCTGCCTCCTCCTCTTCCTCTCTCATCCCTGACTGCCTGTCTGCTATTCAGGCATGGTGCACTGCTAACAACCGCTGCCTTAATGCCAGTAAGACAGAGATCCTTCTCATTGGGAACCCTGCTCCATCTTTCCCTCCCACACTCTGGCTACCCTACCTTGGCCCCCTCCCCCTCCTGTGAGGCAAGAAACCTTGGTGATGTTCTTAAGCACCTTAAAGCGTATTTTGTGCTAGATGGAATTACAAATAATGATCTCAGATAAAATAACTGGACAGTCTGAAGGAATATTGAATATTTCAAAGTACCACTTTATTCTCATTTATTAAAGCAGGAAGAGCTGACAGGCATCAGACTGATGCAGGCAAACTTACAAATGAACTTGATTATACAGACGTCTTATACCTCAATAAGCATCATCTATGATGTCATTCTATGTGGCAAAGCATAAAACCTATTGAGGGGAAGGATTGGTTAAAGGAACATATCTACTTATAGAACATATATGAATTAATACCTAATTGGCTGCCCTTTATCTTTAGGATATGCCTTGAACAACCTCTAAATATGTATAGTACCGATTATAGCGGACAAAATAACAGCAGATTGGTCTATGCAACATTGAATGTTAGGTTGCCCCCTAACACCCACTGGTTGGTTGGCATGGTATCCCAAACCTTGGACTTTCACCTCTTTAGCAGCACGTCCGTGAAACGAAACCTAGGTGCTTTGAATTACATCAGATTACTCCCCGTTCTTCCAATTAATCCATCATCCTTCATCGGTTGGCCATAAGCCAAAGTCTTCTGTCTTTAGTTGACCTTGCGGCCTGCTCACTGTCTTGGAACATTTGAGGGAGTATGAGCACACCACTATCTTCGTCTGAGGCTCTTATTAATAGTCCTTGTCTTCGACTTCTGAGTCACACGTGAAGAGATCACAAATTGATTGATTTCAGCCTCTTCAATAATGCATGGTGCTGTTCGTCCTCTTGGCCGCTAGAGACTTGGGCCCTCATTACGACCCTGGCGTTGGACCATGGTGCTAATAGCACCATGGTCCATGCCAGTAACTTACCGACTCCGCCATGGCGGAATGGGGAATTACCGCCCCATTCCGAGGTTGGCGGGCGGTAATTCCCCATGCCGCCATGGCCCTTCCCCATTCCCATTTTTGCCCCATAGGGCTCAATGGGAATGGGGAAGGCGCTAAGTACGGTGCCGCAAATTGCGGCACCGTACTTAGCACCAAGGTCCCTTTGCGGGTTGGTTTTTAACGCCTGCAAAAAGCAGGCGTTAAAGTCTCCAACCCGCAAAGTGACCTCGTAATCAGGCGTTAAGGGTTTAACGGCGCCGCCACCTTTTACGGCGCCGTTAATCCCTTAACGCCTGGGTTGTAATGAGGGCCTTGCTCACTCTACCTTCATACACTTTTAATTGCCCAATAATTTGGGCATTGCAGAACTTTTCTTGTTTAATCAAAGAGAAATGTTCCCTTCGTTCACAGCTTATCCTGGTTAACTCCCTTTGCATCTTGTAATTATTAGTTAAAATAGCATCCTAGAAGAAGCCACAAAGGGGTGCATGGAGGTAAGCTGAGCTTTCTGTGCACTCTGACTCTGCAACAGGTAAACAAGGACTGAACCCCCTTAACCTCCCTGGAAAGTGATTTTGTTGGTGCCCCCCCTCCCGAGAGTAACACCCGGGGCTGCCTCGCTCCATTTTTGGAGCGACTTGGAGCAATAGCTGCCAAGCCAGCCAAAGAGGAAGCAGAGACAGGAGAATCAGGGGACCACGCCCTGCGGTGGTGTGTTTCGGTGTGGGGCACGCAGGGCCCAGATTGCCGTGGACCCCACATCCAGTGTCACAGAGGAACTGGGCAGACTTTGTGGGGCCGTGAAGCCCGCCCCCACTATGGACTGAGGGCTCATTGGTCACGGCCCCAGGTTCTGTACTGTGGCAACAGGAGGCTGCCATGGGGAGCATGGTGAGACCAGCAGAGCTGAGAAGGAGCTGGCCTTGTGGCCAGTAACAATCCCCGTGCGGGGGTCTTTGAGACTCCATCTACTGAGACCCACAGAGTGGTTCACCCTGCTGCAAGGGTTCCCCCATCTGATGGCCTGAGAAGGGGATTGAAGAACATGTACTGGTCACAAGGGAGGGGCAGTCCGTCCTCCAGGGAAGTGAGGCTGGTGCCCAGACTGCAGAGCCCAAGCAAGGAGGACTAGGAGGCACTGTGGGCCAGTATGAGATGGGGCCCCATGTGCTACTTCAACAGGAAAGGGTCCTACGCTGACCCCAGTGGTGGACACCACAATAGAGGGAGAAGTGGTGGAGCAGCCTCCTTTACTTCATGGGGGAATAGGGCCCTCCAGAGGAGCCGGGCATACGAGGAGGGGACACAATGGACCCCAAGATGACCAAAGCCCCTGGAGAGGAAGAGGAGACCCGGCCGGCGGCACCAGCGCAACAGCATAGAAGGAGAACGGCGTGGACCCACTGGGTGCCAGCCATCAGTGCGTCCCCCAGGCACATGAGCGAGAACGTCTGCCTGCAGAGGTTCCATTTTGCAGGTAGGGAGAAGCCTGGTCTGGTTTTGGTAGCCCGAGGAGATGCCATGGAAGGGGACCCAGCTGCCACAAAGTCTGACGTGGCGGCCCTAATGGAGGAGATCAGGGAAATCAGATCAGCCCTTGACCGGAGGTTGGATAAGATGCACCAGAGACTCCTCTCAGTGGAAGACAAGATACAAGGGCGGAAGCCAATCAGTACTCAGTGGACACCCTGGAACTCCAGACAGGGTTGAGGCTGGCCGATCTGGAAAGGACAGAAGGAGAGACCACTTTAAAACTGGATGACATAAAAAACAGAGAACACTGAAACAACCTACATTTCTTTGGCTTCCCAGAAAGAGAGGGAGAAATGGAGGGCGACATCAAGAGAGCCACCCAGGTGGTGATCTTCCCGCTGTTCGGGGATGATACCAGGAATGAAACTACCATCGACCAAGTACATCAACCGGGGGTGGTTCGAAGGGGCCTCGCTCTGTGCTGGCTCACTTCCATTATTATGAGCAGTGGACAAAGATTCTGGAGCGGGCCAGGAAAGTGGACCCTATCAATCACAGTGTGATTCAGATTGCCATCTTCCAGGACCTTTCGGCTCTCACCCTCACCAGGAGAAGAATATGCATCCCCCTCTCCGAGTGGCTGATGGATGGGGCTTCCGTACTCTCTAAACTTTGAATATGATGGCCAGACTTACCAGCTGGCGATGGAGAGCGACATCAGTCGTGTGTCAGAAGAACTCATGGGGCACTGACAGCTCTGTGCACCAGGCTCAGGAGAGACAGCTGGTCTGCAGGCCCTGCGTGCGGGCACCAGAAACAGACACAGGGTGTTGAATACCCCACTAAGAGGCCCCTCTGGCCCTTGATCTGAGATCATGTGGTTGGGAGTATGTCAGGATCCGATGGGAGGGGGGAGGCGAGGGAGGAGGAGTGGGATGGCCTAGGCCACACAAGAAGGAAAGAGCAGGCTGGGTTATTGGTTTTGAGTTTGGGGGAACATTCATGCAGGGGGCCCAGCGTGTTCAGCGATATGGTTTAACAGGTCTCAGGATGGTTTGGTGGCAAGGTAAGGTTGAAGAATGTTGTCATGACCTCAGTGGATGACTTGGTGATTGACTCCCTTAATGTTAGAGGGCTTAATTCTCCTGCTAAAAGGTCAATGACCATGGAGGAAATCAGAAGGGCCAAGTTAGATCTACTCATGGTACAAGAGACGCAATGGCTGAAGGGGAGGGAACCCTGACTGGGGCCGGGGTATGGAGGAGGGTTTTGTTGCCTCGAGCAAGGAGAATAAGAGAGGAGTGGCGATTGTACTCTCGGACCGGCTGGGCCTGGTGGTGGACGAGATGTAGAGGGACCTGGGTGGTCCATTCCTGTTCATCAAGGGTTCCCGGTATGGCAAAAGGTTGACTGTTTGTTCGCTCTATGACCCCAACGTGAGGCAGGTGGAATTCTAGGAGGGGGTCAAAAATTACCTGCGGCTCTTTGTGGAGGGCTAACTGGTGGTGGGTGGAGACTTTACCATGGTCCTAGACCTGGCCAGAGATTGCAAGAGGATAAGTGACAGGAAGGGCAAAAACCTGGACAAAGCGACCTCCAGAAGGTTTAGGGAGATCAACCAGTAGCTGGGTCTTACAGATGCACTAGTGGAGGGAGGAGATAGACCCTTTAATTTCATCTCAGCAATCCACAACTCCTTCTCTAGGATTGATTTGATACTGGTGGAAACTGAAGTGAAGGTCCAAGTTAGAGATTCTTGTGTCATACCAGTCCCATGTCCACAACAATATGGTTAGAGTTGTGGTGGGAAATTACCTTGGTCACAGGCCTGCGGGAGGGTGGTGCTGCAATGACTTTTTGCTAAAGGACAGGTACCTAGTCCAGGCGTTACTCTTGGAAATTATAGACTATTTTGCATTTGATGATAATGGAGAGGTTGGGGTTCAGTCTCTCTGGTAAGGCTTTAAGACCACCTTGCGGAGGGTTCTCATCAGGATAGGAGTCTGAAAAAGAAAGAACACCAAGCACAAGAAGATGAGCTAAGGGGGAGGATTAGGGAACTGCAGCTGGGAGGCTCAGAAGACTCCTACCTCACGTCATGCAGGGCAGATAAACTGCAGCTCTACAGGGCTAAACTCAAAGCCATCCTCGTTCAAAATAGAGAAAAGGAACAGCTATTTCGGAAGCGGAAATACCATGAGCGGGAAGAGAAGGTAGACAGAATCCTGGCCTGGAAGCTAAGAGAGGAAAGGGAAAGAAAGGCAATAGGATTTATCATGGGCGAGGGGGAGAGGGTGGTGCATGATCGGGGGGAATAGGAAAGAAATCCGCCAACTTCTATGAAAATCTATACTCATCTGAATTTACGGGCAGAGATGAGCAAATAGCTGCATTCCTACACCCCCTGGCTCTTACGGGTATCAAGAGTGTGGAGAAACACTAGTTTTATAAAGGTTGTTAGAGCGCAGTCTGTGAGGTTAGTCCTCTCAAACTCATATATTACAAGGCTGCCCAATTAAGTGTGTTGTTGGAGCACTCAAAGGAGGATCTGCGGACATACTGGATCTACTTGGAAGACTTAGCAATGCATCCACTGAAGTTGAGGGACTACCTTTGGGGCTCCTACGAGGTGAATTCCGGCAGCAGCTGAGGAAGCACCCTACATTGGGAGCTCTGTGGAACCTCTGGAGGGACAGCAGACCAAATTGAGTTCTTTAATCCTGTCCCTCTCCCTTGGCTTCGGTCTGAGCCCCCCCACTCAATCTGCCGAACCGAGATATGAATTGGGCACAACAATACAATGGTTGGATGAGGGATTTCAGAGGGCAGGCCGATTGTCCGAGTGAGACCACTTCAGGAGCTTCAGGGAGGTGCCAGAGGTTGTGGGACATGATTGGATCATGATTTTTGAGTACCTAAGGCTAAAGGGGATATTTGGTGATGTGAGGTGGCTTGCCCTGTTATCCTGGGATCTCACCCCCTTTGAGAAATGGTTACACAGTGCTGCTGATCGCAAATGTTCCCTCTCGAGCATATACAAATTTCTGGTTTCTACCCCAGAGGTTAGGAGATGTACATTCAAAAGGTTTTGGGTGGGTTTCACGGGGAGGAGATCACAGACGAGCTCTGGATGAAGATCTTCCGTATAACCTTTCATGGATACCACTTCATCTCTACCACAGAACACAATTTCAAGATGTTACAAGGGTGGCATAGGGACCCATTGAAGATTTCACGTATGTTTCCGGGGGCCTCTCCCATGTGTCCAGGGGCTGAAGCCAGGTGGGCTCCCTCTCCCACGTGTGGTGGCACTGTCCTAAAATACACATCTTCTAGCAGGATCTCCTTAGCTGGATTAAGATTTACTCGGAGGTCTAGCTGAGCATGGACCCTCTCCAGATGTTGCTGCGAATCACAGCCAGGGACTGGGATGAATACAAGTTGCAGAAGGTATGCAAGGCCATGCTGAGGGCTGAGAGGTTGTCTATTAAACACAAATATAGGGTGGGGGCACCCACAAAACAAGAGTGGGAACAGAAGCTATGTAATATCATGGTGATGGAGAAGTTGACAGCCATTGTTAACAATTACCTGGGGTCCTACCTGGAGGAATGGGGCCTGCTGACAGCTAGGATGGAGGGGGTCAGAGCCTAGTCAGTGAGGAAGTGGACGACACTACATACCACGTCTCTACATGTAACCCTCACGCCCTGAAACCCTCGGTTCTGGAGCACACTACAAATTAATAAACAAACAAACAAACAAACAAACAAAAACAGGACTGCAAGACTTATCCTTGGCCTCAAGCCCAGGGACCACATCTCTCCAGCCCTCAAATCTCTCCAGTGGCTCTGGGTTGCTGCAAAGATCACGTTCTACAACCTCTGGATCATTCACAAGGCTTTCTGGGGCCTGGGATCCTGCTACATCCCGCTCGCTCCCTAAATTCCCCCCTGCTAGAACCCTTAATTTGTCTAACTCTAACTCTCTGCAGATCAGAAGCTTTTCCAAGCAGAGAGTGTGGGGTATATCCCTATGCTCTGCAGGTGCCTCCCTCCGGAATGGCCTCCCTGCCCCTCTCAGACTTGAGCAAGATCTCCTTAAGTTCTGGAAGCTTCTCAAGATCTTCCTTTTCTCCTCTTCCTTCCCTCTCACCCTCCCCTGCTAATGTCCCTGTCTGCCTCTTGACTGGCTGTCTGGTTCCTTCAGATTCTGACAGGGCACAAGGCCCCCTAGTCCAGCCTACCCCTGTACTTGGTCTCCTCTGACCTCCCTCAACCCACTAAACCTGCACTTGCACTTCCAGGCCTCTCCCCCTGCACTTGTCTGGCTGGGCCCGCACCCTGGAGCCCTTTCAGCCCCGTACCTTTCACTTAGCTCATGGACCTTCTTTCTCCTGTATTCCCTGCTTTTCTCTGGCTCTCTCCACCTGACCTCCTCTGCTCTCGCTTTTCTCTTGGGCCATTTCGCCCTGACTAGCACTTCCCTCCATCCCCTCTGCCCTGCACTTGTCTTTTGCAGCACTAGCATGATCCGAATGTCACAATGCCTGGTACGATCGTTTCCTCCCACTCTCCTGTCTTGTTGCGCCTCGAAACACATATTGTGTATGGGCACATTTGAAATTCACTGAAAAAACGTTGTTTAAGGGATGTTATGGTTGAGTTGAGCTACTAAAAATCTATGCAATTCAATAGAAAAACGTTGTTACAGGGACGTTATGGTTACAGGTAAAACCGAAAACCCCCAGTAATTCGCAAGTTATGGTAAGCTAAGCAACCATAAACCATAACTCGCGCTACCACTGTGCACTGCAAGGACTAACACCCATGAAATCAAAGATGACATCACAAATGTCAAATGTCATTAATGGGACATGACACCCCAGAGCTGCTCCACAATATGTTTGCAGCTTTTCAGAACAGAGTAGCAGGCCACATAGGTTTGCCGTGTAAGTGATGTTGGACCAAATCTGCTGTGCTATATTGCATTTGCAATTAGTAGCAACCATGTCAGTCCGGCGCAGTGCGCACAGTAATGGGGAAAATTATGAACGGCCCTTCCTGCGACCCACACCCGCAGATGCGATAGTCCCCACTGTCCCAATCTCATGGGTAGCATGCTGTGCACATGCATTTTCCCAAGGATATCTTGGGCCATGCCCCAATAAAGCAGAAACATTCCTTATTCGCTTTCCACTTTCTTCTTTCCAGCACGCCATCATTGTGTACTGTTAAAAAGTTCCACACGCATCCACCAATGACATTGAAGAGCTCTCCATGTAACAGTATCAGTTCTGTACAACTGTCCTCTGCATACACACCATGTCCAGAAACGTTATTGTGCAACCCCTCTGCTTCCACAGTCCCATTTCCATGACCACCATCCTGAAAATCCCCAGATGTGGTTATCGTGTTGGGTGCAGGTGTGGGGGAATAAATTGCAACCAGGGTTGGGGGAGTTTGATGTAAGGGGCCGCTCTGAAAAGACCCTTTTTTTTGTATATGCTTCTAGAGAAACACCTTTTTTCAGTTTTTAGTTGATTCTGCGTTTTCTTGTGCTCACATTGTTACAGTAAACTCTTCACTGCATCCTGTTGACAGGAAAACAAAACAGCATTAACAATGGGTGACTACGAAATGCCATTTGCCTGGAGAAACTCTGCATTTCCACAACTAATGAGGTAATCGTTGCAGAAGAACATCCCACCAGCAGACAAAAAAGTATATATGCTTCTGTTGATGAGACACCTTCCTGCCTCTGGCTCGGAACAACATCCATGAGCATTGTCCCATAATCTTTGTGGTGTTATGGATGAGAAAAGCACCTTGGCAGTGGGAAAAAAAACCTCTTCACTACATTTAGCAACCTCTTCAGTCGATGGAACATACTAAACAAGCCATGTAACCCATATGCATGCTGCCGTAGTGGATGACGATAACATAAGCAGTGGTAAAAGTGGCAAGGTCTTTGCAAAGTGCATGCATACCTGCGAAACTACACCAAAGACAGTGTTCCACAATGTGTCCACTCCTTCTAAACCGAAATTGCCATCAAAGTTTCATTCTAGGGCATACTTGAGCAGATCTATCACAAAGGCATCACCCAAAGTCAACACAATGTGTTTCGCCATGTCAGCTATCCTCACTATGCAGAGAATGTACAACAGTATGACCACCGATTCCTGTGAACCACACCCACAGTACTTGATTGGATAATTCCCAAAGTCCCATGTCCATTGGCCAGCATGGTGAGAAGCGCAGATTGTGGCACGGGCACTTCCCAAAGTACTGCGAGGGCCGCACCCCAGTAAAGCAGAAGCAGTCCTTCTTCCCTTTCCACTACCTCTTGTCCACCACTACCTCATTGGGTGCGGGTAAATAGGCACACACGATTCCACCAATGCCATCCAAGACGTTTGCATCTAACACTGTCAGTTCTGCACAACACTTCATAGTTACCGTTACAAATTCAGCCTGCAAGTGTCCTGTCCCTCGAAAGCATGTCCAGTAGAAAGTTCAATAAAAGATTCCAAGATTTGTACATCCACATTCATCCACATGAGCACCCATCACCACAAAATGGAGGTATGAAAACATTTTCTGCAGTATGTTTTAACACTGTTTTATAAGTGCTTCTGTGCATGGTATCTGCCACTGAGCTTCCATTATGTTCTTTAAAAGGATGCTGTTTTTTTCCCATCCCCTACCATCAAGTGCAACTTTAGTGGTAGGGGCTTGCAATGTTTTCATTTAGCCATATCATACATTGTAATATCAAAACAGGAACTCTCTGCTTTCCTTCCGACAATGCTACGAAATATTTTCCCCACTAACCCATTTCCTACATAAATTGTAAAAATATGCCACAAAAAGCAGAGCTTGATGTATCTTACCAACCTAATGCAAGTTTCCAAAAGGTCACTGTCTGCACAGCTGTGCTTCTGTCTAGGCTGAACAATTGCAACATGCTCTTTTTAAATCTTCCCGCTTCTACTCTCCACCCTCTGCAAAGCATCCAGAAGAGGGCTGCGCGACTTGAGATGGTATCTCTCCTGCACTGAAATGTCTGAAAAAGCTCCCAGTGGCTGTGAGGAATAAGGTGAAAACCCTCTACATTATGCACAAGGCCTTCTGGGCCATGGGACCTCAATACCTTCAACTCTCACTTTCAATATATCTCTGTGCTCTGGCTCTTCCCTCGCCCGCCTCCAACTCTCTCAGAGTCATTCGCTTCTGCAAGCAACCAGTTGGTGGTAGATTTTTTTTTGTTGGCTGGGGCCTCCCTCTACAACAACCTCCCTGCCTCCCTGAAACTTCAGGAGAAACATTGCTGGTTCTGGAAGCACCACAAAGCCTTTCTCTTTGCATCAGCTTTTTCTCCTTCTCTCCCCGGCTGACTGCCTGGCGTAAACTGATTCTGCACTGGTTACCTGGCGACTCTGTGATGTTGGGCCCATGCCACCCCACCCCCCCCCCGCCAAGCGAACCCCTTGATGTGTGCACTTATCCTTGCACTTGGCACAATTGGCCCGTATTTTTACTTATTGTCATTTGTTCTTCTTCCCATGTACTGCACCTTCCCCTCTCCGCACTCATGCACTTGGGCGAACTAAATCACACATGGCCTAGTAGGGGTGTTATCTCTGTCTCCCCTCATTCAAAAATGATCACTCAGAAACAGCACTGCATGCATGTCACAAACTTCAAACAAGTACATACAGTTCATGCATAAACCCAGGATGCCTGCCCATTACCTTGCACACTTCCACCATAGCTGTCTGCACTTCTTTGTTCAAAGAGACGTTCTGTCATAGTTTTTGCGTACACACCACAACCTCAAACCTTATTGAGCAGTGTCTTGTGCTCCACTGTCCCATTTCCATGGCTCCCATTGTGAAAATGGCTGGATGTGGCACATGTAATTCTGAAACTACAGCATAATCCGCAGAGTGTTCGTGCTAGGAAGGGGGGGGAGTGGGAAACAGGGTAGGTGATTGGGTCTTTAGTGGTCCCTCTGAAAAGGCTTTTTATTTTCTTTATTTTTTTACTGGTGTTTTTTTTTTTCGCGTGCTTGCACACCACCTTTTTTGTTTATTCTCTTTGTGTGACTTTCTGTTTGCTTCCCCTCCTTCAATTTTTACCAAATTATGGGCAACGCTTCGTGCACAGTGTACAAGAAAATGGTATTGCCAATGGAGTTCATAGAAATCCATTTGCATGGAAGCAGTGTATATTTAGGAAATGCATGCTCTCATTGTGGGTGGAGAACATCCCATCAGTGCACGTAAATGCAGGCATGCCTCTATTCATCAGACACCTTCCGAGCTGTGACTGGGGATAAATTATACTGGCATGGTCCCATACTCCTCTTGGAGGAATGGGTCAGAAAACAACCTTGGCAGTGGGAAAAATCGACATCACTGCATTCATCAACTTCTTCAGGTGACGGGTCAAACGTCCACATGACATTTAACCCAAATGTAGACCTCCATAATGCACCATGACAACTTCACCAGTAACGATAGAAGCCACATAGCTGCAAAGGCGAACCATCCCGCCAAAACTGCACACATCGAGACTGGCCCACAAAGCGTCCACTCCTTCCAACCTGAAATTAGCAGCAATGTCTCTTTGCACGGCATACCTGTGCAGATCTTATTAAAATGTATCACCCACAATCAGCACTGTGCATCTTTCCATGTCCACCAAGTCCACTGACCTCATTCCACAGAGACTATTGGGAGAAAGTAGTACTGCCTCTTCCTGTGAACCACGCCTTTGACACCTGATTCCATAATGCCCAGAGTTCCATTCGCATTCCCTCCATGCTGAGAATGGCAGGATGTGGCGTGTGCACTTTCTCCAGCTACAGCAAGTGCTACACCCCAGTAAAGCAGGGACAGTCCATCTCCCCTCCGCACTGTTCTTCTTCCAGCACTCCCTCATTTAAGAATGTGAAATTTTCACACATGCATGCAGCAATCACAGCCAAGAGGTCTGCATCCAACACTATCATTTCTGTACAGCACTCCATATCTAGCGTTGAACACTCCGAGTACACGTTGCGTGTGCTTCCAAAGCACCTTCTGTACAAAGGTGTGGAGAAAAAAAAAAATGTCAGCATCCAAAATCGTCCAGAGTGGCACCCATCATGCCTTTGACCATGCACACAAGAGTCTACTGCTTTCCAACACCCATTGCAACATAATGGAGCCATGCATGAGAACATGTGGCCATAAACCACAATCCACAAACGTAACATTGCTGCAGTGGTTGTGTTGAAGGCATTGGCTTTTGGGTGCATGGCCTATAGACATGCACCCGATAGTCTAGGCCTTGGCCACACCCACCGCAACGTAATTCAGCCATGCATGGCAACATTTACCAAGTACCAAAATCCACACACATACCACAGCCACCGGCACTCCTACACAGCTCTGCACCGTTATACAGATATGCATAGAAAGATTCAACTTCTACCAGAATATACAACTTCACACAGCCTCCAATACCCCTACCCACTTTCAATCACATATGATGGTGTTACCGGCAACCAAACCAACCCACAGTATATGCATGTCAGCTGACTTCTGGTGTTCTATCAAGTCTACAATGTGCTCCACAACCATTCTGTAAAGGTGATGAGTCTCTGAGAGATGCAGTCCAAACTACATTGCTGTGGTGGGTGTGGGCAAGGCCTAGACTATTGGTTGCATGGCCTACGGTATTTGGTCATGCTTCCAATAGTCTAGGCCTTGCCCACACCCACCGCAACATAATGCAGCCATGCATGGCATCATGTGCTCACATATCACACTGCACACACGTACCACCGCTACAGCCACTACTACTCAACCTCCACACCCTAATACAGCTTATGCATGGAAACACAACACAGTCTCCGGCACCCATACCCAATTTCATTCACATAGTACCTCTCCCAGCACTCTATTCAGTACACAAAAGCAATACGTCATACTGCAGTACAGTAGTCACCACTCCGCGCAATGGACACTAGGCAATCCCATGCAATATGCAGTTTAGCCCGTATCCACTTCTACGCACACTTTATTGAAGAATTGCACCCACGTCACACACTGCAGTGTCCATGCACAAAGAAGATGCACTTCAACCCTACCCTCTTCGATACTGTCAGTGTTACAACACTGGACTCAGTGGACTCACTGCACAACTGTTTACTCCAGTGTCTGCAACCATTTAGTAAACACTGTAGGATGTGCTAAGAAGCACTGCACCCATGGAATAAACCATTTATGCAATGCTGATGAACCACACACAGAAGGGAACAATGTGAAACCTAATTCCAACCACAGCACATAGTTGGCACTGCAAGGCCTCCATCCATGCAACACACCAGAGTACACGCTATCTTACAATGTGCATGTGATGTGCAATGCACTCTCCTTCTGCAATTGAGCTCCCACCAGTCACTACGGAAAGTGGTCTCTACACCAGCTATCGTGCCGTAACGAAGCCTGCCTAATGTAGCGCACATGGTAGTCGGCTGTGTAGAGACCCGCGAATTGGCATTGTACGCACGACACTGCACGCACATCAATGTCTTTGTCCACCAATAAATACATATCTCAGATGATTCACTTCTCACTCCCCCACCCTTTCCATCCCTCCTTCCCACCACCACATGGCATAATATATGTTTTGCAATGCACTCCCCGTCTGCTATTCAGGTACCACCAGTCATCACGGTAAGAGGTTGCGGCAAGAGCTATCGTGCCATAACAAAGACTGCCTTCATTCACCATACATGGTAGTCGTCTGTGAAGGGACCGGCGAATTGGTACAGTATGTACGGATACTGCAGGCACACCACTATCTTCGTCCACCTAATGATCACATATCTGTGATGAACCACTTCTCTCTCCGCCACCCTTTCTATCCCCTCTTCCCATCACCACATGTCATACATTATGTTTGTCAGTCCCTTTCGGTGCCTCACTGTCCGCCAATACACCATGGTGGTGTTTCCCAAAAACATTGGCGCTTCCCTCGAGCCAGTCACTGGCCGCATCAAAGTCCACTGACAGAATGGCGTACTTCAAGCCAATGAGACTTCTGTCCACGGAGCGAACAGGGAAATGGGTCCCCGGAGTGGAGCCAGATATCACAAATTTTCTGAGATGTACATTTCAGTTCCTTGCAACAAAAGTACTGGTCGGATTTCGACCGAACACACACAAGCATGCTTTCTGACCCAAGCCCCCGCTCCTGCCGCAAATTTGGTGCAAATCCGTCCAGCCATTCGTCCTGTAGCCGTGAGAAAATTTTTCGCCCATTCAGTCTATAGGAGAAAAAAAAAATGTGCCACCCCCTATAAATTCACCCCCCCACACGAAACCTAACCAAATTTGCTGAAAGAATTCAGAGCGGGCTATATACTTTTTCTGCAGAGTTTGGTGAGGATTCCTCCAGGGGGAGTGAATTTATAAGCCACAGAGAAAGTGGTCTTCCTATGGGTTTAGCAACTTAACCATAACTACACGGCTGCTACCGCGGGCAGTGTAATATATATATATTCAAGGAAAACACTATAGTTGCAGTGACATTAAGGTGACCAATACATTGTAAGAAAACCTTTGAAATTCAAGGGAAAAAACGTTAGTTACAGGAACGTTATGGTGAGAACTTACTGATACAAAACCCCTGAAATTCAGCTAAAGTCACCTTAACATCGCACCCCCTGTTGCACAGCCTATGAGCACAATGATACCATCACTGATGACACCACTGGTGATATCACTAATGACATCATCTATCAATATTGATTGGTTCTCGGAAAAATGAAAGCCACTAATAGGAAATCCCTCACTGAACATTAAGAGTTCTTAGATTCAGACTTTAATAAAAATTCAATAAACAGCAAACTAACTTCCCTTAACCCCAGATAAACGATAACTATGCCGACAAGGGTCTCATACAATCAGTGTCTTCCAAACGCTGGTGTGTTAAATTAACTGTGTGGTTTTAAATACCAACTGCGCAAGGCACATCTAAAATCATGCAGTCCTCCTATTAAAGTACTTCTATGCAAATGCATTAGACATCAGCCCCCAAGTAATGCTATAATGCTCGCCATACAGATAATCACTTCCGGTATCATTTTTCTTCTCATAGAAAAGACACAACATAACCATTGAATTCATCAGGTGGCTGTGTGCATCCCGTGCTCTACTTCCCCACTGAAATAATCACGAATTTGGAAGAACATCTTCACACAAGTGTCTGTCAAAATGCACAGCTAATGCCATTGCGTGGGGAAAGTTAAGGTTGTCTTCTGTCATGCACCATTCTCAAAGCCTTCTGCATGCACACGTTGCACTTTATGCGCATCATAGTTCTTGACATTTTGTCCAGCATGGTATCTGCAGTTCGCAAATATTTCGCTAACACATTAACACGTATGCCTCATAGTTCCCAAAATACAAACTTCTTGAACCTTTATTCTAATGATGTAGGTAGCATCGCTCTTCTCTCCATTGCTCCAGGTTTCGTTTTGTTTTCGTAATATACGAAAGAAGGGCTTCAAAATAACGAAAACACTCAGATTGATAATGCACATTAGCAGGGTGAAATAGTAGGCATTTTAGCTCAACCAAACGTGAGCAAGACCATTGTTTTGCTACAGTGAAGTGCAGTGTCTGTATACACCTGGTATGTGAAGGGTGGACTGGTGGATGGGCTGAACCCCCACCCAATCAAACGATCACATTGGTGGTGGTTTAATTGACCCTCAACACTCTCGTGACCCACCCACGTGCCCCCAGCACACCTTCTCTCTGGAATATTGGTTCTATGTTACAACAACACAAGTTTTTGTTTTGCTTAGAAGTAAACACAGTAATTTTATTTAACGAATGCTTTACCGCACAATAAAGATGACGAGACCCCAAGTACACCCCTCAACTACCCTTCATACCCTTTTACTATATACCTAGCCCCTACCTACCATCTATCTTTTGCAGTAAAATTAATGCGGTACAAGCTTTTGTACAAAATAATTAAACAATTGTACTTTCAACCAAAAAGATGAGTACTGGGATATTTGATTGTCTGAGATATTCAGTGTTGTGTGTGTGTGGCCTCTCGCCATCTGTGTATACTTATAGCTAGACAGTGTAAATAAAAGCATGCTTTGGTTGTCACCGTTCGTCCCTCCACTTTGCAGAATTAACAGAATTAACTTCGTGTTAAGTAAAAAAACAATACGACTAAAAACTCAATCCATCAACCATGTAGCAAAAAAGGGGCTGCATTTCACAAGCACATCGCTGTCGAGGAGCAGTGTTATATATAACACGGAGCCACTCTTGTGCAGTACATGCCATTGCATGGCACCCACCGTTTCGTATATTGAATTATTTGGAATACGTTTCAATGTGGTGCTTATCATAACACGTTTGATTCTGCTGGTTGCATTATTCCACTGAATACATAACTAGATCTACCCTTTCCAAACAATCATCCACCTCACTTAGTTTATGAATAGATGAATGGGAAATGCAACACTTTTTCAATATGGGTTTTACGATTCAGTAACCACCGATGGTTGCAGTGACAATACAAAATCAATTTCTACAAGCACCAGATGTACCGTATTGATAATAGCAAAACAGCACCCGCTTCCATATTCATTTTTGTAATGGGTGACCCAGATATGAAGAAATACAAAAAAAAAGCATTGCCATTTTCTTTTTCTAAAGATTGCAAATGACTCTGCAGTACACAAAAGTGCATATTCACATGACGCAAGTTAGAGACATTCATTTTCCCAACATGGGGGAGGCCGGTTAACGGCTGCATGGGTCCTTCACCTTCAGTGAAGTCCTGTTTACTGGTGAAGCTGGCAGGCAGGCAGGTCTTGCTCTAGCAGCAGTTCAACCTCAATGTGCTTGTTGAACAGGTTTGGATCAGAGCTGGCCTCTGCCTTGGAACACTTGTCTTCACCTCTGGCAGAGGGATTTGGGTAAAACTACTCTCCCAAGAGGTCCAGATTAATTCTTCCTTTAGTCCTGGATGGTGAGAGAAACCTGAGGGTATCCTTTCACCTACTTTGATATTGATATTTTATTTCTATCACCCTTGCACACAAGTGTTTCAGAGCGCGACAAGGCAAAGGAGGGCAACAGGGGAGAACAAAACAGCAATCCTACTAGGCCCAGTGACATTGAGAATGCGCAGGTGCATGGGAGAGGGGGAGGATAAAAGTGCATGGCAGGGGGAGAAGTGGAAAGTGCGAAGCAGAGGAGAAACATATAAATAATAATAAATAAATCAATAATAAATGCAACAAATAGTGGCAGTGCAGCCAGCAATTTGCAAGTGTTAGGTTTAAGGCAGAAGACAGGGTAGGTCTAATAAGTGCAGGAAGATAAAGGGGGGGGGCTGTATGGGTACAGATGCAGACCCCAGTGCAAGGGATAACCCGGGGGCAGTGCGGGATGGTGGCAGGGTGAGCAGGAACCTGGGCCCGGAGGACAGAGGGTTGCCAGGTGCACTGTGCCAAGAGCGAACAGATCAGCAGGGGAGAGGGGGAGCGAAGGCAGAAGAAAAGGGGAAGGTCTTGAGGTGCTTCCAGAACCGGAGATGTTTCTCTTCAAGTTTTAGAGTGGCAGGGAGGCTGTTCCAGAGGGAGGGCCCAGCCAAATACAGAGATCTACCCCCATCTCGTTTCTTTGAAAAACGACTGACCCTGAGGAAGTTAGAGGTAGTGGAGCGAAGAGCTCGAGAGGGGAGGTATTTGTAGAGGTATTTTGGACCCAGGCCCCAGAAAGCCTTGTGGACAATGCACAGGGTTATGACTTTAATCCGTGCATCCACTGGGAGCACCCAACAAAGAGGATGGAGAGACCAGCAGGAAAGAAGCTGGGCAGAGTGTTATGGGCCTGAGTGGAGAGAAAACCTGTGGAGGAGGAGGCGGCCGAGTAGGGTTCTGTTGGGAAATCAGGACACCGGCAAACACCCAGAAGGAACTGTGGAGCTGAGGCCTGGGTGGTCCATAAGAGGGCCACAGTGGTGGGAGCCTCACTGGTAGGTGCCTGCAGCAGGAGCTGCGGAACACAGAAGAAATATGATAACTGCAAGCTACCGGCAGCGTCCATGAAAGGTGAGTGAAGCTGCCAGCAACCCACAGAGAGAGAAGACTGGACTGCGAGCAATGCTCGCAATCCAACAGGAACCTGTATGCGGAGCAGAGGAAGAGAAAGTAGTTGCTTCGGAGGAGACATGAGGGACCAGTGAGTGATCAGAAAGGAACACTCAAACCAGGGCACTTCTCTGGGTTGTTACATGGCAAAAGTGAATGGCGAATGAACAAAAGATGATATGCAAGATACCGTAAACCCAAAGTAAAGGGTTGTGATGGATAATACGAATAAGATGAACTGTGAGCAAAAGGATAAGAGATTTGCACTATTAAATACCAGGCTAATAGAAAGCTTTTGACAAGCCTATGAAAGTTTTGATACACAAATGAACAGATGACAAGTTTTGTGTGAAGGACATGTTCAATAAATTGAAATTCAGTGAAAAGCAAGTATTATTGAAAGAAAAGAATGAACTTCATGAAATACAGTGAAAAATAAGTATTTAATATTGTGTGTGAAAGCAATGTGGGGAAGGAAAGAGCACCACAAAGCGCATTGTATGAAAGACAACATTGTGCAAAGTCAAGTGTCAGGGTAATTTCCCGGGGGTCGGCCGGGCCGTCTGCGGACCTCTGGGGTTGGGGAGGCCCCAACTCCTCCCGCATCCCAAAGGAGTATGAGGCACACACAAGAGCAAAGAGTTACTGCAGGTTATTGCACAAAACAGACAGGGACAGGTTCTCGGATCACAGGTACTCATTCACAGGTACTCAAACGTCTCATTCATTGTGGGCTCAAAGGCCCTTTTTCTAGCTGATGATGCAGCCATTTGCATCACCTGGGAAAACTAGCCCCTAAACCTAACGCTATCTCGGGTTGGCTCCCCGAATGGTAGGGTCAGTATGGACCCATACAGAAAAAAAGGTTATTGGTAGAGAAAGAGTCAGGTGGTACGCTTGGGTTGAAAATTTTTACAAGGGGAAAATTAGTGATTGGCTAAACTATAGTGGTGTCAGTGGTTAGCCCCTCGTGTTCTTATTGGTTCACCCATGTGCCCCCAAGCCTGGGACCATCACTGTTCCCAGCTCGCAGTGTACCTGGTCCTGGCAACAATGTATGACTATGTGCCAGTGACGGACAATGGACAGGTCTGACTATTGGCTGTTCCGTGTCCCTTTCCCATCGCTGTCGGTGTCCAACTTGTCATTTCATTGTTGCAGTCTGTGTCTCAGACGTGAGACCCCAGAGCTTCTCTGGTCCTTGGGGCTTGGCATCATAACAGCTCAGCCTGGTCACGTGTTGTGAGACCATGGCTGGAGCAGCATTATGGGTATTTGATTTGTATTTCGGCTCTGAGGAGCGTTTAGCAGTAGGAGGTGTAACCTTGGCACGGGAAGCGCTGCCTGTAGATTGCAAATTCGTGGCCTTGGCTGTGGAGCTCTCGTCAGGGTTCGTTCTGCATGATCAGCATCTTGCAGCTTCGTCGGAGCTGCTCTGGCCTGGGGACTCTGGTTTGCGGCCTACCTTGGCCTAGCTCCTGGGTGGCGGTATACAGTCCATAATACGGGGTCGCGAGGGGCGACATGGGTTCTTATGCACTGGTACAGGGCTACATCTTTATAGTTTTAGTAGCAAGGAAGCATCTGCAAGCATGTACACTAGCTTTTCTGGTGTCTTGTGTTTCTGCGGTGTGGTAGTTGGCCTATGTGAAAAATAACAATGATGCATATGTGGGTGTGAGTGATCCTCTGCGTCGTAGCACTGACTATGTTCTTCTTGTGGGTTGGTGTTTATCTGATCCATGTGCTCAGTGGCACGTGTGTTCTTGTCCGCTGGCTATGTCGTCATGGCATCTCTAACGATGGCGATGATGTTGGGTGATGTCTAATCGAGTTGGTCCATATGGTTGGTGTCAGCTTCACCCGAGGTCCCAGCCCGAGGTTCAGATGATGCTTAGCTTGCCTGGGTGTGCAGGGCGTGGCCATTGTGGATCTTGACATCCGGGGTGGCAGTGAGCTCGTCGAACACCGCCCGCGGCGGGTGCTTAGGTTGTGATGTCATAAGCCATGGTCTGGACAAGAATCGTGAGAAGGGTCCATCCCATTTTCACTCTTCACAAGAGACTGGCAAAGAGGAAAACACGTTGTGGCAAATACAAATGGTTGGCAAGGAGAAAGCAAAGTGAGTGTGAACCAGAACACAAGTGCAGTTGCAAAAGAACCTGTGGGGGCAAGCAAGCCTAGGATGATTGGTTGCATGACCTGTGATGGAGAGTCCGTGTGGTCTGACATCTGCGCCAAGACCGGGATACCCTATCTGTGAAAGTCAAGGAAACATACAGAGCAAAGCCCAGTGCATTTATTTATTTATTTATTTATTTATTTATTTATTTATTTATTTATTTATTTGTAACGTGTGGGGCAAAGGCCCTAGGGCATAAGAGCGTGGACAGTACACATAGCAAGCAACACAAAAGGGAAATCATCCAGCATTGATATTCATTTAAGAACATCAGGAGAAAATGGTTCAAATTTACCAATAATAGCTAAATTAATAACATTCTGTTGTGAGGACATGATATAGGACATGAAATAAAAACATATGTAAAATTCATGTTTTTACAGAGTCTCAAAAAACACGGAAACATATTCTGGCCTCAACCAATACTATTACAGTCTTTCTTAGCCCTATGACCCCCTTCCTCAACTTGCACCCTACACAAAAGCCTCAAATCCTAAGCTCGGACACAACCAGGACACACTCTACTCCACAACCAGAAAAAGACCTTGTTCATCAGGGCTTCTCTGGTTTCATATCTCTCTGGTTTATTAATAATGACAAGATTCCTATGATCACTAACCAGCTTTCTTCGGTCAGGATCACAGATCTCTGGCATTTTAGAATTTTTTATGTGAATGTCCTTTTCAAAGAGAAAGTCAGCCATTCTATCTCCATCATCCTTAGAATGGGTAAGAGTGTTCTGAGGGGAGGGACCCATAAACATTAAAATTACAGGGGCAGTCATAGTAACAGTCATAGCTGGGCCAGTCACTATAGGTTGCTGTTCATTGTTTTCCAACCCAAGCCTCATATTACATTTCATCAAATCAGTTGGTTCCAATGAATCCGGCATATTGAAAAGTGGCCGTGGTACAATCAAATCATTTTGACAGGCTATATCCATCGTCAGAACCTTCGTCTGACATGCCATATCAGACATGTCTGATGGAGACTGAGGTATGATATCTTCAAAATATTCTACCCATAATTGGAAGTCCATCATAGTATTACATTTGATAAGAACAGAGATACCTTTTTTTTTAATAGAGTGCCAAGTTTTGGAATGAAATTGATCTTGATCAGATCCCTTAACTTCCACACAAGACTGGATAGACATCTCACTAACCGCCATCTCCATGGTCTTCATAGGAGACTGCATCGCGATAAGTCTAACAGATATATGAGCAGGTGTGGAACAATATTCTAGATGTACATTTTCTGGGCTCTATCAGGGGTCATTTCAGCAGTACTGAACACCAAAGCACTGTCACAACAGTACAAATTAGAGAACTTGGAAAAAATGTGGTCCACAGGAGGTTATATCAACAGTCTGCCATGACCTGCCCTGGACATCATGACCATGTATATGTATAAGCAATAACCCCACTATATTAGGTGCCCACAGGGTCTTCAAAATCCCTACAAATAACCCTTAAATGGACCCATACAAACAAAATGCCTAATCATCAAGGCAATATACCATGTTGTGCTGCCAGCCGGCGTACGCAGGATACCTTCGGCATGGTGCTGCATCAAGGGGAACTTCCTCTATCCAAAATACGCCACCACCACTCCCAGGTGACTCTCAGCAGCACTCCTGCACACCAGGGGTACACCAGTGCACTGGTTCCCCACTCCAGCTATCACATCTCCCAGGCTCACAGCGATGCTCCTCTCAACTAAATGAATGGCCCAATAGCCGTAGAACACACTGCCAAGCCACACTGCAATTGAAATGAGCAGCCACTTCTGACAGAATGCCTTGTCGCCAATAGAGATTGCTGAAGTGAAGCAGAACAAAGCAATCAGTATGAACAGTCAAGAAACCAGGAGTGTAACGTTAACCTGCAACTGGTTTTTGAATATTGAGAGACAGAGACTAAATACAAGTTGGCCAGCTGAGCAAGCTGATGTCTTGGGGAAGGGGAACCTGAGACCTTATGAACTTTATTGCTGCCTTGAGGAAGGGAACCTCAAGGCCCCCTTTTTGGAAGTGTGTTTTATTCTTGGGAGGGGTACCCTGAGTTTTTTTGGAACTGTTTTGAATTTGGGGACATGAGCTGGAAAGCAAGCCAGGAGCTGGAAGAAGCTCAGAACTTTATTTTAAACACTATTTATTGTATTGCTGAAATCCCTACACATTGTTTAGATTTAGTTGTGGGAGAAAGTATACATTTTGGACAAAGACAGACTTTTATGTTGTACTTACTGACTCAGACTTCCGCAGTTTCTTTGGCTAGGGACACCCCATCTTAGCATTAGGCAAGTTAGGCCTTCAACCATCCTGACACTTAAATTACTACTTTTGTTTAAACTCTGAATGTGTTGTCTGTGTCTTGCTTCATGATGCCTTCACAAAGACTCATAACTGAATCAGAGAAAGGGTAGGAGTCCCTTCGTACATAGTAAAAATACCACATGGCAAATCAAACCTGCTTTAAGGGGTTCAATCTCTATCCATGGGCCTCATTAGGACCCTGGCGGAGAGGGTTTTACGCCAGCGTAGTGCATGGCGTACCTCTCCGCCATACTACGAGTTCCCGTAGCGCCATGGCGGCCTTTTCCGGCTGGTTTTACCAGGCGGAGAAAACCATGGCGCTACGGGACCTCGTTGTTAATTACGCCACCGTATTTTACGGTGGCGTAATTAACTCCTTCCCCACTCCCATTATACCCTATGGGGCAAAAATGGGAATGGGGAAGGGCAGAATGGGGATTGGGGATTTACCGCCCCGCCAAGGTCGGAATGGGGCGGTAAATCCGCCAACCCCCATGGCGCTATCGGCGGCTTTCCGCCATGCTTCGCGGTGCATTTAGCACCGCGAAGTCCGCCAGGGTCCTAATGAGGCCCCATGTGACAACTGGTTTCTGGCTGGTTGCATCATACCCAGAGTGCTTTTCGCTAAAGAAAGTGTAGGAGACAGGAAGGAAGGAGAGTACAGAGAAAGTCAAGTTGGTGGAATTCTTCCCTAGCTATGCAGACCTCCGCTGGCTACACTATCCTGCCCCCTTCTCTAACACAAAGCGGAAAGGCCCTTTAGTATACAATATGGTGTTTGATTATTCATTGTGTTTGGGATTTTCCCTGTGAGACAGGCATGGTATCATGAGAGAAACGCAGACATAATGATTCAAGTTTATGAAAACCTTTTTTGTAAAGAAGGTTTGGAGACTGCCTAACTTGCCCTACGTCTATAATGGGAGTAGTCTTGATCATCAACAAAAATATAAGTCCAAAGTCAGTCAAAACAAAAGTGTCAGTGTTAAACCTATGCTTGCCCTCACATTCTCTAATATAATAATGTGCATGGGATTGGACTAAATTAAAAGTGTTCTTCAAAGTAAAGGTCAGTGTATTATTGGAACTGTTCCACGCTCGCTTCCCCAAGTCTTGAGCCACTTGGGATTCAGCATGTGTTCCTCGGCTTTCAAAGGCACTGCATAAAGTTCTTTTTTTACAAAGTTCAAACAGTACTGGTCGCACAAGTTCAAAGTTCCTTTCCTTGTTTGATCAATTAAGTGCATACATGAGGAATTTAGCGTATTTTCGCACACAACAAACAATTATATAATTACAAGACACAAAAATCACATAAAAAATTCTAAAATCATATTCCTAAAAATGCAACCATGTCATTCCACAAACGTCTAAAAAATCACCATTTCCATTCGTGACTATAGCAGCATATTTGACAAGTAAACCACACTTTAAAAATATATACATAGAATTTATCTTAAGCCAAACATGAAAAGCAGACACTGTAGTAACATAGCACAATATAAGGTGCTCCAAAACTGATCGGAGCCATAACTGACGAATGTTGCAGAGCCCTTTGCATAGAGGGCACGAGGGGCCACACAATTAATCAGCGCATGGTGCACTGCTACAACCTGAGTAACACAGGGGTGACAAATGTGATCTTATCTGTTTATACCCCCTCCAAGCTCTCATATTAGCTAACACTGGAAGCAGGTCAAACAGTAGGTATAAAATGAAGTGTGTTAATGTTAATAAGCCCTGATGTGTATAAAAAACATATTTTTGCATTTCGATCAACCTATTCAGGGTAGAGACAAAATCAAATATACACAATGTGCGGCCCAAATTGCTAAAAAAATAAGGGTATATCAAGTTTCCCTGAGCAAGATAAATTCATATTCTGACAATGGCTTCCCAACATGGATTACAAATCCCTAACCATATGCTTCTTGTTAAGCAATTGCTATGGGCATGTGTGCTATATAGCAAAGATTCAGTCGAACCCCAATCGCATTGTATATCAACCCAAAATTTGCAGGTGGCCATTTTTCATAAGGTCGTGGGTGACTGGAGACCTAACTTCAGCCTCAAGGTCTTCATCGGCACAGCACTTGGTAAGTCCAATAGTGAGCGAATAATTTTAGCCTCCAGCTTTGGAAGCCAGAGTACTGCCTTATAGGGAAAAACCTCAAGGTCATATAAGAGGCTAGGAATCATAGACGCCTTAAATGCAATTTGGAGGGCTTCAAAAGATTTGACACCATTTTTATGAATAACTTTCCTGATAGCCAACCACTTACCCAATGATTTATCACTATCCTCTAATCCAGAAGAGCAAAAGAAGGGGTGGCCTGAATATGGGTGCTGAGATACTTGTAAGTATGGACTTAATGAAGGTGTTGATGATCTAATGGCCATGTGAATGACCCATCACCATAGATCTTCCTGCCAAAGGTCATGATCTTCATCTTCCTAATGTTAATGTTCATGCCATTGATGTTGGAATAATTTTGCAATGCATTCAGAGAGTGCTGCAGTCCAATTGCCATCCTGCCCATAGTTACTGTATCATCGGCATAAGTTAGGAATACCATTTTAAATTTGCCATATCGAGGTGGAAAATTGGATACAGATTTAAATGCTAAATCTAAGTCTGCCACATAAAGATTAAAAAGCTGGGGTTCCAACACATACATATGCTTTAGCCCCACGCTCGTATAATAATACCCTGATAGTGTTCCCCCTTGGGAGAGCCTTTCTCTGACATTAGTATCTCCATAAAGGAGCTTTATAAAATAAAGCAGGGAGAAGTCGGTGCCCCACGCTTCTAGCTTTTCCCAGAGTCGATAGAAAATCATGCTGTCATGCAGAGCCCCTGCACAGCGGTAAGCATCAGGAATGAGATTCTGTAATATCCAGATAGAGTGGGAGGTGTTAAATCCCTTTCTAAAGCCGGACTGGTGATGACATAATGAAGAATGGCTCTCAAGCCACAAAGTTAGCAACTGCAAAAGTAGACTGGCAAAAAGCTTTGAACTTCAGTCTAACATCACAAGAAGGCGATAACAACCAGGATCCAGGCACAACCCCTGCTTAAAATTGGCCCCACAATCATGCTACGCCAGGAGTGAGGAATGTCACCGTCATCACATATGCGTAGGAAATACTGTTTCAATAATGCAGCCCAAAAAGGTGGGTCCGTCTTAAGAATTGCATTGCAAAGATTGTTTGGGCCAGTAGCTCGGGAGGATTTCATTTTTCCAATCATTTCCTCCAGATCAGACAGTGCCACATGTGACCGGAACAGGGAATTTGTCATAGATGTAACTAACTGGCCACAACTGGCCTCTTGCAAGGACCAGTAGTGGTCTGTGATAAAACTGGCCCAGACCGCATCTGAAAAGCAATTAACTTCCCGGGATTCTGGACCTGCATGATAAAATCTGAGCATGTACCAGAATTTCTTTGTGTCATGAGTTCTGATCCAGGTATTAAACAATTGCCATCTAGCCAACAAATGGCTAGCTTTATGGGCCCCCAGCCAAGCTTTATATTGATTTTTGAATGTTTGTTTGTTCCCTAGAGTTTCCGGGACCATTAATTATACTTTGCTCAGAGCGTCGCAATGCGGCCCTGACTTCTTTCTTTTTGCAAGCAATAACCGCGCAATATAGGGCACCTGGCTTGGCTATTATAGTTCAGCTAGTCCCCATCTAGGGTCCTGGGGTCAGAAGACCTTCACCAGTTGCCCCAAGTCCCAGTGGCAAGATGTCAGGACAGCACAACCAAATAGCGCGTCCCTTTATAGCACCATATTAAAGCTTCTCATATTGGTGATTGAACAAAGTAGCCTGTTTCCCTGCAGATTCACCCGAGGACTGTCCCCCATGTAATCTAACACATTGAGGACATAAATGGGGCATCAAAGTCAATATGACAGCATGAACAAATATAAAATCAATTCTAGTGTGGTGAACCCCATTTGACCAAGTAAACTTTTTCTTGTAATGAAGCCATCAGAGCAATTAAGTCATAGGTTGCCAATAACTCACGCCACTCCGTTGATCGTTTTGCCACTGGCTTACCCATATTTGCCCTTGTTGAGGGCATATACTCAGAAAGGCCATCCACATTGAAATTGCCTGCAAAAATAACCCCCCATTCCTCAACTGTTCCAACCATGAATGAATTATATCAGAGGTTCTTTCCATGACGTTTCTTGTAAATTTGCCCCCCCCTGCAGATCATAGAGGGTTGCCAACAGAGTGCCCCCAGCCTTCGTAGGAAAACAGAGTAAAACTGCTGCTAAGAAGTTATCATCCTCCATAAGACCACCAAAGGGGGTCAAGGAATACTCACACCTGGCCACCTTTAGGGCATCCAGATAGAGGAGGGTGTGAAAGGCGAAAAAGAATGGAGTATCCATCTAAGGCAAAGCTGGAAGTAAGCCATCTTTTCTGTAGACAAAAAAGATGCAAGGACAATAGTTTGTTTAAGCCCAAAGGATTACCAAGGAATGATCGCTGGCCAGGCGTATTCCAGGACAACATAGAGAAATGCTCAGATTGAAATGTACAGATTCAATCCTGATTGTCCAGTGTCTGTGACCAAATGGCAGATGTTCTCTTTTGGTTAAGTTTAAGGCTCCATTGATTATTTGCACCCATTGAACCCATTTTTCTCCTACTGGCCCCGTGGGTCGACTCCCGGCCACAGTTGCCGTGCTCAGGGACTCAACACATGATTGCCAGGCCGAACAGTTCAGGTTTGGCCCCTTAGACACCCAACCCCAACCAGATGGAAGGGAGGGATTGGGGAGATTCTCCAATCCAGTACCCCTTTGACATACTCAGTCGACCGGGTGGCCACACAATTCTTTTCGCATAAACCTGGCACACAATTTTGCCAGTACAATTAAAATGGCTTGATTTTTCCATGTTAGAACTGGAAGGCTCCAGCCATTTGTCCAAAGGTTCATGCACACCTCTTGTCTCCTGGATCCATCAAGAAAGTCATTAATGACAATGTAATTGCCTGTACTCACTTGTTCACCAAGATGATCAGAGAGTTTGTGAGTAGACAATGGGATTAGCTAAGGACACACTCTTGGATGATTGGGGCACAAACACACCTGGGATTCAGCGTTGCCTGTTCTTCTTGGGTAAGTCAGGGGGACCTTTAAGGAGAGATTGTTCTACATTAATTGCATCCATAGCATGCTCTCTGGACTCAGCTGTAACTTTCAGAGAATCACGTTGCAAAATCACAAGATTGGAGACCAAAGCCTGGCTGTTTTCTGTATGGTCAAGATAGATCAGATCATGAAGCAAAGTAATCTCTCCTCTTCCTGGGCATGAGTTGCTCACCAAGGTCAGGGGCTGAATGGTATTCACAGGCAATATTTGATGTCATTTGCTGATCTGTACCAGCGGGCAAAATTACAACCACAATCAGACCCATGGTGTTTTTATTTTCGGAAGGGTCCTCTGCCAGTTTGGTGCAAAGTAGGAATAATGCATCCAATTTTGATACAATTGCATCAAGGTAAAGTTCCAAAGAATCTGGAGCGCCAGCCATAGGGCTCTTAGAGTTGATTTATTGTGCAAATCCAGACTTTCCCCCTCACTTTCAGAGTAATAAGAATATTCAGGTGAAGCCAATTGAAATAATGTACCTCCTTGTTTATACTATGTCTAAAAAATGGACCAGAGTGGGTTTTTGCTTTCTCGCAAATGTAAATGAGCTAAACAATGTATCTGTTAATTTTAGAAGAACAGACAGAGCCCAGAAATAATTGTCCCATTTCACAAGATCACAAGTAGATCTGGTTTCTAATTATCTACTTGGAACATGTGTCTGAGAAACTGCAGTTTTCTCTTTGAGAGATAAGTGCCTACTTGTGAGTTATTGCTTGGTATATTATCAGATTGCTTGACAATCAGGCTGGTAAACATTCCCTTTTCAAATGCATCCTCCAGGAAATTCAGTAATAAAAGGCAAAGTCTGGTACACACATCTGTGAAGACACAGATTGTGGGCGCAGATCATCAACAATTGTATTTATTTATATTATATTCAGGAAGAACCAATGTTCTTTTGATCTCAAAAGAACATACAATATATAAGAAATCAGATTTGATGGGAAGCAGTGAGCTCTTACTATTGGGTGATTTTGAGTGCCATTCTGACCAGGTTGTGGAGGGGAGTAAATGCAAAGGTCACCAGGACCAATACATGGGTGGACTTTCAAAGATTAAGGACAATCAACATTAGCCATTTTTAAACGCAGGTAGGCAGTACTACCAGCTGTGTCAGCAAACCAACTGTCACCTAAGAAGTCAGACATTAAATACATACAGTCACTAGCTTTCTGCTGGAGTCTGAAGAATACCTCTGATATGTAAGTAAAATTAATAAAACAGGTTCTGACCATCAAGACATTCCACTAGCAGGTCAGTTTCTGTGCAGAGTAAAGAAATGGAACCCTTTTAAAACTGTTGCATGAACTATCTAAATGCACACTCAGTTGCCAACAAATGCAATGTCAAAGTATAACACGTATATTTTGTTAAAGATTTGATTAGCAATAGTAAATAACAACATTTTTACATGAGTCTGGCAGAGTTCCTTTTTATTAGGAGAAGTTAGATACGTGTTTTCTTCCGTAAACCGTGTTTTGAACAACGAGGTCACTTTCCTCATTTGCACATTAATAGTGCATTTTTCACTTTGATTGATTTGGTTACATTTTTAAAAAAATATATATATATATATATATTGTGTGTGTTTAAGGGTAGGGGTTTGGGGATGGTGGGTGGTAGGGTGAGATTTTGAGGGTTGGGTTTGATGGTGGTTGAAAGGGGAAACCACATTAAAAAAAAAGGTTTGACCAAATTGACCAAAGGGAAAAATGCACAATGTGAAAACGAGGAAAGAGACATAGTTATTACAAGTACAGGTGTTTAATTCCATAGGTAATGTACATTCCTGAGTTTTTGCAATGTAAACAACTCAACATACAATGGCACGACTTGGAAATATGTGAGTCTCTATTAAAGAATACTCTGTCTAGTGAAGAGGATCATCCCTTTATGCCACAATAGTTTGCAATTTATTAGGAGGTGTAAAATAAGCATGTCAAAGTTAGATTAACCTACTGCGTGACTTCCAATGCACTTAGCCAATATGGTTGATGGAGGCGGGTTTTGGAAAGTATTCCCGAGAGACAGTTAATGAAGGGAAGAGGCAAAGCATTGAATTTATACAATTATTCCATGCCAGAAGACCCCCCTCTCCCCAAGTGTGATGGAGTACTGGATATTATTAGACTAGTTAAGGAACAACTCATGGAAAACATCTAGTCAGATATGGAGTTATAGGACGAAAATAAATGGAGAGAGAGAGAAAAAAAGATGGTGGCACATCAGGAATTTGGAAAAATAAAGCTATATGCCAAGTTACAACAGGACAGAGGAAATATTAGTGCCTAGAAGATGGGTCAAAATCTATAAATGAAGGAGATTACCAGTTCCTGTTTCCAAGCTGATCAAATGGCCGGCTGATTTTCGTCTAAATGAGGAAAAATCCTAACAGCATAAAAACAGTGGGAAGAAACCTAGAAGAGGGATCTCCTCAGACTCATCAGGCCTGCTGTTTCGTTCTCAATTACACCTTTTTAAAAGGTAAGAACACTGGTAACATCCTAGTGTAACTAACGGAGGCACCCCTTTGAAATGTAAATATATACACAGCAGAGGGGAAGGTTACCTCTGAGGGTTAATAATAATAGCTTAATTTGCCAGGTTATTGGGACCAAGCTTGTTTTGCTTATGGTCTTGCTACTTTTTTTAATGGCTTGGCAGGTGAAGAACGATGGTCTGGAGGGTTGTCCAGAGCAATGCCAGAGGTTAAAATTCATTCTAAAACTTCCAGCCATCACCTCTTTTGTTTTGCTATTTGGACAATTCATCCCTTCTCCCCAGAGGGGAGCCACCCCCTTTGAGGCTAGGGAGGTGAGCCAACTAAACAACATCCTTCCTAGAAGTATGGGCAAGAAGGACCTCACTGGTGCGACTTCGTTCTTGGGGGCAAGGCCTCCCTTTCTGATCAGGAACTCCCAGTCCGAAACACCATTTCTGCCTATGGATGTTGGAAAGACTGTGATATATCTCGTTATGATAATAGCTAACAAGGACCCTTCTTTCACCTTTTTTGCCTTCAGGTAACTCTGAACATCATCACAGAAAATGGACACCTTTGTTTTGTTTCTGGTGACATACATCAGGTAGAGACTCATACAGAGGGAGGAAAGTAATCCCTGCACAGAGACCAACCTCTGTAGAGAAGAGGTCCAGGAGGGGCAGAGCCATGCCTGGCAGCAGAACCAGTAGTGGAGTGGAAGAAGAGAGGGCCTCTAGGTGGAGGATGATAGGTGGCATTCTGACCAACTGAAATGCTCTGGTCGGAAAAGAGTGATATGGAAACACAAGCGTCTTTACTCGTGGCATGACCACAGGAGAGCAGTGGTTTGCCTGGCGGCCGGCAACAATGCCAAGATCAGAGGAAAGAAGGGAGCCCCCCCTCCCCTCCAAGCTCCAAACAGCAAGAGCCTTTGCTGGAGAGACAAGCACCAACAGGGAAGCGAACGCTCACAAAGGAAAATCACCAGTGAGGGGTATTTTATTTTATTAATTTATTTGGCACTTGTAAAGCCTATCGAACCCTGAGGCATCTTGGCACTGGTTGTTAACAGTATAGAAAAGTACATACAATACAAGACATCATGCATATTAGATTACAGTTCTAGATTCAGATTCATGCATACAGCTGAATTTGCTATGATAGGGAATTACTTTGGCAAATCTTGTGTGAAGAGCCAAGTTTTCAAGTGTTTACGGAACGACCAAAATGAAGATTCTGATCTTATTGATGATGGCAGAGTGTTCCAAAGTTTGGCAGCTAGCAGTGGGAAGCATCTGCCCCCGGCCTTCTCTAATTTGAATCTTTGGATAGAGAGAACGTGGGGGTAAGATGAACGTGTGTGTCTGTTAGATTGGTGGAGGGTGAATTTCTTGGATCAGTACTTGGGAGCTGAGTTGTACAGACATTTGTATGTCATAGATAGGGTTTTGAATAGTATTCGCTCCTGGACCGGTAACCAGTGGACGTTCCGTCCCATCATTAGGGATGTTCAGCGCTGCTCTTAACGTGTTATTTGGATCACCTGTAGTTTAGTGATGTTGTGGCTGTTAGTGCCAGCACAAAGGGCATGCAGTAGTCTAATCTAGACTACTTTTCTACTAATCTGCTACTAATCTAAGCTATGAACTTTTGTTTCCAAGTTTGGGAAAACCAACAAAGTTACAGAGACCGGATAGGCACAAACAAAGATAACCATGACTGGGAAAGCCAACAAAGGTACGTGAGCAAGAGAATGGACAGGAACAGTCCATAAATAAAACAGAGCAAAAGAAATGCAAATATCGAATAGCCTGAAAGAACTGAACGGGCATACACCTTATGTAAAACAGAGTGAAAGAGACCTATGTGCCTTATGCCAAGGATGGTACGAGGAATTATTAACATCAGAAAGGCATTCATCCTACATAAAACAGATTGAAAGGACTATGAACACTTTACAACAAGGTTGGAAAAGACAACTAGGTTACGGGAACCTGGAGCTCCCGAAACGCACCACATCTATTAAGTGGATTGAGAGCCAGTACGCCTACCAAAGAGTCACAGGAGATTGGGGAGTCCAAGTGACGTGAAGGTTGGGCATAGAGAATTAATGTGTGTTAAAAGTGATCATGGAGCGATTTAAACACTTGCCAAAATTTAAGAACGTAATCTAAGGAGAATCCTTCTTTTCCAAAGGCGTAAGTAAAATAGTACAGAGAATATTTGTCATTTTAATCAACAGTATCTACAAAAAGAGTGAACTGCATCATCATATTAAGAAACTGAAAAAAAGTCATCTAAGAGTTTGGGCCAGACAGAAGCCACAGACAGAGGCTATTGCTCCGGCCTCCTTTTTCTTTGTTGAATTTTCTAAAGTAGTAGGGCCAGCTAGTTAAATAGGATTTGGACTCAGGACTATTTCTTTTGGCCTTTGAGAAGTACCCTTAGTTTTGGTTTAGAAGGTAGGGAACTTCCCCCATAGTGGTAGGGCCAGATAGGCATTTTACTATAATTTTGAATAAACACTCTTGAATAATGACCCACTGTAGTCCAAGTCCTTCTTCTGGTCCTCCACAGCATCTAAATGTGGCCAAGTGCTGCTCATGGATCTGATTTTGCAGATTATCGTTGGCTTTAAAAGAAGATAATTCCTTGGAGGAATCTAGTCAAATGTATATCCATATAGAGTATATTTTCATAGGCGATATTTTTTCTATTTTCAGGCAATGTTTTATTTCTCTCAAAGTAATGAGTAAAAGGGGTTTAACCTTCATTTACTCTTTGCAGTTACACACCACTTTGCAGTTTCTAAAATTGCATTCAGGGGACCAGCAACTTATAAGTGTAAGCATGGGTGGTGCCCTGGATGCAATTACCATTGTATTTACATTTAACCCCATTGTATATACAGAACTTGGGATAGGACTGCATACAATGAGAAGAGGCTAAGAAATCTATTAATTAAATCAGATGTTACTTCACTCTTTCGTGAGTAAATTAAGTGCATTTAAGTGAAACACGTCACTTGTTTTAGGTAGCTTTATAGTTACTAGGGTAGTTTGTCCATAAATCATCAGTCCAACTCAGTAATCATTATCTGCATACCCATCACATTTTGGCATTTCCTGATTATGTGATTTGTATTATCACATAACTACTTTTGTACATGTTCCAACAAGTCATTTAAAGTCAAACATATTAGACACATTATTCCGGGCAGCAATTCATATGTGTTGATAACAAACAATGTATCTATTTGAAAAGTGATGTCTTTTTTTTTCCTATTTAGCTTATCAATTGTAAGTACCAAGATTAAACAGTGCCAAATGAATTGCATAATATGTGTGCTTTTGTTCAAAACCAGATTTAGCCTACATTGCATGAGGAGGCAGGACGCAGCATTTGTTATAAGGACTAGCAGACATGTAATGAGGCCCATTGTCTTTTTTGTGCTGTCATTTTTATTATTTTACATATTTTTCCTCGGTTGGAAATTCCAACATGTCCAACCACGTGAGCAGCAGCAGTGATGATGACGTTATCGTTTGGGTTCCGAACCCTCACCACCGAGGAAGAAGGCAACTGGAGACAATTGGCGCTTCGTTCAAGTAAAAAAACACTGTTCCTGAAAAGAGGCATAGGAGGTACTTTGCACAATCTGCAACAAAACTCTATGCCGTTGTCCTTCCAATGTTCCTTCTCAAAGCATGGGAACATCTGTTATGATTAATCATGTAGGGCGTGTCACTGGGATGATGAGGATGATGAGTATCGAAAAGCACATGAAAATCATAAAAGAACAATGGATGGGTCCCGTTCCTTGCCTCAGCAGACATCAGCACCACCTATTGCACGTGCATCTACCAGTGCAACAACATCACCAACTGGAAATTAAGCCTCGACTTCAGCAGCGGTGTCAACTTCACAGACTCTTCTTTTACCGACTAACTGTCTTTCCATGATGCACCTCATGTGTAAAAAATGGCTCAAATGGGTCAAATGGGTAGTTGAGGGAGATGACACAATTGAGCAATGGCAAAAGAAAATCATTTATTTTTATAAATACAAAAACAAATATATGTTGCTTTTTATTTTTATTCCCTTTGTTATATGTTTTATCCTTCTTTGTTTTGCTCCCCTATTCCACACCCCTCATTCCTTCCCTCAAAACAACTGTTTTAAGGGCCACATTTAAGTTGTAAAGAAAGATAGTATTGAACACATACTGCAACAATGTATTACAATATCTATTGTAATTTACTTTATGCAGTTGCAGTCATCAAAATCCCCCAATTGTTTGTTTGTAGCCGTGGTTACACTGCTAACAGGTAAAAGCACCCCAGCCGTTGCTCGATTTAGCCGTGTAAGTAAATTCTCACAATTCATTGGCTGATGCTGTAGGAGCTGCTACTAAAAATAACATTTATAAAAATGTACAACTTGTCTTTACATATATGGATTATAGATGTATATATCATATTGATCAAATAACTTAACAAATACCTTTATTCATGCTCTCTTCTTTCTTCCTATTAGTAACTCTGAAATACAATGAAATGTAGTTTATATAAAAATAAAAACAAAATAGTTTCTTGTTGTTTTTTTTAAATAATTGTATCAAGTGAATACTGATTTTATTCCCAGTACACAACCATTACCAGTTTGTATCCATTAATTATACTATAGAGGAAAGCAACCTCTCGTTGGAGAGAAAAAAAACCTCTCTTCAGTTATTTAACTCGTTAACAATAATTATATATACATATACAAATCACACACTATCTCATTTTATACAAGTATATGTATATAACATGTCAAATATAAATGTAAATAATGTTATAAAATACACATTGTAAAAAAAATCACCCTTCAAGAAATAACATTTTCAAAAACTAAGAGCTGCTGCAGAGCAGTATAGGACAGAACATGCAATATTATCACTTCAACTATACTAATCAGTTAGGCAACTAAGAACTGGGTTTTGCATCATAATATGTTGTGTGTCCTCTTTTGGACACCTAAACGCCCAAGAAGCTAATGAAAATTTTCTTATGCCTACCATACAAAATAGAAAAACATGCATAATTTAATGACTGGATACATTGGACAACTTTTCTGAAATTGTCTCACTGAATACCAAAGTTATTTATACATTTAACAAACTAAAACTTTCAGTAAGGTATTTCAATTTTTTATTTCATTTAGAATACTTTTACTAAAAAACATTGTGTGCATAATAATTAAACACAGTATACCTACTTTGTTCCCTAAGATTTCTATCAGTAGTTCCATTTTATGTATTTTTCAAAAATTCCACTAAATGGTTTTTGTATTTCAAACCTACAGTTTATTTGTTTCATATGTAAACCGTCATTCAATTTTACACTTCCTCACACTCAAAATAATGTAAATGGAACGATTTATTTAACCTAGTACTTATAGGAAACACTTGTGCATATTAAAATATACAGTGTTTTACACAATAAAACAGAATTAGAAGATTGCAGAATGCAGTTTTCTCTTCTAGTTTATACACTCTTAAGAATATTACCTCTACATTTATTTTGTAACAATCCATCTCCAACTTTATATAAAAAACTCATGACCCTATTCTTCCATTTCAAGTTGTATTTTGCAGGTTTATATTCACAAAGCATTTTACACATATATTTAAAAACTTTGATTGTAACAACATTAAGTAAGCATTCTTTAAATCCTTTGGCAAACTAGCTTGATGTGTGACTATAGAGTTATTACAAACAAGCCAATCTACCTAGGCTGTTGCTCAGTGTCCTTATATTTCACGATACAGGTCTCTCTGGTCTAGGTACAGTTTTTAGACTGCACAGCCCACCCATTACAGATCACACAATCTGAGACCCGGGACTCCTTAGCACACCCACACAGGTGTTAAGGAGATCCTGCCACAATCATAATTCAATAAAAGCCCTTTCAGAGACGGATTATGCCAACAGCCAAGGTTTTAGTCTAAGACAGCTGTGAGCCATTACACAAGCCATAGTTGTTCACTTAGCAAGGAGAGGACTCAAAACCTGCCCATTTAAAAAGACTTTTAAAAAAAATGCAGTATTGCACACTCATATTTGTGCTAATCTGATCCTTCGATTTTAACATGTTATAATTGGCCATTTTACTTAAAAGTCAAAACCTCACGTGTGTCCCATGGGACATACACACTTCGTGCAACAAATGACTTCATATGTAAATTGGAAAGACTAGGTAGTTTCCAAAACACCAAAATGTTCTGAGTGTGACGCATTTCGTCAGACTTCTTTAGCAGTGTGTTTCAAGACATGCATAACCTGTCTGGTTTTCTATTGGTTTATTTTCTTTATCTTATCTTTTCTGACTGTAAATCAGTTTTGTTGTGTGAGTCTACACACAGCTAAAATAAAAAAAGAGTCCCAAATACCAACCAGGTCACTCACCTGATTTTCACCCCTGATGTCACTATACATATACGAATACATTTAAAAAAGATATGAAACACTAACACCCCAAAATATATACGCGCGGGAACTGAACTACTTGTACCCGCGGTTATCTGTAGTCCTTTATATCCTTCGATATAGCTGTGAATGTCAGCAAAACGGACAGAAAAAATGCTTTCCTGCCCCCACGGCACTACACCAAGTGCCCCCTTCTGTGCCTGCTCCCCCAGTCCCCAGATGGCACCCTCACCTCCTCTGCCCACTCCTTTTCCCCCCACAAATCACACTGTTTCTGTGACACAGTTTGCTTTCAGTTCTCAGCTACTCATGGTTATAGATGAGGCGTTGGAATACTTTGTGCTGCAAACTCTCTAGACCCCTGCCCAGTCCAGAATTTCACTTGGTGGCCTGTAGCTTTGCCCCCACCTCTAGCCAGGTGGCATTCGCATGTTTTTAACCTGCAAATAGCTTTTATCCTGTGTTTAATTTTCCCGTACCCTAGGCTAAAGCCGCATATATCGCTCACATTGAGAGAAAAACAAGATGGCGGTTGTTTAATTTCTAAAAACACCTGGTTTTGGGTAAATCGCCTAAATATAACTATCTTTTTGGGATGGGCACCCCCTTCTCCATCAAATATTTAAATAACTACTGCACGGATTGTGAGTCAACGCTTCGTGCCCAAGTTGTTTTGGACCTGGTCCAAATCCGTCCAGTGGTTGGGCAAATATTGACCTTGTTTGTCTATGGGAAAATGAATATAAAGTAGACACCACTTTTGATTTTTTTTTTTACACTTAGCAACGTTTTTTTATTTTTAAAGAATCTTTACAAAACTTTGCAGCCTGCGGGGTGCCTGTGGGTCTATATTCACTTTAAAAATTGTGACCAAAACCATTACTCGAATCAAAATGTATTCATGATACAATTTTGAGAGATTTCTATGTGTCTCCGACTAACCTTAACTATAGGGCGGCAATCTATAGTCGCCGAACTGTATAGTTAAGGTGAGTCACAGACACATAGGAACCCATCACAATTCTATTGTGAATAACTTTTGATTTGAGTAACGGATTTGGCTGAAATTTGAAAAGTCTGCAGGCCCCCACAGGTTGAAAAGTTTCATAAAGATTTGTTAACAAATGTAAAAGTTGTTAAGCGTAAAAGAAAATCCAAAAGTGCAGCTTACTTCCCATACATTTTCCCATAGACAAAAAAGTCACAGAATCAGCTGGTGCTCTGGGGTGAAAGGGAGAGGGCAGGGGAGGTGAGGAGGCTGACTGGGGAGTTGGGGGAGCTGGCACAGATGAGGGGGGCACTTGGTGATGGCCTGGGGGCAGGGAAACATGTTATTTGATGCTGTATTGCTGATATTCGTGGCTATATCCGAGGTTACAAAGGACTACAGATAACCGCGGGTATGTGTAGTTCGGTACCCACAGTTACATTTAAACCCAAGCAGTGTCAGTCCTGTTTACTACATGGATGGGCGACCGAATGGGCATCTGAATTATTTACTTTCTTAAACTGTGCTACTGTCAGTCCTTGAAGGTTTTGCTCTCCGGTACACTTTTTTGCCTTTTCCTGAATTGCATGCTGGTAGTTGTAGTCTCACAGTCAATAATAAAAAATGAAAATATAGGTATTTTTACAGCAACAGTGGGTATCCCCTCCCATCCCATCCCTTCAGTAACTGGGACACACCCTGCTTAGCTTTAAAGTGAGGAAGGGGTCAGCCCACTGATGTCATGTTGCTTGATATATGGACACCCCCTTAGAAGAACACTTAGAGAAAAATGGCCTAAGGGGACTGGATCCTTCCTTTAAAATTAAGCAGGATTGGTCCTGGTTACTGCATGGATGGCAGCCAGTCCACAGTACTCAATGTTGTGTGTTTTGTTTAGTTTTAACTATCTCATAACACACGGCATCCGTATTTTAATAAAACATAAAAAAAGAAATAAAAAAATCACATTTATACTGAACACTCCTTTCAGAAAACCCTTAATCGTTATGCTATAAATATGTTATTGTTTGGATTTTCACAAGTTTCATACCTCGCATTTTATCATTGAACAAATTAAATTATATATGATAAGTATGAAATATATTACCCGTGAAGCACCAACCCGTTGTGGCCTAGTGGTAAAATGCTGGGCCTCGAGCTCTGGCAGACCAGGGTTCAAGACTTTATGTTTTTTTATTTAACTGATTTAATTTAATTAAAAGAAAAGCAGCACAAGTGGGATTTGGCAAGGTTTGTTGCAGTGCTGTCCTGTGATTTTATTTAGCATGAGGGCATTTAGACGTGGCTGCAATGTCAGCCACGTCCCAACATCCGTTGCGTCAAAATAATGGCACCAGAATGGCTTTCGTGCTGAAAAGGGCGCACCGAAAAGGGTGCTGTGGCAAAATTCCTATGCCAAATCAGCATGATTGAACTGAAGGCCCTTGTCCCCATCCTCCATCAAACACCAGCCATCCATGAACACTTCTCAGGGAGAGAGAGAAAAGAGAAAATCGGTCACCCGGGAGTTTCTCAGCAGTCTTTATTATGTGTAGTTACAAGACGCGCTCTGGAAAACACCACTCAAAAACATGTTGCTTTCAACCAGCTTATACAGATTATTTGGAAGATGCAACATACTTATGCAAATGACTACCTTGGTCAGAGTATGCTACTGATAGGTACTCTTAGTCAGAGAAAAAAAAACATCCCTTTAATATCATTGGATGGATTATCTGGTGTATACCAATCCCACATTAGCATAGCTGGCATCCACAAATTTCTCGGATGCACAAAATCGATAAGCTTATTTTAGACTTGGGTGGAAACATTTATGACAGTTCTGCCAAAACACCTTCATCACATCAATGTCTATTCTTTATCTGATTTTCGAAGTTAGTTAGTTAGTGCCTTATACTGTGGAGAAATAGATAAACTCTATTATATGGTGCCAAATAATACAGCTGGTCTCTCAAAAAGGTTTGCATGCATGAAGCACATTGTGCCCTTTTCATTAAGAACATAGATACATGTATCCAAGTTCCCCTTGCTTTATCTGTATTCGTCATTAATTAATCTTGTCTGCGTTTTCCTGCCAAGTTCCAATTCCAACCTCACAAACCCAATGATCTCAATGTGAGATGCTGCCAAAGAATATCTCTAATGTATCAGCCTCTGTTGCTTGTCTGAAAACTCTTGGCATGAGTCATAGTTTTTCACACCTGGCTTAGAACTGGACACCATTTTGCACTCGCGTTATCCATTTTGAAATACATTTTTATCTAACACTGTATTTATCCTTCAGAGAGCTATTATTTATTTATGTAAGCATCTCTTACTTTGTATCCCTTATTTTTGATATATCTATACACTTATGGTATGTGCGTGATATTTAAAGCACCCTTCACTTCCTGGGTCATCCTAACCCAAATATGTGCAGTGCCATATGCACATTTTAGCTTAAATAAAGCCACTATAATCCTGATTTCTTCACAAATAGAACCATTTGATCTGCCTTTCATGTTATCTATAGTCAGTTGAGGGTGGGGGTTTCCGCCCCCATACATGATGGTGCCAAAAAGGGGTGTACCACTTGGAGAATGCTACTTAACCAAAGTGTGTGCTCCATGGCAACTAATTTAATCTCACGGTGCATTGCCTAAAAGCATTGTGAGTTCTTAAAGTTTTAAATATCTCATAACACACGTCATCAGTATAATTTCTTTTGTAAACAGTTCTACTGTCAGTCTTTGAATGTTTTGCCCTAAGAGACAGTTTTTGTTGCCTTTTGCTGATTTGCATTCTGGTATTTGTAGTCTCACAGTCAAGATGGGGGGAATAATGCCACAATTGTACACCTTTGTCCAATATAGTTCTATAAGGATTTATATATTTGAGTGACACTTGAGAGTCAGTAGATTACTACTCTGCCACCCCCATTGTCCCCCTTAAGACAACACTGTTACATATGCATACTTTGGCATGTCATGCCATTGAAGTGGCTGGCCATATCCAGTTAGAAAAACTGAATCTGATTATCCTGACAGAAACCTGGTTTTTGTGAGGCTAACCTACATTGAGCTCAACTAGCCACACCAACCGGTTATAAGATCCTGAATTCTGACCGGGTGGGACAAAAGGGAAGGGGGGTGTCTATAATTTACAGGGATAGCCTTAAAGTGTTTCTATCCACCACACCAGTACTGGATTCCTGTGAGGCAATGCTTGTGAAATAAACTATTAATCATACCTCTACACTCAGCTTTCTTGTTCTCTCCCGGCCACCTATCGCTACTCCAAACTTTCAGGAACAACTCTGGGCTTTCCTTGGGTCTCATACTAACACACAAGCGCTGTTGCTAGTATTAGGAGACTTCAATCTCTGGGCACATGATTACTCAAATTCTGAAGTTAGTGCACTTTGGAATCTCTTGGAGAGTATTGGGCTGAAATAGTGTGTTAATGTACCTACACATCAAGAAGGTCACACTTTGGACTGAATCCTAACCAGGAATCGGACCATCTGCATATTGAATGTTCACAAATGCTGTAGGTCCAACCATTACTTGATACAATTCTATGTTTCAGTTGTTGTTATAGTTAGTGAAAGTGCCTGCCCATGCCCCAAGACCACTCTGCATAGAGGCACTCAGAATGTACCCCAAGAAGTTGTTCACTCTATTGCTTTACCCCAATTAGCTGCACTACAAGCCAACTGCTCCATGGAATCACATACCAGAAAGTTACGTGACTTATTAAATAAAGCTTTAGACATACTAGCACCCATCAAGCCAACATTAAAAGGAAAAGATATCTGAAACCAATGGTTCTCTCCAGACACCCTGGCAGCTAGGCAGCTTAAACACCTGACCAAAAGAAGTTGGAGTAAAAATCCCTCTGACAACTCCCTGGCAATGTATAAAGCTGCAGCTAAAAATTACCAAGGTGCTATTTGTAAAGAAAAAAAGGCTAAGCTGGAGGAAAGAATCATGGGGGCAAAATCAAGCTCTAGGGATCTGTTTATTATTTTGAACGAGCTTAAAGGAACGGCACCTGAGCCCAACATAATTATTGATGATACATGGTGTCAAATAATCCATGATGGCTTTATTCAAAAAGTAACCCAACATCTGGTGTGCCCTCCAGCTAATATCATTATCTCTCAGGCCAACAGATACATCCTTGAGACCAGTAATGCTGAGGGAGATAAGGTGTAGGATGTATTTCCTTTTCAGCAGGTCACAGCCCAAGAAGTATCAATAACTGTGGCCCAAATGAAACCACATCTTGTAAGGGTAACATTTTCCCAACCTGCTATGTTAAATATTACTTCACTACCATACCGCCTTCTGTTACATCCTTCATAAATCGCTCTTTTCAGGAAGTATTGGTCCCTGATTCTATCAAAGAGGCCTGGATCACTCCACTACTGAAGAAATAGGGCCTAGACCCCAATGAGCCTGCCAACTATCAACCTATCACCAATGTTCCCTTACTGCTAAAAGTTATATATAAGATCGCCTGTACACAATATGATGCCTATGTTGAAGAGAAGAAAATGTTGGCCAATGGCCAGTCTGGCTTCAGGAAGAAGCATGTAACCAAAGCCGCCTTGGGGGACGTTAAATCCTGTCTAGCTGAAATTGTGGATCATGGTAGTGTGGACATATTACTGTTGCTAGACCTGTCCGCTGCCTTTGATTTAGTAAATCATGATATGATGGCAGACAGGTTGTTAGCAGTACATTGGCTCAAATCCTTGCTTCGGCCAAGGAGGGCCAGGGTGGTCAGAGGGGACTTAAAGTCACAACAATTGTTACTTAGTTGTGGAGTGCCACAAGTCTCCTGTGTCTCGCCTCTGCTCTAAAACATCTACTTCAAACCTTTATTTCATCTGCTTGATGGCCTGGGTATTAAGTTTGCTAATAATGCAGATAATACTCAGATCATTCTGGATCTCTTTGGATCCTATGAGGCAGATGCACTGAAAATCAACAAGGTTTTCAATGCTGTTAAAGCATGGATGGTGGAGAACTGTCTTGCTCTTAATGACAAGAAAACTGAGATTTTGATTGCTGGGAGTGCTGCAAAGCTAAAAAAAACATGATGCCTAATATGAGGCCTTCACAATAGGGGGCACTTAAATATTAGTTTCCAACCATGTCTTGATCTTTGATCACAACCTGAATTTTAGCAAACACGTGTCCTACCTGAGTTCCTGCTGTGCTTATATGACGAAGCTACTCTGGCAGATATGCCCGTACCTATCGGAGGAAAATAGGGCTCTGATAGTGACTTCTACAATAAATTCCAGGTTGGATTATTGTAATGGGCTACTAGTTGGTTCTTCGCAGGCAAACATGAAGAGACTGCACACCATTAAAAATTGTGCAGTGAGAGCCATGTGGGCATTGACTTGTAGAGATCATATCACTGCTGTTCACCGGAAGCTGCATTGGCTCCCTGTCTATCAGAGGTTTTGCTTTAAAGTCTCTGTATGGTCTCCAAATGTTTAGTAGGTGATGCCCCAGGCTACCTCAGCTCACATATCATGAGGCTACCGCACAGGTGCCCTACACTCAAACAACAAGAACCTGTTGATGCATCATAGGTTGTCCTTTAAAAGCGTTGGAGGCATGAGCTTTAATGCTTGGGCAACAAGGGTCTGCAATGACCTTCTGCAGTCTCTAAAACAGTTGCCATACATCGCCAAATTTAAGAAAGCCTTGAAAACACATTTGTTTGATGGAGGAGGAATCTCTGACTCTCCATCTCTCTCATTCCTCTTTCTCATCCCTCTGCATTCCTAAACAGTGCTTTTTGTTTTCTGTTGTATTGGTCAAGTTTTCGCCCTGAGGCGCTATACAATTTTTTTTAGAATAGAATAGAACAGAATAGAATGTGTACTTTTGACTTAGCTGTATAAAGCAGAGTATGTTGAAAAACAGACATGGGGGCGAGGAGGGGCAATGTTGAGAGGGCAAGTAAGTCATGAGTAATTGCCCCAATGTGGCAAGAGAGTTTGCAATCCTGGACACTGGTGCAGTTATTTTCCCCTGATTGTGGTTGCATTTCAGGGCACCAGTAAAGAACACATGTGGGTGGACAGCGTAACTTTTTTTCAGAAGGCGTATATAACTCCTTTTTATTTAACTAATTTAATATAATTAAAAGAACAGCAATGCAAATGGACGATGGCAAGGTTTGTTGCAGTGCAGTCCTGTGATCCTATTTGGCATGAGGGCATTTAGACATGGCTGAATGTCAGCCATATCTAAACACCCCTCGAGCCAAAATAACAGAACTGGAATGGCTTTCGTGCCGAAAAGGGCATGCGGAAATGGGCACTGCGGCAGAATGGATGTGCCAAATTGGCCTAGGCCAGAATTATGGTGCCAAAAAGGGTTGAACTGCTTGGAGAACGGTACTTAAACAAAGTGGGTGCTCCATTACAAATAATTTAATCACACTGCGCATTGCCTAGAAACATAGTAAGTTCTCAAAGCCCGCAATCCAAAGGCCATGGCTCGTGGTCTGGTAGCTTTTTAAAATGGATAGTGGGCAAGGCCAAAGGCCGTGCCCACTGTCCATGGCCTAGAACCATGCTAGTGCTCTGGAAGTGTTCTAAAATCTATGGAATAAAAAAAAACTTTGAAATTCAAGGAAAAACCTTTTGTTGCAGGGATGTTAAGTTGAGAACTTAATGCAACCAAACCCTGGAAATTCAGCTGTAGCCACCTTAACTGTGTGCTCCCTGTTGCGCAGACTATAACCACAACGATGACATCACAGATCACCTCACTGATGACAGTGTATGGGTAGGGAATGGAGCTTAACACTCAGTCTTTACTTCAATTTTTATAAGCCAACTCTCCCGAAAGAGGTCCAGCAAAAATCTTCCTTAGTTGTTTGTTCCAAAGTCAATTCTAAGAAGGAGTGGGAGACTTCTTATTTTAAAGTCAAGCATGTACAGGTGATTAAACAAAAGCAAGCCTGCTTTAATGATCCAATCCCTGTGCTAATAATAATAATAATAATAATAATAATAATAATAATAATAATAATAATAATAATAAAAATAATAACCACCTTTATTGTGATTAATTCGATTAAGAACTTTACAGAAATAAATTACAAACTTATTATTCACAGTTCCATATAAAACACAATTAAAATCATACTTAAAACCCATTGGGGGTAAATCAACAGTAGTGCAAAATACAATATAAACATGCCAGTAATACTGTGCAACCATTTTTTAAACTAAAACGGATGTTTTACACAGCATTCACGCATTTCATTCACACATCACATCCTTTGTTAAAAGATTATTTTATGATAGTATAGTCTTGAATATCAGTTCGTTAACTTTAAGATCTCCGATCAACTGTTGATTAAACATGATCACAATCGGGGAGAATTAGAAATAATAAGTCACCCCAATGGACTGTTCTCCCATCACAGTCAATAACTCCAGCAAGAAATTCACAATTAGGATCTGCATATACCCAATACCACCATAATTTGTCATCCTAGACCAACATTGGATGTATTCTTTCCTATACACGAAAAAGTTCAATTTACATTTTCTGTGAATCTGTATTCAAATATCTGTCCCAGAACGAGTCCGTAAGGATGGCCTCATATCTGTATACCAATGGACCATAATCGGACATAAATAAGTTTCCCAATTTAGGGCACTGCGTTAGTAAGTGTCTCACTGTTTCTGGGTGATGATGTAAGGCACATATACAGCAGTATCTATCCTCAGCCGACAATCCCTGACGAGAGCCCATTATAGAATGCAAGGGTAATTGATTAACTCGCAGCTTTAGAAGAAAAGTTCTTAGTCTAGGGTCCGGGCAGAGTAACAGATAAGGCTGAAGTTTGTGGTAGCCCTGGACCACATGCGAGACAGCGTCATAACCCTTTATGGAACTCAGGTGGTAATAATTCTTACACCAGTCCAACCGCTCCACTTTTTTCTTAAGGGATTTCCTTAGATGGATAAAAGGTGAGTCTGAGCTCTAATTATGTGACCATGCAATTTCTTTGAAAAACTCTTCATTCAACTTTTGATAGTTTAGCCCTAAATATAGTTTTTCGGCACTGAGATTATGTCCCACTATTGAAAGAAGCTCACAAGCAGGGTTAGTGCGAGATTTTAAATAAGACAACCTCTGGCAAGGTTTGCCATGCCATTCACGGAAGTGAGACATAACTCCAGGCATAAATACTCCATGGAGCAGGAGGGGCCTAAGTGTAATACTGCACACCAAAATCGGGCCACCAAGATATCTAACCAAGAGAAATCCTGCATGGCCAACATGTCTAAGCCATATAGTATGGATGGCACAAAGCATTTTTTATACAGTAACAGTACCCCGGCCATCGAATATCCAGCATGTTTGTTTGAAAATTTACTTGCCTGGAGTGTATTTTTGGCGTATGGATTTTCTTAGTTTTAATCTCCTCGTAGTGACCATCCGCACACAAATTCAGTCCAAGATATGGATAGGAATCAGTATGATCAATGATGCCGAATTTAGTGTCCAACTGAATATGGTTTATTTTTTGTCTGGTAATCAACATCAAATTATTTTTTTCAAGACCGATGGTAAGGCCCAATTCTGGTGCATATGTATGGAGTTCCTTAAGCATAGTCTTCATGCCGGTAAACGTTCGATCAAAAAGGACTAAATCGTCAGCATGCAGAATACCAGCAATAGGGTAGTTACCAAGCTTGCGAGGACATTTCGATACTTTTAGCATTTGTGGGAGTAAGTCTGCAATGTAAAAGTTATATAGGATTGGTGCTGCAACGCAAACCTGCTTAACCCGTTTATTGACCTTAATTGGTTCTGTGACATTTCCCTTTTGGTCCAGCATGACTATGGTTGTAGTGTTCGAATATAATTGATAGAAAATATGCACAATCCAGTCAGGACAGTTAAGGGAGCATAGTTTGTTCCACAGTATATCTCTGTTTACCTGATTGAATGCGCTCTTAAAGTCGGAAAACGCAATATATAATGTTGTATCTTTATTACCATGTGTACAGTGTATTAGTTAATCTAAAACCCTTATATTATGGGTCGTTCCCGAGCCTTGTCGAAACCCGGCCTGCGCAGGATGAAGTATGTTATCACACAGGGACCAAGATTGTAACTCCTTTGATACTAATGATGTAAAGATCTTGCCTGTACAATCTAACATTGAGAGTAAACGATAATTGTTTATCTCACTGCGGTCACCCTTTTTATGTACCGGGAGTAAGACTGATTGACACCAAGAGGAAGGTAGATTTTTATATCTACAGACTCGCGAGAATAGGATCAGTAAAAATTGAGCCCAGTTCCCAGGGTTAGATTTGAGCACTGTATTGGCCAATCCATTAGGGCCTGGCACTCGCAGCCCCTTAAGATTAACAATAGCATCATATAATATCTGGTGTCTCAATGGGACCGGCCAATCTCAATGAAAGTCAAATTTGTTCCCAACACTAGTGGGTGAAAAAAAATTGTCTGTTACAAAATCAATCCAAGATGGGCTCGAGATCGGATTCAAAATCATCGCCTGTTCATTACCCTTTGCGGTCCCCAAAATTCTCCAGATCGCATTACTATTCTTGGAGATAAGTGTACTAACAAAGCATTGCCAAGCAGTTTAACTTAATCTCAGACGATCATTTTTTAACCAAGTTTTAAATTCCAGCTTTACTTGTCTTATTTCCTTTTGTTTTAGAGTCAGATCGTCATGAAGATGGTCTGAGGCTATAAGGGATCATATGTCCCGCCTCTTTTTACATTTTGTTGTTCTACATACTACCGATATAGGCCTAATCAGGCCCACAAAGTGGGCTTGTTTACGGATACAATGCTCGAGTGCCTCTGGGTCCATATCCTTGAAAAAGCCTTGATTGACGTTTTCCCCTGGGAAAGACATTGGGCCTCATTACGAGGTCAGCGGTAAGGGATTACCAGCACCTGTTAGGACACCCGTGCCGGTAATCCTTACGATCCTATTCCGAGGTCCCTTAGCGGGTCCCTTCCTCAACGCCTAGCTTTACCAGGCGTTATGGAAGGGACCCGTTAAGGGACTTCAGAGCTAATAACGGGCCCGCAAATAGCGGGCCCGTTATTAGCGCCATCCCCATTCCCATTGAGCCCTATGTGGGCTCGAATGGGAATGGGGAATGGTTCCCAGTATGGGGATTTACCGGGTCCTCCAAGATCGGAATGACCCGGTAAGTCCCTATTCCGGGAACACGGACCCGGAATGCGGTAAGGGGGTAGTCATGGCGCTAATAGCGTCATGGCTACCTCCTTCCTCGTAATGAGACCCATTGAATTCATCCTAGGGATTTTCCTCTGGGTCCAGGAAATTCTATTTCCACCATGATTCATAGTGAGTCCCCTACACATGTGTTCCTTTTCCTGAGTGGTCATGTATTCTATCTCCAGTACAAGCATAGTCTGATCACTGAAATCATTTGGAATAATTTTAAATGAGGTCACATTTGCCAAAAGCTCCTGATTCCCCGCCATATAATCCAAGGTTGCTTCCTTAGTTCCATTTTCTATGTAATTTTGCCTGGTCTATCGCTTGTAGTCCGCCCATTCAGAAGTGTAAAGTCCCAGTCTTTGAGGAAATCCAGCCACCATCGTCCCTTGTTGTTGGATCTATTCTGGGAAATACTGCTATACGCACTCACATTCCGATAGATACCACCCCCTGCACGGTCCACACATCTAGCATTCCAGTCCCCACACAAAAGAGCTGGGCTGTTTAATGAGTCCGTGGACCAGTTAGATACTAACAGCTCTAACTCCTCGAACAGATTAGTGTTGATTTCATCATCAGGAATCGTAAATATTTATCTCCAATTACCTACTGGTTGATGAGAGGTGAGTCGTCAAAGTGATTTCAACTGCTAGTATGTTACTGCCGGGGGGGCAATTATTAATGCTTTAGGGCTGTATTTATTTCTAATACCTATCAAGAGGCCACCCATTGGACAGCCTCGGTTCTTCTTAATTGCTGGGATCTGAAAGATGGTATAACCATCTAAAGCGAAATCAAAGGTGACCCAGATTTCTTGCAATGCAAAACAATCACTGGTAGTCAAAATATTCCTAGGGCCGTTTAGTTGGATCCAATGGGAAAATCCCCTGGTATTCCAGCACATTACCCTAAAGCTTCACTTCGTGTTGGATTTGGAGGAGATCATGCGCTGTAGCCATTTCCAGCCTACAGCATCATCTATATTTTCATCCTTTCTAATCTTAGCCGAAGTCAAGACAGAAGATATGAGGTCATGTCTGCATTTACAATTTGACACACTAACAGTGTCAGGCTTCGATTGAACCGGAATATCCAGGGTTTAGCTAAGACAATTAAGTGATTTCTGATGGGCACGAATCAGTTTAGCAGTCTCGGAAAGACAGCAGTGAATCCTTGTTATACCTATCGGCTGGTTCCACAAGGGCTCCACAAACTCAAAATCTTCCGTATTGAGAATACAGAGTGACAGAATTTTTGTCAGCAGCGCCAGTAGTTTTGATCGATTAAGGCCCATTTTTATTTTGGAATTGATGTCACTTATAGTGAGTTTCTTGTCCTCTAATGTGATTTCGGGCAAGTTATGTGGTATCTGTTCCGGTACCGGGCTACCCACAGAAGAGGCAACGTAGAGTCCTTCTCAGAGGGCACATAGTCATCTGGGGTATTTGCAGCAGCGCACAGGAGAGCAGTTTTCTGTGGTCTAACATTCCCGTTTTCAACCAGCCAACTGGTTAATGTACCAATTGATTGGGCGGATTTCCGTTTTCTACGTACCGCTCTTTTGCGCTGTTTTTTGGAGAGAGGATAACTCTCTCGGCATAGCATAGAGTGTCAGCCAATGGCAAAATCTTGTGTGTTTTATGCTTTAGTAATTGTTGCCTTTTCAATATACGAAGTTGCTTTTTGAGAGTGAACCTGAAGGCGGAGACAACAAATCTGCATCTTGTGGAAGAGAAGAGGGCCTTCCATCCGTCAACTTAGATGCTGGAGGCGAGGCAGTTAATTCCTTGTTATGCTGTATTGACATTTACAAGTTTGAATGTATTGCATTTTGTTGATGGCCACCCACTTTGTTAGTAAATGAGACTGAGGGAACATAAGTGTTTTGTTTGAATAGATTCTGATTTAAGGTTAGTGTGGCCGAATTCAGTTTCTTTATGCTCCACAGAGCTTAAGTAATATTTTTACTGCAAAGGGAAGAATTCCATCGGTGCTTGAAGCTGCCATATTGTTATGCTCACTGTAGTTGACTGAATTTGTTCCAAGATTGGTCCGGGACTCAAATAGGAGATTAGGGCTAGCAGATAATCTTTGGGTATTTATGGGTGCAGGAAGGGGAAAGGGGACCGATGCAGAAGTTGGCATGGCAATAGGAAGCCCCGAAATATCCCCAGCCCTATTCGGTCCAGATATTCCAACAGCCGTATCAGAAGTGGTGACGGTGGAAACCAAGGGTTCTGCAGATATGGGTGCCTTATCAAGGCTGCGGACTGGCACAGCATTTCACGCACCTTCTATCACTGTCACCACTGGGTGCATGTCGCTGACGTCCCCAGCAGATAACGTTTGGCTAGCACTATTTTGTAATGCGTAGCATAACTGCAACAGTGAATCATTGTCCAAATCTATTGCAGATGTGCTATGCTCCGAACCACACTGGAGTTCAGAGGGGTTGGTCATGAGTATGGGTTGTTCCATGGGTGGTTTGGGTGGGAAAAAGGTATCCAGTGGACCTTTAACCCCACCCCATTTGATCTTATCCTGTAGTTCCTTATCATTTAGAGCAATATCTGTCAGCATGATCGTAAGCTATAGGGTTTTTCCATCTAATAGCTGCTTTTTTAGAGCTTGTTTGCATTTTTCCCGGCATGATCTGTGTCTAAATGAAGCTAAGGAAATGTGCAATAATATGTATTGCAAGATACAAACCCACACAAGCAGGCGCACAAGAAACAATCACATACAAAAATGCAATAAAAAATGACACAATCTAAATATGAAAAATAAGAACAAAAACTAAACCAACTGAAGTGTTTACACAAACTATAATAACCTATAAAATGGAGGTAAAGGTTTCAGGGGTTATGCTTGAGGAATAGATCCAATGTGTAAACCATGTGTATGTTTCAGCAGTCTATTGGGAACCAAGTCCTATTTCAGAAATAAAAAGAACATTTTTTCACAGTGCAACAATGAACCAGATTAAGCCAGGCAATAATGTAAAATTGATCTTGCTGCAAACAACCATTCGTGAAGGGTCTCAAAGGCACTAGGCCCGTAGTCACCCGCACAGAGTAGAGTTTGTAAAAGTACACAAAGTCTGGAAGTAGTTGTTTAAGAGGCTCAAAGACAATAAGAGCCCACAGTCAGCTCCTTACAACTAAGCAGCAAGAGTGGAATACACAGTAAATATGTGAGGGCTCAAAGATGTGTAGTCCGCAGTCACCCCAACGCAAACCGTGTATTTAAAGACACAGGGCCTCATTATGACTTTGGAGGTAGCCATGCCCCATGGCCTTAATAAGGGCATGGCTGCCTCCAAAACAGTGTCCAGGTTCTCTGAATGGGGAATTACCGGCCCATTCCGAGTTCGGAGGGCCCGGTAATTCCTCCTTCAGGGAACCCGGGCCCGGACCGTCCCCATTCCCATTTGAGCCCCCATAGGGCTCAATGGGAATGGGTGCGGGAGCTAACAATGGGCCGATTACGACCGGCCCATTGTTAGCTCCCTGGTTCCCTCGTGGGACCCGCTATGGACGTCTGGATAAACCAGACGTCCACATCGGGTCCCGCGAGGGACCCTCATAATAGTGCGGAATACGTTTAACGGCGCCGGCACCATTACCGCCGCCGTAAAACGCATTCTGCAATAGTCATAATGAGGCCCACAGACTTTTGTGACATCAGCACTTTACACAGGTAACGCACGGGGCTCAAAGGCACTAAGGCCTGCAGTTGCCTTAGTGTGCATAAAGGTGCCACAAAGGCTGTGTTGTGGCAGGATGGACATGTTGAACGACGCAATTCGATCAGTTCACAAAAGTCAGCCAAAGTCAGCCAAAAAAGGATTGTTTAAAGCCATCACACTAGTTCCAGTTACGCCTTGAAAAGGTTGATGAGGATTAAGCCTTCAACAAAAGTGTACGTGAACAGAAGTCCATTATTTTCGATCTTTGGATGATGGAGCAATAAAACTGAACCAATTGACTGCTACGTTTAGAAAAATGCCGCAATAGCAGAGTGAGGACACAGCGGGATTCGTAGTAGAAGGTGGGTCCAACAGGCTCGCTGGTTGTTGTGCAGTGAGTAAAACAAATGGCTTAGGACAAGTAATCAGGTCAGCAGCTGAGTGGAAAAGTTAGTGTACCAGTGAAAGTGAGATAGAACTCCGGGGGATCAGGGAGCAGAAAAGTCTTACCCGCCGCCGCCTCCACTCCAAAGTCCACAAGTCACAAACACCAATCACACTGCACTGCACTCTGCGCTGTGCTGCACACTGCGCTCCACGCATGCGTGGTGTGTAAGAAGGTTTAGGCTCCCAACTGTAGAGATAGAAATAGGACTGTATTGAGGTTGATGATCCAAGCAAAGACGGAGAGGCTAACAAAACAGGTCCTTCTCCACAGGCTCCACCAAACACACTGTACTGCACACCGCGTTAAGAATAAGTGGACTTTGCCGTCTGACATCACATCAAAAGTGATTTGTGCTAGAGACTTCCTCTACTAGTGGTCGAAAGGAATGAAAGATAGAAGCAGAGAGAAACAAGATGTTGAAACCTTCCATCAGCTCTAAGGAGTTCCATCTGTCTACACTAACCCTGCCCCCTTCCCTTCTCAGTAGACTTCAAAGACCCTATGGGCGTTCACCAAACGGTTTTGAGACTGCCTCTTTTCTTTGAACGGATGTGCCCTGTGATTCCTGTTCCCAGGAGAGCGTCCTGTCTCTCTAGGGACAGTGTAACCTGCCCTCGTGAAGGATGAAATAGAGACGGCCTACAAGGCCACAGTCATGTCTGCGAGAAGACGAGACAACCTGGCTCGGTGGAATACACATATCCTTCCACAGCTTTGCTGGACTCAGGGGGATTACACATGTGTGATACCAATTTGATGTGGCTGTAATCATTATGAGAACTACCATCCACCATTTCCTAACTCAGGTATGGCATATATTTAAAGTTTATGATGCACCAGGATAGTATGCTCATAATGATGGTGTTTTTTGTTTGTTTTTGTTTAAAGGGGTGCGTATCTTAGATGCAGCTCCTGGCTGCCACTGCAGCTGCCAGAAGGGAAACTGCTATATGCCACAGGAGCGCAGGGGCTGAAGATCAGACCACTGACTAAGCTGGGCACAGATCTATAATATGCCTTTGGCATGGAGTTTGAGGAGAGAGGGACCTGGTCAGCAAACCACCCTAACTGAGAGGGAATTACCTGAATCATTTTATATTTCAATAAAAATTGAGGGTTTATATGCCTTTACCTTATGGAAATCCTTCACAGTTGGCCACTGCTGTAGATGGTTACGAAGTGAGCGTTGTCCGTCTTGCAACTCACGCAAGACCCACTAGCCATTGGCTTAAACCTTTTCACCAAGGCTTTCTGAGTGACATCTGATAGACAACAAGAACACAGCTCATATTCTGTATGATGTCACTTGGAACACTGAGGTGGAATACACACTGTCATTGAAATCACGGCTTATGTTATATATGGCTCTCGTGCATCCATTTTCCACTATGCGTTTTGACCCCAGGAACCAACATTGCAGAGAGTTAAAGATTGGGGGCTTGAGGACTATCATACTTAGCATCACCCCACAGTAGCCCATTGAAGAGTAAAAAACAAACCTGGAAAAGAAAACGTCATATACCTCTGATTTGTCGACATAACAGTTCATTATTTCCATAATTCTCTGCCATGACATCACATTAAGTATTAAGAAAGGCAAACAGTTGCTGGTGGATTCCTACGAAAGCTGCTGAATGTATCGGAACAACTATTTGTCAACTTCTTTGTTATTAGAACACAATTTATGGGATGTCTATACTGTTGCTAGATACACTCTTTTCTTATTTTTATGTGTAGAGGATCTCTGGCATCAGGGGCTGGGTTATATGAAGACTAGTTCAGAAGACAGATCACAGAGACTTCACGCTTTAGAAAACAGAGCAGTCTTTGATGTCTGCGGCCCTGATGATAACACTCAGGAGTAGTACCCCCGGGAGCTCACTTCAGCAGGGAAGGCCAGACACTAAGCGAGGGTAGTCTATGAGGCATCACGTACACACTATGATTGAATTATACAGTATAGCGTCTCGGGATTTAGATCAATCAAGCCCCGTATAATGTGACCCACAATAAACCATTTCAAGATGGGAAATAAAGGATTAGCAGTCCCTTTCATTTAAGCCTAGCATTATCTTGTATACAGCCCCAGAGGAGGGCTCCCGGGGCATTCATTAAAATAATAACCTAACAACAAACTGCCATGTACATGATAAAATGAGGAATATTTCACAGTGAAGAAATCATAAAACAGTCATGTTTCACAAGGTGCTTCTGAAGTCTCTGAATGTCATTACTACTGCTGTATTCGGAATAATCCATCATGGGGAATGAGCTGTTGCAGAAGCTTTATGGCCAACAGTTACTTAGCAGCATGAGATGAAACCTGGAGGGATGAATGCTCAAACAAGTTCCCTCACGTATCACCGTGCAGGGATCTTGTCTCGCGCACAACACAACTGATAGTTCCCTGGGGTGGAAAGCATTGTAACAACCTCCATTCAATGGCAATCATGTTCATTTTATTTGCTAGTGCCTGTCTTGAATTCCACTGTGGAGTCATATTAGTCATATTGGTATCATACAGATATTGGTAAAAGCAAAGTCAGTTGAGGCAGGGTCACACATAATTGACCATCATTAACCAATTAAACATACTTTGCACATAGTATAAAGCACACAATCTCAATTCCCACCTTGGAAAGGTTTGCAGTGATAAAATTGCGGCAGAAATGTCGCCTGTACAAAAAATTACGGCAAACATGCTGTGGTTTGAGCCGTTAAAGGTGTACCCATTACACCATTTAAGGGAAGTGGGGGTTTCAGGGGTGTCACCCGCTCCCCATAAATGGTATAATGGGTCCAGGGGTTGCGGGGGTGTGGCCCACATCCTCTACATGGAGTGCGGCGGCAAAACCTCAGCCTTTTTGCAGCAATATTTTGTGTCTAATGCCATTTTTACCGCGATTTTAACACATGAAACCCTTGGAAACGTAGCGAATGAATATTATAAGAAAACCATGGCAGCAGCAACAGAATCAGGTGTATTTTCTAGGCAACTGCGCAGAAATTGACTGATAAACTGGCAGTGTACCCCCTCCCTGAAAATGTGGCCTCGTACCACAGATTTCTCTGTTTTCTAAAAGGATTTTACACAATAAAGTTTGGACATAAAAACTGTAGGATATAATTGCTCGGTTACTGTGAACATAAGCTTTCTAAAGGAACATCACTGCCCGCGTTAGATTGCTCCAACATATGCAATGAGCCGCAGTCTGGTGACCAGCATTTACATGACCCCCATTTCAGTTCTAAGGCAAGACTACCTCAGCCTCTTGGGTGGCATGTCACACGTCACACATGCCCCAGCCGGAGACTAATGTCACAGCCACACATCCTTATGGGCCTTCTGTTTTCTGCTAAACAATTACACTGAAGAGGCTCTCCCATGTCTCCGCTACTGCTCTGCCCATTAGAATTGCATGGTCATGATTTATCAGAAAAGCATAAAATATTGTTGATTTTGACCCCACCCATGGGAAAATGAATAGCCACTCGAGTTGAGCAGCACTCACTGGAGGGTGATTATTGCTTCATTAACATGAAGAGCACCTTGAAAGCTCTCTACCCAAGTCTAATGGTGTTCCCTGTGAGCCCTGACACTCTGGCACGTGTCTGATTTCCCAATCAGCTCCACTGTTCATCTCACAAAATAAGATCCCGTTTTTACTCATGTTATTTGGACAGTTTTCTATTGCTTTCACCAGTCTGTAGTGACATTTTCAGAAACAGAAATGGTATAGGCAAGGGGCATGCGTATTTCCATTGAACATTCTAAATTCAAATGTTGCTCACAATCCCTAGTAAAACATAGCCTTTTTAGAACTGTCCATTTCCAGCAGACTTTCATTTAGTGAGTAGTGTATATGATATACAGGTAATCTTAGTTATCAGCTAAACTAGGGCGTCCACTCTTTAAATAATGAGGGCATCTGTAATGTAATATTGCCTCCAAAACAGGATAAGTTTTGCTAAGGGGAGTTTCTGCACATCTTGCTACATGAAGCAAAGGTCATCTCAACAACAAAGTACCGATCTCTGACTGGCTTACAGTTTGGGGTACAGGCATACATCCTGTGCCTTTTTTAATAGTGCCAGGATTTAAGTTCATCCCTCACATCATGTGACAATGCTTGTTCCCTCAATCAAATTTACCCTGTATTAAGAAAAAAAGCTCCTTAGACAACGGGTAATTAGCATTAATTACAGTAACCAGAAATTGGAATGTATTAAATAATGTCTAAGAGCAAGTATATTAAATAAGGTATTGCATTTAGCCTATCAAAATAAAACACTGCAGTGACAATGATCACCTAACATCTCTAGTAGAACGTAAAAACTAAAACATGCAACTCCAGACAAAGGATGTCAAAATCTTGTTATGGCAAGTATAACACCCTCTGGGAACCACTGATATCAGAACGGTTGTGCAAGGTGTGGCCACATACGATGAAAACACACACATCAATATGGAGAGGGTAAACCACAGTCAATCAATATTCATTTGGTAGTATGGGGCTAGAATCAAGACACTCACCACAGTATGGTCTCAGCATCCAAGTATCACTTATTTGCACTAGCTCTGTAGAACTGTTAGCATTTTATTGTATTTAGAGACTGGGCTCAAGCAGAGGTTGCATGCTAGTCTCACATTGCCAAGTATAAAATCCCAGCCCACAATTCTGGACAAGGAACAGACCGTGAGGTGGTTATAAGGCCCTCCAGACTCTTTTCCTTTGCAGATGGGGAGCAGGTGCAAGTTGATCTACGTCACCTGTCCTAAGCACCACCCACCTTCTTAGCCCTGCCTCTTCCTTCCTGCTCTTAACTATTAGATCAAGGGTGTCTCTCGCCCGGGCATCCTAAGCGAAGGGCAGACAAAGAAAAGGACAATTCCTGTTTGGACCTGTTCGGACCAGAAGGACCTAGGGCCCGACCCCCTGCTCAGACAGCAGGTAAGCATGCTCCAACATGTCTTACTCCCACTGTCCCCACAGGCCATCCCCACCCCCTATGCCCCCCCTGATGTTCCCTTGTGCCCCCACCATTCTCACACACATGTGTTGCCTGTTTTGCTTGATTCTTCTACCCTGCTCCCCCCTGAACCCCCCTGAAGCCTACTTCTGCAGAAGTCTGTCCTGATACATTCTGGTTTCACCATCACCGTCTTGTGGCCAATGCTGGATTTGACTTCTATGGACTTCATTCATTCACAGTGTATCAACCTTTCTCAACTCTCATGCTGGACTTCCTTTGCATCTTGTATTCATGGTGGCCCTGAATCTTGCTGTTCCCATCTTCATCGTGTATCCTGGCTTGCAACATCATGTGTTATTACTGACTTCTGCAATTGTATTCACTCTCCCTTCTTGCCTCTCCACTCTTTTGACTGCTAACTCTCTGTTCTCTCCTCCTTTCCCTTCTCTCTTTTCCTATCTCCTCCCCTTACTTTCTTCTATGCACTTACTCTATCAGAATTGTCCCTGGACCTAGTATGATAGCAACCTCGTCTGTCTCCTTCCCCTCCCCTTACTGGTTTTTTCCTCCCCATCCCCCCTCCAACACTATCTGAAATGTCGTCAGGCCTAGTATGATAGTCGCTGGTTTTGTTCCTCCCCCACCTTTCTGCACCCCTCTACCTCACCTCTTGTTTTTCTCCGGCTCTACCAGAAATGTCGTCAGGCCTAGTACGGTAATCGACTCTCTGTTTCCATTTCCTTCCCACTCTCCCCCTCCCTTCCTTTTCTATGTCTTAGCTCTTGCACTGAAATGTCGTCAGGCCGAGTACGATAGTTAATTTCACATCCTTAATGTTCATGGCCTGTAAGAATGTCATGTATTTTCCGTTGTTCCCTCCCTCACCTTGAAGCGCTTTGAAACAAATTGTGTATAGGTGCTATATAAATAAACTATCACATCACATCATAATTGAAATGTATTAAAATATGAGTGCAACTTTAACTAAGGTTTCTCCTATATTACATGGCCACGTTAGTGGCCATGTAGTTATGGTTAAGTTGCTGTTTCCATAGGAAGAGCACTTTGTGGGCGAATTATAACTTTGCTTTCCCTGGACGAATCCTCACCAAACTTTGCAAAAAAAGTATTTGGGTCACTCTGAATTGTTTTGCAAAGTTTGGTGAGGATTCGTCCGGGGGGGCAAAGTTATAGGGGGGTCCCAACACTTTTTTTTTTCCCATAGACTGAATGGGAAAAAACTTTGCGCACAGCTACAGCCCGAATGAATGGGAACATTTTTTTGCTCACATCTACAGCCCAAACCGCTGGACGGATTTTCACCAAATTTGGACCAGGAGCAGCGGCTTGGTCCCGAAAGCGTGCTTTTGCAAATTTGGTGAAAATCCGTCCAGTAGTTTTTTTTGAAAATGACCAAAAAGTAGGTCAAAAAAAATGTGTGACATCTGTGTTCGGTCCGCGGACGGACTTCCCTGTTCGCTCCGCGGACAGGACGGTGATTGGGCCAGCAGCTTGTGTGGTGTCCGCGGACATCTGACGTGCTCTTTCATTGGATGCGGTGAAAGCGTGCAGTGCGTCTGGCTTCAGAGATGCCCGCCATCTTTCTTTCCCGCATGAGAGGCTTTGTCAGGTCAGCAGGAGCATGTCTGTCTCTTGTTCCTCCCACCCCCGCTCATGCCCCGTGTGTCCCTCCCCTCCCACCCTCCCCCCGCACATGCCCCGTGTGTCTCTATATCTCCCACCCACCCCCCGCTCATACCCCGTGTGTCTCTATCCCTCCCACCCACCCCCCGCACATGCCCCGTGTGTCTCTATCCCTCCCACCCACCCCCTGCTCATGCCCCGTGTGTCTCTATCCCTCCCACCCACCCCCCGCACATGCCCCGTGTGTCTCTATCCCTCCCCCCCACCCCCCTCTCATGCCCCGTGTCTCTCTCCTGTTACCCCACCCCCCTCTTTCTGACTGTTACTGAAGAAAAACATGTGGCCCACATATGTCAGCAAAAGAAAAAAGAGCGAGCCAGACATGTGATGTCATCAGTGATGTCATCAATGATATTTGTGATGTCATCTTTGATGTCCTGGGTGTTAGTCTTAGCAGTGCACGGTGGTGGCGCAAGTTATGGTTGCTTAGCTTACCATAACTGGTGAATTTCAAGGGTTTTTCGGTTTTACTTGGAACCATAACGTCCCTTTGACAAAGTTTTTTCACTGAATATATATATATATATATATATATATATATATATATATATATATATATATATATATATATATATATGTTACTTCTTTACTTAGCACCAATACAAGTATAGAGTAAGAGAAAAGACACTTCAATCAACATTTACTTCAATTTCTTTAATTTATCACCCCTATACATGTGTGAAGTTGTTAATGTGGGGACTATATATAAGCTATGTACATGTAAACAATGGCTTGCTTGCATTGGCTCCGGTAAGTTTGAATTAAAAATAATGTTCTCGGGGATCTATATGAACTTTTCTGAACCCACAATACAGTATTCTGAAAAGACATGGGTACAGTTTTCACTAATCGTGTATGGGCAACTTTCTGTAAACATGAGGGTGTTGATATGATATGATATGAGAAAGGTCGGAAGTGGCTGTGTGTGTTCTCGTGTCTGTGCTGTGAGACACTCTACAGCGCGGTTTGAATTGGCTTGACTTGGTGGTTCTCTGCTCCTAGGTTCTTTCCTCTAGTGTGTACGAGGAACAAGCCGTGGGTTCCAAAGAAATGCCTGGGTGCTTGGACGCCTGAATCATGGACCCTGAACCCCTGAGCCCCCCTGTGACCTCTCAAGAAGGCGAGTGTTTGGCAGAATTTGCAGCTGGGCACTGCTGGGCCCTGACAGACCCTGCCATTGGTGCTGCCTATTTACTGTTGTAAGGATATGTGGCGTGTTACAGCACAGAGTACAGCACTACTGCACAGGTAAAAAAAAAAAAATTTGCAGCACCACCACATGGGTGTGGTGCATTGCTATATGTGTCGCCAGAGTAACATGGACATATAAGTAAAGCAAATCTATTTTACAGTTAAAAGCACACGTGCACATTTAAAAATGCACACTGTTTTTCACCTGAAATGCCTATGGTTCAAGAGACACATTTGAAAATTAATAACTAACCTCATTAATAACTAACCTGACTAATAAAACTGCACTTAACATAACCCACTAATAAAAATGTGTCTCCACTGCAGAATTAGGCCTACTCTGAAAGTGAACTTTTAAACGCACATTCATTTTTTTTTTTCGTTTTCTCTGCTGCTCTGTTCACATAACTACAGGAAGCAAAGGGCTCGAAGGAACAGGAAATCAGTTGGTTACAAATTGTTATTGTAGAAATAAGCCATTGTGTAGTGAGGGAGGAGATGGCATGATTGATTCTGATTGGAGCAGCGTCATAGCAAGTATCATGCTAGGGGCAGTGATTAGAGTTTTGCTGGGGAAGCTTGAGGAGAGGGGGAGGACAATCGAGATTTGGCAGAGCTGGGAGAAGGACCTGTTTCTTGGCTGAAGCATTCCTGCTGCAAAAGCTGAGAATTCCAGGCAATAACCCCGTTTGAGAACGACAGGCGCTTGTTTTCACTGGGGTTAATCTTCAAGGGAGCCAAATTCAGAAAGAGAATAGCCGGAGAAAAATTCATGCTGAACAGATAAGGTAATTACAAAAGTGTGGGGGCTGAGTGTGTACGAGAATATTCAGTCAGTGTAGGAAAGGAGATTCCCGTGCTTTACTCACGTGTTTAATGTTGCAAATTGAGTTCTTGTCTCCGCCACTCTCTTTTCAGTGTATCACAGATAATGCTGTTACTGTGCTATTTTATTTATTTCTGTAAAGAGTGAGATCGTGTTTAAATGCAACCTTTATAATACACAAAAATATTTGAAAGCAGACGGGTGGTGTTTTTTATATTTACCAATACAGTGCTGATGATGTGGGGAGATGTTTAGACAGTGCAATTGTCATTTTCAAGGTAGCTAAACATCAGGTTTGGTTGCAGCCGTGTGCACAATGTAATTCAGTATGAGCAATTATAACTAACTTTGTGTGTTGTAGTTTGTCGGAGGTCTATGAGCCGACAAAAAGGGAGGCCCAGGACATAGTTCACTACCGTATATAAGATAGTGAAAATACCACATGATAGCTCGCTGCCGTAGATAAAACAGAGAGAAATTGCCCATGGTGGCACACTAAAAATTGAAAATGTGGTGTTCCTGAAATGCAAGCCTGAGGTCTCTCTAGTGATTACACGAAAAATCTAAACAAAAATAAGGGGTTCTGGATATTGGGGCCACAAATAAAACAAGGGAATTATGCTCACCAAAATACCACCAACCACGCATACCAACCACGCATACCAACCACGCATACCAACCACGCATGTCTGTGTGCTGAAATAATGCATGTCCACTGTATTATTGTTGTACATGGCCCAATCTGAATACAAGGAGTGATTGTTGCTAAGTTATTTTTCGGCGGTAAGAAAATACCGTCAGGCCCCAAATCTCCACAAAATACCCTACACTGTCTACCCAGCTGAGCGGCAAAGTTCTACATACGCTCTGAGTGAAGCGGTGAGGCAGTTAGCTGCAGAGTTACATGGTGAGTGGGGTGCCCGTGAGAAACTTCGGGGCACTAGAAGCCTTACCATTGTGTTCCCGTGGCTCATTAATCTCGTGGCGGTGACTCAGGGGATACCGTGGATTCATATTTATCACGATGCACATTTAAATATATCTTTACAAAATTGGTGCACACGTAGTCTGGACAATAGCAAAACTACCTGTGTCTTCTTAAGTGATCTGCTGTACCCCGTGATCACTAGCTCTGTGCTCTAATTCAGCTGAGCATTGGCAAAGCCCGGCGGAGTCTAGGGCTGATAACATTTCCTGTTGTTTGGTCCTGATGAGGGGCGCGCACAGAGGAAGCACCATTGAAGCACCGCTTTGCCGCTTCGCCGTGGCGCTCGGTGCGAGGTGCTTCCTCTGATCCATCCTTTTTTTTTTTTTTTTTGTGTGCAGTGCCTTATATTTATTTTTTTACTTTTGCTGTGTACTCTGATTTGTTTGGCTGCTGCCACAGTAAGGCAGACAAAAGAGAAAGAATTTACACTCTTCACACGGACATGCCATACTCCGCACGATTGCGTGCGTTGTGCGATTCTCCGAGTGCAGAAGGACTGTCTCATACTCCAAAGTCCTCCCGTCTATTCACCGAAGGCTGCCACTTGGACAAACGAGCCGGGGGAAAACGCAGCTGCTCCAATACCCCTGCTGGTGATATTCAGGATTTCGGGTTTGGAATCTCGCGCCCCTCTCGACCGTTGGCACAGATGCCATCTTTAACGAACTTAAGTGTCTCTAATGCTGAAGCGCAGCTGATACTCATTAATCAAGAATGCATTGTTACAGATCCTCCTTTAATGAGTTTGCCGTCAGTATCGGACTCGAATGTTAATAGTAAGGTTGACAAATTGCCTTGCAAAATTTCACTTTCTGACACCATGATTCTACAAAATGCCACACAAGCAATGTTGTTCCTCTGTTAAATGAGCATGAAAGTGTTATTCAGAATGTTGATGATGCTGTTATAGATCTACACTCATCAAATTCCTGCTTCTCGTCCAGGGAAGATGCCCATGACCTCTCTAAATCTCCCGTATTATTTCAGAATGTAAGTCCTTCAGAATCTGACATGTCAATCTCTTTTATTCTGCCTACCCCAAGAGGGCCGGCTCAGGAAATTTCTGCCGTAAAGTCTGGCTCATTATCAAAGAAATCTCCTATGATCACTCTCGAAGTCATGAGCATAGCTTTTTTGTCCCTGGCTAAATCATTCGAATCCCTTGATGGCAAAGTAAATTCCATTGCAAACAGTCTCATGGAAACTGCCATTTGGCAGAAGTCAATCACAGATTCCTTGGCTCAGAGGCAGGCACTTGATGGCAGGGATGCCTCCCCGATGACAATGCTGATCCCCAAGGCAACTCCCTTGGTTAAAATGGTAAACAAATGTTCTCAAATCCAGCCTGAGATGTGTTCTTCTGATAAGGCTACTCAATGTTTCATGGTTGTGGTTCCTTTTGTTGATGGCATCATTCGAGAGATACCGACTGAGGTGGCACCAGGAGTACCGTTGTCCACTGCGGTGGTTGTCCCTGATCCAACAGTAGTAAACATCGCACAACCTCTTAAGGAGGCCTACACCATTTTCTCTAAAAAATCTAAAAAAGGTCCGATGAACGTATCCAATCCTGGGTCTGATCATAACTTGAAGCAGAAAAAAACTAAAATCTAAAAGAGTGGGATCCAATGTTCTGATGAAACAATTCTTCAAATCACTTACCATGCCAGCCAGATGCTCAATGATAGCCTCTAGTGCCATAACAAAAAAATATTCTAATTTGGCACAAGAAATGAAGAAAATTTCAAAAAATGGGTCCATAAACATTCAGCCGATCCCAACCCATTCCCCATTGGATGACTTGATTCAGGCTGTCGAAGAACTTGAAGTAGGTCCTGAGGATCTGCCTCTTGAGGTACATCCCTTACTGCCACTTAAGGTGGCAGCTTTGAATAGCTCTAAAACCTCGGACTTGACGCATAACACGCAAGAGCTAAGGAAAGCTGTGGATGATTACATGCGCCAATTTAATCATGCGCCAGCTGTGATTCATTCATTGACACAGCCTGTACTTGTTAGCCCGAAAATGCCTTTGCAGGGGTGTCAAGTTGAATCCAGAACAGGGACCACCTATAGATTATAAGAATAATATAGCTGTGGAGAGTATGCCATTAATTTCAGATTCCTCTTTATCTCAAGTGAATATGCAGGATAATATCCTGTTCTCTATTAAAGATTGTTTAGTATCTTTAAGTATGGAACAGAAGGCCCGTAAGACCTCCATGAAACCTCTTCTCCAAGGCTCTGACTCCGATCCTTTAATCTCTTTAGATCGGAGGTCGAGTGCCAAGTGTGTTACATTTAAAATTCCAGCAGAGGCCAAGAAATTAAACCCCTCTTTAGAGGAATCTCAGGGTAGAAGGGAGGACTCAGTACCAATAAGTGATAATAATAAAAAGCCTCCACAACCTTATTCAATATTCATAAGCTGTCATGGTGGCTCACATCCGGTATTCATTATTACTCTCTGATATTCCAGCACTGTAAGAAATTGCATCCATAGACATTGAGCAGGTGGAATTTCCTGATAGAAAGGATTCAACCGTGTCCTGTCTTTGGATAAGATCACACGTTATTCTTAAAATCATTTGGTCAGCAAGGTCATCCCTATTTGAGCTTGGATTTAAATTAACGCCTACTTCTAGTGAAATCCCTCTAATCGAGGTCTCACAGCAGCCTGAAAAAGTTGAATGATCAGGAACTTGTCCCCTAGGTATAACACACGATAAAGTGCTGCCTATTGTTAAATCTAACATATGTTGCTGTTGCCATAATCTGTGACTAGGTCCAGATGAGCATTGTCCCCTGACGTATAAAATAGCATTTTTGTGCTGGAACACCATGGGCCACAAACATTTATTAAATAATGCACATTGTATCCTAACAAACTATGATTTACTTCTTGTACAAGAAACTTGGCTATTGTCTGCTCCACCCTGGGACAATCATCAAGTCCATTTGGTACCGGCATTGAAGGGCCAAAGAGGTAGACCAATGTCCGGTCTGGCAACCATTTTCAATATTGCTTCAATGTCCAGTCTAGAAGTTCTTCCATCACCGAACTCATTTATGCAATGTAATGTGATTTTGATTCAGTCAATTAAATGTGTCGTTATAAATCTATACTGGAAATCCGTGGTGATCTCAACTTCTTCCTTTGTTAAGGACCTTAATTCACTCATGGAAAAGGTTGCTGTTATTTCTGATATTTCACACGTTATTCTAGCTGGTGATTTGAACATTCATTTAATTGAGTCGTCCAACAAGAAGAACTCTGAACGGGCCACTTTGTGGCTTCATTTTGAAGAATCATGGGATCTGATCATGTTGAATGGAGCTTTTAAAAGTGACACTCCTCATTCCTATACGTCGTCAAGTGGTTCACATAAGGCTATTATTGATTATGTATATGTTGATAGAGCGCTATTTGTTCAGATCTCTGGGTTTTCCATCCTCCCTTCCTCATTTAGCGACCATTTGATGTTATCTTCCGAAATGGTGGTCCACGCTCAAGTTAAACCACAGTTTCGGCAGGGACAGTTGGGAGTCCTGGCCATAAATGCCCCACACAACAGACTGCATTGGACCATCCACTCGTTAAAGGCATTTAACCAAGATCTAGTGGAGGACCATCATCTGCTCCTATAGCAGGGGTTTAATACCCCGGAATATTGTGACAAAATGCATTTATTTGCACCTTGTGCCTTGGCCAAAGGAATATTTATCCAACAAAGACTGTCCAACCCATGTTTTTGACCAATCCATTAGACTCAGGAAGTCTCTCTTTCGCAGACAAAAAAGGCAGATTCTGCTTCTACCAGCTCACTATCGTGAACCGTGCCTGCGCAAGTTGAGGCATCCTATAAGAACTGGATATGAAGTCAAAAGGCGCATATGTTCCAAAGGGATGGTGAGCTGTTGCTTCGCACAATCCAGGGAAAAAACACCTCTCAGATCTGGAAGCTAATTAATTCGGCTACAACTTGCTCCCAGTTCTCCTCTCAAATTAATGGTGTCTCTGAAAGAACTTGGGTTGTATATTTTACAAACATCTATACTCTCCCTCAATCTAGATCTGACCTGGCCCTGTTTAATTCAATTAATCCTTCCTTCCATCTTAATTTTGATCGGGAAGATGTGTTATACTATATAAATAAGGCCAGTTCATCCAGAGTCCCAGGACCGGATGGCCTTTCGAATTTTGTACTAAAACAACATCATGAATTGTGGGCAAATATTCTATATACTGTTTTTGTCTCTATTTAATTGAAGCAACGCATTCCAACCTCTTGGTGCCAAGCGCTAGTGGTACCCATATATAAAAAAGGCGATCGCTCTGATCCGGCCAGTTATCATCCCATTGCGCTTCTTGATGTGCCTGGGAAGATTTACAGCCGGTTCATTCTGTGAGATCTTAACAACTGGGCCACTAGAGAAAATCAAAGAGACCCCTTCCTAACAGGATTTGTTGCAGGTCTTGGAACTTCTATTAATATCACCATCTTAAATGCCATCAAATAAGCCTATGCAACTGGAAGTCAAGCCCTGTACTTGGCTTTTGTGGATTTTCGAGTCGCCTTTGACTCTGTGGACAGGCAACTTCTGAGTAACAAATGAATAAGATTTGGCTGCCCTCATTCTCTTGAATCGCTTATCAACCATCTTCATACAAATACAAAGATGCAGGTTAAATTGAACTTGAGTGGGCTATTATCAGACATAATTCACATCAAACGCGGCCTTAAACAGGGCTGCATTTTAGCCTCAACGTTGTTCAATTTATTTATTCTTGACATGGGAGTTGAGTTTTTGAAGATAATAAATGATGCACCAAAGCTTGGTAACCAAATCATTGCATGGTTTCTCTATGCGGATGATTTGGTTCTTCTCCAAATGGCCTCCAGTCCCAACTTAATCAACTCGAAAATTTTGCCACAAAAAACAATCTGATGTGTAACCTGGAGATACAGAAATTCTAGAAATGGGAAAAAAAGAATTGCTCAAAACATTACGAATGGTCCCTTCAGAATCAAAAACTTGCCATAGTAAATGATTATAAATATCTTGGTGTTACATTCAGCAACTCTGTAGCAAATATTCCTCATAAATGTAGTACATCTGCCAAACTCTCTACCCTAATTTCCCAGGCCAAGGTTCTCCAAGCAAAATTTGGCAAATTTTCATGTGTTCGTGTTCTAACGTTTTTTCAAAAGAAGGTAATTCCAATCATTACCTATGGAGCTGAGACCTGGCTACCCCAAAAGCAATCATATTGGGATAGAGCTGAGGCTTAATTTTGGAAAAAGGTGCTAAAACTTCCTAACTCAACGCCAAATGCTCTTTTGCGGTTTGAATTGATTTTCTTGTCAATCGGCATCCAAGTATCTTGGAAGAGATGTTGCCTTCTTCGTAAATGCTTATGGGGCCATGCTGCGAATAATATACTTGCAATATTTGCTAATTACCTATTGTTGTCATCACACACCTTTCCAGTAAATTGGGGAAATAGTGTTTTCTCTGATATGTGTGAAGCTAAAATTTTGTTAGACCTTTTGCTTAACATACCATCTGAAGCTAAACTTAAGCTACACCAATTGGACTTGCACTATACCCAACAGAAATGCCTATCACTAAGAGATTTTGACAGACTAACTTTTGGTCACAAAAATTTCCATCAAACAGCTGACTAATTATTGAAGTGCCCCGCATATGTACTCAGAAGTCAAATTTTAAGATTTTGTATGAATTTATGGCCAACTAACCAAATCTTATTGAGAAGGGGGCTAATCCATGTTGATGATTCGCATTGCCGATTTTGTAAAGTTGAAGGTATGGAAGAGACTTTAAAACATATTGTAATTGTGTTTGTTGCTTTAACAAAACAAAGGAAAACTGTCCTCCATAAGTTGACTCAAACACTTTATCTGGTGCACTCAGATGATGAACTAGGACAGGAACTATTTGCAACAAGTAAAATTTAATTAACAATAGCTACTATGCAATTTTTAAGCTCAGTACTGCCCACAAAGTAATCATTTTGTTAAAAAAGTTGATTTTAGTGCTTTCGTGAGTAGCTGGATGTTGTATAATTTTATTTTACCTTTGTCCTGTTAGTTGATACAAATGAGGATGTTTTTATTTTAATTTAGCTTTATGTCTGCACTGAGTTTGTAAAGTAATGTGTTGTGTTGTTTCTTGTATTTTATGTCGTTGTAATAATTTTTGTGTCTACTGTCTCTTCCTGATATGATGTGATGTGATTGTAATTTTAAGCATTATGTAAAAATTTGTTTTGAAAGGTTAATTTAATTTAACCAACCAAAATAAAAAATAAAATAAAAAAGATATGATATGTCACTTATAACATGCCTGTACACAAGTTTCTAGGTGTGACAAGACAAGGGGGGAGGGGAGAGGGAGGACAAGACAAACACTGTTACTAGGGCCTGTGTCATTCAGATCGGAGAAGTGCAACAGCACAAAAGTGCATGGCGGAAGGAAGACAGGGAAGTGGAAGTGTAATCAGGGCAGCAATGCTCTGAGTGAGTGAAGCAAGGGCAGTGCAGCTCTGGGTAAGTACAAGGAAGCCCGTAGGCACTGCAGGAGAGACTGACCATGGAGGAGCCATGTACTCAGTGAGACTCTAGGGGTAGCCAAGCAACCAGTCGGTGTAGCAGGAAGGTAGGTCAGCAGGAGAGTGAGAGAGAGAGAGAGAGAGAGAGAGAGAGAGAGAAAGCAGGGTACAAAAATGGAGGTGTTAAGCAGCTTCCAGAACTTCAGGTGGTCTGGCTAAGGCCATTCCAAGAGAGAGAACTACCTGGAGTAGCGTCTGACCCTAAGAGCGTTGGAGGTAGCTGAGAAAATGAGCTTCAGAAGAAAGGTATTTTGGAAGAGAGAGTTGGATGTAGTGAGGCCCACAGGCCAGAAAGCCCCAGAAAGCCCCAGAAAGCCTTGTCGATGATGCTTGCAATCTATACATGTATGTGTGGGTGTGTGCCTTTGAATGCAGCTGTGTTTCCAGATTTAAATTTATTTGTGAACTTGTACAGTTTTCAATCTTTTTGCATGTGCAACTTTCAATCTGTGTATGTCTGAACAATATTAGTGCATTTGTGTATTTGTTTTAGCCTGTATGTATTTTAGGGTGAATATACACTATTCCGGTCACATGTACAATGATTAAGAACCCCTTTTCCACTCCAAATTACACATGGAACTGCCTGTGCACTGAAAGAAAAGGGAATGCAGGGGTTTGCATTTTGCACAATTCTTAATTAACAGAATTAATAATCTAAGCATGCATTTTAATCCACAAGCATCCTGTCTAAAACTATCGATGTCCCAAGCTACATTACATTAATGTTATCACCCTACGCTATGGTATGTTCAAACTATACCATGATCCAAAGGTCTCTGCACTGGTTTTAACCCACTACTTATATTTCAAATAATATTTAACTTTACAAAAGCAGTTTCCCATTAAAGTGGCACCAAAATGTATTCAGTTTTGAATTTGGATTGGGCTTTAAACAAGAACTGATTTTGTATTCAATATAGATGAGGGAACACAGGGCATTGAAATATTGGTATCCAGTGATAATGTTGCAGTGAACATGGACACTGGGTGGCAACATTTCCGTTATAGTGCACCCCCCAAAAAATCAAACACTTTCCCAAAATATTCTAGGATTGGAGGTAATAATATATAATTATATAATCCTAGAATAGTTGGGGAAAGAATCATAGGGGTCAGAAAAAAAGTCACCTACTTTGTGACTTTTTCACTGAGAGATTATCACATGGTACCAAACTATGAACAAAATTGCATTCCCCACATTTCACTTTCCTTTGCCCTCCTAGATTTTACCTTGGTCAAACTAGCTGGACAATTTGGGATTGACTAGTGTTTTCATTTACGTTTCAAGTTGTAACTTTTGATTTTTGAATGCCTTCAGGGGACTCACTTAGCCAGAAATCATTCCTCAAGCAAACACACTGCTCACAGCTTATTTGGAAAACAATATCTAAGCACAGACTGGTTTTCATTCTATAGGCTGGTTTCCTATTTGCATGGGGTCAGTCCTTCCAAATGTTATCAGCTCCCCATGTACAGTTGGGTCCATAATCTTCCTCTTCACGTAATACTCCTCCTCCCTGCATGCATGAAATTCCTATACTTTTCTGACTCTATCTCTGCCATGTGTAGGGGAGGCATGGTATCACAAGTATGCGCTGAAACAATCGATACAATTTGCAAAAAATGTATTAAAATTGTTGAGACTGGAGAAACTCCTACTTTGCCATATAACTAAGATGGGAGTAGCCTCGACCATCAAATAATAAATAACGCAGTCCTAGTGGAGAACGACAAATCAAAATGGCCTATGCTAACAAAACCCAGTGCTGCCCTATGTCTTGTACAAAAAGTATATAAAGGAGAAATGTATGCAAAAGGAAAAATCAGTGTTCAAAAGAATAAATGTGGTTGAACCAGCTCTCCTCCCCATGTTAGATGTCACGAAGTAAGGTGTGCCCTTTAGGCAGCATGAAACACTCATGTTCAGCTTCTGACACCACACACAGTTCCAAGACGTGGATCGATGCCTGCCTGGCCTTCCACGTTAAAGTCTCTTTTCCTGACTTCCAAAATAATGTTTCATCAAAAAGTTCACAAAGGTCCCCCTCTGTCGGGCTCAGACCTTTCACCACACAGTTCACGTAGATCCCCCTCTGTCGGGCTCAGACCTCTCATGATAAAGTTAAATAAAACTTGGAAGGACGGCTCCTTTCCCCAACCTTTCTATACTTCAAGTCCACCTCTCTCCAGCTCGGACCACTTTGGACGTTGAAGACTATCGAATGTGCGTGACCCTGTTTACCGACCACAGCAGGACCACTTTGACTCAAGGTTAACGATTTAAGTTTCATTCTCTCTCAATCTTGTTTTACTTCACTTTTGCTATTCATTCACTTCAAACAATGTAGCTTGCACTGAGACTTTCGAGTGGGCTACTTCCTTTCACCAGACCACTCTGTTGCTTAGTATCGCTGATTTTGCAGCTGTCCTCACTTCAAAGTTCATTCACAGGTCTGCCTTTCTTCGTGTTTCACCACCCACATGTGCAGCGTTCACTAACGATATATTGTTGCTATTTCAAACTTTAACACACACCAGTTTCTCAGGTCACTTGCCTACTCACCAGCTGGGTGCGTCTTTTGCTTGGTTTTGCAATTTCGAATTCACAAGTCACGGTTAGTACCACAGTCTTGATTCACCTCTCCAACTCTGCCTTTCACCCAGGAGGGTCGCTGGCGTATTGAAACACAATGCAGGCTTCACTTGTGCGTTCTGGTCTTCTCCACATGTTTTTCGTGGCCTGTCAGAGGCAACGACCTTCAGTAAGGAACTCCTGGGGTTTTCAACTCGCTGCTCTCATCAATTGGTCAATCGCTCTGCTCCGCTAGATTTGCCTTTGTCCCAGAAGCCCTGCTAGCACTTGTGTTCTGCCTTGCTCAGAGTGTGTAATTTTGTTCTGCCTTTTATTCGTGTGAGGAGAGCTAATTGGTATCAGGTGTATTCGCCTAGAGTCAAGTGTCTGATGTTGTCTGACCGATTAGCGCAACATGTCCAGTATGATTTGTGAAAGTTAATGTTGTTACTCTCAGTCACCCTCTTCCTCGGTCCAGTGCTTGTCTAAGAAGGGGGATTTGGAACCTTGGAGCATCCTAAAACATAGTATGGGTTGGATAAACAAAATAGGGAGGAATACCGCATCTCACCAATGGCTGCCACACCCCCACTCCCTGAAGATCCTTCACCCAGGTGATACTCCCACACTGGTCCACCCTCAGGGTCTGGATCCAAAGGTGATGGCTGTGCCCTGGTTACCTGAGAGAGAGATCCCCGGGCACTAGCGGTTGAGACACCCTCTGGTTTCTCGAACTTGTCACAGACATGTGGTTTTACAGTAAGGTGGGATTTAATTCCACTCCACCTTCAAAAAATGGCAATTTCATTTTTTAAGACCTAGATGTGTGTGTGAACATGTGAAACTGATAAGAATTTGATACGCATATTTTCATACTTTAATTAACATTTGCCAATGAAGTTTGGCAATTGTGCATGTTTTTTATTTTATTTCATGTTCTGATAGACATTTTTCCTGTCTACAAAATGTCCACATTTGATGTCAATTGGCGCCTCTGTTACAATGCAGCGATCAATTTAGTAATTACACATAGACGGACCAATTCATAGAATCCAACGCAGGAGCAGCACAAGCGCTGCGTGCCGAGAGGGAGTGTGTGCCACGCTTGCACCAGCTGGGGCACAAAGCAGCATCTGCGCACCATGCGTATTCATGGATTTCCTGGATTACCAGCCGTGGCGCAGTGAACATCCAGCAGCTCCAGTAACACCCCCAACACCACCATTTGCGCAGTAAAAAGCCAGTGAAATGTCCAATACGGCACAAGGCCCGCTCCATCTGTGGCCCAGCACACAGCCCCTCTCCATCGTAATCGCGTGAAAAATCAGAGCGTACCCCAGCTCGCGACAGCCAAACCGTGTGAAAAGGGCCTAGCGTACCCCCGCAAAATTGCATACCCCGCTCATGCCAGTCAAATTGCATGAAATGGGCCTTGCGTACCCCCGCTCGTGCCAGTCTAATCCCGTGAAAATGGCCTTGCGTATCCCAGAGAAATCCCGTACCCTGCTCGCGCAAGCCAAATTGCATGAAAAGGGCCTTGCATATCACCGCGAATCGCGTAACCCGGTCACGCCAGCCAAATCGCATGAAAAGGGCCTTGCGTACCCCGCTTGCGGCAGCCAAATCATGTGCAAAGGGCTGCGCATACCCCCTGAAATCGCATACGCTGCTCTCGCCAGCCAAATCACGTGGAAAGGGCTGCTCGTGCTGCCATCAACCAAGAACAGACCCCACAGGCAGCCCACACCACAAGATACCCTGTCATCACCCGTAACCTTACCCCGCAAGCAGCCCATGCGTGACCATACCCACAGGCAGCCCACACCTCAAGTGACCCCCCATTACCCGTGATCATACCAACAGGCAGCCCACGCCACAAGGGACCCACATCACCTGTGACCATACCCACAGGCAGCCCACACCACAAGGGACCCCCCATCACCTGTGACCATACCCAGAGGCAGCCCACACCACAAGGGACACCCCCATCACCTGTGACCTTAGCCGCAGGCAGTCCACACCACAAGGGACCCCCATCACCTGTGACCATACCCTGCAGGCAGCCCACCCCTCACCATACCCTGCAGGCAGCCCACATGGTACCATACACCGCAGGCAGGCCCCGACTCATGTCACCCCACCCCCACCAGTGACGGCAACCTGCAGGCAGGTTCTGACTCATGTCTCCCCACCCCCACCAGTCATGGCAACCTGCAGACAGGCCCGACTCATGTCCCCCCACCAGTGACGGTAACCTGCAGGCAGGCCCCGACTCATATCCCCCACCAGTGACGGCAACCTGCAGGTAGGCCCCGACTCAGTTTCCCCCACCCCCACCAGTGACGGCAACCTGCAGGCAGGCCCCGACCCATGTCCCCCCACCAAATACATTGTCCTAACATGCAATCATGTAACAAATGTCCACCAAAATGCCACCACACGCTGCCCCCCAGTGCAACTCAACACCGATCCATTGCTACTCCCCAGTACATGCCCCAGCATTGCTCAACATCAGATACATGTAACAGAGCCAATGAAGAGTGACACATGCACCAAACCATTGAGAGCAGACACCACTTTTATTGTAAGGAATAAAAATGTATCAAGTACCAAAAATCACACCAACTGAAAGATAACCATGAAAATGAAAATTAATGGAATGCAACATGAAAATGAAATTTAAAACAAAAAGAAATGTGATATTAAAAAATTTGAAACTCCAAAAAGTGGTCCATGTCCAATGATTCTCCTACAATTACAAACCAAAATCATTAAAAAAAACATTACTCCATGGTGAAAAAAAATACAAAATATATCCAACTATGTACAAGGCGGAAGGGTTTATGATCCCAAAATCTAAATATGCATCCTAACAAACCCTAAAAAAAAAAAACAATTTACAAGATGTGGAGCAAAGTCCATGAACTCCATATCATTAAAAAAAAATGAAACCTACCACTAAATAACTATTAACAAAGGCAGCGGGCTAGTCCTACGACTCACCCTTTTTCCCAAGAGTTCCGGCCAGCGCATCATTGAACTCTGCGTCAAATTGCCTGAGGCTGGTCTCTGCTCTACCCTCATGGGCTAACAGGGACTCCATTGTGCTCCTCTCAAAGTCCCTTGAGTCTCATCGAGGAACTCCGCCCACCTCTCCACCCGACACAGGTTGTTCTCCACCCTAGCCATGGTGAGTCGTGCCCCCTGTACCCGAGGCCGCTCTGCTCTGATTTGCTGGTCCATTCGCTGCAACACGGAAGACATACATGTTCCAAGGTCCACGTTTCACTCCTGCCCGATGGCCGATACCTGCCCCTGTGATGTTGAGGGCCTGAGTCCTGTTGCCTCCTATGAAGAGCCTGCTGCTGCCAATAAACCCTTTGCCTGCGCCACCAGGACTGCCTCCATGATGATGACAACCCCTGGGGCAGTCGTGCATGTGCTATGCTGCAAGGTGTCTGCACTAACTCCATTGCCACTGGTCCTGTTGCTGGGGTGACCACCTCTGCTGATCCTCTTCCAACTCCCGACTGTGGCAGGGATGTGGTCTCCACCAGACTGGCCGCCGTGGTTGGGACAGGTCCATAGGGGGCCCTGTGGTATCTGGGCCGGAAGACGGCAGGGAGGACGACTGGCGCACAGTGGAGGAAGAGGAGGAGGGGGTCACAGAAGTGGGCAGCACACATAGTAAACTCACAACAATGAGCCGTAGCTAGCCAGTTCATGAAGCAACAGAACTCTTCGTGATGAAATGCAATCCCTCAACTGGAAGCCTGCACACCATCCCATAGGGCGCCTGCACACCTCGCAATACCGGCTAACATGGGCTCCACCCTGTCATGAATTGCCCCATCCGCAGATAGTGGAAGATCTGTTGACGTTGACGCAGCTGACGCCACTCTGGCTCAGGGTCAGCAAGCCCGGACTGGGTTGGTCCAGGAACAGGCACAGGATGACTCACAGGCCGATTTCCGTGTTGGGAAAGCCAAGGCACGTGTGGTGAAAGTTGATGTCGCCAGGTCGCGTGGATCTGGGGCAGCAGTGTCATCTGCTGCCCTGATCAGCCAGGGTGTGGAATCTGCAGAGGCAGCTGCAGCTGACACCACCCCGGCTCTGCGTTACCCAGCCAGGACTGTGTTGGTCCCGGCCCTTGAAACCTAGGCAGGTGCGGTGCAGGATCCTGGCAACAGCACCCAGCTGCCAATACCTGCATGCCGACCTTAGGTCATCGTATCATTGCCTGCTTCCATTGGCCAGTCCACGTGCACTTCAGCCCCTAATGACCAGAGCAGCACAAGCCACTCAGGGTCCGCACCACCTCCCAAGAGGAAGAAGCGTGCTGCAGCAGAGCAGTCTGGGACACCAGACACAGCTCAGGCATCCAACACGTCAAGAAAGCAGAGCTTCTGTCAAGAGGAACTGGACGCGTTTGTAGGCTACGTGTTGGAACATGGCCGCAACATACTGGTGACGTCAGGGAGCAAACATATGCCTGCTCAGCGTAGGGCCCACTACAGTGCATCGCGGACCATATTAGCGCCTTGAGATATGAGAGGCGCACAGCAGATGATTGCCAGAAGCGTTGGATTGACCTCTGATGGCGAGCAAAAGGCAAGCTGGCTGCTGAGTTCGCCTCTACTCTGGTGACTGGCAGTGGGACACCATCAGAGGATGAAGACCTCACTCCACATGAGGAGATTGCTGCTGATTTCATCATAGTGGAGCTGATCCAAGGCGTGGGATACCTGCCAGATTATGTGTAAATGTCCGGTGAGTTTTGATGTGTATGTGTCCAGGCCATGTGTATGTTGCTTGGGTGATGTGTTGTGATTGATGGCCAGTTCTGGCTATGTAGTCATGACTGCCATGTGTGACCCATTTGATGTTGGACTGATACATGCTAGTATGATATGATATGATATATGATATGATATGATATGATATGATATGATATGATATTTGTAACGCGCCTATACACAGGTGTTTCAAGGCGCGACGAGGCAGTGAGGGGAGGAACAAGGGGAGACAGACAACGATCCTACTAGGCCAGGTGTCATTCAGATCGCGCAAGTGCAGGGGTGTGGGAGGGGGAAAAGTGCAAGGGGAAGGGGAGGGGGGGAAGTGCAGTACAAGGTAAGTGGCGTAAAGTAATAAATAAATAGGGCCAGCTGGTGGCAAGTGCAAGATAAGTGCAGAACAAGTGCTGGGGAAGGGGGGGGGGGCTGCAGGGATACAGAGACAGTCCCGCAGTGCAGAGGGGTTCCAGGGCATCAGTGCAAGTGGAGAGTGGCTGGGCCCAGGACCGAGGCCGTTTAGAGTGGTCCAGTTGCAGGATCAGTGCAGTTTCATAGTAGTCATGCAGACTGCATATGAACCATGTGCTGCACACGGAGGCAATCCTCATCACCACACCTGCTCCCTCCTTCCATGACAATCTCTGTGCTGCCTCTCTTGGCCCTATTCTTGCTCCAACCTATGGTTGCGGATTGTCTGTGATGATCTTCCACTCAACACGTGCCTTCACATTACTGACATCACTCTGAGGTCATCCTGCTACCTGATCCTCCCCAGAGACATTCTTTCTTACTTCTCCATTCCCCACGAGCTTACTGTCCCCATGGGACTGCTGATTCCTATGGCGGACTATTGCATCGGGCTGTACCCAATTTTCTGTGGACATACACCCTTCACTCTGCAACTCTGCCAGCATTACTAAAACCTGGAAGGAATTCCAGTAAGTGAGCTCTGACAGCTGGAATTCTATGAACAGAACATTAGTGAAGGCACCTAAGGCTGTATACACACTGTACAATCTGCCTATGACCGCGCTTATCCGCACACACACCGTCACTGTGTCATTTAAATAGTATACCAATTGGAAATGTATGCTGTGTTCCCGAGTATTGTCCCAGTTGCATATTACTGCATATTACATATTACTGCACCCCTGGTGCAAGAGACACATTTGAAAATTAATAACTAACCTCATTAATAACTAACCTGACTAATAAAACTGCACTTAACATAACCCACTAATAAAAATGTGTCTCCACTGCAGAATTAGGCCTACTCTGAAAGTGAACTTTTAAAAGCACATTCATTTTTTTTCTCGTTTTCTCTGCTGCTCTGTTCACATAACTACAGGAAGCAAAGGGGTCGAAGGAACAGGAAATCAGTTGGTTACAAATTGTTATTGTAGAAATAAGCCATTGTGTAGTGAGGGAGGAGATGGCATGATTGATTCTGATTGGAGCAGCGTCATAGCAAGTATCACGCTAGGGGCAGTGATTAGAGTTTTGCTGGGGAAGCTTGAGGAGAGGGGGAGGACAATCGAGATTTGGCAGAGCTGGGAGAAGGACCTGTTTCTTGGCTGAAGCATTCCTGCTGCAAAAGCTGAGAATTCCAGGCAATAACCCCGTTTGAGAACGACAGACGCTTGTTTTCACTGGGGTTAATCTTCAAGGGAGCCAAATTCAGAAAGAGAATAGCCGGAGAAAAATTCATGCTGAACAGATAAGGTAATTACAAAAGTGTGGGGGCTGAGTGTGTACGAGAATATTCAGTCAGTGTAGGAAAGGAGATTCCCGTGCTTTACTCACGTGTTTAATGTTGCAAATTGAGTTCTTGTCTCCGCCACTCTCTTTTCAGTGTATCACAGATAATGCTGTTACTGTGCTATTATATTTATTTCTGTAAAGAGTGAGATCGTGTTTAAATGCAACCTTTATAATACACAAAAATATTTGAAAGCAGACGGGTGGTGTTTTTTATATTTACCAATACAGTGCTGATGATGTGGGGAGATGTTTAGACAGTGCAATTGTCATTTTCAAGGTAGCTAAACATCAGGTTTGGTTGCAGCCGTGTGCACAATGTAATTCAGTATGAGCAATTATAACTAACTGTGTGTGTTGTAGTTTGTCGGAGGTCTATGAGCCGACAAAAAGGGAGGCCCAGGACATAGTTCACTACCGTATATAAGATAGTGAAAATACCACATGATAGCTCGCTGCCGTAGATAAAACAGAGAGAAATTGCCCATGGTGGCACACTAAAAATGAAAATGTGGTGTTCCTGAAATGCAAGCCTGAGGTCTCTCTAGTGATTACACGAAAAATCTAAACAAAAATAAGGGGTTCTGGATATTGGGGCCACAAATAAAACAAGGGAATTATGCTCACCAAAATACCACCAACCACGCATACCAAGCACGCATACCAACCACGCATACCAACCACGCATGTCTGTGTGCTGAAATAATGCATGTCCACTGTATTATTGTTGTACATGGCCCAATCTGAATACAAGGAGTGATTGTTGCTAAGTTATTTTTCGGCGGTAAGAAAATACCGTCAGGCCCCAAATCTCCACAAAATACCCTACACTGTCTACCCAGCTGAGCGGCAAAGTTCTACATACGCTCCGAGTGAAGCGGTGAGGCAGTTAGCTGCAGAGTTACATGGTGAGTGGGGTGCCCGTGAGAAACTTCGGGGCACTAGAAGCCTTACCATTGTGTTCCCGTGGCTCATTAATCTCGTGGCGGTGACTCAGGGGATACCGTGGATTCATATTTATCACGATGCACATTTAAATATATCTTTACAAAATTGGTGCACACGTAGTCTGGACAATAGCAAAACTACCTGTGTCTTCTTAAGTGATCTGCTGTACCCCGTGATCACTAGCTCTGTGCTCTAATTCAGCTGAGCATTGGCAAAGCCCGGCGGAGTCTAGGGCTGATACCATTTCCTGTTGTTTGGTCCTGATGAGGGGCGCGCACAGAGGAAGCACCATTGAAGCACCGCTTTGCCGCTTCGCCGTGGCGCTCGGTGCGAGGTGCTTCCTCTGATCCATCCTTTTTTTTTTTTTTTTGTGTGCAGTGCCTTATATTTATTTTTTTACTTTTGCTGTGTACTCTGATTTGTTTGGCTGCTGCCACAGTATGGCAGACAAAAGAGAAAGAATTTACACTCTTCACACGGACATGCCATACTCCGCACGATTGCGTGCGTTGTGCGATTCTCCGAGTGCAGAAGGACTGTCTCATACTCCAAAGTCCTCCCGTCTATTCACCGAAGGCTGCCACTTGGACAAACGAGCCGGGGGAAAACGCAGCTGCTCCAATACCCCTGCTGGCTATATTCAGGATTTTGGGTTTGGAATCTCGCGCCCCTCTCGACCGTTGGCACAGATGCCATCTTTAACGAACTTAAGTGTCTCTAATGCTGAAGCGCAGCTGATACTCATTAATCAAGAATGCATTGTTACAGATCCTCCTTTAATGAGTTTGCCGTCAGTATCGGACTCCAATGTTAATAGTAAGGTTGACAAATTGCCTTGCAACATTTCACTTTCTGACACCATGATTCTACAAAATGCCACACAAGCAATGTTGTTCCTCTGTTAAATGAGCATGAAAGTGTTATTCAGAATGTTGATGATGCTGTTATAGATCTACACTCATCAAATTCCTGCTTCTCGTCCAGGGAAGATGCCCATGACCTCTCTAAATCTCCCGTATTATTTCAGAATGTAAGTCCTTCAGAATCTGACATGTCAATCTCTTTTATTCTGCCTACCCCAAGAGGGCCGGCTCAGGAAATTTCTGCCGTAAAGTCTGGCTCATTATCAAAGAAATCTCCTATGATCACTCTCGAAGTCATGAACATAGCTTTTTTGTCCCTGGCTAAATCATTCGAATCTCTTGATGGCAAAGTAAATTCCATTGCAAACAGTCTCATGGAAACTGCCATTTGGCAGAAGTCAATCACAGATTCCTTGGCTCAGAGGCAGGCACTTGATGGCAGGGATGCCTCCCCGATGACAATGCTGATCCCCAAGGCCACTCCCTTGGTTAAAATGGTAAACAAATGTTCTCAAATCCAGCCTGAGATGTGTTCTTCTGATAAGGCTACTCAATGTTTCATGGTTGTGGTTCCTTTTGTTGATGGCATCATTCGAGAGATACCGACTGAGGTGGCACCGGAAGTACCGTTGTCCACTGCGGTGGTTGTCCCTGATCCAACAGTAGTAAACATCGCACAACCTCTTAAGGAGGCCTACACCATTTTCTCTAAAAAATCTAAAAAAGGTCCGATGAACGTATCCAATCCTGGGTCTGATCATAACTTGAAGCAGAAAAAACTAAAATCTAAAAGAGTGGGATCCAATGTTCTGATGAAACAATTCTTCAAATCACTTACCATGCCAGCCAGATGCTCAATGATAGCCTCTAGTGCCATAACAAAAAAATATTCTAATTTGGCACAAGAAATGAAGAAAATTTCAAAAAATGGGTCCATAAACATTCAGCCGATCCCAACCCATTCCCCATTGGATGACTTGATTCAGGCTGTCGAAGAACTTGAAGTAGGTCCTGAGGATCTGCCTCTTGAGGTACATCCCTTACTGCCACTTAAGGTGGCAGCTTTGAATAGCTCTAACACCTCGGACTTGAAGCATAACACGCAAGAGCTAAGGAAAGCTGTGGATGATTACATGCGCCAATTTAATCATGCGCCAGCTGTGATTCATTCATTGACACAGCCTGTACTTGTTAGCCCGAAAATGCCTTTGCAGGGGTGTCAAGTTGAATCCAGACCAGGGACCACCTATAGATTATAAGAATAATATAGCTGTGGAGAGTATGCCATTAATTTCAGATTCCTCTTTATCTCAAGTGAATATGCAGGATAATATCCTGTTCTCTATTAAAGATTGTTTAGTATCTTTAACTATGGAACAGAAGGCCCGTAAGACCTCCATGAAACCTCTTCTCCAAGGCTCTGACTCCGATCCTTTAATCTCTTTAGATCGGAGGTCGAGTGCCAAGTGTGTTACATTTAAAATTCCAGCAGAGGCCAAGAAATTAAACCCCTCTTTAGAGGAATCTCAGGGTAGAAGGGAGGACTCAGTACCAATAAGTGATAATAATAAAAAGCCTCCACAACCTTATTCAATATTCATAAGCTGTCATGGTGGCTCACATCCGGTATTCATTATTACTCTCTGATATTCCAGCACTGTAAGTAATTGCATCCATAGACATTGAGCAGGTGGAATTTCCGGATAGAAAGGATTCAACCGTGTCCTGTCTTTGGATAAGATCACACGTTATTCTTAAAATCATTTGGTCAGCAAGGTCATCCCTATTTGAGCTTGGATTTAAATTAACGCCTACTTCTAGTGAAATCCCTCTAATCGAGGTCTCACAGCAGCCTGAAAAAGTTGAATGATCAGGAAATTCATTGACACAGCCTGTACTTGTTAGCCCGAAAATGCCTTTGCAGGGGTGTCAAGTTGAATCCAGACCAGGGACCACCTATAGATTATAAGAATAATATAGCTGTGGAGAGTATGCCATTAATTTCAGATTCCTCTTTATCTCAAGTGAATATGCAGGATAATATCCTGTTCTCTATTAAAGATTGTTTAGTATCTTTAACTATGGAACAGAAGGCCCGTATGACCTCCATGAAACCTCTTCTCCAAGGCTCTGACTCCGATCCTTTAATCTCTTTAGATCGGAGGTCGAGTGCCAAGTGTGTTACATTTAAAATTCCAGCAGAGGCCAAGAAATTAAACCCCTCTTTAGAGGAATCTCAGGGTAGAAGGGAGGACTCAGTACCAATAAGTGATAATAATAAAAAAGCCTCCACAACCTTATTCAATATTCATAAGCTGTCATGGTGGCTCACATCCGGTATTCATTATTACTCTCTGATATTCCAGCACTGTAAGTAATTGCATCCATAGACATTGAGCAGGTGGAATTTCCGGATAGAAAGGATTCAACCGTGTCCTGTCTTTGGATAAGATCACACGTTATTCTTAAAATCATTTGGTCAGCAAGGTCATCCCTATTTGAGCTTGGATTTAAATTAACGCCTACTTCTAGTGAAATCCCTCTAATCGAGGTCTCACAGCAGCCTGAACAAGTTGAATGATCAGGAACTTGTCCCCTAGGTATAACACACAATAAAGTGCTGCCTATTGTTAAATCTAACATATGTTGCTGTTGCCATAATCTGTGACTAGGTCCAGATGAGCATTGTCCCCTGACGTATAAAATAGCATTTTTGTGCTGGAACACCATGGGCCACAAACATTTATTAAATAATGCACATTGTATCCTAACAAACTATGATTTACTTCTTGTACAAGAAACTTGGCTATTGTCTGCTCCATCCTGGGACAATCATCAAGTCCATTTGGTACCGGCATTGAAGGGCCAAAGAGGTAGACCAATGTCCGGTCTGGCAACCATTTTCAATATTGCTTCTATGTCCAGTCTAGAAGTTCTTCCATCACCGAACTCATTTATGCAATGTAATGTGATTTTGATTCAGTCAATTAAATGTGTCGTTATAAATCTATACTGGAAATCCGTGGTGATCTCAACTTCTTCCTTTGTTAAGGACCTTAATTCACTCATGGAAAAGGTTGCTGTTATTTCTGATATTTCACACGTTATTCTAGCTGGTGATTTGAACATTCATTTAATTGAGTCGTCCAACAAGAAGAACTCTGAACGGGCCACTTTGTGGCTTCATTTTGAAGAATCATGGGATCTGATCATGTTGAATGGAGCTTTTAAAAGTGACACTCCTCATTCCCATACGTCGTCAAGTGGTTCACATAAGGCTATTATTGATTATGTATATGTTGATAGAGCGCTATTTGTTCAGATCTCTGGGTTTTCCATCCTCCCTTCCTTATTTAGCGACCATTTGATGTTATCTTCCGAAATGGTGGTCCACGCTCAAGTTAAACCACAGTTTCGGCAGCGACAGTTGGGAGTCCTGGCCATAAATGCCCCACACAACAGACTGCATTGGACCATCCACTCGTTAAAGGCATTTAACCAAGATCTAGTGGAGGACCATCATCTGCTCCTATAGCAGGGGTTTAATACCCTGGAATATTGTGACAAAATGCATTTATTTGCACCTTGTGCCTTGGCCAAAGGAAAATTTATCCAACAAAGACTGTCCAACCCATGTTTTTGACCAATCCATTAGACTCAGGAAGTCTCTCTTTCGCAGACAAAAAAGGCAGATTCTGCTTCTACCAGCTCACTATCGTGAACCGTGCCTGCGCAAGTTGAAGACATCCTATAAGAACTGGATATGAAGTCAAAAGGCGCATATGTTCCAAAGGGATGGTGAGCTGTTGCTTCGCACAATCCAGGGAAAAAACACCTCTCATAACTGGAAGCTAATTAATTCAGCTACAACTTGCTCCCAGTTCTCCTCTCAAATTAATGGTGTCTCTGAAAGAACTTGGGTTGTATATTTTACAAACATCTATACTCTCCCTCAATCTAGATCTGACCTGGCCCTGTTTAATTCAATTAATCCTTCCTTCCATCTTAATTTTGATCGGGAAGATGTGTTATACTATATAAATAAGGCCAGTTCATCCAGAGTCCCAGGACCGGATGGCCTTTCGAATTTTGTACTAAAACAACATCATGAATTGTGGGCAAATATTCTATATACTGTTTTTGTCTCTATTTAATTGAAGCAACGCATTCCAACCTCTTGGTGCCAAGCGCTAGTCGATACCCATATATAAAAAAGGCGATCGCTCTGATCCGGCCAGTTATCGTCCCATTGCGCTTCTTGATGTGCCTGGGAAGATTTACAGCCGGTTCATTCTGAGAGATCTTAACAACTGGGCCACTAGAGAAAATCAAAGAGACCCCTTCCAAACAGGATTTGTTGCAGGTCTTGGAACTTCTATTAATATCACCATCTTAAATGCCATCAAATAAGCCTATGCAACTGGAAGTCAAGCCCTGTACTTGGCTTTTGTGGATTTTCGAGTCGCCTTTGACTCTGTGGACCGGCAACTTCTGAGTAACAAATGAATAAGATTTGGCTGCCCTCATTCTCTTGAATCGCTTATCAACCATCTTCATACAAATACAAAGATGCAGGTTAAATTGAACTTGAGTGGGCTATTATCAGACATAATTCACATCAAACGCGGCCTTAAACAGGGCTGCATTTTAGCCTCAACCTTGTTCAATTTATTTATTCTTGACATGGGAGTTGAGTTTTTGAAGATAATAAATGATGCACCAAAGCTTGGTAACCAAATCATTGCATGGTTTCTCTATGCGGATGATTTGGTTCTTCTCCAAATGGCCTCCAGTCCCAACTTAATCAACTCGAAAATTTTGCCACAAAAAACAATCTAATGTGTAACCTGGAGATACAGAAATTCTAGAAATGGGAAAAAAAGAATTGCTCAAAACATTACGAATGGTCCCTTCAGAATCAAAAACTTGCCATAGTAAATGATTATAAATATCTTGGTGTTACATTCAGTAACTCTGTAGCAAATATTCCTCATAAATGTAGTACATCTGCCAAACTCTCTACCCTAATTTCCCAGGCCAAGGTTCTCCAAGCAAAATTTGGCAAATTTTCATGTGTTCGTGTTCTAACGTTTTTTCAAAAGAAGGTAATTCCAATCATTTCCTATGGAGCTGAGACCTGGCTACCCCAAAAGCAATCATATTGGGATAGAGCTGAGGCTTAATTTTGGAAAAAGGTGCTAAAACTTCCTAACTCAACGCCAAATGCTCTTTTGCGGTTTGAATTGATTTTCTTGTCAATCGACATCCAAGTATCTTGGAAGAGATGTTGCCTTCTTCGTAAATGCTTATGGGGCCATGCTGCGAATAATATACTTGCAATATTTGCTAATTACCTATTGTTGTCATCACACACCTTTCCAGTAAATTGGGGAAATAGTGTTTTCTCTGATATGTGTGAAGCTAAAATTTTGTTAGACCTTTTGCTTAACATACCATCTGAAGCTAAACTTAAGCTACACCAATTGGACTTGCACTATACCCAACAGAAATGCCTATCACTAAGAGATTTTGACAGACTAACTTTTGGTCACAAAAATTTCCATCAAACAGCTGACTAATTATTGAAGTGCCCCGCATATGTACTCAGAAGTCAAATTTTAAGATTTTGTATGAATTTATGGCCAACTAACCAAATCTTATCGAGAAGGGGGCTAATCCATGTTGATGATTCGCATTGCCGATTTTGTAAAGTTGAAGGTATGGAAGAGACTTTAAAACATATTGTAATTGTGTTTGTTGCTTTAACAAAACAAAGGAAAACTGTCCTCCATAAGTTGACTCAAACACTTTATCTGGTGCACTCAGATGATGAACTAGGACAGGAACTATTTGCAACAAGTAAAATTTAATTAACAATAGCTACTATGCAAATTTTAAGCTCAGTACTGCCCACAAAGTAATCATTTTGTTAAAAAAGATGATTTTAGTGCTTTCGTGAGTAGCTGGATGTTGTATAATTTTATTTTACCTTTGTCCTGTTAGTTGATACAAATGAGGATGTTTTTATTTTAATTTAGCTTTATGTCTGCACTGAGCTTGTAAAGTAATGTGTTGTGTTGTTTCTTGTATTTTATGTCGTTGTAATAATTTTTGTGTCTACTGTCTCTTCCTGATATGATGTGATGTGATTGTAATTTTAAGCATTATGTAAAAATTTGTTTTGAAAGGTTAATTTAATTTAACCAACCAAAATAAAAAATAAAATAAAAAAGATATGATATGTCACTTATAACATGCCTGTACACAAGTTTCTAGGTGTGACAAGACAAGGGGGGAGGGGAGAGGGAGGACAAGACAAACACTGTTACTAGGGCCTGTGTCATTCAGATCGGAGAAGTGCAACAGCACAAAAGTGCATGGGGGAAGGAAGACAGGGAAGTGCCAGGGAAGTGGAAGTGTAATCAGGGCAGCAATGCTCTGAGTGAGTGAAGCAAGGGCAGTGCAGCTCTGGGTAAGTACAAGGAAGCCCGTAGGCACTGCAGGAGAGACTGACCATGGAGGAGCCATGTACTCAGTGAGACTCTAGGGGTAGCCAAGCAACCAGTCGGTGTAGCAGGAAGGTAGGTCAGCAGGAGAGTGAGAGAGAGAGAGAGAGAGAGAGAGAGAGAGAGAGAGAGAGAGAAAGCAGGTACAAAAATGGAGGTGTTAAGCAGCTTCCAGAACTTCAGGTGGTCTGGCTAAGGCCATTCCAAGAGAGAGAACTACCTGGAGTAGCGTCTGACCCTAAGAGCGTTGGAGGTAGCTGAGAAAATGAGCTTCAGAAGAAAGGTATTTTGGAAGAGAGAGTTGGATGTAGTGAGGCCCACAGGCCAGAAAGCCCCAGAAAGCCCCAGAAAGCCTTGTCGATGATGCTTGCAATCTATACATGTATGTGTGGGTGTGTGCCTTTGAATGCAGCTGTGTTTCCAGATTTAAATTTATTTGTGAACTTGTACAGTTTTCAATCTTTTTGCATGTGCAACTTTCAATCTGTGTATGTCTGAACAATATTAGTGCATTTGTGTATTTGTTTTAGCCTGTATGTATTTTAGGGTGAATATACACTATTCCGGTCACATGTACAATGATTAAGAACCCCTTTTCCACTCCAAATTACACATGGAACTGCCTGTGCACTGAAAGAAAAGGGAATGCAGGGGTTTGCATTTTGCACAATTCTTAATTAACAGAATTAATAATCTAAGCATGCATTTTAATCCACAAGCATCCAGTCTAAAACTATCGATGTCCCAAGCTACATTACATTAATGTTATCACCCTACGCTATGGCATGTTCAAACTATACCATGATCCAAAGGTCTCTGCACTGGTTTTAACCCACTACTTATATTTCAAATAATATGTAACTTTACAAAAGCAGTTTCCCATTAAAGTGGCACCAAAATGTATTCAGTTTTGAATTTGGATTGGGCTTTAAACAAGAACTGATTTTGTATTCAATATAGATGAGGGAACACAGGGCATTGAAATATTGGTATCCAGTGATAATGTTGCAGTGAACATGGACACTGGGTGGCAACATTTCCGTTATAGTGCACCCCCCAAAAAATCAAACACTTTCCCAAAATATTCTAGGATTGGAGGTAATAATATATAATTATATAATCCTAGAATAGTTGGGGAAAGAATCATAGGGGTCAGAAAAAAAGTCACCTACTTTGTGACTTTTTCACTGAGAGATTATCACATGGTACCAAACTATGAACAAAATTGCATTCCCCACATTTCACTTTCCTTTGCCCTCCTCGATTTTACCTTGGTCAAACTAGCTGGACAATTTGGGATTGACTAGTGTTTTCATTTACGTTTCAAGTTGTAACTTTTGATTTTTGAATGCCTTCAGGGGACTCAGTTAGCCAGAAATCATTCCTCAAGCAAACACACTGCTCACAGCTTATTTGGAAAACAATATCTAAGCACAGACTGGTTTTCATTCTATAGGCTGGTTTCCTATTTGCATGGGGTCAGTCCTTCCAAATGTTATCAGCTCCCCATGTACAGTTGGGTCCATAATCTTCCTCTTCACGTAATACTCCTCCTCCCTGCATGCATGAAATTCCTATACTTTTCTGACTCTATCTCTGCCATGTGTAGGGGAGGCATGGTATCACAAGTATGCGCTGAAACAATCGATACAATTTGCAAAAAATGTATTGAAATTGTTGAGACTGGAGAAACTCCTACTTTGCCATATAACTAAGATGGGAGTAGCCTCGACCATCAAATAATAAATAACGCAGTCTTAGTGGAGAACGACAAATCAAAATGGCCTATGCTAACAAAACCCAATGCTGCCCTATGTCTTGTACAAAAAGTATATAAAGGAGAAATGTATGCAAAAGGAAAAATCAGTGTTCAAAAGAATAAATGTGGTTGAACCAGCTCTCCTCCCCATGTTAGATGTCACGAAGTAAGGTGTGCCCTTTAGGCAGCATGAAACACTCATGTTCAGCTTCTGACACCACACACAGTTCCAAGACGTGGATCGATGCCTGCCTGGCCTTCCACGTTAAAGTCTCTTTTCCTGACTTCCAAAATAATGTTTCATCAAAAAGTTCACAAAGGTCCCCCTCTGTCGGGCTCAGACCTTTCACCACACAGTTCACGTAGATCCCCCTCTGTCGGGCTCAGACCTCTCATGATAAAGTTAAATAAAACTTGGAAGGGCGGCTCCTTTCCCCAACCTTTCTATACTTCAAGTCCACCTCTCTCCAGCTCGGACCACTTTGGACGTTGAAGACTTTCGAATGTGCGTGACCCTGTTTACCGACCACAGCAGGACCACTTTGACTCAAGGTTAACGATTTAAGTTTCATTCTCTCTCAATCTTGTTTTACTTCACTTTTGCTATTCATTCACTTCAAACAATGTAGCTTGCACTGAGACTTTCGAGTGGGCTACTTCCTTTCACCAGACCACTCTGTTGCTTAGTATCGCTGATTTTGCAGCTGTCCTCACTTCAAAGTTCATTCACAGGTCTGCCTTTCTTCGTGTTTCACCACCCACATGTGCAGCGTTCACTAACGATATATTGTTGCTATTTCAAACTTTAACACACACCAGTTTCTCAGGTCACTTGCCTACTCACCAGCTGGGTGCGTCTTTTGCTTGGTTTTGCAATTTCGAATTCACAAGTCACGGTTAGTACCACAGTCTTGATTCACCTCTCCAACTCTGCCTTTCACCCAGGAGGGTCGCTGGCATATTGAAACACAATGCAGGCTTCACTTGTGCGTTCTGGTATTCTCCACATGTTTTTCGTGGCCTGTCAGAGGCAACGACCTTCAGTAAGGAACTCTTGGGGTTTTCAACTCGCTGCTCTCATCAATTGGTCAATCGCTCTGCTCCGCTAGATTTGCCTTTGTCCCAGAAGCCCTGCTAGCACTTGTGTTCTGCCTTGCTCAGAGTGTGTAATTTTGTTCTGCCTTTTATTCGTGTGAGGAGAGCTAATTGGTATCAGGTGTATTCGCCTAGAGTCAAGTGTCTGATGTTGTCTGACCGATTAGCGCAACATGTCCAGTATGATTTGTGAAAGTTAATGTTGTTACTCTCAGTCACCCTCTTCCTCGGTCCAGTGCTTGTCTAAGAAGGGGGATTTGGAACCTTGGAGCATCCTAAAACATAGTATGGGTTGGATAAACAAAATAGGGAGGAATACCACATCTCACCAATGGCTGCCACACCCCCACTCCCTGAAGATCCTTCACCCAGGTGATACTCCCACACTGGTCCACCCTCAGGGTCTGGATCCAAAGGTGATGGCTGTGCCCTGGTTACCTGAGAGAGAGATCCCCGGGCACTAGCGGTTGAGACACCCTCTGGTTTCAAGAACTTGTCACAGACATGTGGTTTTACAGTAAGGTGGGATTTAATTCCACTCCACCTTCAAAAAATGGCAATTTCATTTTTTAAGACCTAGATGTGTGTGTGAACATGTGAAACTGATAAGAATTTGATACGCATATTTTCATACTTTAATTAACATTTGCCAATGAAGTTTGGCAATTTTGCATGTTTTTTATTTTATTTCATGTTCTGATAGACATTTTTCCTGTCTACAAAATGTCCACATTTGATGTCAATTGGCGCCTCTGTTACAATGCAGCGATCAATTTAGTAATTACACATAGACGGACCAATTCATAGAATCCAACGCAGGAGCAGCACAAGCGCTGCGTGCCGAGAGGGAGTGTGTGCCACGCTTGCACCAGCTGGGGCACAAAGCAGCATCTGCGCACCATGCGTATTCATGGATTTCCTGGATTACCAGCCGTGGCGCAGTGAACATCCAGCAGCTCCAGTAACACCCCCAACACCACCATTTGCGCAGTAAAAAGCCAGTGAAATGTCCAATACGGCACAAGGCCTGCTCCATCTGTGGCCCAGCACACAGCCCCTCTCCATCGTAATCGCGTGAAAAATCAGAGCGTACCCCAGCTCGCGACAGCCAAACCGTGTGAAAAGGGCCTAGCGTACCCCCGCAAAATTGCATACCCCGCTCATGCCAGTCAAATTGCATGAAATGGGCCTTGCGTACCCCCGCTCGTGCCAGTCTAATCCCGTGAAAATGGCCTTGCGTATCCCAGAGAAATCCCGTACCCTGCTCGCGCAAGCCAAATCGCATGAAAAGGGCCTTGCATATCACCGCGAATCGCGTAACCCTGTCACGCCAGCCAAATCGCATGAAAAGGGCCTTGCGTACCCCGCTTGCGGCAGCCAAATCATGTGCAAAGGGCTGCGCATACCCCCTGAAATCGCATACGCTGCTCTCGCCAGCCAAATCACGTGGAAAGGGCTGCTCGTGCTGCCATCAACCAAGAACAGACCCCACAGGCAGCCCACACCACAAGATACCCTGTCATCACCCGTAACCTTACCCCGCAAGCAGCCCATGCGTGACCATACCCCACAGGCAGCCCACACCTCAAGTGACCCCCCATTACCCGTGATCATACCAACAGGCAGCCCACGCCACAAGGGACCCACATCACCTGTGACCATACCCACAGGCAGCCCACACCACAAGGGACCCCCCATCACCTGTGACCATACCCAGAGGCAGCCCACACCACAAGGGACACCCCCATCACCTGTGACCTTAGCCGCAGGCAGTCCACACCACAAGGGACCCCCATCACCTGTGACCATACCCTGCAGGCAGCCCACCCCTCACCATACCCTGCAGGCAGCCCACATGGTACCATACACCGCAGGCAGGCCCCGACTCATGTCACCCCACCCCCACCAGTGACAGCAACCTGCAGGCAGGTTCTGACTCATGTCTCCCCACCCCCACCAGTCATGGCAACCTGCAGACAGGCCCGACTCATGTCCCCCCACCAGTGACGGTAACCTGCAGGCAGGCCCCGACTCATATCCCCCACCAGTGACGGCAACCTGCAGGTAGGCCCCGACTCAGTTTCCCCCACCCCCACCAGTGACGGCAACCTGCAGGCAGGCCCCGACCCATGTCCCCCCACCAAACACATTGTCCTAACATGCAATCATGTAACAAATGTCCACCAAAATGCCACCACACGCTGCCCCCCAGTGCAACTCAACACCGATCCATTGCTACTCCCCAGTACATGCCCCAGCATTGCTCAAAATCAGATACATGTAACAGAGCCAATGAAGAGTGACACATGCACCAAACCATTGAGAGCAGACACCACTTTTATTGTAAGGAATAAAAATGTATCAAGTACCAAAAATCACACCAACTGAAAGATAACCATGAAAATGAAAATTAATGGAATGCAACATGAAAATGAAATTTAAAACAAAAAGAAATGTGATATTAAAAAATTTGAAACTCCAAAAAGTGGTCCATGTCCAATGATTCTCCTACAATTACAAACCAAAATCATTAAAAAAAACATTACTCCATGGTGAAAAAAAATACAAAATATATCCAACTATGTACAAGGCGGAAGGGTTTATGATCCCAAAATCTAAATATGCATCCTAACAAACCCTAAAAAAAAAACAATTTACAAGATGTGGAGCAAAGTCCATGAACTCCATATCATTAAAAAAAAATGAAACCTACCACTAAATAACTATTAACAAAGGCAGCGGGCTAGTCCTACGACTCACCCTTTTTCCCAAGAGTTCCGGCCAGGGCATCATTGAACTCTGCGTCAAATTGCCTGAGGCTGGTCTCTGCTCTACCCTCATGGGCTAACAGGGACTCCATTGTGCTCCTCTCAAAGTCCCTTGAGTCTCATCGAGGAACTCCGCCCACCTCTCCACCCGACACAGGTTGTTCTCCACCCTAGCCATGGTGAGTCGTGCCCCCTGTACCCGAGGCCGCTCTGCTCTGATTTGCTGGTCCATTCGCTGCAACACGGAAGACATACATGTTCCAAGGTCCACGTTTCACTCCTGCCCGATGGCCGATACCTGCCCCTGTGATGTTGAGGGCCCGAGTCCTGTTGCCTCCTATGAAGAGCCTGCTGCTGCCAATAAACCCTTTGCCTGCGCCACCAGGACTGCCTCCATGATGATGACAACCCCTGGGGCAGTCGTGCATGTGCTATGCTGCAAGGTGTCTGCACTACCTCCATTGCCACTGGTGCTGTTGCTGGGGTGACCACCTCTGCTGATCCTCTTCCAACTCCCGACTGTGGCAGGGATGTGGTCTCCACCAGACTGGCCGCCGTGGTTGGGACAGGTCCATAGGGGGCCCTGTGGTATCTGGGCCGGAAGACGGCAGGGAGGACGACTGGCGCACAGTGGAGGAAGAGGAGGAGGGGGTCACAGAAGTGGGCAGCACACATAGTAAACTCACAACAATGAGCCGTAGCTAGCCAGTTCATGAAGCAACAGAACTCTTTGTGATGAAATGCAATCCCCCAACTGGAAGCCTGCACACCATCCCATAGGGCGCCTGCACACCTCGCAATACCGGCTAACATGGGCTCCACCCTGTCATGAATTGCCCCATCCGCAGATAGTGGAAGATCTGTTGACGTTGACGCAGCTGACGCCACTCTGGCTCAGGGTCAGCAAGCCCGGACTGGGTTGGTCCAGGAACAGGCACAGGATGACTCACAGGCCGATTTCCGTGTTGGGAAAGCCAAGGCACGTGTGGTGAAAGTTGATGTCGCCAGGTCGCGTGGATCTGGGGCAGCAGTGTCATCTGCTGCCCTGATCAGCCAGGGTGTGGAATCTGCAGAGGCAGCTGCAGCTGACACCACCCCGGCTCTGCGTTACCCAGCCAGGACTGTGTTGGTCCCGGCCCTTGAAACCTAGGCAGGTGCGGTGCAGGATCCTGGCAACAGCACCCAGCTGCCAATACCTGCATGCCGACCTTAGGTCATCGTATCATTGCCTGCTTCCATTGGCCAGTCCACGTGCACTTCAGCCCCTAATGACCAGAGCAGCACAAGCCACTCAGGGTCCGCACCACCTCCCAAGAGGAAGAAGCGTGCTGCAGCAGAGCAGTCTGGGACACCAGACACAGCTCAGGCATCCAACACGTCAAGAAAGCAGAGCTTCTGTCAAGAGGAACTGGACGCGTTTGTAGGCTACGTGTTGGAACATGGCCGCAACATACTGGTGACGTCAGGGAGCAAACATATGCCTGCTCAGCGTAGGGCCCACTACAGTGCATCGCGGACCATATTAGCGCCTTGAGATATGAGAGGCGCACAGCAGATGATTGCCAGAAGCGTTGGATTGACCTCTGATGGCGAGCAAAAGGCAAGCTGGCTGCTGAGTTCGCCTCTACTCTGGTGACTGGCAGTGGGACACCATCAGAGGATGAAGACCTCACTCCACATGAGGAGATTGCTGCTGATTTCATCATAGTGGAGCTGATCCAAGGCGTGGGATACCTGCCAGATTATGTGTAAATGTCCGGTGAGTTTTGATGTGTATGTGTCCAGGCCATGTGTATGTTGCTTGGGTGATGTGTTGTGATTGATGGCCAGTTCTGGCTATGTAGTCATGACTGCCATGTGTGACCCATTTGATGTTGGACTGATACATGCTAGTATGATATGATATGATATATGATATGATATGATATGATATTTGTAACGCGCCTATACACAGGTGTTTCAAGGCGCGACGAGGCAGGGAGGGGAGGAACAAGGGGAGACAGACAACGATCCTACTAGGCCAGGTGTCATTCAGATCGCGCAAGTGCAGGGGTGGGGGAGGGGGAAAAGTGCAAGGGGAAGGGGAGGGGGGGAAGTGCAGTACAAGGTAAGTGGCGTAAAGTAATAAATAAATAGGGCCAGCTGGTGGCAAGTGCAAGATAAGTGCAGAACAAGTGCTGGGGAAGGGGGGGGGCTGTAGGGAAACAGAGACAGTCCCGCAGTGCAGAGGGGTTCCAGGGCATCAGTGCAAGTGGAGAGTGGCTGGGCCCAGGACCGAGGCCGTTTAGAGTGGTCCAGTTGCAGGATCAGTGCAGTTTCATAGTAGTCATGCAGACTGCATATGAACCATGTGCTGCACACGGAGGCAATCCTCATCACCACACCTGCTCCCTCCTTCCATGACAATCTCTGTGCTGCCTCTCTTGGCCCTATTCTTGCTCCAACCTATGGTTGCGGATTGTCTGTGATGATCTTCCACTCAACACGTGCCTTCACATTACTGACATCACTCTGAGGTCATCCTGCTACCTGATCCTCCCCAGAGGCATTCTTTCTTACTTCTCCATTCCCCACGAGCTTACTGTCCCCATGGGACTGCTGATTCCTATGGCGGACTATTGCATCGGGCTGTACCCGATTTTCTGTGGACATACACCCTTCACTCTGCAACTCTGCCAGCATTACTAAAACCTGGAAGGAATTCCAGTAAGTGAGCTCTGACAGCTGGAATTCTATGAACAGAACATTAGTGAAGGCACCAAGGCTGTATACACACTGTACAATCTGCCTATGACCGCGCTTATCCGCACACACACCGTCACTGTGTCATTTAAATAGTATACCAATTGGAAATGTATGCTGTGTTCCCGAGTATTGTCCCAGTTGCATATTACTGCACCCCTGCAATCACATGGTTTTCTGGAATGCACGCTCAACTGGATCCCACCCTGCATGCTTTTGTGGGAGCAGCATCCATATTTGACAGGCTCCAGGAACATCATTTTTCGTCTCTCTGAATCTCCCCTTTGAAGTCTGCTAAATCTAAATCAAATTTAAAAAAAGTGAAATCAATAATGAAACAAGTTAGTGATTGATGGAACACTGTGATCCAGTTGCACCCCAGGGGATAAATGAAATAAATCCAAATGCAGGGCCGGCCTTAGGAGTTGTGGCGCCCTCCTCAGCAAAAGATGTGTGGACCCCTAATTTGCATAAATAGTGACACCAGTGATATCACAGAATGAGTCTTCAGTACACAAAGGTATCATTGGAGTTAAATTAAAAACATGCTGCCATGCGTAAGGTTGTAGAGAAATACACTGTGGGCCTCATTACGACCCGGGCGGTAAGGGGTTTACGCCAGCGTTAACAGCGCCGACCCTTACCGCCTGATTACGAGGTCCCTTAGCGCCATGGTGATTTTAACGCCTGCTTTTTGCAGGCGTTAAAATCCATGGCGCTAAGGGACCATGGAGTTAATTACGCCACCGTAATTTACGGTGGCGTAATTAACGCCTTCCCCACTCCCATTATGCCCTATGGGGTAAGAATGGGAATGGGGAAGGGTAAAATGGGGATTGGGGACTTACCGCCCCGCCAAGGTCGGAATGGGGCGGTAAGTCCGCCAACCACCATGGCGGAGTTGGCACCTTAGCGCCATGGACCATGGTGCTTATAGCGCCATGGTCCTCCGCCAAGGTCGTAATGAGGCCCTGTGACTCCAGTATATGAATTGTCAATATTCACATTTTTTATTTTTTTTTATTTGTTATAGTTGGTGAACCAACTTTTCAAATCTTGCATACATTTCATATAGCATAAAAAGAATTCATCTATACTCGAGATTTATTGCACCTAATTATACACATTTAAGACAACATAAAAAATACAGCCTCCATCCAGTTTACATTGCACATTTCAATCACTAACTTACTTTGATACACTTTATACAGTTTTCGTTTCCGGAAAAATAATATTAGAAAATTGAACAATAGCAATCTGTATAGTAATTCTTGGATTAGAGAAAAGACGATTCCATATTTGTGTGCGCCCTCTGTCACACTGAACCAATCATTTTTCCCCAAAACACTTCACTCTTATCTCATGTAATGCAGGACATTCAACTATAAGATGTTGTAACATTTCTCTTTGTGTTTTTATTTTGCATTGACGACAGAAATTCTGTTCCCTTGCTATTACTTTTCTTCTAAACAGGATCTCATTTGTTTCAAACTGATTTAATCTAAATCTTAGATATTTCTGTCGGCATGCATGTGACGGAAATTTCAGTAGATATTCAGCTATTACTCCATATTTTTTGGTGCCAAATGCATCGATATCAAAGTCTTTTAGTTTGGTAATAAGTTCCATGTTGTTGATCCAATCTGCTTGATAGATTTTATTTTTGGCACGGTCAGGATTTGTCAAAAGAAGCTCAATCGATACCGAGGCATCCGAGGCCTCATTTAGAATATGGTTTCTCCACTTCGATGCCATACCATTTTTTGCTGTTAAAAGATTTTGAGCCAATACATTCAGGAAGGTGGGCTTCCCTAGTCCATCTAATATTTTTCGTAGAAGAGCACACTGCTTCCATAATGCATGGGCATATAGGGAGACCAACCCCAATTCAAATCCCAGTATGGCCATTGGTGTTCCAGATGCAAGTGATAGTACCGTTTTCCAAAATCTAGCTTTAATGCTATCCCAAAATTTACGATTTTGTGGTGCCGAAGCCTCAACACCATATAGTAAAATCGGTATTACCTTGGACTTGTAAAAGAACACAATATGTTTCAATGTAAACGTCCCATATCTTCTTAGGAGAATTTTTGATTGCGATAACAAGGTATTCAGTTTAGCTCTTATTTCAACAGTCATAGTGCTTAAAGTTTTCTTGTGCTCTATATATACTCCAAGATACTTATATTTCGCCACTTTGGTTAATATACAATTTTGAAGTGACCATTCAATATGATATTTTCTAGAGACATTATTATTACAAGCTAGTATTTGAGATTTGGCTGTATTAATCACAAGGTTATTTGTCATTGCATATGAACCCAGTTGGTTTAGCATATTTTGTAGGCCAATGGGAGTTCGGGATAACAATACCAGATCATCCGCATATAGTAAATATGCAACCTTTTGTGATCCTATACGAGGCGCATCTGTTACACAATTCATTAGTATAGGTCCTAAATCTTGGATATAGAAATTAAATAGGAATGAAGCAAGAGCACATCCCTGCTTCACCCCTCTATGTATAAAGATGGCTGGTGATAGTTTTCCATCCATGTTTAATTTAACTCGCATAGACGTGGTGGTATGTAATAACATTACTAAATTTACTAAAGATGTTGGGCACCGATGTTGTCTGAGCTTAGCTACGAGCATTTCTCTATCTATATAGTCAAAGGCGGATTTGAAATCAATAAACCCTAAATATAAGGGGAATCCACCATCAGCATGTTCAGATTGTATCATTGTTAAATCTAAGATGTTAGGTACCGTGCCCATGCCTTTTACAAAGCCTGACTGGAAATGATCCCTTAGGCAGTTGTTATCCACCCACTCATAAGCTCTTTTAATATTATTCGGCAAAATATCTTAGCAGGAGCATCTAATAAAGAAATTGGTCGGTAGCTCGTCAACAGTTGCCGATCACCATTTTTGTAAATCGGAACTGTAATTGCTTCCGTCCAAGTCTTAGGTAGCTTTTGATTTCTATTTATAGCCCAGAATATCTGGAAAAGTATTAGACTCCAAGCTTCAGGGTGTTTTTTCATTTGAAAATTCGAAATCCCGTCAGGGCCCACAGCACGGGAACTGCTTGCAGTCATGATTAATTTTTTTATTTCTTTCAGATCAATGTGTAGCCAAAACCTCAATACCTCTCGCAAATTTAATGTCGGGACCGAGCTTACTGGTAAAGCATATAGTGTTTGGAAATGTTCTGTCCACTGATGTACCTCAACTGCCGTTGTTTGTAAGTCTAGCTGGTGAACATTATTTGTTTGGTTTAATATTGCCCATATTTTTGAGATATTTTTATCAGCCAGTGTTGACAGCATAGTGGCTCCATCTTTTTGGTAGAGTGATGCTCGATATGCTTTAAGCCAGTTATTATAGTTCGAGCTAATTTTTTTTTAAGAACCGATCTGACAGCAGGAGGAAGCCTTGTTAAACTTCTTACTGCGGCACGATATGCTCTCTTCCTATTAAATATAGATCTGTCAAAAACATGGATATGACTTTCTCTTTGAGAGCTGGCATTCATCTGTTGGCCATGCATTTGCATTGCATTACTATAGATTAGACCTACATCAGATGTTTGCCGATTAATTGAATTATTTGAGTCGTATAAAATTTGGTTAAAGTGCAACAAGGCGTTCTCCATCCATCATAGTCTGTTCTTTCCACCGTTTACCACAAAGCAACCACCTTTCGTTGCCTTAGGTTTTATGACATTGACTTCTGCCATTACTTGCCAACTGGCACACAACATGTTATGGTCACTTGTCACAGATGAAGACACATAAAAGGAACGCATTGCTGACTATAATTCAGGATTTACATAGATGAAATCAATAGTGGATACAGAGTTTCCTCTCTTCCAGGTAGGTGCAGGAGGAGCGTCTGTCTTAAATGCTCCATTTAAGACTTGCACATTTCTAAGTTTAATCATTGTGTTCCATTGCAACAACTTTTCACTCTTTTGCACACCATTTGTTGCTAAGCAATTCATATTCAAATCCCCTGCCAAGACAAAATACAGAATGTTTTCATCAGCAGACACTAAATCAAATAGTCTGTTCAGATCCCTATAAAAACATTTAGATGAAATGGCTACCGGATTCCAGTATAAGTTCAAAATCGCGTAGGCATCGCCATTGATCACTGCCCTTACGAGTAGCATGTGCGCATTTGGCATTGCCCACAGATTTGATGATGATCCTGGTGTATCTTTCAAGGCTACCAGTAGACCTGCTGATGGTCTACCTACTGCAGACTTCCGAGCTGGATTCAAATGTGTCTGGTATCCTGACCAGACTATGGGGTTTAGTAACCAGGTCTCTTGGAGTAAAATTACATCGAATTTACCTAGGCCACTCTCATCATTATTCAGCAGATGTTTAAATCCTCTTGAATTCCAGCAAACTAAAGCAAGAGGAATTAACTTTGCAGTGTTAGATAGTTAATTTGAATTCTCATTACAATTGCACACACAGAAATTCCTCTATTGTGATTGTTGCTTGGCATCTTGACCATTCAACATTGTAGTTTTTGCCTTTGGTATGGATTCCATGTTACTTGCCACCTCAGGTTCTGTTACACTCTCCGTTTCTATATTAAGCATAAAATATTCGCATTTACCTATGTGGCAGTATCAGGAGTGAGGCATTATTTTAAAGTAGCAGACAGCTCAATACCTTGTGCAGACTTCTAATGTTTGCAGATAAGGCATAGTGTGGTACAAGTTGCAGGAGCACTCCCTTTGGTAAAGTGGCAATGGCCGGATTTGAGAGCAGTCTGCAATTCAGGAACTTGTGCACATCTCTTCCCAGATGTAACTGATAGAAATATTGTTTGCAAAAAGTATTTTCAAACGTTGGTTTAAAAACACCACGGGCCTGATTAACAGAATTATTTGCATGATAAAAAGTGACTTTGTGCACTTTTCAGTACGCTAAACTCCTTTCGTCGATGCATGAGGACTTCATGCAGGTCCATCATGTCTTTGCGTGCAGTCGGGCGCTGAGCACGAGACTGCACACGAAGTGCGGGATGGTCCTATGCAAGAAAATAAATAGGGGGCGGAACATGCATATTCTCCATTCCCCATGCAGAATGAGTAAGAACAAGGACGTGCATGGGTGTGTCTACGAGTTGGAACATGGCCGCAACATACTGGTGACGTCAGGGAGCAAACAAATGCCTGCTCAGCGTAGGGCCCACTACAGTGCATCGCGCACCATATTAGCGCCTTGAAATATGAGAGGCGCACAGCAGATGATTGCCAGAAGCGTTGGATTGACCTCTGATGGCGAGCAAAAGGCAAGCTGGCTGCTAATTTCGCTTCTACTCTGGTGACTGGCAGTGGGACACCATCAGAGGATGAAGACCTCACTCCACATGAGGAGATCGCTGCTGATTTCATCATAGTGGAGCTGGTCCAAGGCTAGGGGTACCTGCCAGATTATGTGTCAATGTCCGGTGAGTGTTGATGTGTATGTGTCAAGGCCATGTGTATGTTGCTTGGGTGATGTGTTGTGATTGATGGCCAGTTCCGGCTATGTAGTCATGACTGCCATGTGTAACCCATTTGATGTTGGACTGATACATGCTAGTAGTCATGCAGACTGCATATGAACCATGTGCTGCACACGGAGGCAATCCTCATCACCACACCTGCTCCCTCCTTCCATGACAATCTCTTTGCTGCCTCTCTTGGCCCTATTCTTGCTCCAACCTATGGTTGCGGATTGTCTGTGATGATCTTCCACTCAACACGTGCCTTCACATGACTGACATCTCTGTGAGGTCATCCTGCTACCTGATCCTCCTCAGAGGCATTCTTTCTTACCTCTCCATTCCCCAGCAGCTCACTGTCCACATGGGACTGCTGATTCCTATGGCGGACTATTGCAACAGGCTGTACCCGATTTTCTGTGGACATACACTCTTCACTCTGCAACTCTGCCAGCATTACTAAAACCTGGAAGGAATTCCAGTCAGTGAGCTCTGACAGCTGGAATTCTATGAACAGAACATTAGTGAAGGCACCAAGGCTGTATACACACTGTACAATCTGCCTATGACCGCGCTTATCCGCACACACACCTTCACTGTGTCATTTAAATAGTATACCAATTGGAAATGTATGCTGTGTTCCCGAGTAGTGTCCCAGTTGCATATTACTGCACCCCTGCAATCACATGGTTTTCTGGAATGCACGCTCAACGGGATCCCACCCTGCATGCTTTTGTGGGAGCAGCATCCATATTTGACAGGCTCCAGGAACATTATTTTTCGTCTCTCTGAATCTCCCCTTTGAAGTCTGCTAAATCTAAATCAAATTTTAAAAAAACGAAATCAATAATGAAACAAGTTAGCGATTGATGGAACACTGTGATCCAGTTGTACCCCAGGGAATAAATGAAATACATCCAAATGCAGGGCCGGCCTTAGGAGTTGTGGCGCCCTTCTCAGCAAAAGATGTGTGGGCCCCCTAATTTGCATAAATAGTGACACCAGTGATATCACAGAATGAGTCTTCAGTACACAAAGGTATCATTGGAGTTAAATTAAAAACATGCTGCCATGCGTAAGGTTGTAGAGAAATACACTGTGACTCCAGTATATGAATTGTCAATATTCGCATTTACCTATGTGGCAGTATCAGGAGTGAGGCATTATTTTAAAGTAGCAGACAGCTCAATACCTTGTGCAGACTTCTAATGTTTGCAGATAAGGCATAGTGTGGTACAAGTTGCAGGAGCACTCCCTTTGGAAAAGTGGCAATGGCCGGATTTGAGAGCAGTCTGCAATTCAGGAACTTGTGCACATCTCTTCCCAGATGTAACTGATAGAAATATTGTTTGCAAAAAGTATTTTGAAACTTTGGTTTAAAAACACCATGGGCCTGATATACAGAATTATTTGCATGATAAAAAGTGACTTTGTGCATTTTTCAGCACGCTAAACTCCTTTAGTCGATGCATGGAACGGACTTTGCGTGCATTTATGGAACCTTCTGGGGACTTCGTGCAGGTCCATCATGTCTTTGCATGCAGTCGGGTGCTGAGCACGAGACTGCACACAAAGGGTGGGACGGTCCTATGCAAGAAAATAAATAGGGGGCGGAACATGCATATTCTCCATTCCCCATGCAGAATGAGTAAGAACAAGGACGTGCATGGGTGTGTCGAGGGACGAGCAATGCGCAAACACAAGCGTATTCATGGATCTGACTATTCACCGTCACTTCGGGTGAGGAAGCACGCAAAGTTTGCGATTCTACGGCCACATGAATGGACCCGAAAAGTTCTAATCTCATAGGATACAAAACACAAATGTAGGGCACAGTCGAGAATGTAGAGTTGCCGGCACACAGTTGAGGTACTGATTGATGTTAGGGGTGCGTGTATGCAGATTAGCGGGGTGCAGCCATCATTTACTGGGTTTTGCACACAGATTTACCGGGGGCCGACTTGAGTTACATGACATGTAACGCATTTTATCGGGGAGCAGTTGGGATTTAGGGCAGACCATACGCTGTGTCACTGGGGTCCTGCCTTGATTGCTGGGGGACAGTCTGCAGTATTGACGGGGTGCATGAAGGCGGGGATGAGGAGTGTGCAAAGGTTGGTATATGTGGCTAGATCTGCTTTGCGAGGGGGCGTTCATGGGTGTTTCAGCGCTACTTGCACCTAGGGTTACTTTGCGGTTCAAATTCCATGAATATGTGGAATGCGCATAAAATGCTTTTCCATGAATGCACGCGCAAAGTGATGTTACACGCTGAGTACTGTGCGGGCTTTATGCACTTTTTCTATTAATCGGGCCCCAGCTGTGGAAGGCATTGCAAAAATATGGTGATTGTGTTTTGCTAATTGAAACTAACTGCTGTTTTTGCAGAAGTTTCCCAATTGTTTTTATGTGTATTGTCTGTATATTTTGCATATTTTTCAAATTAGCAATATACTTTTATTTCAGAAGCTACAGATACAGATTTTTTGGACTGGCAAAACAATATTAGCAACTAATAACTATGTTTATTAAGTGCTACTCACTTAAAATGAGATGGTAGCCTCTTTAATGCATCCCCTGAGGATTGATTGAGCAGGCCAAAACTCTTTGCCGGGTGAAGAATAGCAGGGGATCCTAGAGCAGAAAGTTAGAAAGGCAGCTGAGCAGGTTGGCAGACTGTTGCTGAGATGTTTATATCTTCTTTCCTATTTCTGCGGCAACATGTGCCGTAAAATGTGGTATTTTGACATGAGGATAAAATGAGTGCTGCTCCTGCGCTTCACCCAGTGTGGGATCTTTTGGACCCATTGCAAAAATTAAAATCTGGCACCCACGAATATATGCAAGGTAAGTGAACATATCTTAAAGTGAAAGATACAAATTTGATTCAGTTGGCCTTTCCCCTTAGAAAAAAGTTCACCAGACCAAAGAGCATTGGCCTTTCCAAAAAAAGTAATCAACAACAGAAAAATAACCTGAGAGAGGAAATCTTTCATTAAATTCACTGGCCAAGTATACAAGATACTCACCTTTTTAACCCAGCAATATGTAGTGAAATTTTTGCTATAAAACAAAATCCCAATACTAGCATGTGCTGTGATGATCATTTTATGCATCATGTGAGTGTCTGCACTGGATACATGAGAAGCTGGGTGAAGTTCTGGTAGCCAAATGCTTGAGCAAGCTTGCCGACCTCAAAAACACCCAAGGTGGTTACAATGTCCACCCACACCCGCTGCACCAGTCTCCAGGGTTGCAAAATCTCTTGCCACATTGTGGGCAAATATTCAGGACTCACTTGCCCTCTCATCATTCCCCCTCCTCAACCCCACGTCTCGCTTTCAGCAATACTCTACTTTGTAAAGATGACTTGAAAAGTGCACATCCCATATTAAGGTACCCACTCATATATATAAATCATTACAGACATATATTAATCAAAAAGTGCACAGTTGTGGCATTATTCCCCCATCTTGACTGGGAGACTACAAATACCAGAATGCAATTCAGCAAAATGCAAAAATGGCCTTTGGGTTTTGAAAATGTATTTTCAAGACGTATAACAACATTTAAAGTGTGAAAACTTTACCTGTTTACGTTTCAGTGTTTTACCAATGCAGGGTTCATATATGACGTGATGTAAATATCACATTCTACCAGACATACACCCTTTAGTGCGTTAAATATGAACATATGAAAACAATGTAGCTGATTTAAAACTGTTTTGCGTGATATATTGTATTTGACCTTGAGAAGCATAGATTTAGCAGCTAACTGGTGATTTGCTTTACAGAAACGCTACGAACATCTCCTCCAAAACAATGGTCTCTCACATTGGCCATCAATTGTAAATCTCCCCCACTTTATTGCGCTGCTTGAAGAAAGAAAGTGATAATCAGTTATTAAAGTCTCTGCAGCATCTGTTGGGCCCGCCAGGAACGGGTATCATACATACCATAGCAATACACACATCTAAATTAATATTCAAGGGGGCGCTGTATATAGGTCAAGGTGAAAAAATGCCTGTGCTACCTGCCATAGGAAATACAGATTGCGTGCGTCATCCCCATAGCGAGAGATGATACTGTGGGGCATTGTGTCCACGTCATGTTTGTGATTGGCAGTGAATAAACACTGCAAATTGAAATTAGTCACTAGAAGAACAAAAAACAATCTAATGAATAAATACATTTGCTTACTGTGGCAATTCTGCTGAGCTATTAGAATATATTGCAGGAAACAATATGCATTTATTTATTTAAAGAGGTATAAAGCGCACGCTAAGGACGAAAGCATGTGGGCGCTGGTGAAATTTCATTTGAAATAAATATGAGTTTGATTTGGACAAGGAAAATGGCACTTACAACGGGGAAGGGATAAACATTTTAATATTAAAATGCATCTTTATTAACATATATATATCCGCAGTGACCTGTGCTGCCTCCTGACCCTGGACTGCACCACTTGTACCAGTGGTACTACCCCCACCAGGCCCCATGTGCGGCTCAGTAGCGAGCTCCTCCTCCTCTGTGAAGACCACCAACCTGGATGTCTCTGCACCGTCTTCCGCCATTGCAAGCACCTGTGGGGGCTCACCCAGCCCTTCCGCTACAGCTGTAGTGGCAGACGCGGCACCAGTCCCCTCTCTCCCGGATGATGGCAATTTCTGGGAGGGTGGATGGGCCTTGCATCGCCGCCCGGTGGAGGCATCCCCGCCGCTTAGCTCCACAGCGCCGTCTCCGCCCTCTTCCTCACTGGACACTGCGTAGAGGGAGAAATACAACACAAGCATCAGGGTACTGTGCAATAGTCCCCTAGACAGGAAGCAATAATACATGAGTGGCACTGTCAAACGTCACTTCCATCCTGTCCCTCCACAACACATGGGTGAATGCACGCAACACACATGCAGAAACAGGCACTGCACATGCAATCAACATCAGCATCCATGTACAAGAGCCTCTGTTAAGCAAAATGTTGCCTTAAAACTCACATGCATCATGGCTCATACTGATCCCATGCACACACATCACTGGAGGGTCATGCATCATGGCTGGTACACCACAGACACAGTGGATACAACAGTGACCGCACTGCATGAGTGAATCTACACATCGTCACGGACATGTGTCAAGCATCCATGCCGTTTCAAAGTCACACACACACTTCTCAGACACACACACATGTGCACCATACATGTAAATGAGAGCAGCACCCATCTCTAACCCCCCCTCTATGTCTGAGAACATAGACTGGCATGCATTCATGTGTGCATTCTGCATAAAGCTCCCCATGTTGCATTGGACACATGCACCATCTATGTGGTTCACACATTACTGGTCTCACATGCATGACCATGATGTCCCTGCACACACACATCCATACATGGCCTATGTCACACATACAGGCAAGTATCAGACTACCAGCACACTGCAACATGCCCTGTCTCACACAGCAATGCTTGGCCACTTACCGCTCAACTCCAGATGGGTCTGCTTCCAAAGGATCTGGGCATGGACCACTGGGCCTATGCATTCCAGGACCCTCATCTGTATGTCGCTCATGCTGACCCGACACCCCTCTGTATCCTCTGCCTTCATGAGGCGCCGGGCCTTGTAGAGGCTCCTGGACCTGAAGTCCTCCCAGCGCTTCCAGACGTGCTTGATGTTGCAGGTTGCCACCCCCTCAGCATTGATGGCAACCACTACATCCTCCCAGATCCTCTCCCGTCCTTCCTTGTTGGCACGTGATGTTCCGAAGAGGGCATCATAATGTCCCAGGAGATGCTCCACCAGGACACCAACTTCCTTCTCACTGAAGCTGGTGGCCTTCTGCCTCTCTGGCTGGGGGTCGCCAGTGGTCTTGGATGGTGTTTGTCCCAACATAGTGACCTCCGAGGCAGGCGTGGGTGGGCAACTGGGTCCTGGGGCTGGGCTGTGGAGCGATGGTATCCCAGTCGGGAGTCTTCTGTTCCAGCAGGGGTGGACACAGCAACTGGACCCCTGCAGATGGCTGACGTGCAGGCACCAAATAGCAGGGCACGTGGGCAGCAGGCAGGCAGCAGCAGATGGCAGGTGGGAGTGTGCTCGGGGTTCTTGGGGGCAGGAAATGGCCTTTTGGGCAGGAGCGTGTTTTCGGTTGAGGAGGGGGAATGATGAGAGGGCAAGTGAGTCCTGAATATTTGCCCACAATGTGGCAAGAGATGTTGCAATCCTGGAGACTGGTGCAGCGGGTGTGGGTGGACATTGTAACCACCTTGGGTGTTTTTGATGTCGGCAAGCTTGCTCAAGCATTTGGCTACCAGAACCTCACCCAGCTTCCGAGGAAAGGCCCTGAGCGTGTAAGCGTGTCTGTGACGTTACATGCACGGGCGTTTCCCTCGTGACGTGTGCATAGTGGTTCAGCGTATGAAAAAACTGCATGTCTGCATGTGAATGCGTGTAATCCGAGGAAAGGGCCCACATGCGTAAGTGACGCGACACGCGCAGGCGTTTCCCTCAGCACGGGTTAAAGGTGAGCGGGGCCTGCAGTTCGCTGTACGTGACTTTTGTGGAGACCGACATTTGTGTTGCTACTTCGTGTTGTTTCGCGCGCCATCACAACTTCACAGCGGATCGAGGACGTATCTCTTCTTTTGGCGGGGGTATTGGCTACGCGTTTTTCATCATCATGCTAGTCTGACGGTAAGTCGCGCACACTATTTTTCCCAATGCTGGTGCCCCTGTGTATTGCGTACCCATTTCCGAGGTCATAGTAGCCTGCGTGTCCCACGCGTACATGTTTTTCGTGTTCCTGGGTGCCACTGCGTACTGCAGGAGGTTAATTCCATGCACGTCGGCTGCAGGGGTTGTGTGCATGGTTTTACTGCAGTTTTGGGGTGCCTGAGTGTTGCGTGACCCGTCACTACATCACCAGGGTCACATACAGCCTTGCAGGGCAGGGGTGTTGTTAACATCTTGCATCCCACCCCCTTCACCCCAATTGCCCAGGACAATTTTGGTGTACACCTCCCATTGGCACTCCTCCATCTGTGCCGGCACTACTCCATCTGTGCCATGGTTGGGAGGCCAACAAAGGTGAGGGGCGCCTCAGCTGGGCGTACTCCTCATGGCAGGCGTGGTCAGGGACGTGGCTGGGGTGACCAGGGGGTAGGGGGACTCCAGGATGTCCAGGGTGGCCGCAGAGGGGGAAGAGACAGGGGTGCGCCACTCGTGCACAATGTTGTGCCATGTGTCGGTGCAGTCATGCCACCACCCCCTGTGGTTCAGGGAGATGCAGCTTCTGCATCTGGCACTGGCGCCCGTGTGACCCGGCAATCTGTTTCATCGACTGCCACAGGCCCAAGGGTAGTGGTAGCTGCAGGTGCAGCTGTGGACACCACCACCCAGGCTCAGGGTCTGCCAGCGCAAGCTGCATTGGCACTTGAAGAGTCCTTGGAAGATTTCCAACAGGGCAGGAGGCAAACCGTAGGTGCACGCAGGGCTGCCATGACCGAGACACGTGTCCCTGGGGCAGTAATGTCATCTGCTGTCCCGACCAGCCGAGTGTTGGCAAGTGCAGGGGCAGATGCAGCCAACAACACCCCGGTTTTGAGTATGCCAACCAGGACAGTCGCAGTCAATGACCCTGCCACAGCGGATGTTGCTGCGCAGGGTCCATTAGAGGGCACCCAACTGCCACTGATGCAAATCTGGCCTTTGGTCGTCCCTCCACCTGCCACTCCCTTGGCTCAATCCACCGGTGCCACTGGCCATACTGATCAGGGCGGTATTTGCCAGCCAGGGTCTGCGCCACAATCCAAGAGGAGGAAGGTTGCACCTGCAGCACAGGCTGGGACCCCACACACAGCCACAACCTCCTGCATGTCGAGGAAGAAGCCTTTCTGCAACCAGGAACTAGACTTCCTCATGGACTACGTGCGGGACCACAGCCGTGACATGCTAGTGGGGCCTATTTGTCAGACTACGGCTGCCCACCATGATACCCACTGGAAGCAAGTTGCGGAACATGTGAATGCATTCGGCCATGAGGTGCGCACGGCGCAAGACTGCAAAAAGCGTTGGAATGACCTCAAACGCAGCGCTAAGGCTAAGCGTGCCTCACATTACAACTTGACTCTGGTGACTGGCAGTGGGCCTGTACCTGAGGAGGAAGACCTCACTCTGCACGAGTCACTTGTTGCGGAGTTCATACCACCTGAATCGGTCGAAGGAGTGGGGGAGAGATGCCAGACTTTGATGCCCAGTCCAGTGAGTGTTGCTGTGTGTTTGTTGAGGACATGTGTGTTTTACTTGTGTGATGTGTTGTGCATGACTTCCACTACATGTCATGTGTACATGGTTCTGATGTGCATGTACTGCAATGCTTCACTGATGCATGGCTGCTCTGCAGGATGTTGGACATGTGGAGCGGACGGGGACTGTCCGCATCACCACTATTGCACCATACTCACATGCTGGTCACCAGGATGCCCCTCTGGTCCATGTTCCAGCTCACTGGCCCTTCTGCATGTAGCCTGTGGTGACCTTACTCTCAGCCCTGGGACTATGTCATAGCATGACTGATGTGCATGTGTCCTCTGCCTGCATGCGGGTACTCCATGTAGACATGCTCCCTTGCCCTCCACCCCCCCTCTGCACCCCAATTTCACCTTTGCACTGGTCTGCTTCAATTTTGCCGTTGAGTACTTGCCTGTTCATGCGTCCTGTGTACATGCTAACTTCCACCAGCCAATCTGCCAGACATATGCTGTGGGGTACATTCTTTGTATTTGATGCAGGGTGTATCACTTGGACTGTGCAGAGGTGAGATGCCCCGCAAGGGACATGAGTGCCCATTCATGGTCCAAATGGATTCCATGAATGCCCCTATGTGTCCTTGACTGGATGATCATTGGAGTACGTGTCCAGGGTGACCTACATTGCATGGCATTTCATCAGCCTTCCCATGGCCACTGTGGCTCAGTCCTGCGTTGCACACATGTTTAGGGTGTGACAGTCTGTGTGGGTCACAGGCCTCAGCCTGTTTCATGGCCAATGACCCTGTCCAACTGGTGTAGTATCTTCTTCAAACGTGGGTGTACTCCGGAGGTTTCATCATGTGTCCTGCTTACTGTCCCATCATCATCTGCTGTGTTGTTACTTGACTCACATGATGCAATTGATGCTAGTCAACACTGTCTGTCAATACACAGGTCTATGGTCACCCTTTTGATACCAGGCAAGGCATCCCTGCATTTGCACTTGGGGGGAGGGATGGTTTGCTTGTAGCCATGCTACCCATTGCATGCACATTGCACGTGATGGCTGAAGTTGACCTTGCTCTGCCTTCACATTTTCTGATACACATCATAAAGTACTTGTGCATGTGGATAGTGAGTAACGTGCAAATGTGCTGCACTGCATCGACCCACTTCAGAGCAATATAACACCCTTCTACATGCCTAATCACAGAAGCAATGTCAAGTTGACCCAGCATGCATGGCAGGTTCTCTTTTGTGTGTGACATGTTTGCTTCATGTGTTTGGTGTCTGTGTGATGTCTATGTGTGTGTGGTGTGTGCTTCTAACATGTGTAGTGACCTTTTTTCTCTCTGCTTTTCAGATGATGATGCAATGGAGCCAGAGGATGGTGTTGTCATGCCAGGCACAGGGTTGTTATCACTAAAGCAACCCGGCACAAGTGGGGGTTGTGGGGTGGTAGGCCACGAAAACCCACATGTGCTACAGTCCATCTTGTCTTTGGCTGGCAATGAGTCCAGCCCTTATGACCGCTCTGACGTCCATGTCGAGTTGGATGTGCATCAGGTCCATATGTCAGGGGTGAGTGATTCTGATGTGGGCACTCCTCTGTCCGTGACACCTGCACTGAGGGGTCAGACAGTCTTGGAACCTCCGCCTGTGGTGGATCAGGACGCAGGGTCACCCTCCACACCAGTCACTGATGTGCCTGGGCCATCACGTCAACGGGGGCATGTAGACATGCAGCCACGGGCGGTGCCAACACAACAAAGACACCCAGTCCTTGGGTCCCGCAGGTGTCAAGCCCAGCAATGCGGTCACTGCGTGCAACCGCTGTATACTGAGTGGGAGCAAGACATGACTGCCAATTCTGAACGCCAAGGGGCAGCAACGGAGAACATCGCTGTAAGCATGGAACGCGTGGCCCAATCCGTGCTCCCCCTGCTAGGCAGGTGCTTCTCCAGCAGCAGGCGGCACGGTCCATGGCCCACTCACTCAGTCTGGGCATGGCGGCCTCAGACAGGGCACGCCAGGCTGAAATGTTGTCTCTGCGTGAAGAAATTGCTGCTCACGCAGAGGCACACATGGAGGCCCTGAGGGAGGAGTATTCTTCCCTCAGATCCACTCTGGGTGTCCTTCTGATGTCCCAGAGGTAGCAGTCAGTGGAGAGATTCGCGGAGCTTGAGCGTACCATCTCGGCTGAGCTACATGCTTGCCGGGAGGTGCATCAGTTGTCCAGCCAGGACTTGCAGGAGGAACTCCGTGTTACACATGTTATCTTGCAAGAGGAAGCACGCGTATCACGTGAGGTTCTGCATGCAGACCTATGTGTTATTGCCGCACAGAACCAGGCTCACCCGTCTGGCAGACTTGCTGCCGACAAGGGGCAAACTGCGGCTAGGTGTGGTCAGGCTCCTGTGCCACGTCCTCCTTTTCAGGAAGAGCCTGACTCGGACGACGAGGTATCTCTCACATAGGTTGGGCTGTGCAGGCGTTGAGCCCATGGAGGATTTTCTTTCCTCAACTTCATCTCATGTGGGTGTTGAGCAGCACCCTGTTCCTCCCCCCTCCTGGGTGCCCCCCCCCCCAGGTCATATGTGGCCATTTTTGATTTTTCTTTTAGTTAGTTAAGTTTCTATTTGATAGTTAGTTTAATTAGGTAATGTAGGTTTTTGATAGTTAGTGTAATTAGTTAATATAGTTTAAAATTGCTTGTCTGTTGTGCTTTCATGTGACGGTATGGTGCTTTGTGGCTTTTGAGAGCATCCACTGTCTGTTCCAGCTGGTCCCTTCAAGCTTGTCTCATGTATGTGTTTGCAGCTTGGGGTCCTGACTCACATATGCCACTCCTGCTTCCCTTATCCATGGGCTCGAAAGGATGGTTCGGTGTTACAACCTATTACACAAGGGCTTTGGACTGTCATATCTGTGGCATGTCTGCTGCTGTACTTCTTATGTTGACACCCCTCGTGGGGATGATAGGGGTGATTTTGACCACAGCTCTTCCTTTAATAGATGGGTGGTTTCATGATTCATGTGTACATTAATTGCTATACATTGTGTAGTGTGTTTCTTATCTTTGCTGTACATGAGCTTCATGCAATTCATGCTGTAGACAGTGGCTGACACACTTTGGCTGGGAAAGTTGCACTGATGGAGTGATTTTTGATGTACGTCTCTGACATGGTCCAATCATGACATGCCTGAGGAGACACACACAGGGACATTTCATGCATTAATCATGTGTTTTCTGCCCTTTCTGCAGGGAGATGAGCCTCCAGACCACCTTTCCCAGCAGACATAGCCCATTGGATGTCTGGAAGCTGGCCATGTTCGGTCGTGCAGACATGCACATGTGTGCGCAGGCAGAGCCACAGGGATTGTGCTCATACATCATACAGAAGCTGACGTGTTTCAAGGAACTCCAGGCAAGGTGAGCAGCACAAGGGGGCCACACCACAGCCAACCGTCCACCAGGACAGTTGCACATGCATGCTAAGTAGCACCACTGATGGTGAGCTTGCACAGATATTGCTGTTGAAGCGCACAGTACAGCTAAGATGTGTTGGTGGAGTAATGGGTAGTTGATGGGAAAGTTGAAGGAGCAGTTGCACATATCCTCCATTCCAACATGGTCCATTGAGGCAGTTGTATTAGCCATGTAGCATTCCAAGACAGGGAAAGAAGCAGCTCACAGGGACAGACAGCGAGGGACAGACTTGTGTGCAGTGCATTTCATTTACAGGTTTGACTTGCCACATGCACTACCTACTTTATTTAGGTTATGCTGGAACACGACTTGTACTGAAGTCGTACCTTGCTAAATGCGTCTGGATGCTTACCCAGGGAACATTGGATGTTGTGTGAATCTTGACACATTGGTCTTACATTTGCCACGCACCCACCGGCACATTACTTACTGCATTGACTGTGTATGAACCATCACAGGGGGAATCTTATGTATGGGTAGGAACCACCACACCAGCTAGTTTGTACAGTATCTTGTTACTTTGGGGCATGCATGGTGGTGTGTGTGTGTGTTATGGGCACGCACAGATTAGTGACTCTGGCTCTCTTTGCAGCATTGAACTGCTCATGTTAACGGACCTGAGAATGCGCAGGCAGGAGGCCAGCACTCACCCCAGAGATAAGTTTCTCTTTGACTTCAATTTGAGTAATTTGGTACTATGTGCATGATGTACACGTTTGGTCTGATTGTGTATGTGTTAATGTGATTATTATGTTTTTGTACATTCCCTACTTTCCCTTGTCAATCCTACTCCCCTCTCCTGCCCCACCTTCCGGTTATCCAGTATACCAATGCCTGTCCCGACTGCATATCCCCGACCCTCCTTCCCCACCAGGGTCTCAGAGGCCTGTGTGAGTTTGACCTTGCAGGCACCCAGACCACGGTGGGGGTGGTTGGTCCGTGCCACTTCTGCGCCTGTACACGGGAGCTGTGACAGTACACATCAGTTTGTGGCGCATCATTCGATATTATGTACCACACATGGTACACATCCAGTTGTGACATTGTTTTACTGTGCTACCTTGGCTGTTCCATCATTGTGCTAGTACTTGGGCTTTGTGATGTACTGCTACTTCATGTCATCTACTGGAGGCTCTTCTGGTTTGTTTTGCTGTCTGCAGGCTTTTTGCTTGGCTTCTGTGTTGGCCTGCTTTGAGTTCTCTTTGATTTGGTGTTTTTGCAAGTCAAGGTGGCCTCTGAGGGTGCTGGACACTTTTTACATGCAAGGTGGAAGATGGAGACAAAGGGGAAGGGTGATCCTGTGGCCAGGTGAACTTCAAGGATGAAGGCTACATACCCCATGCGCAGTTGTTCAGTGGGCCACGGTGATATGTGAGGGAGTGGGGGTATTTTTTTGTTGGACAGTTGCCTTGCCCTACAGTGTGATGGGCATCCTGACATTGTAATTGTGGTATCCTATGTACATGATGTATTCTGCTGATCAATGGCTGTTCATGTGTTGTGTTTACCTTTCAGGTGTGAGGGTATAGTTGTGGTTTGACATGCTGGGGTGTACACATGGGCAATGTTCACATGTGATGAAAACACTGATGGTTACTTGATAAAAATGCCTGTGCTACCTGCCATAGGAAATACAGATTGCGTGCGTCATCCCCATAGCGAGAGATGATACTGTGGGGCATTGTGTCCACGTCATGTTTGTGATTGGCAGTGAATAAACACTGCAAATTGAAATTAGTCACTAGAAGAACAAAAAACAATCTAATGAATAAATACATTTGCTTACTGTGGCAATTCTGCTGAGCTATTAGAATATATTGCATGAAACAATATGCATTTATTTATTTAAAGAGGTATAAAGCGCACGCTAAGGACGAAAGCATGTGGGCGCTGGTGAAATTTCATTTGAAATAAATATGAGTTTGATTTGGACAAGGAAAATGGCACTTACAACGGGGAAGGGATAAACATTTTAATATTAAAATGCATCTTTATTAACATATATATATCCGCAGTGACCTGTGCTGCCTCCTGACCCTGGACTGCACCACTTGTACCAGTGGTACTACCCCCACCAGGCCCCATGTGCGGCTCAGTAGCGGGCTCCTCCTCCTCTGTGAAGACCACCAACCTGGATGTCTCTGCACCGTCTTCCGCCATTGCAAGCACCTGTGGGGGCTCACCCAGCCCTTCCGCTACAGCTGTAGTGGCAGACGCGGCACCAGTCCCCTCTCTCCCGGATGATGGCAATTTCTGGGAGGGTGGATGGGCCTTGCATCGCCGCCCGGTGGAGGCATCCCCGCCGCTTAGCTCCACAGCGCCGTCTCCGCCCTCTTCCTCACTGGACACTGCATAGAGGGAGAAATAGAACACAAGCATCAGGGTACTGTGCAATAGTCCCCTAGACAGGAAGCAATAATACATGAGTGGCACTGTCAAACGTCACTTCCATCCTGTCCCTCCACAACACATGGGTGAATGCACGCAACACACATGCAGAAACAGGCACTGCACATGCAATCAACATCAGCATCCATGTACAAGAGCCTCTGTTAAGCAAAATGTTGCCTTAAAACTCACATGCATCATGGCTCATACTGATCCCATGCACACACATCACTGGAGGGTCATGCATCATGGCTGGTACACCACAGACACAGTGGATACAACAGTGACCGCACTGCATGAGTGAATCTACACATCGTCACGGACATGTGTCAAGCATCCATGCCGTTTCAAAGTCACACACACACTTCTCAGACACACACACATGTGCACCATACATGTAAATGAGAGCAGCACCCATCTCTAACCCCCCCTCTATGTCTGAGAACATAGACTGGCATGCATTCATGTGTGCATTCTGCATAAAGCTCCCCATGTTGCATTGGACACATGCACCATCTATGTGGTTCACACATTACTGGTCTCACATGCATGACCATGATGTCCCTGCACACACACATCCATACATGGCCTATGTCACACATACAGGCAAGTATCAGACTACCAGCACACTGCAACATGCCCTGTCTCACACAGCAATGCTTGGCCACTTACCGCTCAACTCCAGATGGGTCTGCTTCCGAAGGATCTGGGCATGGACCACTGGGCCTATGCATTCCAGGACCCTCATCTGTATGTCGCTCATGCTGACCCGACACCCCTCTGTATCCTCTGCCTTCATGAGGCGCCGGGCCTTGTAGAGGCTCCTGGACCTGAAGTCCTCCCAGCGCTTCCAGACGTGCTTGATGTTGCAGGTTGCCACCCCCTCAGCATTGATGGCAACCACTACATCCTCCCAGATCCTCTCCCGTCCTTCCTTGTTGGCACGTGATGTTCCGAAGAGGGCATCATAATGTCCCAGGAGATGCTCCACCAGGACACCAACTTCCTTCTCACTGAAGCTGGTGGCCTTCTGCCTCTCTGGCTGGGGGTCGCCAGTGGTCTTGGATGGTGTTTGTCCCAACATAGTGACCTCCGAGGCAGGCGTGGGTGGGCAACTGGGTCCTGGGGCTGGGCTGTGGAGCGATGGTATCCCAGTCGGGAGTCTTCTGTTCCAGCAGGGGTGGACACAGCAACTGGACCCCTGCAGATGGCTGACGTGCAGGCACCAAATAGCAGGGCACGTGGGCAGCAGGCAGGCAGCAGCAGATGGCAGGTGGGAGTGTGCTCGGGGTTCTTGGGGGCAGGAAATGGCCTTTTGGGCAGGAGCGTGTTTTCGGTTGAGGAGGGGGAATGATGAGAGGGCAAGTGAGTCCTGAATATTTGCCCACAATGTGGCAAGAGATGTTGCAATCCTGGAGACTGGTGCAGCGGGTGTGGGTGGACATTGTAACCACCTTGGGTGTTTTTGATGTCGGCAAGCTTGCTCAAGCATTTGGCTACCAGAACCTCACCCAGCTTCCGAGGAAAGGCCCTGAGCGTGTAAGCGTGTCTGTGACGTTACATGCACGGGCGTTTCCCTCGTGACGTGTGCATAGTGGTTCAGCGTATGAAAAAACTGCATGTCTGCATGTGAATGCGTGTAATCCGAGGAAAGGGCCCACATGCGTAAGTGACGCGACACGCGCAGGCGTTTCCCTCAGCACGGGTTAAAGGTGAGCGGGGCCTGCAGTTCGCTGTACGTGACTTTTGTGGAGACCGACATTTGTGTTGCTACTTCGTGTTGTTTCGCGCGCCATCACAACTTCACAGCGGATCGAGGACGTATCTCTTCTTTTGGCGGGGGTATTGGCTACGCGTTTTTCATCATCATGCTAGTCTGACGGTAAGTCGCGCACACTATTTTTCCCAATGCTGGTGCCCCTGTGTATTGCGTACCCATTTCCGAGGTCATAGTAGCCTGCGTGTCCCACGCGTACATGTTTTTCGTGTTCCTGGGTGCCACTGCGTACTGCAGGAGGTTAATTCCATGCACGTAGGCTGCAGGGGTTGTGTGCATGGTTTTACTGCAGTTTTGGGGTGCCTGAGTGTTGCGTGACCCGTCACTACATCACCAGGGTCACATATAGCCTTGCAGGGCAGGGGTGTTGTTAACATCTTGCATCCCACCCCCTTCACCCCAATTGCCCAGGACAATTTTGGTGTACACCTCCCATTGGCACTCCTCCATCTGTGCCGGCACTACTCCATCTGTGCCATGGTTGGGAGGCCAACAAAGGTGAGGGGCGCCTCAGCTGGGCGTACTCCTCATGGCAGGCGTGGTCAGGGACGTGGCTGGGGTGACCAGGGGGTAGGGGGACTCCAGGATGTCCAGGGTGGCCGCAGAGGGGGAAGAGACAGGGGTGCGCCACTCGTGCACAATGTTGTGCCATGTGTCGGTGCAGTCATGCCACCATCCCCTGTGGTTCAGGGAGATGCAGCTTCTGCATCTGGCACTGGCGCCCGTGTGACCCGGCAATCTGTTTCATCGACTGCCACAGGCCCAAGGGTAGTGGTAGCTGCAGGTGCAGCTGTGGACACCACCACCCAGGCTCAGGGTCTGCCAGCGCAAGCTGCATTGGCACTTGAAGAGTCCTTGGAAGATTTCCAACAGGGCAGGAGGCAAACCGTAGGTGCACGCAGGGCTGCCATGACCGAGACACGTGTCCCTGGGGCAGTAATGTCATCTGCTGTCCCGACCAGCCGAGTGTTGGCAAGTGCAGGGGCAGATGCAGCCAACAACACCCCGGTTTTGAGTATGCCAACCAGGACAGTCGCAGTCAATGACCCTGCCACAGCGGATGTTGCTGCGCAGGGTCCATTAGAGGGCACCCAACTGCCACTGATGCAAATCTGGCCTTTGGTCGTCCCTCCACCTGCCACTCCCTTGGCTCAATCCACCGGTGCCACTGGCCATACTGATCAGGGCGGTATTTGCCAGCCAGGGTCTGCGCCACAATCCAAGAGGAGGAAGGTTGCACCTGCAGCACAGGCTGGGACCCCACACACAGCCACAACCTCCTGCATGTCGAGGAAGAAGCCTTTCTGCAACCAGGAACTAGACTTCCTCATGGACTACGTGCGGGACCACAGCCGTGACATGCTAGTGGGGCCTATTTGTCAGACTACGGCTGCCCACCATGATACCCACTGGAAGCAAGTTGCGGAACATGTGAATGCATTCGGCCATGAGGTGCGCACGGCGCAAGACTGCAAAAAGCGTTGGAATGACCTCAAACGCAGCGCTAAGGCTAAGCGTGCCTCACATTACAACTTGACTCTGGTGACTGGCAGTGGGCCTGTACCTGAGGAGGAAGACCTCACTCTGCACGAGTCACTTGTTGCGGAGTTCATACCACCTGAATCGGTCGAAGGAGTGGGGGAGAGATGCCAGACTTTGATGCCCAGTCCAGTGAGTGTTGCTGTGTGTTTGTTGAGGACATGTGTGTTTTACTTGTGTGATGTGTTGTGCATGACTTCCACTACATGTCATGTGTACATGGTTCTGATGTGCATGTACTGCAATGCTTCACTGATGCATGGCTGCTCTGCAGGATGTTGGACATGTGGAGCGGACGGGGACTGTCCGCATCACCACTATTGCACCATACTCACATGCTGGTCACCAGGATGCCCCTCTGGTCCATGTTCCAGCTCACTGGCCCTTCTGCATGTAGCCTGTGGTGACCTTACTCTCAGCCCTGGGACTATGTCATAGCATGACTGATGTGCATGTGTCCTCTGCCTGCATGCGGGTACTCCATGTAGACATGCTCCCTTGCCCTCCACCCCCCCTCTGCACCCCAATTTCACCTTTGCACTGGTCTGCTTCAATTTTGCCGTTGAGTACTTGCCTGTTCATGCGTCCTGTGTACATGCTAACTTCCACCAGCCAATCTGCCAGACATATGCTGTGGGGTACATTCTTTGTATTTGATGCAGGGTGTATCACTTGGACTGTGCAGAGGTGAGATGCCCCGCAAGGGACATGAGTGCCCATTCATGGTCCAAATGGATTCCATGAATGCCCCTATGTGTCCTTGACTGGATGATCATTGGAGTACGTGTCCAGGGTGACCTACATTGCATGGCATTTCATCAGCCTTCCCATGGCCACTGTGGCTCAGTCCTGCGTTGCACACATGTTTAGGGTGTGACAGTCTGTGTGGGTCACAGGCCTCAGCCTGTTTCATGGCCAATGACCCTGTCCAACTGGTGTAGTATCTTCTTCAAACGTGGGTGTACTCCGGAGGTTTCATCATGTGTCCTGCTTACTGTCCCATCATCATCTGCTGTGTTGTTACTTGACTCACATGATGCAATTGATGCTAGTCAACACTGTCTGTCAATACACAGGTCTATGGTCACCCTTTTGATACCAGGCAAGGCATCCCTGCATTTGCACTTGGGGGGAGGGATGGTTTGCTTGTAGCCATGCTACCCATTGCATGCACATTGCACGTGATGGCTGAAGTTGACCTTGCACTGCCTTCACATTTTCTGATACACATCATAAAGTACTTGTGCATGTGGATAGTGAGTAACGTGCAAATGTGCTGCACTGCATCGACCCACTTCAGAGCAATATAACACCCTTCTACATGCCTAATCACAGAAGCAATGTCAAGTTGACCCAGCATGCATGGCAGGTTCTCTTTTGTGTGTGACATGTTTGCTTCATGTGTTTGGTGTCTGTGTGATGTCTATGTGTGTGTGTGTTGTGTGCTTCTAACATGTGTAGTGACCTTTTTTCTCTCTGCTTTTCAGATGATGATGCAATGGAGCCAGAGGCTGGTGTTGTCATGCCAGGCACAGGGTTGTTATCACTAAAGCAACCCGGCACAAGTGGGGGTTGTGGGGTGGTAGGCCACGAAAACCCACATGTGCTACAGTCCATCTTGTCTTTGGCTGGCAATGAGTCCAGCCCTTATGACCGCTCTGACGTCCATGTCGAGTTGGATGTGCATCAGGTCCATATGTCAGGGGTGAGTGATTCTGATGTGGGCACTCCTCTGTCCGTGACACCTGCACTGAGGGGTCAGACAGTCTTGGAACCTCCGCCTGTGGTGGATCAGGACGCAGGGTCACCCTCCACACCAGTCACTGATGTGCCTGGGCCATCACGTCAACGGGGGCATGTAGACATGCAGCCACGGGCGGTGCCAACACAACAAGGACACCCAGTCCTTGGGTCCCGCAGGTGTCAAGCCCAGCAATGCGGTCACTGCGTGCAACCGCTGTATACTGAGTGGGAGCAAGACATGACTGCCAATTCTGAACGCCAAGGGGCAGCAATGGAGAACATCGCTGTAAGCATGGAACGTGTGGCCCAATCCGTGCTCCCCCTGCTAGGCAGGTGCTTCTCCAGCAGCAGGCGGCACGGTCCATGGCCCACTCACTCAGTCTGGGCATGGCGGCCTCAGACAGGGCACGCCAGGCTGAAATGTTGTCTCTGCGTGAAGAAATTGCTGCTCACGCAGAGGCACACATGGAGGCCCTGAGGGAGGAGTATTCTTCCCTCAGATCCACTCTGGGTGTCCTTCTGATGTCCCAGAGGTAGCAGTCAGTGGAGAGATTCGCGGAGCTTGAGCGTACCATCTCGGCTGAGCTACATGCTTGCCGGGAGGTGCATCAGTTGTCCAGCCAGGACTTGCAGGAGGAACTCCGTGTTACACATGTTATCTTGCAAGAGGAAGCACGCGTATCACGTGAGGTTCTGCATGCAGACCTATGTGTTATTGCCGCACAGAACCAGGCTCACCCGTCTGGCAGACTTGCTGCCGACAAGGGGCAAACTGCGGCTAGGTGTGGTCAGGCTCCTGTGCCACGTCCTCCTTTTCAGGAAGAGCCTGACTCGGACGACGAGGTATCTCTCACATAGGTTGGGCTGTGCAGGCGTTGAGCCCATGGAGGATTTTCTTTCCTCAACTTCATCTCATGTGGGTGTTGAGCAGCACCCTGTTCCTCCCCCCTCCTGGGTGCCCCCCCCCAGGTCATATGTGGCCATTTTTGATTTTTCTTTTAGTTAGTTAAGTTTCTATTTGATAGTTAGTTTAATTAGGTAATGTAGGTTTTTGATAGTTAGTGTAATTAGTTAATATAGTTTAAAATTGCTTGTCTGCTGTGCTTTCATGTGACGGTATGGTGCTTTGTGGCTTTTGAGAGCATCCACTGTCTGTTCCAGCTGGTCCCTTCAAGCTTGTCTCATGTATGTGTTTGCGGCTTGGGGTCCTGACTCACATATGCCACTCCTGCTTCCCTTATCCATGGGCTCGAAAGGATGGTTCGGTGTTACAACCTATTACACAAGGGCTTTGGACTGTCATATCTGTGGCATGTCTGCTGCTGTACTTCTTATGTTGACACCCCTCGTGGGGATGATAGGGGTGATTTTGACCACAGCTCTTCCTTTAATAGATGGGTGGTTTCATGATTCATTTGTACATTAATTGCTATACATTGTGTAGTGTGTTTCTTATCTTTGCTGTACATGAGCTTCATGCAATTCATGCTGTAGACAGTGGCTGACACACTTTGGCTGGGAAAGTTGCACTGATGGAGTGATTTTTGATGTACGTCTCTGACATGGTCCAATCATGACATGCCTGAGGAGACACACATAGGGACATTTCATGCATTAATCATGTGTTTTCTGCCCTTTCTGCAGGGAGATGAGCCTCCAGACCACCTTTCCCAGCAGACATAGCCCATTGGATGTCTGGAAGCTGGCCATGTTCGGTCGTGCAGACATGCACATGTGTGCGCAGGCAGAGCCACAGGGATTGTGCTCATACATCATACAGAAGCTGACGTGTTTCAAGGAACTCCAGGCAAGGTGAGCAGCACAAGGGGGCCACACCACAGCCAACCGTCCACCAGGACAGTTGCACATGCATGCTAAGTAGCACCACTGATGGTGAGCTTGCACAGATATTGCTGTTGAAGCGCACAGTACAGCTAAGATGTGTTGGTGGAGTAATGGGTAGTTGATGGGAAAGTTGAAGGAGCAGTTGCACATATCATCCATTCCAACATGGTCCATTGAGGCAGTTGTATTAGCCATGTAGCATTCCAAGACAGGGAAAGAAGCAGCTCACAGGGACAGACAGCGAGGGACAGACTTGTGTGCAGTGCATTTCATTTACAGGTTTGACTTGCCACATGCACTACCTACTTTATTTAGGTTATGCTGGAACACGACTTGTACTGAAGTCGTACCTTGCTAAATGCGTCTGGATGCTTACCCAGGGAACATTGGATGTTGTGTGAATCTTGACACATTGGTCTTACATTTGCCACGCACCCACCGGCACATTACTTACTGCATTGACTGTGTATGAACCATCACAGGGGGAATCTTATGTATGGGTAGGAACCACCACACCAGCTAGTTTGTACAGTATCTTGTTACTTTGGGGCATGCATGGTGGTGTGTGTGTGTGTTATGGGCACGCACAGATTAGTGACTCTGGCTCTCTTTGCAGCATTGAACTGCTCATGTTAACGGACCTGAGAATGCGCAGGCAGGAGGCCAGCACTCACCCCAGAGATAAGTTTCTCTTTGACTTCAATTTGAGTAATTTGGTACTATGTGCATGATGTACACGTTTGGTCTGATTGTGTATGTGTTAATGTGATTATTATGTTTTTGTACATTCCCTACTTTCCCTTGTCAATCCTACTCCCCTCTCCTGCCCCTCCTTCCGGTTATCCAGTATACCAATGCCTGTCCCGACTGCATATCCCCGACCCTCCTTCCCCACCAGGGTCTCAGAGGCCTGTGTGAGTTTGACCTTGCAGGCACCCAGACCACGGTGGGGGTGGTTGGTCCGTGCCACTTCTGCGCCTGTACACGGGAGCTGTGACAGTACACATCAGTTCGTGGCGCATCATTCGATATTATGTACCACACATGGTACACATCCAGTTGTGACATTGTTTTACTGTGCTACCTTGGCTGTTCCATCATTGTGCTAGTACTTGGGCTTTGTGATGTACTGCTACTTCATGTCATCTACTGGAGGCTCTTCTGGTTTGTTTTGCTGTCTGCAGGCTTTTTGCTTGGCTTCTGTGTTGGCCTGCTTTGAGTTCTCTTTGATTTGGTGTTTTTGCAAGTCAAGGTGGCCTCTGAGGGTGCTGGACACTTTTTACATGCAAGGTGGAAGATGGAGACAAAGGGGAAGGGTGATCCTGTGGCCAGGTGAACTTCAAGGATGAAGGCTACATACCCCATGCGCAGTTGTTCAGTGGGCCACGGTGATATGTGAGGGAGTGGGGGTATTTTTTTGTTGGACAGTTGCCTTGCCCTACAGTGTGATGGGCATCCTGACATTGTAATTGTGGTATCCTATGTACATGATGTATTCTGCTGATCAATGGCTGTTCATGTGTTGTGTTTACCTTTCAGGTGTGAGGGTATAGTTGTGGTTTGACATGCTGGGGTGTACACATGGGCAATGTTCACATGTGATGAAAACACTGATGGTTACTTGATTGCACATGAATGTATTGAGTGCATGTCCCTACTGACACACACACTCGCACTATGATCCACAACATGTACAACCACACTTCCATGTCCACATGTGCACACAGTTAGCCTTCTGGGGACCACTGTGTCCCTGCAGCACATGATTTATGACCATTTGTGGATCCTATACATTTTTGATTTAGTTTGTCATTTTCATGTGATGCTCAGGATGTGCATCACACACAATGACTGGTCACTATGCTGTGTGCTGAGCAGTGTGTTGCAGGAGATGGACACAGCACCCGTATTATGAGGTGTTTATTTTGCCATGCACAATGTGCATGTGAACAGGCGTTCATTGTTATGTTCAAGCTACAACTGTTGTTATGCATTTGGGTATGACTTGCTTTGTGTGTAAGGCTGTTGGTCAGTCATTTCATCTGATTCCACGTCAGGCATCATTGTTTGACGCCACTTTGTATTTTTCACATGTCAATGTGTACATTATTGTTATTGTGTTGGTGTTTTGCTATTGCTTGCCATGTCATGTTGTGGTTTTGGTGGCTTTGTGTGACATACCAGTGATTGTCATGGCCTGTTTTGCAGGTCTGTGTGATGCACACCTTGCATGTGTACCTTTTGATCACACAGGATTGGTTAGGTTTGAGTAGCTAGGGATGCACACAATGTGGCACTTCCATGGCAACATTCTCAGGGTGGTAAGGTTGTGACAGTTGACTGTCTCTTTGTCATCATCGATTGTCACCTGGTATGTGCCAGGCCTGTGTGCACTCTGCAGGGGTGGGAGTTTAGGTGAAAAATGTGGCCACAAGCTGGGTCCGGGCTGCCTCGCTACTTGCCCTATCCCCTCCCATGGGCAGCGCCTGTGCCTGTGGTTGGGGATGTGGGGGCACCACCATGTCCACCGGTACGCCCTGCCGTGTTGCAACATTGTGCAGGACACATGCTGCCACAATGATCCTGCACACTACTGGGGTGCATAGAGTAGCTGGCCGCCAGAGCGGTCAAGGGAGCGGAAGCGTGACTTGAGCACTCCGAATGTGCGCTCCACTATGGCCCTGGTTGCAATATGGGCAGTGTTGTATCTTACCTGGGGTGGTGTGTTGGGGTTCCGGATTGGCATCATCATGTGGTTGCTCAGAGGGTAGGCACTGTCCCCTGGAGAGGTGATAATGGTTGTGATTATTGGGGTTTGTGTATTTGTCTGTGTGTGACATGCATGCATGTGCACGGTCATTTGTACTCACCTAGGAGCCATGTGTCGCCATACTGCCCAGCTTCCAGGGCCCGGCTCAGGGCAGACATTCTGTATATGAAACTGTCATGGGTGGAGCCAGGGTAGTTTGCATAGACAGAGGTGATGATTCCCTTGGCATTGCATACCACCTGCACGTTGATGGAATGCCAGTGCTTGTGGTTTTGATAGATGTGCTCAGTGGCCCTAGGTGGACGTAGGGCCACATGGGTGCAATCTATGGCACCGAGCACTTTGGGGAAGTGTGCCACCCTGTAAAAGTCCTGGACGACGGCCTGCCTTTCTGCGCGTGTTCTGCACATGTATATGTGCCTGCAGACTGAGGGGCGCGCAGTCATGATTGCCAACACCTGGTGTAAGCAGCGTGACTGCGTGGCCTGTGAGACCCCCCCCACTATGGCAGTAGTCCGCTGAAATGACCCAGTGGGCAAAAAATGCAGGACATTGAGCACCTTCTCCAACGGGCTCAATGCTTGGGAGCAGAAGGTGGGGGATGTAAGGTCATCTTCCCACTCCCTGACCAGGTCTAGGATGATACGAGGTGGAAACCTATACCTGCCATAGACCTGGTCGTCAGGCATCCCAAAAAGGCTTGTCCGGGGGGAAAAAATGCGGGCCCTGGCGATTCTCCTCCTCCTGCGGTGTCCCACGATCAGCGCTGCGACAAATGGGGCATTCATCGTAGCGGTATGTACGTGTTTGTTGTTTGTGCACGCTTTTATACTGTGCGCGGGGGCGCTTATGCCTGCCTTCCTGTGGCGGACGTGTTGACGCCTGTGCGCGTCTTTTAGCATGCGCTTGTTTCCCGTATTCAAATCCATGAATACGAGTTGTTTGCGTGCGTGTGGGCATTCTGTGTATTTCCTTGCAGTACTTCCCCAGATACGCCTTCTTTTTCACACGTTGTTCCTCATTTTGTGCGTTACGCCCTGTGTCCCGCCCCCTTTTTGGTATGGGCGCGGATGTTGTACGCTTTCCCTCTGCATGTCGCGCACGGCGTTTTGGATATTGCAATGACGTGTGCGCCCGAAGGCGTCACGCACAGGTTTGGCGCACATCCTGAGAAAAACACACGCAGGGACTTCCATGAAATGCACGCTTCCTTTTTCACGCTTGCGCCTGCTCGCTCCAGCTTGCGCCACTTTTTTCGGTGCACATTTGTTCCATGAATCGGCCCCTAAGTATTATACTTTAAATAGAGAAGAATTTTATAAGGAGAAATGGAATGCTTTTAATGAGCTGTATGCGTGAGTTAAGTGCTAATAGGCTAAGGTTTGTTTTTAATTGATTTTAGAGTGGTTAATTTGCTATAGTATTTGTTATGTTTGTCTTGTGTTGTGTGGTAGTGTGTTTGTGTTTTTTCTTATTTTCCTCTGATTTTTGACTATGTGTCATTTCAAATTGGGATTGTTGCACTTAGTGGGGATATTTGATTGATGTTGCTTATTGATTCTGTTCTATTTATATAAACGTGTATAATACTATTCCGTTCCATTTGTAGTTTTATTTTTATCATAATTTTTGTTTTGGAATTATATATTTCTTTTGATAATTTTTTTAATAAAGTTGTCCATAAAAAATAGAAAACAAGTTTAATGTTCACCACTGGCCAACAGGTGCATGCCAGACTCTAGTATGCAGTTGGTCATGTTATAGGCCACTGTCAGAAGTAGCAGGGGGTGGGAGATAGCAGCATATGGGTGATAGCACCAGCCTGCTCTCCCTTGCAAAATCCTTAATTGTGTACCCCTAGTTGACCTTATTTGTCCTCTGATGGACAGAGACATCTTTATGGGAGGTTAAAAGGGGCACTAAAGAAGTCAGTTTATATTGTTCACCAAATTTAAACAGCACACATCAGGATGTGTTATGACATGCTGCGAGGCTCTAAACATGTTTCCTATCTGTTGTTGACAAGCACATTCTGCTCTGATCAATTCATCCTGTAATGCTTTATGTGCTTACTTTGGTATACATAGTTTGTGCCTTCACTATGGCCTATTTAGATTTCTGTGAGGTAGCATATCAAGTTATGGGTTGTGATTGTGATAAAGGGGGCGCAACCAGATATTCTGGGTCCCTTAATTCATTTTGGTGGAGTGTGTCCCCAAAGAGGTCTGTGGCCAGGGCCTCAAAAGTGCTTAAGATGTTTGGGCAGTTCCAAATGTTCACGGGACAGCAAAATATCAAAAAATCAGACGAATCAGAAAATCAGTGAAAATGTTCACCCAGGTGTACCAACCACTAGTAGGCCAGTAGCCTCCTTGCAAACACAATATATGAACACTTTACTATAATACAATGCACGCAATTTAATATTTACCTCTAAACATTAAAATATTCCAACATAAACTTTGCCAATGCTGTTTAAGCATGAAATGAAGACAATCCAAATTTTAAAATGGAGGTTGAACTGTATTTTTCTAGCTAAGCATACTTTTGTATTTTCCGCTTACATATGCTAGCCTAATTGATTGCCCCAGAGGTATATGCATTATACAGTGAACAGGCTCAGGCAGTACATTTCTTTCCAAAAAAAGTATTGTCTTTATGCCTAGCTTATTTCTTAGAAGCCCGATGAGCAAATAGTTTATCTAAAGTAGTGTTAAATACAGTATAACATGGTTGAAGTACCAAATGCGTGGATTTGCGTAGGGAGAATAATTCCGAACATACAAATAAATACAGGCATACTGGCAATGAATTCTACCTGGATTTTTTAATTTCAACACAAGGGCCCTCATTAGGACTCCGGCGGAAAACCATGGTGCTATTAGCACTATGGTCGATGCCGGAGTCCGCCATGGCAGAATGGGGAATTACCACCCCATTCCAAGGTTGGCGGGGAGGTAATTCCCATTCGGCCATGGCCATTCCCCATTCCCATTTTTGCCCCATAAGGCTCAATGGGAATGGGGAAGGCGATAATTACGGTACCGCAAATTGCCACCTTCTTGGTTGTCTCTCGATGTTCTGGGTGCTCTCCTGCCTCCAGCTGGGTGGAAGTTGATTTAGTGCTTTCCCTTAACAAAAACATGTTTCCACGCAATAATGGCTTAGCATAGCTGCTTGGCCTAAAAACCAAACCCCCACACAGGACAGCCAAGTGTTCCCTCTCCTGGGTTGCACTTCCACAAGGGTTCCTGCTGCCCTTGTCCGAAACACATCATGTCTAAGGCTACCTTTTTTAATTTAAAATGTATGAAAGTTGGTGTGCTTTGAATGTCAAGAAAGGGTGGTGTGACATGCATGTGAACAAGAGAGTCTATGGGCCCGATTCATGGAATGTTTTCCTATGGGATTGCACCATTATAAGACACATCCATGAATAAGGCCCTATGTTACAAGGACTTTCTCAATCCTCCACTAATTAAGAAGCCCCAGCTGTCACACGATTTCTTCAAATATTGTTGGAACTGAGAAGTGGCTAATGCTCAAGTAGGTCTGCCCAAGCCCCACAACAGAATGTGAAGCTGTACAAAAGTGCATATAAGGTACATGTTTCTAGTCTTTTTACTGATAGTGTAAGCATTGTCACAAATGAAGTGAGCTGCATGCCCTGTATGTGTCATAAGCTTAACAGTGTGTGTTTGTATGTTTGTTTATTTAATTATATTGTGCACCGAACCCTAAGGTATCTGGGCGCGTTAAAAGTTACATGAAGACATGGAGCATGTTACAAATGAGCACATACATACGATTATTTACAGTACATTCATATGCTTTTTACATTACATCATTAAGTATTTACAGAGTGAGAATACAGATATGTACATGGGTGTCAATGTCCTGCCAGATTATACATCATGAGAGAAGAGCCATGTTTTATTCTTTATCCTGAAACTGTGATAGGAAGCCTCTGATCTTAAGTCTGCTGGATGGAGTTCCACAGTTTGGCTGCCAGTACAGGAAAGCTACTACCTCCAGCTTTCTGAAGCTTATACCTAGGAATCTTGAGACAGTGTAGGTTGATGTTCTGGTAAGTCGGTCCGATGTATTTCTGGAGAATTTGTCAGTTAGATATGTAGGTACCAAGTTGGCGAGGCATTTGTGGGTGAGGGTTAAGGATTTGAAGGTGATTCTGTCCTTGACTTAGAGCCATTTAGTGTTATGTCTGGCATTTGAAATGTGTTGTGTTCTGGGGATACTTAGCACAGTTCTTAGAGCATTATTTTGTAGTATTTGCAATTTGTTGATATTGTAATTGCATGACCCAAAATATAGTGCATTACAGTATTCTAATTTCATGAGAATTAGCGCTCTTGCCAGGGTAGTACAACTTGCTATAGAGAGGAAAGGTCTGCATGCATTCATTAATTTACAGGTGTAAGTTGTCGCCGAAGCAGTAGCATTCACTTGTCTTTTCAGGTTCAAAGTTGAGTCTAGGTAGAAGCTTTGAGTTTTTACCTCCTTGGATATTCTGATATTTATACTATCAATGTTAAATGTTTTAAACTGGCTACTTAATTTACCAAGTCTAAGCGCAGAGCCAATGAGCAGCAGCTCTGTCTTTTCATCATTATGGCCTAGGCCATGAATGGCCATCCAGGCTTGAATAAAAAGATACATTTTATTCAGCAAGGTGGTGTCGATGTCATGATCGCCCGTGATTGGAACAAGAATCTAAGTGTCATCTGCATGGTTAGTGTAGGTGACACTGTGATTGTCAAGGTCATCAAACAGTGGCTTGGTGAAAAAGTTTCATATCGTGGGAGTGACACATGACGCCTGCGGTACTCTGCAGGTGATAGGTACAGGCTCTGATGATGGAGTAGGTGAGAAGACCCTCATGGATCAATTATCCAAAAAATGATTGAATCCAGGCAGTGGCTTCGGTGGAAAAGTGGGCTGCTGAAATCAGATGATTGCAGAGCACTTTGTGATTAACAAAATCAAAAGCGGCTGAGAGGTCCAGGAGACGGAGGAGGACGAGTTTCCTTTTATCTCATCGATTTGTTTTTTTAGGTCAATTAGAGCGAATTCTGTACCATGTTTAGGTCTAAAGCCGAACTGCCAAAGTCCCAGGAGATTGTTGGCTTCAAGGTATGCCTGTATCTGTAGGTATGCCGCCCTGTCTTGAATATTCAAGAGAAATGAAATGGTAGTTATGGGTCGGTAATTGGTAGGAATGTTGAGGTCGAGATTAGGTTTTTTTAACAGGGGGGAGGACCCAAGCATTCTTTAAATTGGTTGGGACGCTACAAGAGTCAAATAAAGAATTAATTAAGGTAGTGATGAAAGGGTCTAAATCCCTGGATGCTTCTTTAATTATTGATGCTGGGCACATGTCCCCCTGGCATCTAGATGGTTTGAGGGAAGCTATTATGTCCTCTACTTCATGAATTGAGACCGGGTTAAATTGGAACCGGTTACAAGGTTTTGTGTAAGTCGTCTGCGACTTCTGTGACAGTAGGTCCTTGGAGAGATATTTTTTTTATATTGGATTTTCTCTTGTAAGATATGATATGATATGATAGTTTATTTATATAGCGCCTATACACTATGGGCCTCATTACGACCCAGGCGGAAAACCATGGTGCTAATAGCACCATGGTCCATGCCGGTAACTTACCGACTCCGCCATGGAGAAAGGGGGAATTACCACCCCATTACAAGGTTGGCAGGGCGGTAATTCCCCCTTCCTCCATGGCCCTTCCCCATTCCCATTTTTGCCCCATAGGGCACAATGGGAATGGGGAAGGCGGTAATTACAGTACCACAAATTGCGGTACTGTAATTAGCACCAAGGTCCCTTTGCGGGTCCATTCCTTAACGGCTGGTAAAACAAGCTGTTAAGGTGGGAACCCGCAAAGGGACCTCGTAATCAGGCGCTAAGGGATTACCGGTACGGGTACTCTTACCGGTACCGGTAATCCCTAAGCGCCAGGCCCAATGTGTTTCAAAGCGCTTCAAGGCAAGGGAGGGAACAGGGGAAAATATAATGGCATTCTTACAGGCCATGAACAGTAAGGATGTAAAATTAACTATCGTACTCAGCCTGACAACATTTCAGATAGTGGAAGAGCTAAGACATAGATAAGGAAGGGAGGGGGAGAGTGGGAAGGAAATGGAAACAGACAGGTGACTACCGTACTAGGCCTGACAACATTTCTGGTAGAGCCAGATAAAAACAAGAGATGAGAAAGAGGGGTGCAGAAATGTAGGGGAGGAACAAAACAAGCGACTATCATACTAGGCCTGACTACATAAGGGGCGGGGGGAGGATACAAACGAGGTTGCTATCATACTAGGTCCAGGGACAATTCTGATAGAGCAAGTGCATAGAAGAAAGTAGGGGGAGGAGACAGGAAAAGGGAGAAGGGAAAGGAGGAGAGAACAGAGAGTTAGCAGTAGAAATAGTGGAGAAGCAAGAAGGGAGAGTGAATACAATTACAGAAGTCAGTAGTAACACAAAATGTTGCAAGTCAGGATACAAGATGAAGATGGAAACAGCATGATTCAGGGCCACCATGAGTACAAGATGCAAAGGAAGTCCAGCATGAGAGTTGAGAAAGGGTAACATATCGTGAATGAATGAAGTCCATAGAAGTCAAATCCAGCATTGGCCACAAGATGGTGATGGTGAAACCAGAATTTATGAGGACAGACTCCTGCAGAAGTGGGCTTGAGGGGGGTGAGGGAGGAGCACGGTAGAAGAATCAAGCAAAACAGGCAACACCTGTGCGCGAGAATGGTGGGGGCACAAGGGAACATCACGGAGAGAGACATATTTCAAAAGCTCTGTTTGAATGTTGGTGCACCAGGTTTTGTCCTTGATACACATTTCAGTTGGAGGAGTGGGGGATTCTAATTCTCTTAAAATGATTAAAGGTTCTCTTGTTTTTTAGTTGCCTTTATTGATTCTGTTGTTATAAGTGTTCCTTTTCGTTAGCAATATCTCAGATTTATATCTCATGGTGATTTTAGTGAGATTATCCTTATTCAGGGCAGTGGGGTTGTTTCTCCATGAAGATTCCACACACTTTTTCTCATTCCCTAAGGCTTTAAGATTCGGGGTAAACCAGGAGTTAAGGTGAGCTTGTGGTTTGCTTTTATACATTTTTAGTGGTGTTATTTTGTCAATTGCTTGTTTGAATGTAGAGTTGTATAATTCGACTAGTGCTTCATGGTCAGAGTTGTTGAAGGTGAGATTGGTGATAGGTTGGATTAGCGGAAGTGGATTCTCAAACTGTAATATTCCGCTTGTTTCTTGTAAGTGCTGGGGGGGGGCACATTGGGATCATCTGGTTAGGTTGGGAATTATCTTGTAGTGTGAAGGTGATGTGTGAAGGTGATGAGGTGATGGTCCAGGCACAAGCTTCGTTAGAGGTTATTAAGGTCTCACAATTAAGGTCAGCAAGCCAATCTAAAGTTCTTCCTTTAGTATGTGTAGGCATGTTAATTCGATGAGTGAAACCTAGTTCAGTGAATGTGTTAGTAAGTGCTGAAGCATTCTCATCATTTAGGTAATTAAGACCTAGATTAAGGTCCCTAGTAATATAATTTGGGAGTTTGGTTTTGTATTTGAGGTAAGTAGTGTGATGATATCTTCCTCGAATGTTAAGGTAGGGCCAGGTGTTCTATATATGAGGTGCATTGTTTTAGTACGTGCCGCTGTGAGGTGCAATTTGACAGTCAAGAGTTCACCTGAGGGGAAAGGGGAAAGGGAGATGTGGGTTGACCCTTAATCCCAGTTTGGTTTGGGCAATGAAAGCAATGACGCATCCTCAGGAGGTTTCTCTTTCTGCCCTTAGTATGGGGTCATTTTCTGGAATAGCTAGTGAGAAAGTTGGTCCTGCTGCTGCATGAAGCCAGGCATCCGTTATTGCTAGAAAATCTAATTGGTCAGAGACAATGAGGTTGGCTATGTCTAAAGCATGAGCTAACATGGATCTAGCATTAATCAGCGCACCTTTGATGTGAGGTGGGTTATTATCGGGTAGGTTAGGAAGGTTGCACAAGGTATTCTGGCAAGTTGGGTTGTTGGTAGAGATATTTATGTTAGGCTTAAGTTTAAATCTCATCCTTCCTGAGGTTTGGGTGTTTGGTTTGTCACTTAGATTGGTTGATAGTTGGTAATCATTTTTCAGTACGGATCCAAGCCTATAGTTTCTGAGGTTAGTGGAGCAGGGTTGGATAGGCGTTGGTTTTTTGGCTTATTGCTGTATCCATTTGGCTGGAGTGTGTGGACAAGTGGAGGTGGTAGTTGCCCTGCCTATAGGGAAGTAGGACTGCCAGTAGCTGAATGTAAAGTTGGCAGGAATGCTTTTCTGGTATGCAATTCGATTGTGGTAGTGGTGACAACATAGTAAGGGTAAGCCGAAATGTATTCGGCAAGGCCATGGTCATTTTAGCTGTTGCCCAGGAATAGTGTATTTGCTCATAGATGGTAATACATTCCAAGGTAAGTGGAGGTAATGTTAGTATGCTAATGGGTGTGATTAGTAACAGTATGCATAGGGCAGTAGTAGACAGTCTAGGGTGTCACATCCCACCTCGATCAAGCTGCAACAGGTTATGCACATCACAATTTAGAAAGATCAGGTGCAGACAGGAAGGACTGTGTTTGGGTGTTAGATAGTGGAAAATAGTTAGTAATCATGTTCAAAGTCTCTGGCACAGAAGACAAATACTGCTGTGCTGATCTTGCACCATTTGTTTTCAACTTATGTTTTAAATTTACATGAGCCTTCCTATAGAATTTATCCACTTCATTCCAAGAAACATAAACAAGATGTATGATTAACATTGATGTCCCCAAGCTTTGCAATGGCTTGTGTGAAGGTCCCTCCCACAAAACTTACATGGAACTATTGCCAACTGTCAGCTCTGCTTTTTTGTACCCATTGCTTCGTCCGCAGGGAGCTACCCACACCACTTTATCATCAATTTGGTTGTGGTCATATTGAAATGCAGGACCATGAAAAATTAAAACTGTAAAAAAACACAACACAAAAAACACTCTGGGGGTCATTACGAGGTTGGAGATAGCCACAGCGTTATTAGCGACATGGCTACTCCCTTACCGCATTCCGGGTCTGGGTTCCCGGAGTAGGGACTTACCAGGTCATTCCAACATTGGAGGACCCGGTAAGTCCCCATTCCGGGAACCATTCCCCATTCCCATTTGAGCCCCCATAGTGCGCAATGGGAATGGGGATGGAGCTAATAACGGGCCCACTTTAAGCGGGCCCGTTATTAGCTCTGACGTCCTTTAACGGGTCCCTTCCATAACGCCTGGTAAAACTAGGCATTAAGGAAAGGACCCGCTAAGGGACCTCGTAGTAGGGTGGTAAGGTATTACCGGCACCGGTGCCCTTACCTTTGCCGGTAATCCCTTACCGCCCACCTCGTAATGACCTCCTCTGTCACTTAATATCAAAAAACCATAAAAAAATATAACAAGGTAAAATAACAAAAACTAACAAACTACAAAGCACAAGGCAAAGGATAAAGGTATAGGAAGAAGAAAGATAAAATAGGAATGTAAATCAAGGTACTGCTTTTAAAAGTTGCTGAAGGTTCACAATGAAGTTCACCCACACAAAGAAGGAAAGCAATGATAGAACAAAATTCCAACATGTCCAACCATGATAGGCCCTTCTATTGATCTGTCACAAAGCATATGAACATCAATAATGATAGACCATCTGATGCAAGTCGACTGAAATGATGTGGATGATGCCTATCGGAAATCACACGAGCATCACAAAATAAAAATGAATGGGGCTCATGCATTTATTGCACAGACATCAGTACCACCTGAAGAACCTGCATCCACCAGTGGGACATCACTGACACTCAGTGAAGCCTCAACTTCAGCAGCAATGTCAAATGCACAAGCTACAATATTGCTGGCTCCCAATGTTACAGTGATGAGAGTCCTGTGTGGACGATGCCTCGCATTGGTAGCAGGCAGAGGTACCACACTAATGAATAGGAGATGTTAATCTCTGAACATCAGGTTAACTGCCATCCTTAGTTTTTCTTTAAGTAGCAATTCCACCCCATTTTCTTTGAAAAAAATAATAAAAAGAAAGAAAATATAAAAATGTTTTTAAATTTTAATTCCCTTTGTTATATGTTTCTTCCTTATGTGTTTTCGTCCCCTGCTCTCCCCTCTTTCCTTTTTCCGAGAGAGCTCTTTTAAGGGCCACCCTTAAGGTTACAAGAAAAGATAATATTGAACATGGAAAGCAAACATATATTACAATATCTATAGTAATTTATTTTATGCAGTTTGAGTGGCTAAAATCCCCAAAAAGGTTTGTTTGTAACTGCAGTTACAATGTTAACAGGGGAGCCATGTAGCCGTGGATAGAATCACTCTAGTTGCCCTAGCTGTGCCTGCATATACCTACATCACATTGGCTGATGCTGTATCCCCAGCCAGAAATAATGATATAAAATATATATACACGCCTGTGTCTATACATATTTGTATATATATTTATCATATTTATCAAATGTTTACCCAATACCTTTATATGAGTTGTCTTCTTTCTTCAATATTACTAACTTTAAAACAGAATGAAATGTATTTCAGTATAAAAACAAGAATATTGAAGTTTTTTTTTTCATAATGGTAATAAGTGAATATTGAATGTATTCCTAGTAAACAACCAATAAAAGGTTGTATCCATTAATCATGCAATAGAGGGGAAAAACGTCTTGTTGGAGATTGAAACATATCTATTTATTTAACATATTGAACAATACATATATACATATACAAATTATACAGTAAGTCACTTTCTACAAATATATATATCATGTGGAATACAAATGTAAACAATGTTATAAAACAAACATTGTATCAAAAACACCATAAAAAAAGAAAACTTTCAAAAAGAAAGGGTTGCTACAGTGTATTATAGGAAATAAAATTCAGTATGATTACCTCAACTATACTAACCATTTATGTAACTACGTACTTGGTTTTGCATCAGCAAATTCTAAAAACAATTGCCAAAAATGTCAATAGTTTGTGCACCTATTAAAGTATTTCAGTACAATGAAGATATGTTAAAATAATGTACAAACATTATTTAATATTGAATAATGACACATTCACATATGAATGTATGCAGCCTTAACCGGGAAATCAAGACATATAACCTAACTATGTCTTTAGTATTACAAATAAATATATGAAGACAATGCAAAAGTGTAACATTATTTTGAAATAATATTTAAAATAATAGGAAGACAATAAACACTTTTGTGTGTGTAAACGTATTAACCCTTAGCAAAGGACACATAGCCTAACAAATATTATTTCCATACTTTTGTAAAATCTGTGTGTGTCCATTGTTTGGCCACCTACACACATGAGAAGACATTTCAAAATGTACCCATCATATTTAAAATATTTAAGTACTAGGAATTGCTATTTAAACTTCTATTGGCATGGATAGTTGTGTGCAGTGGGGAATACAACAATTATATCTACATTGCCATTGCAATACTTCTTTTATAATTTGGTGTGCATCCTTTTTTTGGCCATCTACACACCTAAGAAGCTAATGACAATTTTATGAAAACTACTGTAAAATAAGAAAAAACATCCACTGTTTAATGAGTCAATACATTGCACGGCTTTTCTGAAAACTTCCACACTGCACATTGAACATATTTACACATTGATCAAGCTAACACTTCAAGTAAGCTGTTTTCAGGTTTTTATTGAATTGAATTGGAATACTTTAAAAAAAAGTTATGTGTGTACTTATTTTCACTACGTATACACATAACCAATAATAAGTACATCTAAATGCTTCCCTAAACCTCTTATTAGTAGTTATATCTATCTCATTTATTTTACAAACATTGTACTTTTTTTTGTATCTACAACATACTCTTTATCTTTTTCAAATGTAAACAGTCATGACCGTCTACACTCCCTAACACTCAAAATAATGTACATTTAACCATTTATGTAGCCTACACCATTTACACAATAAAACAGAAGTAGAAGATTGCAGGATGCTGTTTCCTCTTCCAATGTATTTAATCTTCAGAACCTTACCTCTAAATTTATTTCGTACTATTTTTAAAATACATCCTAGTAACAATCTACCTTCTACTTTATCTAAAACATGTATTACCCTAATATTCCATTTCAAATTTTTATTTTGCATGTTTATATTCATAAAACATATATTTTAAAACTTTGGTTCTAACAACATTTAGTAAGCATTCTTTAAACCTTTTGGTAATCTAGCTTGGTCTGTGACTATCGAGTCATTACACACAACCCAATCTCCTTCTGTATGTACCCATGTTGGAAATGTTCAAAGTGAATGGATGCCCCCTCATGGCAAATAATTGCACACATCTTAAACATTTTCTCACTAATAGGAGCTTTGCTATGTACAAAATGCATTACTGACATGGTCATTTTCCTACCATCTACACTTTATCTAAACGAACATGAGTCATTAAAAATCCTTGACTATCTTCCTGTGGATTTTGAGAATATTGTTTATTTCCACTTGTAACAGCTACTACATTTCAGATTGACATTACCAAATGGGTACTGGGTGGTTTTTCATCTACATATATTTTAACAAATGAAAGTGTCATACTTAGATACTTCTCTCCTGTGGATGCTACTTCTTGCACCAATTCAGTAATTTGAAGCAACATACTCAAAGCTGCATTACAATAGAATTCAATTCCTGTTTCATTACTAAATCTGCAGTGAGAGTATGGTATAGTTGAACAACTCTCCAACTCTGATAGAGTCCATTGTTTCTTAGTCTTAAAAGGAATAATTGTATTTGAACGTACTTTCACTGACTACTCAGGTTTCCTGGCTAGGTTCTCAGCAAGTACAGGTATAAGGTTCAGGAGAGGAGCATACATTAAACGCAACCTATTATATTCTGCAATGCAAGAAATGTCAGCTGTCACTTTTCTTTCATCAAAGTATATTAAAAATAAACATGCTATATTTTTCACACGTCAAACAGCTACATTTGACATTCCTTCTTTAAACACTGAATGACCAATGATCTTCATCTTATTGCAAACAATCACTCTGTGTCTAGGCAAGTTTCTTCATACTAGATTTTAGTTCCCCTGTCTCGTGATTCATTTTATATGTATACTTTTATTTTCATTTTGTTCTCAGAACCTGTGTTCTTTGTTTGCAAACAAAGAACTGTGCTATATAAATTGTCTCACAAAAGGAATGTGCACGTATATCGGGACACTCAACACAGGTTTTGAGAACAAAATGAAAATAAAAGTATAATTATAAAATGTTCCTTTGATATTTCTCTTCTCTTTGGCGCATGAAATTTAAAGACTGGCAGAAAGGCAGAGGTCCGAGAAATCAAATGATTTTCTTCTGCATGATCAAACTTTACTTCAACATGTTCAATATTTGTACTATGTGGAAAAGTGTGAAATGCAATCAATCTTCCCATCGCTCCATTGACTAGACCAATTCCTACATTCCTAGTTCCCCTTTAACATTACTCGTGCATTGATGTACAGTTTAAAAAATTCTTCTAGAACTGTTGTTTTAGAAATTGAATTCTCCAGTTGACCTAATCGAGCTTTTGCTCTCTTATCCAACTCTAATTGCATACCATGACCATCTAAAATATAACACGATTTTATCTCCACAATGTTTTGCTTCTTTGACAGTAGCATTGTAGAGTTAAACTTTTTACACTCTGCAAGTGTACATCAAGGCAACACAAGAACTGTTTCTTTCCTTAAGAGTCAACTTCACATCAGATGGACTGAAATCTTCATGAAACATGTTAGAAATCACTCTTCCCTTTAAGACTGCTTTCACATTCTCCTGAAGAGGACCTATACGAATCTCATTAAGCATTTTTGCATACTCTTAAGTCTGCAGATTGCCTCATATTAATGCTAAATTCTTTGAATTCAAAACAATTCCCAAGGCTAAAATGACCAATAGTTCCTAAACTTGTTTGACTCTCCTTTTTTTTTTACTGTTCATAGGAGTTAATTATAACAAGTCTCTAAAAAAGAGTACATGTTTACCTCCAAACAAAACGTGGTAGTTAGTCTTCAAAACCTCTTGTATTTGCAAGTGAATGAAAGAATCAAGTTAGACACCATACTCACTTCATCTAGAATCAAGGTATTTAATTTTCTAAGAACTTGTCCTATTTCTTGTGCAGCACATGATAAATGTATTTCGATGCTCTTGTTTGTTGTCATGCTCCACTGGTAGTATCAACCATTGATGTCAAGTTTCACCTCCTACATTAAATTCTCCTAAACCTGTTGGAGCTGTTACAATACATGACAACGAGCAATCCATTACATTTTGGATCATAACTCTGATGGCATGATTTAAAAATGATGTACCTGTTCCTGCTCCTCCACTAACATACAACAATGCAGGTTTGTACTGCACACAAGAACATCCATGCTTATCATGCTGTAAACCATGTAAGAACCTATCTTTAATTTTAGAAATAACGTTATTTTTGTTCTACATTAAGTTTACTAACTATTTCATCACATTTGGCATCTGCAACTTTAGTTTGTTGCATTACACTTTCAACCTCAGTATGGATAATTGACCCACCAAGCATATTTTGTCTTCCTGCTGCAGAATCTTGCCTTCCCACAGGAGTCTTTTTGCAGTTAAGCTGCCAAATGATCTTCCAGATGTAGCTCTTTCTCCAGTAAATCCAAGTACTGCTCAGATTCTGGATATGTAAGTAAGCTATTTTTGTTGCAAAAAATGATTCTTCAAAGGTTTAAAACTTCCAAGCAAATTCCTCTCTGCACACTGGAGGAAGAACAACTGCAAAAGACAAAAATAAAATAATTCCTTTTTCTCTGCGGTTTGGCAAGACAGTTTCATGTGGTTGAAGAGACTTGCCTTCTCATGTCTCAGTAGACAACTAGTACATCCATGTACTTTAAACCATCCTCTGTCACTATTTGCTTCAATATTTAGATATGAGTAGCGTCCGCTACCTCATGTAAACTAAAATCCTCCAATGCTACAGATCAATTTGGATAATATGTATCAATCAAGTTGGTTTTCAGAATCTCTGTACTGCCAGGTACTGCTTCAGCTAACTGCTGAATTTCACTCAATGGCTTCAGTATCTGATTTCTAGTACTAGCTGGGCCAAGACTTAACCAAAGTGCATTAATACCACATCCGTACAGAGGCAAACTAGTTGGCCAATCTGTGGCTCTGTAGCTACCACACTCTCAATGTGAGAGAATCTTCAGACCAAAGCTTATACGTTTTTGACTAAGACTTTTATCTGCTGATAAATCTGCCCATACCTCAGCTGCATTGCTCTTTTCAATGTTTGTCATGTATGGTGTAACATAACGAGCAACAGCTGTTATCATCAATATACCATACATCAGTATTTGCATTCCAAAGCTGAGCAATGACAGGATTGTAGTCATTAATGAACTGGCATTCCTTATTTCTTTTTAAATGATATGTAGTTCTTGGTGACTTACCGGTAACATGGTGTTGAACAGATGACATAAAACGATTCACTCAACCAACAGGTGTCACAGGCCTTGGAAAGTCAAATCTGCACTGAGTGTAGTACTTTTGTATTTTCTTTGACAGTACTCTTCACATGAGTGCCTTTGAAACCTTTCCCATGGTCCCGTTGATTAGTATTCACATGCTGAGCAGGAAACAAGTAACATATTTGTGTATGAACTCCATCAATGAGCCATCATTTTCTTTACCAAACTGAGGAGCATATTTAATCCACAACAGCATACATGCATGTGGAGTCCCACATGCTTTGTACTCTTTCCTCTAAAAGAATTGTTCCACAGGGCCTGATGAAAGAACCACAATACACTTACAGGGACCATAGAATACAATGTTCCTTGTGTAATGTATTCTATGTCTTCTTTCTGTCAAACAATTACTAGGACATTTGTCAGGGGATATCCAGTGCACACTTACAACGTTATTGATAGTTCAATAACTGGCCTCAAATGGCCTGAGCATACACTGCAAAACAAAGAAGACAAATTGCATCAAGATACTAAAGAAATCAAAAAGAAAAAAGAGGTCACCAATTTAAAAAGCCACCATGGCTTAGTTACAAATAAGGGATAATAGTGAAGAGCTTGCATTCTAACTTCAAAGCTGCTTGTTTAATGATACGATTTACCATTCACCCCGATTCATGTTACATCTCTCAATGTCAGGCATTGTGTAACAACTTATGAGATTACATGGCATGAAGCCCAAATAGGTTCCTGCCCTTCCAAAGCACACCATGTCCAAGCAAATTAAGAAACTTCCACATATGGTTAGTGACATGGACAGAAACATGTTGGGCTGACTTTATATGTACACAAATTGGCCCATTGTAGATTTTATCTTTTGTCCAATTGTAAGTGATTATTAATTGGTATTGTATGTAAGCTTATGTTCTGTTTTATGTACCTTGTGTTATTATTTGTTTTATGAGTTGTTCTAATTTTTTAAAAACATGATTTTGTATAAAAGTTAAATGTTCGTTTTGAAAATGCTATTAGAACAATTTTTTCAGGATTCAGCATTGTAGAAGATGTGGTCAACAGTACTTCTAATGAAAGTTTCTTCTATCTTTTTCATGCATATATAGCAAATCTTATATGCCACTGTACCCATTTATTTCATAACCTAACAATTCATGATACATCATGCACATATTAAGAGAAATATATGCATAAACCATGTCATTTGCAAACTCATACCTATATAGAAAGAGTCAAACACATTGTATACATTACTGCATAAAAGCTGAAATGCAAAAAATGCAAACTATAAAACCCTACCCACTTTGCTTCACAATTTCTCAGAAACCATTTACCTGGTGTATTAAGCCTGAAATGCCAAAAGACTTTAATAATACCTGGTATAGTCTAGCCATAACTTCACAGTGCAATTCCCAAACCACTTCTCAATAGTAAAAATGTTTCACTCCAAACTTACCAGCTCAAATTAACACACCAAATTAGCTAGCAGAATCTATAAATCTCCACAAATAAGCAAAAGAACATTGTCAAACATCCTAATGTAGTGTTCATCAGTTGCACTGCCTTATAACACTTCTCAAATTTAAATGCATATTCAAACACTTCCACAGTTTTAACACAGTAGGAAATCACCAATATAGGGTCACAGAAAACACCTTAGTATCCAAATACAAACACATACACATCAGCAATATTTGTCAAGGGGAGAGTTATGCTGCTTGGTAAACACTAGGGTTTCCTATGCAACCTCATTCATGTCACATCTTCCAATGTCAGTGAGAAACAAACTTTAATTGCAAATATATTTGTTGTCACACGTATCCATAGTATAACATGTAATAATGCTTCAACACTCTCCTAAAAACTCTGAACAAAAATATGGAACAGCCTACTTTCCAAAGAATACTTATCAACTTGACGAAATCAGAAACCGAAAAATACTTAATTTATTTTAGAAATACAGCAATTCATAATGTAATTAAAATATAGAAACACACACAATCAAACACAGAACATGTGCACACTCTACAAGAGAATGTCAAAGGTTCACAAAAAGGTCACTTTCATAGCTTTCAGAAATCAATAGCACAAAAGGAGGACTGTAGAAAGAGAACAAGTAACATGCCCAACACATTTCTATTATAACCTATACAAGTCAATAAACCCCTACACAATCCTTGCAAAGAGTACTTTGTAGTATGTGCACAAACACAAATAAACACAAATAAAAAAAAAATGTTCTTCTTAATTTGACACATTACATAACTGCGGCTATAACCCCGGTTACACAGCGAGGACCCTACATTATATGCAGGTACACAAACATTTTTCAAATGCGCTGGAAGACACATTTTGGAATGGTTTCACATTTAAATCACAGATGCATTGAGGTGGGGAAATCTAAACAGAAACATATGTTAAAACCTGTGCTAAAACATACATGAAACAATGTGATCACTGCACCAAAATACAAACATCTATAACTGCAGGTACAAGGAGCAGGTTCATGCCCATGGCTACCAAAGCCTTCCACAAAGGTGGACATACGGTTGGAGTGGTTAAAGCTGCGGATCGAGCCAATCGCCAGTAGCCGCAGCTACCTGTTAAATATTTACAGATTCAAAAAGATATATTGACAAGGTGTAACAATTCAAACAACAAAAAGGTACACATGAGGGCATAGAATCAGGAACAAATGTGAAATTGTGTAGTGTACAACCAATGAAACAACATGGTCAATGCACAGAAGCTGGAATCACCGTAGCCGCGGCTACGGAAATAGATATAGATGCATCCACACCTGCGAAAAATACACATTGTCCCATTAGTTTATTTGTACTCACGTCTATAATCCTTCTGACAGGGCACAACGTTTCATTGTCTGTCGTAACTGCAGCTATTTTTAAAAAAGGTATCGAAGGTATGTTCCTTTTCCAATATACTTTAAAAAGCTCATTGGGTTCTTTTACAAATATATAACCAAACGTATACTTTCAATCAGAGAAATTCTCTTCACTCTATAACAATTCAAAAAATTGTGTAACATTTCTCTCTGCTCTTCATTTATATGATTAATTCATTTTATTTTACCAAAGAAAAAAAAAACTGTACTCCCGGTCAAAATATTTCTCCACAATTGAAGCATAAACCTCTCATTTCAAACATTCCATCTAAAATAATGTTATAGAACCAATGCTTTGATAACACATCATCCATATCCTCAACATCACTATGAACCCATTCTCCAAATTCTCAAATTCTCCATATTCTTCCGAGCAATGAAAATCCTCTCCTACTGAAATTGACTGCATGTTTGATAAATCCAATCAAACAATAAATGTACCCAAACAATAGCACAATCTCCCATAACTACACCTCACTCGAAAAATGTACTAAGTAGAAAAGATCTTAATACAATGATACGATATGAAGTACAGATTTATTGGCATATATAAACATCATTCTCAACAATTCAACAGCATTTGAGGTACTTGGCATCCCATTGGGAGCCACCCGCCCACAGACAATGAACAACAAAGAAAGTATCAAACAAGAAGCAGCACAACAAATACCCACAAAGCTAATCCTGGATTTATGAACACAATTAAAACAACTATTCATTAATATTCAAGAAGAAGTACAATCAATGAAAAAGGACATCGAAAATTTAAGACAAATCATGGACAGTAAAATAATTGTGCTAAAGAAGAAGATTATCATGTGTTCCATCTAAAAGAAAAAGAAAACCCACAACCACATCCCCCCAAATAAACCTGTTTTCAACAAACTCTGTTTGCATATTTATTAACCTTAATCAAGTATGTACACTTATACATCTATATGTATTATTAATGAATAAAAAGTATTTCAAATGTTACAATAACTGTTTACAAACACTACACTCAATGCCGCCCACATGTATTTCTTTTTTCAAAAATGTTCCATAGCCATGGCTACACACTGGTGGGTTTTGGATTGAAACGGACAAACTCCCCCCATAGTTGATTCTCCTAGATGCGATCATGAATATACCAAGTGTGCCCCATATATGGTAGCCGCAGCTATAGGATTGTGTGTTTCTTTTAAATAAACTGAGTATAGAATATGAATATTAAAATAGACAGTAAAAAAAGTACATAAAAGAGTATGAAACTCATTACTCATATCCGCGGCTAGTGTTGGTTGACTTTTTTTTCTAGCCGTGGTTACAATATAACACTTTGGGGGGTAATTCAGATAGATGTTTTATAAATATATATATATATATATATATATATATATATATATATATATATATATATATATATATATGTAAATATATATATATATACATACATATATGCATACATATATATATATATTCAGTGAAAAGACTTTGTTAAAGGGACGTTATGGTTAAGTTGTGCTACTAAAAACCTATGAAATTCAGTAAAAAAAAGTTGTTAAAGGGACGTTATGGTTAAGTTGCGCTGCTAAAAACCTATGAAATTCAGTGAAAAAACTTTGTTAAAGGGACGTTATGGTTCAAAGTCAAACCGAAAAAACCCCTGAAATTCGGTAGTTATGGTAAGATAAGCAACCATAACTCACGGCGCCACCGTGCACTGCTAACACTAACACCCAGGACATCAAAGATGACATCACAAATGTCATTGATGACATCACTGATCTTCACAAATCTTCACATAACCTTCTCCAAAGCAACCCTTACATTCCAAAATAGAAAGGCATTTCCCATAAAAGATAAAGAATAGCCATCTTCTTTAAAATTAACAGCATTACTGGCATCAATATTCTCATTGTTACATAAGAACATACCAGCTCTAAGCATGAAGGCACACATGCCTCGGTTGATGACACACCTAGCAATGTTTTGCTGAGGACAAAAAATGGAACTATTGTCCCATATTGCCCTGGGTAGTAATCCAGAAAAAATTACTTTAACATTTGGAAGGATCTTCATTACGGCTTGAACCAAGCGTTCCAAATCAGCCAACAAAGTAGGGGCACTGACGTTGCCCAAATGGAAAGCACCATAGCGCAAAACTACCACATCGTGGCCATATCCTCACAAACTTGTACAATTCCCTGTACATTGCAATCAGGCACAGTGCTCCACACCACCTCCACTCCTTTCACATCAAAGTTCTTTGCAACATGCCTGCATTCAGCGTACTGTTGTAAACCATGTACAAACATATCTCCGAGCAACAACACCCTGACTTTCTCCACTTCTGCCATCTTCACCACACACAGTCTCTTTCAACACAAATCCACAACCTCGACATCTGATTGGCTGATCCGTACAGTCTTCTTTCCATGTTGGATTTCCTGGAAAAACCCGGATGTAGCACGCCCTGTCCACGAACAGCCGCGGTGTCCACGGACGGCGTCCACTTTACTCTCTGTGCCATTCCCTCATTGCATACAGCTAAGCAATCACACAATACGAATATCGTCCTCAGAACACCCCCATTTTGTGAATTTTCGAACATTTCTGGACAATTATCATTTCATTATTCAACATATTAACATTACAAATATTATACTTTCACCTTGTACTCTGCACACAATGCTATGTTTCTCCATTAGTAGCTCTGTATACTAGATAGAATCCCATAATACAATGCTATTTATATCAATGCATCATTCAAAACACTAATAACGGTATGATATTTATTGCAATATCCTTGACACTTTTTTCGCAACATTATAATAAAAATCCCTAGTACACAAATTCCATGAAAAGTACATACACATGTGATGTCATCAGTGATTTCATCAATGACATTTGCGAAGTCATCTTTGATGTCCTGGGTGTTAGTCTTAGCAGTGCACGGTGGTGGTGCGATCTATTTTTCATAGCTTACCATAACTTGCGATTTTCAGGGGTCTTTTGGCTGTACTTAGAACCATAACGTCCCTTAAACAAACTTTTTTTAATATCAAGCAAACAATATACAAACATGGCGTGCAAAAACCAACTTCTCACAGATGGCTTTACACAGAATGTTGCAAAGTAAGAATTTATGCTCGTTCACAGTGAAGGTCAGCTGCTTCCATTTTTTTCTCGGGCGCCGGAGAGGCTCACGAAGCAGACTATAAGGTTGTATTGTGTTTTGACCTTGACAGACAGAGATTGTGGTGAAAGACTTCTCTTGAAGGAGTGTTGCTAAAACGTAAGAGAAGATAAGGATGAAATTTCTGAAACAAAACCACTTTTATATATTATATCACTATGCGAAAGATCGTTCGCACACGCAGAGTCGTATTGTGGGACTGCACTACTCGTAGACAACGGAAATTGCAATTGTACTGTAAGTAACCCTTTAGATTATTTTATACCAAATATAATTACAATAGCGTAGCATTAAAGACCGCTCAAGTTGAACTTGTTCGTTGAAAGTGGCATAATGTTTTGTACCGCGCACTATCACCGCCGAATTGATCCCCTGTCGTTTAGAGGGCTCTGAAAAAGGCAGACAACACAGGGTGGGTTAATAGAAATAATTTAACCGGTCTATAGGCGGTCAAGCGCTCTACTCGCTGTGCCACTTCACTGTAGCCTGTCAAGTGGCACAGCGAGTACAACGCTCGCTTTGACATCCGTGCACAGCTTGCTAACGAAAGTTCGAATCCCGGCAAGGCCAAACTCAGCCTTTCATCCTTCCTTCCGTGGTCGATAAATGAGCACCACACACCGTGGTTAATAATAAGCACCGCTTAGATACCTCACGGTTCTTAGCGCTATATGAATGGGAAAATATTATTATTTTATTATTTCACGCCCTAATAAATAAAATGATGATTTTTAATGAAGATCGGCTGGTGAGACTAATTTATGTTTTTTAAAACAGGTACATGGCCCCATTTTGCCTATGCCACGATTTGCAGACTCCAGCGGATGGGGTCTTCAACTGCCAGGTGCAGGTCCAAATATGCAACTTCATGACCCTCACCATTTTATGGGACAATCGCCAACGACCAATATGCCCTTACGCAGTACTAGCGGCTACAAACAACATACCAACCAATAGGGTGGTCTAATGGCTCATTGTTGGAGCAACCTTCCGATTATCAGAGCGACCATTTATTGCTTTTATTATAAACCAACAGCCTATCTACCGCAAAGGAACAACGCGTGGCTCAAAATAAACTTTTGCTGATCGACAGCAGAGACAATAGCAAATCGCTGAATATTCACTAAACATTTCATGTGAAATAAATGTACTTTACCAAATGTACAATCCTGCTGTTTACTTTTAAACCACAGTTTCATATTCCGAATTGTGGCGCACTGAGTTGTAAGCTGATCTAACACCCTCTGTACCGCAAAGGAACATCGCGTGCCTCAACATGAACTTTTGCGGATTGACAACAAAAACAAATGCAAATTGCTGAATATTCTCTAAACATGTGATGTCAAATAAATGTACTTTACAAAATTTACAATCTTGCTGTTTGCTTTTAAATCACTGTTTCATATTCCGAATTGTGGCGCGCTGTGTTGTGTCATAATATGTGTTGTCTTCCGGGTTCTGTGTAAATTCACTTAGGACTGGAGAGAACTGGGCGCGTTTGATGACGCACCCTGTAACGTCACGGAGAGAGGCGGGGAATATGAATGCTTTGATAACATCAGGCTTAGGGGCGGGAGATATGATTTAGTGTCGCAAAAGCAAGTCAGCCAGGTCAATAGCGCCAGTCATAGGATTATCACATAATGTCGGCGCACACCAGCCGGATTTATCGTTTCTTTAGTGGAAAAAAAGTCGGTTGACACCCATAGGATATTGTACTATTAGCGGACAAAAGGAGTGGTCTTAAAACACTTTCACCCTGACAACAAACAATACAAACAACGTTCTCAGAACACCCCCATTTTGTGTAATTGCAACCATTTTGGGACACCGCGAGTGTACTTAGAACACATTCAACTAGACAGATTACAATACGGACAGCGTCCTGAGAACACCCCCAGTTTGTGTATTTACAAACAATTAAGTACACAGCGAGTGTTCATAGCTCATTTTTACCTTCCTTGCGAACAAAAATGACACATACTCTGTCCTCTAAACACCCCACCATTTAGTTTATTTACAAAATGTCAGAACAGCCGTGTTCTCCACGGACAAATCGAACACAACTAAAACGTCTAGCACGTAGAAAAACAAAACATTGAACCTATCTCATACTCCCCCACCCTCCTCAAACACTCTTACACACCAACACACGGCACTAAATACAATTTTTATCCATGTTTCACCGCGCTGTACGCGGTCGACGGCTAATACAAGATGGCAGGCGCCACAGAAAATCTGACGCGCTCCACGCCCCACGTCGTCCAATCAGCAAACACGTTGCATGTCCGCGGACATGACGCAAGGCCATGAGCCAATCGGGGTGCTGTCCGCGGAGCGAACAGGGAAGTCTGTCCGCGAAGCGAACACAGATATCACTAATCTTTTTGCCTTACGTTTTGGTCATTTTATAAAAAACTACTGGACGGATTTACACCAAATTTGCAAAAGCACGCTTTCGGGACCAAGCCCCCGCTCCTGCGCAAATTTGGTGTAAATCCGTCCAGCGGTTTGGGCTGTGGCCGTGCGCAAAGTTTTTTCCCATTCAGTCTATGAAAAAAAAAAAAGTTTTGGGACCCCCCTATAACCGCCCCTATAACTTTGCCCCCCCTGGACGAATCCTCACCAAACTTTCCAAAATTCAGAGTGACCCATATACTTTTTTTGCAAAGTTTGGTGAGGATCCGTCCAGGGAGAGCAAAGTTATATATATATATTAGATCATTATTAGAAACAAACAGCATACTTTTTTCTACATTCAGTGCTATAGCCGCGAATATGGTCCAACTAACCAGCAGCTATGACCCACCCGAATCATTGCTGCAGATAAAGATGCCTCCAAAATTCACCAACCCATTCCGCTACCCCGTAGTTACGGTTATTCATCTATGTTCAAAAAATATATAATATCCTTCTATCTGAAAAAAAGAAAACATAGGGCCTCATTACATGGTAGGCGGTAAACCATGGTGCTATTAGCACCATGGTTGCCGCCGCTACCATACCAGTACCACCATGGAGAAAAGGGGAATTACCACCCCATTCCAAGGTTGGCGGGGCGGTAATTCTCCCTTTCTCCATGGCCCTTCCCCATTCCCATTTTTGCCCCATAGGACTCAATGAGAATGGAGAAGGAGCTAATTACGGTACCGCAAATTGTGGTACCGTAATTAGCAACAAGTTCCCTTTGCGGGTCCCAACTTTAACGGCTGGTCTACAGCAGCAGTTAAGGTCGGGTCCCGCAAAGGGACCTCGTAGTAAGGCGGTAAGGGTTTACCGGTACCGGTGCCCTTACCGGTACCGGTAAACCCTTACCGCCTACCATGTAATGAGGCCCATAATCAGTTAAAAACACACACACTTTAAGAAATACAATGTAATACACACGTTTTTATGACCCTCATATTGTGATTGCAGTGCATCACATACACTAAATAAGATACAACCTTTGTGCATACAACACTTTGCACATACTAATCATTGGGTTATTGGGAAAAGAAATCCAACTTGGATTAAACAAAAAGACATACAATAATATAAACAAGTATACAAACTACCAATACAATAAACAAACAGGGATATATAAGCTGGGTGAGAATAAACAAAGGATGTTATACTGGGTGGTTGCAGAACAGAGGATGGGGAAGGTTAAGTAAACTTTAGCAGTCTTTTTCACAGCTCAAAAAAACATCCTCCAAGAAGACCACTGCAGATAGTTTGAAATATTTCAAGATAACAGAACGCTGTATTTAAAAAAAAAATGGAGGAAATCGTATGCACCTTGTGCAAAAACACACTAGGACGTGGACCTTCAAATGTTCGATTTCAAAAATGTGGAAACATCCAGTTTCAGTGGAAGGCCACCAACAGTGAATGTACCCTCAACGTCTTCATCATTGTCAATTCCACCTGTTCCAAATGTATTGCTCAGCATCTTTCAGTTATGAGAGTTATGTGTTCATATTCCACAATTGCTTCTCTCGGGACATGCCACACTGGCCTATTGAGAATCTCCAAACATAATGTACATTGACATCACTAATTCACTAACACAACAGAGATACAATACACGTATAAAAACCATGAACATACATATATAAAGTGGGTAGGAACAAACATGCGACATTATGCTAGGGAATTACAATAGAGTGAATTGGGTAGGTTAGGTAAATATGCAGAAAAATAAAGGATAGCTTATGTTAAGTGAACTTGGAAAAAAAGAAATAATAGGGTGGGATAATTAAACTTGGAGAACGTGCAATAGAGAACAATCAAACAGGTAGAAACACTAGTACTTTAAAATCATTCGCCTATCTCAGGAGGGTGATTTATCTGCATTTTACCCAACCAATAAAGGGTTCAAACTGGTTGGAAATAATCACCCCCCTAGTTATGGAAATGTACACTGTCTCACATATGCAGACAACACAGCGATTTTTGCTAGAACCTTGATTGGTCTGCAAAGTTCATTAGCGATATTGTAACACTATCCTAAAATAAATGGTGTTTTGATCAATGCCCACAACACTAAGTTTGTTATTTTTGGGAAGAATGTTCCAAAAAATAATACCTTCAACTGGTGGGTGGGGGATTCACAAATATTTAGGCATACACTTGTGAAACAATCGTGCCTCCATGCATTTGTCAAGTAGTATTTTACCCAGAGCTTGAAATAATTGGCAGGTGCTGAGGAATATTATCAACAATATTGGGGGGGCGGGCTCCATTGAGGCCAAGGTTAGTGCATATACGATCTCAATTGTAGCATCTACACTATATGCTCTGGAAGTATACCCCAAATGCTCTACTAAGTGGCAGACATTGATATAGGCTGAAAAATTACACTCACTCTTGTGCTTACCTTGTTCAACACCAGTTGAGATTTGAGGTTATCAGATTGTAGTTGAGTCTGTCATCCATAATATCTTGTTAGAATATTGCTGTGTGTAGACAATGTGCCAATATTACATTCTTGGATGAGGCTAGCAAGCTACTGTTGAGGTTAGTCATGACTCACCAGACAAGGCGCTCTCGAAACACCTGGTTTGCAGGGTTGGAATGTATAGTTAGAAATCAGCTTTTCAAAATTGGTGTGGTTAAAATCTCTGAGACCCTTCTTGAGATTGAGTTTCACTTGACCCGCCATGGGGTTGGGTGGGTGCAAGTAGATGTAAATGTTTGATTTTTGGAAGAAAAATCTAATAAAAACATGTTTAAAAAAAAAGATTTTGGAATGGGACCGAATTGCAATATATGTCCAACACAGCCTTTTTTTAGTTACACCTTGCAGCTACTTAACCAAGTGTTACTCTCCCCCTTTAACACAATTGATTCTATATTTGAGATTTTCGTTATTACCAGTCTATATCAATATTGGAGCCTGGACTGGTATTTCAAGGGAGGATCATCTAAATAGACTGTATAAAAGGGATATTGAAACCTCCAGACATGTTTTCACCAAATGCAGCCTTCTGGTAACTTTGTATAATGAAGGTTACGTGGAATTCCAGGATTATTGTCCGGATCAATTCTGGAGCTTTGTATATAGTGCCAAATTGTTGGTGATTACAGCAGCAGCATTCCATATTTGGCATATGATTAAGGACAGATTGAACTAATGGAGTGATTTTACCATTTCTAAATAACCCTATTCCCATACACTGATTAATTTTCTTTTGGACACTCTCCATAATTAGTATTGTTTTCAAGCATTGCTCTTAACACTTTATTTTAATCTCGATAATTTGTATCCATTGTGTATTTATACATGATGAGGTCCAACTGGGGTCTTTTCTCTCTTCCATCTCTCTCCCTCTACTTGTGGTGTTCCCGAGGGGTCTAACCTTTTTTCCCTGGCACCTCTTTTCCGCCCACATTGCTTCTTTCGGCTCCAACTTTCAGTGTTATTTGGATGACACTCAGCTCTCTTTCAGGCTCCCCTCAGCCACCTCTGTTCCTTCTCTCATACTGTACTGTCTGGCCACAATTCAGGAGGGGTGTGCCACCAATGATCTCTGCCTTAATGCCAGTAAGACTGATATCCACCTCAGTGGGACACCTGCTCCCCCTTTCCTCTCTCTCTGGCCACCCATCCTGGACCCACCCTCTGCATTCTCCTTCCTCTGAGGCTTAGAACCTTGGTGTCATCTTTGACTAAACCCTCTCCTTCTTTCCTCACATCTCCAATGTCTCTAAGAAGTCAAACTATCAGCTGTATCTCCTCAGAGGTATTCTTCCTTTTCTCAATTTCCCCCAGAAGCTCACTGTCTCCAGAGCCCTGGTCCTCATTAGGCTGGACTACTGCAACAACCTCTTTCTAAATCTGGCGACCTCTACAACTTATCCAGAACTGGACTGCAAGACTTGTCCTTGGCCTCAAGCCCAGGGATTTTATCTCGCCAGCTCTGAAATTGCTCCACTAGCTCTTTGTGGCTGCAATGATCCAGTTTAAGACCCTTTGCATTGTCCACAAGGATTTCTGGGGCATGGGACTCTCTACCTCCAACTTCTTCTTCTTAAACATCTTCCTTCTCAAACTCTTCCCTCATCTACCTCCAATTCACTGAGGCGCAGAGATTGGGGATAGATCTCTCTCCTCGGCTGGGGTTTCCCTCTGGAACATCCTCCCTGCCACTCTCAAACTTGAGCAGAACCACCTCCAGTTCTGGAAGCAACTGAAGACCTCCCTTTTCCTTCAGCTTCCTCTCTTACTCTACCCTGCTGATGTGCCTGACTGTTCCTCGCACTGGTCACCTGGCTACCCTCTGAACTGGGGCCCAGGCTCCTGCTTGTCAGTTGCCTTTGCACTGCCTCTAGTGCTTAGGGTCAGTACCTGTAACCCTACAGTTATTTTGTGTGCACTGATGAGCCACCTGCTGGTGGCACATATTAGTTACCTGCGCTTATATGCTACCTGCTGGCCTCACTTATAGTGTACATGTGCTTCTCCCACCCCATGGAACTTCTCCCCTCCCTCTTTCCTGCACTTGTGTGATCTGAATGACACATGGCCTTGTAAAACTGTTGTTTTGTACTCCCCTTGTGCCCTCTCCTTGTCTTGTCCTGTCATGCCTTGAAACACTTGTGTATAGGCATGTTATTAATGCCATATCATGTCATAAATGTTTGTTTGTTTATGTTTTGTTTATTTATTTGTTAATGTGCGCCAAACTCGTGGGTAGCCGGGCGCAAGAGTTACATGAAGACTTAAGCTTGTTACAGTATTTTGCATGAATATATACAACACAGCGGCAAGAAGAGCAGATATATGTGAGACTATATACAAGCATATACATATGAAACACAGCGGCAAAAAGCAAATATGTACAGAAGTATGTGCAGACATATACCGCGCACAGGGCATGTCTTGGGGTGTTCGGTCAAAGGGTAGGTCGTGGCTAGGTCTGAGGCAGGTGTAAGCTATGTGTCATTGGCGCACAGCCAATTGATTATCTTATGCCTGAATTTCAGGTACGGCTGTTCTGTTCTGAGGTCAAGGGGTAATTTGTTCCAGCAGTGAGCAGCTTTGACAGGAAATCTAGTTCCTCCCGCGGTGGAGCGTTTAAACCTTGGAATTTCTAGTTTGGAGGTGTTGGCAGATCTTGTGGGTCGCATGGGGAGTTTTCTGTTTATTTTTTCCATAATATACGGGGGGGCTAGGTTGTTGAGACACTTAGATGTGAGGGAAGCTGTTTTTAGTAGGATTCTATCCGTTATTTTTAACCAATTAACCTCTTTCCTGAAGTTAGTGATGTGTTCTCTGTAGGGGATATTTAATGCTGCTCTTAGGGCATTGTTCTGTAGTCTTTGAAGTTTATCAGTGATATATTTATTGGTTCCAGAATACAGGGCGTTACAGTAATCTAGCCTCGACATGATAAGGGCGTTAGCTAATGTAATGCAGCTGGTACTGGAGAGGTAAGGTCTAGCTGCACGGATGAGTTTGCAGGTGTAAGTGGTGGAGGAGGCGAGGGAGTTGACGTGCTTCTTAAGAGTAAGGGAGGAGTCCAGATAGAATCCCAGGGCTTTAACCACAGGCATCACTTTGATAGGGTTGCTGTCAATGCTGAAGGATGTGTAGTTTGGGCAAAGTTTTTGGATGTTGGCTTCAGAGCCGAGGATTAGTAGTTCTGTTCTATCGTCATTCAGGCAGAGGCCATGTGTGGCCATCCATGCCTGAATGAGAGTGTATATCTTGTTCACCAAGGCTGAGTTTCTTCCCGTAGTCACCCGAAAGGGGTATGAGGATCTGTGTGTCATCTGCGTAATTTGTATAGATGACACCCGATCTGTCCAACTTGTCAAACACAGGCTTGGTGAAGATATTATACATGGTGGGGGAGACACAGGATCCTTGTGGGACACTGCAGGTTATTTTGATGGGGTCAGATGAGTTGGTAGTGGAGAAGACTCGCATAGGGCGATTTGCTGAGAAGGATTGGACCCAGGCTACAGCATCTCCGGTGAAGTTGGCGGCAGATTCGAGGTGGTTGCATAAGACTGCATGGTCCACCAAGTCAAACGCGGCTGACAAGTCCAGTAGGAGAAGCAAGGCTGTTTTCCCGTTATCCTTAAATTCCTCAATTTGTGTCTTAAGGTCTAGCAGAGCTGTTTCCGTGCCATGGAGTGGGCGGAAGCCAGATTGCCAAGAGCCAAGCAGGTGGTTGGCCTCCAGGTAGTCCTGTATTGGTATGTAGGCAGCTCTGTCTAGGATTTTTAGTAGAAAGGGCACTGTGGTGATTGGTCTGTAATTGGTGGGGATGGTAGGGTCCAGAGTTTGTTTTTTCAATAATGGGAGGACCCATGATTCTTTCAGGTTGGTGGGTACCGTGTTAGATTTAAAGGAAATGAAGGGAGCTAGATCCCTATCTGCGTCCTTTATTAATTGTGCTGGGCAGGAATCGCCCTTACAATTTGAGGGTTTGAGGGAGAGTATTATTTTTTCTGTGTCAATTATGGAGATAGATTTGAATCTAAATGGGGCAGTGGTCTTATTCTCCTGGGATTGGGTTGTTTGTTGGTCCAGAGGTGGGAGTGTGGCCTTTTTTTTAGCAATTTTGCATTAAAGCAAGGAGATTTTGTTGGCAAGGGCGTTTTGTATGTTTGTGCACCAAACTTTGTTTTTATGGGCATTGTCTATTGGTTGAATAGGGGATTCCAGGTGGCGGAGAATAGAGAAGAGCTCTTTAGTATTGGAGTTGGCTTTTGCGATCCTGTCATTGAAGGTGTTCTTCTTGGTTTTGATAATTTCTTTTTTGTAGGATTTGGCAAATTCTGTATGATTGTTTACTGGAATTGTTGGACAACAATGTTTGCTCTTTTAATGAATATTGTGCAGTTGTTGCATGATGTAATATGTTTATGTGTAAAAAAAAAAACACATTCTACATATTGTGTGGCAAAAAAGAAATGGAGAAAGTCCAATGCACCTTGTCCAAAAAGACACTACGACGTAGACCTTCAAATGTTTCTAGATTGCCTGCCCCATACTGCACTTCAGCCTTTTTCGGCTGACATGTCGTCTTCCCTCTTTATTTCAGCTGTGAACGGTGGTCGTACAAAATCAACCACCACACATTGAAGGTGCTGCCACCAACAGAGTCTTAAAATACCTGAAGCACTGCAGCACTCCATTTAAAGACTCATACGAAATGCTAGAAAGGTCACACAATAGGCTTTTCATGAACAGTCTACAGATGTGCTGCTCCCATCTCCAGAAGTACCACCATGTTTTGAATATGGGTTGGCCTTTCACAGGAGTTAAATGCACAACATGTAGTGAAAGTCCACTGGGATGACGGGAACAGCTACAATGAAATACATTCAAAAAGACTAGAATGAACTGCAAACCACCACCAATTCAACAACCTCATAAAACACTCAAAATACCTAAGAGTACTGCACACCTGGAATTGCATTAAAATTACAAGAAATAATATCAAATAAACTTTCAACCTCACTAACATAAATACAACTAAATGTCTGCATACACATACCATTGATTGGCAAATCTAATTTTATAGATCCATTGTTGTAAAACTTAAAAATGACATTTAATACTTTCCACACAATCAGAGATGTTGAAAAAAATCATAATCACCAACTGATAGCAGTGGTTAATATCCACGAAATGAACACAATAATACAAATAAACCTTCAAATGTATACTTATAAATTGACACTTATTTTCACATTAGCCACAATCTTGTCATGTGCACAGTGAGAGTTCTGGAATCAAAAGGATAACACTGCAGAACATGGTGGCTTTTATACTTTCCAATACTAATACCAAAAAAGAGGACCATATACTAATAAAAACTACTAAAATGGATGACACATTTTCATCACAACCTACCACAGAGAGCTACACAAATAGAACAGTAGCAACAACCAATAACAAACAATGAAACCCACAGAAATCAATTTCTTCCCCACCCAGCATCTTTCATAGCCGTGGCTATTCAACGCTGCTGCAGATCTTGCTTTGTATCTGCGGCTAAGTACATTTTTTTTGCAAGCCCAAAATCAAACTAAGTCTGCTTTAAAAAAATCAAATGAAATACGCAAAAACCTAAGCAGATAAAAAAAAACACACACAGATGCAATGAAGTGCTCTATCATCCATTTAACAATATGATTATTGCACAGAAAGAGTATGCATTATAGACGCGGCTATAAATAAAGCCACCTGCGCCTTTGTATACAACTAAGAAAATTATGAAAACTGTTGATGCGCCTACATACATGCTTTTTTTAAAGACGCGGTTATGCAAAAGCTCTTCATGACCATTTACTGTTAGCCGCGGCTAAACTGAAAAAGCTATGAATAAAAAAATGGTTTCTACTACCCCCAAACTCCAAACAAGTGTCCCTAACATGCCTACCAGCACTCACTCCACTCCCCATGGTTCTCACCCACTCCCCCGATCTCTCCTAACCCACCCAAACACTCAATGCATCTAAGATGCTACTCCACCCAAAATGTTGGCTAGCCGCAGCTACCACACGCCCAAAAACACACGATGTGCCATTTGCCACAATTTGCTGCACAAAGTGCCTCGTCTACCCAGGGGTAGCAACGCCGTGCACTGAGCGGCTGCTGGATATCCACGGATAATTACAACAGTACCATCAACCAAATACAAATTTAAAAAAACACACACATCACACATCCTCTTCTCATATAAGCTACTAGAAATTCTAACTGGGATCATTTTCCGGGAAACACAGAAAGACTGCAGATATCATGGCTGGTTTGAAAACTGTATGGCTGATCAGAGACAGCTGGCTAATTTTGTTACTGGCTTTTTGTGAGGAATTAAATATTAACATGGACCTAGGTTTGAGAGATTTTACAATTAAATGGTTTGGATTGCGTGGAATGCGTTTTCCAAAATTGTTTAGTCTGAGAAGTACAGGGAACCCAGACATAATACATATTCATTGTGGAGGCAATGATTTGGAAAATGTATGAGGTGTGTCCCTTACTTTAATGATGACACAAGACATGGGAAAACTAATGCAACTATTTCCTCACACCATCTTTATCTTTTCCAATTTGACTCAGAGGAAAAAACAGAGATGGACCACCAGATGGAATCGTAAAATTGAGAAATCACAGAGAAATGTTAATAGTTCCAGCATTCATGAGAGACCACACCAATTATGGATTTCAACCAACAACATGCAGTTTTACATGGCTAATTTCTATAGACATGATGGAATACACATAACCGATGAAGGAAATGCAGTGTTTCTTCATAACATCAAACAATACTACACCCAGTGTACCCACAAAGCAGTCATTTTAAGGACTACTTATCACATATAAATACACAAATACAATAAAATAATAACCAAACGTCCTTTGTATTATACCTACGACTACAGTCCATTGCTTTTATGATAACCGCAGTTACAAATTGTTAGTTAAGGGGGGGGCTCACTTTGGGTTTTATAATACAATCGATCAAAAAAGATCAATATAGTACAACACTGCAGATGTAGTTATGTAAGGTAGATGAAGCAGAGAATAATGCTTGACAGTAAACTAGGTAGGGAAACATTCAATAGACACATGAGAGACAATACACAGACTAAACCACAGTGTATGGGGCACCTAAAACTGGAGTAGGGTGGCACCTTTTTGGATTTGTAAAACTATTTTCTTCTGTTTTTCTCCACAGTCTTACATGTACGAAAATATGAAAAGACACAGCCAAAATAGATAAGACGCCCAAATACATACCATGTCACTGACCATGGCCTTTGTCCATGGTCAGTGGTTTTTCACACCCAACATCACTATACCTATAAAAATAACTTCCAAGAAGAAAAGAAACACTGACAAAAATGTATAGCCGGGGGCACAGAGCTACTCTGACCCCTGGGGATTTGAAGTCCTTTCTAGCCTCGAATTTAGGCCTGAATATTGGCAAAACAGTGAAATAAAAAATGCTTTCCTGCCTCCAAGCCCTCACCAAGGGGCCTCCTCATCTGCGCCAGCTCCCTCCACTCCCCAGATGGCCTGCTCACCTCCCCTCTCTCAATTTCCCCCACAACACATGGGGGGTCATTCCGAGTCCGGCGTTAAGGGAAAAACGAGGCCGATAAAGGAATAACGACTTCCTTTACCGTTACGGTCTATTCTGACCCGCCACACTGTTATTTACGCCACCGTAAACTACGATTGCGTAAATAGTGGACCAGTGTCGCGCGCCCGACACACCATCCCGTAAATAACGGGAAGGCGTAAACCATCTCCGATTCCAAGCAAAGCGAACACGGAAATAACAACCTCCACATGGGCGCAAAGTACCTTACCGCCATGGCGTTAATACCGGCATCGCGGGGAAGGTGTTAACAACCCTGATCAGTGTTTGGAAGAGGAACAGGTGCACCCAATCAGCACAGGTGGAGGCAATAGAGTCTGGCACAGCACAAAAGGAGCACACCCACACACCACACCCCCACCCACACCAAGATGATACCAATTGTAGCAGCATTCCTGGAGCTGGAGGCCCTGCTTGCAAGGCAGCAACTACGACAACAGCAACAACAGCAACCACAGCAACCACCACAGAGGATACACAGGAGGAGAAGGAGGGTGAGACAGGGCCAGCATGCCCCACCAGTGCAGCCACCATTACCACGCCGGCAGCCCCCAATACCCCGCATCAGAGCCACCCCCCTCAATCTCACACCAGAGCAGATCCACACCCTGTACCGGCTTGACTGGGACACCATAACCACCATAGTGGCCCTGATACATACCGACATAGTGAGCCTCATAGAAATCAGCACTGCCATCCCCCCTCTACTAAAGATAGTGTCCGTGCTCCACTTCCTTGCCACAGGCACCTACCAGCATACAGTGGGGCACATGCATGGCATTTCACAGCCAATATTTTCCGGGATACTCAACCAAGTGCTGGATGCCCTCCTCAAGCACAGAAGGGACTACATATGCCTCCCCCGGACTCCACAGGAGATATATGACACCAAAGCTGCCTTACATGCACTTGCAGGCATGCCAAATTGCATAGGTGCCCTCGACTGCACCCACGTAGAATTGGTGGTTCCCCATGCCATGGAGGTGCCGTATCGCAACCGCAAGCAATACCACTCCATCAACATCCAGATGGCGTGCAATGCCAGTAAAGCCATCACACAATGCAATGCTCGGTACCCCGGATCAACTCATGACTCGTTGGTCCTACGGAACTCAACACTACCACGCTACATGGGCCGACATGCCGAACAACGTACCTGGCTGCTTGGTGAGTAACCATAATGGGCCATGGCAGTGCATTGGGTCTCTGAGTAGGTTGCCAGCATACCCCGTTGCGAAAGGGGGTGGGGGAGATGCATACTCCACCCGGGAGGGAAAGGGGGGGGATGCATACTCCACCCGGGAGGGAAAGGGGGGGGATGCATACTCCACCCGGGAGGGAAAGGGGGGGGGATGCATACTCCACCCGGGAGGGAAAGGGGGGGATGCATACTCCATCCGGGAGGGAAAGGGGGGGGATGCATACTCCACCTGGGAGGGAATGACAACGCTATTGTACGTTGTGCACCTCACAGAACACTGTGCCCCATGACACATTACCACCTAACCACACAGTAGTGAATACGAGCCAACACCTAATGGTACCTGACAAACAGTTACCCTGGCCTAAGACCACGACACATGCACCACACATTGGTGGACCTTACACACCGTAAGGCCATCGTGCACCATGCAGTGCAATAGCACCATGTCGCTGACTCCTGCATCTCAACACAAAGGACAGTCATCCATGGGAGTGCATAGAGGTTAGTCTGACAGGGATCCTACTGCGTGTGACTGGTTTGGCACCTCCATAGGATAGCTGCCAATCACCATGATAGGGATCAGTGCTGAATGAAGGCTATGCTACCAACTACTACCAACACACCCTTACAGCAGGTCTCATGCAAGTCATCAATTAATGCAGTCCAACAGTGCTGCATGCATAAACGATGCACATGCAACAAGACATGAGTGCGCACCATGACCCATCAGGGAGAAGCTACCCCATCCATCATTCCATTGGCCAGCACACATGGCCGGACCAGTAATGGGTTGATTGCATCCAGGGACATGTGTGCATGGCCAGTCATCACCAGCTGCAATGTAAGACTAGCACAGTTCTCCACCATGAATGTACCAACACTTACCTTCATTCCACTCTCATGCAGGTGATGCTGGCTACCCTTTGAAACCATGGCTCATGACCCCGGTCCGCAACCCCCGAAAACAGGCACGAGGAGGACTATAATAGATCTCATACCCATACACGGGTGGTCATAGGGCAGGCCTTCGGCCTTCTGAAGGCACGATTCCGTTGCCTCAGCCGGTCAGGTGGGGCCCTCATCTACAGCCACGAGAAGGTGTCCAAGATCACCATGGCATGTGTAATGCTGCACAACATGTGCATCCGTCGGAACGTGCCACTGCCCCCTGACGTGGGACTGCTACCACCAGATGAGGAGGAGGAGGAGGAGGAGGTGGAGGAAGGAATGGCAGAACAGCAACATGGTGCCGATGCACGGGAGGGACGTACCGTGCGACACGCATTGATCGAGCAATATTTCTGAATCACAAGTCAGCTAAGGGGGTGAGGATGACAGGGCATTGGGCACTGGGTGTGGGGATACATGTACTACATGCACTGTGAGACAATAATGAATGTCCCCTCTGTATTGTATACAAACTGTGTATTGCATGATGATGTCCAAACGTGTACAACAGATCCTTCACCCTCAACCCCCTCCCCCTTGCCCCCAACTCCCACACATACCCTCAACCCCCTCCCCCCCAACTCCCACACACACCCTCAACCCCCTCCCCCTACCCCCCAACTCCCACACACACCCTCAACCCCCTCCCCCTCCCCCCGAACTCCCACACACACCTTCAACCCCTCCCCCTCCCCCCCACAACAACCCCATAATGTTCCCATCAGTGCAGCATTGGCCACATGTGTCTGGCTGCACGGTCAATGGGCACTGCCAGAGCCTGGGGCATCCCTTCCATTCCGGTGCATCGTGCGCAGTGACCTACGGACCGGGCTGGTCTGCGTGGAGGAGCTCTGGGAGGGTGGCTCCTCCTGCTGGGGCTGTGGTCTGGGGGGTGCTGCCTCCAGGGAACCAACAATCCTGCCAAGCATCTCACAGATGCGGTTTGTGCTGGTACTGATGACCTCGCCTAGGGCCTGAAGGTCATTATGTAGCACCGACCCTGATTCCCGGTTGTCCCGGAGGAACTCCTCTATCATGCCCGTGAGGTGCTGGCAGCGCACTGTTTCTGCAGCCGATGTGGGCGATGTGGTTGGCAGGCTCCGTGTTGTTGTTCCTGCAGGACTTACAGTACTTCCTGCAGGGTAAGTGGGCACATGACAGACAGGTGTATCCGCTTCGCATGTGAGCCCTGGGCCGTCACTCGACCCAGGGTCGCTATGGGCAACCTGGCTGTACGAGGGAGTGTCTGGGCTCTGTACATAGACATTGGGCTCCTCCAGGTTGTCGATGGTGTTTGGTGATGTGCTGCCTGGCACATCGAGGATGCACATGGCAGCATTCTCCCCTGACGCACACGATTCCTCATGGTGCAACGTGGGGCATGTGTCCCGCAGAACTGCAGGCATGTCCAGGGCCGCGGATGTGGGTTGTGTACCCTCCATGGGGGTTGCTGGGGCAGGTGGTGTGGCATGTGCCTTCTTCCTGCTTGCAGGTGTGTGCTGTCCCCTGCCTGTGCCCCGGGAGGTACTTGTCCGGGGGCCTTCCTGGTCCTCACTTTCATGACCGGTGCCTGTGGGGGGCCAGAGAGAGACAGCATGCGCAATGATCTGGGGGTCAGTATTACTTCCAGACAATGGTATTACGATGGGATAGCACCGTTTTGGTGACATTTGGGTGCTGAGTGGGACTGTGAGCTTTGCTTGGATGGGAAAAGCATACTGTCGGCAGGGTCACTCATGTTGGCGGAGTACTGTGGTGACTGACATTGACCAGCTTTTTGTGTGGCATGCCCAATATGGGTGTCAGCCTTGCACCTGACATCATCCTGGGTCCCAGTTGTAACGGCATCATTGGGTGGGGGGGTTTACCCATACATGATGTGACTGCTTGACCTGCCCTTGGCGATGACTTGCATTAGGGATGCATGTACTGTTTACACTCATGGCACTCACCTGCGTCAGCTGATGAAGGGTCACTGCAATCCATATCGCCAACGCCTTCCATGGCTTCTGTGCCCATCATCTCTGCATGTGTTTCCTCCCAGGGCATCATTTTTATGGGTGAGCCTGGGCCTCCTCCTGTCTCTGGGGCCAGATTGCGGTTTGCTGAGAGGATGGCCCGCACCCTCAGACGGAGGTCATCCCAGCGTTTGCGGCAATGCGTCGTGCTGCGGGGGGTGTTTCCAACAGCGCTCACCCTCTGCGAGACCAACTCCCATATCTCCTTCTTCCTGAGGATGGTGGGCCTGCGCATGTCGCTGCTGAATACAATCTCTGCATGTTCATGCAGAGTATCAACAAGTACCTGGAGCTCATCCTGGGAGAATTTCTCCTTCCTGATGCGCGCAGCACCCTTTTTTAATGCTTTTGGCATGATGCTGGTCTCTGGAGTCTATTTTGCCTATCACAATATGCCCACGAGTCCTGTATGGGGAGGATTGCAATGGATTGTGATTTTAAAGATGGCCGCCATGATGCTTCCCGTTCCTGTTTCATGACGTAATTTCCGTTTGCGGTTTTTACCGGTGCCCGTTATTTACGGTCATCGTTAATTACGGGCACCGCTATTTACGCACTAGGTGGAGGGCGATGGTGTTAGTTACGTCTCGGTTGTTGTCGGTAAGGGGTTTGACGCGCCCTTTACCGGTATGGCGCTAGGGGGTTTACTGGCATGGCGGAAAGCTCGTACCCGCGAGGTCGGAATATGGTGCTATTTACGCCCTGCTACCAACGCAGATACAGTATTTCCGCCATGCCGGTAAAGTCAGTGATTTAACGCGAACCTCGGAATGAGGCCCATGCTGTTTCTGTGATGCAGTTTGCTTTAAGATGTCAGCTATTTGAGGCTATAGCCGTGACTAGAGAACGTTTTCTGTGGCAAACTTAGTCCCTTGACCCCCACCAACAGCCACATTTCACTTGGTGCCCTCTAGCCAGCCACTCGCCACCTCTACCATGATGACAGTTGCATGATTGTTAACCTGTAAATAGCTTTTTTCTGTGTTTCATTTTACCATATCCTCGGCTTTATCCACGGATATCTCTTGCATCGAGAGACAAATAAGATGATGGTTGTTTCATTTCTAAAATGAAAAAGGTTTTGGGTAACTATCTATTTTTTAGAAGGGGGCTCCCCATTCTCTGGAGAATAACCCCAAACCAACACTTTGCGCCCAAGTTGTTTTGTACCTGGTCCAAATCCGTCCAGCAGTTTGGGCTGTGCGCTTTGGCAAACATTAACCTTGTTTGTCTATGGGAAAAATTGGGAAAAGCGGCACCTAGAATTCAATCCCCCTGCCATAAATGATTGCTCATGCGCTGATTACCTGCAAAATATTCGAGGACCGCAATGTCAATGCCAACCAATCATTGAGTAGAAACCAATCAGAACAGTGGCTCATATATATTTATTTATGGCTATAATACAACTAACCCAATCCCACTGTCCTGTAGGTTTTACTAACTGAGATAACGATATTACGTTAGAAGTGACACATTTTTGCTTTTTAAAACCATTATACTCCATTATGATGTTAAAATGCTTTTGAGATGTGTGCTTAATTGCTTACCCTGTTTTACGATTGTGAATCAAACAGGTGTTTGTTATCTACCTTGCTCTTCTGTTTGTTGGGCCTGGGATTTCCTGGCCTGCTCGGTCTTCTCAGGGCTGGGATTTTGAGGCCTCTATTACAAGAGAATAGTGGAAGAGATGCTAAGATGAAGGAGTGAGGGATAAGTGCCATGGGGTTGTCATAGAGACATAGGGGGAGAGGGCAGCAGGGATATGTCCTGGTGTAGGATGCTATTCAAATGGTTCTTCAGAAAGGTGGAAAGCAAGGAGATTGGATATACAGACCGATAGATGGAGAGTATTGTGGGAAGGGAGTGGAAGAGCTTTCCAGAGTAAGGGAGTGAGGAGAGGAGGAGAGCAGAAACAAGGGGGGGCATAATTTGTGCCAATGAGGTGAGCCTAGGATGATCGTATGGAGCAAATGGGAGAGTAGGGAGTGAGATGGGACGAAAGGTAGGGTGGGTCAAGTCCGTGTATTGTTTTGAAGATGATGAGAAGGAGTTTACCCGTTGACCTCTGTTTCATATATAAGCAGTCTAACTGATGACGGGCAGAGGAGGTAGAGGTGAAGTGGGGAAGGTTGCAGCGCGTACAGAAAGAAAAGTTGAGGACTTTGTGGAGAAGTGAAAAAGCACAGTTGGTTAGTCCATAGAGGATACTGGCAGAGTAGTCAGATTGAAAGAGTACTAAATAGGACATTTGGTGGCTAGCAGTGTTGAAGGAAAGAAGAAACCTTATTTTTCTGATGTGCAGGAAATTAAGTCTGGCCGCAGTGGCTGCTTTCGAGATGAAGAGCACGAAGTTGTGAGTTGGGTCGAAGACGACACCAAGGTTGTGAGCAGAAGCAGGGTAGGGAAGGGTAGTCAGCTAAAAAGAATATAAGAGGGGAAGAGGAAGAGATAGCCTGTTTGGATGAACATTAGAGAACTTCAGTCAGAGTGGAATTACACACGAGCGACATCCAGTATTTGATGGCAGAGAGACATTCAGACCTTTTGACCATAACTCGCCAGATAAGGAGAGTGAAATAAAAAGATCTAAATGTCATCAGCAAAGAGTTGATAGGAGACTCCATTGGAAGTGATCAAGGTGCCAAGAGCAGAGGGATACAAAGTGAAAAGAAGTGGAATAGCCAGGGCATTGGGGAACACCAACCATAGATGGTGGTGGGGTAGTAATGGTAAGGATGTTCCAGGGAACCTGGTAGTGTCAAGGGTGAGATATGATGCAAGCCAAGCAATGGCCTTGTCCCTGATGCCTACGAGAGATTATATGTCACAGAGCTCAGTGAGTCAATTGAAAACAACACTCTCTAGAAATTTGGAATTGTGATGTGGAAGATAGAGAGGATGAAAGTTGGCAGGAGAGTTAGATTCTAGGCCAGGTTTCGTAAGGATAGGGATGCCAGGAGCTCACCTGTAGGATGATGGAAAAATGGCACTGTCAAGAAATGATTTGAAGAGGGAAGTAAGATATGGAGCAACACAGAGCTGTGAGTTTCCCTGTGTGAGGATAGAGGGTCGATGGGGGCACAAGAAGGGTTAGCCCCGAAGAGAAGTTAAAAATATCTCAACAGGCTTACTGGGTCCAAAGGAAGACATTGTCACAGGAGAGGAGGGTGGAGGTAGCAGAGAAAAGTGAACCAGTGGGGGAGATAGAGGGTATTTTACAAGGGTATTTTGAATGTTGGACATTTGTTCACCATAGTAGAGAGCTAGAGGCTGGAGGAAAGGCTGGAGGTTATCCCTTTGCTGTTTTCCCTGGGTGTCCCAGAGCGTATTGCCCTGAAGGAAGGATTCAAGTACTGGAAGGGTTGAGGGGCATCCAATGGCGGGAAGGGGAGTTGGGTTCACCAGCCTGTATCTAAAGTGCAAGGCAGGCTGGGAAATGGAGTCCTGGCAATCGCTTGATTGTGGTGCAGGTGGCTGAGGGGAGTGGACTGGATGGAGGAAGATGTGCTCAGTTTAGCACCCAGAGTCGGTGGGGGAGCCAGGTACCCTCAGCAGGGAGCCTCAGGCAGATGGAATGAGTGCCTGTGATGCTATTGTGATGAGCTCTGTGTTGCACACAGCCCAGGCAAAGCCCTTTTTTGGAGGTGAAAAGACCTTTCAAAGATGGCGGTTTTGGGGTCAGAGGCCATGTGAGTAATCCATAGAAAGAGATCCAACATTAGAAATAATAACGCTAAGGTAAAACCATAATATAAATATTATCAATACATGTATACACATAGTATATTAAAATCAAATATCATAGTAAACTTAACTCACCCACCCATGTAAAATATAAAATAATATAGAACATATTACAATTATATGCATAAAAAATGTTATTCTAAACTATTTACAACTATTGAAAAGTAATTTTAGTGTGCATTGTTACCAAATGTTCTTAACACAATGTCCAACATATTTTTTCAAATACAAATATACATATGTAATTAAAAATACAAATTATAATATCTTTACTTATTCTATCACCAACAACAGTTGTATTAGAAATAAAATACAATCAAAATATTTCAAATAAACCAAACTCACTAAAACAAACATTTTAAATAGATGCATAACCCGTTCATAAATAATACAATGTACACAAATATATAATTGAGGTCAACATAAACATAACATAATAATAATAATAATGATAATAATAATAATAATAGTAATTTTGCATTTATATAGTGCTACAAACCCTCAGGCATCTGAGCGCTGCTCATTATTACCCACGGTGCGTGGTGCTCATTTATCGACCTCGGAAGGATGAAAGGCTGAGTTTGGCCCTGCCGAGATTCGAACCTGCTTCAGCAGGCTCTGCACAGATGTCAATGCGAGCGTTCTACTCGCATAAAAACATAAAAAACATACATTACACATACTAACAGAAAATAAACAAAATAACTAAAAAAGTGTTGATATAATCAATATTATTTACTAACATTTACTATAACAAATAACATATACACAACTTATATAAGTTGCAGACATACTCATAATAGACATATTTTAAATAAACTAAAATGCAAACATTTAGGGCCAAATTCACAGAAGCTTTTTATAATGACAAAACCACATTGGAAAACGTTCTGTGAATTAGCCCCTTAATTGTGATAACTAATATCTACTAAACAGACAAAGCAGCATGTAATTAATACACATTAAAAAGAAACATCTATAAAAGAAGCTTCACATTTTTAACAAATATTTATTAAAAAAGATTACATCTTCACTGTAAAACATTTTATAACCCACCAAAAATATTACAAAAAAAAACAATTTGAGTTAAGGTTACCATGATATTTGATTTTTATATAAAATTTGTATAATTTAATTGATAATATTTATATTATTTTGCTACCATAACATTATTTCTAATGTTTGTAGACTTTTTGTTGGTTTAACCTTAACCTTTTGCAATGTTTTCAAACAATATTCATATCAGTGTAAAACCCATTAGTGCTGACCCTACTCTAGCAGAAAAAAGAGTAAGATTGAAATGCCTATTTACATATAAATGTGACTTCTAAAACACATGCCAGCATGTCAAGTTAGGCAGAGCGCAGATTGTTCATTGGTCTATCATGGCCTGTGAATGCAATGCCCCAAGAGGTAGATTGTGAGTGCCTAATACTAAAAATTGCAAAAATGGTGAAGGAAGTGATGGTCAAAAGATTATTAAAGCCAGAATCTATGCCTTTCCTGACAAATATGTTCTGATATTAGATGAGATGTCATAGGCGAACAATAGGGTAAAATGTTTTAACCATAAGCAGCATGTTTACAATGCCCTAGATTCCCTATAGTGGTGAAGCTTTGCACTGTAGTGCAGTGCAGTGTAGCCCTTCCTAAAATGATTAACGTGGCATATCCCTGCTTTGAATTACGGAAGGCACTTTTAAAATATGTAATCCTGTAAAAGGCACCCGAATAATGAATTGTCTGGCTTAAAATAACAGTCTTATCCACTGGTGTTTCTTTTTCACAATTCGGAGGGGTTAGCTGATTGGCACTGATTCTCAAAGACTGCTTCAAATAGACTCTGAACACCACTGCGCTGCATTGTTAAAAATGAACTGCACTGATTTGCAGTGGTGAACTGTATGGAAAAAGGTGGCTGAGCTATGAAACGTGTTTCTCACAGCATGGACACGTGGACCCCCTTATGGGTGATGGACCTGACACAGTTCATTGCTTACAATGCCATTGCCCATGCCCACCCTTATCTCAGGAACAGAAATGCAAAAGAATATACTAGAAACGCTCATGGATAAGTATTTCTAGGCTGGAACTGGAAGCACACGTAGGAGAGATGGGGATTGAAGTTTGCCATTCAGTGCCTCATCTTACTTGACATGACAGGTGGGTAATAGTAGCAACTGGCATAACTGAGGCCCCCGCAGCCCATGCGGTGCGGAGTGGGCCTGCTAGCACATTTCCTGGGAGAAAGCCCAACTTGAAAAAAAGAAATGATGTCTGTTATGGTTCGGTCCTTAACGGAAATAATTTCTTTATGAAGTCAGAGGGATTTCAAAAAGAAACAATTTCTTTATGAAGTAATATGGCTCCCCTCAACCCGATGACGTGTGCGTGTGTGAGTGTATTGTGAAAGGGAGTACACTTAAATGTGTACGTGGCTGCCTGTGTGATTGTATGATGAAAGGGTGCATACAAATGTATGGGTGACTGGGTGTGTGTGTGTGTGTGTGTGTTCGTGTGTACGGTGAAAGGGTGCACCCTTAAATGTATGTGTGGCTGCCTGGGTGTGCCTGCATGATGAAAGGGTGCACACTTAAATGTATAGGTGGTTGCCTGTGTGAGTGTATGGTGAAAGGGTGCACCTTAAATGTATGCATGGCTGCCTGAGTGTGACTGTTTGGTGAAAGAGTGCAAACTTAAATATATGGATGGATGGGTGTGCATGCATGTATATTGTCGATGGTGCGTGTGTTTGTGTTCTGGGGTGAAACAAAACCTAAATTTCGGGGGTCTGATCCTTCAAATGTTGGGAGAGGCGCTAACTTTACGGGCGGTGTTGGACGGGTAATTTTATTTGTGTGGGGACATCTAACTTCTTTATGCATTTTAATGAGACTATTCTAGTTCAGCTTCAATGTTACACACAGTTAACTCTCTCCTTTAAGTGTGAAAGCACCCACTTATGAACTGCTGTGAGAATGAACTGTCTCCTGTTCCCTTTCTAACCATCCAATCACTTCCCTGGCATGAAAGTACTAAACCCACATCATAATTTAAATTGGCTAAAAATGTTGACATTTGAATGAAGGTACTAACAGTGAAATGCTTTGCGTTAGTAATTGCTAACCCTTGTTCACAGCGAAACCTAGGCGCCATTCAACATCTGTGTCCTGTTCTGTCCGGCATCTGCTCTGAAGGTCAGCCAGGTTGAGTCTACATAGCCCAAAATATCTGGGGGTGGCTGCTGCAGCCCAGTCAACTCAATATTGTTAAGACCCTACTTCTGTTTAATGTCTTAATTACTTATTGGGAATCGTCATTACTCCTAGCCCTATTCTTCCTTGTCGCTGCACTTGTGTATGAGGCAGTTCTTGTGTATGAGGCACTATGCTTCATACACAAATAATGGAATGAGGGAGAGGTACGTGGAGGTAATGCCTGACTTAGCTACCTGTATCTTCATTACTCCCCATCACACTCTTCCTCATTCCAGTAGTTACATGTGCGGCAAGGAGCATCAAATGTAAGCTCTGGGACAAGGAAGAGGGATGAGAATGTAATTCTGGGCCAACGAGCTGTTTTTGGAGGATAGGGTAGGGCATGCAAGGGAGAGGGGATGTGTGGGGGGCGGGATTGTGCGATAAATCATAATGGTTGTCTATATCCAGGCTAAGCAGTCATGATATGTGGTATTAGTGGCTAGAGAGGCATTTTGGTGCAGCCAGTCTAGTTATTCCTCAGTTTGGTATGACTTGTTTTAACTCCGCATTTCTGATAAAGCAGTCCTGCTAAGTTTAATTACCTGCCTGGCTAGACTGGCATTTGAGTGCTGCCAGTCTAGCCGTTTCTTACTGCGGTATTGTATATTTTCTTTGGGCATCTGCGATAAAATGATATGATATAAGTCTATTATAACACAACTGTACACAAGTGTTTCTAGGCGCGACAAGCAAGGGAGGTAAGATAGAGGGAGGACAAGACAAATGATCTTACTAGGCCTTGTGTCATTCAGATCGTGCAAGTGGGAGAATGAGAAAAGCAAGGAGAAAGGGAACGCAGAAGTGCAAGTTAGAAGGGCGTGGAAAACAAAACAGTAATTCTCTGAGTAGGTGCAGCCAGGGCAGTGCTGCTCTGGTTAGTGCAAGGAGAACAAGGGACTGTAGGCTTACAGTTACAGCCCCTAAGTGCGTGGTAGGCCGGAGGCAGTTCAAGGGTGACTGATCAAGAAAGAACCTGGACTCAGTGAGACTATGAGGGTAACCAAGCAACCAGTCGGTACAGCAGACAGGTAGGTCAGGTAGGTCATCAGAGGAGGGAGAGAGCGAAAGCAAAGAAGAAGAGGAAAGTTTTGAGCTGCTTCCGGAACATCAGGTGGTCCAGCTCAAGTTTGAGAGGGGCAGGGTGGCCATTCCAGAGGGAGGCATCTCCAGAGGAGAGAGATATACCCCCCACTCTCTGCCTGGAGAAGTGTCTAGCCCTTAGGGAGTTGGAGGTAGCTGGGGGAAGGGCTTGAGAAAGAAGGCATTTCGGAAGAGAGCATTGGATGTAGTGTGGGCCTGACCCCAGAAAGCCTTGTGGACAATGCAAATGGTCTTGAACTTGATTTTTGCAACCACTGGGAGCCAGTGGGGAGATTTCAGGGCTGGAGAGATACGATCCCTGGGCTTGTGGCCAAGGATAGGTCTTGCAGTCCTGTTCTGGATTAGTTGTAGAGGGCAGAGGGTATAGGAAGGCAGCTTGAGAAAGAGGCTGTTGTAGTAGTCCAGCCTAGAGAGAAACAGAGCTCTGGAGACAGTGAGCTTCTGGGGGAAAGTAAGAAAGGGAAGAGTCACTTTGAGGAGGAGCAGCTGGTAGTTAGTGGGACTTCCTAGCGACGTCCGAGATGCGAGGGGAGAAAGGGCGAGTGGAGTCGAAGATGACACAAAAGGTTTGTTGTCTCACAGGAAGGCAAAGGAAGAGGGCCCAAGGTGGGCAACCAGAGTCAGAGAGAGAAGGCAGGGGTCCCAACGAGAAGGATCTCCATCTTAATGGCATTAAGACAGAGATCGTTGAAGGCGCACCAAACCTGAATCATGGATAGACAGTCAGGAATGAGCGAGAGATTAGAGGAGCCTGAAGGGAAGCTGACTGCCATCCGTATAACACTGAAAGTTAGAGGAGATGGTAGAGATCAGGTGGGACAAAGTAGAGGTTGAAAAACCAGGGTGAGAGGATAGAGCCCTGGGGAATGCGACAGGTAGAGAGAGTGGTGGAGGAGAGAAAGGGAGCAAGTTGGACCGATGAGGGGCAGACCAAGAGGAAGGTGGTCAGCCACTCCAGGGACTGATCTGTGATGCCCAGGTTCTCACATAGTCGATTGATCAGGATGGCATGGTTGACTGAGTCGAAAGTAAAGGAAAGATCAAGGAGGATTAGGACAGAAGGCATGCTGGAATCCAGGTTAGAGAGCAAATCTTCACGGGTGTTCAGGAGAGCAGTTTCCGTGCCTCTGGCAGCTCTGAAGCCAGACTGATGGTCATGAGACAACCAACAGATTCATGTGGAGAGTAAGCTGGGAGATGGACAGCTTTTTTCCAAGAGTTTGCCCAGGAAAGGGGTGATGGAGATTGGATGACAGTTTGCCAGACAGGTAGGATAGGCAGACGGCTTCTTGGAGAGTGGGTGCCCAAGGGAGTGATTAAGGGGAGAGGGGAACGTTCCAGTGGTGAAAGAGTGATTTCAGAATTCAGCCAAGGCTGCAGCAAGGGTGTCAATATGGTCCTTGATGGTTCTGGAGGAGCAGGGGAGCACCTGTTTGGATGACACTTTCATGGATCAGATTTCTCTAGAAACCTTAACAGGTGTTGTCAGAGAGAAAGAGCAGAAAGGAGGAGGAGAGGTAGAGAGGGCCTGGTAGGGAACAGGAGAGGTGGAGACCACAACAGGATTGTCAAGTTCCGTGCAGATTTTAAACAGTTTGGTTGTGTTGCTAGAGGCCCCAGAGAAGCAGGCTTCAATGTGTGCTCAATGTGTGCTCTCTTCTTGATGAGTGTTATTTCTCCGACTGGCATTTTTGTGCAACCAGTCTAGGTATGTCTAAATGTGGCCTGGCATGCTTTACTGTAATATTATTTTGTGTCTACAATGGTCTACATTGTGCTGCCAGTGGGACATGTTTTCAATGTGGCATGGCATTTTTAATAGCAAAGCATTAATGTTCCTGTGCACTGTTGGTGACTTGCATGTATTGGATTGGTGTTAACCTACAAAACAATTGCAAACCCTCAGAAAGTGTGCTGTATATTACATTAAAACACATATTTATATCTTTCTCCTAGTACACTGTGCAGCATACACCTTCAGCAGCACGTTCATGCGTATTGTGCAAGCGTGATAATCTAGGCCGGCCCAGAGTGCAGCAAAACCCAGTGATTTGTTGCCGAGTTGGAGGGGCCCCCTCTGCAGGGCTCGCAGGGGGGCCCCCACATTTTGTGTTACGCCACTAAGTACCACAGGGGGAGGATATCCCACTGTAAATATGCAATGTGTTATAATGTACAATTTGCACACCCACCTTCATCCCCACAAAATGAAGATTTTGGATGGGAGCGAAACTTTGCGTTGAAAGACATTTGTGCATTTAGTCTTCTGTTTTCAAAATCATCCCTCAAGCAAGCCGAGGTTGCCTCTAATCCTTTGCACTCTCTCCATTTCCTCCCAGGCACACCCTTAATATTTCATCAATCTAATTGCATCCATTTTTGTGAACAGCATTAGTGTATCCCCTTGTTATGCAGCTCTCCGCAGCTTGGCAGCTCGGTTTGCTCTATACAAAACCAAGCACATACATATACCACAGATGAGTTTATTTTTGCTTCTTGTATGTGCAGGTGGAAGACGCAACTATGAATCTGGCCCTAGTTTCTCTTGAGATGAGCGACTGTAGGAACCGAAAATGTGTGGCATTGCTGGTCATGGCCATCATTTAGGGGTTACAATGGGTAGCAGCTGCAGCCACTGGTGTGTTCCGTGTGACCCATGGCACTGCCTGTGTGACCCTTGGTTTAGGAATGCAGAGGCAGATTGAAGGAAAAAAAAGAAAAATCATTTGTACAGCCCTCTTTATTGTATAATAGTATTATGTGAATTTTAAGTTTCTCATGTGCTTTATTTTCAAAGGTGTAGCTGTAGAATAGTGTTTGTCTATGTAGGCCAGGCAGAGTGGGTGCCCCAAACGCAGAGCTTCTTATTTGGAGTCAACTTGTTTTATTTTTCTGAGGCATATAGTTTTCTGCAAAAATACCCTACATTTTGTGTCACTGTGGCCTACATTTTCCAGTTTCCAAGTAAAATGGTTGTTATATCATATCTGTATGTATGTATTTGTATGTCCTTTATGTCTGACTCCCAATTCCTCCTTTTTCTAAGCCCTGTAAAAATAGGTGTTATTACTATGACATGTAGTTAATATGTCAAAGTCAGGCGGATGAAGGGCCAATCAGCCCTGCTGAAATACATATATATATATATATATATATATATATATATTTGGTTGGCTGATTAATTAACCTTTCAAAACAAATATTATGATACATCGCATTGCCAGTTTTGTAAAGTTGCAGAAACCAAAGAAACACTAAAACATTTACTAATTGAGTGTGCCGCTTTGGAAAAACAAAGAGAAGATATTATCAAGAAAGAAAAACATATTTAAGTTATCACATTTTTACATACATAAATCAACAAACTAACAAAGAAAGAAAAAGAATAAATGACGAAGACTATGTTATAATAACACTGTCTGTGTTCTTTGACTAAATCATTCCATTTGTTAGGAGCCACACCCAACTTCCTTACAGCCTTCAATATTTAAAATATCTCAAATTTTCAGAAAGTAGAATTACTAAAACAGCAGCACACCAACCTAGTTGTCAGGACACATTGTGTACAATATTGTATTTAAAAATTGGATAGTAGCTATTCTTATTGATATTTTAGGAGTCGCGAATAGCTCATGCCATAATTCATCATTTGGGCGCATTATGTGATGTGATCGTGTTGATTTATTGATAATATCCTCTCTTTGTTTTTCCAAAGCGACACACTCAATTAGTAAATGTTTTAGTGTTTCTTTGGTTTCTGCAACTTTACAAAACCGTCAATGTGATGTTTCCACTTGAGTGAGACCTCTTCTCAGTAAGATTTGATTTGTGGGCCATAAATTCAGACGAAACCTCAATATCTGATTTCTTAGTTTGAATGAAGGGCATTTTAATAAATAGTCAGCTGCTTGTCGAAATCTTTGTGTCCAAAGAGTGCTGTATCAAAATCTTTCAATTTTAGACAACTCTGTTGAGTTAGATGCCAATCCAATTGGTATATTTTAAGTTTAGATTTAGTTGGATTGCTAAGCAAAAGATCTAATGATATTATTGCTTCAGCCATATCTGATAGGACAGCAGCTCTCCATTTAGATGGAAATGAATGCTCGGATCGCATTAAATATTTTGCCAATACTGTAAGCAGGTTATTGTTAGCTAAGCCCATTACACATTTTCGAAACAGACAACATCTCTTCCATGATACTTGCATGTGCATAGATAAAATACCTAGCTCGAAACAAAGAAGAGCAGTTGGAGATGAGTTGGGGAGATTCAACACTTTTTTCCAAAACCTTGCTTCAATTTTGTTCCAATAGCAAAGATTTGGTGGTAGCCAGGCCTCCACCCCATATGTGATAATAGGGATTACTTTTTGCTGGTAAAATATAAGGATGTGCGCACATGAGAATTTACCATACTTATATTGGAGGATCTTGGCTTGTGAGATTAGGGTAGTCAATTTGCCATTTAAATTGTTTTGCTGTGGCTTATTTGTAGAGGAGTTACTGAATATGACACCAAGATATTTGTATTCATTTACTAGGGTCAGTTTTTGATTTTTCAAAAGTCAGTCATAATGTTTCCTTTGCCTCATTTTATTTCTCCCCAACTCCATAACTTGAGTTTTCTCCAAATTTAAAGTTAGGTTGTTTTTGATGACATACTGGTCCAATTTATTAAGCATGTTCTGCAGGCCACTTGGCGTCTGTGAGATAAGGACCAGGTCGTCTGCATAAAGAAGCCATGCAATAGCCTGGTTTGCAACTTTTAGCGCATCATTCATTACTTCGATGAATTCAATTCCCAAGTCAAATATGAACAAATGAAATAGTGTGGATGCAAGTATGCAGCCTTGTTTCAGGCCGTGTTTAGTGTGAATTACTTCAGATAACAACCCATCCAAATTCATTTTGACCTGCATTGAGGTGTTTGAATGGAGCAGGTATATTATAGTTATGAGTGAAAGAGGGCAGCCAAATCTTATTAGCTTTTCAAGGAGTAAATGATGATCTACCGAGTCGAATGCAACTCGAAAGTCTACATACGGTAGGTAAAGAGGTTGATTTCTTGTTGCATAAAGTTCTTTGATTGCATTAAGTGTCGTAATGTTGACAGCAGTGCCAAGACCTGCAACAAATCCCGTTTGGAAAGGATCACGACGATTCTCATTTGAAGCCCAGATGTTAAGGTCTCTTAAAACAATTCTACTATAGATCTTCCCAGGGGCATCAAGGAGAGCTATCAGTCGGTAGCTGCAGGATTTGTTCGGTCACCTTTTTTGTATATTGGCACTGTTATAGCTTTACACCATGATGGCGGAACAGTTTGTTTTATTTGTATGGCTTGGAAGACAGCATATAGAATAGATGCCCATAACACTGGGTTCTGTTTTAGGACAAAATTTGATAAGCCGTCTGGGCCCGGAGCTCTTGAGGAGCTGGCCCTATTTATATAGAATAACACATCTTCTTGATCGAATTTAATAGAGAAAGGAGTGTTGGCGAGATCCTGGGACAAGTGTGAGGTGCTATTTTGTGGGAGATCATAAATGTTTGTAAAATATCTAACCCACTTATTTTCTGAAACACTGTTAAGCTGAGATGTCAGCTGTGGACATGCTGAGCCAGCGTTTATCAACTTCCAGATCTGCGATGTATTTTTGGTCTTAATCACTTGTAACCACCTTTCACCATCATTTTGGTGCATTACTGCCTTATGCGCTCAAATCCAATTTTTATAATTTGTCTTTATTTTGCATAAAGATAACTCACGATTGTGCAACGAAAGAGATAGTATCTGTCTTTTCTGTTTCCGAAATAGCATCTTCCTCAATCTAACAGATTGATCAAATATGTGGGCACAAGGATTATTAAATTTCTTAGCACCAGATACAGAGGAGGATGCAAATAAATGCATTTTATCATAGTATTCAGGTGGGTCCAAACCTCTCTCTAACTGATAATGGTCTTCTGCCAAACTGCAAGCAAATGCTTCTAGCGCAGGTCTAGTCCACTGTAATCTGTTTTGTTGAGGGTTTATAATCAGATTACTCAGATGATGTTGTTGAGACCGAGCTTTGTCTTGAGAATGAATCAAGATTTCAGCCGTCAGCATCAAATGATCACTAGATATAGTGGGCAGTATACTGAACTGGGAAATTTTAGCGAATAATCTTCTATCCACATACACATAGTCATTAATTGCTTTTTGGGATCCACATGTCCAGGTATGAGAGGGCGGATTGTCAGTCTGCACTGCTCCATTTAGCATTATTAAGTCCCATGTCTGTACAAATTCAAGCCACTGAGTGACCCGATCCGAATGTCTCTTTTTGACCGGTGCTCAAAGATGAATATTCAGGTCACCGGCTAGAATAACATGTGCAATGTTAGGAGTAGTAATCATGTTTTCTATGAGTGCATTAAGATCTTTGAAAAAGGTGGAGGTTAAGATCGCCATTGGATTCAAATATATGTTAACAATTGCAAATTTCAACTTTTGAATCATTATTGTCGAGCATTGTAAAAAAGAATTCGGGGAGGGCCAGACTGCTATGTTGTTTGTCGTAGTTATATTAGAGATAGTTGCGAAGGCCAGGCATTGGTCTGCCTTTTTGACCTTTTACAGCAGGGACTAAGTCAACATAATGACTGTCCCACGATAGTAGGGCAGTTAACCAAGTTTCCTGCAGAAGCACTATATCATAATCTTTTACAAAGCAGTTGGAATTGTTCAGTAGGTGCTTATGTCCTCTGGTATTCCAGCTCAAAATTGCTATTTTATGAATCAGAGGACAGAGTTCACCAGCTTCTAGTTAGGATTTTTTGCAACAACAGCCCTGGGCCGAGGGGCAATCACTATTGTCCCCTTGTCTTCCAGACTGTTGTGAAACCTCAACAAGAGGGCTCTCTTTTGTAGTTGGGATTAATTTAAATCCAAAGTCATAGAGAGCAGATCTTGTGGACCAAATGGTGTTGAGAATAATGCAAGATGTTATCCAAAGAGACGATACAGTTGGATCATTATCATCAGGAAATTCTACCTGCTCGATATCACCTGTAGAGAGATCTTCCAAAGTTGGAATATCAGAGAATATTTGCATGATGCTCATTCTATTCATGGTGTAAGATGGAAATGAGCCACCACGGCAGCTAAGAAATAGTGAGTGCATTTGAGGAAGCTTTTTGTTCTTGGAGCTCACTTTCGAGCCTGTCTCTTTTTTTTGCCGGTTGTTTCTACATGCAAATTACAGTTCTTCCACTGGGGATTTAAATGTAATATTCTTGGAGTTTGCTCTTTCATCTGAAACAATTGCAGTCAGATTTGTTACTAATGAGAGATTTCATGGAGGATTTAAGAGTCTTCTGTTCCGAGGTTAGAGGTACTAAGCAATCCTTAACTGTGCTTATTATGTTATTTTGCAAATTGTCCTTGGTGTCAGGCGTCATAGGTTTTTCAGGCAGTTTTTGTCCTTTTGCCTTGTCAGAATAATGCAGAGTAAACCAAAAATAGGCTTGTAATCCACCAACAATAGCTGTGCTACGCTAATAGTAATAACTAAGTATTAGAAATTCAAGTATCCCTCGCTCTGCTACCCGAGACGCAGCGGCGAAGTAGCAAAGCAGTACCTAACAGGGCTTTACATGGGTGCGCCCGCGCGGTGCGCGCGCGACTGTGTTTATATAGCTCCGCCCATTAGTGATTGAAGGAAAGCCTAAATAATAATAGGAAAGACGTGTCAGAAGTCAAATTTTGATGGGTTTACACTTTTAAAAGCGTCTTTGCTTGATCCTTCACCTGTTGGAGCTTGTAGTTCGTGGTAATCCGTAATAGCAGCAGCAAAGCAGTATCCAAGGATAGAACGCTGGAAAAAAGCCTGCAGCAAAGCAAGACTTAACAGGGCTTTACACAGGTGCTGAAATATGTACTTGGAAAGTGCAGCCTGGCATGTGTCAGAGTTGAGCTTTTAGCTAGCTGTGCTATGCCATTGTGACACACTATGCTGTTTAATCAATTGTGCAGTTAAAAAAAAACATTTATTAGGTTATCTATCCCAAACCCTATCATGCCCCTTCCAGTACTTTTTGAAACAATATATAGTCTTGCTATTATCAGGTTTACAAGAGGGCAATGAGATATTCCTTCTTTTTGAAAGCACTGTAATAATAAGTATTATGTTATTAAGAAATGTAATCACCAGAGCCAAAGCATTACCAATTGCACATTTAATAAGAAATTGCAGGTAAAATAGCTCAGTGCGTTAAGTGTTCACTGCTAGGATCTAACATTGTTTGACCATACCTAACCTGTAAGGCTCTAACATACATGAGATGTCAGTATCCTATAACAGAGGTGACATTCACCATCCTGGATTATGGCAGCACCTGCTTGGCATATGATTACTAGACCTAACATGGGCAGCTATAACTGGTATGAGTTGTGAGTAACTGGACATATAAGGTTGTAGTGGGATGAGTATGGCTGTGCCCCTGGCCTATGTTGGTTCTACTGCGTCCACCCCTGCCATAACATAGTACCCTCCATGACCTATCAAGGCAGCATCCCCATTAAAATGTTGTTGGTATTTACAAGAGTCTTTTGCCTATTTTAGTACCGGTTTGGTATTTAATGCATGTTTTATACACCTTCCAATCACTTCAGGTGATGACATCCATGTTAAATGACATGTGATGTTTGTTCAGGGTCAATGATCATATGACATCTCTTTATGTGATGCGATCGGGTGTGTGATGCCTCTTCCGCTAAGTTAGCTGCGCCTTAAGTATGTGAATTTTTGTGTGACCACTATTGCGTTTGAAAATTGAGGTGTGTCTGCTTTGCAAAAAATAAACCACTGAACGCAAACCATTCAGCCTTAGGTGTGCACTTTGCTCAACGAATTATGCACATGTTCTGTGTTGCTGCACACATAAGCGGTTTACTTGACTACACAAACGGGAAAGCAGATTTTACCTGCACTTTAAATTCACTCAGGGTGGCAGGAGCTTGACACGTGCATATTTGTATGGAGAACGATGACAGTTCTTCAAGCAGTGTGACATTTGCATAGTCAAGCCTCATCTTCCAAAGCTTGTACCGTTAATTTATATTTTTATACTAAACGAAAATATTTGTAGACTCAGGCTGGCAATAATAGGTTGCAGACTTTGCTGGGAGAAAGGCAATTAATAAGCCGGTTGATGAGACTGACATGTTGTTTTGCAGGTGCTCAAACATGAAGCCGTCATTAGCCTGATTGTTGTATGTTCATTGTTGCTATGTTCATCTATGCAGTTTTATCACTGTGGCATTCGGAATAGTGGGTATAGAGAATACAAAATGGCTTTCCCTGCAACAATCCTTGAAAACGACTGATTATGCCCCTTGATTCGGCCGTTGCCCTATTAAGAGGGAGACTGACGTCCAGCAGAAGTAAAGAATGGAGTAGCCATACTCACACTTCTCCAAGAGAGAAACCCGCAGGATTAACGCTGTGATCCGAAGTTAAATGCACCTCTACAGTGCTTAGAAGTGTTCTTACTGCAACTCTGGCACAGTACAAATCTTCAAAATAAAGGAACACATACAAAAATATTGTAAAAATTGCAATGCAGATTGAATTAAACGATCTGGCCTTTCTGAGGAAGCAATTTAGGGAGCAGGATGGAGAGGGAAAAGTTAGTGACCTTTCAAATATGGGATATTTAGCATCGACAGTGAAACGTGAGCAGAGAAAAACAACTTTCAGGTCCCACATTTTAAAACAAAACTATTGTAGGAGGCCTGGGGCAGCACTAACTACACAACTTAGGGCACAATGCATGAAATGTTTGCCCGGTTCAAAGTGAATTTGCACTGCTGAAAAGTGTCTTTTTTGTACTGCCGACACAAACCCTAATTCATGGAACCGGGCAAAGCGTATTTTTTCAGTGCAAATAATGCAGGCAAAGTCAGTGCACAGTCATTTTTGCACTACAAAATGACTTTGCCCAGACTTTGCACTGCACAAAATACACTTTGCACGGTTCCATGAATCAGGGTTTTTGGCAGTGCAAAGTCACTTTTCAGCAGTGCAAAATCACTTTGAAACGCAAAATATTCCATGAATCTGGCGCTTAGTATTGAGCATGCACCCGATGATGTATCCTCTATTGTCTCAGTATCTGTGTGTAGTGTCAACATGTATGTGTTTGACCGCTGATTTAACCTGGACCGAGCTCTAGACCCATGTTGCCATATGTTGAGGGAATGTTTATTGCAGATGACAGAATTAAAGATGTACGAGCACTGGTGTACGGTTGGTCAGACACTCTATTTGAATCAGGAAGTGTTTACATATGAAATGACCAATCCCTTTGATTCTCCTCTTTAAGTGCAATTTGCACATGCTACTTCTACACATGCAGCACACATGTTCTGAAGTGAACAGACATTAAATGATTGGCAATGCACAAATAATGCACTTGCATCCACTATTTTCATTTTGCATGCACAAGATCGAAGTGTAGTCTGTAAATCTGCTCCTAAACATGTTCTACTGAAGCTCCTACAAAACCTTTGATCCATCAATCTACAACCAGTGAGGTGAGCCAAGACGAACAGCACTTTTGCCTCTCCTTAAACTGCCTTTGCGATGCTTTACTTTACTTTACTTTATTACATTTGTACTGCGCAGCCATAGACCTGTGGGTGTGAGGGCGCGGGCAAGACTAACACAACATAAACAGAAACAAGCTGTCCCAGGGGAACATGGAGTCAGAAGGATGTGAAGCTGAGGGAGGAGACTCGTTAAAAAGGAAGGTTTTGAGTCCTTTTTTAAAAATGCTCAGCGTGGAGGAGCTTCTCAGATGAGTTGGCAGGGTATTCCAGAGCCGAGGGGCCGCATAGAAAATCCCAATTGTGCTTTCTTAGTTTTAGATCTGGGCTGGAAGAGGAGATTTTGGTTATTAGAGCGCAGGTTTCTATGACAAGGTTTTTCCCCAATATACCTTTGTAAATATGGGGTCATATTTCCCATACGGCATTTAAAGGTAATGACCAGAAGTCTGAAGGAGATACGAGCTTCCACAGGGAGCCAATGCCATGCTCGTCGACTTTTACCGCTCCATTCTGGACTATCTGAAGTCTGCTAATGGTGAATTTGCTAGCCCCTGACAGCAGACTGCAGCAGTAGTCCAATTAAGCGCCTATAATGGCTTGTGCATTCGACTCTGCCTGCTGTTGGGAGATGAACAGTTTCAGGTGAGCCAGCAATTTGATGTAGTAGGAGGCGGATGTGACCGTGCTACCCACATAGGCCTTCATGTTTAACGACTGGTCCAGTACCACTCACAGGATTTTTACTTAAGGGAGGGTGGGAATTTGAATGTCCCCCAACTGAAAGTGTTTATAAGCTGGACCAATTTTAGCTAGGATGCCCTCAGAACCCACTACCATGAGTTCAGTCTTTACCCGGTTGAGTACCAGGTTGTTTTACATCATCCAGTGCTCGATGATGGAGAATATACGGTTGAGTTCAACTTCATACAAATCATGCTGACCAGTGAGTGGGATGCATTTGACACATTGTGTGTCATATGCATAGTTAGAAAAGAGTATCCCCTATTGTGTGAGGTGAGTAAAGAAAGAGGCCATGAAGATGTTATAGATGTAAGGTGATAGGCTAGCTCTTTGCGGAACTCCATAAAGCACCGGAATGGCAGGTACCTTCGCCTCATTAGCACACACGCTACATATTCTGTTGGATAAAAAGGAAAGCAACCATTTGGTAGCACCCTGGGAGAAATTAGCAACAGTCATGAGCCTGTCGGCCAGAAAGGAATGGCCGACCAGATCGAATGCCGCAGATTGATCGAGAGAGATCAGTAGCGATATCTGCTGATTGTCCAGTCTCTTTAGGAGTTGTGATTTAAGGTCCAATAAGGAGGTCTCAGTACCGAAACCTTGTCTGAAGCCCGATTGAAAAGGGTTTAGGATGGGGTGCAGATTGAGTTGTTGAGCTATTTGGGAGTATGCAACCCAAACCAGTATTTTTAACAGAAAGGGGGTGTTCGTTATTGTCCTGTAATTGGTGGGGACACTCTGATCCAAGTTGGGCTTTTCTATGAGAGGTGTTACGCAAGCTTGCTTCATCTCGTCCGGAACGGTACCGTCGGAAAGGGAGGAGTTGACAAAGCCAAAGCAAAGAAGTCGTACCATAACGCTAGAATCTCTCCGGCATCTTACATCTTATATGGAGATACAGAGACATGGAAGAAAGAAGAAATACTATTCAAAAGCTCTCAGAAAGATGAATAAGAGAGTCAATATAAAGGCTCATAGGAAGATATCAAAGTCAAATATGAACTACTTACCTCAAAGGTCTTGAGGGTCGGAATATGAATGTGTGTGATAAAAGGGAAACTATCCAAGAGACTATCCAAGAGAGATTTGGTATTGCAACCCATAACAACATGTATTTTTAGTGGCCCTTAATGTTGATGTCATTTCAAAAGCCTTTTACAAATCAGTCAAAGTGCCTGATTTAAAAATGGTTTTATAATGGTAAAATCCAATAGAAAAATAATTTGTGAATCTGACTCAAAAGTGTCCAGGTGGTTCTTTCTGGCTTACAAAGCATACCTTGGCTTCAGTTGGGTATGTCGATCATCATGACCTCTTCTTGTGAGAAACTACGTGATATATAAGGGACTAAAAGCGCATTTTCAGACTCCCTCAGGTGGGTGGGTTGCTTGAATGATTTTCTTTTGAATTACAGTTCATAACGGTCATGGGAAGTTAGATCAGGCCAAAGGTTTTTTTTGGGTTTAACAAGTGTGAACAGTTTGAGTTTACGATCAGCTAAAAGAACTTGCACTGCATTGTACTTACGTTATATTGTTGCCGACCTACATGTAAACACCTGACAGATATTCAGTACCCCCTTCACTTTGCCTACAAGCAGTATTTCTGAGCCTCTTGGAGGTTATCTGCTGGCCTCCCTTTAGAACTCTCCATGTGAGGTGTTACAGTATCCCCTTGGTCTCGATCAGTGAGGCTGGTGACAAGAGGCACCAATCACTGATTATTGGTCTTATGGGAAATTGGCAAAGAGTGCAGCGTTACCAATGTGAGCCGGCCTGGGACTCAATCAGGAGAAAGACAATTGTTACTGGGAAGAAATCTTCCATACCAAAGACCACCTTCATAAATGTGTTGTTTCATGTTAATGTGAACAACATTGTGTTGCTTTGTTCCTCTATGAAAATTGATACATGTGTTCTTTTCCGAGTCATTATAGTGCCTCATCACTGCTAGAAACATTACAAGCTGCCTAGTAAAGTCTTAATAGAGACATGTCTTATGTGAGACTGTGTGCACATTTATGCTGTGATATGTAACTGAAATGTGGATCCAGCAAGTTAAGCCTACGCATAGTTTTATATACACCTGTATTTATGCATACTTTGTGCATTATCAGAATGACACTTGTGAAGTGTAAGTGTTTCAATTATTCTTCACATGTCCATCCCCAAAATAGTTCTGGCTCCCACATGAGAGAAGGTCCTCGGCCATCCGACCGCACCCGCATGGTGGTTATTGGTTTGTTATGCCCTGAACCTGTAGATATATAATGTTATGTCCAGTAAATGGGTGTTGTCTGGTCTACAGTTGCATGAAGTGCCGGGCTATGCAGTGCTTGCACTCACAGTCTTCCCTCACCCACACTGCATGCAAGTTCCCTGTGTGAATCAGTGGACCCGCATGTGGGCCTCTGCTCAATACAGTGCACATCGTGTTACTCGACAACTTTTTGAATCAGGCCTGCACTTGTCTATGGTTTGGAACTATCAATATTATGTTCCTGTTCACACAAATTAATCACAAGGTTTATGTTTTTCTCAATTGCTTTGAAAATGCACTCGGCATGAGTTAATCTGTACTCTAGATTCTATCAGTGAAATGATTTGCCATCTTGTGTCAGGAAGAAAGGCTTCCATCCCGGGCATTATTCAGTGGCATGTAATTGAAAAACTGACACATTGCCTCAACTGTCATCTTTTTTTAAATGTTTTTAACAAGCGAATTTGAAGTCTGTTCATTCACAGCAAAATGCAGGCAAAGGCTTGAATGGCACAATTGTAACTAAATCAAATTGTCTATTCTCCAGGGGTCAGGCCTTCCCGCGAAGTCATTCTCACCTAGTAGCTTTATTCTAAAGTAGACATACGGCTTCTTCAAAGAGATCACTTCAGTGCTTGGAGCTTATCAGCAGTGTCTGCAGGAAGTGTGACAATAACAGGAAGGGGCTTATTGGATAGTTTGTCAGCAAAAGCATTCCTGAGAAGAAGGATGTGTACATCGCCTCTGAATTGTACTCCATAAACAGTGTATACAAGTCCATCAAGGAAGAATACGCTTCCCCCCTGCAATTTAAATTTGCAGAAATCCAAGACCAAAATAAATACATTTTCATCATCTTAATTGAACAGTGAGTTGAAGTACGCTGTGCATATATGCAATGTGCTTCCCTTGGGTGTACCTCCGCAGCCAATGCATGTTAAGAACTCCCAATTCCATAGATCTGGCCGCTTCATATTGAAGCAGGCAATCTGCTCTTGGATTGTAGGGCTATGCTTTCCGATTGCTCCATTTACTAATCGAAGAAGGCTTTCTCTGAACATCTGCGATTTATTCCGTAGGATAGCTCGTCCCTCTCTCACTGTTGTCAGTGCCTTTCCTTTAAAGCCAAGACGGTGAGTTCATTACTTTACTGTTTGATGACAAACAGCAGGATTTTCTGAATCAACATGCTGGCAAGAAATGTCATTATCACTATTATGGTAGCGGCTGGAGAAATGTGAGGTTTCTTTGAAGAAATCAAATGTGTGTCATAGAGGAGAACACAAAAGCCCCAAGCACTTTCATCTGCCATTTAGCTTCCTGATGCAGACTGCACTGTGTACATACCTAAGCCTCTGAAGAACTCAGAGTTAAGTAAAAATGAGTACAAATATTAGTAAGCTGCTTTTGTTGCTGCAGTTCGATTCAGCCGACTGAATAGAAAATGACGATACAGCAGAATCCATTGGGAATTCGTAGGAAATTGGAAGAGCGTCCTGACTGTGTGGTTAGAGGATACAATATTAGGGGAACTGACGCAAGCGCATACATGCCGCTTCTAGATTGACTGCTTAACAGTTTCGTCATATGTTGAAGAGATTTCAAATGTAAGCAATTTCGCATAGAAAAAGCGGTAACATATTGGATTTCAGAAATCTGTTTTTGCCATTATAAGTGGCTTATCTCTGCAGTAAAATTTGCTTTGTGTGGGGGATCTGCAAGTGTGTGTTCCGGTGGGTGTACGTGTGCGCTTATGTGTGTGTGTGAGCACATAAGTGTGTAGAAATGGTAGGAATACACACTTCACACACACACACCCTTCACCACCCCAACCATGCACCTATGTATCTCTTTTGGAACCTTGAATAGATTGTGTCAAATTCTCCAATTATATCTGGTTACCCACACTCAGTTCTGCCTTCTCATAATCTACTGTCATAGCATGGGCCATGGCATGGAGCTATATACAAATCCAAGGTCGGATAAAAGAAGTACTATTGACTTGGGACTATAAAGAGATGATTATTGTGTATTTTAAAAATATCTTTAATAGACAGTGAGCCTGATTTAGAAAAAGTTTTGTGCCACAAAAAGTGACCCTGTGTCAAAAGAATTAACTCTGCGTGGAGCAAAAGGTCTGAATGCAATTCACAGAAAACAGTTTGCGCTGGCCCTGTGCACCTTGCGCCCTGACCAAGCACATTACACTCCATGACACTAGCATGACATTAGTGCAAGGGAATGGCCAATGCAAGAGTGGGAAATAGGGCACAAAATGGATAGACCCATATTATTTTGCGAAAAAGGGAGTGACATGGGCATGGTCAAGAAGGCACTAGACAAACTCCCAAACACAATCGCCCAAAGTGCAAAATAAACAAAGTTCACAAAAAATAAAGCCCCATCGTATAACCTCCAAAGGCCCTGAGACTTATTGCCTATCTGGAGCAGCAGCACAGGATAAATTCTCCATGCAAGCATAACGAATTGCAGCGAGAATGGTCGACTGCCCATTGCTCGCGCCTGTGCTTGCACAAAACACAAAGAGGAGGAGGAGGAGGAAGCAAGGATTTTCCACATCTGCACCACCATTTTTAGATTGGCAGATGAGGAGCTCTAATGCACATACTGATTTCCCTCAGAGGTTTCCTGGACATGGTCGAGGAATGGGAGGCGGACCTGGCATCGCGCATCCTGTACATGTGAAAGTGTTATCTGCCCTTCACATTTTGGCCTCTCTTTCATTCCAGCAGACCACCACAATTGTATGGGGCAAAGCCCAGCCCACGCAATCCTGGTGCATTCACCATATCTTGTAGTGCATCACTGCATGACTGCATAGCTATTTTAACATTCCCCACACTCTACAAGCAAGGCAAAGAGTGGTCCAGGCTTGATGTTCCATCACACAGTTCCCCAGGTCATCAGAGCTATTGACTGCACACATGCAGGGCTGCAACCCCTGGGAGAAACAGAGCACATTTACCGGAATAGCAAAGAAAATGGCATTCCATCAATGTGCAGGTCATGAGTGATGCCAAAGGCCACATAATGCTTGTGAATAACAATTTTCCCAGATGCACTCCCATCAGCTACATCCTATGCCTTAGTCGTAGCCATCAAGATCTGACATCTGGAACCTTAGGCAACATATGGCTTTTAGTTGAGTGTGGCCCATAACATACATCAAACCACAAACAAACAACCAACACATATCCACTTACCACAATCCTCAAGCTAAGCAATGTGTGCCATAATCATTTACCCATTTGCAATGGACAGTGCCTGTCCACTTTCACCATTCCTTTCAACACCCGTCAGGAATCCTACAATCCTGGGTCATACCTGCTACAATACAGGGAATATTGCCACTAGAGGTATAGTGGAGACACATTTGGAGTGATCAAGTTATGATTCTGCTCCATTGACCACTTGGTTTGTGTATTGCTATACACACCACCAGTGGTGTGTAAAATCAAACTGACATGTTGTGGCCTGCATAGCATTGCAACATACCATGGCATACACATCCCACTAACAGGGCAAATGGAGTAGCGACAGGCCATTCACAACTATGTGGTGCAAACTGTGTCTGCCAAAACCAAACCATGTGGTGTGGACACACTACACACCCTCACCTCTTATGGGTTTCAATGATGAAAGAGGACAAGTCAGACTAAACATAACACCCTGAGACTGGTTGTCTCCTATTAGCTGTGAGTGTGTGCACACTGTAAGTCCATCTCCCTCTACATCCTACAATATACACAAACAGACAGGACACTCTTAACGCATGCCTCAGAGCAACCCAGAAAGAACCTATGTACTACATGCAGCGCCACCATCACCTGCATAAGTGGCCTACTGTAAGACCTGTTTTGAGAATTCTACACAAACACAATTCTCTGCTATTCCTCCTCAGACATCATACCAAGAAACTTTCTGCTCCTCCCTATCATTTTATTGTAAATAACAGTTAATGGGTGAGGCAGTACCTTCCTACAGCAGAATATCCCTGAGGGAGCAGCTCACACCTTGTTCATATGCTAATCCCTGGTGGCATCGTCCTACCCTCGGAAGGACAGTCCTTAAAATCTGGACAAATAAAGTATGTCTTCTCTGTGCTTTCTTCATAATTTAGCACTGACACGAATGCTTGCAGGGACACCAACCAGTGACCCTTAACTAACGAGGAGCCTTAGAGACTGAACATTTCATCTTTTTAGACACATCATCCTATCCACCCACCAACACCACTTTTCTATCACAGCCAGCTTGCTGCTTGTCTCCTTCCTGCACCTGCTGCACCCTCCTTAGTCCAAGGTGCTGTATTTCTGAGGACTCCACACTACACTTTCTATCCTTTCTGTTCCTTGTTTTATCATGAAGAAGCCCCTGCAAGGTTGAGAATCACTCTGATACCAAAATCTGTGTGCCTCCTCTAAACATGGTAAATTGTGGCTCTTGGGGGCAGAGGGTATGTCATGTTGGCCTGGGTGAGAAGAGCTGGAGTGGTTCTGGGAGACAGCAGGGTAGACTGGAGGAACACGCAGAGCTTCTTGACCCTGCCCAACTGCTTGATGAACATCTGACAAATGCTTGTTTGCCCTATTTGAGACAGACACTGCCACTGACGGGTAGCATTCCCGGCAGGCCACTGAGTCCAGCACCTGAGCATGCTAGTGTAAGGTTTGCAATATCACTTATCCTAGCAACCAATTTACCATGAAAGGCAAAATGGGTGAAAATGGCACCATATTTCAAGTGGCCCTTTCTCTGAACTAATGGTTCTTGTTGCCTTCCATTACTCTTAGCATGTAGCTTATTGTAATTGAGTGTATTTTCAAGATTGCTCGCCCCCCTCATCTGTAGTAATCTCGTAGATGCCCGTTTTGTTGTGTGGGATTCAATGTATTGATATGGGAGAGAGAAATCAAGAGAGGGATTGACCGAGACAATGTGAGCTAGTGAAATAAATGGCACCTGCCTGCAAGATCCAGTGATGGGAGTCTAGGGTTCCAGGTTGTTTTGCCTATTCCCCTGTTCCTCTGACCAACCAACTTCCCTCCAAGATATCCTACTCCTTACACTGCACACATATACCCTCCCCTGACTGCCACCATAGGCCTACCGATTATGTGCATTAATACTAATCACACCATGAATAAGCGCTCCTCTTTAGCCATATCAAACTCTTCAACATTAGCAGCTAACCATCCCAAAATGCTGTGGTCTATCAGATCTTGGTATCTCTGACAGAAAGCAGATAGGCACCTAGGAAATGGGCACTTTCAACCTGTACCCATCAATACCACAGATTTTGCATCAACCTCTCCAACTTTCTCACTAATGTCCACTGCTGCCTCTTTTTCTTACAGATCCAAGCGTACCAAGGCCACCAATAGAGGTAGAAGGGTACTATACAAGACCAGTTACAATACTGTTACCACATGATCCTGTGGCTTACTGTGAGGCCTTCTTTGCCAATACTGTTGGCACATTCTCATGTGGCCTTCTGTGATGCCAGTGTTGCCAATACACAATAAGGTGTGCTGCAGCAGCACTGCTGATTCAAGGTAAGAGATCACTTCATTTTTGTTTGCATGTGATAGCATATCATTAACTGTTCATGCTGCATGTAACACTCCCCCCATAGCATACAGCTGAAGCCCATGAAAATGTGGTCGAGGTATCACTTAGTTTCTATCACCTTTGATACGATCATCAACTCTTCTCTGTCATCTCTTTGGCTTCCAACACCTCCACACTAGACTTCTCTGCTTTCCGTATGGAGCTTACACTACAATTTCATCCGCATTCATTGTGCTGCTCCTCTCTCATGTCTTTTCAGACTACGGTCTGATGAAGAGCTGTGCATTTTACAATGCTGTGATGTCATTAGATATGGAAGGTGGCATTATAAATTAATAAAATAACATTCCCCAATTACCAACAATATCATCACCATGCAGGAACAGAAGAAACACACACAACTCAGGAGATGACACACTGCAACCAACATGTTAAGGACTCACCAAAACCACAGTACACACAGAACATGAACATGGAAAAGAATACACATAACCACACATCACGCTGGTATAAGATCTTATTCATTAGTGTGGCAGCCCACAGCCAACACAGGTGCAGCAAAAGGACAACATCTATACCCAAATGAGTGACACAGCAGTGTATTCTGTGTGATGGGATAGTATCACATTCGTCATTAGGTGACAGATCACAGACAAGCCTCTGCCATGGAACATTACTTTGACTATGATAAACAAAACTGGATGACAAAATATGTTGGCAACAACAAAAGCAGATCACATCATAATTTCACCTCCTAAAGAAAAACTGCACTGCCTACACAACCCAACAAACCAGCAGACATTGGTAACACCACACTCACTGTCAACAGACCAACAGAACATCTCCAAAGAAATAGCATGTATACAATATCTAATACAATCCAGGAAAGGAAGCATTTGCATGGTCACTGGTCTCACCATCCAGTGGTTCATGCTCGAGTGGAAGACCACACAAACCGCTCAGTGTAAAGTCTGACCCGCTTTGCCATAGCAATGCAAGACAGAACTGCAAGCAACAACCCAACAAAGGCATCACTGTCTGGTGTATGCTTTCTCTTGATGCCACCATACCTCGCTGGGTAATATTCTGATACAACTCTTTCAAGAATTGTCCATGTCTGATACTTGCATAAAGCAATGCCTACTCAGATTGGATGGCAGACAAAAGGCCCTCAAGTGGGCATGGCTTAGCCAGGTGTAATGAAAATGATATGACCTGTCGTAATGACCAAACAGTCTGTGGATGACGCCCAGTACCAGATGTTCTTGACCCACCCAGTACTGCGGACTCTGCTGATGTTGTTGGCAATGGTGCAACCCCAGACGCAGGCCTGTCAGCTGTGGACACACCAGAGTAAGGCACATTTAAACGAATGCCACACCAGCTGTACACATATCCGGTGCACACACGCACCTTATGACTCTCTCTATTTTCTCTACTGACTTGAACTTCAGTTCCAGAGGGCGTTCAACCTACCAGCGCCTTGAGACCATACCAATGGTATATAAGGCGCTATATAAATACAAAGTAACATAACATAACATTGTTATTATTATTATTATTATTATTATTATTATTATTATTATTATTATTTTTAGCAACGTAGCACTTTACAGTTAAGCACATGTGCTGTACTGCTGTTTTGTGTGTGCACAAACCTTGACTCACATGTGCTCCACTTTCCCTACCACCACTACCAGATGCTGCTGGTGTGCCATGGTCGCACCAGATAATGTTAAGGTGCCCCAGGCCTCTTCCGTTGACCCAAACTCTGACATGAACTAAAGGAACTCCTCATCCTGACTTGTGAGTTCGGGCCCATGCATGAGTTCGTGAAATGTGTCATCCACGTCAGTAGCCATATTACCTGAGGAGGGGGACACAGTCTGCTACCTTTTACCTGACACACTGAGGATGTTCACCAAACATATCTACCTGGCCAGCACAGGTATATGGCCAGCGTCAGTCTGATCTTCCTCTGGGTATCCTCACCTACAACAGAACAACAAACAACTATCATACACCTCAACATTTACTCAGATGTGCAACAATGTTCATACATCGTCCTGCAATAACCCAGCATCATTTGTATTCTAAGAGGCTACTGATACCTTAAATAAATCCCATATTACCTAGTCACAGAGCACATCACATTGTGGAAAAGAAAACAGACGTGCTAAATTCAATGCCCCCGCAATCCCAATGTCCTGCACACCATCACATCTATGTTTGCCCTTGGAAATGCCTGAAATGCAAATTGCACTTTCATCACACCATACACATGCAATGCATTTGAACATTCAAAACGTCTTCTTACTGTGTACACCGTGCAATGCCCAAGTCATGGAATCAGACCTGCAACATTCAGTGGGCATGTGGTGCATACAGATATATCCTGATATGACACACCTTCAGTACACATGCCAAGGACACTGACCACAATGACACTGACACACCATGATCACTAATTTCCACGATATCACACCACATAGTCCCAATATGACTCCCATTACCTTGCCAGGCCTCAATACATACCCAGCTCATTATTCCACAGCACCATCAATTTGGTCCCTTACAAATGCCACCCTGTGCCAATCACTGATAAGCAGAGATTAGAACAGTCACTGACCGCATTCCGCTGCCTTTTACAAGACACACCCTTTTGTAAAACAATACCATGAGAAGCACTGTATGGTGACTGTTCTGTAAGGCCCTCAAACCCCAAAAGCGACAGGGAATGTGTGCCCCACATGCCTATGTCAGTTGCAGAGCTACTAGGTCGCCATTCAGGAATGTGCCTTGTTTGATCCATGTCCAATGTGTGTGTGCGAACAACTGCAAGAACAAATAACAGACTGAGGATCAGTGAACACCAACCACTGATTACTTTTTTCCAATCTGACTGGGTGGAAATCTACAATGGCAGGAACGTTGTTGAGGCTGTAGTTGCATGCACAGGCCATCATGTGATATACTTCCAAATGAATGGAAAAATGGTGCTACATACCAACAAATAGAACAGTACACTGGACATCCTTAAGTGCACACTCTAGGGGGGCTGACTCAAGGAACTTAGAGGATGTGGTTATCACCATACCAATATAGATGTGTATATCAGTCTTCAACATGTCCTCTTCCAGTGGTGTCATACGTGCAAATGTGGCCTACTAACATACCACCACTGCATGCTTTACTGCTGAAATGTGCATGCTAGAACATGTGGGACATCCATCCTCATCAACACCTTCTCCTTCATATATTAGATAAGTACATTGGCATCCTTGCACATGTCGCTGCAACATGCCTGCCATGAGTCAAAGGTGGACATATGTCCAATGAATTCCACTTGGCAATCTATGCTTGTCACTCATCGTCTGGCCAGGGCATGATGACAGACATTCTATCATTGTCACCTTAGGAGTGTTGGTAAGCACAGGATACCAAACATGACTCATACATGGACAGCAGTAAAGTGTAATCCATGAAAAGGTAATTGTAGTGGGGCAACAGGCAAATCCCCTGACTTGAAAGTAGGATTGTCTGCTGCAACATGTATGATGCATTCAAAAGGCACATTACCAGGTACATTTCTTCTCTTGTGCGAATGGCAGAGTCATGAGTGAAAGGACAGCTATGTTGCACTGTCCCTGGGATGTTGGATTTATCTGGCTTGCAACAACCCATAGCATGGCACAGGAAGTGTTCAAATGACATCACACCTGAGGTGAGGATGAGAAGGAGCCTGAATAATGTCCCAAGTATATATGCTCACGTTAAGCGTATGGCCAAAAAAACACATCAGGCACACATGTCACTCACCTGATGCAGACATATATGTGTCTATGCCTCCAATGCCTACAACCTGCTCACTTTTTATGAGACCTCTGACCACCTCTTTAATTTTCAGTCAGCCCCTCCAACTGGGGGGATCCTCCAATTGTTCCATGAGTTGAAGGGACACTCCTATTCAAGTGTTCCTTTGTTTTCCTAGTCAGATCTGCAAAGTACTTGGATACCTCCTTGGCAGTACAATGTTTCACTCCACATTTATTTTATTTGTCATGGCCTGCCATACGTATTGGCATTCAGTAGTTGAGATGGTGCAGCATTCCCAATGATACGGGTCCACATGATGCTCCTCCGCAAAGTCTTTGAGGATGGCCAGCTCCTCATCTGTGAGTATTTCTTTCCCTGGTAGCCCATTGTCTTTAGTTTCTCCTTTCACTGTTACTGGTCAATTCTCTTTTGTTGGACCCTTCTCTTAAGTTTACCTCTTCTCTTTTGTTGCTCCTTTCTCCTTCCAGGGCCTACTCTTTCCTCAGTTCATTCTGACTCATGCTACTGTCCTCAGTCTGAGTTATGCATGCAATGGAGTCACACAGACCTAAACCACGTATGTGCACTCTGCGATTCTGGCATGGAACCATTCTCTTAGTGCAACCTCAATGCAAACTGCTCCATCTATGTAGCAATTTGTGCATGCGGGCCCTAGTCTTACCATTATGTGATGGCACTGAGCATGACAAATCTTGCTCCTTGCTAGTCAGCCATTGCTGAATGGTCACGTGTACTGCCCTGGAGTGACTTTTCAAACACTGTCTTCCACCTCCTAGTGGTGCCCTGTATACCATTTCACCATCCAATCACCCTGACTACCTCATCAGCCTCATCTGGTCACCCACACCTCCAGTGTACCATCACAGCTCTTCTGTTTGGGTGCTCTCTCTGCAATGGTTGATTCCTAATCCCACACTATCAAGGTGGTAAGGCTGAGAACTGTCAACTTCTCGGCCAAAGAAGTTGGCATCCTTGGTGACCAGGTCCTGGGCCATTATGAGTCCCTCTTCAGTGCTGTCAAGCAGCTTGGGCCGTCTGTCCATCAAGGGATCTTGGGTGCTGTCAACAAGGATAATGTGGCAGTCCGTACTGTCAAGAATGGAAAGGAGCACTGGGATGACATGAGGATCTGGACCCAGAAGAAGACGAAGATGGCCATTGAGTTAGGACATAGTTTGGAGGTCCATTCTCATGGCCGCAAAAGTTTATTACTGCTATATGTGGGGATCCTGAGCACAGCGCTGCATTCCCAGGATCGCTGGATCCAAGCTGCTAGGGGCACACAAAGGGAATTGGTTCCTGCATTGTTGCAATGTCATGGCCGAGATGGAATGAAGGGAGGGAGAGAGAGCACATCTACCATTAACTGGGTGGTGTCAAACATGTTAGTTGTGTGGTAGCTCATTGGAACACAGCAACAATGGAATGGACATATAGACCAAGTGGGCACACAATGGGTTTGGTTATATGTGATAAAGTAGTGGACGCAAGCTGCGCCTTCTGTCCAAGGCCTGTGTCCACATCATTTTGAAAAACACCTGCTTTGGTGTCCATGCCCAAAATGGGAGTTATAAAGGAGCTCTTCATGTGAGTTCCTAACAATTGTATTCTTTATGAAAGCTCTGACAGGTCAGTGGTCAATGACTTGCACTAGGCATCCGCTTCTTTTGAAGGCATTTGTAATGAACAACCATACTCACATCAGTCTATTCCCAGGGCAGCCTTCCAAATTAGATTACAAATATAAAACCATGAAAACTCCTATAGAGGAGCAGGTGGATGCGTTCTCATTCGTTCCCGCCCCCTCTCCACCCTCATATTCGAATAGTAGAAGATGAGCAGTACATGGGACCCCCTGTATCGTTCCTGTACCACATTGAGTGTATGAGAGAAGTTATGCACTCAGACAGCCATACAGAATGGTTCCTCGCACTGAAGGTGTTGAAGGATGCTGAATGGAAGAATGTCAGCATACAACTATGAACATCATGGAACTTTAAAATGAAACCTGACAAGGGCAGAGTAATGTCATGAAGAAGATATGTAAACCTATAGTGAAACCATTTGTCTGACAATGTAACTGAAGCACCAAGAGAAACATGTACCTAAGGGTAAAGTAATTGTGAATACAAAGATTAAGTAATTTACTGGCCAATAACTGTAAATACGCAGTAACGCAAGTTAGAAAGGAAACATATAGAGGCTTACTATACAGGAATATAAAACAGTGCCAAGGATGGCCATGATAGGAACATGGATGCTGGCTCACGTCGAATTCAACCAAGCTACCTCAGAGACAGACAAATTGTGCAGAACTAGGAGAGGCTGGAAAGCTCTTTGTGCAGTTCAACAGAAAGGCTATGTTGGCTTAGGACCAAGGTTGCTATTTTAAGGAATAATTGCAAGGCACAAGGGGAGTTAATCAGGATAAACTATGATTGAAGAAAACATTCCTCTTTGATTAAAGAAGAAGAAAACATGTGCAATGGCCAACGTATTGGACAATGAAATGTTTATGAAGTCAATGCAAGATAGAGTGAGTCTCTAGAGGCCAAGATGAGCAACATCACCCTGCATAATTGAATCAAATAGCAGTAAATAAGAGGCTGACATTGACACATTTGTAGTCTCTTCTTATGTGACTCAGAACCCAAAGACAGGGGCTATTCATTAGAGCCTCAAATGAAGATAGTAGTGTGCTTACACTCCCTTGAATATTCCAGGACAGTGAACAGGCTACAAGACAAAAGACTTTGGCTTATGGCTGACCAATGCTAAAGAGCAGAAAGTCCAAGGTTGGGATAGCATGCCAAACAATCAGTGGGTCCAAGGGACAACCTAATCTACAATGTTGCATAGACCAATCCACTTTCATTTTGTCCACTGTAATCAGTACTATACATATTTAGAAGTAGTTCAAGGCGTGCCCTACAGAAAAGGGGAAGCCAATGAAGTACTAACCCACATGTAATCTTGATGTAGATGTATTCCCTTAACCAATCCCTACACTCAATAGGTTGTATAATTTGCCATGTAGAATGATATCATAGATGACACATGTTGGGGTATAAGACCTCTATGTATCAGGCTGCTATGAGAGTTTGCATGCATCAGTCTGATGCCTGTCAGATCTCCCTGCTTTATTAAATGAGTATAAATTAGTGCTGCGCCATATTCCTTGAGTCTGTGTGATTATTTGGTCTAAGATCATTATTTGTAAATCCATCTAGCACAAACGACTCTTCAAGGTGCTAGAGCACACTCTGATCATGGAATTGTTTTTTACATGTTTTTTGTTTCTCTGTATTTTGAAAATAGGCTCATTTTCTCAAATAACACAGCATTAACTCTTCTATGCATTAATCAAAGGGAATCAATATGTTTTCAAGAAACCTTACACATGCACACAAATACAGATTCAGGTGAGATGGAGTTCAACTTAGGTCCACAGAGTGTCAAAGCTACATGGGATATATCATGTTTCATCTATCGGACATGTTAACACTTCATATTGTTTCTAATTGAAATAACACTCAAATAATAGATTGTTGTATTGATGGTGTGATGTTTGAAGACTATTGGAAGGTGATACCACACCTTTGCATTCTCAGTTTCTTATAGAACAATACGATTCAAGTTGTACAACTCACTATGTTTCCCATGCAACATGGCAGCTAACATGCAGAAGCACATTTTTAATTACTATTTCTTGTGCTTATTAAAGCCTGCAACCTTTCATGTTCTCAAGTTACTTTGAATTAGGTGTATAGAATTAATTATTTGATATGCCACAGCAAGATACAATTCTCAGTTTATATAATGAACAACGTTACATTCAATTGATTAATAGTCTATAATATTCACGCATATATGGGTATGAGTGAGATATTTTGCCAGTTCTAATAACAGAAACTAAGTAATATACTGTTATAGGTACAACCCCACAGACTATTTCTGCCACTAGATTATTTCTAAATCATATGAACCCACGGATGAACCTTTAATCTCCAGATGGTCTTGCGCGGATATATCTTAATAGCGGTTGCAAATGAGATTTGTATACAAACTAAAACTCAGATATGTTTTATTCTTTTCTGGAGATGTTACCAACAAAAAGGGACAACAATGCAGTACATTAGTACAGAATAAATTGGAGGCAGCATTCTTCCTCTAGAAATAGATGTGATTACAGCTGTAGCAGTAAAAGAAGGCAATTCCCACAAAACAATCTACTATCCTGTTATAACATTGGGCAATCGTCTCCACTTCAGCAAAACAAATTAATTGGTAACAAAAGAGGGGTAGAGGCACCCCATTATAGTTGGACATTTGTCTTTACAATGACACTGATATAACATGTTACATCGATCATGCAGCACTGATTAATGCTTTAGAGAAGGACTGCCTATGGCTTTGCCCTGACTACTTGGGCCCTGACTTTGTCAGTATTATGTGCCAATGGCACCTTCCTATTTCTTGTCTGAAATAGTGATTAGAACATTCTGTTAGAAAGTAATCCATGCAAGCACTAAAGATGTGTGTTTCTTAGCTGCAGTGTCACCCTCACCATAGACCAAATGGAGTGGCCAATTATTTCAATTAACATTGAGAGGTCTCCGGAGTAACAGAAGAAGATCTTAATCAAGCGGATTATCCCTGGCAGTAGGGATTGGTGTGAAAAGAGAGTTGCTGACATCATCCCTATTTATGCTAGTGAGATAGTTACTTTTATATATGACAGTGTCAAATAAAACTTAATATCATAATATCATAATAAAAAGGAACTATGTATGTGATTGTAGAGCAGATTTTTTAATGCATCTTTGGAGTGCTTTATGTGATACTCAATAGGCAACTGTCATAGGAATATCATCAGGCACCAAAAGGACAACATAGGAAAAATTGTTATGCTGAGTAAGTGGACTCTTATCCTGATTTTGTCTCTAGGACCATGGTTGCCAGCCAGCAAATAATTTTGATCTTCACATTGCATGACTGCCAGCACACCGAGGCAAATCTTAATTGTGGACTCATCTTCTGAATATTTATTATATTTCTGCCCATGGGACTGCCTTTTTCCTGTCTATTTTGTTCTTTTCAAAAAGCCAATCAGAAAACATGTGGACACTGCATATGACCAAACACTTGAGCTCTATAATTTCTTCAGAGTCTGAATGCAGTTATGTCCAGCTACGCCAAAATGCATAATCTATGTCTGGCTGTTATTCGCAGAATAGGAATTTTATATGAGTTATTTTCCCCTTCGGAAGGCAATATATTTACATTGAAAATCTGTAGTTAAAACAGAGTTAAGATCATATGATTTGTCCCAACAAAACACATGACATTATTTGGTTGTGGGCAGTGATGACCATCTTCACTGTCTTAACCAAAACTTTTCAATGAATTTCAAGGGTTTTGTAATGGCACATCTTCTCTGGCACCCACTGTCCATGGCCTTTAGCTACGGCCACTGTCCGGTTACATGTGTTAAAATCCCTGCAAAAATATCGCCATACAAAAATATCACCATATTTTTGTGCCGATATTAAGGCATGGAACCTGAGGGACACACCCACGCAACCCCACATTATTATTAAAGGAGCGGGAGACACCCCCGCAACCCACACTCCCAAAAACCCCAAAAATGATCCCCCCCAAAAATATCACCTATGGCCGTTCCAAACTACCATAAATACGGCAATATTTTTGGTGGGGATAATATTACCTGATACGCACTGTCCATGTTGCCCCAAATATACAGAGGCCCGCTGCCAGGCCCTGGTTTATGGACGAGGCCCATCTGGCTGCCTAGTAACTAAGCAGTGTGGTGTGCAATTAAAGGCCCCAAACTGAAGGTCTCTTTCACAAGAAAAGCAGGATTTTTCAACACTGACACAAAAACCGCTTTGCATGTGTGTTTTTCAAGTTAAAACTGAAGGGCCATGTAGAAAAGGCCTACCAGTCATTACCAAAGGAAAAGCAGCATTTTTAGTCACAAAGCAAGAAGAAAATAAAAGGTCCCTTTCCCATGAAAAACAAGATTTTTAAACGCAGACACAAACACGGCTTTGTATGTGTATTTGCAGTTTAAATGTGAAAAAATATGCAACTGCTAACAGAAACATGTCAGGGAAGAAGACATGGTGCATGTTGACAAAAAGTAATGCATATTATGTTTTCCAATGAAACGTTTGTGTAGGCCAGAGGCAAACCCTTGGGCTGGCTTTGGGACATATGTCACAAAGTACTCCCCCACTAGAAGGCTGACATCCGAGTGTTTACAACTGCCATAAAATGTGTCCTTCCTGAAAGGTTTTGTCCCTCAAGGCTGGGCTCTGTGCAGAGACAGCTGGCCTTGGCTGGAGCATGGCCCAAATGCAGTCAGAAGGTATGTTTACAGGGGGCTACAATTAAAAGAGGCTGAATCTCCAACTTCAAAGAGCAAGCTTTCACCTCAAAGAGACTGTTTTAAAAAAATTCTGGGTACAGGTGGGCCCAGTGAGAACAAATAGCCTGGAAGCAGGAACATTGCCATTTGTCCCACATGAAGATTTACTATTAATTTAAAAGGACTATTATCATTTAGGCCTTTTTTCCAGCAACCATTTTGCATTTTGTAGGCAATTTTCAAGTAATTTTGGTGGTATAAAACCCCTCCAGCTGCGACTCAGTGAACTGTAATGGCTGTCTAAAATGTGTTTCTGGCCACTCTGAAAATGTGCAAAATTTGGGAGTTGGTGAACGGGTGGAGGTTAAAATTAGGAATATGCGGAATACATTGCATTTTTCTAACAATTATGCATTTGGTGAAAATGGCAGAAAAGTGTCACACAGCCTTTCAAAATGGTTTAGACCTGGCTGTCGGTCTTATTTAATTCCCCATGATTAGCTGAATCAGAATATATATATATATATATATATATATATATATATATATATATATATATATATATATATATATCATTGAAGTTGCAAGTCAAATTATGGAATATTAGCACATAACTAGATCTTTGGCAACATTTGACAAAAGACTAAATGGGGAATGAAAATGGGAATTGTCATAGGTTGCTCCAGAACCCTAAACCAATCCTGAGAGGGAGGCTGGATTTGGGAGTAGAGAGAAGGGTAATTGTCCAATCCTAGTGGTGAGAACTCTTGCAGGGTACTTCCCCAAGATTCTAAAGTTGAAGTTGTCATCACTGCTGTATAAGGGGGGGGCTGAACTAGGAGGAAGAGACAGAGCTGTTGATATTTAACACCAGGAGGGCTGCTGAAACATACCATCTGAGAGCTGCAAGGAAACACCAGAGGAGATTGATGAGAGTGCATATGGTTGGATCAGTCTATTTCTAGAAAGGCCTAAAAGCTGACTGGGCCTATGGAGGAGAGTGGGAGGCTATCCTTGAGAGTGGAGTAAACAGAAACCTGCTCTATCTTTCCAGAGTGTCCTGACATGCAGCTGGCTTTCTTGAACTTTAAACAGAGGCTTTCTATGTAAATTGAACTGAGCCCTGGAAAACCAAAAGGTGTGGGAGTCTGCTTGTCCAAAAACCTTTTCCTTTATAGTGGACAGGGGGCAAAACTGGGTGGATCCTTAGCATGTGAAGCTAAAAATATTAATTTAATTAATTTCCCATTTGGTGGAACACTACATGGTGATTTGTTAAAATTGAAAATTAAAAAAGCTCACTGTCCAGTGTGTGCAGAAAAACTATAGCCTGTAATTAAATTGGATAATCATTTTGTCCTGTTGACCCCAACTTCTTTAAGGAAGAGTTATCTTTCTTATTGAATTAGTCCAAACCTTTTGTCCAACTTTCCCCTAAAACAGGCCTTTAAGTAGGGGGATCTGAAAATCCTGAAATTTTCAAATGATCCCAATTATTACCATCCAGCTTCCCCACAACAGGCCTTTCAGTAGAGGGGGGATCTTAAATCCAAAATATACAACTCATTCTAATATATATGTCAGACCAAAGTAGGGGGGGGGGTCTAAAAACAAACTGCTCAATCACCCTGTGTTTATTTTAAACCACAAGTGTGGTTGAAATCATAATTGCCATATGCATTTATCCAAATTTGTAAAACTAAACTGTTAGCCTTTTAGCATGCAGGAAAATCGAAATTGCACAGCACTACATCAATAAATTGTGTTAACTGTGTTAACTGTCCAGCGACAAATTGTGATTTGTGTTTTTTTTCTAAACTAATTTGTATAATTGATTTGTGTAACAAGACGTTCATGGTGATCCACGAAGAAGGTGGAGTGTGTAGTTTGTGTGATTATTCTTAACATCTATTAAAAAATAAACATAAATACATTTCCTGTACAATGGCCTGGTTCTTGGCTCATTGGTAGCTCAGGGGGAGGGATCCAAGTGGTCTTAGATGAATTAGAGATAGGGCTGAATAAAACAATCTATTAAACAGTTTGTTGTGTGACACCTTGAGTGGAAAGGGAAGGAGATCCCCATGTTGAGGTGGCCTTTCAATAAAATGTCACAAATTGGGGGCTCCTGACCGGGATTTAGCTGGCTATTTCTGATTCATGACAAGTGCACTGTAACAGACTTTTCATTTTGATGCAACTGCATTAAGGTGGAGGGAAAATCAACTTTGTTTTGTTAAAGTGCCCCAAGGACTTTACCCCTGAGATCCAGGGAGGTGTATGGGTGAAAAAGTAAGATTGTGTAAGAATTGATCTGTGTGAGGGAATGAAGCCGGAACAGGGTGATTTTGCTGATGAATAAAGAAAGTTTCAATAAGGTGAAAAAAGCCATTATGAAAATGACTACTGTACAAATTGGTGAAGCCGGGGAGCATCTCCTAGCTAAATTATTTCTTAAATGAGAATGGGTGGAGAGCAATGCTGGAAACTGGCAAACCAGAATTGTGTGGGAGGTTACCTCAGTAAGCAATGATATTTGGCTTGAAGGTGGAATCTTACATCAGGTGCTTGAGGCATTTTATATGGTCACAACTGCCCACAGCTACAAATGGCTCAGCTAACTGCTCAGTTATTTTTTAATTTGCTATTAGTGGAAGAGCTTCAGAAAAATAGTGAGGCCAGTAGGATGAATCAGGCTAGAGACCTATCACAGGCCAAGGGTCATGCTCAACAATTCAAAAATGAGCTGAAAATACTGCAGCAAGATAGGGCAGAGATATGCTGCTTGAAACACTGAAAGATGCACGGAAAGAAGGGGAGGATACTGTCAGTCACCTTCAATGCCAATTGAATGGCCAAATTGGTCATAATAGAGGGTTGTTAGATGACATTGTTGCCCTTAAGCAACCAATCAAGACCTTAGAAAGGGAAAATAGTCAGTTTATCATTAAATAAATTGACTCACGAAAGTAGTTTGAGGAAATGCACCAAGATATAAGTACTCTGAAGCAACAGAGGATGCAGCTGATTCAGGAAAAATACCTCTTGAATCAGGATAACAACATCCTATTACAGAGTATACATGAGTAGGGGTCCTGAATGCACATGTAGCTCATCATTTTAGCATGCACATGCAGCCCATCATTTTAGCATGCACATGTAGCTTGTTGTTTTAGCATGCACATGTTAGCTTGGTTTGAACTGCAATATGGGATCAGGGGAGGACTCATTTTGGACTCAAGAATGTGAGTCTCAGACAGAGATGCATAAGGCACATGATTGCCAATGCACTGAGCACATGCTTAAAATGTCATATTATTTCAGGATGATATTTCAATTAACTGCACTAAACCTAATACTAATATTTTAATATACTAATCCTTTACCAGTAACAGGTCCCTTAATAACAATTAGTGCAAATGAGTCTATGTGGAAATAACCTGGGAACAGTTTTGGAAAATGCATGATGCTTTGTAAAATGTGAAAATAAAACTTGCAGGCTGAATATTTGCGCTGGGTAGGCTGAAAAATGCAAACTTCTGTTCTACTAAAAAGGCCATATAGTGAACAGGAAATTTGAGAAGAGATGTATCTTCTTGCTCTCTAACAATGAAATCATGTGGTTTCAGTGGAATGATTTGGTCAAGGAGAAGGATTTCCTTTGATTGACAAGGAGATCAATTAAAATGGGTTTGGAGTGGGGGTAGCAGGTAAGACATCTTCGGGCACTGAGAGAGTAGAATATTTCGCATTACATTTTGTTTATTTTTAAACGTGCATGTAACCCTGCATCTACGCTTTAAAAGATTTGATGCATTTTTTTCTCTTTCTCCAAAGTGTATTTCTTGCCAAGTTCCACGTTTTCAAGGAAGATTGGTAAGACTGAACAGAGCAAATCATTGAAAATGTTTGCAATGTATTCAAACTGTGAATTATCAGGTGGGCATAAGTGCCACTCTGTGAAATTTGCATATTTATATTTATACAATAAAAACAGTTTTCAAAGATGACCTGTGGTTCTATTACATTCATGTTGCATTTAGTCTCTTTATTTGATATGCATACAAATAAAGAAGTGTAATGAGAGCTATCTGGACATGAAGTAGCTAGTCAGCTAGAGAGAGAGAGAGAAAGAGAGAGAGGGAGAGAGAGAGAGAGAGAGAGAGAGAGAGAGAGAGAGAGAGAGAGAGAGAGAGCGAGAGAGAGAGAGCGAGAGAGAAAGAGAGAAAGACAGACAGAGAGAGGGAGAGAGAGAGTCTGAATGAATGCATGGTGTTTCATGTGCATGCCTTACAAATGTTGATACTTAGCCAAAAGGGCATATTGTGGCATCGTACATAAGATACCATGAGGAAGCATAAACTATTTACCCAGAGTGTACCAAGTCCAGTAATGTGTTGTTGTTAGTGACCCTGGTAGAAAAACTATTACTAGGCAATATACTGAAAATAGTCTCACCATGATAAAAATACCCCAACGCGTTACCACAATATATTACCACTATATTTTTACCACAAAGTAATATGTATAATCCCAAAAAACATGCCCCACATCATTTGGAAATGGAAGTAGAAAAGCAACAGTCAGGTTCTCAGGAACTGACCAGAATTACAGAAGAAAGGAATGACCTAGAAAGGTGTGTGAGACAAATAGAAGGTGAACTATCAGAGGCAGTGATTTGTAGGAATGAGCAAGAAAAATATATTCCTCTCCTGAGGGAAGAGTGCCTTGAATATGCATGCAGCATACAAGGTTCACAGAGGGAGTATGAATCTCTTCAGCAAGAGTTGCAGCACACAAAGGATCGGTTGGTAGCTCAGAGCAGTGTGCTTCATGCTAATCAGGCCTTAGTGTTAGAATTAAATAGCCAGCTCTCTGACTACCCACAGGTAATAATGAAAGAGAGACACACGTGTGAGATCCTCACCAAGGAAAATGACCAGACCAGTGTGTCCTGGGAGGTAAAGAATAATACTGTAAGTACTTCAGATCATGAAAACTCTTATGATGAGAAGGTCAGGGAGTTAGATTGGTTGAAGATGTGACTACAAACAGACCACCTTGCCCGCTTCACTGAAGGTGAAAAGCCAGACCCTCAGCCTAGGAAGGGCATTTTAAAAACCTCAGTATATTCAGAGAGGGGGAGGGAATTCCCCAGACTTCCTAGTAGGAGGGTCACTCTCCCTGGAGTTCCTTTTAGGCTCAGGATAAAGCCAGACTTCCTAGTAGGAGGAAACCTGGCTTTATCCTGAGCCTAAAAGGAACTCCAGGGAGAGTGACCCTGAGAGTTCACTTTGGTCCAGGCAAGAGGAGTCCAGGCCCTGTGGTTCTGGTAGGTATTCCCATTATCATAGAGGTAGGGAATGCCTAGAAGACAGGGAATGGAGTACAAACAGAAGCTCTGAGTGAGAAGGTTAATGGACTCAGGTGCAGCTGAAGAAAAAGACAGCCAAACAAAGAAAGGGTTTTGTAAAAGACCACATCAGGCAAATCAAAACCATAAAGAGTTGTTTGCCACCATACCACAAGAATGCAAAGTATTCGGTATGGGAGCACTTAAAACCTTATGAACAAATGATGACATCATTTGAGATTAAGAATGACATAATTTGCATTGAATTTGTAACATTTACATTTTCCCCAGAATACTCCAGTTTCTTTGCTGGACTGGAGGATCAAAGTCATTCAAGATGGACGACCTACAAGGCGGCCATTTTGAAACACTTACATACTCACAGGAACCCACAGGAAACCCAGAAGGCTGCTTAGAACCTGAAGTGTGGGAAGGATCAGGTGCCTAGGAAGTTTGTGCAGGAATTAAAAGGTGCTTTTGCGTAGACTTCCAGGTGAGTTAATGTAAACAGTAGGGCATTTTTGACCACTTATTACCATGCGCTTCCCAAGTATATAATGACTCAATTGGTGCGTGATGTCCATGAGCGCAGGACACTGGATTGGGTCATAGAGCAAGCCACAAGGATTTATGAGATCCAGAAACTTACTGAGAATAAGAGTAACCCCAAAAGCTACAATACCATCTACCAAACCTGCCGCTGCAAAGGTGGCAGAGGTGAAAACTATTCCTCCATTGGACCTGGAGACAGGGGATCCTAAAAATACCCTCTGACCCAGACCAATCGAATGGTAGTCAGGCACGGTACCAGAATGGGGACCCATCTGACCCTGCCACCATTGTAAGCCCAAGATACAAGGGTAAAAGTACAATCCTGCGGTATGTATAAACTCCACCAGCACAGAGGGGGGCCAACCAGGTATGTACTGTTCCAGCAAACTTCCCTCGGAAAGAAGTATTACTTCACCTCCCAACCTGAATTTCCGGAATAATACTCCTCTCTATCCCTGGTTTCAGGACAATAGATTCCTGAACTCGGGAGAAGGGAGACCAAGGGTGAAAATTATGGTGGGAATTTCCAGAACCCAAACTACTTCAGGAGAAGAGACAGTTACCCTTTTCAGGGGCACTAGAGGTATGACTCGAGACCTACCTACCACCTAGAAAAGGTCTTATAGCTGGAGCGACAGGTACAGCAAATAACTGATGAGCTGGGTCACATGCTTAGCGCCCCATCCAACACTGAACCTAACCCTACTTCCCAGAACTCTCCAGCACCCAGGGCTGATGCCTTGGGGGGGAATGACCGGAAGAAACCCCAGACAAACCACAGGTTTCTGGGGAGGGTGCACAGGTGAAGGGGAGATGCCAAGCCCTAGAGGAAACTTCCTTTCTTGCCCAGAGAGAACCCCTAAAAACCTCTCAGCCTGAGAGTGTCTCTTCTAACCCCCAAATGTTAGAACCCAAAGAGCAACGGCTAAGTAGGAGAGGCCAAAGAAGAACCCACTTTGTGCAGGAACTCCTGAGCATCCCCTTTGAAAGAGGAGAATCCCTAGAGGGTTCAGGAAAGCAGACCTTCACTTTTCAAAACAGGGGGATACCTCCCACAGAAAAATTGGTCCCAAAATAACCTAGGTGGGACAGGGTAAATAGGGAGACTGACCCCGAGCCAGAAACTATTCATCCTTGAAAAGATGAGCCAGACAGAATTGAAAGGAGGGGATGTCCTTTCTCAAAAGAGGTTCTGAGAACTGTCACCAGGTAAAGATGGACAGCCAAGAATCCAGGGAAAAAAGGAGGATTCCCCAACCACGCCCGTTGCAAGTTGCAAAGTTTTTTTTACAGATTCCCAAACACTGACACAGAAAATTGCTCAAGATCACACAGTGTCGGAGTTCAAAATTAAGAAAATGACCACCGGGCTGTTTCTTAATTTTCTTTACACCTTGGAGGAAAAAGAAGGCCTTATATTATGCACCGCTCAAAGTGCAGGGTCAGTGTGATTTATCAACTCTGGTGGATACTGGATCCCAAGCCACCCTCCAGTCCAAAAAGGCCTTTGGTAACAATGTGGGGTTTTGGACTAGTATTTCCAAGTATTTCATTTTATTCAAAAAAACATTCTTAAAAAAATGTATTAAACAAGATTATAATCAACTGTAGCTCAATCACTTTCACTCATTCATACTCATATTCTCTTCAACACACTGTCAAAAATTGGCTTATACACATCAAGTAACAGTCATAAATTTGTTACATTTCTAAATGATAAAGGTTGAGAAAAAAGTCCCTATTTTGGTTCAGGGTAACAAAAAGTCTGTATGTAGCTGTTCCCACAGATTTTTATGTCGACACATGTTTCAGTTGCTCTGGTCGAGCATCATCACTAGTGCTCTCTTGATATTGCAACCTTCTTCAGGACAAAACAACCAATTTTCTTGCACATATATCAGTTTCAGCCACACCATCTCCTATATTCCTGGTAGCGGTAGTAGAGATGTGATTTTTAAATCCAACACCTCTTCAATAGACTATTGAGGGTTATTGTCCTCCTGCTCCAATCAGGAATGAGAACCTCTCGCACGCTCATTATAATTTATTCTGTGTGCTGTGGTATCAGTCTCTTGTTGTTCACAGTTGGGGATATTAGTCCTCAATCAATCAGTCCTAGGAAGTGAGGCTTGCATTTCTCAGACGCTGTATGGATCTTTCGAAAAAGGGGCCACGCTTACGAGCATACAGATCAACACTGAAAAGCGTTATATCCCCAATTGTGAACAACAAGAGACTGATACCACAGCACACAGAATAAATTATAATGAGCGTGCGAGAGGTTCTCATTCCTGATTGGAGCAGGAGGACAATAACTCTTGTCAGTCAGAGTATCAGTCTCTTGTTGTTCACAATTGGGGATATCAGTCCTCAATCAATCATCCTTGTTTGTTGATTCCACAAGGATTTTTAAACGCTTTTCAGTGTTGATCTGTATGCTCGTAAGCGTGGCCCCTTTTTCGAAAGATCCATACAGCGTCTGAGAAATGCAAGCCTCACTTCCTAGGACTGATTGATTGAGGACTAATATCCCCAACTGTGAACAACAAGAGACTGATACCACAGCACACAGAATAAAGTATACTGAGCGTGCAAGAGGTGGTCATTCCTGACTTGGAGCAGGAGGACAATAACATTTTGACGGGTATGACATTTCCATTGAAGGCACTGCAGATCTGGAAATAAAAATTGGACGGCATCGGCTGAAACATTTGGTGATAGTCGTGACTCCAGAGGCACATCTTGTTTAATCGCGAACGATCTCTCGAGGAGCTTATCACCTCTGAAGGACTGTGTGAGCAAGGTCCTCTGGATTAAGACAAACCGCTCTATAAAATTAAAAATGAGTACCAATTATGTAAGCCTGAATGGTACCTGTCATGTAAATGATCAACACATTGAGAATGTAGAGTTCCGTTTCAAGAATAACCAAGTCCCAGACATCATTGTCATCTCTGTACGAGGGTAAACTGGTGGTGGGACCCTTCTTCATTCTTGAAAATCAACCTTCCTCGCAGTTATAAGTGGCAATCCACACTGTAAGAGAACACCCTAACATTTTACACCAATCCAAAATCAGAAGAAACATTTAGTCCCATGAAATCAGACAAAGAACCTGCTCAGTCTGACGAACATTCAGAAAAAGGGTGATCAGTTGTTTTTCCCCATTCAGTTAAAAAAGGCAGAGGAGCTGGTGCTCACTAGAGTATGCCTGAATAATGGAAGGAACTTCATCAGCGAAGAATTATTCAGGAAACGCTCAATAGATCAGACCATTCCCACATTTAAATTGATTGATAAATGGGAAAACGATCTGGAAACCCCAAATTCCAAACATCTCCTGAAGAGCAGGTGTATGCTAAAAATGTCCATTGGCAACAAAAGCATAGAGCATAATTGTTGAGTCGTGAGAGATGTCCCTTCTGCCTTTTATTTGGACAGTGACATTATCAATTGGTTCACAATCAATGTGGACCCAATTAATAATAAAGCCTTGTCCTGGCTGGTGGATAACCCCCTGGGCTTTGACAACACTGAAAAAGCATTTTGGTCAGCTCAGTTGATGCCTTATGCCACTGAAGTTCAAGTGTGAGAAGAGGTTACCATCCCAAGGCAGTGGACTTATACAACTGTGAATACACACCCATTCAATCAACCACCATTCCCACAGACCCTGAGGTGGCTCCAGTAGTTGTGAAACAATAATCGTTTTCATGCAGTCACTCACAGAGAGTATTAAGAACTTATGAACCGGGGGAGTCACCCCAGCCCTTTAAGACAAAGTAGCAATACTATGAGATGAATTGGGATGCAGAAGTTACTCAAACATCAATTATCGAAATGACTCAGGTAGTTGGCAAAAAAGTTAACTGTCTTAATATCAATTATCCAAAACAGGGAGTACAACGGACATCTATGGACGTATCACTGCATGGTTTCTCCATTTGCTTCAGAAAAAAACTCAGTATTTATAGTAAAAACCTGTCATTGATGACGTTAACCTACGTATTAACTAACGTCATCCTATGTTGCAAACTACAAAAACATAGTGGCAATTGTGATTGGGTCTAAAGGAACATCTACGTATATGTTCCATACTAGTCTAAGAAAGTGATAGGCTCCTTAACATTAGGTGGGGCAACTAAGCCCTCCCCTAAAACAGGTCACTATGAACGTCAGTAAATACACAACGTCCCATTGGTTACGCAAACTATGGGGCCCTTAATTACACTGCCTCCTACAATTGGTTGGCACTCTTGCATCCATCAGTATTTTTCCATCTACGTTAGCAGCCGGCAGGCTGGACTTCCAGGTGCTGGTGAGCCTGCCATAACCATTGTTTCCCAATAATTAGCATATCATCTATCATCACCTCCGTGGTCTGCTGTCAATTAAGGATTTGAACTTGTACTTGGAAATGTTCTTTGCTCTGGAGAATTCAAGGGAGTGAAGGCACGCTTTGCCTTCATGTGTAGGTGTGGTTCCTCATGTTTGTCCTATTTCATCCTTTCACGTGACTGAAGACCACAAGTTTGAGCTCTGGTGCATGTAAAATACTATTTTTTAATAGACCTCTGACATCTTCCTGTTTTTGTTTTGTTCTTTTACACGATTTGTAACTACTTTCTGTTCATCCAAGTCTGATAAGACCTTGGCTTCTTGGGGCTCATCCAGCCTCGCCTTTCTGAGATCTGCTTCTGTAATTGAATTTTTTTTCCAACTGTGAAACACAGGAAAGGCCTTCCTTTTCTTGTCTAGCACTGCTATAATACGCAGTGGAAACATCCATTCTTTACTTATTCCTATATGTATACATTGGCGATTGCTGCAATCTATTCACTACTTAACTAGCCTCAAGAATGCTTAGTCTGCTTACGTTTCTTTGCATATGTATATGTGTAACTTGATTTGATATCCTCATTGTTTTTGTAGCATAAGTTTATTCATCTTGAGCCCAATATGTCACTTATCTTTGATACTTTCTTGAAGCCTTATAGAATATCTTCACTTCTTTTATATCTGAATCTCTTCTATTGTATGTCAGGCTTTCTTTGTGTGACATCACCATTATTCTCTTTCATTCATTGGTCCTGTTTCTTCCAGAATTTCATTCAATTGGCCATCATACTGTCAAGAATGCAGGTATGGTTTTCTCAATGGGAATCTTACTTCCAGGAGTCTCTTCTGTATTGGTATTTTCCTTGGTACTGCAAGTGTCTCACTTTCTGGTTCCAACATATAGGCAATGTGGGTGAGCTGGTTGAGATGAGGGTACGTAGCTCCTTCTTTACATTTATAATCCTGTAGGCTAAATTGTCTAATTCACAGTACCTTCAACAATCCGGTACTGGGGATACTGGAAGCAAATTACCAATGGAGATTATGCTCCGTGGTCCCTTTATGGCTCCCACTAAGGGCACCGGGTAAAACCAGGTGCCCATAGCGGGTCCCGCTAAGGGACCTCGTAGCAGGGCGCAAAGGGATTACCGGCACCAATATCCTTAATGGTGCCCGGTATCTCTTTGCGTCCTACTCGGAATGAGGCCCATTGTGTTTCTGGCTGTCCAGGACTGAGCACTTGCTGGAGATTGGTGTTTCTGGATTCCTGCTTTGCCATACACTGACATCATGGCTGCTGCAGCGGCCTCATCACTACCACCACCACCATCTGTAGAGGGGAACAGGTGTGGTGATGCAGAGGGGGATCAAGAAGATGAAGAGGATGAGAGAGTAGAAATCCCTGTTACCAGCTGCTAGCTTGAGTCTTGGGAGTGGAGGCTGTTTACGACCATTGGGGGTACCCAAGGAGCGTGTGGCCAAGGTTCAATGCACTTTACTCAGTCGCGGAAAGCCTGAGCTGTATAGCTACGGGACCACCTCCATGCAGCGACACCTAAGGTCTAACCACAAGACAGCAGTTTGGAGGGTCATCCCTTTTGGAGGCGGTAGCAGGTTGACATTCACTGTCCCATCCTCAAGATCTGTTTCTGCCACCACAAGAGACACTCCTGTGGGGCAGAGGATCCCTGAGCTGAGGATGCCTCATAGGCCATACATGACACAGCAGACCCTTACCTTTTGAGGGTCACTGTACTCTGCATGTACTGTGACACAGCACTCTACAGGGGGAGCAATTTCGAACTGCTTAAGAGGCTGTGGTCCGAGAGCATGAGAAACAGTGCCCCCTACCAAAGTAAGGCCCACCCAACATCTTTCTCTCTCCACCTCCCCCTTCATCCCTGTGGTTGGTGCCCTTTCCCTACCCTCCCTTCCCTTCCATGTGTGTCCTATTTAGCCAAAAAAAGATATAACACAAAAATAAAAAAATAGATGGTTCTTTTCAGAGCCACCTTTCATAGTTTAAAAATAGAAATACCAAAAAAATGTATGTGGTGGCAGCATCTAAACTATTGCACTCATTTGCGTGAGAAATTGGTGGCTATATAAAAGAGCCCTTTTTTGTATTTTTGTTTTTAAAACTGTTTTTCAAGTTGTAAAGTAGGTAACACCTATTGCAACATGCTTGCTATATTTGCAAAAAGGGCTGAAAAGCATTTAGGATATTTATTTTAAAAAAGCTGATTGCCAGCATCAGTGAGATGTACTCCATCTCTGCAGAAAATGTTGGTGCTGTGAAATTTAATGTTTTCATTATCGAAAGACGTTATGGCAACATCTTGCAAAAATGCACAAACTGCCTTGTTGACATTGCGCCTCATTTACGTACCAAATGAAATGGAGCGCAGCTACATCTGTCTCTGGGCAATGAGAACAAAAATAGTCAGGATTTCAGGAACATGTCCACCATTTTCTCAAATGTTTCCTTCATTGTAAACTGCAGTGAAATTTTGTTGCATGGCCTAAACTGTTTCCTCCATAATGAACAATGATAATGTCTGGATGTTGGAGTCCCCAAAAATCCACATACTCTACCTCCTGAAAGACACAGCAATAGCCATAGCCATTTTCACTCCTCTCAGCAAACAGACCTTCTGCCACACTCTCTCCTTGTATACCACACTCAGGAAACCTTATGGGACAATCCCCTGGGCTCCACAGTCCCGGTTTGATGCCTGCCATCCTCAATAGCCTTGGATGTGCCACTGACTACCGCAGTGTTCACAGACAGATCGTCCAATTCATGGGGTTGGGACAGATATTAAACCCAAGGTAAGGTATTTTCTCTTTAGTGATGGCTTTGAGAAGAGCCTTTTTTGTTTGCTTTTTTTTGTAAGCAAACACCTATTTCTTTTTTTTTTTTAGGTTGGCTTTTCTCCTGTTGTCTTCCTTAGAGGCTTACATGAACCCCTTTAAAGAATCCCTTACATTGTAAAGGAAAATGACATTTCCAATGTTGGACAAATAAATGCCATCTGCAGTAAAAACATTAACACTCAGAGAATTAATATTCTCATTCTCAAAAGAGAACATCCCAGCACTACACAAAAAAGAACATATGCCTCTGTTCACAAGACACCTTTCTGCATCTTGCTGAGGATAGAAGACATTGGGGCTGTTCCATAGGGTCTAGGTTCTATGTGTGAAATAACACCTTTGCAGATGGAAAAAGCAGCATTAGTGCCTTCAGCAAGTCCTTCAGTGCACCCTGAAAACTTACTGCACTCTTGTAGCTCAAATGCAGACCTCCCCAGTGCACGACAAGAACATCTGGAGTATTGAAAGTAGCCATATCTCGACAAAGTGCAAGCACACCTTTCAAATGTGGCCAGGCACACAACACCACAAAGCCTCCACTCCCTCAAATCCAAGGTTGGCAGAAATGCCACTTCTCGCTGCCTACTTCTGAATATCCCCTGCAAAGCAGTCTCCCACCATCCACACACTGACTCTTTCCATCTCTCAACCACAGCCATCTTCACTACACACAGAAATGAAAAAAAGTATTACCCTCTCTTCCTATAAACCTCTACCAGAACACATGAATGTCTAATCCCCAGAGTCCCCTTTCCATCCTGTCTGAGGACTACTGTGGTGTCCGTGGACCCCGTAACACAAGACAGACCTTCTTTCCTTTCCACCTCACTCTTTGCAGTACTTCCTCAATGACTACTGTTAAGCAACTGGTATCTAACTACAGCCATACCACCAGCACTTTCTAAAAGGAAAACACATACACCATTACAATTCTTCCTACTGCAACACTGCTTGTAACAGCAATTGCACTTATATGTGCAACTTAATCATTCATGTAAGTACTGCACACTCCAAACACACATAGTGTGACACGTAACGGAAAATATATGTACAATTATTTTTAAATCCTACATGTTTTTTTTCCGCCACAGACCCAATACTTATGCAACCAAATACAGCAACTGTGCAAATCGCACAGTAATATTGTTTGAAGCATATTACTTGGAATGTACTAATTTTTACGGTCTTAAAAGTACATGAATATGTGAGATTGTTGCAATGTGACTTGTGAAGTACCTTACCTAACATATTATGCTATGTTTTTTTTCACAGAAAAAGAAGCAAAGGTTTCTCCTGCATTACCATGTACAACAAAGTCAACTTGTGCCCCCAATGGTACATCAATGAAAAGTACCATTTATACTTCAATGGTATTGTGTCACTGTGTTCCAAACCCATGCACTGCCTATACACTATGCATAATGACTATACACATATTATTGTAATGGTTCTTTCCAATTGCCAAATTCATGTTTATGTACATATATGAGTACAATGCTTGTAGCCAGTGGGCAGATTCTTGGGTGCATGGCCGTATTATGCTGTGGTGGTTGTGGCCACTGCCTAGACTCTTGGGTGCATGGCCTATGGCCTCTTGCCATGCACCCAAGAGTCTAGGGACTGGCCACAACCACCACAACATAATACGGCCATGCATGCAAGAATGTGGCCACTAGCCACAACAAACACATGACAATTTGTCCTTAACATCCCAATTTAAACACCATCTGCAGATATCAAAATAGACCGCCAACCCTATTTTTTGCCAATGGCAATATCACCATATATTCTAGAGTCCACTCCCCTACTCTAACAAGCCCTCTTGCAGTCACCAAATAACCCCAAACATATCTCTCCAACTGCCCACCAAACACTACTCACTGTAATAGATGTGGCCACATTTTTGGTTTCTTCACTGCATGATACTGCAGTAGTTGTGTAGTTGTGCCAGTGCCTACATTCTTGGGTGCATGGCCTATTTTTAACCTATGCAAACATCCTCATATCATCTACATTCCAATACCCAACCCTAATAAAGCCTGCCTGCAGTCACCACATATGTTGTCTGCCCAAGGCCCTGTCCACAGACTACCTTGGTGTCCGTGGACTGCTGCGCCCCACACGCTCCTCTTCCACCTAAACAAATAGCATGATATCAACCATCTTACTCTCCCCCACCCTTCCCAGCTCCTCTTCCTAACACCAAATCACCTAAAACATGTTTCCCAGCCCTGTTCACCACCACGCTATCCGTGGACAGTCAGAAAAATATGACACACATCACGCTTTTCACCAGCCAATTAGCGAGCACGTCATATGTCCGTGACATCACGCAGCCCTCTGGGACAATCGGTGTCCTGTCCATGGAGCGAACAGGGAAATTGGTCCGTGGAGCGTACCCAGATAGCACAAATGTTTTGGGACCTTAAAGAAAACTACTGGACAGACTTACACCAAATTTACAAAAGCCCACTTTTAGGACCAAGCCGCTGCTCCTGCAGCAAATTTGGTGAACATCCTTCCAGCGGTTTGGGCTGTAGGTGTGAGCACACTTTTTTCTCCATTGCGTCTATGGAAATATTTTGGGACACCCCCTACAACTTGGCCCCCCCTTGACGAAACCTCACCAAACTTCAGAGTGGGCCATATACTTCTTTTTGCAAAGTTTGGTGAGGATTTGTAAAGGGGGAGCAAAGTTATAAGCCTCCCAAAAAGTTCTCTTCCTAGGTGTTGAGCAAATTATCCATAACTACACGTCCACTACCGCAATTGCGAGTACAATTAAGTTTTGCCACATAACTATATGTATGCAACATTTTACATACAAACAAATGGGGATTGCAAATGGGAATTGTCATAGGTTGCTCCAGACCCCTAAACCAATACTGAGAGGGATGCTGGATTTGTGAGTAGAGGGAAGGGTAACTGCCCAATCCTAGTTGCGAAAACTCTTGCAGGGTACTTCCCCAAGATTGTAAACTTGATGGTGTCATCACTCCTATATAAAGAGGACTGCACTAGGAGGAAGAGACAAGGAAATACCAGAGGAGATTGCTGAGAGTGCATCTGGGTGGAACAGTCTATTTCTAGGAAGGCCTAAAAGCTATCTGGGGCCTATGGTGGAGAGCGGGAGGATATCTATGAGAGTGGTGTGACCAAACCCCTGCTCTATCTTTCCAGTGTGTCCTGACATGCAGCTGGCTTGCCTGAACTTTAAACAGAGGCTTTTTATGTAAGTATAACTGAGCCCTGGAAAACCAAACGGTGGGGGGGGGTCTGCTTGTCCTAAAACCTTTCCCATTGTAGTGGATGGGGAGCAAAACTGTGTAGATCCTTAGCCTATGTTACAAAAAATATGAATTTGAATAATTTGAATAATTGCCCATTTGGTGGAACACTACGGGTGATTTTTGTTAAAATTCGAAATTAAAAAAGCTCACTTCCCAGTGTGCACTGAAAAACTATAGCCTATAATTTAATTGGGTAATCCTTTTTGTCCTGTTGACCCCCACTTCTTTAAGGAAGAGGAGTTCCTTTGTCTTTAAATCAGGCCAATCTTTTCATCCAAGTTTCCGCTAACACATGCCTTTAAGTGAGGGTGGGGGGTGAAAATCCTAAATTCTCAAATCATCCCAATTGTTACCATCCAGCTTCCCCAACACAGGCCTTTTAATGGAGGGGGGTTCAAAATCCCAAATTCCCAAATCAATCAATTTTTTCTGTCAGAATTCCCCCACCTACACCAAAGTAGGGGGTTTCTAAAAACAAACTGCTCAATCACCCTGCATTTATTTTAAACCAAAAGTATAGGTGAAATCATAATTGGCATATGCATTTGTCCAAATTTGTAAAACTAAACTGCTAGCCTATAAGCACGCAGGAGAATCAAAATTGCACAGCACTACATCTATAAATTATGTTAATTGAACAGCGCAAATTATTTCTTGAATTTAAATTGAGATCAAGTATTGTGATTTGTGTTTTGTTTTCTTAACTAATTTGTATAATTGATTTGTGTAACAAGATGTTAATGGTGTGCCACAAAGAAGGTGGTGTGTGTAGTTTGAGCGATTCTTCTTAACATCCATTAAAAAATAAATGTAAATGTATTTCCTGTACACCGGCCTGGTTATTGGCTCATTGGTAGCTCAGGGGGAGGGTTACCAGGGGTATAAGATGTATTTGAGATAGGGCTGAATCAAAAAATAATTATTAAACAGTTTGTTGCATGACACCTTGAGTGGGGAGGGAATGAACTCCTCATATTAAGGGAGCCTCTCAACAAACCGTTACACAAGATCCCACCATCCATGACCATTGCCACTGTCAATGTTGTGCCAATTCCTAAAAATAACAGAGGGCCTGATTCTTAACTTGGTGCAGTGAATGTGCTGAAGAGCACAATTCACTGCACCAAATCAGGACGCCCAGGCTCCACCACTATTCTCAAGTGGGCCTGGGCGTTGTCATAGTGCACGACAGTGCACCTTCAGCATTGCGCATGTTTTTGGTTTAACAGGCGCAATCCTGAAATCTCAGCAGCATTTTTGTAAAATAACGACATATTCGTGATTTTACAAAACTGCTCCCTAGGACACGGGTGTATATGAACACTTTCATATACACCAAAGTAAGCAGCTTCAACATTGTGTAATACAGCGTTGAAGCTGCTTGCTTTGGTGTATATAAAAGCGTTCATATACACCCGTGTGGTGTATATGAACGCTTTCATATACACCAAAGTAAGCAGCTTCAATGTTGCAGAATACAACGTTGAAGCTGCTTGCTTTGCTGTATATGAGAGTGTTCATATACATCCTGCACTGCAACAAGGCTTCAGAATAACGGCACCAATGTAGTACCGCATATGTGCAGGACTTTAGCGCAGATATAAAACTGGAGGAGTGCCACAAGAATACCAGTCTAAAGTGCCAGGTACGGAATGTGGCGGTTGCTAGGTTGGCTTCCAACCCATCCTAGCAGCTGCCACATGCGTTCCGAAAGTGGCACATTCCTACTGACTTCAGAAGAATATGCCACCTTCAGAATAGGTCTAAAGTACCAAAAAGGTAGTTAACGCTTTTAACAACCTTTTCGGAACTTAACACCAATTGAGAATCAGGGCCCGGCCCTCAGTTGAGGACTCTCCCTCTGCCTAACTAACCAGATTGCACCGGCCATGGCAGTGAATCATAGCCCATGCCCATTATTCCCCCTCTCCTTCAATTTTCATTGTACTATCCCTAGGGAAAGTCCCACGGTGACCACCATGCTGCTTTTGAATACCATGGTTGCTGTAACCATTAGTCATTCCTGTGGTAATGCTTCAATTTCTGATTATGATGGGAATGGGAAATTTTGACAATTTAAAAGTCTTTCCCGTTCCCACTGCAACTCCCCATGTACACCCCTTCTTGTGTAAATCATACAAATCCTCCCAATATACAATTAGCCCCTTTCACTGGCTGGTTTCTGTGATGCATTTCTGTTTTATGAGAGCGTCTTGTGATGATTTATGAGGGAATACCTCAGTAATCCCAATGAAGTTCTCTGATAAAACAAAAATGTTATGGAACAAGTGGGCTCCCTAGCCCACCACTAACTCACCCAATAAACATGTGGTCCTCTTTCTCCTCACCTCTGCTCTGATGTAAAAGCATCTTGTTCCCTCCTCCAACTATCATTTTGAGCAGTTTTTCTTATCTGGCTTCTTTCGTGATCATTGTGAGAATTGCTCGCGTTAAGGTGAAAACATTGCTGTTTTTCATTTCTGAAAAGCCCCACTGATGAAATGCACCATGTTAGATATATAAGTTATGTGGGACGAGGGGTACACATTTCTCTGTCAAATTATTTTATCCAGGAATGGTGTGCCACCAATGATGTCTGCCTTAATGCCAGTAAGACAGAGATTCTCCTCATCGGCACACCTGCTCTCTCCTTTCCTGTCACTCTCTGGCCGTCCTCTCTTGGCCCTCTTCCTGCTCCCACCTGCGAGGCTAAAAAACTCGGGGTCATCTTTCGACTCCACACTTTCCTTCTCTCCTCACATCTCTGACATCTCTATAACGTCACACTACCAGCTGCACCTCCTCAGAGGTATTCTTCCTTTCTTCTCCCTCACCCAGAAGCTCCCTGCCTCCAGAGCTCTTGTTTGCTCTAGGCTGGACTACTACAACAGACTCTTTATAAATCTTCCTTCCTCTACTCTCCGCCCTCTGCAACTCATCCAAAACAAGACTGCAAGACTTGTACTTGGCCTCAAGGACAAGTCTCTCCAGGACTGAAATCTCTGCACTGGCTCCCAGTGGCGGCGACGATTAAGTTCAAAACCCTCTACATTGTCCGCAAGGCCTTCTGGGGTCTGGGGCCTCAATACCTTCAACTCTCTCTTCCTAAATATCTTCCTTTTCGAGCTCTTCGCTCATCAGCCTCCAACTCCCTCAGGTACAGTCGCTTCTCCAAGCAGCGAGTTGGTGGTTGATCTTTCTTCTGCTGGGGTCTCCCTCTGGAAGAGCCTCCCTGCCTCTCTGAAACTTGAGGAAAACCATCTCCGGTTCCGGAAGCACCTCAAGACCTTCCTCTTTTCTTCTGCTTTCTCTCCTCCTCTCCCCTGCTGATTTCATGGCTGATTCTGAAGCTGCACTGGTTACCTGGCTACCCTCTGATCTTGGGCCCAGGTCCTCTCCCTGCCAGTTGCACACCTGCACTGCCCCCTGGCAACAATTGCACTTGGAGACTGATGGCCGTACTTTTATTTATTGTCTTTATTTATTTTACCGTTATCCTATGTACTGCACTGCCCCTTCCCACTTATCCCCTGCACTTTCCCTCCCTCACTGCTCTGCACTTGTGCAATATCAATTTCACCTGGCCTAGTACGATCGTTGTCTCTGTTTTCCCTCTGTTGCCCCTCCCTCGCCCCGTCGCGCTTTGAAACACTTGTGTATAGGCATGTTATAAATGCCATATCATATCATAAGTTCTTGACAGATTTACAACAAACCAAAAAAGCACGACAGTGATGCTTTGTGCCTAACTTGTTTCTTATGTGTTGCAAATCAGTCCAGCAGTTTTCCCGCTCTGGGGGTTCAATGGAAGCACCGTTCTAACTGTGGGAAATGAATGGGATTAGGCCAAAAACAGTTATTGTTTGTTTTCTTAATATTTCTTGAAGAATTTGGCCCTACATTTTCTATTTTAGAGGTTACCTTGGAAGGTATTTGTCTTGGAAAATGTCATCTAATTCCATCGAGTGGGTCAAATGTTATGAGGAATAGAATTTTGGGAAATATCAATACAAAGTGATTTTTTTCTTAACTTCAGGGCTGTGATTAGAAATGTACTGGCTCGTGATGTTTTACACCAGTTTTTTCCATTTGTGGGCGTGTGTGCGTGTGTGGGCGGGTCAGCGTTCGTGTTACAAGGAAGCAAATGCAATGAATTAGCCAGTTATGTTTTAAAGCAGTAATAATTGTGCAATTGTCCTAATTAAACTTCCATAACTCGGCCACAGCGATGTATGGCTTACCAGAGTTATTTTACTGCAATGTTCATTCTTAAGAGGTTAAGTTGAAGTCATTTTAAGTATCCTTGTTAAATTCTCTTACATCATGCACTATTGTAAAAAATTTAAGTGTGCTATGTTAAAAATATTTTTTTCTTCTTGGGCATCATCAGCAAATTCAGAATTCATTAAAAATGCATTGCAAAGGGAAATCTAAGCCCATGGTTTTCCCGTTAGATTCTAGCTGAAATAAAGAGCCCCATTTCCAGCCCATTGCATATATTACTAGGCTTTATGTTCACTCTGTACAGTTTTGCGGGTATGCATTTCTGGACAATATATTTTGGTATTGTAATACATCAGGGGTCATTATGTATTCTTTCACTGGGCTATTTGTGGATTTAATGTGTGAGTAATAGTTTACTAAAAATGCAATCACCCAAAATGCCAGGACACCTAACGCTGCGTGCATGCACACAGTAAAAAGTAAAACGTTTTGAATGTTCTGTTTGTTTTGTTTATTTGCTCATCTGTCAATTAGTGTATTTGTTTATTTTATTCACTTTTTTCTATCTGCCAAATATTAAGAACCTTGACATGTGCGTACATGTTAAATAGTTTTTTTACGATAAAGTGTTAGCTTTGCAAAAAAAAATTGTTAATACAATTTTAATTGCAAATAAATAAATATGAATACAGAAGTAAACAAGGCCTTTTAGTGAGATCCTCTGATGTCCTATTACTTAGTAGGTTGTGACAAAAAACTATGCAACACAGTATCCTCTTCTTGTTCTCAGTTGAGTGAATTCTTCAGCTTTTTGCAATCAGTTAGTTCACCCTCTCTCAAATCTGGAATAAATGTTATTTGTGGGAAGACATTTTTATTATTCTGCGTGAATCACTGTTATAAAAATGTCTTAAACCAATGCCCTTGCTACTTAGCATATGTGTTGGCAAACGTTAAAGTAAATGGAAAATGGAATTTATCAGACTATATTTTTAGAATATTGCTAATGCCTGAAAGGAGACACAAATTCACTGATTAAAAATAATACATTCCTAATCAAAGCACATACTCAGTCTGCTGTTTTATACATAAATAATAAAAGGGCAGATTAGCAAGAAAGGCTCTATTATGCAGCTACTGCAGTGTGATTGTCATTCCACCATTAATTATGTTGTCGGTAAGTTTGTTCACCCTCAAGAAATAAAATCCCCTTTTCTAACCTTCGAATCACTGTAATAATTACTGGCAGGAAAAAAGAAGTCTCTGGATTTAACAGGTTTTTTTTTTTTTTGCTATTTCAGTTCACAGTTTTTGTTGCCTGCATATACATTCACCTTATGCATTAGCCACACCCACGCAATGATGTGGACGAGCGACAGAATAACCTGCTGTGATGATGGACCAAGTCTGATACTGATTTCCACATGTAAAGGCTGCACCAGCAGGGAAAAACCATACCGTAGATGCAAGATTCTTTTACCAAAATGTTTTTGCAAAGGCAATGTCTCATTTAACTTTATAAATAGAAAGGGATATCAAAATATGCTTGCAAATGAAGTTGTTTTCTCTGAAGTGAGACATAGGGCCTCATTCCGATTCGGGCGGTAGGGGATACCGGGCACCGGTAAGGAGACCGGTGCCGGTAATCCCCTACCGCCCGATTCCGAGGTCCCCTAACGGGACCCGTAAGGTACGTTTGGTCAGACCAAACGTACCTTATGGGTCCTGTTAGGGGACCAGGGCGCAACTAACGGGCATGCCATTCGCGAGCCCGTTATTTGCGGCCTCCCCATTCCCATTCCCTATGGGGACTCAAATGGGAATGGGGAATGGCATTTTCAATGGGGACTTACCAGTCCCGCAAAGGTCGGACTACACCGGTAAATCCCTATTGAACTACACCGGTGCCGGACCTGTTATTGGTGGCAGTCATGACGCAAATAGCGCCATGACTACCACCAATCTCAGAATGAGGGACATAGTCACAGAAGGAATATCTGAGAAAGTCAAGCACTCTTACAATATATGTTTAATACATAAATAACTGTGACAATTGTGATCAATATACCACATAGACTCTAGGGGTGTACATGAAACATTTTGTGATGGAAAAACTCTGGGAAAGCCTAAAATGAATGAGGTGGAGGAGGGGCAGAGGAAGAAGGAGAAGAAGAGGAAGAAGAAGAAGAAGAAGAAGAAGAAGAAGAAGAAGAAGAAGAAGAAGAAGAAGAAGAAGAAGAAGAAGAAGAAGAAGAAGAAGAAGAACAAGAACAAGAACAAGAACATAGGGGACAGGGTTCAGTGTGCAAGAAAGACAGGTGCTGTGGTGGGGTCCAGCTTTGCAAAGATTGATGCATTGAGGTTGTAGAGTGGGCGTTGACTGTTCTGATATTGGCTGTGCCAATGCCATCTGTTATATGTATATGCTTCAATCTTCTAGTTTTTCAAGTATTTCTTTTTTACTACTGACGTTGAATGTCAGAGGCTTACCCAACTGGCTTTGAACCACTGCTCTCACCACGTCTTGATGAACAGAGTCGAATGTGGGTTTGAAGGTTTGCAAATCATATCATAGAAAAGCATGTGCATGTAAGGCTAGGATTGTTGGAAACATGAACATTACAACCAAGTCAATTCACATGACATATGGGGGTGATTCTAATATTATTCTCTTTGTTTCTGGTGTAAACATGTTTTTCTTTTTGTCTCTTTTAAATCAATCTCTTTCCACCGGTGAGAGGAAAATGCACTACTTTTTCAGAACTGGTATTTGTATTATTTAAAAGTAACATCATTTAAATGTGCATCCATTATTTGTGGCTTGCTTTGCATATTGTGGGATGGTAGGGCTGGCGTTTAAAATATTATCAGAGTAGCAGGCTGCATATAAACAGGGTGGACTGGAAAATAGCAACAGAAAAAACATTGATACGCTAAACCAATCCCGTGTGACCCATAACAAGGGATGTCTCTATAAATTATCATTGTGGGCCACGAAAAAAAAAACAGTGTAGCACTGATACCAAAAAGGTAGAATACCTCTCTATTCATAAGTATGTGTACATTTAGAATACAGTTGCGACTAATGTGGAACGTTTATAAAGTGCTGACTGTTGTAGATAAGAAGTAAACATTTAAAACAAGCATTGACAATGCCAACAGTTTGGGCTTTTGTGAGGATGTGTCGGGGGACGCCTCTAAAACTCAACACAAAATGACAAAAGTAGTCAAAAAGGAGTGTAAACGGTGCAAGAAGTAACACAATTTCATTCAGGGCCCCAGACACAACCTGGACAGCATATTCAAACAGAACGTGGAACAGAACTCCATGAAAATGCACTATCAAAGAACCTCCCTCAAAATGAAAACTCCCCACATAAAAATGATTGGACCTCGCATTTTGGACCCATATAGGAATACACACATTGTGATTGTCATTGATCATTGTGTCCATGAACTATCCTACACGTTCCCACACCGCCCTCAATTATAGAGTTGTGACATCACAATCCACCCCCAATTCCCAGAGCACACAATTATGTAATTGAAACATTTGAGTCGACCAGCGGAACTTTATTATTCTGCCCTGGTCTCCTCTTCTTGACTCCCGTGGGAACCGCTACCCATCATGACACCATCAGGGTCTTGAACCAAGGACATACTGTTGTATAAATGTATATTGGGAACAATCTAACCCTCTTCCCAGGGACAACAGTCTGCAGTGATTTGAAAATGCTGTGGTTCTTGCCAGCTCCACTAGAAAATCACATTTCATCATTTCATAAATGATTTTGAATTATGAAATGGTCATATATTCCTCTTTGACTGGCAGATCTTGTGAGCTCTAATGGATTGTGTGCTTCTCTTAATGCTGGCCTGGGATTGCATGCTCTGTACTAATGAACCAGCTACAGCAGCCTTTGCTGCAAACAAAATGCTTGCACACTTTTAAATCAGAAGGCTTTTGGGGCCCATTCACCGCATTTCATTCTACCACTAAGTTTGATTACACTTATCTGTGGCCCATGATTTATGGATTCATTTTAATAGGCTTTTAATTCCACAGATATCATAAATAGCCCCCTTCCCCTTTTATAGTGCTACTCTCACAGTTGATAAGTGTGTTCCTTCATACCCTGCTGAACTTGCATTTTTATTGCAAAGGCATGGGAAAGGCACTTGGCAGGCCCTGTCAAACTGGTGTTAACTTGCCATTGATTGTACCAGGTGCACAATGGTATGAGTACCTGGGCATCTAATAGTCATTACTGGCAATTGTTTAATACTTATACACAAGCTAAAACGGTTATCTTTGCCAATGCTTGTTTTTAAGATGACTTCAGTGAAGGACACGAATTGTTTTAATAAATCCATTGACTGAAGACAGACCTAATTAAGTAGTTAAGACATTTTTTTTACACCAGTTGTGCGTTAACAGTTCCAATTAAGTCATTAACTCTCAGAAGACTGTTTTGAAAAAACACTGTTAGGCAGTTTGAGTGCAAAGTTTGATGGTAAGGTTTGATTGGATAAATCGAGCTCAAAGAGTTCCCATGAGGAGGTGTTTGGGGCTGGGTAGGGCCAGAAAAAGAGATCAGCATGGCCATGGGCAGTCAATGGGTGGCCAAATAACCAAACAACACCTACAAGCTTTGTGCCCCTGCTCATATGCCATTTCTCTATGTCTGCACTTTAAAGGAATAGTTGCAGCTTTTAGGTAGTGCAATCATCACCTTATAGCCTGAACTGAAAAGCATGCTCCTGCCACTTATGTATGCAAGGGGCTGGGCAGCACATGTTTGCGCTATTTTCCAGCTCTTCCTTAAAAGCTCTGGTCATCTTTGAGAATCAGGTGACTTGAGCATTTCAGCAATGAGTGCAAATGAAAGGATTGCATACTCTGTACTTCTTTCGTTTGCACTCATACTTCACAATAAGGGCCTTAGTCTGAAACCAGTAGCAATCCCATTGTATTTTCCATCTGGTACAGTCATTTGATATATTAACTTGCTCCTCCAATATACACTGTACAAATGCTAGATACGATTTTCGCATCTGACCCTGCAATTACAGTGGCCTGGCACCTTTAATTTAGCTGCAAAAATATGTTTGGGATCTGTTCCTTTATTTCCTCTTTCAAACCCATTATATAGCAGTCAGCATACCTTGTCAAGTGAAACATGATTCTGGAAATGTATTACCAAGGAGGCACCAATTAGCTAATCTTACTTCAGACAGCAAATATTGTGCAGAACCTAGTTACATTTGTACATCACTGGCACGTTTGGTCACTGGAATATTAGATTCACTTGCTCCCCTGAAAATGTATAGACATAAACTTGGCTGAGCAGAACATGTATGGTTCTACCAGAGGCTCAACTCCCTTTGACGAAAAACTACAAATCTAATGAGGACGCTTTGGGGTAAATTACACAATGATCAATGTTCTTAATATGACCAAAGATCATTTTGTTATTGTGAAACATCTAAACAACCCATAGCCATTGACCTCAACCTTAATCTGTCAGAGAGCCTGGCAGTTAATCTGTCCAGCCACTTTTCAGAGAAAATTGTGAAACTCTGATCAGGTCACTTACATACACCTATGAACATAACTCTGCCCGGACAGTGAGCAGTCCTGAGTTCTAAATAACATCCAGATGTTAACTTATTTTTCAGATTCGGCACTTGAGAATGTGGAGATACTCATGAATGCAAACAGATGTTCCTGATCCCCACTTGATCCTGCTCCTCTAAAATATATATTTGACCTCTACTTGAAATGATGTCATTGAACTTGTTTAAATCCTTGAAACTTGACCTGGTGACAGATGTTGAGTAGAAATAAATGCTCCTCCCACTGCTTACGATGCCTTTCTATCAGAACAGCTGGAGTGTGTCATCACCCATGTGTTCAAGACGTTTGTGGTGCAACACTATCTTGATCCTGATAAGTCTGGCTTAAGGCTTGGAGGAAACACAGAGCTAGTCACCAATATCATATTAAATATCTATCTATAGGCATAATTAGGTGTTGGCAGTGCCAACGTTCTAACTGTTCTGGGTGTGTTAGCATATGCTACCATCACCATCTGCTTCATGTGGCCTACCTGGAGTACAAATGTACGGGTGTTGGAGTGATCAGCACAAATCGGTCATTTCTACTGAATCAAAAACAGTCAGTGTAGGTAGGCCTGTTCAAGTCTCATCTAAGACCATTATGCTGTGGAATGCCATGGGCATTCCCCACTCTCCCTCCCCACTCACCCTCATATTCTTTAATCCTCAATTTACCCTGGGCCAAGAGCTCAAGGCATTTAACAAATGGAAACTGGCAGGCTGCATACAGCTTAGTTTGATGGCCACTTCCTTGACACATTTCTACCCTCAGTATCTGTTGATCCAGCAAATTATCTTTTTCTTTTTTAACTATGAACACAAAATACTAATATCTGCATAATTGTGCAGACAGTACGGCAATGAGGATTTTACATTCAGAAAAATGAAGAAGACAGTTCTGGATGACGAACAACTCCTTCAAGATCAACTCCAGCAAGAGAGAGGTCCACACTGCCAGTGCAGTCTCAAAAACCTGAGTCCTTTGGCCATGTCTTTTAACAACTCTAAGAAGTGTCAACATAATTATGGATGCTGATGCAGAATTGTTCCTTGTCCTGCTGTTATCTTCAGTGGTGAAGTCTCGTTTCTTCAACCTACAAAAAAGTACCTGGCTAAGTCTGAAAGAAACCAAGACCAAACGTGTGTGCCTCCATTCGACAGGACAGCCTAGTATGAAAATGAGGCTCCTCCATGATGCTATCATTCCTGTCACAAAATGTGCACCTTGGACACGGCAAAACCTCTTGCCATTATGTTTGGTCTTACCATATCCATGCTCCTGCATATTAACACTAACATCAGCAATGCCAAATGAAACATTTGACTAACTCAGGCGCGCCTATTGTGGAGCTGTTGTACAAGCTATGATAGGCGCCACGCTGGATTACTATAATGCTCACTTCCTTGGAGTTTCTAAAAAGATACAGGATCTGTTACATGTTGTGCTCAATGCCACAGCTATGATTGAAACACACTCTCATAGATATGACCTTATTGCTTCCATTCCATTATATACACCTGTTAGTGTAATTGGAAATGTGTCAGTATATCACCCCTAGCCATTAATTTATCAACGCAACACATTTAGCTGTCTTCTGATTGCATGGGTATTTCTATCGATTTAGCAAAGTCATGCTTATTTGGGGAGGATAGCTCTGGAGCAACGTGCTCGCCTTGGAAGCAAGACATCACAGAGCAAAGGTTCGGTCCCTGGGTCCGCGATTAGAAACCTCTGAGTTAAGCACGTTATATCATATCATATCATGTTTTTCAAAAGCACGATGGAACCCTAGGCCACTGTTGAGCTACGACTACCAATGATGAGTTTGGTCTATTTTCTTATATTAATTAGGACATGATGTCTGACAAGTTTAAAGTACAGATGAGATCAGAGGTGTACCACCACATACCTTAGTAGTGCTACATAAAACACAACATGTTCAATAAAAATAAACCCTTCCTCTGAGAAACAGTCAATGCCCTGTGAATATGCATTCAAGGAGCACTGCCGAAACTAACCAAGAAGAGAGCTCATATCCAAGCTCGCGTCTCTGCGGCATCTAACAACTCGGCTGAACTCTTTAAAATCTGCAAGCAACTGACCAATCCTGCCGCAGTCTCTACCTCTCCTGTCCCTTCCCAGGCACTCTCCATGGCACTGGCTTCTCACTTTATCTCTAAAACTCTCTCTCCTCCTATCCCCTCCCTCCCTCTACTCCCTGCTCTTCCTCTGGCCTTTCTGCAGCCACCTCTCCTCCTTCCTTCTCTGCCTTTCCCCTGTTTTTGCAGACAAGGTTTCTAGAAAAGTCTGATCTATGCAAGTCTTGTCGAAACAGGTTTACCGCTTCTTGTCGAAACAGCTTTACCCCTGTTCCTCCAAAACTATCTTGGACTGCATCGATCCATGGCTCCTGCCCTAGCTGATTTCTGCAATCACTCGTTCGCCACTGGAGTCTTCCCATCCTCCCAGAAGCACTCCCTTGTGCACTCTCTTCTTAAGAAACTCTCTGCCGACCCCTGCTGCCCGGCTAACTATCACCCAATCTCCATCACTCCCTTCCTGGGAAAGCTCCTGGAGAAACTGGCCATCTCCCAGTTTAATTTCCACACTGAATCTGTTGGTTGTCTTCATGAACATCAGTCTGATTCACAGCTGCCACAAGCACGGAAACTGCTCTCCTGAACATCTGTGAAAACCTGCTCTCCAACCTGGACTCTAACACCCCCTGCTTCCTCATCCTGCTTGATCTCTCCTCTGCCTTTAACATTGTCAACCATGCCATCCTGCTCAACCGTCTCTGTGATAACCTGGGTATCAATGGTCAGGCTCTGGTGTGGCTGACTTCTTTCCTCTCTGACTGCCCCTCCCAGGTCCAACTTGGATCTTTCCTCTCCACCATCTTTTTCTTTACCTGTGGTGTCCCCCAGGGGTCTAACCTCTCTCCCTGGCTGTTTAACCAATACCTGGCACTCCTTGCCCACTGCATCGCTGTTCTCTGCCCCAAATTTCAGTGCTATGCAGATGACACCCAGCTCATTTTCAGTCTACCCTCGGCCTCCTCCTCTCCATCCCTCATCTCTGACTGTCTATCTGCTATCCAGGAGTGGTGTGCCGCCAATGACCTCTGCCTTAATGCCAGTAAGACTGAGATTCTCCTCATCGGCACACCCGCTCCCTCCTTTCCTGTAGCTCTCTGACCGGCCTCTCTTGACCCTCTTCCTGCTCCCACCTGCAAGGCTAAAAACCTCAGGCTCATCTTCGACTCCACACTCACCTTCTCTCCTCACATCTCTGATGTCTCTAAGAAGTCACACTAGCAGATGCACCTCCTCAGAGGTATTCATCCTTTCCTCTCCTTCCCCTAGAAGCTCACCGTCTCCATTGCTCTGGTCCTCTCTAGGCTGGACTATCGAAACATCCTCTTTCTAAATCTGCCTGCTTCTACTCTCCGCCCTCTGCAACTAATCCAGAACAAGACTGCGAGACTTGTCCTTGGCCTGAAGCCCAGGGATCGTATCTCTGCAGGACTGAAATCTATGCAGTGGCTGCAAGGATTAAGTTCAAAACCCTCTGCATCGTCCACAAGACTGTCTGGGGCCTGTGGCCTCAAAACCTTCAACTCTATCTTCCTAAATAACTTCCTTCTCAAGATCTTTGCCCATCCACCTCCAAATAAATGCCATCTGCAGTAAAAACATTAACACTCAGAGAATTAATATTCTCATTCTCAAAAGAGAACATCCCAGCACTACACAAAAAAGAACATATGCCTCTGTTCACAAGACACCTTTCTGCATCTTGCTGAGGATAGAAGACATTGGGGCCGTTCCGTAGGGCTCTAGGCTCTATGTGTGAAAATGCCACCTTTGCAGATGGAAAAAGCAGCATTAGTGCCTTCAGCAAGTCCTTCAGTGCACACTGAAAACTTACTGCACTCTTGTAGCTCAAATGCAGACCACCCCAGTGCACGACAAGAACATCTGGAGTATTGAAAGTAGCCATATCTCGACAAAGTGCAAGCACACCTTTCAAATGTGGCCAGGCACACAACACCACAAAGCCTCCACTCCCTCAAATCCAAGGTTGGCAGAAATGCCACTTCTCGCTGCCTACTTCTGAATATCCCTCGCAAAGCAGTCTCCCACCATCCACACACTGACTCTTTCCATCTCTCAACCACAGCTATCTTCACTACACACAGAAATGTAGAAAAGTATTACCCTCTCTTCCTATAAACCTCTACCAGAACACATGAATGTCTAATCCCCAGAGTCCCCTTTCCATCCTGTCTGCGGACTACTGTGGTGTCCGTGGACCCCGTAACACAGGACAGACCTTCTTTCCTTTCCACCTCACTCTTTGCAGTACTTCCTCAATGACTACTGTTAAGCAACTGGTATCTAACTACAGCCATACCACCAGCACTTTCTAAAAGGAAAACACATACACCATTACAATTCTTCCTACTGCAACACTGCTTGTAACAACAATTGCACTTATACGTGCAACTTAATCATTCATGTAAGTACTGCACACTTCAAACACACATAGTGTGACACGTAATGGAAAATACATGTACAATTATTTTTAAATCCTACATGTTTTTTTTCCGCCACAGACCCAATAATTATGCAACCAAATGCAGCAACTGTGCAAATCGCAAAGTAATATTGTTTGAAGCATATTACTTGGAATGTACTAATTTTGACGGTCTTAAAAGTACATGAATATGTGAGATTGTTGCAATGTGACTTGTGAAGTACCTTACCTAACATATTATGCTATGTTTTTTTTCACAGAAAAAGAAGCAAAGGTTTCTCCTGCATTACCATGTACAACAAAGTCAACTTGTGCCCCCAATGGTACATCAATGAAAAGTACCATTTATACTTCAATGGTATTGTGTCACTGTGTTCCAAACCCATGCACTGCCTATACAGTATGCATAATGACTATACACATATTATTGTAATGGTTCTTTCGAATTGCCAAATTCATGTTTATATACATATATGAGTACAATGCTTGAAGCCAGCGGGCAGATTCTTGGGTGCATGGCCGTATTTTGCTGTGGTGGTTGTGGCCACTGCCTAGACTCTTGGGTGCATGGCCTATGGCCTCTTGCCATGCACCCAAGAGTCTAGGGACTGGCCACAACCACCACAACATAATACGGCCATGCATGCAAGAATGTGGCCACTAGCCACAACAAACACATGACAATTTGTCCTTAACATCCCAATTTAAACACCATCTGCAGATATCAAAATGGACCGCCAACCCTATTTTTTGCCAATGGCAATATCACCATATATTCTAGAGTCCACTCCCCTACTCTAACAAGCCCTCTTGCAGTCACCAAATAACCCCAAACATATCTCTCCAACTGCCCACCAAACACTACTCACTGTAATAGATGTGGCTACATTTTTGGTTTCTTCACTGCATGATACTGCAGTAGTTGTGTAGTTGTGCCAGTGCCTACATTCTTGGGTGCATGGCCTATTTTTAACCCATGCAAACATCCTCATATCATCTACATTCCAATACCCAACCCTAATAAAGCCTGCCTGCAGTCACCACATAAGTTGTCTGCCCAAGGCCCTGTCCACAGACTACCTTGGTGTCCGTGGACTGCTGAGCCCCACAAGCTCCTCTTCCACCTAAACAAATAGCATGATATCAACCATCTTACTCTCCCCGACCCTTCCCAGCTCCTCTTCCTAACACCAAATCACCTAAAACATGTTTCCCAGCCCTGTTCCCCACCACGCTATCCGTGGAAAGTCAGAAAAATATGACACACATCACGCTTTTCACCAGCCAATTAGTGAGCACGTCATATGTCCGTGACATCACGCAGCGCTCTGGGACAATCGGTGTCCTGTCCATGGAGCGAACAGGGAAATTGGTCCGTGGAGCGTACCCAGATAGCACAAATGTTTTGGGACCTTAAAGAAAACTACTGGACGGATTTACACCAAATTTACAAAAGCCCACTTTTAGGACCACGCCGCTGCTCCTGCAGCAAATTTGGTGAACATCCTTCCAGCGGTTTGGGCTGTAGGTGTGAGCACACTTTTTTCTTCATTGCGCCTATGGAAATATTTTGGGACACCCCCTACAACTTGGCCCCCCCTTGACGAAACCTCACCAAACTTCAGAGTGGGCCATATACTTTTTTTTGCAAAGTTTGGTGAGGATTTGTAAAGTGGGAGCGAAGTTATAAGCCTCCCAAAAAGTTCTCTTCCTAGGTGTTGAGCAAATTAACCATAACTACACTTCCACTACCGCAATTGCGAGTACAATTAAGTTTTGCCACATAACTATATGTATGCAACATTTTACATACAAACAAATGGGGATTGCAAATGGGAATTGTCATAGGTTGCTCCAGACCCCTAAACCAATACTGAGAGGGAGGCTGGATTTGTGAGTAGAGGGAAGGGTAACTGCCCAATCCTAGTTGCGAAAACTCTTGCAGGGTACTTCCCCAAGATTGTAAACTTGATGGTGTCATCACACCTATATAAAGAGGACTGCACTAGGAGGAAGAGACAAGGAAATACCAGAGGAGATTGCTGAGAGTGCATCTGGGTGGAACAGTCTATTTCTAGGAAGGCCTAAAAGCTATCTGGGGCCTATGGTGGAGAGCGGGAGGATATCTATGAGAGTGGTGTGACCAAACCCCTGCTCTATCTTTCCAGTGTGTCCTGACATGCAGATGGCTTGCCTGAACTTTAAACAGAGGCTTTTTATGTAAGTATAACTGAGCCCTGGAAAACCAAAAGGTGGGGAGGTCTGCTTGTCCTAAAACCTTTCCCATTGTAGTGGGTGGGGAGCAAAACTATGTAGATCCTTAGCCTATGTTACAAAAAATATGAATTTGAATAATTTGAATAATTGCCCATTTGGTGGAACACTACGGGTGATTTTTGTTAAAATTTGAAATTAAAAAAGCTCACTTCCCAGTGTGCACTGAAAAACGATAGCCTATAATTTAATTGGGTAATCCTTTTTGTTCTGTTGACCCCCACTTCTTTAAGGAAGAGGAGTTCCTTTGTCTTTAAATCAGGCCAATCTTTTCATACAAGTTTCCACTAACACATGCCTTTAAGTGAGGGTGGGGGTGAAAATCCTAAATTCTCAAATCATCCCAATTGTTACCATCCAGCTTCCCCAACACAGGCCTTTTAATGGAGGGGGGTTCAAAATCCCAAATTCCAAAATCAATCAATTTTTTCTGTCAGAATTCCCCCACCTACACCAAAGTAGGGGGTTTCTAAAAACAAACTGCTCAATCACCCTGCATTTATTTTAAACCAAAAGTATAGGTGAAATCATAATTGGCATATGCATTTGTCCAAATTTGTAAAACTAAACTGCTAGCCTATAAGCACGCAGGAGAATCAAAATTGCACAGCACTACATCTATAAATTATGTTAATTGAACAGCGCAAATTATTTCTTGAATTTAAATTGAGATCAAGTATTGTGATTTGTGTTTTGTTTTCTTAACTAATTTGTATAATTGATTTGTGTAACAAGATGTTAATGGTGTGCCACAAAGAAGGTGGTGTGTGTAGTTTGAGCGATTCTTCTTAACATCCATTAAAAAATAAATGTAAATGTATTTCCTGTACACCGGCCTGGTTCTTGGCTCATTGGTAGCTCAGGGGGAGGGATACCAGGGATATAAAATGTATTTGAGATAGGGCTGAATCAAAAAATAATTATTTTATTAAACAGTTTGTTGCTTGGCACCTTGAGTGGGGAGGGAATGAACTCCTCGTATTAAGGGAGCCTCTCAACAAACCGTTACACAAGATCCCACCATCCATGACCATTGCCACTGTCAATGTTGTGCCAATTCCTAAAAATAACAGAGGGCCTGATTCTTAACTTGGTGCAGTGAATGTGCTGAAGAGCACAATTCACTGCACCAAATCAGGACGCCCAGGCTCCACCACTATTCTCAAGTGGGCCTGGGCGTTGTCATAGTGCACGACAGTGCACCTTCAGCATTGCGCATGTTTTTGGTTTAACAGGCGCAATCCTGAAATCTCAGCAGCATTTTTGTAAAATAACGACATATTCGTGATTTTACAAAACTGCTGCCTAGGACACGGGTGTATATGAACACTTTCATATACACCAAAGTAAGCAGCTTCAACATTGTGTAATACAGCGTTGAAGCTGCTTGCTTTTGTGTATATAAAAGCGTTCATATACACCCATGTGGTGTATATGAACGCTTTCATATACACCAAAGTAAGCAGCTTCAATGTTGCAGAATACAACGTTGAAGCTGCTTGCTTTGCTATATATGAGAGTGTTCATATACATCCTGCACTGCAACAAGGCTTCAGAATAACTCCACCAAAATAGTACCGCATATGTGCAGGACTTTAGCGCACATATAAAACTGGAGGAGTGCCACAAGAATACCAGTCTAAAGTGCCAGGTACGGAATGTGGCGGTTGCTAGGTTGGTTTCCAACCCATCCTAGCAGCTGCCACATGCGTTCCGAAAGTGGCACATTCCTACTGACTTCAGAAGAATATACCACCTTCAGAATAGGTCTAAAGTACCAAAAAGGTAGTTAACGCTTTTAACAACCTTTTCGGAACTTAACACCAATTGAGAATCAGGGCCCGGCCCTCAGTTGAGGACTCTCCCTCTGCCTAACTAACCAGATTGCACCGGCCATGGCAGTGAATCATAGCCCATGCCCATTATTCCCCCTCTCCTTCAATTTTCATTGTACTATCCCTAGGGAAAGTCCCACGGTGACCACCATGCTGCTTTTGAATACCATGGTTGCTGTAACCATTAGTCATTCCTGTGGTAATGCTTCAATTTCTGATTATGATGGGAATGGGAAATTTTGACAATTTAAAAGTCTTTCCCGTTCCCACTGCAACTCCCCATGTACACCCCTTCTTGTGTAAATCATACAAATCCTCCCAATATACAATTAGCCCCTTTCACTGGCTGGTTTCTGTGATGCATTTCTGTTTTATGAGAGCGTCTTGTGATGATTTATGAGGGAATACCTCAGTAATCCCAATGAAGTTCTCTGATAAAACAAAAATGTTATGGAACAAGTGGGCTCCCTAGCCCACCACTAACTCACCCAATAAACATGTGGTCCTCTTTCTCCTCACCTCTGCTCTGATGTAAAAGCATCTTGTTCCCTCCTCCAACTATCATTTTGAGCAGTTTTTCTTATCTGGCTTCTTTCGTGATCATTGTGAGAATTGCTCGCGTTAAGGTGAAAACATTGCTGTTTTTCATTTCTGAAAAGCCCCACTGATGAAATGCACCATGTTAGATATATAAGTTATGTGGGACGAGGGGTACACATTTCTCTGTCAAATTATTTTATCCAGGACTGGTGTGCCGCCAATGATGTCTGCCTTAATGCCAGTAAAACAGAGATTCTCCTCATCGACACACCTGCTCTCTCCTTTCCTGTCACTCTCTGGCTGTCCTCTCTTGGCCCTCTTCCTGCTCCCAGCTGCGAGGCTAAAAAACTCAGGGTCAACTTTCGACTCCACACTTTCCTTCTCTCCTCACATCTCTGACATCTCTATAACGTCACACTACCAGCTGCACCTCCTCAGAGGTATTCTTCCTTTCTTCTCCCTCACCCAGAAGCTCCCTGCCTCCAGAGCTCTTGTTTGCTCTAGGCTGGACTACTACAACAGACTCTTTATAAATCTTCCTTCCTCTACTCTCCGCCCTCTGCAACTCATCCAAAACAAGACTGCAAGATTTGTACTTGGCCTCAAGGACAAGTCTCTCCAGGACTGAAATCTCTGCACTGGCTCCCAGTGGCGGCGACGATTAAGTTCAAAACCCTCTACATTGTCCGCAAGGCCTTCTGGGGTCTGGGGCCTCAATACCTTCAACTCTCTCTTCCTAAATATCTTCCTTTTCGAGCTCTTCGCTCATCAGCCTCCAACTCCCTCAGGTACAGTCGCTTCTCCAAGCAGCGAGTTGGTGGTTGATCTTTCTTCTGCTGGGGTCTCCCTCTGGAAGAGCCTCCCTGCCTCTCTGAAACTTGAGGAAAACCATCTCCGGTTCCAGAAGCACCTCAAGACCTTCCTCTTTTCTTCTGCTTTCTCTCCTCCTCTCCCCTGCTGATCTCATGGCTGATTCTGAAGCTGCACTGGTTACCTGGCTACCCTCTGATCTTGGGCCCAGGTCCTCTCCCTGCCAGTTGCACACCTGCACTGCCCCCTGGCAACAATTGCACTTGGAGACTGATGGCCGTACATTTATTTATTGTCTTTATTTATTTTACTGTTATCCTATGTACTGCACTGCCCCTTCCCCCTTATCCCCTGCACTTTTCCCTCCCTCACTGCTCTGCACTTGTGCAAAATCAATTTCACCTGGCCTAGTACGATCGTTGTCTCTGTTTTCCCTCTGTTGCCCCTCCCTTGCCCCGTCGCGCCTTGAAACACTTGTGTATAGGCATGTTATAAATGCCATATCATATCATAAGTTCTTGACAGATTTACAACAAACCAAAAAAGCACGACAGTGATGCTTTGTGCCTAACTTGTTTCTTATGTGTTGCAAATCAGTCCAGCAGTTTTCCCGCTCTGGGGGTTCAATGGAAGCACCGTTCTAACTGTTGGAAATGAATGGGATTAGGCCAAAAACAGTTATTGTTTGTTTTCTTAATATTTCTTGAACCGTTTAAGAATTTGGCCCTACATTTTCTATTTTAGAGGTTACCTTGGAAGGTATTTGTCTTGGAAAATGTCATCTAATTCCATCGAGTGGGTCAAATGTTATGAGGAATAGAATTTTGGGAAATATCAATACAAAGTGATTTTTTTCTTAACTTCAGGGCTGTGATTAGAAATGTACTGGCTCGTGATGTTTTACACCAGTTTTTTCCATTTGTGGGCGTGTGTGCGTGTGTGGGCGGGTCAGCGTTCGTGTTACAAGGAAGCAAATGCAATGAATTAGCCAGTTATGTTTTAAAGCAGTAATAATTGTGCAATTGTCCTAATTAAGCTTCCATAACTCGGCCACAGCGATGTATGGCTAACCAGAGTTATTTTACTGCAATGTTCATTCTTAAGAGGTTAAGTTGAAGTCGTTTTAAGTATCCTTGTTAAATTCTCTTACATCATGCACTATTGTAAAAAATGTAAGTGTGCTATGTTAAAAATATTTTATTCTTCTTGGGCATCATCAGCAAATTCAGAATTCATTAAAAATGCATTGCAAAGGGGAATCTAAGCCCATGGTTTTCTCGTTAGATTCTAGCTGAAATAAAGAGCCCCATTCTAACCCATTGCATATACTACTAGGCTTTATGTTCACTCTGTACAGTTTTGCGGGTATGCATTTCTGGACAATATATTTTGGTATTGTAATACATCAGGGGTCATTATGTATTCATTCACTGGGCTATTTGTGGATTTAATGTGTGAGTAATAGTTTACTAAAAATGCAATCACCCTAAATGCCAGGACACCTAACGCTGCGTGCATGCACACAGTAAAAAGTAAAACGTTTTGAATGTTCTGTTTGTTTTGTTTATTTACTCATCTGTCAATTAGTGTATTTGTTTATTTTATTCACTTTTTTCTATCTGCCAAATATTAAGAACTTTGACATGTGCGTACATGTTAAATAGTTTTTTTACGATAAAGTGTTAGCTTTGAAAAAAAAAATTGTTAATACAATTTTAATTGCAAATAAATAAATATGAATACAGAAGTAAACAAGGCCTTTTAGTGAGATCCTCTGATGTCCTATTACTTAGTAGGTTGTGACAAAAAACTATGCAACACAGTATACTCTTCTTTTTCTCAGTTGAGTGAATTCTTCAGCTTTTTGCAATCAGTTAGTTCACCCTCTCTCAAATCTGGAATAAATGTTATTTGTGGGAAGACATTTTTATTATTCTGCGTGAATCACTGTTATAAAAATGTCTTAAACCAATGCCCTGGCTACTTAGCATATGTGTTGGCAAACGTTAAAGTAAATGGAAAATGGAATTTATCAGACTATATTTTTAGAATATTGCTAATGCCTGAAAGGAGACACAAATTCACTGATTAAAAATAATACATTCCTAATCAAAGCACATACTCAGTCTGCTGTTTTATACATAAATAATAAAAGGGCAGATTAGCAAGAAAGGCTCTATTATGCAGCTACTGCAGTGTGATTGTCATTCCACCATTAATTATGTTGTCGGTAAGTTTGTTCACCCTCAAGAAATAAAATCCCCTTTTCTAACCTTCGAATCACTGTAATAATTACTGGCAGGAAAAAAGAAGTCTCTGGATTTAACAGGTTTTTTTTTTTGCTATTTCAGTTCACAGTTTTTGTTGCCTGCATATACATTCACCTTATGCATTAGCCACACCCACGCGATGATGTGGACGAGCGACAGAATAACCTGCTGTGATAATGGACCAAGTCTGATACTGATTTCCACATGTAAAGGCTGCACCAGCAGGGAAAAACCATTTACCAAAATGTTTTTGCAAAGGCAATGTCTCATTTAACTTTATAACTAGAAAGGGATATCAAAATATGCTTGCAAATGAAGTTGTTTTCTCTGAAGTGAGACATAGGGCCTCATTCCGAGTCGGGCGGTAGGGGATACCGGGCACCGGTAAGGAGACCGGTGCCGGTAATCCCCTACCGCCCTATTCCGAGGTCCCCTAACGGGACCCGTAAGGTACGTTTGGTCAGACCAAACGTACCTTATGGGTCCTGTTAGGGGACCAGGGCGCAACTAACAGGCTTGCCATTCGCGAGCCCGTTATTTGCGGCCTCCCCATTCCCATTCCCTATGGGGACTCAAATGGGAATGGGTAATGGCATTTTCAGTGGGGACTTACCAGTCCCGCAAAGGTCGGACTACACCGGTAAATCCCTATTGAACTACACCGGTGCCGGACCTGTTATTGGTGGCAGTCATGACGCAAATAGCGCCATGACTACCACCAATCTCGGAATGAGGGACATAGTCACAGAAGGAATATCTGAGAAAGTCAAGCACTCTTACAATATATGTTTAACACATAAATAACTGTGACAATTGTGATCAATATACCACATAGACTCTAGGGGCGTACATGAAACATTTTGTGATGGAAAAACTCTGGGAAAGCCTAAAATGAATGAGGTGGAGGAGGGGCAGAAGAAGAAGGAGAAGAAGAAGAAAAAGAAGAAGAAGAAGAAGAAGAAGAAGAAGAAGAAGAAGAAGAAGAAGAAGAAGAAGAAGAAGAAGAAGAAGAAGAAGAAGAAGAAGAAGAACAACAACAACAACAACAACAACAAGAAGAAGAAGAAGAACAAGAACATAGGGGACAGGGTTCAGTGTGCAAGAAAGACAGGTGCTGTGGTGGGGTCCAGCTTTGCAAAGATTGATGCATTGAGGTTGTGGAGTGGGCGTTGACTGTTCTGATATTGGCTGTGCCAATGCCATCTGTTATATGTATATGCTTCAATCTTCTTGTTTTTCAAGTATTTCTTTTTACTACTGACGTTGAATGTCAGAGGCTTACCCAACTGGCTTTGAACCACTGCTCTCACCACGTCTTGATGAACAGAGTCGAATGTGGGTTTGAAGGTTTGCAAATCATATCATAGAAAAGCATGTGCATGTAAGGCTAGGATTGGTGGAAACATGAACATTACAACCAAGTCAATTCACATGACATATGGGGGTGATTGTAATATTATTCTCTTTGTTTCTGGTGTAAACATGTCTTTCTTTTTGTCTCTTTTAAATCAATCTCTTTCCACCGGTGAGAGGAAAATGCACTACTTTTTCAGAACTGGTATTTGTATTATTTAAAACTAACATCATTTAAATGTGCATCCATTATTTGTGGCTTGCTTTGCATATTGTGGGATGGTAGGGCTGGCGTTTAAAATATTATCAGAGTAGCAGGCTGCATGTAAACAGGGTGGACTGGAAAATAGCAACAAAAAAAACATTGATACGCTAAACCAATCCCTTGTGACCCATAACAAGGGATGTCTCTAAAAATGATCATTGTGGGCCACGAAAAAAAAAAAAACAGTGTAGCACTGATACCAAAAAGGTAGAATACCTCTCTATTCATAAGCATGTGTACATTTAGAATACAGTTGCAACTAATGTGGAACGTTTTTAAAGTGCTGACTGTTGTAGATAAGAAGTATACATTTAAAACAAGCATTGACAATGCCAACAGTTTGGGCTTTTGTGAGGATGTGTCGGGGGACGCCTCTAAAACTCAACACAAAATGACAAAAGTAGTCAAAAAGGAGTGTAAACGGTGCAAGAAGTAACACAATTTCATTCAGGGCCCCAGACACAACCTGGACAGCATATTCAAACAGAATGTGGAACAGAACTCCATGAAAATGCACTATCAAAGAACCTCCCTCAAAATGAAAACTCCCCACATAAAAAAGATTGGACCTCGCATTTTGGACCCATATAGGAATACAGACATTGTGATTGGCATTGATCATTGTGTCCATGAACTTTCCTACACGTTCCCACACCGCCCTCAATTACAGAGTTGTGACATCACAATCCACCCCCAATTCCCAGAGCACACAATTATGTAATTGAAACATTTGAGACGACCAGCAGAACTTTATTATTCTGCCCTGGTCTCCTCTTCTTGACTCCCGTGTAAACGGCTACCCATCATGACACCATCAGGGTCTTGAACCAAGGACATACTGTTGTATAAATGTTGTATATTGGGAATAATCTAACCCTCTTCCCAGGGAAAACAGTCTGCAGTGATTTGAAAATGCTGTGGCTCTTGCCAGCTCCACTAGAAAATCACATTATATCATTTCATAAATGATTTTGAATTATGAAATGGTCATATATTCCTCTTTGACTGGCAGATCTTGTGAGCTCTAATGGATTGTGTGCTTCTCTTAATGCTGGCCTGGGATTGCATGCTCAGTACTAATGAACCAGCTACAGCAGCCTTTGCTGCAAACAAAATGCTTGCACACTTTTAAATCAGAAGGCTTTTGGGGCCCATTCACCGCATTTCATTCTACCACTAAGATGGATTGCACTTATCTGTGGCCCATGATTCATGGATTCATTTTAATAGGCTTTTAATTCCACAAATATCATAAATAGCCCCCTTCCCCTTTTATAGTGCTACTCTCACAGTTGATAAGTGTGTTCCTTCATACCCTGCTGAACTTGCATTTTTATTGCAAAGGCATGGGAAGGGCACTTGGCAGGCCCTGTCAAACTGGTGTTAACTTGCCATTGATTGTACCAGGTGCACAATGGTATGAGTACCTGGGCATATAATAGTCATTACTAGCAATTGTTTAATACTTATACACAAGCTAAAACGGTTATCTTTGCCAATGCTTGTTTTTAAGATGACTTCAGTGAAGGACATGCATTGTTTTAATAAATCCATTGACTGAAGACATACCTAGTTAAGTAGTTAAGACATTTTTTTACACCAGTTGTGCGTTAACAGTTCCAATTAAGTCATTAACTCTCATAAGACTGTTTTGAAAAAACACTGTTAGGCATTTTGAGTGCAAAGTTTGATGGTAAGGTTTGATCGGATAAATCGAGCTCTAAGAGTTCCCATGAGGATGTGTTTGGGGCTGGGTAGGCCAGGAAAAGAGATCAGCATGGCCATGGGCAGTCAATGGGTGGCCAAATAACCAAACAACACCTACAAGCTTTGTGCCCCTGCTCATATGCCATTTCTCTATGTCTGCACTTTAAAGGAATAGTTGCAGCTTTTAGGTGGTGCAATCATCACCTTATAGCCTGAACTGAAAAGCATGCTCCCGCCACTTATGTATGCAAGGGGCTGGGCAGCACATTTTTGCGCTATTTTCCATCTCTTCCTTAAAAGCTCTGGACATCTTTGAGAATCAGGTGACTTGAGCATTTCAGCAATGAGTGCAAATGAAAGGATTGCATACTCTGTACTTCTTTAGTTTGCACTCATACTTCACAATAAGGGCCTTAGTCTGAAACCAGTAACAATCCCATTGTATTTTCCATCTGGTACAGTCATTTGATATATTAACTTGCTCCTCCAATATACACTGTACAAATGCTAAATACGATTTTCGCATCTGACCCTGCAATTACAGTGGCCTGGCACCTTTAAATTAGCTGCAAAAATATGTTTGGGATCTGTTCCTTTATTTCCTCTTTCAAACCCATTATAAAGCAGTCAGCATACCTTGTCAAGTGAAACATGATTCTGGAAATGTATTACCAAGGAGGCACCAATTAGCTAATCTTACTTCAGACAGCAAATATTGTGCAGAACCTAGTTACATTTGTACATCACTGGCACGTTTGGTCACTGGAATATTAGATTCACTTGCTCCCCTGAAAATGTATAGACATAAACTTGGCTGAGCAGAACATGTATGGTTCTACCAGAGGCTCAACTCCCTTTGACGGAAAACTACAAATCTAATGAGGACGCTTTGGGGTAAATTACACAATGATCAATGTTCTTAATATGACCAAAGATCATTTTGTTATTGTGAAACATCTAAACAACCCATAGCCATTGACCTCAACCTTAATCTGTCAGAGAGCCTGGCAGTTAATCTGTCCAGCCACTTTTCAGAGAAAATTGTGAAACTCTGATCAGGTCACTTACATACACCTATGAACATAACTCTGCCCGGACAGTGAGCAGTCCTGAGTTCTAAATAACATCCAGATGTTAACTTATTTTTCAGATTCGGCACTTGAGAATGTGGAGATACTCATGAATGCATACAGATGTTCCTGATCCCCACTTGATCCTGCTCCTCTAAAATATATATTTGACCTCTACCTGAAATTATGTCATTGAACTTGTTTAAATCCTTGAAACTTGACCTGGTGACAGATGTTGAGTAGAAATAAATGCTCCTCCCACTGCTTACGATGCCTTTCTATCAGAACAGCTGGAGTGTGTCATCACCCATGTGTTCAAGACGTTTGTGGTGCAACACTATCTTGATCCTGATAAGTCTGGCTTAAGGCTTGGAGGAAACACAGAGCTAGTCACCAATACCATATTTAACTATCTATCTGTAGGCACAATTAGGTGTTGGCAGTGCCAACGCTCTAACTGTTCTGGGTGTGTTAGCATATGCTACCATCACCATCTGCTTCATGTGGCCTACCTGGAGTACAAATGTACGGGTGTTGGAGTGATCAGCACAAATCGGTCATTTCTACTGAATCAAAAACAGCCAGTGTAGGTAGGCCTGTTCAAGTCTCATCTAAGACCATTATGCTGTGGAATGCCATGGGCATTCCCCACTCTCCCTCCCCACTCACCCTCATATTCTTTAATCCTCAATTTACCCTGGGCCAAGAGCGCAAGGCATTTAACAAATGGAAACTGGCAGGCTGCATACAGCTTAGTTTGATGGCCACTTCCTTGACACATTTCTACCCTCAGTATCTGTTGATCCAGCAAATTATCTTTTTCTTTTTTAACTATGAACACAAAATACTAATATCTGCATAATTGTGCAGACAGTACGGCAATGAGGATTTTACATTCAGAAAAATGAAGAAGACAGTTCTGGATGTCGAACAACTCCTTCAAGATCAACTCCAGCAAGAGAGAGGTCCACACTGCCAGTGCAGTCTCAAAAACCTGAGTCCTTTGGCCATGTCTTTTAACAACTCTAAGAAGTGTCAACATAATTATGGATGCTGATGCAGAATTGTTCCTTGTCCTGCTGTTATCTTCAGTGGTGAAGTCTCGTTTCTTCAACCTACAAAAAAGTACCTGGCTAAGTCTGAAAGAAACCAAGACCAAACGTGTGTGCCTCCATTCGACAGGACAGCCTAGTATGAAAATGAGGCTCCTCCGTGATGCTATCATTCCTGTCACAAAATGTGCACCTTGGACACGGCAAAACTTCTTGCCATTATGTTTGGTCTTACCATATCCATGCTCCTGCATATTAACACTAACATCAGCAATGCCAAATGAAACATTTGACTAACTCAGACGCTGCCTATTGTGGAGCTGTTGTAAAAGCTATGATAGGTGCCACGCTGGATTACTATAATGCTCACTTCCTTGGAGTTTCTAAAAAGATACAGGATCTGTTACATGTTGTGCTCAATGCCACAGCTATGACTGAAACACACTCTCATAGATATAACCTTATTGCTTCCATTCCATTATATACACCTGTTAGTGTAATTGGAAATGTGTCAGTATATCACCCCCTAGCCATTAATTTATCAACGCAACACATTTAGCTGTCTTCTGATTGCATGGGTATTTCTATCGATTTAGCAAAGTCATGCTTGTTTGGGGAGGATAGCTCTGGAGCAACGTGCTCGCCTTGGAAGCAAGACATCACAGAGCAAAGGTTCGGTCCCTGGGTCCGCGATTAGAAACCTCTGAGTTAAGCACGTTATAAATAACCTATCATCATATCATGTTTTTCAAAAGCACGATGGAACCCTAAGCCACTTTTGAGCTACGACTACCAATGATGAGTTTGATCTATATTCTTATATTAATTAGGACATGATGTCTGACAAGTTTAAAGTACAGATGAGATCAGAGGTGTACCACCACATACCTTAGTAGTGCTACATAAAACACGACATGTTCAATCAAAATAAACCCTTCCTCTGAGAAACAGTCAATGCCCTGTGAATATGCATTCAAGGAGCACTGCCGGAAACTAACCAAGAAGAGAGCTCACATCCAAGCTCGTGTCTCTGCGGCATCTAACAACTCGGCTGAACTCTTTAAAATCTGCAAGGAACTGACCAATCCTGCCGCAGTCTCTACCTCTCCTGTCCCTTCCCAGGCACTCTCCATGGCACTGGCTTCTCACTTTATCTCTAAAACTCAGGACATCCTGTCCTCACTCTCCTCCTATCCCCTCCCTCCCTCTACTCCCTGCTCTTCCTCTGGCCTTTCTGCAGCCACCTCTCCTCCTTCCTTCTCTGCCTTTCCCCTGTTTTTGCAGACAAGATTTCTAGAAAAGTCTGATCTATGCAAGTCTTGTCGAAACAGGTTTACCGCTTCTTGTCGAAACAGGTTTACCCCTGTTCCTCCAAAACTATCTTGGACTGCATCAATCCATGGCTCCTGCCTTAGCTGATTTCTGCAATCACTTATTTGCCACTGGAGTCTTCCCATCCTCCCAGAAGCACTCCCTTGTGCACTCTCTTCTTAAGAAACTCTCTGCTGACCCCTCCTGGCCGGCTAACTATCACCCAATCTCCATCACTCCCTTCCTGGGAAAGCTCCTGGAGAAACTGGCCATCTCCCAGTTTAATTTCCACACTGAATCTGTTGGTTGTCTTCATGACCATCAGTCTGATTCACAGCTGCCACAAGCACGGAAACTGCTCTCCTGAACATCTGTGAAAACCTGCTCTCCAACCTGGACTCTAACACCCATCCAGTGTCTGCAAAGGCGCTCCAGCAGCGCCGCGGCCTGCTGTTTCAGGGGGAGCGGGGGGCGCCTGCGTCCTCATCCTGCTTGATCTCTCTTCTGCCTTTAACATTGTCAACCATGCCATCCTGCTCAACCGTCTCTGTGATAACCTGGGTATCACTGGTCAGGCTCTGGTGTGGCTGACTTCTTTCCTCTCTGACTGCCCCTCCCAGGTCCAACTTGGATCTTTCCTCTCCACCATCTTTTTCTCTACCTGTGGTGTCCCCCAGGGGTCTAACCTCTCTCCCTGGCTGTTTAACCAATACCTGGCACTCCTTGCCCACTGCATCGCTGCTCTCTGCCCCAAATTCCAGTGCTATGCAGATGATACCCAGCTCATTTTCAGTCTACCCTCGGCCTCCTCCTCTCCATCCCTCATCTCTGACTGTCTATCTGCTATCCAGGAGTGGTGTGCCGCCAATGACCTCTGCCATAATGCCAATAAGACTGAGATTCTCCTCATCGGCACACCCGCTCCCTCCTTTCCTGTAGCTCTCTGGCCGGCCTCTCTTGACCCTCTTCCTGCTTCCACCTGCAAGGCTAAAACCTTCAGGCTCATCTTCGACTCCACACTCACCTTCTCTCCTCACATCTCTGATGTCTCTAAGAAGTCACACTAGCAGATGCACCTCCTCAGAGGTATTCATCCTTTCCTCTCCTTCCCCTAGAAGCTCACCGTCTCCATTGCTCTGGTCCTCTCTAGGCTGGACTATCGAAACATCCTCTTTCTAAATCTGCCTGCTTCTACTCTTCGCTCTCTGCAACTAATCCAGAACAAGACTGCGAGACTTGTCCTTGGCCTCAAGCCCAGGGATCGCATCTCTGCAGGACTGAAATCTCTGTAGTGGCTGCAAGGATTAAGTTCAAAACCCTCTGCATCGTCCACAAGACTGTCTGGGGCCTGTGGCCTCAATACCTTCAACTCTATCTTCCTAAATAACTTCCTTCTCAAGCTCTTTGCTCATCCACCTCCAACTCCCTCAAGGTAAGTCGCTTCTCCAAGCAACGAGTTGGTGGTAGATCGCTTTCTTCAGCTGGTGCCTCCTTCTGGAACTGCCTCCCTGCCTCCCTTAAACTTGAGGAGAACCATTTCCGGTTCCAGAAGCACCTCAGAACCTTTCTCTTTGCTTATGCTGACCTCCTGGCTGTTCTGGAATTGCACTGGCTACCTGGACACCCTCAGATCTCGGGCCCAGGTCCCTCCCCCGCCAGCAGCACACTCCTGCACTGCCCACCTGGCAACCCCTGCACTTGGGGACTGTTTCTGTATCACTACAGTCCCCCTACCAGCCCTTGACACCTGATATCTGCACTTACCCATGCACTTGCCACATGCTGACCATTACTTTACTTATTGTTATTATCTATTCGCATGTACTGCACTGTCCCTGCCCCTTCCCACACACTTGCACGATCTGAATGATGCCTGGCATAGTAGGATCGCTGCCTGTCCTTCCTTTGTTCCCCTCCGTTGCAAGTCGCACCTTGAAACACTTGTGCATAGGCATGTTATAAATGCCATATCAAATCATATCATAACTCTAGGTGTGGCTAGGTTTGTTATGAATGACACTTAAATGAAAACGTAAAAACAGTTTCTAACAGTTCTTTCATAATGGCACCGGGTGAGATATTGGATACGCAACACACACACACACTGACATGCAATCAGACTCAGGGGGAATGCTTCATTTATGATGGTAATCTACCACTATGATTATGACTCTGCTACCTGTCTCAATTTCCTCATCTAGAAACATTTATTTTTAAATTGATTTGCAAACAAAATAAATGATCTCGGATTCAGCGAAGGCAATTAACATGCTTAATAGCATACATTAAAGTTGCATTCAAAATGTTTTTTTTTTTAAGACAATTCTCAAAATAATGACATGAGAGCCATGGAGGCATACTGCCCGCTTTACGCCCCAGGTGAGCCCCGAGAGAAGTTGTGTTCAATTGGTTGTTATTAATACATCGAAGATTTTACATTATGCAATTAGCCTGCAGCTGACAAGATTAAAAGCACATCGATGTTTTTTTCAATAAAAGGAGTTATGCATCATCGACTGCATTATATGATAAAGTCTGATGTTCTGTAGACATAGCTTAACAACATGAATAATCGGCCTGGCCTATGCACTCTACATCGCATGTGCTTGAAGTGTCTCTGTATAATGAGTGCCTCTGCGTAGCCTTGTCACTGAAATTGTCCTTGCATCCACAACAAACCCACAACGTCCTTGTACTTGCGGAGAAAAACAAACTCAGTTATATGCATGGCATGAGCTTGGAAACGGGAGCTCTATTTTGACTGAGATGTGTTGTTGTTGCTCATGTCTCAAAACTGTGCACGAATGAGGACTCAAAGGAGTACTGTGTGAACTCAAGCCCCACTTTCTGGACCGCCACTGCACACTCATTGTGCTCTTCTTCCGGTCGCCCCACCATCTTTGACTACTTATGTGTCCCTGGTGGCGAAATTATAATTGTTTATTTTTTTTTAAAGGCTTAATACAAGTTTTTAAATACAACATCGGGATTCGAACCAGTGTCGCCACAGCATTCTAAGACAAACGCGTTGTCCCTGTGCTATCCTCCCCCCTCAAACAAACCATTGTGAAGCAAACTGCTATGACGCCCCAAATGTTTAGATTCACATTTCAAGCACAATTAGGGATACCCAAGGTAGTAATGGAAAAGAAATAATTCTTGTTGCAGGGCCCACCTGCATATTTTGTCGTTTGTATTTTCAGTGCAAAGACCACTCACACTTCAAAAAGGAAACTTTTTCTGTTTAGAATTTAAAATGCCCACTGCCGTGTGGGTGGGTCTTCCCAGGCATGTTAGTGCTATCGGGCATGTTGAAGAGAGGCTTGCAGCGTGCTCTCGCATGCAGGGCACTCATCGTGGGTTAAAAGGATTCCTTTTGGGAGCTAATCTAGTAAAGTTCACATGTTCAGAGAGCCTCAAACCACATCTCGTGGCTTACCTTGCCCTTCTTAAGACACTGCACATATCCTAGCCAACTGTTGGTGGTGATGCAGTGGTCATCAAAAGCAAACTCCACATTCATTAGTTATATGTCATGCAGATTGACGTGGGCATCAGAGTTGGCATGCGGCACAAAAAACAAGGCAAGTATGCACATTGTTTTGGTAATCACATTTTCTATGGCAGGCATCCCAAGGAAACCTACAAATGATTTAATTATTTGGTGGCGTTTTAAAAGGGGCCAACGGCAAACTCAGTGCCTCCACATACATGGGAGGGCGCACAAACATCTGATCATTCAGACGCTTTGGAAACTTTCGGCTCAAATAAGCATAAGTGGACGCAGGCCGAGGGGGAGTGCCTTTACAAAGAGAAAAGCCAAATGCCACGGATGAGCAAAAAAAGAGCATCACAGGCAGCCTAATTCAGAATTATTGTCAGTAGTGCAGTTTGTAACTGTTTGGGAGAATTCTCCAAATGTGCAAATGTCCCTTACCTTTTGAGACTCCCAGCACATTTTCTGGATTTCTAGGATTTAATTTTTTACCTGGGCAGTGTGTGAGCCTTTTTTTCCGACTCTCCCATGTATTTGGTGTGTGTTTTACTTTTGTGTTCTTTGGTTATGGAGTTTTAAAACTCCAGTGGCATCATTTTTTTCTGTGTGTCACACAGCAGCTTCAGTGCAGTGGCACAGGGGTGTCTTTTCAGACTCCACAAAGGTTTAAATACCTTCCCTGAGAATGACTACTGTCTTTCAGGGCATGTAAAGTTAAATTGACTTTACTAGTCTCTTTAAATGTACAAACCCAGCACACCCTATCTTAGCATTCCCTGAGTCAAAACACTCATGTAACAGTAAAATGTTACCTTTTCCTATTTTAAATGTCTGGTGGCAGTGGTTTAGATCAACTACCATGAATTTTCGCAACCGCTAACAATGGTAGCTCAAAATCAGGGGTAGCCATGTTTTTCAATATGGCGCCCCAGACCGATCTGTAAAAGCAGACTCCGGTCATCTTTGTTTGTCATTTCTTTTGGGAAAAGTCCTTCTTGTGTGCAACTCTGCGTGCCAAATCAGGTTTGGTCCCTTTTTTTGTGCCCTTTGGCGTGCTTCTGTGCTGAAGCCCTCCTCTGGTGCCAGAGTGTCTGGGGTGGACAGGATGTGGGGAGGTGCCTGAAACCCCCTGTGCTTAGTCTCTAGGAGACCTGAATGCACTCTGCTGTGATTGGCTGGCTGACTGTCCCGCAAGGACAGCCACCGTGCTGGGTGAGTGACTTCCAGGCTGTGAATGGGGGAAAACTTTTTAAAAGCAGGTCTCTGGGACTTGGAAAGCAGAGTCGACCACTGGAACGAAAGAACCGAAGAGGAGAGGAAGGAAGACGACTGCTGCAACTCTTGGACGACCGGTGAAGCTCTGTTGCAGGACCGAATTGCCTGAAACTCCGACGACAGAGAAGCCCTTCAAGGTTAACTTCTTCCCTTTAGTTTGGTGGGAACAAGCAACTGGCAAGCCACCTGGACACTGTCCTGTTCTGGTCGAATTTTCAGCAGCGTGCTGTTGAAAACTGGATAGCCAGAGGGAAGGATACCAGGATGACTTTAAGGCACTCCAACCTTAAACCGATGTCTTGCTACAGCTTTTGGCCTCTTCCCTGGGCAGTGCAGGAACCTCCCGATGACCTCCATCTTGTCCCCACAATTGAAGCACAGGGACAGCGAGATCTGCTCAAACTGCCAGGAACAACAGCCTCAGCTACAACTTTCTTCATTTAAAAGGGTACTGTGCGAACGCGGTCCAGAAATCTTTTCGGCCATAAAGAAATTGCGTGAAACTTTCCTCAATTACAAAGGCTTGTCTTTCCCTAGACATTCGTCAAACATTTTGTGTAGCCAAATTCTTTAAAAGTCAGTGGCAAAGATGTAACCGTTATATATCAGAACTGTGCTATCCTATACAAAATACTCTGAACCATTGGCTTTGGCCCAGGCCTGTTGAGAAGAATTGCTGGTTGTATTTAACTTGAACCCTTTGCCCTGCCTATGATTGTATTTGGGCTGTCTATTCTTATAACCTTGTCTTTTTCTTCCTTTTCTAAGTATCTAGCGTGCCATTTTGCTCACACTTAATTTTTGAGATAAACTTGTTTAGTTACTTGCCGGTTGGATTTTTGTGTTGTATCTTTGTGTGATATTGCGCTGCTTATGGTAGTGTAATGTTTTAGAACTGATTGAGTACATAAATATATATTCTTTTACCAAGAAACCTTGAGAAAGTGTTTACTTAAATCACTGTATTGGTTGGTCCTTTGTGTAACTTGTTCTACTGCTCACTTAAACTCTTGAGATAAGTCTGGCTGCTCAGCAATCGCTACTACTTTACTGTGTACTACGGGCTTGTGCCACAGGTGAAATTGTGCTTACACTTGTAGTCCTAATTGCCTGTAGTGTTCCCAAAGGGTACTGCAGGTGATTCTGCCTAACAGTAACAATGACATTGGCAGAGCAGAAGAGATCATGCGCTGCAGGGTATTACTGTCTGTCAACGAGATGGAAGTTAGCCAGACAACCAGTGAAGAGGTATAAGTAGGACTGCAGCTGAATTTTCAGTCTTGCAGTGCAAAAGATTGTTTGAAGGGGACGATCTCCAGATTTTTGAGTAATCAGAGATGATTTTCCTTAGATCTGAGGATCACTACGGGTTCATCCCCAAAGGTAGATAGCTGCAGTGAGGTACATCAAGAGCATGGTTGGGTGTTTCAGGTTTTATTTTTTCATTTTTATTTTTTAATAATAACGTCACAATGTATAATGACAAAAGGACAAGTGTAGATGTTAGTTCTAAAACAAAATTACCTTTGGCCTAACCCCTTATGGGAGACCACTTGCTAGTCTTCAAATCTACCTCGTGGGGTGTGGACCACTATGCCCCCTGCTCTTGCATCTCAGGGTGATTGTGCACTGTGTTACTCCTAAGCTACTATGCTATGGACACACAAACATAACCTAACACTAAGAAATGACACGAGAAATAAGAAAAAAATGGACACACATGAAAACACACAAGTCAGTTTCAATTGTAACAATAGAATACATTTATTCATGCACAGCAAGGCATGATGCAAACAGTACTATAATGCAAATCTCAAATGTACTTGTGTTATGCTCTTGGTGCAAATCTACAATGAAATGCAATAACTGTAAACCTTACAGGCTTCTAATGCAAGCCATCAACCAGGAATTATCCGGTCCTGCTGGATCTATCATGTCTAATGCAGCCTAATGCAAGCGTCAGCATTCAGCATTCCTCTCCAACACACGCCACACTTCACACTTTCTCTCTAAGACAATCCCTGTCTGATTTCCCCGTCTCCAAACCCGAAGCTCTGTGTGAGTGTCTGTCCTAATTCCCCATTGCACGTGTCTTATTCAGATCAATTAGGCCTCATATCAGCAATACTCCCCTTCTTCCCTGTGCAAGCTTCCCAATCTCGACTCTCTCCTCTCCAGCTTCCGTACTGCCAGACTCCCTGCTAGATCAATCTGCATCAGCTCTCATCAGAATGCTTCCCCAATGCTCGCTCTCTCAGAGTAATCGCCATCTAAAACGCCTCTCCTATGCCACCGCCAAACATCTCTCTTCAATCTCAGAGACCAGCATACACTCCTACTTCTCAGTTATAGTGTCAAATGAAGTACGCTTTCTCCATGGTTACATTAAGCATTCACTCGTTTCTGTCAACCCAGCATTTCTCTGGTGAAGCGCCTGAAATTCTGTTATGCATGTCTTGTTCTATTCAGTTACTGTGTGTTCTGTCATTGTGACATTTGTACATCATATATTGTACCATGCTATCTGTGTTACGAAACCATATCATCTTCCCACCTCCCTCCATATTCCTCTATTCACTCCTTTGAAATCCCTCTCTCCGTGTCTCTGTGAAAAGCACTCCCTCCTTGCTGCATGGCCCCCACCTTTTCTTGTCTGCGAGCACAACCCAGGGCCTGATAATAAAGCCAGCATCCCTTCTCCACTCGGGCAAGAGTCACGTTATCTCTGTCTGAAAAAGAATGTTTACGCATTACTTGCTCCAGTGTACCATAACATCTTTTGCAGTCCCTGGCTCTTCTGTTCTGTCTGTCTCATTCAGGATGGCTTCAAAATGCCATAGCCCTCATGAATTCTAGTGTTCACTCTTTCTCTCGCAAACCCAAGCACTATATCATGGCTCATTGCACACTCATGCATGCCTCTACAATGCATACATAATACATAACCGTCAGTCTATCTCTACCTGTCTCTAAATGGTACTACAAAGCACTTCAAATATAACAGGCCTCTTTCTAAAGCAAATGCAAATTGCTACATAATATGTGGATAATCTAATGTCACTACTAATCAGAATGAATGATGGATAACTTCTCATGATGAAATGATGGATACATGAATGCCTAAATGAGTACTGAATTACTAATGATTCACTAAATGAGTAATGGATTTTCAATGATAACATACCAGGCTTCTCCATAATATCTGGTTTCACATAGAGAGACATATACTTTTACTTTCCATGGTAATAAGTATACAGTAAAACACAAATGAAAAAAAGATGGGATGTAATATATTTGAAAAGTGTTTTCAGTTCATCCTTTTGTGCAACCTTTTGTTAACGAACATGTTTCTATTGGTTCTCATCTGTTTCGCATTATTTCGCTTCTCAGAGAGGTACAGTAAGAATGTGCCATGTTTTGGTATTTTGCAAAGTGGTGTATGCCTGGATCAAGTGGAATATGATTTTATGTTAAGTTAAGTGATTTTCATAAAGCTCCACAATCAGTGTGTTGCCCTGGGTTTTTGTTCGTGAGACACACATGAATGTTCCAAGAGAAGGAGTATTGCAATTTGCCAAACCATTAGGTAATATGTTTGGGTAGTTGGCCAAGGCGTTGGGTTTTGAGTCTTTCCACAATGCTAGGGTGTCAATATACGTGTGAGTCTGGTAATTTGCATATTTCCTGGGTGAGCTTGCATACTGGTATTGTGAAGTAACAGAAGTGTGTTTGAAATATGTAAATGGATGTCTACATGTGGGTTGTGTACTTAGTGTTGGACTTGGAGGGGTATGTTTATTATGTTGTAATGAAAAGGTTGGGGGTCATATAATGTCATTTTGACACGATACATTAGTGAATTCTTATGTGGGACTTATAAAGTGCACCCCTGCCATTTACTATCGGTGGCTTTAATGATAAGCGTGTGATATGCTTTCAAACTAGCCTTTATGATATATTTTGATTCATTTGTCAATATTTTGGTTTCTAATTAAGTGGGAATCCCAGTATCATGCCCCTAATATACAGCCCCACTCCACTATTTTGGGAAAAGAACCCATGGTGTGTTCAAAACTTGAATGTATTTAAAAAAACAGGAATTAAAGGTAATCCCCAGACTTTCTGGAGGGCAAATCACAACAATGTTGCACAATAGCAGACAGCTTGTCTATAGAAAACAAAGTTGAACTACATGCATTCATATCCATGATCAATGCGGTGTATATCTTATGTATGGAATACGACTCAATAATCTAGTTGTACTTCTACAGCTTGTTTGTCAGTACATCAAAATCCTTGATTTAAAAAAAATCTCCAAACTACACATAATGTCACATAAACATATGCATCCAAACATATTGCTTTCCCCAATAATGCCATCAATCTGTAGACTCAGAGAACGCTCCCATTTCTCAAATGTCCGATGTAGCTGTGGTGCTGAAAGCTGCTAACATTTGTGTGAAGATAGGATTACAATAGCTAACATGAAAATTCTGCAGGTTGTGGGTTAGAAACCTTTTGTTTTCAATTTAGAATGCACTGATTATTTTTGACTCACGCCCCCCCCCACATGTGATAAAATGGTGTACAAATTGCGTGAACACATGTAAACACTGCCACCTTTCCAATCATATATGAATTTCACTGTGCAATTTCAGAATGATGGGTTGCATGGGACTTTTTAAACTTGCTCTCTACTCCCATTACTCGGCTATGGCCTTCACGGAATACACATTATCAAACATATCCTCATTAAGCTCTGCTACCGACATCATCATATCACAGCCCAATGTTAATCATACATGGAAAAACACTTTAGGTACAGTTTATTGAGATTATTATTTTAAAGAATGGTGAACCACATGCACAAAAGTGGTATCTATATTATTGTGCACACAACTCAGAATGGTATTTTCAGTTGGATTGTATTTACATCTCAGTTAATGTTCCATGCAGTGAGATAACACTGTTTATTTCCCTTTTAAATATATCTTGATTATACCTTTCCAAACCACGCCTGTTCTGAAATGTATCAGGCAAATATGTATAGATATCATATATAATTTATTTTGGGGAAATGTCATACCCATGTTTGATTAGTCTCTAGAGGCATGGAGTGAAGATAAACCCTCATGTGTTCCCAGAGTAGACTCAGTGATCACGAGGTTCCCTTCAGCACATTGCCTTATGGACAGCAGTCATACCTTGAAACAGGAACTTTCCCTTCTGCAGCACTTAAATTGGTCTCTCTCTTTAATCCATCTAATAGGAATAGGTAGCTCTTCCCAGTGTCAGAATGTTGTCGGCTGAACTCAACCTATTGTTAAAGTGTAAATTATTCCCATAGTATGCAATAAACAGCATCATGACAATCATTAAAAGAAACATACCAGATAATGAACCACCAGGTCGAAGCTAACTCTCAAGGGAACAGGCTAAAGCTGACAAAAGAAGCAATTACTGGGATTACGACAAGCTACAAGAGACAGCATGTCCTAGACACTGAGATGCTGAGAACATCAAACGTGGATTATTGCCCGTTCCTCACTCCCTACTTACTCCATAGGCCAACTAATACCGGTCCAGGAAAACACCATCTCCACAGATCAAACGAAGAGCTCAGGGTGAGGAAAGCAAGCATGAGAAAAGCCACAAGGAGTGCGCAAACTCGACTCTGAGATAATGCTATGTGAAATCGGCAGCAGAAACTCCAAAGACTTTTGGTCTATAGTCAAAGACACAACATCAATTACAGATACAGCAATACTAAACATGTTGATGCACTACACTATCTTGTTCAAACATCCAACTGCTGGTCCATCTAACGCTGCAAAACACGTCCCCTGCGAATGGGCTATTGCACATGACAAATCACCTATCTTGAAAAAGATAAAGATGCTGAACAACTTAAGAGCTCTGGGCCCTGACAGAATTTCCAACATACACCTAACGAAGGATCCGTAAGAATGGGCAACACTGATCCTCGAGATCTTTAATAGATGCTGTGCCACAAGAAACATACCAGGATCCTGGAAAACAGCCAATATAGTTCTGATCTATAAGAAGGGACCGAAGAATGACCCTAAAAACTACAGACCAATATCCTTGCTTGATGTTCTAGGCAAACTATTCGGGTCCTTCATCCTGGACACATTTCATTACTGGCAGAAAGAGTCAAAAACAGCATGCCCCTACCAATCCAGGTTTGTAAAATACCTAGGTACATCTATTAACATCATGCTGATCAGCATTCTGAAGGCTAAAGTGATGGAAGGTGATCCAAAAATATCCATGGTCTCTATAGACCTGGTCCAGGCATTTGACCAAGTGAATAGAGAAAAATTGTGGCTACAACTAAAGAAAGTCAGATGTCCAGCCGCTATCTTGGAACCAATCAAAGCACTACATGTTGATACCTCAATGAGAGTGTGTCTCAACGCAGCAGGCCAGTTGTCAGACCCCATAAAGACATCGAGAGGGGTCAAGCAAGGATGCCCTCTGGCTCCAACATTATACAACACCTACATGGCTGACATTGTCGACACAGAAAATGACACTCATTCTTTTCCTCCTACAATAGGAGATTCCAGGAACACAAGACTTCTCTATGTGGATGACATAATTCTCCTGGACCAAACAGCCATTGGATTACAGTGCCAGTTAAATACCCTTACGGCATATTTAAAGAAAAACGTCCTAGACCTCAATGTAAACAAAAACAGGTGATGATCATCGGAAAAACAACAAGAAAATCACATAGGTTTATGAATTTAGAGACATTGGAAATCGTGACAAGTCTCACCTACTTGGGAGTTAAACTAATCTCACAGCAGTACAGAAACGACCATGCGGGAGCATCATTATGCAAAATCAACAACACTCGCAGCTCAAGCTCCGATCTTGGAACGAAAGTTTGGTAAGTTTTCACTACTACCAGTGATAAACTTTTACAAAGCTAAAGCCACTCCGGCTATTACATATGCTGCTGAGGCAATGCCACAACTGCCATCCACACTCTGGATCAAACTTGAAGGCCTATTTTGGCGCAAGGTCTTGAAGTTACCGACCTCGACCCCCAAGGCTGTAATCAGAAGGGAACTCTGCCTGTCATCATTGAAATTTGTGGTAGAGAGGAACAGCTTGCTATTTCTGGAAAGGTCTTAAGAAAACCCAGATCAAAATTACTTGACATCATTTACAAAGAAATGATCAGTGGAAAAAAACAGATGGCAGCCTGGTTAAAAAGTCACTTAGACCTGGTGGAAAAAATTGGAAGTTCCCAATGGGACCTTGAACGAATACCGGGTAAAGTCAAAGAAAAAGTGAAAATCTGGGACTGGATTGAGACATTGGGCAAATCAAAGGAGTACAAATCAACTCCCCACTTGACAATGAACACCCAAAAAGTGGACGAGGTACGAAACTATTTAAAGAAATTTCCTGATAAGGCACTTTGCACAATATACTTAAGAGCCCGTCTGAATGTCTTGAAAATGAATGAAGTCCTATTCTTTCGGCCAGTAATACATGTTGTTACTGTAAGAGCACAGACCAAGTTGAGGCAGTTTGACATCACCTCTTACTTTGTCCAGGGACTGCAAACCCGAGGCTCAAGTACCTCCAACCAAACAGGTACAAACAGCTCACATTGGATGAAGAATCCAGGTGGAAATGGTTGATGAGCGGAGACAATACATCTCTAACCATCGCTACAGCAAAATTCTTACAGAATTGCACTTGAAGGAAAAGCTCAAGCTATGACTCCACATGGAGAATTTAAAAAAAGAGAAAAGACTGACTGAAAAAGCACAAGCACAATGAACATTCCTGCCCCTTTGTAAAAATTGTCAAAGTTACAATTAGACACAAATAAAAAATATATGTATAATTATATCAAACTCTTTTACAGGCCTGATCCTTTCAAAAACTCACCAACAGTCAGGGACTCTTATTGAATACACAAACCAAATCCTCATTTGATATTCAAATTACTATATTTGTGATCAGAAAATGCTGGGGGCCAAAAACGACTCCTGATACTCAATTAAATCCACATTATTGGAATGTGTGATTGCAGACATATGCATGGATATGCGGCATCACTGTTGATCATATTCCTTCATAAACCTATGCATGTATTTACTTAATTAATTAATAAAACTGGTAGACAATGCCAATTAGGTTATTCTTAGCTTTGTAGCACACCCCTCATTTTTTAAATGTAAAACAGAGTGGCCTCTGTACAAATCCAGAACTATATCAAAATGCATAACCTTCTTGGCCTTCGCCAATCAGGATTCAGACCTGGCCATGGCACCGAAACAGCCCTGCTAGATCTTAAAATCCAAATGGATCAAATCAGAGACAGAGGTGATCTAGCCAACCTTCTCTTACTGGACCTCTTGGTGGCATTTGATTTAGTGAATCACAATATCTTATGCCGCCTTCTAGCTAGCGAAGCCCACTTCTCTAACAATGCCATACGCTGAATCGAATCATTCATGTCCAATCGATCAATGAGAGTCTTCTCCCCCACGGCGGCAGCACCCCACACCCCAGTCTCATGCAGAGTCCCACAAGGATATTGTGTCTCCCCTACCCTATACAATGCGTTCAAAAAACCACTCTTTGACCGGCTAGACAAACTGGGTGTCACATACACAAATTATGCTGATCATGGGCAACTACAACACAGACTCCAAATCCCTGAATTCCATCTACTGTGCTATCCAAGCATGGATGGCTCAACATGAACTCTGTCTTAATGAGGATAAAACAGAGATTCTGATTGTAGGCAACCCTTCCAGGCTCAAGAACCTCTCAACCACTTACCTATCCTTTGACATTGATGGAAACTGTATCATGGTAGCCAAAGAAGTCAAAACACTAGGGGTATACATAGACTTAGCAATAACCCTCACCCGACAAGTCAATGCCATCACCTCAGCCTCTGCATACACGGCAAAACTAAACACCGCTTGCAGACCTTTCTTAACAGGGGAGAATCACATCGCATTATTTTGGACAATCTGTACTTTCTTGATGTTTTTTGCGGAGGAACCTGTGAAGATGGCGTTACAGTAGTCGATCCTGGAGAGGATCAGAGCTCCTCTCCAGGATCAACTACTGTAGCACCATCTTCACAGGTTCCTCTGCAAAAAAAACATCAAGAAACTACAGATTGTCCAAAATAATGTGATCAGAGTGGCACTCAGTATCCCCAAGTCAGACCACATAACCACTACTAGAAGAAATATCCACTGGCTCCCAGTCGGGGACCACATTAAATTCAAAATACTCTCACTCACACACAACTACCTGTCCAATACCACCCCACGCTACCCCTCTAACCAAATTTCAAAAGCACAACCATCCAGACCAACTAGATCTGCCTATCTGGAGCAGCTGACCACTCAGAGATACAAAAGACAAAAAAGCAGGAGACTCCAGCTTCCCTGTTATCGCAGCCAACTATTGGAATAAATGCCATGCCTCTGGAGCTAAGGACTGACCCCTAACTCTGGTCCTTCCACATAAACCTCAAAACCTGGCTCTTTAACCAAAATATCAAGAATCACCCTTAATCCACCCGAGTACTAAACACCACTCTAACCCCCACTGACAAGGTACATCCAGGAGAACTAGGAAAAGTAGTACAATGTATTTGTATTGGCATGTGAGCTTTTGTATTTTCATGTAACAACACTTAAGCTAAATGATACGACATGGACTAAGCCCAAAAGTAACTGGATGTAACCACTCTCTTAAGCAGTAGCCATGATTTGGTCTATGCCTGAAATGTAACTGGATGTAACTGTATTCTTAAGCACAAGCGCCCAGATGCCTACGGTTTAGGTGAGCTATATCAATGTACAAATACACAAATAAATAAATACATAAATAAATAAGCAACATTGCTACATTATTATGAGCAACATTAGTTTCTCTATGTAAAAGGACATATTTGAATCATGCCCTGCATTTGAACAGTATTTTTGGATCCTGTGCATCTGCCCATAACTCATATAAACAAAACTATCTAATGGGTTCATGGAGTGAATGATTAAAAATAAGATGACAAGTACTTTTGTTCTCAGTGGATTAGCTTCCAGATGGTCCAATTTGTAATGAATGCACAGGGTCTAAAGGTGCCAGTTAAAGGACACAATTATTTTATGCTCATAAATCCGACCATCTATTCACTCTAGATGTTAATCTTGTATGAAGCCTGGAGATTTCATAATCTTGGACATGTAAAGTATGTTTCTCACATTCACCCCTCGAAGACTCCCAAAAGTGGGAGGGCTAGCTTGCTCTGAGTTGAAACCCAGGTCAACTTGAGGCTAGCAAAATATCAGGTTGAATAAAACATCAATGTTATTAAAACTAACACAACAGAATCGCAGTTTTCCTACATATTATACTATGGGATATTATTTAAGTCCACTACATGGTAATAAGCTTTCTATATTAATCTGACAGTTGTTGGAGAAATAAAACATTACATTGAAAAACGTGTATTTATTGTATGTATTCCATTTGTATCATGCATATCCAAACATAGTGAGGAACCTCAGAGAGAAACTGCCGTTGTGCAAAGGAAGCTTAAAACTACCAAACTACTGTTCCTTTATTGGATCTACAGTAGCAAATATAATTTAGAACACAACATCCTACCCCTGGAATTGTATTGTTTTGAAATGTCTGTAACATAGTCCATGTTCTCTATTTAACATGATTATATTTTTTGGCAGACTCTGGCCTCTACACACTTTCAGAAATGAATTTCCACTTGAAACTGGTGCATTCTGTGTCTCCTGTTTTCTCTGACATAAGTAAAGATCCAGTCTTTGGTGAAATGTATTCAAAGGCCCAATGTATCAAGCATTATCTCTCAGGAGCAAGTAAGAGGTGGAAATCATAACTAAAATCATGCCTTTTTAGGGCACCTCTCTCACTTGAAGCAGCCTCCATTGGTCTTTGATTCTCCCTACACTAAGCCATCTGCCTAACACTTAAAATGAACAGTGGAGTTTGCAGTTGTTGGCAATAGTTTACTTTAGGGAAATCGTTTTTTGTTCCATTTATTTTATCAGGACCATATTAGGGTTTTTATGGTAAGAGCCTATACAACCAGTGACGAGAGGAGAACAGGCTGGGATGTTGAGGAGCTACAGATTTTACCCAACTGCTACATATCTTCTGTGGTATATGAAGTGTTAAGTTATGGAAAGAACCTGGGTACCAGAATGCTGGTCTGTGATTGTTGGATGTCATGCAACAATGTCTGTTCGGTGTCTGTGACATTTGATATATGTGCTCTGGTGTGACTGCTGTTGCTCTGGCCTGTGGAGGGCACATTGTTCTCTCACAGCTCACACCCAAAACCACAGAAGTAAAATACTTCTCCCCTATTCCATGGTTTTGATTCATCTATTGATGGTTAAACCTCATGAACTGGGATTTATTTTCTGTAAATTTGAAACAAAACATGGATTCAGAGAGATAGAGAGAGGCAAGAGCTGCAGTTTTGACCAGAACTGTAAGTGAGATATGTGATGCTGAAATGACCAGTTGTATGTGCTATTTTCACTGCTGACTGTTGAATGCTCACTGCAACTGCTTTGTTGTGCCAAAACAATACATGGTTCTGATAGGATGCGAAGTTAGGGCTAAACACAGATGGGGGAAAGTGCAGCAAAAGGCAATATTGAAACAGCAGATATTGATCAAGGGGGATGAATATCTGAATTAGTGATAACCAGTAGAAGCAATAGAAGTGCACACCTATTCCTCTTTAGGAACACGGTCTGACTAGATGTTGTTCATCACTTTAATTGTGAACTGGCAAAGATCGGTAGGTCTTCTGAAGACCCATGTCTATGGTGAGCATGCCCAAGCTAGTCATGCTTTGATACAAATGTGTCATATTGATTTCTCATCTTCTGCTCCATACCTGGGTATATGTTTTCATCATTTAGTTAGGGTTTATGTTGGTTATACAAGTTTCCTCTCTCTAGAAATGACCCTATGTTTACCAGTGGCAGACACTGTTAATGTATCTTAACTGACATCACTGCCATGTCATCATCTCCAACTATGACGAACAGAAGAGTGATCAATCCATTCACAAATTACTCTGGTGCGACCACCACTTGCAACATTTTGCACTGCTACTACTCGAGCATAAACACATCAAGACATACACTGACACACACCTGGATAACCTAAAACCTTTTATCAATGAATGTATGAATCACTTAGATGAATAATGACAGCTTAACCCACTGAACCATTGGAAGAGATTTGACTACAGAATCTACACACCTTCTAGCCAAATGAATGCAATTTCCAACCCACCAACAAAAAAAAAAGATCATTGAAAACTTCAATGGCTTAGTCTGGGAAGACCTAGCAGAAAGCAAGACAAAGGGGGTCACTATGAGTTTTGTGGTACATCTGTCAGTATTACTGGTAAGCACAATTAAGCTTATCACCACTATGTCAGTGGATTTACTGTTGGATTACAATTAACGGTTAGTCCACGTTTCTGGAGTCCGTGCAACTCCATGGGTATTTTGGTGGACTAACAGTGAGCAGATCATTACATCTACTGGTTTTTGAAGGTGAATTGGAGACCTTGCCTACAGCTGCATACTCGAGATAAACCCTCCACTTCATCTCCAAACACAGAGTTTGGCAGTGTAATAAATTGGCAATAACTGAATTACTGACACTTTACCACTTTTTTTAGCCTGCACGAAATTCAACTGCATCAAATTGGGAAGCATTACAAAGCCCAAAATACCACTCTTTGCTACTTTACTTCAAGTTTGGCACATAACATTATGCATTCCCCTTTATGATACAAATACATATTAGTCAGAGAAAATCCTAAAGTCCCTCAGAAAAGGCAATCAACTCTACAATACTGTCAGCAAACTAACTACCCTGAATGCATAGACTACCCTGAATAAATATCCTGAAATATTGTCTGTAAACAAATGACTCTGAAGGCATCCCATCACGAATACTGTGGGACCTACCCTGAAACCAGTGATTATACATCAGGGTCATTGCTCAATGTCCTGTTGCTCCTGTAGAAGTTTATTGCAGCCTGTCCACAGTTCCCTGTTGTTTAAACCAGGTCTGCAGTTATAACGCAGGTAGAAATATGCAACCGACTTTCATAGGAGAACCTGGACATTGTTTATTTTATGGAAACCCGGTTCACTCTAACCTCTATATTGACTATAGCTACCGATGTCAACTAAGGCGTCACAATCGTGTCCATTCATGCACGCTTAAAAAATACGGGGTGGAGTCAGTGATCGAAGTGAGGGGGAGCGGATGGGAGCGGTGCTCCTATACTTTTTTTTTTCTCCATTACCATTCCTATACTTTTTTTGTAAAAAGAAACCGCTCCGGAGCGTTCCTTTTTAAGGTAAAAGTATAGGAACGGTCGCAGCACTGCACTGCCTGATGCAGGCTGCAGACAGTAGGCTGATGGCAGAGCCTTGGCCCACGCCTGCGCATTGAGGTGCAAGCCTATAAACACTATGCGCAAGCGTGGGCCAGTGACCAGCAGTCTCTGTCGGAGTTGGACTGCACCAGGCCTAGAATTTTGTTACCTGTAGGCTGCGCTGAAAGACAGGTAGGTAAAGGGGGAGGGGGACACAGACGGAGGTGAGTGCAGTGGGTCGTGAGAGTGGGACGGTTGGTTCAGTGACGTCCGTCCCTACCCGACCTCGAGCATATTTTATTTGGTGCAGGCGGGAGGTCAAGGCAGGCCAGGTGCTGGTTCGGGAGAGAAGGACGGTTCAGTGCTGTCCCTCTCTCCCAACCCGAGCATATTGTAGTCTGCAGTGCAGGCTGTGGGCGGGAGGTCAGGGCCACTGGGCCAGGTCAGATGCCCAGGGTTGGGAGAGAAGGACGGTTCAGTGCGTACCTCTCTCCCGAGCATATTACACGCAGGTTACTGGCATACAGATAAGGGCCCAGCATGCAGTTCTAATCTCGGCTGTGCTGACAGTTTTTTTTATTCAATAAAAACACATTTCATTTTCTCCCTTCACCTCCAACCCCATTCTATTTTCCAAACGCCCCATACCATACTGGGGGGAAATATCATGGACTGCGCAGGGCCGTATTACCTTGCAGCTTTGGGTTTTTTGCAAAAAGCACAGAAACTAAATCATAAAAGGCACATGGCTTTAAAGAGAATAAAGGCCCGGTTTCTGTTCACTTCACAGCACATTGACATACCCAAACACGAGCGCTATTTAAGCAATTGCCACGAAAAGGCCGGGGCAAAAAGGGTAGAGCTGGAGCCCTTATTTAATGTAGCAACATGCATACCCATGGGTCCAAGGAGACACCACATTGAAAACCAAGCTTTACAGACGAAATGCAAATAATATTAAAGCCCGCCAGCGAGGTTATCTGTATGTCTTTAAAACTGTGGCACATTTTCACCAGGATCCAGTCACTGTTTTCGGCCACCCCTCAGCTATTGCCCAGACACACTGTTTATGACTCGGGGTGCCTGCGTGGTGGAGCAGCTTTGAACCCCCATCAAATGATGGGATTAATTGCAGTATAATGAGAGCCCGCCCACCTCCATCAAGTGGTGGATGCGGTGCAGCCCTGTCCTCATTAGGGGCCCCCAGGGGAAGCAGAAGGCGATGTTCACGTTACTCAGAGTCATAGGAGAGCTGCATTTTGTGAGCTGGATAGGTTTGAAGCCAGAAACTGGGTCTGGGTCCTGGCTACTTGATTTGACACCCAGTGTGACCTGGGGGGCAGGTTGCTATGTTGCATTTCAGTTTCTCAGCTTCTAGGCCTGACGGTGCTATGCTGTAGGCGCTGTGAGAGCGCGCGAGACACTGCCTCACCACAGCCAGCTGCCAGTGTCTGTGGCCTGAGGCTTTGCGGACACTGGGCAGTATTAAAAGTATTTGAACTTTACGGAAATCGACCCTGTGTGTTAAAGGGTATTGCGTAACGCTTGCAGGGATGCCTGCGTGGTGGAGCAGCTTTTAGGAGTTCCTGTTGGTACCAGAAATGTTATCTGCCCTGGAAATTGGGAACTATTGAGTTCAGAGGATAGCGCCCAGAAGCTGAATGTTTCCAAAGTTCTGCGGCAGTGAGACAGGTGTGCTATCTCACCGGTTCTTCTGTCTTTTGTTGCAGAATTGGTCCCTAGATGTGGTGAGATTGCGACCCAAAAAGTGTACATTGAGTGTGCTGGGCAAGTGCAACCAGTGGCAAAGCTGGAGACTAAAGAACAGGCATGAGAATGGACGTGCGTGGGACAGCAGGACACCACGGCTGTCAAGAACAGTTTAGGCTGTGGGTGAGCCTAGAACAGACAGGGGGAAAACAGGCTCGGACTGGCCTAGGCAACAGGCCCGTGGCCAAACCAAAAACACAAAATGTTGGCATGGACAGTTTTTTTTTGTCAAAGTGGGCCACTTTTGGGGCCAATGTGGGCCAGTTTGATGAGTTACTTAACTATGCGGATAGTAGTTTTTACCAGTGTTGCTGAATGAATATTCATTAAAATGCACAATGATCCCATTTTATTAAAAAAAAACTCCCCCTTGGCTACTATTCAAACAGTGTTACAAAAGGAGTGAATTCCCATTTGCAACTGTGGGCCACATCTTCATTGGTGCCCGGGACAATTTTATGGCCCAGTCCGACCCTGGGGGAAAATTAATACAATTGAGAGCGGATGGCTGAAGCTGGAGAGCACATGAACCCAGAGCATTCGCAGACTGAGGGCATCCATTGCTTTTCTTACCAATGCAAACAGAGCCAGGCGCCTAGAAGCTATCCATCAATCTGGCACTATAAACATGCTTCTAAAATCGAACAAACACACAGGCGAATAATTTAACTGCATTATACTGGGTAATACAAACAACCCCACCCCGCCCCCTATTTTTTTTTTACAATATAATGGGAGTAAATGTTAATTACACATTTTCAAAGTCCTCTGTAAATGTGAAGTGATTCTTATCTTAATCCAGTCCCATGCAGCTAGAATGAGAATCATTTTTAGGGCGTGGGTGGGGTTGTTGAGATAGTTTGCTCATGTTGCCCCCGAGGACACTGATCCAAGGCCCCCCAAGTCAGAGCACCAACGCCATCTCCTGGGATGAACAGCCTCGCCCAGGCAGGGTGCGGGCGGGAGGTCAGGGTCCAGCCAGACCACCCATAATGTCTAATAACTAAAGTTTGCTTTGATGTCCTTAGTTGAATATTCTTAAAACCATACATAACAACACGTCACGCCGGAGGTTTGTGACGAATCTCCAAACCTAAGTGAGTTTATGACACAACGTATTTTATTGTGAGTGTGTCTTAAATCGCTGAAAATGAAGTGGGTACATAGATATTTTGCCTTTTGCATCTTATTGTTTCCCATTTTGGATGTGGAAAATAAAAGGTACACAGATATTATTTTGGCCCAAAATGCTGCTATACAAATTTACATGTTGTCATGATGCTTTACTGTGCAATTTGTGTATTTTGCAAGTAAACTCTATAGGACAGTATTATTGTAGGTCTTGATTGACACCCAAAACTTAAATATTTGTTCCAAGTGAAGCGTGGAAAAAGGTGGCTCTGCCCAAATTACACAGTGGGTTAAAATCCCTGTTCACTGTTTAGCATAAGTGTGTGATCCTGGGCATATAATGTAATCTCACCCTGAATTCAACTTCAAAAATGTGAGTGCGTAAAAGTGATTACATTTACACCCTTACAATAGGACTTGATTTGACAACTAGACATAGTCCCACCAGCCAATCAGCGCACCGGAGATTCTAGTATAGCAGACTAACTGTGGTTGAGCCAACATTACATTTTCCCCCCTGTTGCTCCCAGCCACTGAAGTCTCTTGGTTCATCCAGAGTACTACCTCATGCTCTGCTATGTCCTGCTATGCTATGATATTGAGTCTTTCACTGCACACCATCTGCCATTCTCACACTTTCTAAGACCGTCAGGTTCTGCAAGAAGTGGGTGTTTTCAGACTTAAAGGAGAGAGTTAACTGATTGTAACATTGAAGCTGCACTAGATTAGTCTCCTTACAATGAGTAATGAAGTTAGATTCCCCTACAAAAGTAGGTTTGCCACTCCTCCACCGTCTATGAAGTTAGTGCCTCTTCCAGTATTTGAAGGGTGCACCCCTATAGCACTCTCACACAACCTGTTCTAAAAGGACAGCAGCCTACAAAACAGAGTACTTGCCGAAATAATGAAAGAACACATAATTGAAAATGGATGCATGTCGTAATGTGCTGATGTGAGTCTGATCAACGTGCATGAGGAATACACTGCATGGTCCCCATTGCAGCAAGGCAGCCCATTACTTAATTGCTACCCCCAACTGGAAGCTATTGGGCACCCACCTTAATCTTGAATTTCTTGTTACTTTATTGGGGACCTGCACAGTCAAAAGTAATTTACGTGTAAAACTTAGATATGGGATTTCAGCTGATGCTTATTTCATTTATTTATTTGTTTTTTTGTAATGCACTACATGCTTTGTGTTGCTCCAGAGTGGATTGCTGGGAGAAGGGAGAGTTTCTGGGGTTGATTCTTTGGGAGAAAATATAATGGGTGGGGGATGCAATCTTTATAAATAGATCAAAGGAGGGTAATGTGGCGCTGCAGAGAATGTTATGTAAACAAAGGATAACCTCCCAATATGACCAGCACACACTTTTATCCTTCTAAAGGTAACAAAAATGTATCACGAAAATGTTTTGGGAAATGCTCCTGTCCACTTTTTGTGACTCTGCATCAAATTTACCCTAGAAATCTGTTTGTAAACTTTGTATTTTTTTACCCAATTTTCTCTGAAAATGTGCTGCAAAAAAGCACTGTTTAACCGATTATTTAAAAAAATGTATTTCAGTCCCACCCATTTATAAAATTCAGCAGCCGTCACTGGAAACACCAATTTTTCTACAAAATCCATAGCTCCACTACTATTTTTCCCCCACTTCGACCACTGGGTGGAGTGGTAGTTACTGACAGAGTAAATGCACAGCTCTTGGCACAAAGTCTGCCTTTTGTGGTTGAAAGCTTGGAATGCCTGATGATGGCATGCTCTCTGAACCCAACATACAATAGCAGATGACTGTTCTACTTGGACAAATACATCCTCAGCTGAAAATAGCCAGAGTGCTGTCTGCTGGTACTATTCCTTTCCGTTTCTATCTTATTGTATCTGACTCTGTGGATAGCCTTAGACCGGATATATTTTGGATGATATTTACACCGAAGACCCTCTCATGCAATGCGCACAGGAAATTCCCATAGGCTGGTCAGATCATTAATTACTTTGTATTGTATAGTCCAAACAAGCTATAGATGAACACTGCTTAAACCAAATAAAAAAACAAAGACTTTCTTAGGTCAATACCTCTCTTCACTTCCTTGCTTGTAACACTCCCAAACGCATCCATCCTGGTAGGCTGCAGAGGACTTCAGTTAATGTTTCCCAGAGGGCTTTCTTGGACTACACAAAATACATTCTAGACCAAACACCCCTGTCTTATACAAACGCATCATGCCTTGTGCCCAGTGTATTGACGTATGGCTACAAAACACAAAGAAGGCACATAGAAGGACAGATTTGAAAACATGTGAACACTGACATAGTGTGAATTTAGTCATATTGTGCTTTTCTAAATTAATATAAAAAGGACATCATTCACAGAATTAAATGATGTAAGGCTTACGCAATGTGTACGACTGCCAATTTTCTCAAAACATATTTTGAATTGGCAAACTCAATGACCGGTTTTTCTACAGCTCAGACTTCGTTTGGGCCATGTGACCATTTACATGTTGTCCTCTCAGAAACAGTTGATACAATCTGAGAAAATGCAGGCATGATGTCTAAAAGCCTATATGTGCCTCTAACAACACTCACCTGGTGCTTCTTTTCCTGAAACTTGCAATCTGATCAACTTGCGCTTGTCACTAGGTTGCATTCCCACTCATCTTTAATCTAATATTATCACAATGTTGCTTAAGTATCCATCTTTAATTGTTACCAGGAGGGAACACTGAATTCTGAACTCCTACCGAGCCCCCACACTACTAATTAAACTGCAGTGATCTGAAAAAAGGCTTATTATGAATGATTTACCTCTTTTGCCTAAAAAAAAAAAAAGAGCGTGGGGCAAGGGCAGGCTATATTCCTCCGGGTATGAGTCACCATGGAAACATACAGACAGCAACATTGTGGGAAATTCCAGAACAAAATAAATTACTTTTCAGGGTTCTATAAATAATAAGACTTTAATTGCATTAAAAGGAAACTATTAGAAACACCGTCAAGCCTTATCTGTAAGAGAATGCACAGATACAGCAGACTTTTGAAGAATAGGTGCAATGTGGGTAGCAAATGACAGAGCATTGCAGATAAATATTATTTTGTGGCAAGCTCAAGTGGTGACACAGGAACTTGAAACAAGCATTGATGTGTGTTTCAGCTGGCTCGAAGAGGTTTGAAAAATAAAGTTCAAATGTCAGCACTGTTGAGTCTATGCAGCAACTCAAATTGGGTTGAATATGTTAGTTCCGGCTCAAAACATTTTGAAATTGCAAGAGACAAACAATTCTACATTTTATCCTTAAGGGGCTTTGAAAAACTCTACTGGGTCTTGGAGGAAAGATAAGCCTGTCTTCTGCCATTCCAAGATGGAAAGGTTGCCTGGGACACTTGCAAGTTTGCTACTTCCGCAGGCAGAGCCATGGTTACAAGTGTCCAAGAAGCAGCCTAACTTTCTAGCAAAAGGTCATTTCAAATGTTCCCCTGACATGGGTAGGGAATGGCTCTGCACTTTCTTTTTAAATCCTTATCTTCACCCCTAGTGGACAGATCAGATTGTATCCCAAGGGAATCCAGTGTATTCTTCTTTTGGAATGATTCCAAGATCATTCTTTAAGATGGTTCCTTAAAACGCTTTCCCAATGGGAGCTCAATGATGATTCAAAGATAATTCAATGACGGGTAATCTCACACCCTTACATAGCGTGTTTGCCACAGATTAGTACGTTTCAAGACTTCAGTAATGGGACAATTCGTGATACTGTAACAGGATTTCGACCTTCTGATGTCAGTTCTCTTAGTTCATTGTGTGCCGGAAGCTAGGAGATCTCACAGGGAGGAAGTGTGGCCTAGGTATTTCAAGTTGATTGGATATTTCTCGTAGTGAAGATCCTTGAATTACCTATCTCCCACTCTATCCCCTACAGGTATTTCAAATGAGTTTTATATTTACTGTCACCAGGCTTTGGGATACACAGCTATATATATATATATATATATACATTGAATCATGGATGCCCACTGTCAAAGGCAGCCCATGACTGCTGGAATTAATGGGATAGCAGCTTGCTGTTTCATTAATGCACATGTTACTCTGCTACTACGTTGCCAAGTCACAGTTCAGTAGACATAGTCCAGCAAGGGTACACATGTGTACTATACTTTTCTAGCTTGGAGCATTGGAAATTGAGCACTGCTTTGCAGAACTTTCTGAGAACGAAAACCAGACTAATTTCACATCACAAAAATAAAACAAAATCAACGGATAGCAGAAACCTGCAAATTGGATTCTGTCACAACAGCCCTTCGAATGTCAGGCACATTGACCACTTTCTTCAAGCTTAAATTGATTGCAAAAATAGTTATAAACCAGTGCCAGATTTGTATTGATCAAAATAAATTTCCATTGCACTATATCCTGGTATAACAATGTCACAAAAACTGATTTTCTGGGGTGTCTGGATGATGTTCTCGCTACAGCGGATGGCACCAATGAATTTATATTGTTGATGGTGGACCTGTCCCACCTCTATAATATGGTGAAGCACACTATTATATTACAAACTCTCTCAGAGGTTGTTCACCCTTCTGAAACAACCTTACAGTATTTCAGCACTTTTTTCTCAGGCCTAACACAAGATCACATTGAATCACTTTCCTTCTCCACCATTCATCAGGCCTCTGGTTTCCAACTATCCTCATGCTTGAGCAAAGTGCCAACCACATTAAATCATATGCTGATAACACCAAGGTTTATGTTGTCAACAGGGAGGAAGAGGTTGCATTCTCAGAATTACATGCTGTGCTTTCTACAACTCTAAAACTACAAAATCAAGATCAAACTCTACAACAGCCATAAATGAAAGAGATCAACTTAGTCAGTTTGCTCCTCTTTAATTGGCGTTAATCTACCCCTAATACTAAACACTTAAAACACCAGATAATTCAGGCTTGGCTGTTTCTTTTTCCCAGCTCAAAATGCTGAAAATTATGGTCCTTCTCCTTGATCTGAGAGCTTCATTCAAGAAACAACACATCGAGCAGTGCCACACCCACCAATTCAGATGAATGTGCGAGAATTGTACCGATGCCAACTTCCCACTTGAGTTCTTATTGAGATTACACATAGACGAGAACTATGACATCCATTTGGCATTGGTCCATGCCAGATGACATGATGCCCAAAATTCTACAATGTCATTGAAATGGCTCAGTCTGAATTGCAGTCTACAGTTTAAAGCAGCCCGACGCACACAGTGACTTTTGTTACAGTTTCAAGAAGCCTGACTTGCCTGCAATTAATTGCCACATATCATATGGACAAACTCCCTAGATATTTGCCTGGAATGAATGTAAGGTATGATATCTATCTTTCTGGCTTTCTTCCATTGGTGGAGGTCAACTATCAGTGCAAGCTGCTGAGCTCTGGAAGAGGCTGTCCCTTAAATATTTGCTCAGCACCATGTCTGTCATAATTATGCTAAGCTTTTAAAGCAACCTGTTTCTCTAGGCAGTTTACTAACCTGCACCTAGGGACCCCCTTGGCTAAATACTGTAAATGTAATAAACCAATCAATCACCCACGCTTCAAGTCTCCACTCAGCGGTTCTGTAAAAACCTAGGGTTCTGCATCTGCAAAACATAACAACAATTATACAACTATTTGCTGCTTATTTACATCAACCTAACTAAGGCCTCAATATTCATAGCCACCAAATTATGATTGAAAGACATCCTACCTCCCCCTGTAGCTGGTCCTAAAATTAGTGAGAAATCAAATGATTTTTCCATGGTGCATGTGAAAACAATGGTTTATAATATCAAAGGCTATCAATGCTTAGTGTGGCCTGCAACATGGCAGAAGCCCATGCTCAAGGGACTGTGGCCACTGACCAGGGTTGTAAGCCATGAACAGTGGACCATTGTTCCTTTATAGGGGTAGAGTAGACACTGGGTGAGGCTACATGCCACTTCCAATGTTTACTGTCAGTTGATTTTTGGGGCAGGCAACATGGTTGAATTATCATGGCCCACTGATTGTGGCCAATGTCCATGGTTATCATTTATGGACCGTGGCCGATGGTCCCACAATTGAGGTATAGTGGCCACTGTGCCAGGCTGCAGGCCATGTAAAATCTATACCTCATGTCCAAACAACTTCAGTCATAACTTGCATCCTAAACGTGTGTTGCTCAAAGTGACACACATCATGAGGCTCTGCAAAATAGATGTTAAAGGAACTTTATCATTGTTTCTTATATTTTAAAGAATATTTATAATAACTTACATACTGTGCTGGAGCATAATGAAACATCTTTAGTTAAAAAAGCACTGGCGTTCACTGAAAAAACAATGTTGAAGGTGTGATATGGTTAAGTTGCCCTTATAGGGCAACTCAGCTGAAATCATCCCAAGAAAATGCAAACTGGTAGGGAAAAGGCTAGATGCACCCTTTTTGAGAAAGACAAGAGCTTTTATTGTGTATACAAAAGGAAACAGTGACATGGTATTACAAATCCACAGCCATAGAGCACTATGTCATCCCTCGTAAAAGTTTCAGGATAAAAACACAAGAATCACCACTCATATTACATTCACTATACAGTGTTAATCCTCCACCCTCATTGTCTACCGCCTATATTCACGCTAATGGTTACATATAGCCCATATTGCAATTAGTTCCACTGTTTTCTCTCCGAGCTTCATTGCATGTGGGTAGCGTCCTTGTTCATCTTGGAATACTTTAACGTAATTGGTTAAATTCAACTTACACCACCCTACCTTTGATCTTAGCCACGTGACATGCACCTGATTATCTACATGAACTCAGTGGGCAACTTCGAGGTCAGCCTGGTACTTGCAAACAAAGCAGCCCTTTTCTCCTCTGAGACACCATGCCCTCCCCACTGTATGGTCATCACTCATAGCTCTACCTTGCATAAATCATAGATTATGTTGTTCTCCCCTTCACTTTTATCAGTTTCCCACCTTGAAAGTGAACTTAGTGTCCCACTAATCATCCCAGTTCATGAAGGATGTAAGGCCCATTTCCCTGCACATCTGGTAGTTCAAATAGAATGGCCATCATTCTGGTGGGTGCTAGTATCCTAAACACTGTTTCGTGTTTTGGCATCCCGAGAACTCTGCCTTAGGTCCCAGAAATATGACCTTGGTACTGGGCCGCAGTTCTTCGTCTATGCAGCTGCACACATTCCTGCCTAATTGGTTCAAAGACCTAACTGATGTGGGGTATGTGCGTGTTCCTTGCACCGCCTAAGAATTAGAATGTATGACAATCAGGATGTTGTGGTCAAGCGAGGTATGAGGCCTTGTTGTTCTGTGTTCTTTGGAAACATGGCCTGCGAGGATTCAGGCCTATTTGTGAATGTAGCACTACTTTATATTGTAACTCTTATGTATACGAGTATACTGTATCCTGCATAGTTTAAATGGAGCACTACTGGTTAATTACCCCCTATGTGATTCCCTAATCCCACCAATTGTCCCCCAACCATAGTGCACCCTCTACCCCCTACACCATCCTGTGCTTATTCTCCATATGTCAATACATTGCAATCTAAATCGTCTAGGAGGGTCGATGGTCTGACCCTCCTAGACGATTAGGTCTGCATCCCAACACCCTGCCCAATTTCTACTGTAGATTGGTTGAACTACTTGCGATATGGCTAATGCCCATGCCCCAGGGATTCCGGCCACTGGACATGGCAGCAAACAATGGACAGCAATCCCTGATGCTATTATGGCATTATAGTTGACACTGGATCAGGCTGCAGGCTACGTCCAGTGAATATTGAGGGTGGTTTGATGGGGTCAGGGTTCATGGTTGCCTCATTACCTAGGCAATTCAACCAAGACATGTATCCTCAACACATGCTGCTCAAAGTAACACACATCATTATGCACAGCAAAATATATGTTCGTTAAAGGTGCGTATGGTTCCATGATATATGTTAAAAGTTAAATTATTAATAACTTAAAATGCTGGAACATCATGAAACATCTTCAGTTATAAAAACTGCTTAAATGTAGTGAAACAAATGGTGTTAAAGTGACATTATGGTTATGTTGTCTTACAAAAAACCTCTGAAATTCAGTGAAAAAACATTGTTAAAGGGACAGTACAGGTAAATTGCAAATTGCAAAAAAAACATCTTTCAGGACCAAACCACCATTGCCCTTGCAAGCTTGGTGCAAATCCATCCAGCATTTTTTTTTTTACATAACAACATTTTATTGGGTTTTACAGATAAACACAACATCAACAGCATTTCAGTAATCGATAGCCGCGCCAGTGTGATAATGCAATTCGGTCTATCTGGCGGGGGAAGAGTTTATTGGTGACCTGATAACTGTTGTCCATGACCCTATCTTTTCGCGGGGTTTGATTGGGTTCCTGCGCACTGGGTTGACCCAGTTTGCGTCTATAGTTTAATAAAGCGGGCTGCATTGGAGCCATCTGGTTAGTGGTGGTCTTCTGGTGAGGGCTGGAAACCTAGCTGTATAGTCCATGAATGGGTCCCAAATGTTTAGGGCTCTGTTCAGAGAGTCTGAGCGGATTGCTGTGTCCTTTTCGGTTACAGCTATGTCCCAACACTTGGACCACCATAACGCTACTGAGGGTCCGTCTTCGTTTTTCCACAACCGGGCCATTGCGATTTTTGCTGTTAGGAGTAGATGCGTGCACAGATGAGGGATGTGCCCTGAGACTGGGAATGCCCCTCCTCCTGTCTCGCCCAGAAGAATTACCCCAGGATCCCAGGGGATGGAGAGGCCGATGATTTCCTTGATGTGGTTTATCACCTCTCTCGAGTATGTCTCTGCCTTTGGGTAGTTCCAGACCATACGGAATAGTGAGCCGAGGGCAGAGCAGCCGCGCCAACAGGTTCCGGGGATGTTCGGGTTGGCTTTGTTGAGCTGAGCTGGGGTGATATAATACCTGTAGCAAAGTTTGTAACCGCCTTCCCTGTTTGTAATGCATTGTGAGCTCTTCTGCAGTCTAGCCCAGATTTTCTCACATTCCTCCACCTCTATTTCCCGTCCCAATTCCTTCTCCCATTCAAGCATGTACCTTTCTTTTTTGGAGGGATCTGACCTATCTAGGAGACGGTAAAGAGCAGAGGTTCTTCCTCTTTTATTTGGGGTTGTTAGGGAGAGTTCCAGTGCCGTTAACTCTCTGGAGCATTTTTCCCGGACCACCCTGTGGGACAGCCAATGCCGGATTTAGGCGTAGTGGAATCTTTCCCTCTCATACACGCAGAATTTTGACTTGTATCTCTCGAAAGAAATGGGCATTCCCTCTTTGAAAAAATTGCTCATTTTCATTAAGCCACCCTCCCTCCAGGGCTGGAAGCTGAGCGGGGGCCTGCCTGGTGAGAAATCGGGATTATTCCAAATGAGGGTCACGGGGCCCAGAGCACCACGGATGCCCCATTTCCAGGCTGTGCCTTCCAACTGCGGACGATTGTAATCGTTGCAGAGAGGGGGCCACTGTTTGCTTGTGGTTTTATATTTGGCCGATGTGGGAGTTCTGAAGGCGTGACCGGGCACCAGGCCTCCTCCATCCAGCATGTTTGTGCTGCAGCACAAACACGTTTCTCCGATTCAAGTCTATTTGTATTTCAAAAAGTTTGACATCCTCCTTACAATTTTGTCCTCCCTTGAGGAAACTGAACACAGCTTTGCAGATAAATTCAAAGTTGATTCTACATTCTTTTACAACGTTTTGTGTGGACTCATTAACCAGCACCAAAGTTACAAGGCACCCAATAACTGCTCTTCCTATTGGAAGGTATCCATAACTAGAGGGTCGCTATCACTGACTCTTGAATATTAAAATATGAATTTATATATATATATATATATATGTATATATATATATGTATATATATATATATATATATATATATATATATATATATATATATATGTACAATAAACCTTGCACATACTATAAAATTAATCAATATAAAACCTCTACAATCAAAATGATGAAATAATTTTAAAATAATGTCTTAGGAACAGTAATCTTCAGTTTATCGTGTAGCTTGCAACTTGCCTCAATTAATGCAAGAAATAAAGATGATTGATTACCACACAAGAAATTGACTTGTGTGGTAATCAAGTCTTGACTTTACACTGCCAACAAACACCCTGATTCATAGAACAGTGGACAACGTCTTTTTGCTGTGTAAAGTGACTTTGCATGGCAAAAAAGACACTTTGCACTGTTCCATGAATCAGGGTGTTTGTTGGCAGTGCATAGTCACTTTGCACCAGTGAAAAGTACTTTGTATCGTGCAAAATATCCCATGAATCAGGCCCAACATGTATAGACAAAAGGCATCACAATGTAAACACATTTGATAAAATGCTTCTTTCTGTTATCCAGTGATAAAGGGCCTCATTACACGGAAGGCGGTAAGGGTTAACAGTCACCGGTACCATGAACCCTTACCGCCTTACTACGAGGTCCCTTTGCGGGTTGGTACTTTAATGCTTGCTTTTTAGCAGGCGTTAAAAACCAACCCGCAAAGAGACCAGGGTGCTAATTACGGTACCGCAATTTGCGGTACCGTAATTAGCACCTTCCCCATTCCCATTATGCCCCATGGGGCAAAAATGGGAATGGGGAAGGGCAATGGGGGAAGGGGGAATTACCGCCCCGCAAACCTTGGAATAGGGCGGTAATTCCCCTTTCCTCCAAGGCGGTGCAGGTAATTTACCGGCATGGACCAAGGTGCTAATAGCACCTTGGTCCACTGCCTACCGTGTAATGAGGCCCAAAGCCTTCTGGGAAAGGGTCACCATTTCCCCCATTGTGTACTCCCACGAAAATCAAGCATTTTCCCAAGCATTCTACACCTGGAGTTAGAGTAGTAAATAATACCCTTCCTGGAATATGGGTAAGGCTTTTAGGGATGCAGGGAAAGAAATTGCCTACCTAGTGACTTTTTCCCCGTGAACATTTTTGCATATTACCTTCTTTCACCAATCTAAAATGCCTTCACATTAAATTTGGCTATATATCTTTGGCTATATTACCCTCCTGTCTTGGGTGCTATCCCACCTCTGCACCGATTTCTAAATGCCACTGTTGCTCAAACTGCTCTTACTGTAGTGGGACCCTTGCCATTCAGTAATTGGAGAGGTGGCTAATAGTATTTGAGATGGACCACTGCCACCAGTGCTACTGTTACCTTGCTTTTTGTAGTGATCTGCATCGTATGTGTGTGTTTGTGCAATAGCTTGTGGAACGAGGAGTGCGTGAATAGAATGTGGAGCTGGCTGGGAACTTGGGGTTCCAGCAGTGGCAGGGGGACTACATCATGGGAGCCCTACCAGAGAAGATGTGCCTGTCTATCTCTCCTGCTTGTTTCTTCTTACTTTGAAATGCAACTAATAAAGAACCTACCTTTTGTACCTGGTGGTGTCCTGAGCCTTACCTGAGTCCTGCCTGCATTCCTACCTGCACCCAAGACACATCACTTTTACAAATCAGCCCCTTGGCAGTTCCAACACCTGCATCAACCCTATCCAACCCTCTGGCTATTTCTCTGATGTGCCCTCAAATTCTCAAATACTGCTCACTGTTCTAAGCACACATTCTTCCTCACCTGCTTTATCTTTTGTCCCCTCCTTCCTCTAATCAACAAGGCTATGAACGTTGGATAATAGCTGCATGTGTATCTCCACTACCGTCAAAAAGTCTCAGCTTCACTTCTTGACCTACAATGGGGCAAATCCTACCACCCAAAATTGAGGCCTTTGAGATGTCAACTGATGGTATTTAAATGCACAACGCCCAAACAATATATCACATGACATACTAACGTGCAGAACTGGAAAAGACTGGTTTACGTGACAAGAGTGGTTTCAGAACAATGGTCTGGAGTGTCTAGAACACATTCACCACACACATCAGTGGTTCACGGGCAATGGCCTTATTTCGTTGAGCTACCTTTGTTTGGATCCTCATTTACGCAGGTCAAACTTACACACTTCAGTAACACAATGGGCCTCATTACGACCCAGGCGCTAATGGGTTAACGGCGCCGTAAAAGGCTGCGGCGCCGTTAACCTATTAGCACCTAATTACGAGGTCCATTTGCGGGACCCGACCTTAACGGCTGGTTTTACCAGCCGTTAAAGTAGGGACCCGCAAAGGGACCTTGGTGCTAAGTACGTTGCCGCAATTTGCGGCACCGTACTTAGCGCATTCCCCATTCTCATTGATCCCTATGGGGCAAAAATGGGAATGGGGAAGGGCCATGGCAACATGGGGAATTACCGCCCGCCAACCTTGGAATGGGGTGGTAATTCCCCATTCCGCCATGGTGGACACCGGCATGGACCATGGTGCTAAAAGCACCATGGTCCTCCGCCTGGGTCGTAATGAGGCCCAATGGAAACATTTAAAATTATTATTTTATGATGCTGGGTAAATGTTTCATGCAAAGTACAGGGCATAATATTACATAGCTCATGTTGAACCATGTTTGTACTATACTTATAAATACTAATAACACGCTTCTGCAGGCTGGATGGCGGCCAATAGCGAAGCACTTGAGAATCAGCATGACCTTTGGTTATGGCTTGGGTTATTGACTCTGATATTGCATTAAACATTGCATACTTTATGAGGCAATTCCCATTGCAAGTAATGATAGTTTAGACAAATGAAAATGGCACTCCCAGCGTGTAGGTCACAATTGAGGATAAATAAATGATGCGCCTGGTAAAAATGAATAGTGTGGAAAAAGCTATTTTAATTATCTTCCAAAACAATAAAATCATACAAACCTCAGCCAGCCTTAGGAAATGCGTTACAGTGATATGCACAATATTTTCTTGTTAAAGTCTCATTGTTGGAATCTTTTGCACAAACTTGATCACAGTCATGACACTAGTTCCCGACTGCTGTGCGAGTAGCAAACATCGGCCTGGTCCCTGAGGGTTTAGGCACTATACAAATGTAAGAAAATAAATACATAAATAATTCCTTAGAAATTATAAGCAGAAAATGCAATACATTATTAAAACACAATACTACAACACTGTCAACAATACCTGCTGAAGGAATAAAAAAAAACCTCTCTCTCTCCACTAACAGTACTTCGTTACTGTATGCAATGCCAAGCACATTTCTGGGACAATCCTGCTGTAAATCGCTCCGCCACTAATGAGTTAGGCTTGTGCTTTAAGCATTAAAATAACATAATCATCCTTCTAAACCTTACACTTACAAGCAGCAAGGTGTGACAAGGTAACTGTCCGATTATATTGATGTCACTGATCACATTCCTACAGACGGTAGTGGTCATGGGATAAGCGGCATAGGACGGTATTACAGAAACGTTGCACCCGTGCAAGTGCAAAATTGCACTAGAGTTCCAAATACATTTTTCCACCACTACACAGTTTGCACAAGTACTGCTAACTGGCAGTTCCAAAAGACAGCGTGCACAATGGAATCAGTGAATGCTTGGACTCTAGGCTCCTTCTCCCTTCCTGAGAGTCTGTAACTACAATCAGTTATAAAGAACGGCCATTGACCACCACCAGGTCTGCGAAACAGTTTTTTTTTTAAATTCTTGCAGACAAGTGATTGCATGGCTCATGGTCTCTCTTGATTGATTGCTTATTGCATTTCATTTGTGAATGCTAAATACCTGTGTGTCTCTTAATTCAGAGCCAGACTATGGGCCTCATCACAAGCCCGGCGGTAACCGTGCCGGTAAAACCGTCAGGTTGCCGCCGGACTTGTGACATTTTCCAGAGTCTGACTTCCTGGTAACGCCAGGGTATTCTGAACCCAGTGGCCGGAAAGTCAGGCAGCAATAATTCTGTAAGTCCCCATTCCCATGGAGTCCAGAAGGACCCCATGGAAATGGGGAACATGGAAGCACTGGCACCGTTGACAACGGTGCTGATGCTTCCGTGAAACTCTGTGGGCGGGTGCCATTCCGCCGCCAGGTCTGACCCTGACGGGCAGGACGTCACCCGCTCGCAGAGCTGTAGTGTGCCGGTCCAGAAACAACGGTTAACAACACTGTTGTTTCAGGACCGGCACACTCATAATGAGGCCCTATGTCGCTCCCTAAAAAACTTAACGGAAAAGCATCCCGCTTATGTTAAGGGATGGCACACCCAGCTCTGTGGGGCACTTTAGAGGAATGCATATTGCACCTTGTATTTTTCCTGTTCCTCATGGACCTTCCTGTGACGGACCTCTGGCAAGGTTTCTGCATCATTCTGAACACTGGCAGAAGGGGAGGTGGGGAGTAATTTCGTTATGGGCCTGTGCCTTTGTGTGAGGGCATTGATTCTTTTTGGAAAGATAGGCATATGCTTCATTGAAGAATGATGATTCTTATCACTGCCATGATCACCTATATTGACCTGACAGTCAAACAAACCAGCAGGCCCACTTAGCAGAGCACCTGAGCACGTTAGAGTAATGTTTGTGGCAATCTTCACTGTCCTATCTTTTCAAATATGGTCTTTCCAAACATTGCCACGTAACAATGTCTTCCAGGCATCTGTTGACTGAACGACTGGGAGATTATCCTTCATAATTTCGATACGTACTATTATTATTGTCATTATTATAATTATTGTTATTATGAATATTATTATAAAATAAACGACTTTGATCAAGTAAGGTTATTATATTTTACATTTGTTTTTCATGCCTGTGTAAAGAACTCAGCCCTCGATGATGGTTTTATATGGTACAGAACTCTTTTGTGATTTACGGTAATCCTTGCGAAAGAAAAGAGTTTTCATTTAGGAGGATTGCTTTTTCATATCTGGATGGATAAGGGTTAATCTGGGTGTGTGGGGGACCAAGAGAGGAATGTGATCCCAGAGGATTAGGAGTTCACTGACAGCAGGATCAAAGTCAATCGGCCTCATTACATGGTTGGAGGTCTGGTAACAATGGTACCGGTATGCTTGCCGGTAGCGTTGTTACCGGACAGGCAAACTCAAAGTTGTGCCGCGGGTGCCTTTTTCTGCCAGGTCTGTCCTGGCGGAATGAAAGGCACCCGCGAGCACAGCATGCCTCTAGTATCGGCACCATTATGAACAGTCAGAATACCCTGGTAATTGCCCATTTGCGGGTGCCAGACTTTCATTCCAGTATGGAGGTAGCCTTGCCGCGCTTACCGGCAAGGCTACCTCCACCCCGTAATGAGGCCGAATGTGTTTAATCTGAGTTGGGGTTCATTTTTCGGAAAATGTTTATTTTGTTCAGCTACAATGTTTCTTACTCGTTTCTCTTGTTAGAATTTAAGCGACAAACCCAGTATTATGGCGTTAATCTGATTACATGCTTGTAATCTCCTTGTTTCCATCAATTTTCGCATTCTTGCACAGACAATCTACCTACAGGCAGGCCCAGCTGTGAGCACATCAAAACTAACCAAGCCACAACCAAGTTCATCTCTTTATTACTATTGTACTTAACAAATCAATGGCTAACCAAACCCATGTGTAGAGGAGCAGCTGTGTGCGTCTGCAGGAGATCCCGTCCCCGTTCCTCCCGTGTATTGGAGACATGAAATTGTGCCATGACTAACACCAGCCATAATACCAATACTGCAGCGAGTGTTCAAAAAAAGATACCCATTGAGACAACCCTACCGAATGTATTCTCGACATGATGATAACCTGAAAAGAAGCTAACCAATGAATGAATGATGTCATAAGAAGTGTGCACAAAGTCTCAAGATGCTGGCTAAAGAGGATGTATAGATGCTGAAGAAACTGATGCCAAAGTAAAGAATCGAGTGAGTTTCCCAAAATAGAAAAGGAAGATTACACGTGCAAGAAGTGCTACAGAAAAAGAACCGGTTGCTGAAAAGCAAAATAGATTAAGTCATCATAGAAGCTGGCTATGAGTAGTGAATAGTATGTAGGCAAAGCCACCATTGTATAGAAACTGGACATTGGTATTGTTATTGTTATTTGACATTTATATAGCTTTCTATATATCATTGGTATGATCTCAGAGCGCTTGTGGGTTGAACGCCCTTGGGGACCATAGTCCAGGTCAGTCGAGAGAGTAGGGTAGTATAGGGTTCTTGGGTGCACTCAAAATGTGTGCAGCTAGTGTGATTTGCCTGATGGTAGCTGCATCCTTACACTAGGTGTGGTGGTAGTGAGAAATCGGTTAAATGTGTGCAGTCAGGTGGTTTGTCTCTGAGACTGCATTCTGGCAGCATAAGGCCTTTATAGGACATTTATGTGTGCATCTAGGCCAATTTTTCCATGGGATATAGCTGCTTTCTAGCAGGATCTTGAGGTGTTCATGGAGCATTGCTGGTATGTGAGCAACTAGGCCGAAATTGATTGAGGGGTATAGATGTGCTCTATTGTGTGTTGGTGTAAAATAGAGAGTGAGCATAGTGGTAGGAGAGGCGAGGTTCTGGAGTGGATGGTTTATTCTTACGAGCCTGCTGTTCCAGGATTACATTCTGGATGTAGAGTGTTTTGCGGTAGTAGCACTTTGAGGTAGGTTCACAGCTAGGAGCAGACTAGATATGTTTGCTCAGTCAGACATTCATTATTCTTAGGCTCACACTATGCATCTTAGGGGCATGTTTTCTGGGTCACTAGTTGTGGTTTATGGTGGGTTGCAAGGGAATGTACTAGACAGGATATTTGGTTATATGGCAGGAGCTATCTCATACCAACATAGTCACCCCAAGCCCATTTTCCCGGTCTCTGGTTGTGGTTTATGATGCGTTGCAGGGTAGGTCTAGGCAAGATATTTGGTTATAGGACAGGAGGTTTCTCACACTAACGTAGAAACATCGAGGGGGAGTGAAGCTAAAGCAGAGGCTGGACAGACGCAATGTATAGTCTGGGTGTTTTTGCACGTATGTGGAATCGTATCTTAGGTATGTATTTGGGCAAAGTATGGAGCCAAAGAGTATTATCAACTTGATGGCGCGAGTGGCTGTCCAATCTGTGGTTTCCATTTCCTAATTCTGTCTTGGTGACTTATTAAGCGCTTTCTGAGGTATCTTCGCTCAGTATCTCCCTGAACATATGTCCGCAGGCTGTAAATACTTTCCAATGTAATGTCATTGAGGTCATGGTCCATGATGTTGTCGGGTTTTAGTGGCCCTTCGTTGGTCCTAATCAGATTTTTGGAAAAGAGCCAGGTTTTTAGAGCTTTGTAGAAGGCCATGTATTCTTGATTGTGTCGAATGTGCGAAGGGAGTGAGTTCCACAGAGTTGGAGCCAAGGTTGAGAAGACAGACCCTCCAATCCTGGCTGAATTGGATGCTGGAATCACTAGTAAGATGACAGTGCTTGATTTTAGGCTGCATGATGGTTAGTAGGGTTTAATCTTCTCTTGTAGGTATGCTGGGCCGGTCTTGTGCACTGATCGGTCGGTAATGCATAGGATTTTGAAAGTGGTCCTTCGTCACAGGGAGCCAGTCAAGGGTGCAGAAAGTGCGGTTGATGTGATCCCCGTGTCCCAGAGCACAAAGGAGTCTGGTGGCAGTGTTTTGTGCTCTCTGGAGTTTGTTAAGTTGGTATAAGGAGTTGGCATAATCCAGTCTCAACATAACAATGGACATAATAGCGCTGAGTCTGTTGGAATAGGTGAGGTATGGGAAAATGTGTTTTAGGAGTTTGAGGTGGTAGTGAAAGGATTTTGATACATTATTGATCTGACGGGAGAGGGTTAGGCCTGAGTCCATAGTGCAACCAAGGTTTTTGACTATTTTAGAGAGGGGGCACCAAGGAGGAGGGCAATGGGAGCCGTTTCAGGAGAAGGGCAGTATTGCCACACACCATGATCTCTGTTTTATCAGGGTTCCGAAGGAGGTGGTTTCTTGTCATCCATCAGTCAAAATCTCTGAGGTAAGATTAATCCCAATTTAATCTTCTCAATGAATTGGTTGGTTGTCTCCATGACCATGAGTCTGGCTTCAGAGCTGCCAGAAGCACAGACACTGCTCTCCTGAACATCTGTGAAGACCTGCTCATCAACCTTGACTCCAATACCCCCTGTGTCCTCATCTTACTTGATCTCTCTTCTTCCTTTGACACGGTCAACCATGCCATCCTGCCCAACCGTCTCCGTGATAACCTGGGTATCACCGATCAGGCACTGGCTTGGCTGGCCTCTTTCCTCTCGGATCGACCCGACCAGGTCCAACTTGGGCCCAACCTCTCCTCTATCTCAAGCTCTAGCTGTGGTATTCCCCAGGTGTCTAACTTCTCTGCCTGGCTGTTCGACCTATACCTGGCTCTTCTTGCCCACCACATTGACGCTCTCTGCCACAACATTCAGTGCTATGAGGATGACACTCAGCTCATTTCCAGGCTACCTTCTAACACCTCTTCCCCTCTCTCATCTCTGACTGTCTGTCTGCTATCCAGGAGTGGTGTGCCGCCAACGACCTCTGCCTTAATGCCAGTAAGATTGAGATTCTCCTCATCAGCACACATGCTCCCTCCTTTCCTGTCACTCTCTGGCCTGCCTCTCTTGGCCTTCTTCCTTCCTGCGAGGCTAAATTCCTCTGGGTCATCTTCGACTCCACACTTTCCTTCTCTCCTCACATCTCTGATGTCTCTAAAAAGTCACAATACCAGCTGCACCTCCTCAGAAGTATCTTCCTTTCCTCTACTTTGCTCAGAAGCTCACTGACTCCACAGCTCTGGTTCTCTCTAGGCTGGACTACTGCAACAGTCTCCTTCTAAATCTACCTGCTTCTAGTCTCTGCCCTCTGCAACTCATCCAGCACAGGACTGCAAGACTTGCCCTTGGCCTCAAGCCCACGGATCGTATCTCTCCAGAACTGAAATCTCTGTACTGCCTCCCAGTGGCTGCGAGGATTACATTCAAAACCCTCTGCATTGTCCACAAGGCCTTCGTGAGCCTCAATACCTCCAACTCTCTTTTACTAAATTTCTTCCTTTTCGAGCTCTTCGCTCATCCGCTCCAACTCCCCGGGGTCAGTTTCTTCTCCAAGCAACAAGTTGGTGGTAGATCTCTTTCTTCAGCTGGGGCCTTCCTCTGGAACAGCCTCCCTGCCTCCCTGAAACTTGAGTAGAACCATCTCTGGTTCCAGAAGCACCACAAGACCTTCCTCTTTGCTTCTGCTTTCACTCCTCCTCTCCCCTGCTGAACTCCTGACTGAAGCTGCATTGGTCACTTGGCTACCCTCTGATCTCGGGCCCAGGTCCCTCCCCCGCCAGCTGCACACCTGCACTACCTCCCGGGCAACCCCTGTAGGCTGTTTCTGTATCCCTACAGTCCCCACCAGCTCTTGACACTTGATGTCTGCGCTTACTACTGCACTTGCCACTAACTGGCCGCACTTTCACCTATTGCTTTATTTATTTGTTTATTTTTATATGTATTGCACTCCCCCCTTCCACTCCCCCCCCCTGCACTTACCCTTTCACCCCTCCCATGCACCTGCCCGATCTCAATTTCAACTGCCCAGGTTTTTCCTGGCGGGCTGACTGGCACCCGCGAGTACAGCATGTTGGAATCACCGGCAGCACTCTCAATGTGCCGGTGCATGCGACGGTCCCATTTCCATTCAGCCCTATGGGGCCGAATGGGGATGGGGAGTCCCCTGTTTCCGGCACCCGCAAATGGGCAATTACCGGGTCTGGGGAACTCAGCATGACCCGGGTCTTGCCCATTTGTGGGTGCTGGAAAAAATGCAACGCTGGCTACTGACAGAGTTGTAATGAGGCCCTATGTCTCTGTTACGCTGGGCGGGGGTCACACATCTATATGCTTATCTGCCTATCTTTACATCATCTACCCATGCTCCTCTCTATCTATGAATGAGTGGCCTGCACATTCATATCAAGAGCCCTCTACAACCAATATCATGTCTAGATACTGTAGCCTCAAAAAGCAAGAGTTCGGAGACTGGGCCTCATTATACGTTTGCCAGTCGGTAACAATGGTACCAGTAAGCTACTGGTACTGTTGTTAACAGACCGTCAAACAATGAGTTCTGCTCGCGGGTGTCTTCCTTCCCGCCTGTCTGACCTGGCAGGCATACCGGCACCACGAGCAGAGCATGTCGGATGCACCGGCAGCACTCTGAATACGCCGGTGCAGCCAACCTCCCCATTCCCATTGAGCCCTCTGGGGCTCAAGTGGGAATGGGGAGCATTTTTTTTACGGCGCCCACGAATGGGCAATTACAGGGTCTGGCAAGGCCGTAATGACCCGGTAATTGACCATTTGCGGGAGCCAGAATAAAAATGAGACTGGCAGCACACGTGCTGGTTTTACCGATACAGCTACTGCCAGTATTGTAATGAGGGCCCATATGTAACAATATCGACAAACGTAATTAACTGAAACCTGCACTATTATGTCCACTATGTTAAAACCCTGCCTCTCATGAATCATTTAAACCAGCTTCGATGCCTCATTCTCAATTCAGTCTCTCTTTCTTAAACTCTGATCTGTTGCTTTCATTCTCATCTTCCATACCCTACAGTCACCAACATCGCCTCGTCCCTATAGAGAGCGCTTGAATAAAAACAGACTATATAACTGACCAGAGGTCCCTACAATTACGCATGGTTGGTAAGCGCACTAGACCCTGACTTTGTGTTTTTATAAACCAAAAGGCCTATTCCTGAAATGCAATACTCATCCCCATATTATAATGCATTCTCGATGCCTGTAAGCATTTTCAGGTGTACCCCTGTGGGAAGTGCAAATGAAGAATGCAGACATCAAAGTATTCGCATCTGAAATATTTATAAACGGCGAAGTTAAAAGGTTTAAGAAAATCCATAGTGAACCAAAGCATTCCTCCTTTACTGCAAACACATCACATTGATACTGTATGCTGCGATTAGAGCGAGGCAGGGAGATGCGTCTGCCTCAGCCAGGGGGAGCACTTCGCGGGGCAGCCGATTTATTAAACGTTTCTCAGTGATGCCGACACAGGTCTGGTCTGCAAACTTCGCAAACTTGCATCCTTACATCTTTCGCTGCAGCTCACATCTATTCGTGTTGTCTAGGTAGCCTTGACATAACACTGCCTCAATGCACCTTACATATTACACAGCCTGCAATGGGTGGCTACATAAGACCTCTTTAAGGGTTCATTATTCACCGAATAGGTTTGGCAAGTAACTCCAACATTGTGATGTATTCCAACAATACTATTGCAGTACATGTAGCCAGGCAACGCAGTGTTGTCACCCTGCTATTATTTAATCCCTAGACCAAGGATGTTGAGAACAAACTGGGCCTCATTACGAGTTTGGCGGGAGCCGTGCCCTTAATAAGGGCACGGCTACCCCCAAACTCGCTACCGGCACCGGCACCTGCGAATGGGCCATTACCCACCCATTACGAGTCAATGGGGTGGTAATTACCCATTCGCGGGTGCCGGTATGGCCGGGATCCTGATCCCCACTCTGCCCCATAGGGCAGAATGGGGGTGGGGAGCATGGTTGCACCGGCACGGTTTATAACGTTACCGGTGCAATCACGAGTTCTGCTCGTGGGTGCCGCTCTGCACGAATGGTCTGACCAGGCGTGCAGAGCGGCACCCACAAGCAGAACTCGTAATGTGGCGCTATGGTAACAACAGAGCCGGTAGCACTACCAGCGCCATTCTTGCCTTACCGCCACATTCGTAATGAGGCCCACTGTCAGGGGTTTTCCAGGATGTACCTAGAGCAGATACGAGATGCCTCTCAGTGTTCCTGTTGGAAGATGGCATGTCTCTTATGGCTAGGCAGCGGAATGCTCACGTTCCCCAGGTGACAGCATCTTACTTAAGATATCAAGGAAGGCATGCTGATGGCCAGATATTGAAAGTAATGACCTTAGAGCAGTGCAACAGAAATATATTTGTGAGACCTTAACCAGTAATGGATGGTGTTGGCCCCTTCGGCGGCAATAAGGTCAAGTAGCAAGCAGGAGGAACGCCATACTTGTTCTGATGGTAACATGGATTTTATGCCGTGAAAGAGGGGTTGCAGGTTTTGGAGGGCTGCTATTTTCTGCAGTGATGTCAGCTAAAAATGCCTATCTTGAACTGCGGCAGGTGAACACTGATTTTTTTGAATGGAGCTTTAGTAGGCTCAGTCCCGTGACTGAACTGGATTCGAAAATGACTCCGAAATAGGGCTGGTTCCGTCCATGTGGCATTGCCAGCCCTTTCTAGCAGATATGCCCAAACTAACTCTGAACAGGTTTGACAAGTAACTGCACATTGTGATGTATTCCAACAATTCCCTTACAGTACCGAAGGGAGCCAGACTTCACCCTGTTAGTATTTAATCTAACTAAATGCCATTACAAGCAAGATGCACTGGCATTGGTTTACATTTGAGGTTCGGGTTAGGGAAAACGAATCAGCACCTAGGTTCATTTCATAAAATATCACATGGCATCATCATTATATGGGGTATTTTTGAAAATCAATTCGCGCCACACATATTGATGCAAATCAATCTCAGCCACCATCAAGTTCCGGCGTACCCATAGTTAAATCGAAAACTTTCTGTTGTGCCAAAAAAGAGGTCCAGCCTCACCAACTGTCATCTACGGTTTTAAGGACTCGCAACCAGTAAGGAAACAGATTGTGGCAAACAATTCTATGAAAGACCAGCTAGAAGGCTCGAGAAAAGAAACATAGGCTGCTTCAAAGGACTGAAACGTGGAAACAACTCTTGTAAGAGGTCACTGATCAAAGCTACAACCGAGACCTTGGGGATAACCGATTTGTCATTTCACACGTTTATGGTCACACGGACTCTGTCTGACTGCATATACTGTGGCAGTTGTAACGTGAGATTTGGTTTGGCTAATCAGTACTTGCTAGTAGCCATACTCAAGTGTGCGGTCGTCATGGTCTAGAACGGTATTGACATCAAGACAAATATCACACTGTGTGCCATCTGCACAACGCGTGGCATGATGACCCCTGTGGAGGAGCAGCCTAATGCCTCTGCAGGAAGTCCCGCTACCCTCCCACCTGAGATTGTGCCATGCTTGGCACCAGCAGTTGTGACCATTCTGCTGTGAATCTTTGAGAAAAGGTATCCATTAAGAAAACCCTATCAAATGTAGTACCAAAGAGATGACAATCTATTGCAGGGAGTCCCCGAGGAATAAAAAAAAAAAAGCAAGAAAATGAGCTGGTGGCCTCACAAGAAGCGAAGTGTGACGCACGGAGAAGACTGGCTGAAGAAAACATATGACCCTTATAGAAACTGATGACGAAATAAAAAATTGAGTAACGTTCATATGCGAAAAGAAGATTGTACCTGTGAAGAGCACTGCAGAAAATGCAAATAGATCAACTAATCTTAGACGCTGACTATGAGTAGTAAATAGAATGCAGGCTAGGCCGCCATTGTATAGAAACTGGATATAGGTGACACACATTTAGCAAGCTTAAACCCATGGAGAGAAAAGCCGAGGGCTGCGTCACAGCAAAGAATTAACTGAGATCATGGATGAGTCTGTAAGGGCTGTCTGGCCTGGTGTCAAGGCTGAAGCAGCCGAGACTGGTTATCTATTCTTGATGGGCATGAACAAGAAATGCTGAATCATCCCTTGTTAAGGTACAAAGAAAGAACACTGTGAGTGCCAAGTTGTATTCATTTAAGACAATTAAATGCAGAAAAATGGTCCAAATTGTGGTCTGATGTCCTGTGAGCCAAGGATGAAAATAGAAGAGGGCAAGGAGTTCCAGAATAACGATAGTGCAGGCTCACACTCCCTTATATTCCCAGAGGCAAGGATACTTTTCAAGGCAAAGTCAAAAGACAATCGTCATGGCAGAAGGCATGGGTAATGAGAGACAATGGGCCAATTGGTTGGGGAGGTACAATCAAGTCCACCTTCTGGCACTTGTGTATAGGCGCGTTACAAATGCCATATCATATCATATCATATCATGAGCTTACGTGCTGCTAGTGAGCCGAATGTTCCAGAGCGGCACAAGCGTGCCAACCAATTGTAGAGGGCCATATAACAAAGGGCTTTATAGTTTGAGAGCTAATTATGTACTGTGTACTTAATAATGATGACAATGACTTGCACTAGAGGTGGGCACAAAATGTCAACCTAACAGTAGATGTCCAATCACAACTCAAACCCTTATAGAAAGTATACTTAGATGTTCCCCTTGAGCGTATCACAACCCCCGTGGGTTTCTCTTTTTTGCCACATAGTATGATGTCGCGTATGACAAATTTTTACTATAAAACTATGTTTTTTTTTTGTATGATGCGCTGAGAGCTTGTGCAGCGTCAGTTGAAGTCCCTTGTAACTCCCTGTTTTAGACAATTGATATTAAAACAGAAAACCTTTGCCATCTTCTTGAGTTGGTTCCATTATTTGGTGTAAGAGTTACTCTACTTCCCATCCACTGCATGAAACGCTACCCAAAGGACCATACGTTCACCCCCAATAAGAACAAAGTCAACGCCATGGTTGCATGCAATCAAAGTGTAATGGTCAGTTGGATGCTGTAACAATGGTAGATATGATGGACATGACTCAACCTGCACTGGAAGGTGTACTGGTCAGATCTTCTTTACCATTCTCACGAGAAATGCAAAGGACACCGTCTACAGCTGCACTATACAATTCCCCCGTCTAGGTCCTAGACACTTCTTTATCGAATGTTTTAAATATTGTCTCATGGAACATTGCTGGTTTGAGTCTTAGACTTAAAGACCCTGATTTCATGGCATTCATTGAAAATGTGGGTGTGTTGCTCCTGTAGGAGACTTGGACTATTGATATGAATACGTTGTGCAAATATGAGGTTTTCAGTGCAGCGACGCAGCCCAATCTGAGAGTGAGAAATTATGGTGGACTGGAAAAGTATGTACACTGATTGTCGAAGATGATGTCAACCCTATTCTTATACTCTTCAGAATTGCTGATTGTAGATGTATAATTGGTGGATGGTGCTCTGTGGTTCATGGCCAACTTCTACAATGCATCACCTCATGGTGCTAACAGGGGATCATTGAAGAAGCTATTAGAGGAAGTCCAGGTTACAAGAAATTGCAATGGTTCCATACTGGGACCTCAGTTTCGTTTGGGTGGTGACTTCAACCTAAAAATGGGTAGTTACTCTGGCATCCAACCATCTGTATTATTAGATTCTAGGAGGGATTCCCAGTGCAAGACATTAATGGACGCTTTAATCGAGGCAGGATTTAGGATATTGAATGGTAGATTCCCTTCTGACACCCCAGGGAAATATACCTTCATGAATGCGAGGCATCACTCGATCAATGCTTATTTTATATTGGGTATCGAGAACTGGTCTTAGGTCAGAAATGTTGGGGTAGTCCCCAACTTGAAAGTGACCATGATCCATTGACTTTGACAATATGGGTTGGAGCCTCTGTCTCCTGTGGGAAGAGCAATGTGGAAAAACCATCAGCATATCCAATGCTGCATTGGGGTCAGGTGAATGCTGGCTTTTTGGTTCCCCAGGTATTGCACAGTATAATGCATAATCTGGAGATGTGTTTGTGTGCTGAAACTGAAGACCTGGCTACATGGTATGCGTGGTTGGATATTTGTACCACCCATTGGCCAGGCCTACAGACAAATTGTGACCATATCACTTCCAAGGTCAGGTCAAACTGCGTGGTACAATAGTCAATGCAAATCAGCAAAGAGTTGTTTGTTGTCAGCACTCAGACATCAACCAAGTGAACATGAGATAATGGCTCTGGTGAGGATCTTGTATCAGAACGTTCTTGATAAACAACAAACTGGAATTTCTTACACTTGCTTGACAAAAACTAGAGAGGGCTGCTGCTTCCGTAAACACCAGGGAATACTTGAGAATAATTTTGGATGGATTGTGCCCTAAAAATCGCTAATCACAAAGTCATACAGATCAGATGGTGGAGGCTAAGTGGGACCAACACTTTTCAAAACTATATGGGGGTCACCATGGTAGGAGTGAAGGAATCAAAGTAGGCATGGGTTCAGTTACTCACCTTAATCTTTAAAGCAATGTGGCATCTGTGGTCCATACCTGCCTCAAGGATGGAGGAGAGCATTGTGCCGATTTTCCAAAAAGGTGACCTGGGTGACCCGGCTTGCAATCATACGATTTCTTTATGAAATACATAAGCTAAATGGTTTGAGCAAGTACTGTATAAACAAACAATGGAATGAGTCAGAGAAAATCAGATTATTTTTTAATTCCAGTATGGCTTTCGGCATGGAATCGGCACAGTTGATCAAGAACTGAACTCGACATTGATCCTGGATAAGTATTTTCCAGGTCAAAAGGTCATGATTTACCTAGGATTCATGGATCTTTCCACTGCTTTCAATAGCGTAACTCATGATACACTTTGGAGGGTTCTCTGTGACCTGGCATGCCGGAGGACTCGCAACAAATCACAACCGAGATGTGAACTGGATATCCCAGCCCCTTTGTTTAGTAGCAATTACCCTTGAGATGGATGAGGATGCAGATTTCATTCATACATCAATAATCAAAACAACTCAGGGAGTTTGGCAAAAGGAAATCTGTTTTAATATCAACTATCTAAAACAGGCAACACAACGAACATCAGCACTTGTTTGATCCTCTTACTCAAAGAATCTTACAAAAAACTGAAGTTATATTAAGCAAAATCATCATCAGTGATGTTTTCACCTGCGTCATTAGCAACTTCATCCTACATGGCAAACTACAAAAACCTATCGAGGGAAGTGATAAGGCTCTAAGTGAATATCTAAGTATAAGTTCCTTATCAGTATAAAACAGTGAAGGAAAGTTATAAGGTACTCCCCTTAAAATGGCCACTATGAAAGTCACTAAATGCATGATATCCCATTGGCTACACAAACTATGGGACACTTAATTACGCGGTCCTCTACAATTGGTTGGCTTCTAACCCCCGTCAGTACTTTTCCACTTATGTCTATCAGCTTGCAGACTGAACATCCAGGTGCGGGTGAGCTTGTCTTAACAAAAGGTTCCCATCCATTAGCAAATCAATCCATCATCACCTCAATGGTCCAGTGTCAATTAGGGCTTTAAAGACTGGCCTTGAGTTTGTACTGTGCTCTGAGAGAATTTAAGGAGTGTGGGCACACGCTTAACTCATGCATAGGTGTGACCACCTCGTTCTTCCAACTTCACCCTTCCACATGACAGGAGACCATGGAATCAAGCCTTTTCGTGTATTAAAATACTATTTTCTAATAGTCCTCTGGCGTCTTTTGTATTGCTCAAGCCTTCTGGACAGGAGTTTCTGTTCTTTCACACAAATTGTATCCAATGTCAGTTCATTTCTGTTTGATAAGACCTTGGCTTCTTGGTTCATCCAACTCCTTCTGCTGGGATTCATTTTGTAATTCAATTTGCTTTTTCACTGTGACACACTGAAATGAGGCCTTCTTGCTAATGTCCAGCACTGCTTATAATGCGCAGTGGAACATCCATCCTTTACACGTCCATACATATTGGTGCTTGCCGCAATCTATTCACTATAAAGCTAGCCTCAAGATTACTTTGTTTGCTTGCGTTTCTTTTGCATCTCTACACATGTAAAATGACTTGATATCTTCATCTGTTTCTGTGGCATAAGCTTCTTCACCTTGATCCCAAGATGTCACTTATCCTTGATATTCTCTTGATGCCTTATAAAATATCTGCATTCTCTGGTCTCTGCATCTCTTCTACAGACGTCAGCTCGATTCCGTGTGACGTCACCATTCATCTTTGCCCTTCATTTGCTCTGCTTCTTCAGGAATCTCATTCAAATGGCCATCATATTTTCTTGTATGTAGGTACGGTTTTCTCAATGGGTACCTTGCCTCCCAGATCTTCTTAGGTATTGGTACTTTCACTGGTACTGCACAGAGGCCATACTCTGCTCTTTGTCTGCTCAACTACTCTGTGTTTGTCTCATACTCTGGTTTCCAACAGACAGGTAATATGGGCTGGGCGGTTGGAGTAGGGGTACCTGGCTCCTCCTCTACACTCCCCCCTCTGGATGGATTAATCAACCACTTTCTCATTATCCTTTTCATCCAGGCATCCTCCTCTGAAAAAGAGCTTTTTAGGGACGCATAGATTTATGACTCCTTTCAGTCTCCTTGCTGATTTCACATGCTCATCCTTACTCCATGTCATGAGCATGCATTGTCCACTTGGACTGCCATAGATCCATCTTCCCATATACTTATTATGGTTCTTTGGATAGAGGAACTTTGTTCCCTCAGGTGCATGAAAACTAGCCTTCACAAAGTCTCTGATTTGTTCATCTGTCAGGTCTCTGACTTTCCATCCTTGCTGAACATCGATCATGATCTTCATCTCTATGGCTTTCTTTGCTGTCTTCTTGCACTGTGAGATTACTATCTTGATCACACAGAATCCAAGCAATACCAACACTATCAGGGCTCCAAGAAACTTGAACATGTCTGCCATCCACTATGGAACCCAAGAGAAGAGTGATCCAAACTACCTCTCATCAGCAATGTCTTCCACTTGGTCTATCATCTGGCAATGGAGTTTCGTCAGCATGTCTATGGCCTCTGTCAAGGTTCCATTCTCATCATCATGAGACGGTATAAATGTGCAACATGATTCTCACATGTTTGCACAAACACCTCCATCCATAGCTGTGATCGTGTCCAAGATGTATCTATTCTGGAGAGACATCAGTCTTATGGCTCTCATCTCTTCTCTGATTGCATTGAATCCCTTTATTGTAGTGTTAATTGTCTGCAGCAATTCCCACCTGGTTACCTGTAACCACTTGGTGTTTGCTCCAAACTATATTCTCGGCATGAAGATCAACGTGAACACTAAAGAAGTCTGGCTAAACAGTCTGTGCTCATACGGGATAGTCAAAAGCTTCTATTGATTTGGCTCAGATCACTATTTGGGATCACTAATGCCGGAACATGGACATTTACCAATGAGCATATACCCCCCCAGTCTTTAGGTAACTTCATGTATGCCTTGGATCCACAAGCCCAATAGTGATCCATAATTACTGCTGTCCCAATGTTCATTCCTGGTGCTTCAAATATTCATTTTCATCAAAAGAAGGGACATATACATTCTTAATGACACAACATGTTACCCTCAGACATCGCAAAACACTGCTACCAAGCAGCCACTCAGCAAATGTGGGCTGTATGTATTCTAATTAATGACGTATACCAATATTTTCACTAAATATATTTTAATTCATTTACTTAATCGCACAAATATCAAAAACATTATTTTAAAAAAACATTTACACCACATAAAAAGGTATACAAAACATTCCTCCTTTGATGAACTTCTCCCAACTTCCTTCTTATGTTGATACCAAATGTTATTTCCCAAGTGTGCTGTGCTATCCAGGTAATCATTTAATTCATGATTATCTTCCTGGGTGCTTCTTTTAGGACTCATTCTTTTCATGTGAGCTTCCATAATCATATTATGCAATGTACCAGCATAGCCTCTTCCAGCTGGCGTTATTACAGGAACATCCATCAGTGCTTCCTGTACAGGAGAAGTTTCAGCAAGTTTCATCCTCTCAACATACCCTTTAGGCATAACAATGTCTCGCAAAATCTCCATGTTTGACTGTCTTTTGGAGATTATCTGTGGGTCATTGAATACAGGACCAGGTGTATTTGCATGCATTACTGGTGTAGGCCCACCCTCTAACAACCCTGTGTCTTGTCTGTCTTGCCAACCCTGTCTCCAGCATCCAAAAATAATTTCTATGATACCTTTTGTATATGAATGATTAGTAATGGCACTTATCTGTGGCTTAGGCAATTTGCCATCTTTCCTTGGGACAGGAATGACTACATAGGGTCTGGGCTTCCTAGTAGTTGCCACGTTTACATTTTCCTTCTGCTCAGGGGCATGCACAGGAGTCTTAGCACCATTTCCACCAATGTAGAATGCTGTGCATACTGTCAGTGAAAGCAGTACGATTATGAACACAATGCAAGTGTAAATGACACAAAGGTACATTACTATACAGCATCTACTTTGTGGACACCGTGGACGTTTCTCTGTGTTAGGCATGATGATACTACTGTTGATGCTACACATCTCTATTGCCTAAGGAAGGAAAAACTTAATACATCAGCATTGTAAACTGCCTCTGGACGCTGCAGTCTTGATTCAGTCATTCGTCCTCAATCAGCTATCTGCTACTGGACAATCAGAACACATTCTTTTACTGTAATTCTGGAACCAGTCTTTCACAAGATGAAATGTAGATGCCTTTCCAGTATGAAAAAACAACCTCAGTAAGTCTAAATGAGCTCAATGACATAGATCATCTCCCAGTCAATGTGTTGAATCTGGTTCAGCTCAGACACATTTCTTTCATCATGACACAATAGTCTTTCTATATCAGCAACCTCTCGATCTGTGCCTCGAAGGAAAGTTACACACCGGAATATATGCTCACTTGGAGCATAATGCCTTCTAAGATCACATTCAAATGTGCAGTGCTTCTAGGATCCCTCAGAAAGGTGAGCACACCAGTGAGCCTTCCAACAAGATGTGGGTATTCCTCAATCAGACAAAAGAACACCCCACTAACTAGTCTGTGAGCTGCATAAATTGATAGGGGCATTTGTGCTCTCATCGCTGTACTCAGGCAGTTGCAGAATTAGTTCAGTGACAACTATAATAAATCTTCTTATAACTTGGCCATTCTTAGGATCTTGTAAGAAAGCAGGAATGCTATTAGTTCTCCCCATCAGTGAAGGGAAAAAGCGCAACACCAACTTGAAATAAGTAAGAACAAGCCGAGAAAGGTCATCACTGGGTAACACCATAGGTAAATCCAAACAGGAACTCAGTGTTAAATGAATCGTGGGTACAGCAACCTCTTCCAATTGCATGCCTCAGTCCGAAGTTTGACAAGCTCCTGTGGCTTTAGAACAAACAATTTTTCTTTAACCCTGAAATGAAAGCACAGAGTGTTTGCATCAGCTTCCCTTAAACCTTTCAGAGATGGCTGAAAGAGTGTCCGGAACCAAGTCACAGTCCAATAAAATGTTCTTTCTTTTATTCAACAGCTTCTCTGTCCTTCTTCCTCATCATAGACCTTGTCTGCATATGCTGTATTTCTTCCCTGATTCTTGTGCTTGCTTCCTGCAGGGTGTGGGCAGAGGGGTTTCTCCAGCAAAGATCTTTACATCACCTAGGAAATTCCAAGCACGCCTGCCCTGCACTTTGACAGCAGACGGCATGACGTCTTGCACAATGAACAGACTGTTGACTCAGGGTTCATCCCACTTCTTCGTTGTATGATTGCGGATTAAGACTGCATCTCTGAGGAATTGTTGGGGAACACGTCATTCTTGAGATTCACTTGTTGAAGCATCTGCTTCTGTGTTCTGTACTGCCCTACACCCTTGTCGCTGCAGCTTCCCTGAAATGACAGAGATACTTGAAGTCATACAGTTCAAATAGTCACGCAATTCCATTCCTAACAAATCTGCAGTTGGCTGAGCATCACTTCTAACTCTGGATGGAGGCATTAAGGGTGTCCTCATTCGTCTCCCCGTCACTATCTCGTGGGGCGCGAGTTGGTGGTCAGAACCCGGCTGGTTCCTTAAAGCATATAATGCCAGTGGTAGGGATTGCAACCACACTTTCTTCAAGGTAAGCTTCAACTTGGCTATCATTTCCTTGAGCAGGCCATTGAGCCTCTCAAAGATCCCATTTCCTTGTGGATGATAAGCCGAAGAAAATGTGTGCTTTATACCAAGCAACACGCTGATCAGTTCAGATGTTTGATTCACAAAATGTGGGCCATTGTCTGACCTCATTACCTCACATACTCCCGGTCTAGGAAATACTTCCAATACTAAGAATTTGGCTGCACAGGTGGAATCTGGGTGTGTACAGGGACCTGCTTCAATCCACCCTGAAAAGGGATACATTACTACAATCAGGTATCTATTTCCATTACATACTTGTATCATGTCGACATAGTCAATATGTAAATGCTGAAAAGGGCCATTAGGTCTTGGAATAACTCCCATAACTGTGTGCAGCATATGCCTAGCTGTGAATTTCTTACAAACTACACAATTTGTCATAAAAATGCAACATGCTCTAATAGATTTGGTACAAACCAATCCTCAGTAATAGTTATTCCATCTTATTCAGGGTATGGATAAGGGTCAGATTGCCTTATTGAGGATTATGGAGCTCTCAGCAGCCTTTGACCTGGTGGACCATTCGATTCTGTCCACCAGGTTAAAAGAGAGTGCATTTTTTTCTGAAGAGGCCTTCCAATGGGTATCATCCTTCCTAAAGGATAGGCAAATCAGAGTTGCTAGTGAAGTAGCAGAAGCCGATCCCGTGCTCCTATTATATGCAGTTCCACAGGGAGCATGCGTGTCGCCGTGTTTCTATAACATATTCATGATCCCCTTCTTCCAGATGCTGGAAGAGGAAGGGATCGTGTTTGCAAACTACGCGCATGACACGCAATGCATCCTTCCTATCTCAGGAATACATCAAAAGGACGAAGATCCAAATTTGGATGTTAGCTAACGGGTTGGCCCTGAATAGTGCTAAAACGGAGCTCCTTCTGGTAGGCTCGCCAAGAAAATTGGACAAATTAGGAGAGGAATATAAGAATATCAACCTGGACAATTGTGTTATTAATACACTGTCCAAGGTTAAGACGCTGGGCGTTTGTCTGGATAGACACTTAAACATGAAGGCGCAGGTGAACAGTCTCGTCTCGTCAGCCTCCTATTTTCTTAAACTTTTCCGCCATCTTCACCCATTTAGTTCTGAAAAAAATCCAGAAACTCTGGCTAGAACCATTATTGGCTCTAAATTAGACTATGGTTGTAGTCTCTTGGTGGGCATCCCGCAGTCGGAGATTCATCACCTTCAGGTAATCCAAAATGGGGCAGTAAGAGTAGTAAAGGCCTGAGAAAAAGAGAACACGTCTCTGAGGCCAGAAAGAGCCTCCATTGGTTACCAGTTGGAGCAAGAACTCAGTTCAGGCTCCTTCTGATAACTCAAAAATGCATTGTAGGTCCAATGCCATCGTATCTGAAGGAAGTTATAATCGTGAAAGACAAGGGAAGGTCACTGAGATCAGACAACTCGAATATACTTGTTGTTGCTCGGCACAAGACCAATAAGACAAGACAAGGGTCCTTTGAAGTTGTGGCTCCTACCACCTGGAATGCCCTCCCTACTCCCATAAGAACCGTGGTTTCAACAGAACTTTTTTAAAAAAAGCTGAAAACACTGCTCTTCGCTTAGAGCCATGTCAGTATTAACCATGGACAGCTTTTAGCTCAGATGTATATGTAGTTTCTGTTTTGTGTTTGTTAGTCTGCGCCCATCAGCCTTTGGGTGCCAGGTGCGCATTACAAATTACTTAACATAACATAACATAACATAACATAACAGTTGCAGCGAGATTCTCCCTCTTTGTGTGTGCGGGGTGTTGTAGCTGTTCCAGCACCACCCTTAATAAGGCCTCAGCTACACCAGTTTACCAGTGCTGTCTTGTCGACACAATGCTTTAGAAGAGTTTAAAGTACACCCCATTCGCGTCTACAGATTCTTTTCCTCTTGAGGCGCTTCCCTCTTCGCGTCCACAAATTCTTTTCCTCTTGAGGTGCTTCCCCTTGGACCTCTACCAACTGCATTTTTGACAGGTTATTATAACATTCAGATACAGTCATTATAACAATAATTTTTCATTTACATTAGGAGTTTCAACATTCATCATTTCTTTATCTGTATTTGCTACGCGCTTGGCCTCAACATCTGCTGCTTGATTTCCATGTGAGATAAAATCTCCCCTGTTAGTGTGAGCTGCGCACTTGCCAACTGCGATGCTTACTGGGACTTGTAGTGCATTAAATAAGCCTGTTCAATAAGGCGGCGTACTGCACTGTCATGCCGTCCGCTCAGAGGTAGGCCCTCCTTTTCCTACATGCTAACCCTGCATACACCGTCGAGGTCACATAGGCGGAGTCACTGTATACTGTTACTTCCTGGTCTGCGTGATCCTCGAGCGCGATTATCAACGCCAATAATTCTGCAGCCTGTGCTGAATAATGAGACGGCAATCGACTAATTTTAAGCACCTAAAATTCCCCATTAGCAGTGTGCTTTATCACAGTGGCACCTGTATATCTTTGTCCATCATTTTGATCAATCTTTGAAGAACCGTCAACGAAAACAATCTCTCCTCCTGCTACTGCGTTCTCTTTTATTGTAGGGATTTCATCATAGAACACTTCATAGTTTGCGCAATCGTGTTCAGGCTCTCCTTCTGTCATTGGCTCAGCTATAAACATGGCAGGATTCACTATTTTACATCAGACTATTTTGATCGCTGGATTCGATATGACTACCTCATAGGCAGAAGGCCTTTGGGATGTCAATGTGCCCTTTGGTTTCTCAAAAATAGCAAACAGTGCATGCTCAACAAATAACATCATGGAACATCCCATCACTATGCTTGCAGCTTTCTCTATGGTGAACGTGGCGGCTGATAAACTTTGTTCGAACAGAAAATTACCTCTCATTACTGGGTCTAAGATTACACTGTAATATGCAAGTGCTTTTATCCCAACATGGTTCTCTGCATGAGTACTGCTGTCATAACAGTGCCATCTGTATGTGAGAACAAAAAGAATTCTTCAGTATAATTAGGAATCCCTAAAACTGGAACTGTGCAAATTGCTTTTTTCAATTTGTCAAACCCTTCTTCCATTTGCTCATTCCACACAATGTTTTCCTCTGTTGCCTGTGCTTTCTTTAAAGCCCGCAATAAAGGCCTTATATATGAGCTGTAGTCAAAGACCCATTCTCAGACATAATTACACAATCCCAAAAATCTCTGCATGTGCTTTATCGTGAGTGGTTTTACAGTTTTCAAAATAACTTCAGCTCTTTCAGGAATAACTTTCTTTTCTTCGTGTGAAATCAATTGGCTTATGTATAGCGCTTCTTGTTGACAATACTGTAACTTTTCTTTATCAAATTTATATCCTTTGTCAGTGAGTATAATCATCAACTGAATAGAAATGGGTCTGCACTCTTCCTCTGAGGTGCTGCAAACTAAAATGTCATCTAAGTATTGCAACACAACACTTTCTAAAACAATATTGCTCAAGTCCATCGGCAGGACTCTATTGAAAATCGATGGGGACTCACAATACCCCTGGGGTAAACATGTACTTTTCAGGCGGGTCTGTCTGAATGTAAATGACGTCAGATCCTATGAGTCTTTGTGCAATGGGATTGAGAATAGTGCATTTTTCAAATCAATCACATTGAAATGTTGTGCTCCAACAGGTATACTACATAAGATTGTAGGCGGGTTAGGAACTAGAGGGAACTCAGCCTCTACAATCTGGTTTATCGGCCTAAGATCTTGAATTAAACACAACAATCCCCCCTTAGATTTTTCGATAAGGTACACCACAGTATTACATGGTGGCTCTGACGTCACTAAGATGCTCTGATACATCATGGCAGAAATCGTCTTAAAAATACCTTCATCTGTCTCTCGAGACATAGGATACTGTCGTGTTTGAGGTAAAATTGCTCCTGGTTTCAATTTAATTTTCACTTCTCCAACCCCCTTCAGTAGGCCTACGTCATAGGGGCCGGTGGTCCATAATGAAACTGGTACTTTTGCCGTGTCTTCATCAAAATACTCAGGATGCTTTTGTGCTATTATCATCTTCTGAGGAACTTCTATTTTAATTGCTCTCACCCAGTAAGTGATGTCTATGTCATATATTACTTCGTTATCAGATGGATGATCTCCAAACAGATCTTCATCAGTGACCTCAGTCAATCTGTAAGCCTCCCCAATGGCGATTACTGTGCACCATTGTCTGCCTTTATCATAATTTCCATCAAGCATAACCATTTCTCCTCGCTCTATGGCTGCTTGTAGCTTTAAGGGAAAGACTCGTCCCTCCTATTGAAGCATAGGTATTCTAGGTCTGAATGGAAATTCATCGGGTGTTCTCATTGCTCTGCCTCTTAGGCATGGTAGCCATGACAACAGAATGCTTACTCCATAATGAAAAACCTCGGATTCTAACAGTATGGCTCTCGCAACTATCTGTCCTGAAAAAGCCATAATGATTTCACATACGTTTAAATAATGCATTCCTGGTGTTCAACACACTATGCCTTCATCATGAAATGGTCATATTCAACTTTGTCATCAAATCTCGTCCTAATATATTAAATGGTGTTTGCCTTGAATATAGTAATGGCACCTTCATGTCACATTCTCCTATAGAGACTGGCAATTCCTCAGTGAAAGGAACTCCGCTTGTAGCTCCTGTGAATCCCAGCGTATTCATGGCATTGGCATACATTAAAAATGTTCCCTCTCATATACATGAGTGCATTGCACCCATGTCGACTAAAAATGAAAAACATTTGCCCCTATACTGACGTCTACTCTCGGTTCCTCGTGAGGATTCGGCGTCACAGATAATATCGAACACATCAGGTCTCCCAGTGAGCTGTCCTACTGTGGGTACAGACTCATTCTGTTACCGGTCATAGGCTTCCCTCCATTGACAGTGACACCCCCTATCCTAGGAGTTATTAACTGTCCTGTGCTTGTGTTTTGCTGAAGCTGCATAGCTGACTGCTGTGACTGCCCTTGTGGCGGCTTAAGTGCTACATGCTGTGGTTGCAAGCCTTGCTGCACTCTCAGTGCTTGCTGCTTCATCGTTTGATTCTGAGCAAATCCATCTCCATTGTGCTGTGAATATGCAGGCAGATTTGACATCCCCCCTCTAAAAAACTGGCCATTTTGCACTAACCCTTGACTTCTACACGTGCAGGCAAAGTGCCCTCTCATTCCACACATCCAACATATAAGCGGTGGTCTCCAAACGTGCCCCTCCTGCATATTCTGAAACCCACCTTATTCTGAAAGCTTCACTGATTATTCTGCCAATTCCCTTGATTACCTTGCCAACCTCGTCCTGGGAATCCTCTTCCCATAGAGTAAATCCATATTGTTTTGATCGAACTGCCTTTGATTATTCACCTGCGGCATGTTCACTGTTTGCTGTGAATTCGATCCGTTTACACTCGTCAACATTGCCCCTTCAATGGCGTACTTGGGCAATTTTTTCTGCACTAGCTTCGCCTCTTTGCCATTCCGAATATCGTCTTTTTTGCAATTCTTTTCCTGAAGGAGTCTGCAGTAATGCGCAATGGTCAGCTGAATTTCTGACCATGGTTTTGATTCTATACCCACTAATTTCTTGAGCTGCTTTTGTACTGGCTCTTGCAGCCCTTGGCATAATATATGATAGAATACCGGTATAGATTTTCCCCAAGATTCGCGCATTTCCATGCTTCATGCCTCCAGAACATTTTGAATGTAAACAAGCGGGTCACCCCTGTCCTTCATCTTTTTTGTAATTATAGCTCCCATATCGGACGTATCCGAATTCAGCACTCTAAACGTTTAACTAACTGCTGCCTGACAATTATTGAATGGTGCTCCATTGTGAGCAGTGTTGACTGTAATTATACCAGGGTACTCTGCCCTTGACCACAAGTCATCAGCTCTCTCACCAAGTATGGCGATTAGGAGTCCCTTAATGTCCCCTACAGCCAACGTGTTTCCTCCTGTCATTTTTTCTAACTCGTGTATCCATTTCCCAGTGCCAGAAGTTAAACTCTGGAGTTTACACCTTAGATTGTGGTCTTGTTCCTCCTTTCTCTAGCAAGGAAAACTGCGAAGCCCCAAACTCATCCTCATCTCTCATCATTTGTCTGTCCATCACATGGACAGTATTGCTGAATCGCCTTTTTTCTGGCAATGATCTTAATCTGCTCACATAAGGCAGCGACTTCCCTCTCTCACCATGGAGTCGCCCTTTAGGTATGTCTGACTGAGTTAATGGTTCTGATGCCCTATTTATAGGTGCATTTAAATCTGACCATCTTACTACCTTAGCCATAGGAAAGCATCCCTCAGGACCACATGCGTCACCTCTCTCTTCCCCATGGAAGGTTTCCCTGTCTTCATCTAACATTTCTTGTGCCCAACTCGTGCAACTTCTCTCTTCATCATCTCTATTTAGAGTTAGTCTATCTGGAGACAGCTCCTTATTCTTCGTACTACATGAGGCTTCCTCTGTATCATACAGCTGAGTGCTCTCAAGTCGATCATTTTTTCCCTTCTCTCTTAGCTCTTTCTGAGCTTTCATTTCATGGTATATTTTATCGATCGCTTCCTCAATGCTCCTAGAGTCAAACTCGTCTTCTAGATTTGCTCTAGACGGGCCTGGTAATGACTCGTATTCTGGAAAGAATTCCTCTATATCCTCCCATGCTACTTGTGGTTTAGGGTCTCTTACTTCCTTTTCCAGGTGATCAGGATTGCATGCTCTCTGCCTTCTTTTGCGTTCCATATCGACATCAAATTCACTTTGCTTTCTTGCTTCCTCTCTCACTCTGTCTTCCTCTTTTTCTTCATATCTCTTCTCTCATTTGCCCTTCATATCTCCTCATTCCTTCGTCTCTATATTCTCTTATCCCTTAACTTCAGTTCCTCTTCTTCTATTCTTAGTCGTTCTAATCTTTCCTGCTCAACCATTGCTCTCTGTATGTTATCTTGTTTTCTTTGCTCATCTGGTCTCTCTTGTTTTTTCACTTGTTCTTCTTGATATAATTGCTCTCGTCTCTGTCTATCTTTCCATTTTACCCCTTCATCTTTCAATCGTTCCTCCCTTTCTTTATCTTTTTATCTTGCTCGTCTTGATCTTCTCTCTGTCTTACGTCCTCGATGCTTTTATCCTATCGAGTTTAAGACAAATCTGACCTCCCATTCATTTGTTCTGTAAGAGTGCTATCTCATCAGCTTTATCTCTTTCTCCTTTCCATCTCTTTATTTCTCTTTCTATATCTAAAGCGTACTTGTTTGATCGCTTCTTTCCTTATCACATCTCTCTTTTTCCCTCAGACCTTATACATTACATCTTTCTCAGTATTTTTCACTGGGCCCTCATCACTACTTTACGTAGGTGACTCATATGCTGGGTTGCTATACCCTGCCGCTGCTTTAAGCTCCATCAATGGGTATAATCCATCATTTTCTTATTCTCATCTTTTATTTCAGACGGGGCGGGTGGAGCAGAGGGCTCTTCACCCCCCTCTTTGCATACATTAAGTATCCAGACTATAGGAGGCGGCTCATCTCACTCCTCCTGGTACATTTTCGAGAGCTTTAAGCTTGATAGGCGCTTGTCAAGCTTCTTCCCAGTATATGCTGCATGGAAATATGTCATCATATGCTGCAGGACTGCCTTCAATAGTGACCCTCCTTGCGGCCCAGGCATAAACATTTTGTCTGTGGATCCTTTAACCCATTCTGCACTATACTGTCTGTTTGGGTGCATGGTTCGCAATTGCTTGCAGAGATGCACAAGTAGAGTAACATCCTCCATCCTTAACCCTTTACTCTTAACTTGTTAACACTCACTTGCTTTAATCACAGATTTAAAATACATTTCAGGAAAACAACACAATATGAGCGAGCACCAACCGTTGCAAGCTCCAATCCCGTTAACCACAGATTTTTACTTTAATCTTGTTAAAAAACAACCATCAAGTGCAATAAAAACAATAAAAAATGTTTCCGTTTATGACGTCATCATTCTTCAAAACCACATAAAACAGACAGACAGACTCGACCGGTCACATAAATCTCCTATGATCTTTTCTTTAAGACTTGTCTTGCACTCTAAAATACTTCATACAAAGTGTAAATTAACCCGTTTGGATTCGCCTGTAATCAAATTAGATTTCTACGTGTTCCACTAAAGGACTCTGGGTTCAAATGTCTTCTAACATTCTTTAAAACTTAGGTATGAGCCTTTCTTCTTTATCATGGCCTCGTTCACGATTATATATTGCACAGCCGCACTCAAGTCAATATATATTCAATACTTTAACACTCTTATTCTCACGTTGTTTATCCCGCCTCCCTCTGTTACTCTCCTTTTCCCTCACATTTCCCTTTATTTACTACGCATGCATCATTTTGCCACTCCTCAGTTTCTACTCACCACTCGCATGTTCATCTTCTGACTCTCGGAATCGCAAGCCTCTTTTACTGCCTCTTCAAACTGTTGTCCGATCAGCTTCTCGTAGACGTGGGAAGGGATTTAATGGAAACTAAGGGACCCGTCACACGTGCCTTGCAAGGTCTTGATATTTACACTAACCGCTATCTACGGGGAACTTCACGTCTTGTCAGCCGAATGGCAAAAGTCGTGTGATACTTTCAGGATGCTCAAATGTACTTATGTCGATGGATCTTTTAATAAACCATCCTCTCTCTGCTACCAAGTGAACTGGATATCCCCGCCCCTTTGATGAGTAGCAATTAGCTTTGAGATGGATGGAGATGCAGATTTTGTTTATATATCAATAATCGAAAGGACACAGGTAGTTCGGCCAAAAGGAATCTGTTTTAATGTCAACTATCTAAAACAGGGATTACAACGAACATCAGCACTCGCTCAATCCTCTTACTCAACAAATCTTACAAAAATCGGAGATTATATTAGGCAAAATAATCATCAGTGACATGTTGACCTGTGTCATTACCAACATCTTCGTAAGTGGCAAACTACACAAACTCCACAGGGAAGTGATAGGGTCTAAGTGAATATCTAAGTATAAGTTCCATATCAGTATAGAACAGTGAAGGAAAGTGGTAGGGTACTTAACATCAGGTGGGGCAACAAAGCTCTCCCCTTAAAATTGCCACTATGAACATCACTAAATGCACAATGTCGCATTGGCTACACAAACTATAGGATCCTTAATTACGTGGTCTTCTACAATTGGTTGGCTTCTAACCCCAGTCAGTACTTTTCCACCTATGTCTAGCAGCTTGCAGAATGAACATTCAGGTGCGGGTGAGCTTGTCCTAACACTAGCTTCCCACCAATTAGCAAATCAGTCCATCATCACCTCAATGGTCCAGTGTCAATCAGAGCTTTGAATCCTGGCCTTGAGTTCGTACTGTGCCCTGGGAAATTTTAAGGAGTGTGGGCGCACGCTGCCCTCATGCATAGGTGTGACCATCTCGTTCTTCCAACTTCACCCTTGCACGTGACGGGAGACCATGGATTTGAGCCTTGTTGTGTATTAAAATACTATTTTCTAATAGTCCTCTGACATCTTTTGTTTTGCTCAAGCCTTCTGGACAGGAGTTTCTGTTCTTCTGCACAAATTGTATCCAATGTCAGTTCATTCCAGTTTGATAAGACCTTGGCTTCTTGGCTCATCCAACGCCTTCTGCTGGGATTCATTTAGTAATTCAATTTGCTTTTTAACTGTGACACACTGAAATGAGGCCTTCTTGCTAATGTCCAGCACTGCTTATAATGTGCAGTGGAAACATCCATCCTTTACTGGTCCATATGCACACATATATATATATATATATATATATATATAAAAATATATATATATATATATATATATATATATATATATATATATTATATATATATATATAGGCGCTTGCCACAATCTATTTACTATAAAGCTGGTCTCAAGATTACTTTGGGCCTCATTACGAGTTTGGAGGTAGCCATGGAGCTATTAGCGCCATGGCTGCCTCCAAAATCGTGTCCAGGTCCGGGGTCTGTGAATGAGGAATTACCGGGTCATTCCAACCTTGGAGGACCTGGTAATTCCTCATTCACAAAACCATTCCCCATTCGAGCCCCCATAGGGCTCAATGGGAATGGGGATGGAGCTAATAACGAGCCCGTTAATAACGGGCCAGTTATTAGCTACTTGGTCCCCTCACGGGACCTGGAAAAAACGTCTGGTTTTACCAGATGTCTGTTCCGGGTCCTGCGAGGGAACCTCGTAATAGGGCGGAATGGGTTTACCAGCACCATTACCGGTGCCGGTAAACCCATTCCGCGAACCTCATAATGAGGCCTTTTGTCTGCTTGCGTTTCTTTTGCCTCTGTACACTTGTAAAATCACTTGATAACTTCATCTGTTTCTGTGGCATAAGCTTCTTCACCTTGATCCCAAGATGTCACTTATCCTTGATATTCTCCTGATGCCGTATAGAATATGTGCGTTCTCTGGTCCTTGCACTCTACTACAGACGTCAGCTCGATTCTGTGTGATGTCACCATTCATCTTTGCCCTTCATTTGCTCTGCTTCTTCAGGAATCTCATTCAAATGGCCATCACATTTTCTTGTATATAGGTACGATTTTCTCAATGGGTATATTGCCTCCCAGATTTTCTTAGGTATTGGAACTTTCACTGGTAGTCCATACTCTGCTCTTTGTCTGTTCAACTTTCCGCATATGTCTCATACTCTGGTTTCCAACAGACAGGTAATATGGGTGATGCGGTTGGAGTAGGGGTACTTGGCTCCTCCTCTACAGATGCACTTCAAATTATCAGTAAAACTGAGGCTGGAGAACAGAGGCCAAACAGCGCAGGCCTTCTCTGTGTCCAAAGGCGTAAGGCAGGGGTGCATAAATGCCTTGCTCTTCTTTAATCTTTATATCAACTCACTATCAATGGACTGTCTGGTTTGATGCCTGACGTCCCAAGGATGGCTGGGAGAACAGTCTGCGTACTGTACGCAGATTACACAGTCCTAATAGCCAGAACTAAGCCAGCCCTGCAAACATTGCTGAATAGATTTAACAACTGTATGAGAGGCAAAGATCGGAAAATTAACATTGAGAAATCGAAGGCAATGAGTGCCAGCAATAGCAGACCTCGGGGAAATGGCTTTTCCATAGATAGCAAGAGACTGGATTGGGTATTTTCATGCCGTCACCTGGGCGTCACAATCATATGCAACCTAAAATTGTATGCGCTTAAAAAAGAACAGGCAATAGAAGCCTCACAAAATAATGGCACGATCTTGAGATTTGGTGAAGGTTTGGGTGAGCTCCCCATAAAGCATACATCCCATATTTATGCCACAAAAACCATAATGCTGCTGGCCTCCAATGCTGCTGAATGGGGCCATCAGTTCACAAAGGTGATACAATTTTCTAAAGACAAATCTTTTAGAAAAGTCATGGGCGTACCACTGGGTTTCCTAGGGTATTTACTGCATGAAGAGTTGAACCTAGCATATGCCCAGGACTTTATTTTATTACAGCCACTTATATATTGGCTGTGTCTCTGGGCTAGGCCTGGCGTATCCCTAACCCAGGCCTTGGTCAGAGACGTAATGTCCTCAAATGATAAAAGTTTCTCGCCGTGACTTGGCTATCATCATTATTTAAATGAGGCGGTAATATGCGGAAAGGGAATTTGTTCGATGTTTTTATTTCATATCGTTTTAATGATCTATTAGATGTAATAACCTTATAAATTACTCTAATGTATTTTAAATGTGGACAGAACTGTCTCCTGCACAAGATTTGTAATTGTATACCTCTTGTCTCTTTTCTTAATTATTTATTTCATTGATAATTATGCATATGTGTTTTTCGTATAGTTTGATTGAACTTTATGGTCCGAATAAACATAATTAAACTAAACATTGAATCATTACAGAAGCTTGGGGGCCCTATCCCATGGCCCTACTTTATGATGGTCTGGCATGGAGATCACCTCCCCAGGATCCAGTGTTAATGATCTGGAATGCAAAAAGACACATTAAGATTCTGTGGAGTACACCCAACAAAGGCAAGCCTTTCTGGAAACTTTAGAAAGGATTACAAACCCATAATGCTGCTACTAACTGATGTGGGTAACTTTTAATGTCTTCAAAGTCTGGTATGCCAGAGGGAAACCTCATGGGAAACTGCAGAAAGGACTACAATACCCAGAATGCTGGTAACACTTACCCTATATGGCCAACTCTAAAACTTTGTAGGGCTCCACATGCTGTAAGGGATTCCCATAATTACCCATCAGGATAGCAGTCTGAGATAAAATACCCCAGCATCTAATGTAGCTGCTAGGGAACCAGTGATCAGTTGCATGATGCCTATCAGTGGAGACGGGATATCTGTATGGACCTAAGATGGCTGTCCATCTTGTAAGCACAAGAACAGGCACCACAATCATTCCGACAAATGATACCATTGACTCTGCAGGCCCAACAACATGCTTTAGAAGCATGAGAGAGCTTGTAAACCAATAAGGGATCTCAAGTAGTGGCATAGCCCAAATTTGAGGGCCTGCCTGCAAGCCATGCTAAGGGTATCTCCCACCCCATGTCAACGCCAGACTCTGGGCCGGCCTAGATTACAATGCTTGCACAATACGCACAAACGTACTGCACTAGGATATATTTATATATGTGTGTTTTAATACATCATACAGCACACTTTCTATGAAAAAAGTGGCTAAAAAGCCACAGCGTTTTGCAATTGTTTTGTAGGGTAACACCAATCCAAAAATCCAATATATGCAAGTCCCCAACAGTGCACAGGAGCATTAATGCTTTAATTAAGAATTATGACCCGAGCGGCGGGGGCATTACCGACTCAGGAAATGCCCCTGGACCCATAGTTATAGGCCCGAGCAAAGCGAGAAATGATTTCCGTTAAAGTACCGAACCGTAACGGAAATACTTTCTTTATGAAGGCAGAATGAGGCCACTAGGTTGGAGGATTCAATGTCATGGGGTAGTGGGAGGCCTCGGTCTTCAAGAATAAATTGATTTTTTTTGTAGTTACTCTGCCTGCATAAAGAAATAATTTCTGTCAGAAATAATGGACCTCATCACGAGTCTGGCGGTAACCCTTAAATGTGGCAGTAGCGCTATTACCGCTGCATTTAAGGGTCCGCCAGATCATGGCCTTGGTGGATTTCCGCAGCAGATTTGCCAATTTTCGGAGCTATTACCGCCAGCAGGAAATCCGCCGGCGGTAATAGCGTGAATTTTCCCCATTGGACCCAATGGGGAATGAGGAATTCCCAAATGGGCCCAATGGGGAATGGGCATTAACCGTTCCGCCAAACCCGTGATCCGGCACTAATAGCGCAGGTGTTTGGCCTTAGGGCTAATAGCACCAGCGGTAATAGCACCGGCGTTACCGCCCAACTCGTGATGAGGCCCTCTGTCTTTATGAAGGCAGAGCGACTTTAAAAAGAAACTATTTTGTTTTGCTTTAAAAATGCAATTATTATTTTTTTTTTGTTGTCCGAGGGGGCTTCCTCCCAGGACATGTGGTGGTGAGGCCTGCGGGGCCCGCGCTATGCCAATGATCCCTTTTCCCAGCTGAGAGGAGACCAATATACAGTATACAACTTTGGACAAATGAGATGACAGAGCAGGCAGTTAGTAACCAGGAATCTGGGAAGAAGGCCAGGGCATTGACCATGGGGAGAGAAATCAGTGACTATATAGTCCCACTGACTGAGTGGAAGAGGAGCAATGATGTTTTTATGGAAGCTGGAAAGAAAGAGCAAGCTCCTATTTCGAGGGGCCAAGAAGACAAAGGCAAAGGGAACTGAAGGAACCATATCCCTGTGTGAGTTAGGCACCATATGTGATGAATTGGACTCAACACAATCACAGAGGTACAACAGGGACAATTAAGAGATATACCTCCTTCCCCCTTTGTGGTAAATGGGGGCCGATATGTGGGAAGGTGATCCAGTTGTGACCCAAACAACACAGTAAAACAGTCCTAAATAAAGGGAAAGTCTATTCACGGTTCTATACAAATATAAACACTTTAATAAACACACCATCTGCTCATAGAATGAAATAAGACTACTATACAAAAATGCTCCCCAAATGAAAGAACAGAGAAGATGCAACAGACTGGATAAAGTAGTACTCTCAGTGTAGTTCCAGAGGTGCTTGGTATGGTACCAGCATTATAAGGATACTGGGTGGAAAGCAGGGGTGATCGTGACCTAAACAGTCCCTAGGGTCCAAGTAGACCATAGGGGCAGTTCAGTGTCACAGTACCTGGATTCAGTTGTTGGTTGGCTGATGAATCAGACCCAGGATCGAACGTTGATGTGACAGGCCCTGGCAGCAAGCAGTGTTGAGTATGGTCAAATGCGGATGCTCTGTGTGGTCGAATGATGGTGTTTAAATGATGCAGACCAGGGCGGTCCCAAGATCATTTCACAGTTGGCCAGGCTAAGTTGGGTTTGGCAGCTGGCAGAGGTCTGCAAGTGATGCTCTAGTGGTTTGGGTCAGCGGTGACGGTAATTGAATTTGTCATCAAGGGTGCATCGATGTGCAGTCAATGAGGCAGCAGTTCTCGAGCTAGCAGGGCCAACCCATGGTTGTCACTATTGGTTAAAATCGGTGAGTGACTCTCAGCTGATTCAGTTTGGTTTCCAGTGTTGAACAGTCACTTCTGGCCTAGTAGGTGACATGCTTTGCTAGGACACAGTTTTGAGCTAGTTTAGATGTAGTGCAATGATTTGGCTGGTTGGCGGAGCGCAGGCACCAGCACCTTCCCTATTGTTCAGGATGTGTGGAACATTGAGCGGTTCGGTGTTGGAGAACAGGGAGCGTCTGCTGTTCTGGCACTCCAGTTCCTGTGAGGCCTTCACAAAGGAATCAAGGACAGGGTGCTCCAATTCAGGGTTTACTCTTCTGGCCCAGAAGATCTGTTGCAAAGTGGTTGGTGTTGGTTCACAGCACTGGTCACTCCGATGCTCCCTGGGAGTGGTTGGGGATAGATCTTCCTTTGTCTTGGATGTCTCCCTCCTCACCTCCGGCGGAGGGCTTTGGACAGTGCAACTGTCCCAAAGGAATTTCTGGTGTGACTGTTCAAGCGCCTCTTCAGCCCTAAAGGATCCTTGGGGAACTGAGGGAATTCTCACTAGGCAGACCTTCCAGGATTTTGTGGCATGAAATGGCAAATTTTGCTGCATGAAATGGCAAATTTTGCAGCACAACCCTTTATTTATTGCAGCATTTTTGTGGGACATTTTGTATTAACTGGAGGGTGTAAGATTGCCACATTGCAGGAAATAGGCAGAGTGCAAGGCTACAAGAGAGCCAAGGTATCATTATTATGTATATTTTATATTAATTTAAGAGAAAGAGTCCCAGATGTCTCTGGCTTGGCAGAACAGTGTTTGATTTGGCTACATTTCTGGTTTAATGTTCATGCCTATTTAATGAAGGAGTAAATGTTAGAAGGCTTTGCATGGTGAAATACTGAAATCACCAAAAAAGGCCTTGGCACTGGGGGGAAAACCCATGGCAGTTAAAGGTAAATAGTATTAACTAAATTGATCATTATCAATTGTAATGCTGAAAATATTCCCCTTCTATGTTCTCCAATCCCCCAAACACCCACACACCTCTCTCACCAACACACATCTCGCCAACTCTCCATCACAACTTACATTCCTTAACCTCTCACTCTGTCATACAAATACTCACGTGCTATGTCACACTGTCAAGTCACAATTTGCACTGCCCAGCCCCTGCCACACTCCAAATCATACTCACAACTCACACCTTACACTCTACAATTTCTCCCGCAATATACAGTCCTTCATTCTTTTGTGCTGCTTCTGCATCTTGCATCTTTTCTCCCATTCTATCGCACTCTTCCCTCATTCTTTTTCCAAATCTGCAGCTCACTGCCTCTTTCTGGCCAACCGCTTCCTATCTGCTTTCTGGCTCACTGACCACACGCTCCCTCTACTTTCTGTACCTCTGCTCGCTCTCAGATTTCTGGCCCACCGCATCACTGCTTCCTCTGCTCTCTTGTGCAGCGCTTCCTCCTCTGAGCCACTGCTCTCCCTCTGCTTTCTTGCCTATCACTTCACATCTCACCCATCACTCTCCCTCTCACTCATAGTGTAACCATTTTTTAATTTTTTTTTTAATGTAGATTTTGACCCAGTTCCTCAAATAATGGGGCATTTAAAAAAAGAACGGAGGATATGCTATTTTTAGACAACCCATTTTTAGAAATTAGCAGGTCACCTTATTCTCAAAGGTGACCGGCGCATTTCCACAGGTTTGAGCTGTAGCGCAAATTGTGCGTTGGCCAGCTGGCTTGAATGGTGTTCTGGGTTGTTTGACCGAAGTGTAATTATTTGCAGCAGAATTGACCATAGTCGATTTCACTGCAAATTGATTCGCACTTCAACCAAACAACCCAAAATGTACCTTTCACCACCACCCCACCCCCTTCCCTACTTAACTGCTTGGTCGCTGCCGCTTCCCCTGCAACCCTGCGGTGCCAGATCCGTCCCTCTAACACAGGTCGGATCCGACTCTGCACGGTCCCTTTTTCGTTATTTTCTTTTTTTTCTCGCCCCCCTCCAATTTTGAGGAAAAAGGGGAACACACTTCTGCAACCACCCAAAACCACCCAAAAATACTGAACATGGGGAGCGGGTGACACCTCTGCAACACATGTTCAGTATTTATAAAAATCGATCGGATAGTACTGGACGAAATAGGTCAAATTGTAACATTCGATAGATTTTTGTCATCAAAATGGGCGGTACTTTGAATAGAATCACTCTCCCGACAGTGTTCTGCAAGCTCCCAGCACCTTTCACAGGGACAGGCCCTCCAGGTGCCTGCCGCTGTAAAATGCGACCCAAAAAATGCATTTTTATCCTGTTTCAGGAACAGAAATGCAAGCGACACAGCAGCAGTTCATACCTTAAAAGAAATGCATGACAGGGTCAGGAAAGACCCTGTCATGCAGTGGCAGCCCCACATCCTGTGCGCGTAGGGTTGCCTACAATTTCTGCACATTTAAAAGTGCATCTTGCTTGGAAATGAGGGAAGCGCTTTTAAATTGACATAAACGCCACTTTATTTGATCAAGGAGGTGAAAAAGGCCATCTGAATGGGCGCGCATATAAAATGTGCCCATTCATGTGTCCCTTGTGGATTGGGCTGCACTTTTTTGGGGCGCAAGTGATGAGATGTGTTAGCGCATTTCGTTTCTTGTGTAGAAAAAATTTGAGAACCTGGCACCCTGAGTATTATTTTTTTAAAACAATAATTTTTGCAGATTACTTTAAAAAAAATGCCCAAAAAACCAAATTTTTTAAAAGATGATGTTTTTGCACAAAACAGCCGTTTTTGCGTCATTTTGCGCTAAACTGCCATTTTTGCGGCATTTTGCGGGATCGCAAAATCGCTATAAACTGGAGGGTCTGACTAGGGGGTGAAGGACTCCTTCTTTCTAAAGCACAAGTCCACAGGTGATTGGTCTAAAGCTTGCCTGCTTTAGGGGACCAATCTCTGATCATGGCTGGGTGGACTTTGCTCTGTTTTCATGCATCCAAAGTACTTTGCACCAGTGGAAGTGTGGGGGGGGCAGGAAAGTTAAAGAGAGAAAGTGAGAAACAAGATGGTGGAAGGCTTCTTTCAGTGGCCAGAGCCCTCCTACCTGTCCTAATCCCTTTCCCTTCTCTCCTACAGATCATTGGATATGCAGCACCCTGGTGTGAAGCTACTCCTCCTAAATTGGTGTGTTCCTTTATTGTTTTAATTTTTCGTTTTTTATGTGTTACAGTTAAAATAAAACTGTACACATGTTTCACAACATCTCTCAAATATTTACACACTTCAGCAATTTCATAAAAATGTACACAATTCATCAATGAATCAAACTTTGAGCATTACTAAAACCATGAATAAAACTACCATGTAAAAACAGTGATTTAAAACAAATATCAGTTAATTTCACGTTATGCATATCCGACGTTTTAATAATCGTCAACCAGATTCTATATATTTTCTAGGTGCCAGCTCTTACTCTTTGTGGGCATGCACAACCGCCAAAAATCTGAGCTTTTAATGGTCTCCAGATTATATACCAGCGTGCCCAAGTATAGAATGTATACAGTCCCATAACAGATGCATTCTGTCAGCACGTGTCTGGCAGTTTCTAATATCGCCCTGTTTTTACACATACGACAGGATCTTTTATAAGGTGCTATTGTCAGTGCTGAGCTATTTACTGCCAGCACCTGCAATCGGTTTGAACGCAAAAGTAAAATGAATCGTCATAGATTCGGGGAGAGACATAATACTAGGTATGGCTGTGCCTTCTTATAGGTATCCGTCATCTGTGATAAGTGAGTATAAGATCTTAATTTGTCCAAATGAGAGAAGTTATTACAGCAGTGCCATTGCACAAGCTTAAACTTAAATGACTTAACGACAAAAAGTCAAACTTCTAATCTGGGGAAACAATTTATCATACGGAATGACTCCAAGACTAATTTTCCATACTTCATTACACCCTTCTGCTTCATTTCCATATCCAATATTTGCAATAGGGGGCACTAGAGGTCAGTCATGATCTTGATGTCCTTGTTCTTTTTACAAAAATTGCCTGTGTGGAGATAAGACCCAGTTGCAGTATCTCCATGGGAACACAGGTGGAGAAGCTCAATGTTTTCTGCCAGAACCGACCCTCAATCTTCTGTAACCATATACAGACATTCCAGATCATATGATATTGCAGGTCAAAAACACTGCTTGTACACACAGATAGTTCCGTCAAGCATGAAGCCACCCATCAAACCCGAAAATATTGATATATGTGATGTAAGTTATGATGCCTTTCGACTTCTGGAGTTAAAACATTCAGAATACCTGTCTGACCCCCCCCTAGAGTTTATTTAAAAGTAGCAGGTTGTCCTCCTAAAGTTGTGAGCAGATTTGTGATTTGTCTAGCATACACTGATGATCTTGTGATCTTGGACGATACTTACTCTGGTCTAAGCAAATCAATAAATGAGTTGTGACGATACACAGAGGCTAATCTCGTGGTACTAAATAAGAATAAAACCCAGGTGATCTTGTTTACTTCCTGTGATGTCATCAGAGGTCAAGGGTCATGTGATGTCACTTCCGCTACCCCAGGCCTTTTGGTGAAATGATGTTCCTGAAACACGGGTGCATATTATCCACTAGATAAACAATGTAATACTTGCAATCAACATAGAATTATATAATGGTCAACTTGGAACCTGGCGGCAAAAGATCCTTACATTGTTGGTGATATTTTTAAAGTGCTCTCATACTTTTTTTTGTTTGCATATGCTTTAAGATGGGTCGTGCCTGTGTTGCTGATTTTTGGAAGAACTGGTCATGTATTTAAACTGGGCATTGCCATTGTCTTTTTGCATCAGTGCCCAGCTGGCCTCCAATTAAAAAGCTCAATGTTGATTGTGTATAGCCCAGAGCTCTGTTGAAAGATTAAAAGAATATCGAGGCTTGATACCACATAATAGAAATAAGCCAGACACGAGTACTAAGGTACAAGTACACTTTATTTTAACAGAACAGCTTTCTGGCTCTCAACACCGTGAACGGGGAAGACACTGTTGGTATAGATGGCATCTAAATTACTGATTAGCATGGCTTTCGTTTAGCTCCAAGGTTTCCTTAGTGCAGGACAAACAATCCACCTTAGCAGCTTCAGCATGCTTAACTACATTGACACAGTACAACGTTCATTTCACTCTTCTGGAAACACAAATTCTAACATGGGACAGAAAGCAGTAGTTAATCAAAATGGCAGAAAACTTAAAATGGCAGTGTAGTCAGCCTATTTCAGGTTCATTCCAATGCGATTTACAGTGCAATGTGAATGTGCTTAGGCCGATGTTTACTATCAGCCGGTATTAATGTAAAATATACTTTTACAAACCCACCTTTTGGCCTAAGCGAAGAGCATTACTCAAACAATTGCATCATCCAAAAACCATGTATCATCGTCAGAACATCCAGCATTGCTATCTTCAAAAACATTGATCGCCATTAACTCCTTTATAGCGATATCCTGCATTACCCAGGCATTAGTAATCTTTGCGGGCATATGTGTCTTAGGTTCTTGTTTTCCAACCACTTGTGCACAACTTCCCCCTATCATAGAACAAATGACAGGCAGACACTGTATGCAACAGCAGCAAAACAGTACAATGCCAAGGATCACCATTAGAACTGCAAAGATTTTCCAGCCCCAAGATCGTATCAAGTCCCAGAACCATGTGCCAATATCCCAGTTTCCCTCTGGAACCTGTACCTCGGTGCTAAGGGTGTGAAATGTCTTAATTGCCTTAAATACAGTGGGGAGGTAGCGGGTACATAAACGCAACAGGCGGATCCCACCATTTTGCACACTCCACCACACTCAGCTAGAATGATGTCTAGCACTATCCTATTTAGAAGAGCTACTAATCTAATAGCCTTTTGCTCTAGTGTCATGTTATATAGGATGTCAGTGGGTTCATTGATGGTTTTCTCTAAAACTCTTGCTAATTTTCTAATATCTTGGGAGTTTATTATCTGTCCCCAAAATGGCACAAAACATTTAGCAATGTCACCCAGAATCTGTGAGGGCGTGTCACCATCCTCATCCCGCCTGGGACGAGTTCTAGAAACTTCAGCAGTGGTGGCAACATATATGCCTGGTAATAGTATACCTAAATAACAATTACCCTCCCAATCTCTTGGCAAGCAATGATATGCCTCATTACCGCAAACAAAGGAAACAGGATCTCCTACATATAGAGGTCTATCTTCACTAGTTAGCACAGCAACGTTCGTACATCCCTCAAATGTACCCATTGGTTGGGAACCCTCTCTTCGTATGGAAAATGGAACAGAGTTTGGAGTATGGTTAACAGTATATGAAGGAGGCATGGCATCCCTATTACCTATGGGAGCCATTTTAAAGGTAATCATTGATTGGAAACGTCTGGAAAGTCTATCAGAAGGCCTAATAGAAGAAACATTTAGCTTGCTCCTATTCGCAAACAGAACATCCTAAAGGTGTTAAAACTGGTTTTTCAAACTCATTGAGATTAGTTCCATCAAAATTCCCAGTGACACTATTGTTCTATCGGCCAAAGAATAATGCCCTTAGTGAAGCATCACATGCAGTAGTTAGAGGGATTGGATGTATATACCAGCCCAATCCCTTTTCCCCATGTTGTGGCAGATGTGAACATATCCAACAATTGGTCTAATTAAGAATGGCATGGGTGGCGTTCTTGATCATCAGGAGGGTGTTGTTATGATAACCCCCTCTATGTTGGAGGTCTCGTGGACGAACAGTGTGCGAATGCACATAAGGTGGAGATATAGTCGAAACACTTGCAGTTGGCAATAAAACATCAAGCGAATGTACACTCTCCAGATACCAAAACCCTAATGTCAATGTAATTACAATACAAGCTGTTATTGTGATCAGTATCCATCTGGTCCTCGGGGACCATGACCCTCAATGGGTGGATTCATTATCAGCAAAACGATCAGTATCCTTATTAGTACGAGTGGCCCCTAAAATAGGCATATTTTCTCAGCGTCCGTTAAGAAGCCTCACTGTTAGGCTCTTTTAGTTCATCCGTGGGTGGCACTTGACCACGTGGCCTATCTTGATTGAAGGTAGCTTTGTCGGTCGCTCCCTCTTATTGTGTGCAGCAGAGGAATGATGAGGGTCTGGCGGTGGTTTCTTGTGAGTTTCTTGTGGGCACAGAATCCTAGCTGTACTTTCCTATTCTATTTACATTATGTAATGTCTGCAGACTCTAAATCTAAATCCTGTTCCATGGCCGCAGATCGTACCTTGACACACGAGGTATGAAATGGTCAGTGAAAAAAGCATCATTGTTTCCTGAAGAAAATGAAGAAGCAAAAACAAGATCGATTGATGGTGAAGAAGAAATTGAAGAAGCAGCAATCTCCCCAGGCCCCACGGGCTCAGGAAGAACTTTCATGACACCCTCTGTGTGGATCAAAACAGGGTCATTGTGAGCATCGGGATCATCAATTCCCTACTCCTCCCCTTCCTCATAGGGCAGAGGAAAAGAAATCCTCTTCACATGTGACGCATAGATCCAGTGTTTCTTTCCAGTCACTCATACTGTGGTTTGCGTAGCCAAAAGGATCTGGTGTGATCCTTTCCAATGAGGTGCAAGGCAGGTGCCCCTCTCGAAACACCAGGACCCACTGACTAGGTCGGAGTCGATGACCTGGATCCTCGTATTTTACAGGTAGGGCTGTACCTGTTGGTGAATCAAACACAATTTTTGAGTCAACTGATCACAATAGTCAGACAAAAGCGGGTACTCAATTTATTTCAACTGCTTGGGCCCCGGTGCATTCCATACATTGGCTGGTCTCCCCATGACAATCTCATAGGGGGAGAGCCCTGTTTTTGATTGTGCGGTCATCCGCATTGATAGTAAGGCTATTGGCAAAGAGTCAGGCCATTTCAGATTGCCGTGCGCATACACCTTGGCAATTTTGTTCTTTAGAATTCAGTTATGGCTTTCCACAAGGCCGGCACTCTGAGCATGTCTGGCCGAGTGGAACCGTTTATCAATCTGTAATCCCGCACATACTTGCAGGGTGACAGCAGCGAGAAAATGTGGACCATTATCAGACCAAATTACTCTCTGCAAGCCAAATTTAGGAAAATATTCCTTAAGCATGGTCTTTGCCATTGACATTGCTGTGGCATTTATCAGTGGGAAAGCCTCAACCCATTTGCTAAAGACACAGATCACAATTTGACAATGTTCCATCTCAATGAAATTACCTCAAAATGCATTGACAGGGTACCAAAACTGCCCTTCAGTATTGGTGTTTCCTTCCCAATGTTATGTTGCAAGCATATCATGCAACTCTGGACCAAACGTTCAGCAGTTTTCTGGATAGTAGTGTTATATCAGACAGGATCTAACTGTTGGCAAAAGATTTTGGCACATATGTGTATTGTGCCATGAGCCATGGTGACCATAGCAGTGACATAGACATTGGGTAGCATCCATCTTTGCTTCTCATTATCCACCCAACAACCCTCATCATCTAGACCCGATGGACCCTAAACCCACTGTTTTATTTCTTCTGGGGTAGCTTCAGCCTGAATTTCTTTTATACAGCTAATCCCTTCATCCATCATACAAGTATCAGTAACCCATCTTGTTGGATCGAGCACGTACATCTTTGAGTGCAGGTCAGTAGTAGTCTTTTTGGCTATTCTGTCAGCAAAAGCGTTCTCTTTTCCTACATTGTCCATCACTTTCTGATGTGTGGCTGACAGCAACCGGACTATCAGAGTGCCATGTTGAATTTTTGTTCCACGTGAGGTCAAGAATCCTCTCTCAGCCCAAAGTAAAACAAAATTATGAACCACCCCAAATGCGTACTGACTATCTGTATATATATATATTTACACTAAGCCCTTCAGAAATTTCGCAAGCTTTGGTAAGCGCAATAATCTCTGCGGCCTGCGCATAATTATGCAGAATTTGTTTAGTCTCCACAATAGTGCTTAACGTTGTGATTGCATAAGCAGTGGTGGATGTACCATCTGGAATTTTAAAACAGGAGCCATCACAGAATAGCTTGCCTTGCGGATTCTTTAAGGGTATATCAATTAAATCAATTGTGCCCTTAGTTTCTTGTTCTGTAATAAAGAGGCAATCATGTGACATTTCAACACTGCAATCCTTCTCTTGTGGAGAATGCAATAGTTCAGCCATCTTTTAATTTGGATATGCGGAGCTAATAGAATCAACCAGTATTTTGTTAATGGGGCTGATGTGAGATGTTGCATTTGCGTTCTGTTTCATAGAACATCTACGGAGTGGGGTACCATCACGGTTAAAGAATGACCTAAAACCATACCCTCACTTTGTTTTATGGATGCAGCAGCAGCAGCTACAGCTCTCAAACATCTTGGCAAAGCACATGCAACATAGTCTAATGTGGAGGAAAAATAGCTGCACGCCCTATTCTTGCCCCCATGTTCCTGTGTTAAAACAGCTGAAGCACATCCATCACGTTCATTCACTTACAAAACAAAGCCTTTTTCATAATTTGGTGTGCCCAAAACTGGTGCTGAACACAGAGCAGCCTTAAGCAAACCAAAAGCATTCTGGCAATCCATGTTCCACGGTAAAGGCAGAGAAATGTCATTCTTTGTCAGTGCCAGCATAGGTTTTATCAGCAAAGACATATTTGGGATCAACTGTCTACAAAATGAGGACATGCCTACTAAAGCTCTGACCTCTTGCTGTGTATTTGGAACAGACATATCAGAGATGCTTTGTATCTGTTCAGGTGTCAGTCTTCTTCCCTCCTTCGACAGGAGATAGCCCAAATAGGTGACCTTCTGTCGACAATACTGAAACTTCTTCAACACCTCCTTATGCCCATGTTCTGCTAAATGAATAAGCAGGAACACAACACAGTGCCTTCTTTGCAAGTAGCTTCAGAATCAGCAGCTAGAAGTAGATCATCAAAATATTGCAACAATGTGCAAGTGGAAGGTAACTCAAGCATATCAAGCTGTTCTTTCAACACTCTACTATAGATGCTTGGACTCTCAGTGTACCCTTGTGGCACACGAGTGAATGTGAACAAGTGTCCCCGTAGGGTGAACGCGAAGAAATATCTGCTATCAACATGCACAGGGATACTAAATAAAGCCTTTTTCAAATCCACAACACTAAAATGTGTAGCCGTGGCTGGAATCATAGTCAGAATTGTGGTATCATTGGGTACAATCGGAAACTATGGAGCAACAATCTTATTTATTGTGCGCAAATCAATAATAAAATAAAAAGGAATCACATTATCCCCTTTTTTGTAAACTGGTCAAATCGGACTATTACACACACTTCTGCAATTTCCTCAATGTCCTCAATTACACCTCGGTGTACGAAATCGGAAATAATACTCTTCAAAGCCTGTTCACCTTCAAGCGAAATCTTATACTGCAGAATACGCAGAAATTTAACATCTGATTTGAACACAATTTTAACAGGTTCAATTTGTAAAATAACATTTCATTATCATTAACTGTCCATAAACATGTCGGAACCTTATTCAATTCAATTGGTAAAGGCATAGACAAAAATTGTAGAACGGAAGTTTGTTGGGGTGAAATCGTTAAGTACACTCCATCTGGAGAACAGTAAATCACAGCATTCAATTCCTTTAATAAATTCAATCCCAACAATTTTTCACCATTATTTGTTGGACAAGAATCAGTAAATGGTCCCAGTGAAATTGGTACTGTCCGAGAGACCAGACTAACCATTGGCGTACAAGAGAACCCTACAGAAATGTTGTTCTGCCCTGACAGTGGAATATCTGGAACCTGTGAATGATCAATAGAGCACTTCTGTGCTCCTGTATCTATCAAAAAGAGATGCTCTCTATTCCCCACCTTCATTTCAACATAGGGCCCTTTCTGATCGATGGGAATAGGTACTGGTTCCAGATCCTGCTTCGGGCTGTGCTAATGGAACAGTATATCATCAGATCCAAAATCATCAGAAAAATAGACATTCGAAGATTATCAAAAATATTCCCACTAGTAAAACTAGTGATTATCCTGTGATGGTGTCTGTTCATTCTGTGCAAGCTGACTTCTACCAGGAGCCCCTATCCTAGGGCGGCCTCTGGATCATCTATCCATGGCACCATACGTGCTATTCGATCTCTGCTGAAGGATCGGACATTGTGCTCACCAATGACCCTCCTTTCTACTATATGCACACTGGTTCATGGGTACGGGACCCAGTTGTGCGCCACCCTGTGGTGTAAATGGACCTCTGAACTGTGTATGTCCACCTCTGACTCCTCTAGCTATTTGATGCAATAACACTCTAGTCTTCAGGTCTCCCTTCTTCTTTTCCAGCTTCTCCTTCTCTGTATTGACCCTATTGTCATAGTACTGAGCCATGTGTGACACTTCAGATTGTGATTTTGCTTGCCATGCACTCTCAGAAGTCATGATCTGTGATTGGATTTCTGGCAATAATCCACGCACAAACTTACAAACGAACAGCCTCTTTCCTGGCTCTCTACTTAAGTCTTGACCACTAAAATCTGAAAATACTTGCTCAAATCTGTTAAAATACTCTGTTGCACCCTCTGACTTCCCTTGCATGCAAGCCGTAATTTTATCCCATATGATTCTTTTTTCAGGAACCAGAGTTTTCATTTTAGTCACTATTCTATCTGGCAACATCAGTATCACCTGAGGCAGTTTCTCACTGGCATGCCTTTCCCCATCTGCTCGTACTTAGGCATCCCATTTATCACCCATCCCTGCCTGATCATCTACAGTTATAATCTGCTTCCACAAATCAGCAGGACGGATCACAGGAAACAACAAATATACATCACCCAGCGTGAAAACTAACAAATGCAAAACAGATTTGATTTCTTTATAAAATCCTATTTGATTCTTCCTGATATCTGGAATTGATTACCTAATGGTATTCACTTCCTGTCTAGAAAATGGAACATGGACAAACTGTGAGACATAATTTGCTTCAATAGTAGTGGCAGGTGCTCCTGCTGCAGCATTAGCTGGAATCTCTACTTTTGGAACTAATGTCGGAAGAACCTCTCTCATCGGCAATTGTAAAGTAGGCAAATCTGAATGTCTATTAAGCAACAAGGCTAAATCAAGAGACAAAGTAGGCAAAGCAGTGTAGGGCGAAATCCTATTTTATAAATAACCATCAAATCTGTGGGACAACATTCCTTTCTCTTCATAAATTCATCTTGTAGATACTCTATCGTCACCTGTAACACTTTCCTTTGCATTGCCCGAGCATACTGACTAAACATGTTATACACTTCAATGGGAGAAATTGAAACATCCGAAATCTATCTAAGAGTGTCTCTTGTGCAAATGCACATTTCTTCACTCATTGTTTTTAATAGAGGAAGAAATTGCTTCTTCGCATATGAAGCTTGCAGTTCATTACCATCCATTTCATCTTCCTGTAATCGATCTAGCTCCCGTTTAAACTCAAATACCTTCTCTACATGCTCATATACTTTCTCCACAGTGTCCCTTGAGCGGGCAAGGACATTCAAATCCCTCAACGCCTGTGGGACATTCATGTCCGTTAAATCACTCCATACATCAACTAAATACATTCCCATCCATTCTATCAAAATATTCTGTTCAGGAATACGCCGTTTGTCAGAAATCGCGACTATAACAGCAGATACATCATCCTCTTCTATGTACTTTTTAGCCCACGTATACAATTCTCTCTTTCTGCCTTCAGATACTGTGCCACGAGTCACTATTCTTGGATCAGCTCCTGCCCCTTCAACCACTACAGGTGGAGCAGAACCAAAAGAGTGAATAGATAGCAGAGGCAATACTGCTGGCGTTGCAGATGGTACTATAGGCATGGCAACTGTCGGCAAGGGTGCAGGTGCAGGAGGGGGAACAACAATGGAAGGAAGAGGAACAACAATGGGAAGAGGAGGAACAACAATGGGAGGAGGCACATAAGGAGGTGATGCAGTTGAAACACTTCTACTTTCATTCAATAGTTTATTAAGTAAATCATCTGATGTATGAAAACCCAGAGAGGGATATTTCTTTTGCACATCTAGTTGAAAAGCCCTATCTATTCTTCTAATGGATTCTGACTGTACCTGCTGATCATGCAACAATGCTTTCTCAGCATTCGTCATGTGTCTACGTGCATGATTTTCTCTACTTCTGAGTTGCTGCATAGCTACCTTCCTCCAATCTCTAACTGCATTAAATGCTGCAGGCCTAGCCTTTTTTTCTCATCAATACAGATTCTAAATGCTTTAGGCGGGCAATTTCAAAGCTACCATAGACTGGCCACTGAAGTTCGGAAACATGTCTGGTCTGTCTATACCAAATGTCATTAAAAACAAAAGTTCCTATGCCATACTTACAATACATTAAATAAGCCGGACACCCATCGGGTGGAGCCGGTTGGCCTTGTTTCAAAGATTGTCTGTCTCTGAGGAATAATAGCCTGAAACAGGATGACAATTTCCCAGGCATATCAGATCACTGTCTTTACCTGGCATTGTTTGTATTTGCAAAAACAAAAAATGCAATGCATATCAGGACTTTTAAGAATCGGGGCACGACCTGATTTCAAATTTCAAAGGGGTCCGAATGAATTACAAATCGTTGCGGCTGGTGTTTTCACAAAACAGGCCTCGATATGGGGACCCTCGTTGTGATGTCCTACTAAACGCTGTTCACCGTCCAGGGATCGGACGTGCAGTACTGTGGAGGAATCGCGTTTCACTTTGCAGGGGCCCTGTCACTCCCCGATCCGTGTCCGGCAGCCTCGTCTTCATCTAGCGATGTGACATCAATCCTGAGGGTCCCTATTCGGGAGCCATCTGAAAGATTAAAAGAATATCGAGGCTTAATACCACATAATAGAAATATGCCAGTCACGAATACTAAGATACAAGTACACTTTATTTTAACAGAACATCTGTCTGGCTCTAAACACCCCACAATGTGTGCAAGCAGACACCGTTAGATGAGAGAGTGCTGGACATTTCAAAAACATGAGTATTTATACAGTTTTCTCACAATCCCGACATATCGTCTAGCTCCTCTTTGTGTAACACATTTATCTAGGGTACATAGCCTTTCCACAAAACTAACACATCCTTGAATAGCTGGTTGTTTTCTGTTAAACACTTCATATGTTTTTCAAACATTGGACATAAAGGTAACAGTCCTTATTTCATTTACTTATATTTGTCTACCATTTGTTCTTAAGTTTAAAGTCAGCTTAGTTTCAAGGAGCGAAAACAAAGATTTCTGCAAAAGCACATGTTCAGCTATTCATCATTCTGTTTTGCTATTTGAACGGGGAAGACACTGTTGGTACAGATGCATCTAAATTACTGATGAGCATGACTCTTGTTTAGCTCCAAAGTTTCCTTAGTGCAGGACAATCAATTCACCTTAGCAACTTCAGCATGCTTATCTACGTTGACACAGTAAAAAGTTAATTTTGCTCTGCTGGAGCCGTAAACACAATTCTAACATGGGACAGAAAGCAGGAGTTAATCAAAATGGTGGATAACTTAAAATGGTGGTGTAGTCAGCCTATTTCAGGTTCATTCCAATGCTATTTAAAGTGCAATGCGAATGTGCTTAGGCCAATGTTTACTATCAGGCGGTATTCATGCAAAAATATACTTTTACACTGCACTGTAAAATATTGAGAAAGCCTTCCTGGTGTGGGACACACTCCCGCACACACTAGCTCCCCAGGACAGCAACTCATGCGCAAAGTGCATATTGACCATTACAGACTGCCACAGCTCCCTCTAATAGCAGATCACGCTGCAGCAGCTGTGCTGTGCTAGGTGAAAGAGGGAAGTGTGTTTTTAATCAAAACCTACTTCCTTCACCTCGTGCAAAAACAATGAAGGGAGCGCCCTTTGCCCAACCATACGAGCCGACACTGCCAAGGTTTCAAGTGATAGTAGTGTAGAGCTCTGTAAAACTGACAAATAAACACACAGTGGATCAGAGTCTCTTTCTCCAATAAATAGTAAAAACACAGATCGGGCTCCGAAGCATCCCATTTCTTTCCGAGTGCTGCTAGAGGCAAAGTACAAAACCTGCACTTGATATAAAGGGATCTCGCAAAGTATGGATTAATGAAGTCCAGGTAACCCTCAAAACCAAAAGTATTTTTACACAGCCAGTATTCTTGCAAAAGCGTTGATCTTCGACAATCCTCACACACACAGGAGGCTAATATATTAGTGTACGCTTTTTTTACTAGCATCTGAATACTTTGATTTCTACTAGTTGGATTGACCCAAAGATCAAAAAGATCTAGATTTTTTAGGATCATCTTGACATATCTACACCAAGGCAACCTAGAACTCCCATCCTGAGAAAGGATGTCCATCATTGCCCCACTGTATTTATTTAAAAAGGTGGAGGACCATAGCCACAACCAATACGTGACTGGTTTGATGTGTAGAGTATATGTGACACTTTACAAATTGAGTTACGTCTTAAGTGCAGTATACTCGAAATGAGACCTCTACAATACTTACTTCCAATTATTGACAATGTCATCTTGTTTGAATCGCCACACAATTCGCCACCAACGTTTGATGAAGAGCAAGCTTGTGTTTTGTAAACGCTTAATGAAGGGGCACGTGCATCAGTGCTGTGATTAGGGGCGAATCTCCACAGGGCATTACATGAATGCTCCAACATAAGGCACAATTTCCCTAGCTGTTTGTCCCACGACCCCTTGCTAGCTAACTTTACACCCAGGTAGTCGTAACTAGCAGCCTGTTCTATTGACACACCCTCCAGTGAAAGGGACAGCTTAGGGACCTTGTTCCTCAATGTTCTCAATACCATTGACTTGGTTGCATTCAAGTTTATCTCCATTCCATTGTTTTAACAGAAGTTGTTAAAAATAGTAAGTTGTTCGCTAAGGCCTGTGGGTGTTATCTTAATCAATATGTCATCATCTGCAAAGAGGAGCATTGGAAAATATTCATGGCACAGAGACAGAGAATCTGTTTCAGCCTTTATTACCAAATGTATAACTGCATTAAAAAATAAACAGAACAGAGTTAGTGCAAGAACACATCCTTGATGCACTCCTCTCAGCACCGGAAATTACCTAGTGGTTTTACCAGATACGCTCCAACTCACCTTTGCAGCATTATTTGTATATAAAATAATAATAGGAGTGGCTCACTCAAGTTGTTTAAGTTATCCCTGGGCAAATGGCTTGGTGTACAGTCAAAGGCTGTTTCCAATCAACAAATAGCATGTAAATCATCATCTTCCTAAGTGTTACATATTTTTCTATGATCAAATACAATCTGAAGCACTGATCCACAGTGCTCAAACCCCATTGGAAACCTGCTTGGAGGTGATAAATAGCTGTGTTATCAATGATTTAACCAACGTATTGTATTGGTTATTAATAACACGCTTAATACCCAGAGGTTTCTAAGCGCTGACCCGGGGATCAACCCTGTGTTGCTCCACGTCTTCTTATTGCATTGCCACTGAGCTATCCTCCCGCCCCAATACAACAATAGGACGGCCCAGGAAAACTTTAGCATATATTTGGTCCGCAACATGTAAAAGGGAGCTGGGTCTGTAATTGCTAGACGTGTCTCTACACCCCTTTTTGTGTCTTTGGATTATCTCAGGCTCTGTTCTTGACTCCGGTACAATACAAGCAGTGACCAGTGCATTAAATAAATAATAAAAGAACGGTATACATTTCGCAAATATTCTTCATGAAGATATCGACTGGAATTTACTTCCAAGTCCGGGGCCTTTCACATTTTCTCCGACTGAATCACCAATGCAGTCGCTTCAATAGTAAAGTGCTCAGTTGTTACGCTGCCAGTCAGGGGTGAACTCGTAATGCTAAATGCAAAATTAGAGGATGTGTCTTTATACAGCAATTGAACATGGGAGTACCAGCTACCCTCAGTAACCCTGCCTAGTAATGCGATGGTAGCTTCCTGATTTCCCAGTGAAAGCACTTTCCAGAATGCTCCCATCTACCCTCATCATATGTTTTCTTTTTTTTGGAGAATTATATTTTTAATTTGAGTCTAAGCAAGTAAATAGTGCTACTATCATAATGTCCAGAATACTTAGTGGCTTTAATTAATTCTCTTTTTGCTGCACAGTAATCCTCATCGAATCAATTCGAGTATTTAATAGTAGCCTTTTCCACTGTGTAACAGAGCGTTTTTACCAATGTATAGTCCTGGCAAACACTTTCGCAAAGTGATTGATCATTTCCATACAAGTATAAGGGAATCATTGAAAACGCTTTCCAGAACTCGCAAAATATTATGATAGATCAGGGGTTGGATTGTGGATAAATCAAGAGGCATTCTCTTTAGGGCTGTTCTACTTCAACTACTCCTCTTCTCTATCCACAGTACATATTCTTTACCAAAATCCTGTCGGGTGAGTATTCGAGGATAAGCTGTCTATGTTCACTCTCAACCCATTCACAAACAACAACGCTATTTATAGAATTCCAGTTACAAACATCCACCAAGATACCCTCTATGTTTGAGGACTTAGTGCCTGATAGATGGGTCGGCAATGCTGGGTAAGCACCAGACGCTCTGCCAGATTATATAAAACTATCACACAATCGAGAGAATGCTTATGGAATCTCCTCGGAGATTCCAGCTAAGAGATCCGGAATGCCCCATACACAGTCCTCATCTGACATAACAGCTGATAGTGGGGCAACTGGTTCGAACTGCATTCAAATCACCAGTAATATGCAATCCTTGCCCCATAGCCATCTGGTCACCTATTATTCTTCTTAGTATTTCTAATTGTTCCAGATATGATTTTTTTTGAAAGCTCCTGTGAATATGCCACATCGTGGCAAATGCGTTCATAGAGATCACACGTTTTATTAAATCATTAGACTAAACACATCATAGAATGTACAAGTTCAGTATATCTAATGCTCAGAATATGCATGGGAACTTTTGCACATTAGTAAAGAGTTGTTGTACTGACAACTCTCAGTCATATGATAACTTGTGTAATAATAAATGCCTTTACATATATTTTCCCACACATCAAGGCCTTGAATAAAGCTGTGTGGCCTTGTAGATGTGTTGCCTGGTCCCACTAAACCATGGAGTATCTCTTGAAAATGTTAACCTCACATGAAACAGTTACCATGCTTATCCCCCTTGGTCTATTGAGGAGCTAAAATCACAAAACCACTGTCAAGCAACACCTCCTAAAGGCACTCCTAAATATGAGGCTCTTTTCCCAGATCTATCAGTCTCCAATTATGTGCGACGAGTACGTTGAAGAGGGATGACATTCCAAAGGAATAGGAGAGAGAGCGATATAGAGAGAGAGGCAGGCACAGACAGCAGAGGCCCAATATACATAGAACACCAGAAGAAGGAAGATCTGAAGGAGACCTTGGAGCCTGTGAACTTCAGAACTGCTTTGAGCAGCAGAAGGAAATGCTGGTAGCCCAGCATGTACGATAAGCCAGCAGCCTAGATGGCTGGAGCAGAAAGGTGCGTTGTGACATGAACATAAAGCAACTAGTTGGTCAGGCTTCCTGCTCAATGACACTGACACCACTACACGGAAGAAGCATGTAACGGTTTGGTATCGAGAAACCGAAAAACCGAGAAGGAGAGAGAAACTCGCAAGAAGCTGACATTGTGGAAAGTAGACCGAGTAGTAAATGCAAAGAAGGAGAAGGTCTCAAGTATCTGCAGGCACCAGAGACATTCCCCTACAATACTTAATGTAACAGAGAGAACGGGAATACCATGAAGCCAAAAGGGACTAGTTATAGAATCAGAGAAACTCATCCCAGTACAATGACGAAAGCGTAAAAACCCAAGTTGATGAACTTGAACTGTCTTAATGTGATAAAGTGATGCATAGAGATCCCAACGAGTCAGAGAAATAGAATTGGAGTATCACTACCCTAGGGAGAGGGGACAATAAGCCATTATCAAAGAAATAAAGATTGGAAAATAACAGAGCGACATGGCAGTAGTGTGGAAGCCAAATTGATGAACTTTAACTGTCTTAATGTGACAAAGAGAAGCATAGAAACCCCAATGTAGAACATGACAGAGAGAGATAACTGTGAACTAATGACCAGAGAGGTCCCTAGGATAAACCTTATACAAGAAAGCCCATACCAGAAAAAGCTGAGCTTTACTTATTTGGAAAGCCAAAGCCCTAGAGGAGAAGGAAGGATTAGGACATGGGCAAGGAAAGCATGTACTAAAGAGGAGAGGAAGACTACCAGTGCCGTAAGCGAGTTACAGGAACTGATACAAATGATAATGAGAGAGAGACTGGAAATTGCATTTTAACGAGAACTCTAAAAAAGGGGAAGAGAAGTGGAAAAAACACAACCATAAGGAGAACAGAGAGATTCTCCCGACCTTAGCAGGTCAAAAGGAAGAGTCCAGGATGAAAGTGATATCTAAAAAGCATTCTGAAAGACAGGCAGAGTTCCAATACACACACACAGGCAATACACAACCTTATCCAAGAAGGGAGGTATCAGTAAACAGTCTGAGGTGAAGGAGGAAGACCGATTTAAGAACAGACAAGCACAGAAAACGTTCTACTGAGAGTCAAGGCTCTAATGATGTTGTGGAGCACTGCAGGTAGTCTCTTCAGTCCTCTTATTTTAATCACTGTACTGCTGCATCCACCCCAAAAGCGACCGTACCTCCGATGTAGTAACGTAACATCGTAGAGAGTATTCTAGAAACACGTCCTGATCAGTTTTGTAGTCCCATACGACCTGCAATGTTTCAGGCATCATGGCAACCTCTGCCGCAAACCATGGGGAGCACCGATCTGGAGGTGGACGCAGGGGCAAGCCCTGACAAACACTTCCCTGTGAGGCTGCCTATGATCATACATATAATCAGTAGCTCTCTCGGTCAAGGTATCATACTCATGGCTTCCAAACAGTCCTCTAAAAGGATGAAACACACTTTGAATCCAGCTCATCTCTGCCTCTGTGAGTGCTGTGACCAATGAGGCTTTTGATTGTTAATGCATAATCATGAACACCAGCAAGCAAGCATTTGACCAGGTCATGGTGCATCGTTTGAACAATTTTTTTCCAGGACCTTCATAGGCTACTTAAACGCAGGTCTCCCACCACAATACCCCAGATTCTGCAATTTAATTCTATCTCACTATAGAGTAAGAGGTTGTGGAAGAGGGGTAGAGAAGAATGGCTTCCCTACCCCTTTGATTGAAGCTGTGTGACAGGGCATGGCTGTCACTGTTTCTGGTATCAATCATCTGTACTGCCCCTGATGTCTCTGTCTCTCCAACACCAAGGGCTTTGATTACCATTTGGCCCGATTGTATGGGTTCCTAGATCCTCACAAAAAATAAAAAATAAATGCTCAGAAAGGTGGATCTAGGTTACTTTCACCACCCATGTGATGGCAGCATCTACCTCTTTAAATTAGAGCCTCATTTTCATATTTATTTTCCATACACAACCAAAAGAACATTTTCTTTCGCTTTCTTCTTTCTTGTCTCCTGGATTATAGTAACTATTGTTATTTTACTGAAATATGTTGTACAGGGGGTTTGTCCAAAGTACTATATAAGCACAATAAAATACTAATACAATCACATAGTCAAGTTCAAGACTCTCTGCATTGTCCACAAGGCTTTCTAGGGCCTGGTTCCACAATACCTCCAACTCTATCTACAGAAATATCTTCCTACTCAAGCTCTTCGCCCCTCTACCTCCAACTCTGTGAGGGTTTGTCAGTTCTCCAAGCAACGAGTTGGGGGCAGATCTCTTTCTTCGGCTGGAGCCTCCCTCTGGAACAGCCTCCCTGCCTCTCTGAAACTTGTGCAGAAGCATCAATGGTTCCGGAAGCACCTCAAGACCTTAATCTTTGCTTCTGCCTTCTCTCTTCCTTTCCCCTGCTGATCTTCGGTCAGCTACTTGCACTGGTCACCAAGCTACCCTTTGAAATTCGGGCCCAGGTCCTTGCCCGTCCTGCTGCACACCTGCACTACCTCCTGGCACCCCCTGCATTTGTGGTCTGTATCTGGAACCCTACAGTCCCCTTTCCAGCACTTACTAGATTGTGTTGATTCTTGTCCTATACTTGTCCATCCAAACCACTCCTCCCCCAGCACTTCTCCACTCCCCTTTCCCCTGCACTTGTGCAATCTCAATGTCACTAGGCCTAGTAAGATCGTTGTTTTTTTTGTCCTGCCTGTCTCCCCTCCCCTGCCTTGTCGCGCATGGAAGCACTTGTGTATAGGCGCGTTATAAATGCTATATCATATCATATCAAATCCCCACTCAAACTAACTTGCCATTACCTTCACAGAAATTGGGAGAACGATATCCTTTAGTGTAGTCCTACTGCTGGACATATTGTGAGTCGATTGTCTCTCAATCTAGGCTCTTGAGGAACACTAATATAAGTAAAATGGTGATTCTACCTCATACTATACATACTGTATCTGCTATCTACTTAAACATAACAAGGAGACGGTTAGTAGAAGTAGACAAATTGAAGACACATTTTCTTGAGAAGGAAAAACAATGACTAGTAAGACTACTTAATCCAGTTAATGAAGGTTGTGGTAGGACAGAAGATGGAGACAGACCAGTTTTGGGAATTATTGAAGCTCTTTCATTAAGTGAAAAGGGCCTCACTATTCTTAATCTATAGATTTCCTTGTCTAACCAAATTAAATAAGGTACTTGTCATCTTTTGTGAAGTCCAAAGTAAACAGTCTATCATCCATCAAAAGCTAATCTGTTCTGCCTCTACCACTAAGACAAAACTAACAAAAGATCAGGAGAATGACTACCTTCTCCTAGATAGGCTTTCTCAGCTTTAGCAGACAATTTTGAAATACCTTTTGGCTATCTTTTCGATCAACTTATTTAGTTCCATTAGGAGAATTTTCCAGTCTTTGGTTTCCCTATGTGTTCCCTTTGTAGACTTCTTCTCCTAAGCATCATGGGTTTTGGACACTCCAGTACTATGTCTTTCTTAAATGTTTCTGACAGTCTCTCTTCCTCTGAGATTGCTAGGTATACTAAATCGCTCTTTGTGTGGTTCTTGTTCTCTGTGTTTCCGTAGTTTTTTACCTCCTCGTGCATAATACAGTGGATATCATGATCCTCCTCCTTAGATTCTCTGTCTTTCACTTGAGAAAATTATATCAGACCCAATAGTTATTCTTATTCTCTTGTCCAGTACTTATATTATTGAGACAAGTAAAATAAGTGTCTTACTGGTTGTTATTCTCTTTAACTTTTGACCATTCACTGGGATGGGTCGGTGGTGTCCCTTAGTGTCTTTTACTATTCTTACTCTCAAGTCTCTCACTGGGATGAGTAGGCTGATTTCCAGACTATATCTCACTCTTCTTAGTATCGCACCACTCACTGGGATGAGTGTTTCTCACTCTTATTAGTTTCAGCCCACTCACTGGGACTAGTATGCTGAGTCGCTGAGTGTTTTTAACTCTTCTTCAGTTCGATCCACTCTTCGTTACTTGTTCCATCTCCTTCTTCACAGTAGTGTTTGTTCCCAGCCACTGAGTAAACGATATTACTCACTCAGCATTCTTCTTCTTAGCATTATTTTTACTATATTGTTCCTCAGTTTGTATTTTGGGTCTTATGTCACAATAACAAACAGTGGCTTGGTTTGATGAATGTCTCTGAAGTTCTGATGTGATTGTTGTTCCAAAACAGAGGGATCTAGGCAGCTCCTTTGCGGAACGGGAGTCCTTGTACCGCAGAAGGGAGTCTCTCCCTGTGAGGTACTGCATACCGGTAACCCGAGCTGGATTATTGCACAGGTGGATCACCTCACTAGCCTCACAAGGAAAGGCTTTTTGCATATAACCTTTTGAAGAATAGCACTAATTGTTATCCAGAACTAATATTCCACCTTCTGAAACCAATCAAATATTAAGCACCTAATTGGGTTTCACTAACATAGGAAATGGGGGAAGGAACAAACATAATCAACGTTTTCCTACAATCAAGATTTTAGGCGAATATATATGAACAATTGTAAAATTGCAAGGAATGTTTACAATTGGGAAAAAAGAAATGTTGATAGAAATATTATTGAAAGTATGGAACCAAAACAAACACAAAGAATCAAGGTGAATCTTTTTTAAATTGTTTTTTAGTGAGTATTTGCTTGGCGCTTAAACATCATATTTGTTTTCCAAAGCGCCACAAGGCAAAATGGGAAGGGACCAGGGGAGAGAAAAGCCATTGGCAAAACAGTAAATATACAGTTGTGGTCCTACTAGGCCTTGTGGTATTTGGACATGCAAGTGCAGTGAGGAGAATTGCAGGAGGTAGGGATGGGTGGGGGGTCAAGGAACAAACAAGTACTGGTAGGGGGGCCCAGCAGGGCAGTGCCATGGAGAGCCAAGGAGGAGGCCTCAGGCTAACTGCTAGTGCGTGCAACTCAAAAGAGTGGGAAGCAGAGCCGCCATGCATGATCTTGCAGGGGCAGTGTAGTGAGATGGAGGTGCTGGTTTCGACTGGGTAGAAGTGTCTGATATCCTGTGGAACTCATGAGGACCAGGCCACCGATCTCAGTGGTAGTGGGTTATTAGCAGCGAAGGGAAAGAGGGAAAGAGGTAAAGAAAAGGAGAGTTTTGAGCAGTTTACCGAACTTACGGAGATCTGGCTCAAAACTGATAGAGCAGGGAGGCTGTACCAAAGGGAGGTATCAGCCAAAGAGAGAGACCTGCCCCCACTCTCTGCCTGCAGAAGCATTTGACAACCAAAGAGTTAAAGTTAGAGGAGCGGAGGGCTCTAACAGGGGTGTATTTAAGGAGGGTAAATTGGAGATAGCGTGGTCCCAGACACCAGAAAGTTTTATGGATGATGCAGAGGGTCTTGAATTTGATCCTTGCAGCCACCGGGAGCCAGTGGAGAGATTTTAGGGCTAGAGAGATACAGTGCCTGGGCTTGAGGCCAAGGTTAAGTCTTACAGCCCTATTCTGGATTAGCTGGAGGGGATATACGGAGGAGCGAGGGAGGTTGAGAAAGAGTTGCAGTAGTACAGCCTAGAGAGGACCAGAGTTCTGAAGGTATTGAGCTTCTGGAGGAAGGTGAGGAAAGGAAGAATGCCTCTCAGGTGGTCGAGCTGGAATTGGCCTTCTTGGTAAGTGAGGGATGAAGAGAGAGCAGAGTCAAAGATGACCCCAAGGTTTCTGGCCTCACAGGATGTTGGGGGTAGAGGACCCAGAGAGGGTGGCCAGAGGGTAGGAGGAAAGGAGGGTGCAGTTGTCCCAATGAGAAGGGTCTCCATCTTGATGGTATTAAGAAAGAGATTGCTCACTGAACATCATTTCTGAATGGTGGACAGACAATCAGGGATGAGAGAGGAGGAGGAGGAGGTAGTAGAGGGAAGTTTAAAGGAAAGATATGTGTCATCAGCATAGCAATGGAAATAGGGGGAAAAGGAGAAGATGAGGTGAGCCAGGGGGGCAATATAGATATATAGGAGCAATGGAGATAGGATAGAGCCCTGGGGGATGCCACAGGCAGAGAGTGTGGTGGTGGTGGAGAAAGTGCCCAGCTGCCACTGGGAAGGGTGATTAGTGAGAAAAGTGGTTGCCAATCCAGTACCTGAGCAGTGATGCTGAGGGTATCACAGAGTTGGTTTATGAAGATAGAATGGTTGACTGTGCTGAAGGCAGAGGAAAGGTCAAGGAGAATGAGAACAGCAGGGGAGTTAAAGTCGAGATCTGGGAGCATGACTTCACAGGTGTTCAGGACAGTGGTTTCCGTGCCTCTGGATGCCCTGAATCCAGATTGATGGTCATGGAGGCAACCAACAAGTTTAAGGTGGTGTTCAGTTGGGGGAGGACCAGCTTCTCCAAGAATTTACAGAGGAAGGGGGTAGTGGTGTGCTTGAGGGATAGAGGGAAAGAGCCAGTGGCGAAGGAGTGGTTGCAGAAGTCAGAAAGAGCCAGAACGAGAGAGGAGATGTTGTCCTTAATGGTTCTAGAAGTGTAGGGGAGAACCTGTTTGGAGGAGACCTTCATAGAGTGGACACCTTTAGTGTTCTTATCCGGTGCAATGAGCAGGTGGCAAGAGAGTGTGGGGGGTGTAAAGTGGCAGGGAAGCAGGCGTGGGAGTGGAGATGGGGGTAGAGGAGAGTGGGGACAGGATGTCCTGAGTTTTTGATGTGAAGTGGGAGGCCAATGCGGTGCAGAGAGCCAGGGAAGGAAGGAGAGTGTAGTTGGATTGGTGAATTCCTTGCAGAATTTGAAGAGCTCGGCTGTGTTGCTAGTTGCACCAGAAAGGTGGGCTTGGATGTGGGCTCACTTATTGGTCTGGATAGAGAAACAATATTGCCTTTGGAGCAGGCAGCATGCCAGTTTGTCAGAGGGTAAACCCAAGGTCTGCCACTTCCATTCAGCAACTCTGCACTTGCATTTCAGAGATGCTAGATCGGAGTCATACCAACCATTGTTCGTGGAGTCAGGTTTTAGGTGGATACTCATGACAGGGGCAGGATGTCGAGGGTATTAGATATGGAGAGGTGCAGGTTAGCAAGGTCAGAGTCAGGTGGAGAGTCAGAAGTGGGCGTTAGAGGGGGGATGAAAGTTGAAGCAAAAGCAGAAACTGACACTTGCTTCATAGGTCGGGTGACAGGTGAAGGAGGCTGCTAGTGCTGGGGGGTCTTGGATAGAGGGCCAAGGGATCCCAGGTGGGAGGTGAGGAGAGAGTGATCAGACCACGAGAGGGGGTGGTGACTGGATCAGAGATAGGATGTCATCAGAGATGAGGGTATCTTATCTTATTTTATAAACATTTATATAGCGCCACATATACCCAAGGGCATCATGGCTCTATCCAGAGTGCGACTGGCTGAGTTTGTCGGGCCAGAAGGATGAATAGTGAAAGCGAGGGATTCTCAGAGGGCATGGAACTGTAAGGTGGATGAATCAAGGGAGTCAAGGTGGATTTTGAAGTCACCAAGGAGGGGGAGTTTGGAAGAAGAGGTTGAGGGCGAGGAGGCAAGGTCGGCTCATTTAGAGAGTAAGAGAAATAGGGACAGGGGGCCTGTAGATCAAGGTGATGGTGAAAGAGAGAGTAAGCGAGACCCCAAGCCTACAGATGAGGCCTTCAAAAGAGGAGTAGGATTGAGTATGTATGGAACCCACTCTGGGAAAATGAGCAGCACTCCACCTCTGGGCCTGTTGGGTCTGGGCTTGGAGAGGATTTTGTAGCCTTCAGGAAGGAGGGTGTCAAGAGCAGTGAAAGAGCTGGCATAGAACCACGTCTAAGTCAAAGTCTCCGGGAAGGAGACAGATGTCAGAGGAATGTTTGACAGCACAGCAAGCATTCAGAGTAGCTAAGTGAAGCTGGTTCACACCTTTGAAGGTTTTATGAGGGGCATACATGGGCATGGTACATCTGTCGGTGGTTGTGGAGAGATGAGAGGAAGAAGGAGGAGTGGTGGGAGAAGGGAGGATATTTATGAGAGAGGGCAGGGGTCGATTGAGAAGGAGAAGAGTAGGTTGAGAAACCTGTGCCATGATAGTGCCGTTGTAATAGACATTAATGTTATACCGAGAGGATGGGAAGTATGCCAGGAGTATTTCCCAGCTAGTGCCACCATTAATGGGCGAGGAGCAGAAAGAGGACAGAGTGGAGACCAGATGGGGTGTTCATATGTCAGGGGAGGGGACAGAAAAGAGGATGTCAGTGATAGTTTTTCTGGAAGTAGCATGGACGTAGGGTTCAGCAATAGGTAGGCTTGTTTTGGAGTTCAGTACATAATTGTTCTGCTTCATTCTTCCAGACTTCATGGGAGAGCTAGGATAGGTGATAGAATAGCGGTTGGAATAGATGGGGGCGATAGAGAGTGCCATGGGAGGCAGCAGAGAGAGAGAGAGGGAGAGAGAGAGAGAGAGAGAGAGAGAGAGAAACTGGGGAACTCACCAGGTGGCCTAACAGCCAGGTAGGCACAGATTTAAAACCACACCTACATTTAAATTTCCAATAAAGCACTAAAAAGCTGCACAAAATGGAGAATGCACAGGTTTTAAAAGCACACCTGAATTTGAATTTCCAAGAAAGCAGTAAATGCAGCAATAAATAGATAAAGCACAGATTTTGAAAGCACACCTGGATTCGAATTTAGAGCAAGGCATTAAAAGCAGCAGAACGTGATCAACATGTGAAGCACAGCTAGAAACTTATTTCAGAGATGCAGAAATCACAATTTGCAGTTAAACTACAGGGGAATAGAGACATGATGTAACCAAGCAGCCATGGGCAGAGGGTCGAAGGCAGGGATACATCTAGGGCTGGACGATCCAGGCTGCTTGCCAGTGCAATGCAAGACAGATTTGTCATGGTCATTGAGTGTAGGGGTCACTGCCAGTTTGTTCTTTGAGGAGCGTGGCCTGGGGACAGTTCAATGGAGCAGAGGCATGGCGGGGGGCTTTCTCTTGCTCCAGATAGGTCCAGACAGGGGCCTTTGTGTGGGCCTTTGTCGGGGGGCTGGCTCAGCCTGCCAGCTCCTCTGATTGGCCTTTTGTGGACGAAGGGGGCCAATCAGATCACGATGAAGCCAAGCAGACCAGGCACTTATGCACCAGGAAAGGCGGCAGCCATGTTGTAAGTAATATGGCCCCAACAGATGAAATCAGGTAAAAAGTGAAACACGGCCACGCAGTGCAGCCACAAGCACCAGGACAAACCACGCATTCAGAAATTGCCTAATGCTCCAATGAGGAAATTATGCGCAGAAAACATGCACCCCTTCGCGGCACACAAATAAACAAATAGTTGCAGCAGGAATCCAGATTGAGACCAACTGGGCTTACCTAGGATGCAGAGGATGTTTAGAAGCTTGGCATCCAACATTGTGGTTGCATGGATGCAGGACTGCTTCTTTTGCCGGCTGGGGAGAAAGGAGAGTTCAGTCCAGACAGGGGCCTCTGTGTAGGCCTTAATCGGGGGTGGCTCATCCTGATGGCTCCCGTGATTGGCCTTTAGTGCAAGAAGAGAATCAGTCAGATCACGATGAAGCCAGGCAGACCAGGCACTCATGTGCATGGAAAGACAGCGGCCATGTTGTAACAGATATGTTCCCAGCTGATGAAATCAAGCAAAAAGTGAAAAATGGCCACTTGCAGTGCGGCCACAGGCCTCAGGGCAAAATCCACATTCAGAAATTGTCTACAGCTCCAATGAGGAAATTATGTGCAGAAAACATGCACCCCATCACGGCACACAAATAAACAAATAGTTGCAGCAGGAATCCAGATTGAGCCCAATTGGGCTCACCTAGGATGCAGAGGATGTTTAGAAGCTTGGCATTCAGCCTTGTGGTCATGTGGACTGCTTCTGTTGCCGGCAGGGGAGAAGGTGCAGAACTGTGTAGAACTGCTAACAACACAGATATTGGTGTTTAACAAGATACAAGATAATTAACAGAAACAAAAATATATATCAATGCATTCGGAAATTTGGACCTACACCGGTATGCAAAATATGAGTAATTTTGCAACATTGCAGTTGAATGGAGTGACAAAATGCAGGTTCTACTAAAGCCAAAAATATTGAAGAATATACTGATTGTCACCCTAAAAGTTAACATACCTTTTTTGTATTAATCAGTTGCAATAATGAACAAGCATTCAGTTCATTGTGTTATAAATTGGTCTTTCTGCAAACATATAGAAACACATTCAATAAAACATATCTAAAAAACCCTACCATTTATATCTCAAACAACCTTTTCACCACCAGTACAGAGAAGTCCCCAAACGTGTGGATGGAATCCTCATATAGCAAATCGATTTCTAAATAATCTCCACTTCATTTATTACAGTTTTTTTTCCTCGACATATTCTGCTATCAGTAGCTCGAAGCAACATATCATTCCCTAGTGCATCAATCATCTAGCTAATGGTCACAAGTCATCATATAACAAATATAGAGATAGATATAAGACAAAATTAAACATGTTTAATAAAATCTTCCATTATACCAAATAGGACACAGTGAAATGATTGAAACTGCAATTTAAGAAAAAACATCAACAAATATCATTTCAAAATTTAAATATTAAACATGTGTCCAATATCAGCATTAGTAATTGGATCTTCACACCTATCACAAGCCACATTGTTGTTCAGGATCCATTTTGGATACAGCCTGCATGTGACACATCTTATTTAAAATGTACCTGAGCAGGGGGGGCGTTACCACTTCAGGTAATGTCCCAGGGCCCATAGTTACAGGCCCGAGTGAAGCTAATACTAGAGCGGCCGGGGTATTAAAAGAATTTTTTTTCCATTCCGAAATGCTCTGGTGTTTCGGTACAGAGAAAATAAAATGTCAAAAAAATAGCCACCAGGGAAGGAAAACAAAGTCCATTTTCCCTTTCCATGGTGACCATTGAAAATGTATGTGAAAAAGTAAACAAACCAAATGGACGCCATGGAAAGGGAGAAGGGAATGCAAGTAGTCCCTTCTCCCTTTCCATGGTGGCCTGTCAAAAAATAGGGAAAAAGTTCAACAAATAAAATGGGGGCCATGGAAAGGACAGAAGGGACTATGTGTATTCCTTCTTCCTTTCCATGATGGTCTGTCACTGATCGGGAGCGGACGCGCTGGGGATAGAAGTGTTCCAAGAGCGTCTGCTCCCAAAATGGTGAGAAAAAAAGGTAAGTGGGGATGGGTGAGTGGGTGGGTAGGGAATTCTTTCGATTTGGGTTGGGGTGGAAAAACAATTACCTCAATCCCTGGGGGGGGGAGGTGGCAGCCTCCAGCCATGTGGTGGCTCGGAGCAGGGATTACCCTGTTCCAGACCTCGTCATGGGCTGAGTGGCTGCCTCTCCCCGCTGATCGGGACAGAAGGGAATGAACGTTGTGGGGGTGAGGGATTCCCGGTCGGGTAATGCCCTGCTGAGGCTCAATGAGCTTGCTTGTAACAAGCTCATTGACCCTCGCCGGGTACTAATGTTGCAAATACAATAAAGTAGACTTTAAATATTTCTACACTGGTCCAGACGCATTTGTACTGCTTGTTCTGAAGTAGTAAAAAAAAAACTGTCTGATGGATTTTCAGAAGTCATTCCTCCCTTTAGTAGAAGAAACTAATATATTTTTAAATAAGAACAGGGACCTGATGGCCATCCCTCTCTCTCTAACATAGGGGTGCTAAATTCACCCTAATCCAGGTGTCCATCAATGCAGGCTGGTACTAGAGATTGGTAACCCCTACTATCAAAACTATATCTGTCTCCTCATGATGATGTTAAGGCAACCACTTTTCTATCTAGGCTTCCACTGGGAACTATGCAAGAGACACATATCAGGGTGCCTGGTTGGATACTGTCTTTAAATCAATCTGGTCTTCCACGCCCTTCTATTCTTTTCCCTGTTTTTATACTTTGCCTTCCTCACTACTCTCTTACCTTCCTCCTTCTCTTCCTCTCTCTCTAACTGTCCCTCCAATGGTACCCATCCCTCTCCCTCATTCTCAACACTTCTCAACACTCTCCCCTCCCATACACTGGTACAACTCTCCCATATCCACATCACTACTACCCTTCGCTCTCCACAATACTACTACTCCTGCTTCTATGCTTTTACTACTCCTATGTCCACATTACTTATAATTCCACTTCCACACCACTACCACCACTAGTACTACACCCTCCACACTCCCACTTTCACACCTTTCCTTGTACCTCATCCACACTACTACTACTCCCACCTCCAAAACACTACTCCCTTCTCCTCCACACTACTTCTATTCCTACATGCACAGTAGCCTGTTATGGTAAACGTTCAAGCTCATACGCAAGTTTCTTGTGTCTAAGAAATTCCAGCTTTTCTCAGGCTGTTGCTACATGGGTTGATTACAGGAGTGTGTATTTATGTTGTCGAGCAGATCGAGGTATTATGCATACATGCTGAAACTTGTTGGGGGCAGCTGTGCAGTGTTGTGTAGTGGTCTCTTTTACTGATTTTGCCGATGGTGTTTGCTGGTGAATGGCACCTCTCCGAAGGCTCATGTGGGTCGCTCTCTTGATGGTCCAGAGAACAACGGATATGCATATTGCAACAGAGTTTTGTGGTGATCAACAGTGGTACTACTGATAGGCATGCTGACACATAAAGAAGGGAAGGGACTAGTGCCCTCTCAAACTGGCTAATCCCCCCAGTGGGGTAGGACTGGCGCTGGCTTTCACCCTAGTAGAGCTCCCACCTCATGCTCAGAGGACTACTCAGCCCCTCTTCACCAGATAATTGCTCAGAATCATATTTTCTTTGCAAATTATATCTATTTCCTTAGTTGGACACATAAATCAATTGCCCCAATCAACTAATCCTGGCTTTTCTCATGCTCGAACCCACTACCTCTTGGCAGGACCAAACATGCAACAATCCCCAGTCTCTTGTTATGCACAAGGTTGCCACACAAAGGTCTGGCTCAATGCTCTGTTAGTGATAACTGCTTCCAACACACTGAATGCCTCATACCTTCTGGATACATTTGCCCATGGTTATCTAAAGTCTAGTTGGAATAAATTCGAACCATCATCACCTGAGGTTGCCACCAATGAACACATAATCTGATCCCTTGAAAGTGGTGGTACAAGGTCCCCCACCCAAAGGATCTCTTATCCCTAAAATTACTTAGTTGCCAATGCAGACTCCTGATCTCCAGGGATGTGTCCCATTACTACAGCTCCAGCATTAAGGCAAACTTTAACAGGAGCAAAGCTTTATTCAATGTACACAAGCACTGTGCAAACCCACATCCCTGAGGAGCTGGCTTCACAGGAGGAGTGTGACAGAATAAACATCTTCTTCATAAATAAAATTGATATGATCAAATATCCCATTGAGTGCCTCAAATCCAGACAGGGACAAACCATGAATCCACTGCAAGCACTGCCCTTCTAGAGTGACATCCCCGTCCTCTCTCCTCAAGATCTCTCAGACACACTCTATTTCCTTAAATCCACCACTTACATGGACAACTTTCTGCCTCTCCCTTTAATCAACTCATTGGTCCAGCGCCCAACAGACTCCTCTGTATTGAGAATGCCTCCATCAGTGAAGCTTCCCTTGCAGACACGTTGAAGACAAGTCTCATATGACTCCTTCTTTAATAAACCCTTACTTCTCCCAGAGGAGCTAGCCTATTTCAGACACACCATGTGTCTCCCTTTATTACTAATCTTATTGAGAAAGTAGTTGCAAGCCAACTGTTCGCCAAAATCAAACAGTTTGTCCTTCTCTACAACCAGCAATATGGCCCCTGCCTCAAATGCATCAATGAGACTGCAATCATCCATGCTGTAATTGATGGACTGTCAGTTACAAACTCATGCCTCATAGTCCTGTGAGACCCCTTTGCTGACTTCAACGCAATTGACCACCTAACACTCAGACACCAGATCATACAGAGTGGATCATTCAGTTCCTGCCAACTGCCAGTCATGTGTGGGGTCTGCCAAACTTCCATCATCTCCCTAATCTTATTAAATCTATATATGGAACCATTGGGAACTCTCCTAAATGACTGCAATGTAGTTACCCATCAGTATGCTGATGACACTCAGATGTACCTTAAGGTCGGTATCACCTAGAACATCACACTCCTCTATGAATGCCTGGCTACCACTCAAAGGAACCTCACCAAGACTGAATCCATCCTCCCCCTCATTCTTCACCAAACAAATACTCATGGAACAATTTCTGGATGTCACATGTCTGAAAGGATTAACCCCATTGCTGTCAGAATCAGCCAAATCCCTCAGTTCCATTGTTAACTATAGCAGTCCTTCTAAAAGCACATATACAAAAAGGCACAAAATGCATGGATATGGATCAATGCACTCCACAAAATCAAACCCTTCACCCCCCTGCATGATATCCACAAGGTGGTCAAAGCCCTTGCGATCTCACATTTTGATAGAGGAAACATCCTTCTTACTGGGCATCCAGCCTCACAACAGCCCACCACGTCACAGCCTGCCTCATTCCAGGTGCCTCCAAATTCGATACAATCTGTCCAACACTGTGCCAGCTTCACTGGCTACCCCTTCCCATGCAATGATATCCAAAACTCCATGCGTCACTTACAAAGCAGTTTCGGACAGAACAGCAAGTCTAAACTCCACACCTCTGGAGGATCGCCTATCTTAATTAGCAAAACTGTCAAAGGATGCCAAGTCCCAACCGTCTAGAACTGAATCCTGCCAGAGACTTGAAAAGACCGCACCCACCTCCAATTCTAAATATGAGGCGTTTTCAACAAAAACCTAATGGACAAATGTAAATCCCACTCTCCCTCTAACTAAAGCACAGACCTGCTACTTGAAGTGCCTAGCCAAATGCTGCCCCCATTTTCTCAAAGCGCTGCAGTGCCCTTGTACTAGGTTCCTGCCACAAATACTAAAATAAAATAAAAATCAAATTAAAAACTGCAATGTGCTCCGCTGCCATAGAGCTAAGTTTGCACTATAATCAATATGAAAAATATAAATAGATAGGTATGCAATGCTTGTAACATAAGTACATGTGTTGTTCCCAGTCATTATAATTGTTTTGCCCGTATTTAATTAATATTCTGATATCATTTTCCTAAAATCTCCCCAGATGAACAAGCTGCCACATGTTGTTCAGTGCACGCTCTTGCTGGATTCCGATTGACAATAACAATATCCTCAGCATAAGCAACATCCTTACTGACTACCCACAGGAAGACAAGTAAATAAACAGGAGCTTTAGTTGGAAGAGTCTTGATCAGTGGTTAAATATACTCTGTTCATAGGTGATAGGGAAATTGGCAATCATTATTATCTGCCACCACTACCTTAGTCTTAGTACAAGAGCATACATTATATGTCATTGTAAGTCATATAAATATACATTTATCTGATATACCCATCTAATTTTCAGTTGCCCACAGGGAATACAAGTTGGCATGACAAAATGTCTTTTTTATCATTCGATAGTTGTAAGGTCAGTACAAGCACAAGTGACGTTGCAAAATTAATGTAATGACCATACTGGAATGCTCATTTGTACCGTGAAAAGGTCCAATCTCGTGCAGTGCCTGACCTCCTTGCAAAGTTAAAATACAAATACAACACCTCAGTGAAGAAAATGTCTTTGAGCTGTATTGAACATCTGAAAATATGTTCAAACTAAACCTAATCATAGAACTATATGGAAATGTACAGCAACAAATGGCAACTATTGATATGATATGATATGGAATTTATAACGAAAATGCAGTAAATGCACTAAAGAAAGTACATTCTAGCCAGAATACATTGAAAGAATCAACGTAATATGAACCATAAGCAACCATAAGAAACCATAAGCAATTAAGAATTTAACATGTGTGCACTGTTCAATGTATCACAAAACAAATCCTAACAATGAGTGGTAGGAAAATGTGAAAAAACAAGACGTATTGGTGGGTAAATGCCTCATACTCAAGAACTGGAGAACAACAACTCTTTAAAAATAGGGTTACAAGTCTTAAAAACCCCCAAAATAAAAACTGGGACAGGCCTCCAAAATGTAGGGAGAACTTCAATTTCGGGTCAGAGAAACAGCCAAAACCCTATTAAACGAAGAAGACTGAATGGAGGAAACAGAGAAGTTAGTTCCAATGGGAAAAGTCACTTTTAAAATAAGAAATGAGAAAAGCGCCATGCAGTGTAACCTCCTTGGACTTTACTTAGTACACATAGCCACTTCATACCTTGTGCTACCAGTCTTAGTGAACTGATAATGCCAACATTGTAAGTCACTGGCCTCATTCCGAGGTTCGCGTTAAATTTCTGACTTTACCGGCATGGCGGAAATACCGTATCCGCGTTGGTAGCAGGGCGTAATTAGCACCATATTCCGACCTTGCGGGCACGAGCTTTCCGCCATGCCGGTAAACCCCCTAGCGCCATACCGGTAAAGGGCGCGTCAAACCCCTTACCGACAACAACCGAGACGTAACTAACACCATCGCCCTCCACGTAGTGCGTAAATAGCGGTGCCCGTAATTAACGATGACCATAAATTACGGGCACCAGTAAAAGCCGTAGACGGAAATTACGTCATCGAACAGGAACGGGAAGCATCATGGCGGCCATCTTTAAAATCACAATCCATTGCAATCCTCTCCATACAGGACTCCTGGGCATGTTGTGATAGGCAAAATAGACTCCAGAGACCAGCATCTTGCCAAAAGCATTAAAAAAGGGTGCTGCGCGCATCAGGAAGGAGAAATTCTCCCAGGATGAGCTCCAGGTACTCGTCGATACTCTGCATGAACATGCTGAGATTGTTTTCAGCAGCGACATGCGCAGGCCCACCATCCTCAGGAAGAAGGAGATATGGGAGCTGGTCTCGCAGAGGGTGACTGCTGTCGGAAACACCCCCCGCAGCACGACGCATTGCCGCAAACGCTGTGATGACCTCCGCCTGAGGGTGCGGGCCATCCTCTCAGCAAACCGCAATCTGGCCCTAGAGACAGGAGGAGGCCCAGACTCACCCATAAAAATGATGCCCTGGGAGGAAACATGTGCGGAGATGATGGGCACAGAAGCCATCGAAGGTGTCGGCGATATGGATTGTGGTGATCCTTCATCAGCTGACGCAGGTGAGTGCCATGAGTGTAAACAGTACATGCATCCCTAATGCAAGTCATCGCCAAGGGCTGGTCAAGCAGTCACATCATGTTTGGGTAAACCGCCCCCCCACTCCAATGTTGCTGTAACAACTGGGACCCAGGATGATGTCAGGTGCAAGGCTGACACCCATATTGGGCATGCCATACAAAAAGCTGGTCAATGTCAGTCACCACAGTACTCCGCCAACATGAGTGACCCTGCCGACAGTATGCTTTTCCCATCCAAGCAAAGATCACAGTCCCACTCAGCACCCAAATGTCACCAAAACGCTGCTATCCCATCGTAATACCATTGTCTGGAAGTAATTCTGACCCCCAGATCATTGCTCATGCCGTCTCTCTCTTGCCCCCCGCAGGCACCGGTCATGAAAGTGAGGACCAGGAAGGCCCCCGGACAAGTACCTCCCGGGGCACAGGCAGGGGACAGCGCACACCTGCAAGCAGGAAGAAGGCACATGCCACACCACCTGCCCCAGCAACCCCCATGGAGGGTACACAACCCCCATCCGCGGCCCTGGACATGCCTGCAGTTCTGCGGGACACATGCCCCACGCTGCACCATGAGGAATCGGGTGCGTCAGGGGAGAATGCTGCCATGTGCATCCTCGATGTGCCAGGCAGCACATCACCAAACACCATTGACAACGTGGAGGAGCCCAATGACTATGTACAGAGCCCAGACACTCCCTCGTACAGCCAGGTTGCCCATAGCGACCCTGGGTCGAGTGACGGCCCAGGGCTCACAGGTGAAGGGGATACACCTGTCTGTCATGAGCCCACTTCCCCTGCAGGAAGTCCTGAAAGTCCTGCAGGCACAACAACACGAAGCCTGCCGACCACATCGCCCACATCGGCTGCAGAAACAGTGCGCTGCCAGCACCTCACGGGCATGATAGAGGAGTTTCTCCGGGACAACCGGGAATCAGGGTTGGTGCTTCATAATGACCTTCAGGCTCTGGGCGAGATCATCAGTACCAGCATAAACCGCATCTGTGAGATGCTTGGCAGGATTGCTGATGCCCTGGAGGCAGCACCCCCCAGACCACAGCCCCACCAGGAGGTGCCACCCTCCCAGAGCTCCTCCACGCAGACCAGCCCGGTCCGTAGGTCACTGCGCAAGATGCGCCGGAATGGAAGGGATGCCCCAGGCTCTGGCAGTGCCCATTGACCGTGCAGCCACACACATGTGGCCAATGCTGCACTGATGGGAACATTGTGGGGTTGTTGTGGGGGGAGGGTGAGGGGGTTGAGGGTGTGTGTGGGAGTTGGGGGAGAGGGTGAGTTGGGTGAGGGTGTGTGTGGGAGTTGGGGGGGAGGGGGAGGGGGTTGAGGGTGTGTGTGGGAGTTGGGGGGGAGGGGGAGGGGGTTGAGGGTGTGTGTGGGAGTTGGAGGGGAGGGGGAGGGGGTTGAGGGTGTGTGTGGGAGTTGGGGGGGAGGGGGAGAGGGGTGAGGGTGAAGGATCTGTTGTACATGTTTGGACATCATCATACAATACACAGTTTGGTCTATCCTACAATACAGAGTGGACATTCATTATTGTGCATGTGTCTTTTAATGTCTCACAGTGCATGTAGTACATGTATCCCCACACCCAGTGCCCAATGCCCTGTCATCCTCACCCCCTCAGCTGACTTGTGATTCAGAAATATTGCTCGATCAATGCTTGTCGCACGGAACGTCCCTCCCGTGCATCGGCACCGTGTTGCTGTTCTGTCATTCCTTCCTCCACCTCCTCCTCCTCCTCATCTGGTGGTAGCAGTCCCACGTCAGGGGGCAGTGGCACGTTCCGACGGATGCACATGTTGTGCAGCATTACACATGCCATGGTAATCTTGGACACCTTCTCGTGGCTGTAGATGAGGGCCCCACCTGACCGGCTGAGACAACGGAATCGTGCCTTCAGAAGGCCGAAGGCCTGCTCTATGACCACCCGTGTACGGGTATGAGATCTATTATAGTCCTCCTCGTGCCTGTTTTGGGGGTTGCGGACCGGGGTCATGAGCCACGGTTTCAAAGGGTAGCCAGCATCACCTGCATGAGAGTGGAATGAAGGTAAGTGTTAGTACATTCATGGTGGAGAACTGTGCTAGTCTTACATTGCAGCGGGTGATGATTGGCCATGCACACATGTCCCTGGATACAGTCAACCCATTACTGGTCTGGCCATGTGTGCTGGCCAATGGAATGATGCAGGGGGTAGCTTCTCCCTGATGGGTCATGGTGCGCACTCATGTCTTGTTGCATGTGCATCGTTTATGCATGCAGCAGTGTTGGACTGCATTAATTGATGACTTGCGTAAAACCTGCTGTAAGGGTGTGTTGGTAGTAGTTGGTAGCATACCCTTCATTCAGCACTGATCCCTATCATGGTGATTGGCAGCTATCTTATGGAGGTGCCGAACCAGTCACACGCACTAGGATCCCTGTTAGACTAACCTCTATGCACTCCCATGGATGACTGTCCTTTGTGTTGAGATGCAGGAAGCAGCGACATGGTGCTATTGCACTGCATGGTGCACGATGACCTTATGGTGTGTAAGGTCCACCGATGTGTGGTGCATGTGTCGTGGTCTTTGGCCAGGGTAACTGTTTGTCAGGTACCATTAGGTGTTGGCTCGTATTCACAACTGTGTGGTTAGGTGGTAATGTGGCGTGCCACTTGTCATGGGGCACAGTGTTCTGTGAGGTGCACAATGTACAATGGCGTTGACATTCCCTCCCGGGTGGAGTATGCATCCCCCCCCACTTTCCCTCCCGGGTGGAGTATGCATCCCCCCCCACTTTCCCTCCCGGGTGGAGTATGCATCCCCCCCCCCACTTTCCCTCCCGTGTGGAGTATGCATCTCCCCCACCCCCTTTCACAGTGGGGTATGCTGACAACCTACTCAGAGCCCCAATGCACGCCATGGCCCATTAAGGTTACTCACCAAGCAGCCAGGTACGTTGTCCGGCATGTCGGTCCATGTAGCCTGGTAGTGTTGAGTTCCGCAGGACCAAGGAGTCATGAGTTGATCCGGGGTACCGAGCATTGCATTGTGTGATGGCTTTACTGGCATTACACACCATCTGGACGTTGATGGAGTGGTATTGCTTGCGGTTGCGATACGGCACCTCCATGGCATGAGGAACCACCAATTCTACGTGGGTGCAGTCGAGGGCACCTATGCAATTTGGCATGCCTGCAAGTGCATGGAAGGCAGCTTTGGTATCATATATCTCCTGTGGAGTCCGGGGGAGGCATATGTAGTCCCTTCTGTGCTTGAGGAGGGCATCCAGCACTTGGTTGAGTATCCGGGAAAATATTGGCTGTGAAATGCCATGCATGTGCCCCACTGTATGCTGGTAGGTGCCTGTGGCAAGGAAGTGGAGCACGGACACTACCTTTAGTAGAGGGGGGATGGCAGTGCTGATTTCTATGAGGCTCACTATGTCGGTATGTATCAGGGCCACTATGGTGGTTATGGTGTCCCAGTCAAGCCGGTACAGGGTGTGGATCTGCTCTGGTGTGAGGTTGAAGGGGGTGGCTCTGATGCGGGGAATTGGGGGCTGCCGGTGTGGTAATGGTGGCTGCACCGGTAGGGCATGCTGGCCCTGTCTCACCCTCCTTCTCCTCCTGTGTATCCTCTGTGGTGGGGGCTGTGGTTGCTGTGGTTGCTGTTGTTGCTGTTGTCGTAGTTGCTGCCTTGCAAGCAGGGCCTCCAGCTCCAGGAATGCTGCTACAATTGGTATCATCTTGGTGTGGGAGGGGGTTTGGTGTGTGGGTGTGTCCTTTTGTGCTGTGCCAGACTCTATTGCCTCCACCTGTGCTGATTGGGTGCACCTGTTCCTCTTCCAAACACTGATCAGGGTTGTTGACACCTTCCCCGCGATGCCGGTATTAACGCCATGGCGGTAAGGTACTTTGCGCCCTTGTGGAGCTCGTTATTTCCGTGTTCGCTTTGCTTGGAATCGGAGATGGTTTACGCCTTCCCGTTATTTCCGCGATGGTGTGTCGGGCGCGCAACACTGGTCCGCTATTTACGCCATCGTAGTTTACGGTGGCGTAAATAACGGTGTGGCGGGTCAGAATGGCCCGTAACGGTAAAGGAAGTCGTTATTCCTTTACCGGCCTCGTTTTTCCCTTAACGCCGGACTCGGAATGACCCCCACTGTGTTTGTTTTTAATTAACATAGGAGTTTTATAACCATATACAGGTGTAAGACAAATTGTAGAAGCTGTTATAAAAACTACTTTCACGAGTTTTTATTCTTCTGATCAAACATTTTTAAGTTGCTTTTAAACTTCAATGTCATATATAATACAACATCTGTCCCTAAAGATGTGATATTCTGCTGGAGATTTAAATGGGAATAAAGGAAATTAAAACATAGGAAGAGACTTCATGCAAAGGCTGCAACAAATTTGCTGAAATTTTGTTGTAGTGCTTTTTTAAAAAAGATTATTTGGCAAGGTGATGGATGCCTCTATTGCAGGTAAATATCCAATGGTCTTCCAAGTACTTTCTCAGGGCTTAGTCAATGTGATGTAGAGGAATGAGATAAAAGGTAGAGGAATGAGGTAGAGGAATGAGAGGTGCGTCGTTAATTGATTTGGCTTTTGACCCAAGGAGCAATCATTAAGGGCTTTGAATATGTAGTGGTACGGCTGTGCGTCAATGTGAATAGTAGTGTCACACATTGTCAAAGCCTTGAGAAAGCACCATGAATGATGCAAAACATGAATATGCACTCTAGGCATCTCTCCCTCTCGACAGAATCATCTTAAAATAAAAAGGGAATCACATTCTTTCTTTGTGGAAAGACCTACATTTAAACATCTATTTTTCAGTCACTGTAGACCGGGTCTTGCAGTACTGTTGTACTTTACCAGTTTGCAGCAGACCTGCCATTCAGAAAAATGCAGCAGAAATGTGTCGACATTGAACGGGGCAGTATCAGCCACCCCACAGGGGACCCAGCAAGCCTAAAGTCTGCAATGCGTTAAAGCTTTACAAGGACATCAGACATTTTGAATGCAGTCGAGAACGCAGCAGGATCAATTACTCTAACCAACAAGATGCAACTTTACATTTTCTGCAGTATACTGAATCCAGCCTAGTGATTGGCCGCAGTCATCAAGGCACCTTTTACCATGTCTAGCGTATTATTTACCAAAAATGCAGAGTTAATTCTGATAACTGTAATGTAAGCCTATGTGTAGTGTACGCATACTAGTTTATACCAATGTAATATATTATTTTTATTTTTGAATGCATATATCCGACTTGTTACCATGTTAGTCCTTAGCTGTGTAAATGAATGTGTTGATTTACTTCATCGTATTTACTTCTATAGGGAAGCATCTTGAAGCTAGCAAAGTATTGAGGCGCAATCCCATTGAATAACACTTTGTGAATAATGCCCTTGAAGACCTCACAGTGGGCTTTCTTTCCATGTTTGTTTGTGACAATTACAACCTTTTTTGTTGAACCCTGTCTCAGGGCTCTTCTACCGCTCTGCATTTCCATTTAATGAGTGCAGGAGTTGAGAAGTCATGCTGTTGGCAAGACTAAGTCAAATGGACACAAGGAAGCTTGAAAGCATAACAAAATATGGGTATTTTAAACCTTCTATACGAAAACCATTTAATATGTAATACAAAACTCTTCACATGAGCAGGTGTTTGAATGGGCAGAAAGACTCCCTCTGTGTGATTTACAAAAACGGTAAACCTGGCCCCCTGTTTTATAAGGATTCGTGCCAACTCAAGATCATTTAGCCATCAGAATAATGACAGAGCAAATACATACTGTAGACGTCCATGTACTGTATAAAGATCAATGCGGTATGATAAATAAAGACAACACATTTAACAACCAATTGTAAAAGAAAAGATGTTAAGAAAATTGTAAATTAATAGAAGGGGGTTTTCTGTTAATTTAACAATGGTTGGTTTATGATCAGACGTGTATTTCAAAATAGCATATGGTTAATGATAGCCCTGAAGCATAACATTGAGCTAGAACATTACGCTAGAAATGCTGTGACCTACTTTCTGGTCTGCATGTAAATAATATGTAATGTAAAATCGAAATGCAGTCTTACCATGACAATTTGTTGCTCAGGTTTTTCTAGCAGAGCTAACCTACTTTCCCTTTTTGCATTTTAATGCGTGGGTTTTTGTTATTCTAATAGAGCAGAGGGCGGAAAAAGGTATTTTGTGAAAGAAAAATATTGCTACATAGTGTCATTTTCCCAGCAAATACACCGACAATAATAAAAAGAAACATGTCATTGGTTCTGCATCGTAAACATATTTACTAAGATCCATACCAGCCCCTCATTGCAAGTTGCTGCAAAATAGACATGAGTTACAAATATTGATATGGCCAACACTATAGGGTTTAATAGTTACCAGGTTCCGAAGAGAACACATTTTCAAATGAATACCAAAGGTGGTATCTCGCTGGGGACCATTTCAATACAATGTATGCAGGCTGCTCACCAATAGACAATTTTCTGTGAAATGTGTTCTTTTTTGTCTCTGATTGTCATTACTCAGCCATTCCAATTATGGGTATAGTGTATTACAAGCATCCTATATAATGATATGGTCAGGATTTGATATAGTGGTTACTTCCGGATTCTTCTCTCCTCTGTGTGCAGTAATGATAGCTATTATCATTAACCTGTGTGGCACAAATATACCATCCATTGGAGCTTCTACATTGACAATATCTTCATGGGCTGGAACGATTCATTGCATACATCAGAAGCCTTTCTAAGATACATTAAACTCATAGATAAGAGAATACAATTTACACATGAAATTGGCAGCCCCGACATCCATTTCTTAAAGGTACAGATCACACCAAATGCCCCAGGATTTAACACAACAGTATATCACAAACGCACAGACCGCAATAATCTGATTCATAGACTTTCCACCCTCCATCCACAATAAAGAGTTGACCTTATAGCCAACTCTTACGAGTCAAACGCATTGTCAATTCAGACAGTGATTATCATGATGAACAAGAAGAGATGCTCCAAAAATGTAAAGAGAGGGGATAAGGACGAGGAACTCAATGCAGCGAGAAACCAAGTGGCCACTCAGACACGCACTTCGCTACTTACACCTAAAGCTAAAACTATTGGAGACGATAAACAATTAGTTTTCGTCAGTAAATATAGTACACAGACTCCACTCATCAAACAAATCATACTTAAGCATTGGAACAACTTACAGTGCAACAGCAAGTTACAGGACCTATTTAAAGAGAAACCTATTTTTGCTTTTCATTGAAGCGATCATTCCAGAGACCTGTTATTAAGAACTCAACCGAAGGTAATCAAGACTCAACCAACCAACAAAAAGGGCGTGTTCCCTTGTATGTCATGCAATAACTGCAATAACAGCATCAAAGGAGAGACAGTTACGCACCCCAGGACAGGGCCCAGCAAAAAACCTCACGACTATGCTACATGCAACAACGAATGTGCTATTTACTCCATCAAATGCCCCTTTGGTCTACTATCCATAGGCCAAACCAGGCGAAAATCTAGAATCAGGTGGAATGAGCATAAATCTAACATCAGGACTAATAAACAACAATCTCCAGTGGCTTGTCACTTTGTACAGGAAAGACACAAAGTATCACAAATCAAATTCCAGAAGTCTTGGAAGTCATGAATACTAAACATCGCAAAATTTATATTGCGAGGAAACTACAATGAGAGGCCTTCTGATAAACTTGACACAGTATCTGTGCAAGGTCTGAATGAAGAACTGAACCTCTTTTGTTTACTTTGATAAGTGAAACGTGCATCACATGATGTATACGGTCAAATCATTGCATCATATGTTCTTAATTGATTAGGTATTTTCACAACAAGGGGACACTCTTAGCTCGAGATAAGGTAGTTTGATCACTAACTATATCTTGGGTAATGAATATGTTTGAGCAGTATTAGATTGCACATGTCTAATCTTCCCTAATCAGTGCTAACCTAGCACATAATTGAAGCACAGATTAGACACATGGTTCACTACCTTGTTACTCGCTGCCATCCCTTGAACTGCATACAATGATTCAGAGCAACATAGCATGAATAATGTGATGGAATTTAGTTTTGCATGAACCTGTTGCTCGACCAGCCTTTTTGGTCACTCCTATGGTGTTTTCTAATGATCAAATTGATTTTGTTTTTGATTGTAATGAGCTGACCTAACACTCTGCACCTACGAATGTCATGACGTATTTGTTACATAACTGTACCTTTTACATTTTAGATATGTCTTCTGTCCCTGCAATGATCCTTTTGACTTCCTTATTAACAGTTGCATGACCAGAATTAATTTGATGATTCACATATGTATTTTGGATTGTAACCAACAATTCCAGGCTTTTTGTACACAATTGTTTAACTTGAGTTTCCTTTATGAGAACTCTGTACATTGGTTATCTTTATATACCAAGGCACGTAGGATTAACAGAACATCTAGTCTATTGGTACCTGATTCATATTGCTGCAGTGGCGTACAGATTGCACATCTCTGCTCAATTTCATAATTCGACTTGGACATTATTCAACAAATTGCTTGCTTCCTTCATCATTACCATAGTAACCACAAGTCTAAGTTATTTGATGTCAGCATCATCACACCACTCACAGATACATGCACCATGTTGTTACACCAATCCTCATTGGTGGTTCCTCTGCATTACTGCAGTCACCTAGACAACCCTGCCCGCACTTGTTGACCATGGTGACCTAGGTAACCCAGTTTTTCACAGTGACACGCCCCGGAACAGATAAATGCTCATAATTCTTCTTCTTTTTCTCACGATAACAGCTAAGGCTACTTGCCTGCAGGCAGATAGTGCTGGGTGTTCTGACCCACGTTTGGACTATTATGCTGCAACATTTGGTGCTGTGGGCTTAGGAAATCCAAGAAGGCGGGAAAGCCCACATTTGTGCCAGAATCCAGGAGAACTGTGCAGTTTTGCGCACACCAAAATGGTGCCCTGACCTGCCACCCACCAGTGCAAAGAAAGATGGTTCTGTTCAAAATCCATCTTTATTAATGTCAAAAATTGCTAAGATCATGGGCCCGAAACCACCAAACAAAAATCAAACTATGGTTGAGTGTTTTACTTTACTCTACTACAGATCCACATCAATGCCATGTCAAGCAAAGATCATATACTATCAAGTAAAATCCTTTCTTTTTGAAATGTATTAATTCAAGACAGCTGTCAAAAATAGGTGCAGTACCGGCATTTGACACTGACCGGCGCTGGCGCTCTATAAATTCTGACAGCAGAGCTGTCTTGCAGAACTGTGCAGTGAACAGAAGGGGGTCTTATGTAATTAAAAGTTCAAAAGACTTGCCTTTCCTGAGAACTCTTAACACCCCAGAGACCCTCACCAGGAGGCAGGATATCACATGTCCCTGTTGATTGAGAGGGAGGGGACTTCCCTGCAGCCTGCTGGACCTAACACAACAGACCCTTTCAATTGAATGGGGTATGCTGATTTTGGGTGTGGACTGTAAACAGAGCTCTGCCTGGAAGGAGAGACATGTGATCCCTGACTCCCCCAGTTCCTAGGGGCGGGCCAGACAGGACTGTGGATTCATATTGCAGCAAATATATGTTTAAGTTAAATGCTTCTAAAATCTTGTATTAAGCTCACAGAAATGTACAATTTGGGGATCCTGAAAATGAAAAATGCCCTCACGATTTGAGCCCAAATTCCACTTTGTACGGTGTTCTGGGACCGAACCCCACTATTTATTAATATTGCAGACACTCTGTTTAGGATAGAGACATAGTAATTTCCAGCAATATGCTTAGGGAAGGGGTGCAGTTCTGTGTAAATTTTGAGGAAAAACCAATATGGCGAAAGTCACTAAAAAGCACAAAATGTTTCCATTTCTGAACCTGGGCTCTGAGGGGGATCAGAGTTGGGCGAGAGTGTATCTTAAATTAATCTGTGAAATGTGTATGTAATTTCAACGACATGTGTATCTGGGAAACCTGTCAGTTATGAAAAATTCATTTTCTAAGTAAAAGCAAAGGGGGCGTTTCTTCAATAGATTGTAAGACTCTGACTCACTCTGACACACTATCCCTTCTCAAATCAGGTCACAGAGAATCCTTGACCTATCAAATCATGAGAGGGTTGGGCATGCACAATGAGCCGACCCACCCACTTTCAAAACACATAAAAAGAGATTGCTTGGACAGGCACGACATTCACTTTTCATTTTCTTGTGGAGCATTTTGCCGGACCACACAACATCTAGAAGGAACATCCAGAACTTAGACTCCAGATAGACTACAGAACTTAAAGCAAAGGCCTAACCCACAAGCTGAGAACTCTTCTCAGCAGGCCTTCAGAATCCTGCAATCCAACCAAACTATTCTACAGCCGGGCGAGCTGTTGGATTCTTTGCCAAGAACTTTTGCCAGAACCGGTAGCAGACCCAGAAAGCAGTGCTGTATCCAGAGAGACCAGAACCAGAGAGACCCAGACCAGACCGCTGTGTAGGGCTGAGCTGAGCTGACCCAGAGAGCTGTGACTTCAGAACCACCCGCCAAGAGTCCAGTCCCAACCTGCTGACCAGACCCTGATGGCCTATTTCAAATTCATAGTGTGAGTACTCAGCCAGAACTGTGCGAAACCAATCTCTTAGCTTAAAATAATTTGATTCAAAACATTTGAACCTGCCCAGAACTGCATCATAGGAATCGTGTCTTCATTCTCTGATTTTAAACCCGTAAAAGTGTCATTTTCATCTTAAAGCTAAGATTCTAAGCTTTCCAAGAAGCCTAAAACTGAATTGCTACTCCTTTTAGTTCCTCCGTAATTGCGATCGACACACTCAGAAAAAAGTGCCGCGAATTGACAGTTTGCTTCATTTCAACCATGTGTAAAAATATCTGTCTTTTGCTTCCATTACTGAATCCCGTTTTCAACCTGATAACCATCCCTGAATCATTGGTAGTGCTGACCTGAACTGATTTAAAGTATCTCTCACTCACCCTGAACCTCTAGAGGGAATTAAAAGCATTTCCAGCATATTTTTCACTTCATTGCCACCACATTTAAAAGGATCTTGCCTGCTTTAAAATCATACCTGTTTTCCTCTACGCTTGCTGGGGGGAACTGGAAATTTGTATTGCATTTTGTATTCTTGAGAATTGTGCGCTCTCCTTCCATCTCCTTATCTTGCATAGGGGGGGAGGGAATTGTCAAAGAAAAAGTGATCATATTATCTTTTGTTGAAATCATATCAAGTTTATTTCTGTGCTGCATTTTTCCCTCATTGCTTTTCCTTGAAACCATAAAAGTATTTTCTGCTACCTTATCCTTCCTATACCTCATTGATTGTAAAGAAGTGTGCTAGTGTCAGATTATCTATTGTTGATCAACATTATATTGATAAGGGTGCTATCAAATATTAATTTATTATAAAAGTGTGATATATATATTGTTTAATTTTTCCAATAAATCTTTTAAATTTCAAAACAAACCTACTTCTTTGCTCAGTGAGCTCAGGGGGATTCAAAGAGAGGGGCGTTATATAAGGGTTTATCATCCAGAGTATAACTTGTCATAAAAATATATAAATAAGGGCTTCCCTTGAGCAATTGGTCGACAGACAAATGGTCGATGCAATTTGGTCGAAAGACAAATGGTCAAATTTTTTTTTTATTTTTATATATATTTTTCAGGTTTTCGTTTAGGAAAAAAAGGGTTTTTAAGCAAAAAAAGGGGGTTGGGGGGACCCCCCCCAAAAAAAAAAAGTGAAAATACAAAAAAATAAAAATTCGACCGTTTGTCTTTCAACCAAATTGCGTTGACCATTTGTCCTGTCAACCTTTTTTTTCGACCAAATGACCTGTAACCATTAATACAGTGTGCTAACTGACAGGATAAAAATTCTGTTGGATCACCACGCTGTGTTACACTGTAAAAACACCCCTCAAAGGAATGCTCTAAGGAAACGGTCTGTTTTGCAAAATAAAATACAATCTTCTGTAAGTCAAGAAGGAAATCAATTTCAAGAATGACAACCTTGGTAGATATCAAAATAGCCAGAGAACACCTCTTATATAAGCTATTTGTGAGAGGTGAGTGGGCTCATCAGGACCAGGCAGTCTGGTTGCAGGCAATCACATCCCAGATCACTGAAACAGGGTCAGACACATGGAGAGATCAGGGCCCATTACATGTGGCCCTGAGTGAACTATATATGGCCCCTAAGGCCAAAGATGAGCACGACAAGATTGTCAGGATAGCGGCATATTTATATTTATATATGGGAGCCATACAGGACAAATGTACTGAAGGCCAAGATCTGGCAAATAGGCAACTGATGGCATTAGAAAAGGCCCAATCGGACCTGATCTCTTCTGAGCAGAGGCTGCAGAGGAGCCAGGAGTCAGAAAATTATAGTAGGCAGTATATTATTAAAATAAAGGAGGATATGGATATCCTGCAACAGGAAAAGTCTGACCAGGATAACAGATTTCTGGCCTTGCAGAAGGAGTACCAAGAAGGTTTGGACGCCCTACTGCAGAGCCAGAAAAAGCTGGAGCAACAACTGGACTTCAATAGGGCATGCGCAGAGCAGGTAGTCACCCTGCAAAGCCACCTAGATAGGGAGAAGAGAGAGAGCAATACACTGATTTTGAAAGACCTGGGTACCCAGGCAGAGTTTGATCAAGAATGCCAGAAAGCTGGTGCTTTTCAAAGGCAGAGGGACGACCTGGCAGCACAGATGCAGGCTCTTAGTCAGGAAAGGGACACCTTAGGCCAGGAAGTCTGCCAATTAAAAGAAAAAATGGAAGAAAATCACTTGGCCCTCCAGGGACTGGGTGACCTCCAAAAAGAGCATCAGAACTTGTTAAAGCACACCAGGAGGGTGGAAAATGCTCTGGCAAGAAAGGGACAGGGCAGTAGGGATGGGACTCAGGAGGTAACCCTCCTGCAGCAAAGACTGGCCCAGTATTCCAGGACCAACCAGGAAGCACAGAGAGAAAATGGGGCTCTCTGTCAGCACAATGATAGGCTCCAGTAACAGGTAGCCATGCAGGAGAGACTGATAGAGTCTAATAAGGCCTTAACTGAGGAACTGAAAGCGCAGGCTCTTGCATTGCATTAGGGAGCAGGGGCTGACAGAGATGAAGCTCGCTGGGAAAGGGAAACACCTGAGCATAACCTCAGGAGCCCTAGTACCAGAGGCCTTCATCTCTCCCAGTCCTTGGACTCTGCCACCCCCATGTCCCCTGGCGCACATGAGCACAGGGTCACAGGGAGGGCAGATTACTATCCAGCCAAAAGTATGGGGTTCATAGGCCAGTAACTCCCTGGAATGGATGGGCAGGCATCCGGGTTTGGGCACCCGAGCACAGTGCAATTTAGTGGGGAACCCCAGGAAAGTAGGCCCACTAAGGGCATCCTAAAAACCTCTGCCCAGTTAGGTCAGTGGGGGGTACCCATCAAGTCCTGGCAGCAAGGAGGGATCTGAAGGCTCCTCTGAGCGGCCCAGGACACAGGAGACTAGGTGCCCACATTCTGCCAGCCATTCCCAGGCTTGCAGAATCCGGGAAAAGCTGGAAGATCAGACGGGCACCTCTGGCAGCAGTGCCTCTGAGTCAGAGGATGAGTGGACCAGGGTTACCAGAACCAAAAAGGCCAATAAGGCAAAAAGGGCCTTGCTTAAGGACCCCTTAAAGCAGATCAAGACAATAAGGAGTTTCATCACCCCTTATCACAAGAACGCCAAGTATTCTGTTTGGGAACACTTGGAGCTTTATGAGCAAATGATGGAGACTTTCCATTTGAAAGATAGCAGTAGCTGCATTCAGTATGTAAAATGGACATTCTCCCCAGAATACTCCAGTTTGTTTGCGGGGCTGGAGGACCAAAATCATTCAAGTTGGTCCACCTACAGGGCGGCCATCTTGAAACATTTTTCTGTTCACAGAAATCCCCAAGAGGCTCGCAAGGCAGCCAACAATTTGCAATGTGGGGAGGATAAGGCCCCACAAGAATTTGTGCAGGAGTTAAAGCGTGCTTTTGCGCAGACTACAAAAAGGGTAGGCACGGACAGTAAATAATTTGTTAATACGTTTTTCCATGCCTTACCCAAATACATAATGACCCAGCTCATGAGAGATTTTCACGAGAAAAGATCTTTAGACTGGGTCATTGAGCAAGCCACCCGCATCTTTGAGGTGCAGAAACCGGTGGAAAATAAGAATCAGCCCAAAAACCCCAAAACCAACAGCACCCCTGCTGCTGCCAAGGTGGCAGAGGTAAAGGTTGCCCACGTTTTAGATTTGGAGATGGGGGGACCTAAAAACCTGCCGGCACTGAATAATTCTAAGCCCAGAAGGCCCTCGGGCCAGTCACAGACAGGGAGCCAAGGAGGTAGTCCCGCAAATGGGGTCCTTCGCTCCCCTGACTATGTAAGTCCCCGCTACAAGGGAAACCGACCCATCCTGGGGTATGTGTGGACTCCTCCAGCCCAAGGGGGGGATCCAACCAGGCACCCAACCCAGGGAACGTCCCTCCTAACTTCCAACAGGAGGGCAGAAATTCACCAAATCCTGGGCAGAACTTGTTCCCCAGGTATCCACCCAACTTCCAGCCTCAAAATCATCCATCCTTCTTTCCCCACTTTCCTGAGCCCAGACCACCTAATCCGGGAGAGGGGCAGCCAAGGGTGGAGGGGTACCCAAATCTTCCCAACCCAGGGTACTACCAGAGAAGGGATAGCTACCCTTCCCAGTATAAGCCCAGGGGAGAAAACAGAACCCCGTATCAGCCTGAGCGGGTTTTCCAACTTGAGCGCCAGGTCCAAAATATGGCACAGGAGCTGGGTCGCGTGGTAAGGTATCAGCAGAACCCTCAGATGGGCATGCCACCACAGAATGCACCAAACTCTGGGCCTGGTGCTCCAGAACAATGACGGGGCCAGCACCCCGATAACCCACCGGTTCCCAGGGAGGAGGCACAAGGGGAAGGGGGGTGTAAAGCCTTGGAGGAAGCTTCCTTCCCCACTTGTAAACAGCCCCTGGAAACCCAGGAACCGGAAAGAAAATCTCCTGCCCCTGAAAGTCTGCCTCCCAAGGAGCAGAGGAGGGGTATGAGAAACAAAGTACCCATACAGACCCATTTTGTGGAGGAGGTACATGTCTTCCAATTTGAGGGAGAGGGATCCCAAGAGGATCCTGGGGAAAGGATCTTCTCCTTCAGAGATGGGGGAACTCCTCCCAAGGAAAAATGGGTCCCAAGGGATTCCAATCCAGACTGGGTAGATGTGGGGATTGAGCTGTCGCCGCCCATTATCCTATCCCAGAACCAACAATACTGAAAACCCCTGGTTCAAACCCATCCTGGTGACTGCCTCCAAAAAGGGGGGGCGGCCCAGAACCGGAATCAGGGGAACCTAAAACCGAATCAATAGACTGGGTAGATGTGGGGATCGAGCTGTCGCCGCCCATCATCCTATCCCAGAACCAACAATACCGAAAACCCCTGGTTCAAACCCATCCTGGTGATTGCCTCCGGAACGGGGGGGCCGCCCAGAACTGGAACCAAGGGAACACAGAACCGCATCCTTATCCGATTGCCAACTTTTTCGTTCAGATTCCCAAAATTCCCTGCCGAACTCTGCCCAGATCTCTTCTCTCTCAATGTCCAAAACCAGAAAATTAGCCCCCCAGTTGTCCAAAAATGTGCATTATCTCTGCCCCCTTACAGAGAAGGAGGGAAGATACTATGCCCCGGTTCAAGTACAGTGGCAGGGTACAATTTTGGCACTGGTGGACACGGGATCCCAAGCTACCCTTCTGTCCAAAAGGGCCTTTGAGGAACTAAATGCAGGAATGGGGAGAATTACCGTATTCCTCTCACCTCTCTTCCTGGACAACTTCAGAACTTTGACGGGAAGGAAATTCCCGTCGAGGGGACTGCAGATTTGGACATTAAAATTGGGCGACACAAGGTGAAACACCCGGTCATAGTAGTGACTCCAGAGGGCACCCCTTGTTTACTAGGGAATGACCTCCTGAGAAGGTTGTCACCCCTAATAGATTGCGTAAACAAGGTCCTCTGGACCCAGACTAGCCAACCAATAAAATTAAAACAGAGTGTCAACCATGTTAGTTTAAACAGCACCTGCCACATGGTTGAACAAAAATCTGACCAAGTAGAATTTCACTTCCAGAATAACCAAATTCCAAATGTGACAGTAATAGCAGTAGGACAATAGACTGGTGATGGGGGGGTCCTCTCTATTTCTGAAAATCAACCTTCCCTCCAATTTAAGGTGGTATTCCACACTGGAAGGAAACACTCTGAAATTCTTTACTAATCCACAATCAGAACCTCCCACTCATATAGTCCAGAAAGATGTGAAATCAGCTCAGAGCCTGGCTGATATTCAGCAAATTGGAGAGCAGTTGTTCATCCCTGTTCAGTTAAATGATGGGAAGGACTCTGTTCTCGCTCGAGTATGTGTGAACAACGGTAAGAGCTTCATTAGCGAAGCCATGTTCCGCCAACTCCAAAAAGATCCAGCCATTCCCACATTCAAACTGATAGACAAATGGGAAATTGATCTGGAAACACCCAATTCCAAACATCTCCTGCCAAGCAGGTGTATGCTCAAAATCTCCAATGGCAACAAGAGCATAGTCCATAATTGTTGGGTCGTGCGAGACGTCACCGCCGCCTTTTACTTAGGCAGTGATATTCTCAATCGCTTTGCGATTAGTTTGGACCTAATAAACTTCAAAGCTTGGTCCCGACTAGCGAATAATCCCATGGGCTTTGATGATCCAGAAAAAGCATTTAGGTCAGCTCAATTGCTACCTTATGCAGTTGAAATTCAGGTTAAAGAGGAAGTCACCATCCCAGAAAGGACCCGACTATTCTCCCTGGAAGTGAAAGTTAAAAGAGGACAAAAATTGAAAAACCCTGATGCTTATATTCATCTAAATGCTTCTCTCCAACAGCAAGGGTTGGGGGTAAACCTAACACTATTATTCAACATAGAACATGACACCATTCCAATAGAGGTGGATACCAGCGACTTAAAGAGTATTACTCTAGCCGCCGGCACCATTATTGGAATGGCGGTTGATGACTGACATTTCTCCATTGATTTAGGGAATGAACTGTTAGGACCGATCCCCAAGCACTGTTTTGACAGTGACAGTGAGGACAATACAACACCAGACAGGATCTTTACCCGGCATGGGGGGAACTTCCTGGTGTACACTTCCTGCCCTTATGGCAAGGAAGATGTGACTTGTGACTTCAGAAGGGATGAGGTGATTTTCCAGGTCCATAAGGGCTGCCTTTCCCACCTGAAGCCACCAGTCCAAATCAGCACTCTGACCAGGGACTTCTCCACCCAGCTGGAGGAGGCCGCGGAGATAGCCAAACCAGAAGTCTTTCCAGGCTTCAGGCAGATGGTGGAAGAGAGAGTCAACCTAGCTGATGCCTGCGTGACTCTGGAACAGAAGCAAAAGTTGAAACAAGTTTTCTTGGATTTCCAAGATCTCTTTGCGGTAGACTCATATGACTGTGGTCGCACCGACATCCACACAACAACAATTCCCACGGACCCTGGCATGACTCCAGTGTTTGTGAAGCAATATCGTTTGACCCTCGCATCCATGGAGTCCCTTACTGAAATAATTAAGAACCTTGAGTCCCGGGAATAATCCGTCCAGTCAACAGCACCTTCAATAATCCGGTGCTGGGAATATTGAAGCCAAACGGCCAGTGGAGACTCTGTGCCGACCTTAGGGAGCTCAACAAACGGGTCCATACTTCCTGATGGCCTCTGCCCTACATTGACTAAGGGCTGGCCCAGATTCAGGGGTCACAGGTATTCACTGCAAAAGATCTGACCAATGGATACTGGACCGTGCCTGTCAGTAGGGAGCACCAATACAAACTGGCTTTTACCTTTGGGGGCCAGCAGTACACATGGACCCGAACTCCCTTCGGATACCTTAACTCCGGCAATGAATTTAACATTTTTCTACATAAGGCCATGCCCGACCTGGGTGCGAGGGGTAACCTGGCTTATGTAGATGATGTCCTCATCAAAAGTTCATCTGTGGAGGAACATATAGTGGAGGTCCGTTATGTTCTGACACAGTTGAGGGCCGCCGGAGCAAAACTTTCCTTTCAGAAAGCACAGTGGTGTAGAACCCGTGTTAATTTCTTGGGGCATGAGATTACTCCTCAGTGTCTCTGTCCCCAAGAAAAGAAAGTGGAAGCACTTCAAAAACTGAAAGACCCCACAACTCTGCGGGAACTAAGGAGCCTCCTTGGACTGACTAATTACAGCAGAAAGTTCATTGAGGGCTATGCAGAGATCACCAGACCCCTGATTCACCTCTTGATGGGGGGGGTCAAGTGGGAATGGGGTCCAGAACAAGCCGAGGCAGTAAGACAGCTCAAAAGAAGCCTCTCACAAGCGCCCTGCCTAGCTTACCCTGTTAGAAACAAGGAGTTTTTCCTGGAGACAGGGTTCTCTAATACGTGCTTGAGGGCAGTATTATACCAAAAGCATGACAAGTTCAATAAAGTAATCTCTTATGCGAGCAAAACTTTATCCTCTGTGGAGGAAAAATTCAATGATTGTGAGAAGGCACTCCTGGCATCGGTGTGGGCATTGAAGAATTACCGCCCGTTCATCCAGGGGGAACACATCATAGTGGAGACTCAACACCAGCCTCTGCAATATCTCCAAAGTGACAGAATCCGAGCCGGAAATGTGAGTAATTCCCGAATTACTTCCTGGATTCTGTCAATGCAAGGCTTTCCTGTGGAGGTCAGATATGGCCAGAACAAGAAGAGTCCCCTCGCGCAAGGTCTGGCTGACTTGCATGATTGTGCCAGAGAAAACTGTCTCGAGGACGAAAGTCTGAAAATCAAGGACAACATGGAGGCATACCTTAATTCCCCACACAAAGTATTTGAAGAAGACAAGTGTGAGGGAATGCCCACTGTCTATGTGTATGGATGCTCTTACCATGTTGACAACAATGGGAAGAACAAACTGGAGGCCGGCGTAGGGAATGCATGGGTGAATGAGTCCCCAGAACCCTCCGCTGGGTACAAAATTGGTCCCCGAAGTAGTCAGGTGGCAGAATTGATGGCTGTGTATCAAGCCATCCTCACTGCTGTCCAACATCAACTCCACAAACTGGTCATAATCATAGATTCAGATTATGTACGGAACGGGTTCGTGGAGCACCTGGTTAATTGGAAAACCAGAGGCATGTTATGTGCTAATAACAAACCCTTGAAACATGGGAAGTTAATTCAAAACATTGATGATCTGGTCACCTCGAATGGGATGACCATTTACTGGAAGAAGATCAAGGGTCATTCCAAAGTAGAGGGACCAGACAAAACTGTAAATGACTTAGCTGATCAGCTGGCCAAAACCGGGGCCATCCAAGGGGATCTAATGGAGATTGAGTCCATGTTGGGGGAAATCCAGGTCACTGCTATCACTAGGTCCCAGACAAATGCTCACAATGATCTTTCAACTGCACAATGGAGTAAGGAGACCCCAGGTGCTGATTTTATTACGGCTCAAAAAGGGGATCCAATAATTGGTAAGTTTTACCAACACATTGAGGACCCTGAGAACTTTCCCCTGACCGATACCGATTACATTGGGAAAGAGGACCTTAGAGTGTTGATGAAATGTCCATAAATGTTCCAAATCCAAGACGGTTTGTTGGTAAGGAAATCCCAAGCTGGCCATGATCAGTGGGTGGTCCCTACCTCATTCCGAAGCCTGATGTTAAGTCACGCCCATGATGCGGCCACCGCCGGTCATAGGGGGTTTCATACAACACTTGAGATCTTAAGAGAGGTTGCATACTGGCCACACATGGGGCAGGACCTCGACCAATACTTGAAGGGGTGTCTTGTATGTGCACAATTTCAGCCAACATCCCTCACACACCGGGCGCCTCTCCAAAAGAGGGGGATGACACTGCCATGGTCAGATTTGCAAATCGACTTCATAGGCCCCGTGATTCGCTCCGCTAGGGGGAATAAGTACATGTTGATGGTGGCATGCTTGTTGATCAGTGGGTGGTCCCTACCTCATTCCGAACCCTGATGTTAAGTCACGCCCATGATGCGGCCACCGCCGGTCATAGGGGGTTTCATACAACACTTGAGATCTTAAGAGAGGTTGCATACTGACCACACATGGGGCAGGACCTCGACCAATACTTGAAGGGGTGTCTTGTATGTGCACAATTTCAGCAAACATCCCTCACACCGGGCACCTCTCCAAAAGAGGGGGATGACACTGCCATGGTCAGATTTGCAAATCGACTTCATAGGCCCCGTGATTCGCTCCGCTAGGGGGAATAAGTACATGTTGACGGTGGCATGCTTGTTTACCAAGTGGGTGGAATGTCTACCGGCCCCAAACTGCAAGGCAGAAACAGCAGCTGCTCTGATGATTAACCACATCTTTTCCCGTTTGGTCTACCTCAAATGATTGAGTCAGACAGAGGTAGCCATTTCACCAGCGAGGTAATGACAAAGATGTGGGAGATACTGGGGGTCAAAAGGAAGCTACATATTGCTTACCGGCCAGCCTCTTCTGGTGCAGTGGAGAGATACAACAGAACCATAGTGAGCATATTAAAAAAGTTTGTGGCAGATTCTGGGCCAAGTTGGGATACCTGATTACCTCTGGTCCTAATGGCCATCAGATCTACCCCTTCATATGCAACCAAAATGTCACCATTTGAGCTGATGACTGGACACAAGATGGTGCTTCCCCAGCATTTGCTCTACAGGACCCAAGAGCAGACATTGATAAATGCCTCCACAACTCATGAGTATGTGGAGAATTTAAGGAAACACCTTCAACATGCTTTTGCCTATGCTCAGCGGAATCTAGAAAGATCAGCTGATAGCATGAAGACCCATTACGATTTGAAGACCACCCAGAAAGAATACAATGTGGGAGACCGGGTCTATCTATACAATTTCCAAAGAAACCAGGCCAAACAGAGAACATTTTTGCCTACATGGAAGGGACCGTTTGAAATTGTAGATAAGATCTCCCCAGTTGCCTACAAGATCCGACTCCCCAAAGGTAGTTTGGCGGAATGGGAAGACAAGTGGGTCCATATAAATCAGTTAAAGTGTTGCCATCCCAGGCACACTCTGCAGCAACTGGAGGAGTCCTCTGCAATACCAGAGGGGGCTGCTCCAGAGTAATTCAGTTCCAACCCTAAAATATCCCACATATAGTCTCTAAAATATTATGATTCTTGAATGAAAATGTCTACTAATTATATCTTGTTTTTAAAAAAAAATAAGAATGTAAATGTCTATTGATTTATAAAATGTATATGCCGCCCCACTATATCAATAGTGGGGGAGAAATGTCTACGAATAGGTATTGCCGCTTTGCTTTGTCATCCTAGGAGAAAGAAAACCTGGAGACTGACCACGGAAGACGACCTGGGGACCGGGAGCAAAGATCCGAGGGGCCCGGGGTACCGCCCAATACTCCCATCAATACCGGCGAGGCGAACCGATCGATCCACCCTGATGGAGGAAAAGATGCTGAACTTTGTCATCTGCTGAATCGGAAGAAGATGATGCGGACATCCCAGCGCGTGGATCAAAACATCCTTTGTACCCGACTCCCCCTCGACTCGAAATCAAAGCGCAGTCGGGCGGGGGGGCTTGTTGGGTGTCCTGACCCACGTTTGGACTATTATGCTGCAACATTTGGTGCTCTGGGCTTAGGAAATCCAAGATGGCGGAAAAGCCCACATTTGCGCCTGAATCCAGGAGAACTGTGCAGTTTTGCACACACCAAAATGGTCCCCTGACCTGCCACCCACCAGTGCAAAGAAAGATGGTTCTGTTCAAAATCCGTTTTTATTAATGTCAAAAATTGCTAAGATCATGGGCCCGAAACCACCAAACAAAAATCCAACTATGGTTGAGTGTTTTACTTTACTCTACTACAGATCCACATCAATGCCATGTCAAGCAAGGATCATTTACTATCAAGTAAAATCCTTTCTTTTTGAAATGTATTAATTCAAGACAGCTGTCAAAAAAAGGTGCAGTACCGGCATTGTACACTGACTGACGCTGGCGCTCTATAAATCCTGACAGGAGAGCTGTCTTGCAGAACTGTGCAGTGAACAGAAGGGGGTCTTATGTAATTAAAAGTTCAAAAGACTTGCCTTTACTGAGAACTCTTAACACCCCAGAGACCCACACCAGGAGGCAGGATATAACATGGCCCTGTTGATTGAGAGAGAGGGGACTTCCCTGCAGCCTGCTGGACCCAACAAAATAGACCCTTTCAATTGAATGGGGTATGCTGATTTTGGGTCTAGACTGTAAACAGAGCTCTGCCTGGAAGGAGAGACATGTGATCCCTGACTCCCCCAGTTCCTAGGGGCAGGCCAGACAGGACTGTGGATTCATATTGCAGCAAATATATGTTTAAGTTAAATGCTTCTAAAATCTTGTATTAAGCTCACAGAAATGTACAATTTGGGGATCCTGAAAATGAAAAATGCCCTCAGGATTTGAGCCCAAATTCCACTTTGTACGGTGTTCTGGGACCGAACCCCGCTATGTATTAATATTGCAGACACTCTGTTTAGGATAGAGACATAGTAATATCCAGTAATATGCTCAGGGAAGGGGTGCAGGTCTGTGTAAATTTTGAGGAAAAACCAATATGCGAAAGTCACTAAGAACCACAAAATGTTGCCATTTTTGAACCCAGACTCTGAGGGGGATCAGAGTTGGGCGCGAGTGTATCTTAAATTAATCTGTGAAATGTGTATGTAATTTCAACGACGTGTGCATCTGGGAAACCTCTCAGTTATGAAAAATTCATTTTCTAAGTAAAAGCAAAGGGGCGTTTCTTCAATAGACTGTAAGACTCTGACTCACTCTGCCATACTATCCCTTCTCAAATCAGGTCACAGAGAATCCTTGACCTATCAAATCATGAGAGGGTTGGGCATGCAGAATGAGGCGATCCACCCACTTTCAAAACACATAAAAAGAGACTGCTTGGACAGGCAAGACATTCACTTTTCATTTTCTTGCGGAGCATTTTGCCAGACCACACAACATCTAGAAGGAACATCCAGAACTTAGACTCCAGACAGACTACAGAACTTAAAGCAAAGGCCTAACCCACAAGCTGAGAACTCTTCTCAGCAGGCCTTCAGAATCCAGCAATCCAACCAAACTATTCTACAGCCGGGCGAGCTGTTGAATTCTTTGCCAAGAACTTTTGCCAGAACCGGTAGCAGACCCAGAAAGCAGTGCTGTATCCAGAGAGACCAGAACCAGAGAGACCCAGACCAGACCGCTGTGATGTGCAGAGCTGAGCTGACCCAGAGAGCTGTGACTTCAGAACCACCCGCCAGGAGTCCAGTCCCAAGCTGCTGACCAGACCCTGACGGCCTATTTCAAATTCATAGTGTGAGTACTCAGCCAGAACTGTGCAAAACCAATCTCTTAGCTTAAAATAATCTGATTCAAAACAATTTAACCTGTCCAGAACTGCATCATAGGAATCGTGTGTTCATTCTCCGATTTTAAACCCGTAAAAGTGCCATTTTGCCATTTTGAATCATTATTTCATTTCTGAAAAACTACCTTTATAAAATCGTCCGTATCTTTAAATCGTAGGTGCTAGGAACGTGGTTTCATTTTTATCTTAAGGCTAAGATTTGAAGCTTTCCAACAAGCCTAAAACCGAACTGCTACTCCTTATATTTCCTCCGTAATCGCGATCGACGCACTCAGAAAAAAGTGCCGCAAATTGACAGTTTGCTTCATTTCAACCACATGTAAAAATATCTGTCTTCTGCTTCCATTACTGAATCCCGTTTTCAACCTGATGACCATCCCTGAATCATTGGTAGGGCTGACCTGAACTGATTTAAAATATCTCTCACTCACCCTGAACCTCTAGAGGGAATTAAAAGCATTTCCAGCATATTTTTCACTTCATTGCCACCACATTTAAAAGGATCTTGTCTGCTTTAAAATCATACCTGTTTTCCTCTAAGCTCGCTGGGGGGAACTGGAAATTTGTATTGCATTTTGTATTCCTGAGAATTGTGTGCTCTACTTCCATCTCCTTATCTTGCATGGGGGGAGGAAATTGTCAAAGAAAAAGTGATCATATTATCTTTTGTTGAGCTCATATCAAGTTTGTTTCTGTGCTGCATTTTTCCCTCATTGCTTTTCCTTGAAACCATAAAAGTATTTTCTGCTACCTTATCCTTCCTATACTAACTCCTCATTGATTGTAAAGAAGTGTGCTAGTGCCAGATTCTCTATTGTTGATCAACAGTATATGCATAAATGTGCTATCAGATATTAATTCATTATAAAAGTGTGATATATATATATATTGTTTAATTTTTCCAATAAATCTTTTAAATTGCAAAACAAACCTACTTCTTGGCTCAGTGAGGTCAGAGGGATTCAAAGAGAGGGGCGTTATATAAGGGTTTATCATCCAGAGTATACCTTGTCATAAAAATATATAAATAAGGGCTTCCCTTGAGCAATCCCCGACAAGGCACTGACTTAGTGGGAGTGCTTGATTGGAGTCACTTAACAATAGTCTGCTGAAATTAAATTTTTCATTTAATCGCTCTCAGCATTTTCTTGTCCACTGGACCTCATACATTCCGTGTCTATCACAACTAACTACTGGCTACTCCCAGCATCCGCTCTCACATGTATAATTTAGGTGAGAGTCTTTATTTTTAAATGGCCTAAGCCTGATGATTTGTTTTACCTCTCAAATACCCAGGTCATTACAAAGTTTACTTTTCTGAACATGACATCAGAGGTTTTACAGAGTTGACAATTGGAATGCGAGTCAGATCAAATTTGCAAAACAAGAATCCCTGGGCACAAAGCTCGACTGCCACGTGTGGTTCTGACGTGGTGAGCAACAGAACTTCTCTTCCTTTTTTAATCATGTTTTCTCCTCATGTGGAGTTAAAATGCACATAATGTTGACAACCTTTTGTCTGTGTCTTCCCAGCTTACACCCATGTAGAGCAGAGTCTCTGAGTTACCGTAAATTCACCAGGCTGACACGCATACCTTTCCCTCCCAGCTTACATACCACGAGACAAACACACCAAGAAGCTTGAGAACCAGAGGTGTCCCATAGCATGCTAATAGAGATCAGGTACCATAGCGCAATTTCATTCATTTTGAGTTACATTTTATAACTTGTGTGATAATACACGTTATTCTGTTACTTGAGTACTACAATGAATGTATCACATTTATTTTGTATAGATCGCCCTGATGAAGGACTGAGGTCCGAAATGCCTCAGCGACGTTGGTCTCTGCAACACATTTAAAGGTAATAAAGATTAAAAAGAAGAGTGGTGTAAAATATTTGTTTTTCTGAAAATCATTGCTCTTTCTCTAAAATGTACTGAATAAGAAATGCTATAAGATTCCAAGAGTAGTGTTTTCTACCACCCCTCCCCCCCTGGTGTCAACAGATCTGGTGAATGTTTCACCAGACAACTCTTTATGCTATAGCTATTACCATTAACCCATTCATTGATACTCTATCAACCTTGGCAGAATTTAGTTGGTTTTAGTTGGTTTTCCCCGCAGTACATGCTTGCCATATGTCAGCATTAGCTCATCCACCGATATCCACTAAGTGCCTCGTAACTTAGAAGATGTTATTGTCCATACCATTGAAGATACACTTATTAATGTTCAACTCTCTTTTAATTTCCACTCATTTTATGAATCAGATTGTTTGTTCTTAGGTCACTTAATCACACAACATGACCAGATGACCCTTGTCCCACCTCCATTATTAAAGACTGTTCGGGGTGATTTGGGTCCATTCTCTGTCGCATTGTCGTGTCCTTTTTTTAGAGAGGGCTCGGTCATTATTAAGTTTAAATAGGCTTGGTGTTATAATGTTTTCCTTTGCCAAGATGAGACTGCAGTGGCAGGCAAGGTAGGTAACTTCTTTACTGAAGGACCAGGTTACAGGTCATTAAGTTACAGGTAAAAGGTAAGTACATTAAGATACAGAGACACAGATACAGCCACTGCCACACTCACTGTCAGGCAGCTCACTTCCAAGTGACATTCCCAGAAAACTCAGGAGAAGCACTCACTCAGCATTGTACGTGCCAAAATTACACAGGTATCCCAACAGCTGACATGCTCACAACCAAACACGAAGGGAGAAGTACATCACAACATATCTCCCTCCTTTAACAAAATATGAACAGAGGGAAAACAATATAAACATCCAGATTTCCTAAATTTGCGAAGACCCAAGTCTCTTAATTGTAATTTCCCTTCCTTCACCACCACAAAAAGACAAACTCCCACTCAACATAACCCCTTACCGTCTTTACAAGGGGAACACATGAGGGCAAAATCCACACTAAACTCCTCCAGTGTCCTCACATGTCGGCTAAACAGTGGACAACTCACACCAGGAAGCCAGTCCCAAACTCTCTGAACTGCTACCGGCTTCCCAATAACAACCAAATAAACGTAAAGACAGCTTGATAGCACAAAACACAAGCTGGGTGTCCAACATCACTAAACCAGCACTTCAACACTAGAGCAAAAGGACTAACAGACAGGTTGTTGCAAAGGCAAATGCCAAATCACAGAAAAAATTGTCACCAAAACAAACAATATCCTATGCCAGACTGCCAAATGGCACCAGACACAAGAAACCTCGAGGGCCAGTGCACCCCATTGGCTAAAACCCATGCAGTTAGAAACCCCAACAACCAACTTTGGTCTCTGATGCGCCACAATAAACTCCCAGTTGTCCAACACCCCAACTCCTCAACCCTGGTTGTCCAACACCCCACCTTACTAGGAATCCAACACTGATCTCTCTAGTGAATGTCCAACACTCCCATAACTGCAATGGCATGGTTCATCCAACCCCACAACTTGCGGGGTGTCCAACAGCCCTGAAGCAGCACATAGGAAAGGCCAACGCCCCAAACGTTTAGCACTAATCTACAACAACACAATTAACATTGACCACCTCCACCTAACTAGTGATTTGCTAGGCCACAAGCAAGTTTTAAAATAAAATAGCATCACACAACCTCATCCACCCAGCGTGCAGTAATCAAGCACACAGGAACACAATAATTGAAGACAATTCCAAACCTTGACAAGCCCATGCCCTAAGCTTAAAGTTAAACTTACACTGTTGGTTTCCTGTAGAGGCAAATTTTAAAGACACAACAAAAAACATATAATTGTTGCTCTCACTGCCAAAACTAAATAGAAAGCAACATGCACACTACACACAAGCTCTCACATGTGCACATGACTAGGCCTCATATCACAGCTGGTAAGTTATTAGCAAAACAGCACTGAAACTTGGAAGGGAACTGCTCCAACAGTAGCACTTCTCTGCTGAAACAAAACCTTCTCCATGAAAGCTGCATCAGAACCTGCAAGCCCTTCTCCTCGAAACAGTACATTTGGAGGTTAACGACCTCCCACAAAAGCTGTCTCTCATACACACACCCCAGTGCTACCTTCCTCCTGCTCTGACCAGCATGCATGTTCCCAAACACCACCGCACATCAGTTGCTCAGAAAAATGCCCAGGTGGATATCCAAAGCATGGATTCACCATTTGTGCTACAACCAAAGCTTTACCATTTGAACACTTTGGATGGAACTTGCGCCCATCGCAATCACAGCAAAGAGAGTCCCTCTCGCTAGTCTGAATGGCTTCACCCTTGCATCCTGAGGAATGGAACATGCCAGAGCACGATATGTACACAGCCCGCTTATTGGCTGTGGTTACTGTTCTATTTGTGTAGCTCCCTCTGATAGGTTGTAGCCAAAATGTGTCATCCATTTAGTAGATTTATTAGCACACAGACTCGGTAAAGCCTTTCCGACTCTAAGCATAAAAAAATGGAACGAACTTCCTACCTCACTGAAGCTCAAGTCCAACTACACTCTCTTCCGGAAAAAATTGAAAACATTACTTTTCAATTAACTCCGCTAAACAGGTCAAATCGTTCACGACGAAATCTGTCAATAAACACTGTGTCCTGTTTTTCACTATTCGTTGTCCTGTCTCCTTGTCAGCGCTCTGATGCCCGCGGGCTTTCAACGCTTTACAAACATATAAATAAAATAATAAATAAAATAAAATTAGTATATAGTCCTCTTTTTGTGTTTATTCATTTTGGAAGGTATAAAAACCACCATTTTCTGCAGTTTTATCTTTTGATTCCAAATCTCACACTGTGCACATGGTGAGATTGTTGCTGATTGTTAGGCAGAATCCTGTGCAGTTCCCTTAGCGAAGACTGCAAAAACATTAAGACTAAAGGAGCAAGCAGTAAACCCAATTGGTAGCATTCTGCACCACCGAGATTTACCTGGTAGCTGTGGCTGAGCAGTCAGACTTCTCTCAAGAAGAGTAGGGCAGTATATAGAGTATACACAATAGGGCCAAAAACACAGTAGAGCAAACAAACACTGACCAGAGCTTTGTATAAAAGTATATAATTATTTATTTAAAACACACTTTAGGCAATATACTAGCACTCTAAATCAAAAGCAAGTTAAAACACAGGCAGGTAAAGTATACACACCTCCCTTGATAACTATCAGACAAGTCAGAGTTAAAACACCACGATTTGTTAAAACAAATGTGAGCGTGTAACCTGATGGCACGCCAATAGTTCAGTTAAAGGGAGAGAAAAAGGCAGAGCATAGAAATAAAACAGGTCCCAGCACTTTCAGGAGTTCTCAGCAAGGGAATAAGGCAGTATATACTGCAGAGCCAAAGTTCATAGGCCAGGCCCACTTTAAATGGAGCAAAGCAAAATGTGCCCAGGATCACTCGGTTTAGAATGCACTAAAAGTCTTTGCAGAATGTTCAAAAGATGTTGGGGTGATTCAAGAAGATAACGTTAGAAGGTCTGGGGCCAACCCAGTTGGAAAGCCAAGGATTTAAGGGTCATCTTGGCCAAACCGAAGATAGGGAGGCCAGGCAGGACACAGTGCCATAAAGAGAGAGGATGCTCCAGCGGTGGCAGTTGTTCCTGGCAGTGGTTGCAGTTCATTGTTTCGAGCAGGGGAAGAGAGGATTGTGTCGAGGAGGAAACGTGGAGTCGTTGCACTGCACAGTGATGAAACCAGCCGCGGAGTTTGTCGATAAAAGGTGCGTTCCTTTTATTCACGGTCAAAGTGGTGAAGCTTGGCTTTCCGGACGCCGGGGTGCTTGGCACGGGCGATTAGACCAAGACACATCTTTGGAAGGTGAAAAGGGTGAACTGGTTGGTCCCACCAGCTCAGAGGAAGAAGACTCGTCCAGCAGAAGATCTTCTCTTGTCGTTGTGAAAGTGGTGAGTTTGTTGCAGCAGGGCTCCACCGGTGGAGTCGTCGTTGTAGATGGCTCAGCTTCTTCCCTCTTCGGATTCTTAGGTCCTGTGGCGACTTCTGAAGTTCCAGTCCCAAAGGCCCTGCTTTTATGCAGAAAAAGCCCCATTCAACAGCCTAGCTGTCACTCAAACATGCTAAGTGGTGAGCCAGGTGGCTCACCACTGGCCCAATCAGAACAGAGTGTGACTTGAGTTGCTAAAGCAACGCAGTCCAGGGTGCCAATTCCCCTCCCCACCCATCCTGTGGAACCCAGACAGAGTGGCACCATTTGGAGGGCTTCTGTGGAGAAGCCCGCCAAAAAGTGGAACAAAGGGCTCGACCTTGGTCAGAGTTACAGAGACGGACACGAATGCCATTTTAGAAAAGAGTTCTGGCAAAACGACCCAACCATGAATTTAATATTAAATAAATAAACCGGCGGTATCTTTAACATTGCACCAAAAAGTGGTGTGTTTAAAATCAATGGGAAAATCCCATAGAGAATATTCCAGTGGAATATTTTGCGTGGTAACCACTGCCACCAGCCAGAAACTCGACAAGGGGGGACTGGACAGTGCCCCCTTGAAAACAGACCCAGGGGCAATATAATTAATCCCTTCCAGTGCTTCCACAATATGATGGTTTGTACTGGTTCTGTTCACAATTTAAGACTAGTACAGTCAATGGTGACTTTACATGCCCTGGGAGACAGTAGTCATTCCCAGGGTATGGAGTCTATGTTTGGGGGTCACTATGACATCCCTGTGTTACTGCACTGAGGGTGCTGTGTAACACATACACAAAAAACAGATGATACCCTATGGAGTAAAAGGCCCCATAGCCCAAAATCACACAAATAGGCCCTCATTACAACCCTGGCGGTAAGTATTCTACATTACCGGCATGGCATAATTAATGTGTCCGTGCTGGGTCAAAGCCGTAAAAAGCGGGACATTATGACCCATCGGGTACGAGCATTGCGCCATGCCGGTAATGTAAACTGCGCCATGGGGTTAATGCCCCCAAAACGGCACCTACCGTCATCGTATGCCGCGCAAGGTGCTCTACCGCCACCCCGGCCACCGATCTTAGTGGTCACCGCAATTAGCGGTGACCGTAAATAAGCGGAATCGGAAGTAGCGTCATCGCGGCAGAACGGGAAAGAGCACGGCGGCCATCTTTAAAAACACAATCCATTGGCATCCTCCGCAACCAGTGGACATCCGAACCTGAGACCCGGCAAAAACCATTAGCTACCTATTTCCTGCCAGAAAATGCCAAAAGATGTGAAGAAATCCTGTGACCGCCAGCGTCAAGACCGCTTCACCAGGGAGGAGCTGAATATGTTGGGGGAGACCCTCCAGGAGAATGCCGCTGTGGTCTTTTCAACACAAATGACCAGACCGACAATTGCAAAGAAGAAGGCCATATGGGCCCTAGTTGCGCAGCGGGTTAGTGCTGTGGGAACCGTACCCCGCAACGCGAGACAGTGCCGTAAGCGGTGGGATGATCTCCACCTCCGCGTCAGGAGCATCCTATCAGCAAACCGGAACATGGGAATGGCAACCGGGGGAGGATTGGAGTCCCCAATAAAAATGCAGCCCTGGGAGGAAATCTGTGCCTCTACAATCGGCATGGAGAGCATTGAAGGGGTAGGAGGAATGGAGAGAGGAGCACCGACATCAGGCGATGCAGGTAGGTGCCTCAAATCAAGCCATGCAAAAGTCACAGAAGTCCATTCATGTGAAGCACAATGTTGCCCTATAGTGTAAATGCAACACATCAGCAGGAGACTGCCTACAGCCGACCTCCACCCTGTACACATGCAGTATGCACACCCTAACTGCAGGCACCCACATACCTCCATGCTACTTCCACACAAAAGGGAGACCACCTGTATGCCCCTGCCTCAAATGTGCTGCATCTAGTAACCAAAATGATGTCAGTCATCACGATGCCCACTCAATGTCCGCAGACCCATCAATAACACTCTCCCTCCTTTGCTCCACCACAGGCTCGAATTCCGACCTCGACGATGAAGACACCCCTGCCACCACACCTGCCAAGAGGGCCAGGACCACAGTGCCAGCACAACAACCCACCACCTCTGCTGTAGCGACCAAAACCCCACAGCAGACAAAATCCATTGCAAAAACACAGGACAGGCCACTGACAGGCACCCCAGCAGGCAGCATGGTAGCAGCAGCAGCAGCAGACATCCCCCAAATGGTGGCCACAGAAGGGACAGGTTCTGCAGGAAGCAGCACTATCGGTGAAACTGCTGCCATTGCAGCTAGCTCCGACAGCGATGCAGGGAATGAAGAGGAGATAGATGTGGGACCCCCCACAGCCCACCCTCATTCCCCCTACCTGTCCCAAAGCAGCCTGCATGAGGATACAGACAGGGGCTATTAGATGATGAGGATTGGCCATCCCCCCATCCCCTGTTGAAAATCTGCAGGAGGGGAGCAGCCCCATGGAAACAGCACTGGCAATATCCATGGCCCAGAAGAACCAACAGTCGTTGGAGGAGATAATTACACGCCAGCACCAACTCTCCACACTCCTGACTGAGCATGTTGCAGAATGTGGGGGTGCAAGGGCAGCAATGGAGCAATGCACAGAGACCCTGAGGGCTGAAATGCAGTCCTCCACAAAGGACATCTGTGGCGAACTTGCCGCCGTGCGGCACGTGCTCTCTGAGCTAGCTCACTCTATTCGGGACATGCGTCCCAATGATCAGCCAGGCACCTCCTCTGCTGCCAGTTCGACCCCAAGCAGCCCCGTCCGCCGATCGGGCAGGAACCTGCGTAGCACAGGCAGGGGTGCCCCGGGGGCCGGGAGAGGGGGCTGCCAATAGTGGCTGTCCAGTGTAAAAATACATTAGCCACTTAATCACAGGGTGTGTTGGGGAGTTCAGGGGGGAGGGTGGAGGGGGGAGTGGGTGTGTTGGGGAGTTCAGGGGGGAGTGGGGAGGGGGGAGTGGGTGTGTTGGGGAGTTCAGGGGGGAGGGGGGGGAGTGGGTGTGTTGGGGAGTTCAGGGGGGAGGGGGAGGAGGGAGTGGGTGTGTTACACAAATTCACATTTATAATACACTTTTCCCTTTTGCATAAATCAAATGTGTGGACATTTTTCATTGCGTATGTGTGCTTTATTGGTGTACAGTCCACAGTGTGCATGTCCCAGACACACACAGTGCCCCAAGTGCCGTCTCCATGTGACACACACCAGCCGTATGTGCTAGAAGCATTGGTTGATGATATTTTGACGCACGTCACGTCCCTCCTGTGCATCGCCTGCTCCATAAGGTGCGGCCCCATCTGCACCCTCCTCATCCTCATCGTCAGGTGGTTGCAGTTCAGCGTCAGGGGGCAGGGGCACATTTCGTCTGATGCACATATTGTGTAGCATTACACATGCCATGACCATCTTTGCCACCTTTTCATGGCGGTATAGGAGTGACCCACCAGACCTGCTGAGGCAGCGAAACTGTGCCTTCAATAGGCCAAATGTCTGCTCAATCACCACACGGGTTCGTGTATGTGCACGATTAAAGTCCTCCTCGTGCTGGTTCTGTGGGTTCCGGACTGGGGTAAGGAGCCACCTCTTCAAGGGATAGCCTGCATCACCTGTATGTGGGCAACAATGTATGTGTCAGTCATGACATCTGATTCCATTAATGACTTGGCTACATGGCATGCATTCATCTCTCACTGTGTACTACATTTACATGCACTATTGGAGTCATTGCATGTAGGTGCATTTCGTTGAGGTGGATGGGGTCTGATTCAATGCAGTGCACTTGCGGATGGATGTGTCATGGTTGGGAGACACCTTCAATCACATGGTAGGGCTGCTTACATGGGGCATTATGTTTTCAGGTGTCTGCTGAAGTTTGGCCTGCTTTAGGGTATGTGCTGGCTCCATTGTCTCTGGTAGTCGCTGCCAGGTGAAGTATGCATCTCAACCCCCACTTTCAGCCAGGTAAAGTATGCATCTCTCCCCCCCTTTCAGCCAGGTAAAGTATGCACCCCCCTTTCAGCCAGGTAAAGTATGCATCTCTCCCCCCCTTTCAGCCAGGTAAAGTATGCATCTCCCCTCCCCCCTTTCAGCCAGGTAAAGTATGCATCTCTCCCCCCCCTTTCAGCCAGGTAAAGTATTCATCTCCCCCCCTTTCAGCCAGGTAAAGTATGCATCCCCCCCCTTTCAGCCAGGTAAAGTATGCATCTCCTCCCCCCCTTTCAGCCAGGTAAAGTATGCATTGGTACGTCAATCACCTACCCACTTCACATTTCAATGGCCAGGACATGAGACTCACGGAATAGCCAGGATCTTGGCCCTGCATGTCGCTCCATGTAGCGTGGTATTGTGGAGTTACGCAGGACCATTGAATCATGGGTTCATCCGGGGTATCGGGCACAACAATGTGTGATGATCTTGTTTGAGTCACATACCATTTGCACGTTGATTGAGTGGAATAGTTTACGGTTGCGGTGCGCTACCTCAATGGCATGTGGGACCACCAATTGCACATGGGTGCAGTCAATGGCACCAATGCACCCAGGTATGCCGGCTAGTGCATGGAAACCCACTTTAGTGTTAGCAATCTCCTGGGCAGACCGTGGTAAGGAAATGTGGTTGTCTGTGTGCTTGAGGAGGGCATCGAGCACTTGGATCAGCGTACATGAGAATAATGGTTGTGAAATGCCATGCAAGTGCCCAACTGTGTGCTGGTAGGTGCCTGTGGCCAGGAAGTGGAGCACGGAGACTACCTTCAGTGGGGGGGATGGCGGTGGGTGTTTCAATCATGCTGACGATGTTGTTGTGTATCATGTCCAAAATGGTGGTGATGGTGTCCCGGTCCAAACGGTACAAGGTGTGGATCTGCTCAGCGGGGAGGTTGAATGGACTGGCTCAGATGCGTGGGATTGGGGGCTGCCTGTGTGGTGGCACTAGCTGTGCTGGTAGGGCTTGCTGGCCCTGCCTTGCCCTCCTTCTCCTCCTGCATCTCCTCTGTGCTGCCTGTAGTAGTTGTTGTTGTTGTTGTTGTTGTTGTTGTTGTTGTTGTTGTAGCACTTGCATTGCAATCAGGTCCTCCAGCCCCAACATTGCTAGTCGTATTGGAATCATTGTGGAATGTGCCTGGGTGTGGGAAGGGGTGGGGTGTACACTTTTTGTACTTGGCCAGTCTGTATTGCCTCCACCTGTGCTGATTGTGTGCACCTGTGGCAGCTGGGAGCACTGCACATGGCCATTTACGGTTGGTCCGCGATGGCGGTATTAGCACCATGGTGCTAAGGTACTTTACGGCCTTCGCGAAGGCGTTAAGAGCATGTCCGCTTGACTCGTGATATTCCCCACTTTGCGCCATGCCTGTATTTACGGCATGGGGGGTCGCGTGCCCGCACACTTGGAGCTGTTAGCGGCACCGTTGATTACGGTGCCACTAATTGCACTTTCGCGGGTCATGATCTGACCTAGCGGTAAGCGATGCCGGTAATCCTTTACCGGCATCGTTTTTCACTTACCGCCAGGGTCGTAATGAGGCCCATAGTCAGAGAAATACCTCAAATCATGTCTAAGAGTGGGAGTAAAAGAGTCAGGAGAAAAAACAAACCCCAAAAATGCAGAAAAGCTGCTGGGGGGCTCACTATGTTTGGGAAATTACCCTTATAAGAGAATTCTCCCTAAAACTGATGTGTGTTAATAAACGTTTACATATTTGAAGGTTTATTTTCAGTCTTGTGTGTTTTAGTTATAATAACCATTACTATCAGATGGTATTGTTTGACATTGTTTTTATTGTCTTTGATTCTGTGGCTGCTTTTTATGTATCTGTTGGAAGAAAGTTGGAGTCTTTGCATTTTTTTCTGATTGAGTTTTATTGCTTCTATGGTGGGCAGATGGTGATATGATGTCAAGTACCGCTGATGGTGTTTGGCTACTGAAGATTGACAATGCTGCAGAAATTGAGGGTTCATTCACTGTCGGTGGCATCCTACTGAAAATGGATGTTTCCAAGCATTGAAATGGAACATTTGAAGGCCCTCGTATCAGTGTTTTTTGCACAAGGTGCATAGGATTTTCTCTTTTTTTTTTTAAATTTGTTCTTTTGGCGTAAAATGTTTCCAACTATCTGCAGTAGTCTTCTTGGAGGATATGTTTTTGTTTGGTGAAAAAGACAATGCTACAAAAAATGAAAAACAAGTTTTCTAGTGTTTCTACCTGTGCGATTGTTTTCTACCCCCTGTTGTCCAAGTTTACTTATCCCAACCTATTTTCTCTTCTTCTCCAAATGTACGTACCCTACCTCATCTGTTGTATTGCAACTACTTAGTATAATCTCCCCTGTTTATTTTTACCCAGTATATATATATTGTTGTTTATTTATTGTTGGTACAGTTTTAATACTTTTTTTATACTATTGTATGTTTGGATTTGTGTTCCCTATGACCCAATGATTAGTATGTGCAAAGAGAACAACAGTGTTGTATGCACACATTTTGTATCTCATATTGTGCATGTGATGCGGTACGAGATACGAGCATCATAGAAACAAGTATATACAATTGTGTTTCTTTTAGTGCATGTGTTTTTTTAACTAATTATGTTTTATTTTTTACAGATAGAAAGATATATGTTTTTTTAAACATAGATGCATAAACACAGCTACTGTGTCGTCCAGTGGAGGTGGATTTCAGAGGCACGGTAAACCGCAGCAAAGAATGGCGAGGGTCGTAAATGTGGTTTTGCTTGACCTTACCTGTGGCTATAGGTTTCAATGTGCAAAAAGGTGCACTGTTTATATCCAAAAGTGTCCTTTCTAAGAAGTATCTATCTAAATCTGTAGATATGCATCTTGTATGCAACAGATCACAGCAATAATGGCATTAAACATAATATTATTAATAAATTATCTTATAAAAACTTTGAATTTCTTAATAATAATTTATGCTATGATTGCAGAAGCCACACTGTGCACATGCTCACTCGGTTGCTGATGTAAACATCTGTGGATCTTTTGGATACAAAGATAGTAAGTGTCAGTAAATGTGTAGAGCTTTATTTGCAGTGTAAACAGTGATGCAGCTAGAAACACTACCCATGACCAATCAGAACACACCAGATTTCATATCCACGAGTTATCACCATACACAAAGTAAATAATTGTATATTGATTATTGCTATCAGTCCTTCTAATAAATCATCTACTACGGGGCCACAGGAATAATGTGCATGAGGACTACTGAAAATAAGATTGTATTGTGTCATTGTATTTTTTGTCTTGCAATTTGTGTTGTTTTATATTTGTCTCCCCTTTTAGACATTAAATATGCCTGACAATCATAGCAGTAGGGATGATGATGTTGTATGGGTCCCCAATCTGCAAAAGAAAGCAACTGCAGTGAAGTCCATCGCAGATAGTAAGCGTTACTTCAAAGTAACAGAACACTGATAAAAAAAAGCAGAGGATGTCCAATGCACATTGTGCAAAAAACCACAGAGACGTGTGCGTTCAAACATTATCTTTAAAAGCATTGGAACGTCAATCCAAATAAACCATCTGGTGCAGATCCACTGGGATGAGGAATATGATGATTATTGTAAATCATGTATGCACCACAAAATAAAAATACATGGAACTCAAGCATTACGTCGCAGAGAATCATCACCACCTGCAGCACCTGCATCCACCAGAGAGACACCACCAACAGACAGTCAACCCTAAATTTCTGCAGCTGCTGCTTCAATTCCACCTGTTGCTGTATTACCGGCACCCAATTGATCAGTTATGAAGGTAATGTGCTGCATATGCCACCATTGGATTGCCAAGAGAAAAGAAAGTATATAGCTGCCATAGGAAAGTAGACAAGTTCCTTCTCCCTTTCTATGGCAGCCACTCGCTGAAGGAACACAGAGGGACATGGCAGTGACGGGGGCCCTGCAGGCTGCTAAGGACCTGGCAATAGCCAATCAGATTATTTGTAACAATTTGATTGTCCCTCGTCTGGTAGTAATAGTACTTTAAAATGTCGACTTGGATAATATTAGGAAAATTAACACATTCAACATATAGTGGAAAAGCAAAAATGTCACATACAATGTAATTACTGATGTCTTCAGTGATGCGATCTGTGATGTCAACAGTGATTTAATAGAACATGTAATTTGTGATGTCATCTGTGATTCATATGTCTTTGTGGTCATAGGCTGCACAACAGGGGGCGCAACATTAAGGTGGCTTTAGCTGAATTTCAGTTTTCTTTGTGTTAAGTTCTCATCTTAACGTCCCAGCAATTAAAGTTTTATATATACATATATTCACAAAAAAAAAAAAACTTTGTTAAAGAGACGTTATGGTTAATTTGCACTAATAAAAAGCTATGCAATTCAGTAAAAAAAAATAGTTAAAAGGATGTTATGGTTACAAGTAAAAGCGAAAAACCCCTGAAATTCGACAGTTATGGTACACTAAGCCCCCATACCTGCCATCACCACTGCGCACTGCTAACACTAACACCCAGAATATGAAAGATGTCTTCTCAAATGTCACTGATGACATCACTGACAACATCACATGTTTAGCCCCTTTGTTTTCATTCCCTGCCATATTTATATATGTACATTCAGTAAAAAAACGTTGTTAAAGGGATGTTATACTTCACAGTGCAACCAAAAAACACTGCACATTCCCCAATTATGGTAAGCTAAGCAACCATAACTCGCACCATCTACGTGCATTGCTAAGACTAACAACCAGGACAACAAAGATGACTACAACACCAGAAAGGATGGTATGTTACTTCTTATTGTGACAGCTGCGTAGCGGCACAGAGGTCCAATGCGGTCATCCCGTTCTATAATGATGGGCAGACAACCGGTAACGAAAAGTTGCATTTGACGGTTAAAGAAACTATCACTGGGACGTTGAAAGCCGTGGCAATCGCAATAGGGAAGGAAATAGCTGAGGGATAAATGGAAAAAAAATATATGTATCAATACGAAACCTTTGCAAAAAGGAAAGTGGCAACACATAACATTTGTAATAAATAGTAATGTTGGATGGGGAATTGCAGAACGACCACACAAATGGCGACAATGTGCAATCTGCATAATGGGAAAACAAAATTCAATGGCACAGAAATGTGGTATTGCAATGGAACAAAATGTACTGACTTCCTGCAGACGGTGGCAATGTGCAATCTGCATAAGGTTGGTATGGCAATAGTAATGGTAAAGTTGTTGTATGGTAGTTGCTAAGCGACAAAGGAAAAATACACCCGGTAGCAGTAGGCAACCTCTGCAGAAATCAAAGTTATAACACATAACAATCGAAGTACATAATAATGAAGTGATTGGAAATGTGGAGCCATTTTTCAAACGGCCAGAATGGGCAATCTGCATAATGGGAATACAAATTGGAGCGGCCCAGAACCTTTGCATTTCATTAGTGAGAGCACACTTTTTTGTGGTTAATTAACAACGTAATGGCAGTTCACGGTACAGACGTCAAAAAGAAGCTTACATTAGATGGATTGGCTCCATTGTGTCCGCTACAATGGTTGTTTGCTGGAAACCGTCTTCGGGAACTGATGTTTCATGTGTTGTGCAAAGGTTTTTGAAGGATAACACAATCAAAGGGTATGAGGTTCAAACTGTGACACCCTGCATTCTTTCTGTTCCTTCCCTGTACCTCAAGGTAAAAAAACAACTGACCCTTATGGGTTTTGAGACATCAGCTGCAATACGGCGCGTGTACTGGAAAAATAAAATCTAGTGACCTTCACTCACAATGGAAACACATGCTCTTTTTGCATCAACATATCATCAGACTTTCATGAGAAAAGTTACTCCCATACACGAGAGGAAGCACTGTGTGGACGAAACAGTGCAGGTGGCTGCCTCAGAATGGAAACTGTAGCACAGCAGTCTGACCGCCGGACTGTTGTTTATGTCCTGTTACCTAGAAGCGGTAAGACTGTGTTGCACAATGACTACCAAGTTCCAATTCACGGTAAGACTGTGGCAACACGAATAACTCACTGTGTGACTTGGTACTGCCACATGTGAATAACACTTACCTTTCGACACAGTGTCCCATAAGTGTATGTTTGCAGCGATGTCCGCGTACAACAGAAAACGAAATGAACATGGCAGGCGTACGGAAAGAATGAGATGCTCTGTACGCTGTAGGGGAACCAATCGGTGAAAGCGCTACTTGGTTGCGTGCAGTACGCCACGGATTAGCCAATTGAAACCTTCAACACGGTGCGAACAGGGAAGTGTGACCACGAAGCGGACATAGATACCACTAATTTTTTGACAGCTATTTTTTGGTCATTTAAAAAAAAAAGTATTGCACGGAAGGTCACCAACTTTCCAAAAGCACCATTTCGGGCCGAAGGCACTGCCCCTGCCCCAAATTTCAGGAACATCTGTGCATCGGTCTGGTCTTTAGCCGTGCGCAAAGTTTTTCCCCCATTCAGTCTATGGGAAAAAAAGACGGTTTGGGACTCTCCCTATAACTTTTCCACCCCAGCACCAAACATTAGCAAACTTCGCAAAGACATTCAGAGTGGCCCATATACTTTTTTGGTGAGAATTCGTCCAGAGGGAGCAAAGTTATAAGCCACCCAAAAAGTGCTCTTCCTATGGAAACAGCAATTTAACCATAAATACATGGCCACTACGGTGGCCATGTAATATATATATATATATATATATATATATATATATATATATATATTTCAAAAAAGAAGAAGTTATCGCACTTCTTCCAGAGTGAGACGGCACTCGTCAAGTTACAGCCATATGCCAATTCGTAGAATTCCTTCAGGTCAGCCCATCACACAACAACATGTGTATTTCTTATATCCAGTTTTATTTAGGCATCGGTAGAAACAGATTTGCCTCGTACAACGCGTTTCGCAACGGTCCCGTTGCTTGATCAGGTACAAAAGAACAGACATACATCCAGCCATTAAATACAGGTACAAAAGTAAAAAAAACTCTATGGTTCTACAGAGTTTCTTTGTCCGTTTTCACTTTCTACCATAGTTGAATTCTATGTTTTCCTTTGTTCAAAGCATTCGGCCATTTTGAAATGACTTTTATATTCACTACACCTTTAGTTTAAAACATCATTAGTGTGCATCTTATAATAATGTAGTCGTTTATGTATTCCCTATGTTTTCAGGAATGGGTATATCGAAGAAACTACTTTACTAATTTTAAAAAAGAATATATAAAGTGCACAGTGCATAGAAAAATATATATAGTAGTTTCCAGGTGAAGAAAATTCTTATTATAATTTTCCTTTTTTGAATTTGCAAAATTATTTACTCATAAACAACTTTTATGCACTCCCATGGTTGGATAAAAAGGTGGAGAATAAGGTTAAACCAATAAGAACCTTGATGTTGTCATTGTGTATAGAAGCTAAAGTGCATAGTGCATTATTACATGAAATACATAGCTGCCACATTATAAATGCTTCTTTCACACATAGTATAATACTCACAAACAACTCTTGTGCACTCCTATGATTAGATAAAAAGGTGGAGAATAAGGTTAAACCGATAAGACCCTTAATGTTGTCAATGTGTATAGAAGCTAAAGTGCATAGTGCATTATTTCTTAAAATACATAGCTCCCGCATTATTAATGCTTTTTTCACACATTAGTGGTCAAAGCTTGAAAAAAGGGAAAACATTTGAGGTAGTCTATTTCATCATATTTGCATTTACATGAACACTCTATACTTTTGGCGGATAAAAAATCACATATAAACTAATAAAACAAGTAAAAAGACTTTCTTAGGATTTTTTCAATTATTCCCTTCTTTCTTGAAACCCAGCATCCAAGTCATTCAAATTTTTCAACGATTAGCAAAATATTTCCCAAATATATGGATTTTACAGTATTTAAACACTCTATGTGCCGAGGAAAGTATACAGCTCTTCATCTAAATTATGTCCCTTAGGCTTTCTGGTTGCTGGATCTAAAATGAACCTGGTTTCCATCTGGCGGAGTTCTAATTCTCGATTGCCCCCTCGTGGGTTCTTTTTCACTTGGTGTATTCCAAAAAAACTTGAAACAGTTCAGTTTACTTTGATGAACATCTCTAAAGTGAACTGCCATTGGATAGGAGGCATCAATATTCTTTATGGCTCGCATATGTTGCAGAATCCTTAATTTCAATTTGCCTATGGTACTTCCCACGTACCAAAGGTCACATGAACAAGACAGTACATATACAACAAACTCTGTGTTACATGTGATCATTGATTTTACTTCTACAATGTTGCCTAATACAGGATGCACAAAATTGTTCTTATTTAAGGCATGTTGGCACGCTTTACACTTGGTGCATTTATGGAAACCTGTATTCTTGCTCCCTATCCATGAAGCGATGCCAAGCTTTTCTATTTTGGGGGGCAAAAAACTACTCACAAGAAGATCTTTGATGGAAGTTGATTTTCTGAAGGTTATATTTGCTCGTTCAGCAAGGTATGGTTGTAGTGCTTCATCGGATTTTAAAACATGCCAATGTTTGCGAAGTATATTTCTTATTGTCTTGGCTTTGGTACCGTATGTGAGAATAAGCCTTATCTCATCTGTTTTCGTTGCATCTTCAGATGTTTGGTTAGTTAGCAATAAAGCAGTTTGATCTAGATTGCGTGCTTTGGAGTAAGCTCTTTCAATAACTGCTTTCGGGTATCTCTGATTAGTAAAATTGTTGGCAGTGATTTTGCACTCTCTGTCAAAGCACTCAAGTTCACTGCAATTACGCCGAATTCTAACAAATTCTCCATTCGGTATGCTCCATTTTAATGCAGTTGGATGATTACTGCTAGCAAATAGAGGCATGTCAGAACTAGTGGGTTTCCGATGAAGCTCTGCGCTGATTTCTTTCTGGTTTGTTTTTACCAATACATCAAGGAAAATTAATGACTCACGGCTGTGTGTCTCTGTGAATTTTAAATTTAAGTTGTTGGTATTCAAAACTTCTACAAAGTCGAGCCACTCCTTTTCTTTGCCATTCCAGAGAATAAATAGATCATCTATGAACCGTAGCCAAAGAACTACTTGATTGGTGTACTGGCTATTAGTCTCTGTCCATACTGTAAACTTCTCCCACCACCCCATTGTTAAATTTGCGTACAACGGAGCAAAGCTCGTGCCCATCGCGGTGCCTCTCAACTGATTATAATAAACATTATCGAATAGAAAAATGTTGTTACAATTGGTCCCTTTCATATCCTGGACTTTAAAGATCCCATGTGTGGTATCTTAGAGGGCATCATGCTCACTGAAACCCTTCAACATTTTAATGGTTTCACTGGCATAGAGTCCTAGAAGCTATAAGCTAAAGTCTATATTCTGAACACACCCAACACCACCTCAAAAACCAGCAATGCATTTAGGCCATGAATTGGTGCCTGATTGTCTCCTACATTTTCAAGAGAGTATGGCCTGGGTAAGGAATCAGGAGTAAGACTCAGACACAGAGCTAGTGCCATGATTGTTATAGACTTTTATTGAAGAAAAGAGAGGGTTGAAGAAATACCTATCTCACCCTATCACTACAAGTGGTTTCCCTGCATCAATGAAACTAAAGGATGTCGGTTTGAGAATGTCCAAAAGTTCAGAGTTCTCTCAGAGTTCTCTGTACTGTGTCCAAATTCCAAACCTGACCCTGACATGCTAAACTCAAAATAAAGTGCAAAGGGATACATTCTTTCAACTGTAGCTTTTATCAAAGTTCCAGCACAAAGTTCTAAAAGGTGCACAAATAAACACACAATCAAAGGTCCACAATCCTCTGGAGGAGCTCTCCATCCCATGAGTTTCTCAGATTCTTTTCAATGTACACTCACAATTCTCAAGAGGTGTTTCTCTCCCACTGAGTTTTTCAGACACCTTTTAGTTTGCAAACACCATCGTTCAGGGGATATGGTTCCTCCCTTGGTTTCTTTTCCACAGTTTCCTATTTCCCGGTCCATGGAGTATGATTCCCTTTTCCCTTGGATTTCCCACATTCAAAGTTATTCACTTTCACAGTCTGTTATATATTTGGGTGCTGGTCCCACACTCACAATCAATTCACCAGAGGAATTCTCCTGCGAGGACTTTCTTACTGTATTCACTTTGCTTTTTTACAATATGTAACTTTCCAGCCGAGGGTTATGGTTCCCTTCCCCTGGATTTCAGACACTCAGGGGGGTTCTCTTTCTCTCCTTCATTTTTACATTTTCACAATCATAGTTCTTTTTCCCAGAATAAGTAATTTTATAGTCCATGGTGTATGGCTCCACGGAAGAGGTTGCCTTTCTTTTTCTGTACTCTTACAGCTTATTCACATTTGGGTGTGGGTCCCAGACTCGCAATCACATTGCCTGGTAATATCTCCTGCCAGGACTTTTTCAACATTCCAACTTAAAGGTTTCACCAACTTCAGGGTGCTTCCCTCCGCTGAAAAACACTTCAAATAGCTTCCACTTACAAGGGTTATGGATCTTACCTTTTTTTTTTATACTTGGGTGCAAGTCCATGACTCACTGTGTTTTCATCAACATTCAAGTGTGTTGTTTCCTTTAATCCCAAACAGTTCACAATCTTTCTCTTCTCCTTATTTATCAGTTGGGTTCATGTCCCGCTCTCATTCAAATGCATTATTCCTTTTAGCTTTCCTGGTGTCCAAGCTCACTTGCTGCCATTCACCCAGATTATTAAAGGTGTGCGGCCAATGATTCGGAGAGCCCCGGCATCCCACATTTCCCTATTGCGCTGAACAGTCTCTGGCGGCAGCTCCAATGTCCCTCGCAGACTCCTGTATTCCCTGTGGTCAGTGTGCTGCCCTGGAAGATGTCATCTTCACGCTCCGATCCCCGCTGTGCCTTCCACATCGCTTGGCAGCTTCCTCTGCCTATGGAACTTGTACAGTGGACCGTTTCTCTACAGAGCCTCTCTGCCTTGCACTTCTAGCAGATCTCCTGCTTCACTCTGCAAACTGATTATTTTCTGTGTCCCTATCAGCTTCGGGAATGGTATGTCTCTCTTTCCTGTCATTCAGCCTTTTGAATATCCCAGCATCGGTTACATGTTCCCAACTACTAGAATGCATGGTGCGCTTCTCAGTGAATGTGATAATCATTGCTCGAGCCATGTTCCTCGTTCCAGTATAGCTATGTGTATATGTGTATGTGTGTCTGTCACTTTCAATGGGATGGTCTACATCACAGGATGCCATAGAGAGATGGGAAGGTATTATCATTCTCTAAACGTGGTGGAGGTATCCTGAGTGGAAAGGGGGATGCAATGTTCCTTTTAGTGAGTCTACCTCCATCCGATGAGGGTCGTCTTACACCATATGATCATGCCTCAGATTGCCACTCCCAGAATCAGGCACAGGGAGCGGTTGCCTTTCCCTTGCCACATGGGAAGAGAGTTGCCCATAGATGGAGTGATGCCATTGCTAGATTCATGACACCACCTGCCTTTCCCTTTGATACACAAGGTCTAAGCCTGCAATCTGAAAGTTATGAATGACACATCTGTTCTTCCACTCACAGGAGATAATGTATCACATTTGAGTAAGTGTGTTTTGTCTTCACTATAACAGCGCATCTACGCTGGACTCCATGCTAAGCACATGTGTAATGGGCAAATAGTGTACAGGTATGCAGCCCATCTAATTTTTGGCCTAACGAAACCAGGTCACACTTTTGATGCCATGGAAATGGCATGTGCAGCTTATACTATGTTGCTTCAAAAGCAAGACTTTGGGGGTCATTATAGGTTTTTCTGGTATCCCGGATGGACAAAAGGATATCCTTGTATTTCCTGGGGTATTACGGTGCCAACAACGGTGGTCATTCTCCATTCCATGGAGTCCCATAAGACTCCATGGGGGGAATTACTGGTAATACTGGCTGTTTTATGCCAGTGGGGACCTGATTTACCTCCAGCTCTTACCTGATTTACCTCCAGCTCTTACCTGATTTACCGCCAGCTCTTACCTGGTAGTAAATCACGTAACACCCTTTGGAAAACTTGTCATTTTGCTGTGCAGGAAAAGGGGGGGTCAGGGAATTGCTGCCACTTTTTTCCCACTGTGCCAAACTTACAGAGAGGCCCTTTGTGCCTTACCCACAAAGATTTCGATAAGCAGGCATTCTGCTATTCAAAGTACTACAATGCTACCCGCTGACTAGATCCCAAAAACGGACATATAAAAACATGCTGGCTTCCCGTCAAATAAATAGGCACATTGTGACTGTAGAGTTCTACAACAGAAAGTCTTCATCTCTTTGAAACTCTCTTCCACTTTTTAGTTAATTCAACCATGACATTAAAACAATCCGAACAACCTTAAATTGTGTAGCTGTTTCTTTTTGCTTGGTGTCTCTAGTTGTATCACCCTTTGTTGGCATTGGATGTTTTATTCAAATAATCACAATACAAATTAAATAAATTCCTTGTTTATGAAAAGTGTCAAACTGTATCTTGCATGTAAGGAAAAAGGCGTATGAATGAGGGATATGCTGCAGATAACTAAGATGACTGGATAGACATAGGGAATACATGCATAATGTAAATCATGCAAACATAATTCCGACATATACTCACAGCTTGCTAGTGAACTTAGTATTCATTTTTTTTAAAAGATGCAACACCTATATGTATGTCATGAACAATGTGTGTAATTTCTGAAAATTCACAAAGAAATGCAATGCATGCCTATATGTATGATTCAGTATTTGTACATTTTAAACAAATTACAGATTTCCTAAATACACAAGGGATTAAAAATATTATAGAGATGAATAATCCAAATCTGCCCGGAAAAGCACATTAATTGCACAACCCTTATATCATAGGTCCCTACGAGACAGGATTCCAAAATAATCCCTATTCGCCTTGCACACTACCCTACACCTGCAAAAAGTCAGGGACCAGTTTGTAGGTCCTGATAATTTGAATCATGTGGGTGTTAATATGCACAGAATAGACCCACAAATGCCGTATGCTCCTATTTTCAGAAAGTGAAGACTGTGGCAGACTGGTTTCATAAGTTTATGGAGGCAAAACTGTTAAGTGGTTATTATCTAGACTTAGCTACATTTTGGTTCATTCCAAGTCTTTTCCAAAGGTCTTTTCAAAAAGGGCTCTTGAGACAGAAGAAATGCCAGCCTGCTAAATAAACAATATTAGCACCAGTTATTACCTTATATTAGAACTGTGAGCAGAGTGTTTTGTGTTTTGGTGAACCTTCGTTTGATACCTGGATTTTCTTGATTGTGCTTTATTTCCACTGCAATTTACTGCCTGGAGGAGCGGGGACTTCCCTGCTGCACATCGAGTCTCTCTTCACTGTTGCCAATTCTGAGGAGGATCTCATCTGCTGCTCGCTGCTGACAACACTCTTAAGCCTCACTCCATGCGACCGTGTGGAGTGAGCACAGTGTTTTGTGTCTGTGTTTGCAGTGCACAGTTTGTCCAGTCGACCCTGCATACCAACTTCCGCACGAACTGCAACACAGCGGTTAGAACATTTTGCCATACTACTTAAGGCTATCTTATTCTAATTGTGAGATGGTAAGAGTAGGTTTACCACAAGGTGTGCCGCTATGGTGGGAGCGGGTGTCACACACCAGCCTATGGACACCCACAGTAACACTGTTGCTGCGTTTGCTAAAGCCAATTCTCCATCTTTTACTCTAAATACTACATACACCAACAACTCTTGTCTGTTGCGCTCACATGGCAGCGCTCTTGCATCCAGTGCTAAAATTAAGGACTCTAGAGAAACTATGAGCGATTTGCCTGGTCAATTTGAGGGCAGGTTAATTTTCACCAACTCAAGCACTGTTTTCACCGCTGTTATTGAAGACCATACTACTGAAAATGTATCTCTTAACTCAGCTTTAAAATCCTTGCCATTTAAGACTTTTCAGCTAGGCAAGAGGACAGTGGCACCCCGTCACAAGCCTTTGACTAAAATCACAGATTTCTATCCCACCAACAAAGAAACTACCATCTGTAAATCTGACCTCAGCACTGATCATGTCTTGCCGAACTTAAACAATCAGACGATGGCACAGCTGACATCCTCGGTACTATGTTTAGGATCAAAACTCATTGAGACCGTCTCAGCTGCCTTAAGCGGGGAGATCAGCCCAAAGTCAGCAGGTGGTGAGTCCCCTTTTATATGCTTGGAAGGTAAGGTGGCTGGTCAGGGTTTGGATTGTGTGGTTTCCACTGCTGAGGCCAACGTTCCTGCCTTCAAAACCAAAGTTAAGAACAGACTGGGTGTGGAATTTCCACTTTCTGCAGCCATCTGCTCTGATATTACATCTGACCATCTAGTGGCAGTAGCAACTGTAGTTCATCCTGCAATAATTGTGGCTGATTTCAACTTGTCCTTTAATTTTGGTGCAATCGGGAGTGCCCTCTAGGACTGCATTGGTTTGTCATCTGTTGGAGCATTTTCTGATCCACCAGAGCTAAGTGACCATAGCACTCACAGTACCACTAGCTGCGTTTCAGCCATAATATTTGAAATACTTGAGAATTCTTTGTCCAGCCTCATTACCCGTTCCAACAATATTTTGAAGCATCTCAAATGACAGGATTTGGTAACTTGTAAACATACCAACATTCTCAGCCAGCTGGAGAATACCCTAAAAGGCCATTCCAGAAGTCTTTCCAAAATTGGAGCTGACATTCAATTGATGACACCTTTACATAAGAATATGTTGGGAGTCCAAGGCTGTTTTGTTTAACACACTTAAGTGCGGGGTGGTTACTCTACCGGGGATGATCAAAAAACTATAAATGCAAGCTTATTAAAAAGAAGAGCGAACAGGGTAAATGTATTTGGTTGGCCCTTGTTAGGGCTGCTGGGTCAAATGACTCTAAAGAGTTTTGGTACCTGGTGAAGAAATATCTTAAACCCGACCAGTTGGGTGTTGTAAATAAAATTACCCTGGAGGCTTTGCATGATCATTTCACTGCCTTATATGCTGTGGGGTAGTCTGAGCAGGCCAGAGGAGAGATGACTGGACAGGCACTGGTACCCTCCCCCCCTAACAAAGGTAAGGTTGATGTGTTCACATCCCTTGAAGTAGCACAGGCATTGTCCGAAGTGAAAAAGGGAAAAGCCCCTTGACCGCATTGCATTCCTATTGATCTTTGTAAAAAGTGACCCCATGCTTTGGGTGCCCTTTTTAACAAAATTCTTTAATGATAATTTTTCTAGTAATCAACCACCGAGTAGTTGGAGGGAGGGAACCATTATTCCATTATACAAGAAAGGCAACTGGAATTCCCTCAGCAATTATAGGCCAATCTCATTGATTGACTCACTGGCAAAACTTTATTCCAGGCTGCTTTTGCACTGTCTGGAGGACTGGTTTGCCAGTGAAGGTATCCTTTCGGATGTGCAAGTGTGTTTTAGAGCAGGTATCTCCATGGTAGACCAGGCTATGAAGCTGGACCTCTTATGCCGGATTTATGTGCTTCTTAATTCACAATGTTTATACCTGCCATTTGTGGACTGACAGTCGCCTTTGACACAGTCCCGAGGGATTCTCTGTGGTCTGTGCTAGAGGAACTAGGTATCCCATCACCCCTGGATAATGCTGTTAAGTCACTATATTCTGGTAATACGGCACAGATACGTTGAAGGTCTGGTGAGCTAACCGATCCATTATCCATTGATGTTGGGGTTAGGCAGGGGTGCATTGCGGCACCTTTGCTATTCTTATTATATATCAACAGTCTAGTCCCTGGATCTTAAGAAGCTGAAAGTGATGGCCCAATGTTGGGTAAGAGAAAATGGTGCCTGTTGCTGTTTGCAGATGATGCAGTTTTGCTGTCAAAGACCCTGGATGGCCTGCAGAACCAATTGGATGTTTTTGATAAGCTTTGCTCCACAAAAGGCCTTAGAATCAACTTCTCCAAAACTAAAACCATGCAGTGTGTTGGCAATGGAAAAATGGCCATAGTACGGACAAATTTCAACTTGAATGGCCAGCCTTTGGAGTCGGTGGAGTCATACACATATTTGGGGTTGATCTTTTTGAAAAAACTAAACTCGCATTTTCCAGATAGCAAGGTGTTCGTTATCGCACTTGCGTCAGTGCGACCTCATTAGGAATCTGGTGACAAAATTTGATGGTGAGGCTCTTTCGTTACCTCTCAAGATCTACCAGGCCCAGACAATCCCAGGGATAACCTATGGTGCTATTTTATTGGGTGGAAATGATTGCACTGATATTCAGATAACCAAAAACAGATTTTTGAAACTTTTGTTGAGTTTACACCTTTATGTTCTGTCCATGCGAGTGGCATGCGAATTTGGCCTCATTGAGAACAACATGCTATTATGATGCAGCCAGTATTTTATTGGCTGTGGATTTAGAATAACAAAGCCTTAATTTTGATTAGGGAAGGTTTGGAGGAGCTTCTCTCGATGCCAGGTGGTAAGAAACTTTCTTGTTTCAAGCATGTAAGAACCATGCTTTTTAATATTGGGCTGGGGGATCTATGGAGTGACCCCACAAGGTTGGGTAGTGCCTATAAATGGTGGTCAAAAATAACTTCAGTGAATGGTCATGGAGTATGATGGTTGATAACTGCCTAAGGGGGAAAAAAGCCAAGGCCTATTTGCAGTTTAAGGTCATCTGGGGATCAGAGGTATATCTGGACCTCCCGATGGTAGCAAAATTAACAAGCTGGTTTGCTAAGTTTCGATTAGGCATACTCCAATTGGCCCACGAGTCTGCCAAGTGGAGGAATGGGTCTTGCCCCTCGTCCGTATGCCCTCTTTGTGGCAAGGGGCGTGATGATGAGGCTCCTCTTTTCTTTTTTTGTAAGGCCCATTCCCGGCAAGGGGACGTTGGCTTTCCCCGGTTTGGAGCCACTTCATTCAGCTCCCAATCCCATCAGCTATCCCAGCCTTGAAATGTTGCACCCAACCTGTACATGTGATAGAAGTCTATAAATGTCTAAGATCTAAGATCTGCATTTAAGAGGAGAATGCTAGAGACTAGAATAAGCAAGATGAGGATCTTAGGACAAACATTAAGCCCATTGAACCCTTGAACACATAAGTAATGGTTATATTTCTGCCATGAGAGGACAGGAAGTAATCAGTGATGGAGCTACTGTGATGACAATGCAGGAAGTAACTAATAAAGCCACCAGCAATGGTGCAGCAGCACAGCTACTGACTGAAACGACATCCCGGAACAAATGTGCAATACAAACATCATTCCTTATAAAGAACATGAGTGATGGTATGACCACATTGGCACATGGAAACCATCTGGTGATGAATATTACCAACTCTGGCCCGATTTGAACTGCATCACCAAAGGTGGGCAAAAGGTGGGGAAGACCATGTCAAAAAAGACTGCATGAATGGGCGTATGACAGCAAACGCCAATGCAAATCGGCCCCCATACACAACCTGAGGCCATTGTTCAACCTTCCCTCAATCTCTACCACCCTTCATTGGCGTAAGTCTCCTATTTCCCAGTTAATAGGCAACTCTGCGACCTCGGCCACGGCACATCCTCTGGTTTTCCCATTGAGGGTTGGTCCTTCCTTTCCAGCCCCCGATTGTAGTATTGGGCATATTGAAAAGGCTGTCAAAATTGGAAATACAGACAGAGTTTGGCAAACCAGAAGCCTTTTATGTAAAGATCGATACGATTATCTGAATCGTGAGCAGGTTGTAGAATTGTTTAATTCCATCATTCAGTTACGTATCATTGCTAGCAGTGATATCAGAGCAGTATTCCAATGTGAACATGAAGTATATGTTACATCGTTGGTCTATTTATATTCTGAAGGGTTAATTGAGTATGTTGCTGATTACACTCAACTCTTCAGAGCAGGATATGAATGTACTGTAGTGAATAGGAAAAAAACATCCCATCTTGGACTACAGTAGCAGCGCATCCAGATGGTACATGACAGCAGCTAATCCTTATGCTTCCTCTTGCCCACGGACCACTCCATCGGTTGCTCCCATGAACCCCTCCTTGACTCTGAAGAGTTGCGGTGGTAGAAAACATGGGTCATCAGATGATGACGATCACTGGGAATGGTTAGCAGGGATGGTTAGTCTTAGGAGACGACAGGGTTCCTAACAGTCATTTTCTCTTCCTCGGTTGGAGCACCAGCATTTATATGCTCAGTATGGCCTGTTTGATCATATTGACTGTTTTAATGTGATTGCATTCCAGGAAACGTGACTTGTGGATTCTATAGTCTTAGAGTGGGCAGCAACTATTAATAAAAGTGTGGATAAAGGAAACACAGGCAGGCTCAAATGAGGTCTACGTTTGGGTGTCAATAAGGCTATAACACTGACAGAAATTTATTGTGATTCCCCTAACATCTTGGTGTGTAGAATGATCACTTCTGATGATACTGGGACAAAAGACATTACTTTGGTTAACGTATATGATCCCTGTTATGCTGTACCCCATGCTGCCGTTTAGAAAAACTTTGAGGCATGGCTTAACTCAGCTTGTCATCCCTCAGCTATTGTCTTGTCAGGATTGATCACCTCTGCTCCTGTGGCATTGGCTGGGTGATGTTTCTCTACTCAAAAGGGTTTGTCATGATGAATGGAGCATGTCCTTCAGACTAGACTGCCCTCCTCAATTAACATGGAACACCATCAAAACCTCCAGCACAATAGACTATGGCCCTCAGTATGAGATTGCCGGTAGGAAATCCACAATAACGGCATAGCTACCATTACCGGCATGCCTTGAGTTGGGAATCAACGTCTGATTCCGAGCACGACTTGCCATAACAAACGGCATGCCGGTAACGGCAGTGCCGGCATACCGCTAAAGCATCCAAAATCCCACACAACGGCACCATCAATGCCCTTGCCACCGCCACCGGCGTCACCAACCTGCAAATATACCGGTACCAGAAACTACATCATCACGTCGGAACGGGAAATGCTCCGGCAGCCATCTTTAAAAACACAATCCATTGCAATCCTCCAAACACAGGAGTCAAACACAGGAGTTGGAAGTTGAAGACCTCAAAGGGCCACATCTGCTACCCGGGGGAACATTCACCGCTGCAAACCTGGGTTTAGTGAGCCAGAATTAAACATGCTTGCCAACACCCTCGTAGACAATGCTGACAAGGTATTTGGAGTGGGCCTGCGCAGGCCTACGCAGCTGTGCAAAAAGGAGATCTGGACCAAAGTGGCCAACAAGGTCTCAGCGGTATGCACTGCACCCAGGACCATAAGGGACTGCCGCAAACGCTGGGACGACCTGCATCTCAGAGTGCAAAATACCTATTGTCTGTTGAGCACAGCCAGGAGCAAGCCACTGGTGGTGGACCACATTCTCCCCTCAAACTCCACCCCTGGGGAGGAAATTTGTGCATCCATCCGGAACATGGCCAGCATCGATGGTGTGGGTGTTGCTGAGCATGGAGCCACAACATCTGGAGATGCAGGTGAGTGTTCATTACTAACATCCCATAGCCACTCCGTCCCCTGATCGTCAATAGTGCTATGTGCATGACTGTAACCAGATACCTGCTGCCCTGCAAAACACTGACCAGACCCACAAGACAATACATCTTCCCACCATGGAGACTGTCCACAAGGACCACAGGCACACAACACATGTCCCATGCCATGCAGACAGACCCACCGTCTGCATGCATCAACACACTCCACCGAGGACAACATGGCCCCTGTCCGATGTGTCAGCATGGCAGCAACAACACCTGTACACAATGCATGCACCATTGAAAACATCCCAATGTGCCCATCCAATGTCCCCTCTGTAGCTGACGACACCCCAATGACCCCACCTACACATGCATACCCCCAATCCCTCAAATGTAGACTACACAAATGCACGGAGCAGGTTTGCATATACATGACATCAATGGCCGAACACAACAACAACCCATCCCACATGCACTTACTAAATCGTGTACACATCATGATGTACCAACACTGCTCCACCCCTGCACATGTGTGCTGCTACACACTACCCCCACCATAAATCAAAGGATGCACATCACTGTAAATGGAACTAATTGTGATGGCTGTTGCATGATTCATAGCACAAAAATGAAGAACCCCTAAATTGTCGCCCACAGGCACCTCATCCAGCAGTGATGGAGAACTCACAACTACCTCAACCACCGCTCTACGTCAGCACAGCCACACAAAGACTGCAAGCAGCCAGAAACGACCACGCAGCCAGGAACCAGCACGCAGCCAGGAATCAGCACACAGCGACGGCTGACCAAAGTCCATGGCCTCCATTCCATGTCCCCCCAGCCACCCTTGCACACCTGTCAGTTTCAAGAGGCATGCGAAGACACCTTCAGGCGGGCGGCAGCTGCAGCACTGCCCTGAATCAGTGTCCAACCCGCCACGCCACACCACAACACAGGGTATAAGTAAGGCTACACAAGATGAGGAAGCAGCATCAGCGCCGATTGAAATTGAGGACCTGCATCATTCCCTAGAAATGAGCATGCCTGGCAATCCCATATTGCCCATACAGAGTATGCCCGAACTTGAGGATTCAGAAACACCAGACATGCGTAGCACACGACATGTCACAGCTGCACCCAGCAACATGGAGGAGACCGGACCCGGTGACAATGACAATGGGCACCATGAGCCATTACCCAGGTTCAGCCCAGCAGCCCCATGCAGCCCACCACCCATGCCCCTTGCCGGAATGGTGCACATTCACAACATCGAATCCCACCTCACCCTGACCGAGGAGCGCTGGGAGGCAATGCATATACTCCTGAACCGGTACCTCACCGAGGCTGAACTCACAAGGCAGGCCATTCAGGACAACATGAGAAAGACTTGAAGGATGCTGGGCCGGGCAAATGAGGCATCGTACCAACTGGCCAGAATGGTATGTGAGGGCAACAAAGTCATGTTCTCAATGGCAGTCCATTAACCTCCTAGTCACGGCCATCGCCGAACAGCAGCACATTATAACTCCGCCAGTCGATCCAGCAAGTGCTACGTCCAGCCCTTCGACACATGGCAGCCCCTTGCGCCGCTCATTGAGGCTGACCCATCCGATTGGTCCCCAACCACCAGCTCCAAAGAGGGGGAATTTTGGGGGGTTTAGTTGTTATTGGGAGTTGTAACCATCTTGTTTGGACTGAGATGCATGTCCAACCTGTAACATTTTGTGTATAGTTCACCAGGCATAAATACACTTGTGTTTGAAAGCAATACAGTTGTCTGTACATTATTCAAGGGGTGTATGAGTATTTAATGTAACACAATGCAACGCATACAGTGTGGCAATCAAACATTTACAACATTTACATTCTTCAAAAATAAATTGCGACCAATGCCTGTTGTGTGGCCTGTCCATCATGGCCATGGTGCTGCTGAGGGTGTCCAATATCCTCATCATGACCATCGTCACCATCATCCTGTGGCAACATATCCACGTCCAGGGACAGGGGCACATTACGACGGATGCACATGATGTGCAGTATTGCACAAGCAATCACAATATGCCCCACCCTCTTGGGGCCATAGATGAGGGCACCCCCAGACTGGCTTATGCTGCGAAATCGACTCTTCACTATGCCAAAGGTCTGTTCTATTGGGACGTGAGTCCTTGTATGTGAGCGATTGTATACCTCTGCATATCGGTTATGTGGACGTCTGATTGGGGTCAGCAGCCAGCCCATCAGTGGATACCCATCGTCACCTGCATGTTCATGTTGTCAAGAGAGAGGGTACCAGTGATGATTTCCATCATTTAACAAACATGGTTGGGTCTATTCTGTTCAGTCATGATTTTCAGGGATTCAATACTAGCCGGGCACAGCAGTGTTTGATGATTTTGCTGGCATCACACACCATTTGGATATTTATCGAATGGAACTGCTTCCAGTTGCGGTATACCTGCTCAACGGCATGCCGCACCACCAGCTCTACATGTGTACAGTATTTCACACCTATGACGTTTGACATGCCTGCTATGGCATGGCATGCTACTTTGGTTGCTGGGGTACGTGGCATGCTGATGTGGTCACGTACATGTTTAAGGAGTGCCTAAAGTACCTGCGTCAGCACGTGGGAGAAGCAGGGTTGTGATAGCCCGTGCAGTTGACCCACTGTGTGCTGATAGGTTCCAGTTGCCAGAAAGTGTAGCACACTCAGGCCCTTGAGCAGGGGGGAATGGCTGTCTGTATCTTGATGACGCTCACAAGGTCACCGTGTATGAGGTCCACTAGTGCGATGATGGTGTCCCTGTCCAGCCGGTACAGGGTGTGGATTTGTGATGGGGTTAGGGTGAATGGGCTGACACATTCTCTGGGGATTGTTGGGCACCTGCGTGGCACAATAGCCTGCACATTGGGCATGTGCAGTCCCCCCCCAGGCCCTCCTTCTCCTCCTTTGCAGTTGATGCATGGCCTGCCTCACTGCCTCCTCATAGAGTAGCTGTTCCTGCATGTACTCCACCTCCAGCAGGGCTAGTGCTAGTGGTAGTATTTTTGCTTTGGAAGGGGTGTGGTGTGAGGGTGTTCTACCGTTGCAATGTGGCTGGGTTCAACGGTGTGTACATGTGCTGATTTGTTGCACCTGTGGCTGTTTTCTGCTCATGATCCCTGTTAACTCCAGCCCCGCGATGCCAGTGGTTCCGGCATCTTTCTTGCTGTTATTACTGGTATGTGGATGCCAGTATATGCATGTCTGTGCACCTCTGAATATGCACTGGTCTGCGGCATGCCAGTGTTTCAGGCACAGTAGGCGTGTGTCAAGGATGCTACCGGCATCGGGGATGCCGCTCACAGAAGGGCCTGTGCCAGTGCCGGTGTTGACGTACTCAAGGGTCGTAATGATCGGTCTGGTAATTGATTTCCGTACCGTATTCGATTTTACCAGACTGGCAAGCTTGTAGTGAGGCCCATTGTCTTTTTACCTTCTGCACCGGCCCTTTCAACCGTTAAACACAGACTTGACTGCAGCTACTAGAACCGTTTGATCCTGGGCACTTTGCCTTGTACCACTGACTCTGGCACAGGCCTATTGACTTGGGCTAATTCTGTTACAACTGCCGTCTCTATATTGCTTTTCATCCAGAAATGTGTTGGTGCACCTAAACTCTTATAAACACCCTTTCCTTCCCCTTTATATATTGTTGAAGTGCCATTTTGCTTGGTTTTCACCTAAAGATTGTTTATGCTAAAGTACTACATTGCCTAACTTGTTCACAATCCTATTGGGAAGTGTTGCTGGTGTGTTTAGGAGTCTAACCCTGTATAACTTGACCTTTCCCTCCCTCTGAAGAAATTGTTAGATTGCCATTTCTGCTTGGTTTACAGTGTGCAATTTTGCTCAGTTTTCACTCTTGCTCAAACTTGTCTACAATTTAAATAGTGAGTTATGTATACTTTTCTTGACTGTTTTAACTTGCTTTAATGAGAGTGACTTGTGTGTTCATTTAAGAGTGTGTAAAATAAATATATATATTCTTTTTGATACAAAGTTTTGAATACGTCTGGCTGCTCAGCCACTGCCACTGCTACCAACTAAATCTGTGTGGTACAGACTGATACCAAAGGGGATTTATTGCATATACATGTAGTCCTAATCTTCTGTAGTGCTCCCTAAGGGAACTGCATAGGATTCTGCCTAACAATTATGCTGAGGACATTGTACTTTTGGACCTTATCCCTGGAGGACTCCAAATAACACTTGAAAATCTTAATACATACTCGCTGAATAACTCACTTACGGTGAATATTGCCACAATGAAGATCATGGTGTTTGATCTCCAATGCAAACAAGCGGCATGTATTGTTGGGCATCTGCTTGGAGTTCCCATTGAGGTAGTCACTGAGTACAGATATCTTGGCATTATTTTCAACTGCAAGCTTACTAGCGACAGTCATTTGAATTAACTCAAAGTCTGTGCGGCACAAACACTAGGTAGAATATCCTCCCTTCCTCATAAGGGAGGGGGGTACTCTGTAGGTACCTTGGTTAAATTGTATGCTGTGAACATTCTACCCATCATTACCTATGCAGTGGAGCCATGGGCACGGGACTCACTGGAGATTATCTCCAAATTTGTAAATTCAAATTTAATAAGGATTCTCAGACTACCCTTGTAATTTTCGCCAGAAACGTTTTACTTGGAGATTGATATGTTTCCCATCAGAAAACGTATTCTGCTGAATAGCTCGAAGCTATATTGGAAATTGCTACGTGCTCAGAGAAATACACTCCTGGGGCTCTTAGTTAAGGTGTTTATCACAAAACGTTCTCACATGAAGTCAAGCACCCTTGGTTCAAACAGTCTAAAAGATATGAGAGTAACCCTCTTGTAATGAATTTTAATCCTTTTAAAAAATGTTGCGGGAAACACTGAAGTCGTATATACATGATCAGCTAATAGTCGATGTGACTTCTAGATCTTCTGCTGAATTGCCAATCATCTGGTTTGGGATTACATGCGTTTACAATTCAACGCAGTGAAAACCTTTCAGATAATTGGGGAATGGCTTAAGTTCCCCAGAAGTAGCAGATTTTGCCACTTTTGTGGGGAGTCTGAATTGGAATCCGTTTACCATCTACTATTTGTGTGTCATGCAATTGCTGATTTATGAACAAAGATGATTAGAGCAGCTGGTTATGATGTGTTCACCTCAGTGAATTCCCTTTGCAAACACGTTATGACTGGAACACGTGAGCCGTGTATTATGTATGTCACCCTATTGTGGAGAAAGATCTCTGACATAATGATGATTTTAGGTGCATAATTTGCTTATAGATTTCTGCGATCAGTTGATTGTACGTGGAGAGATTTTAGACAATAATGATGTTAAAGGTGTAAAGTGGTTTGTTTTGAAATAACGAATGAAGATTACATGACGTGAATGTTTTTTTTTATTTTTTAAATTTAACTGTGTAATACTAAATAAACAACCAAAAAAACGTTTTTTCTCAGTCAGTGTAAATAATTTATTACATTTAGTTGTTGACTTTAGTTGATTTACATGATTCATTACACAATATGGAATCTGAATAGTATTAGTCCTTTTCACTAAAAAGTTACCTATCCCAAGAAGGTGCTATCAGGCTACCAGCTGACTGGATACTTATATCCTTCTTCACAAAATATGCTGAAATTGATTTTATGAAAACACAAAATGTAACTATGACAGTTACCAAGGTTATTACTATGCTGTAAAGGGAAGGCACCACCAACACGCAGAACGTGGTGGATAAAATTAATGTAAGGGGCGTTCTGGGAATTTCAGAATACAATTAGAAAAGTGTAATTAGGCATCAAAACGTCACTTTTCTCCATTAGTCTCCAGTGTCAACAGTGTCAAGACACAGAGGAAATGCATGTTATGAGTTAAGAAGTTATAAGTGCAACAAGTGCACCTCCTTAGCTGTGCCTCTTCCTTTCTGTTCTTAACTCCTAGATAAAGGGTGTCTGAAGTGAAGGGAAGACAAAGAAAAGGCCAATTTCTGTTGAGACCTGTTTGGACCTGTTTGGACCCAATACAGAAGCACTGCCCCTCTTAACATCAGGTAGGCTTCCTGAATATGTGTTTCACCCCTCTCTTCCAACAACCCAGTTTTCCCATCACCATGCATTGTCAACCAAGCCACTCACCAGCAACATCATGGTCCCCGCATCGCAGCAACCTCACCGATGTCACCCATCACCAATCCATCATCCACCATTACACAAAATTGATGCTTGCAAATGTCTGCTCAGCAATCAAAAATACAGCTCACATCGCCAACTTCATCACCACACATGACTTGGATGCCATCTTCATTAGTGTGTCATGGATGACATCCACCTCCACCCACATCCTTGAGGTCATCAGCCCCAATGTCTACATAATTCTACTTAATTCTACAACCAGACCATCCAAACAAGTTTGACTGAGGCCTCCACATCATTCACAAGGAATCATGGCCCAACACACATCTGGATGTTGCAACCACTGGGTCTTTCGAAAACCTATCCTTCTAATTGCCAATCCCCCCAGTGGACACACTACAGACCACCCAAGCCCAACAACTCCTTCATCGAAGACTTCACAGACTTGATTACCACCATATCTCTCACGCATCACTCTCACACCAACATCATCTTCCTCGGTGACTTCAACATCCCTGGCAACCGATAACCCACTGCCTACTTAACACACTGAACATCACACAGGAGGCAAAAGAGCCAGCTAGCAGGAAAGGTAATATCCTCAACTTCATCATCACCTCACCTCACTGCCCAGGCTGCTCGACTGGTCGGACCATCTGGCAATCCCCTTTGAAATCAGTCACACTACACCTCTCAATCAAAGCCATTACAAACCAAGCAATCAAGCCTTTAGATCCCTCATGAACTTCCCAGCAGAGGCTGTCACAGAAGACCTCACCAAACTCTACCTAACATGAGCTGATGCACCGCTGACAAAATAGGACTGCAACTCGCTTCTCCAACAACACCCCCCTCACAAACAACTTCAACCATCATGACCGAGTGAAATGGCAGACCCTCAAGCCTAAACCTTCAACACCCTGGAACACTCAAGAATTCAACCTCACCAAACGAACCATCAGAAACAAGAAAATACTTGGCAAAAATCCTGCAGTGCATCCAGCCTATCCCTTCTCAAGGAACTTCTGGCTACATGCATGCAATTGATCATCACTGCCATGCCACCTACTACCAAAACATCGTAGGCAAGGCCAACAATGAAAGCAGAGCCATCTTTAAAGCCATCAAGCACTGCATAAACTTTTTGCCCGACCCACCCGTAGTGCACTCCATCAAAGAATGCACCACCATCAACTCTTTCTTGGTCAACAAGATCAACATGATCTGCCAACACATAGACACCAACACTACAATTGACAGTGCACTACACATCCCATCTCGTGAAACCACAACTACCTGGACAACTTTCAGTACACTAACCTTGGAAGACCTCACTGCCACCTTAGCATCCGTCAAGGCCAAATCATATGCAGATGACTTCCTCCCTGCCTCTGTAAATTAAGACCTTTCTGAATGAAGCACTCCTCACTTACCTGACAATAATCAACAGCTCCCTAACTCAACGCATATTCCTCTCGACCCTCAAGACCGGACAAATTCTCCCACTTCTTAAGAAACCAACACTGTAAACTGACAATCTCAGCAACGACCGTCCCATCACCATGTTCCCTTCCTAGGTGAGATCCTTGAGAAAGCAGTAGCCACACAATTCCTCCCACACCTTGAAGACAATAAATAACCTCCTTCTGGTCTATCAATATGTCTTCAGACCCAGATGCAGCACAGAAATGGCTGCCATCAAGATGATCAACAATGCCCTTAAAATCCTCAGTGGAGCCCATCCTTGCCTCCTATTTATTATTGACATCTCAGCAGCATTTGACACAGTAGACCACCAGACACTCACCAACAATGTAAATCGCTGGCTGCGGATCAGCATGATCATCCTCAGCTGTTTCAAATCATGCTTTGAGAATCATCAACAGTTTGTAAAAATGGATTATTCAAAATCAACTTTACCCATCCACTGTGGTGTCCAATAAGGATGCATCCTGTCCCCTAATATCTTCAATCTTTACATGGAACCAATTAGAACCCTCCTCACAACATCCACATTCACCAATATGCTGATGAAACGCAAATCACCTGATGAAATACTCCATCCAAGATATCCACGGGCCCAAGGCCTGTCTCATATTGATCCGGTCCTGGTTGTCCAGTGCTTACCTGAAGCTCAACCTCTCCAGGACTGAATACCTACTGCTGACCAACAACACCAAACACCTTGATATCCAGATCTGGCTCTTTGCTGTGAGCCTCACACCGCTGCCAGCCACCTGTGCCAAGTCCCTGGGATCAATATCGACAGACACTTCACATTCAAACAACACATAGCAAAGAAGACACAAAAAACCTGGTACCAACTTTTTCTCCTGTGGAAAATCAAGCCCTTCATCCCAGAAAAGAACTTCAGATCTGCTGTTGAAGCCTTGGTCCTGTCCCACCTGGATGGTGGGAATGCCCTTTTGTAAGGCCTTCCGGCAACTACCCTGACACACCTGAAATGTGTCCTGCATGCAAGAGATATTAAAACCATCCACAAATTCAACCTCATTCCCCGGACTAGCATAAATCTGCACTGGCTCTCACTGCAACCCCTTATCCTCTTCGAATCCTGCTGCATCATTACAAGGCTGTCATCCTGGAGTCCCCAAGCTACCTCATTGAGAAACTCAGCATCTCCAGATCCCTGCAATCCACCAGAAAGTAATAAAATGTGTATACTTACAATACAATGGTTCAGGAAGGAAAGAACCAGAAGACAGGCCTTTTCTGTATATGCTCCAATACTCTGGAACTGCCTCCTCATCAACATCAGACTTGCCCCATCACTTCTACAGTTCAGGAAAGAACTCAAGACCTTCCTCGTCAAAGAATAGCTCCTCCTTAACAACTAGGTCTACACACCCGGCACTCCCCTTTACTTGAGACTCTGTGATGTGTTTCACACTGTCCCCCCACCTGTTTTCTTATAGATCTCTTGCTGCCAACTGACCACCCTTGCCGTCCTGTTAGCTCACTGCTCCTTTTTTCTCAGCTTCCCTCACTGTGTCCTTTGCCCCTATGAACGTAAGGCACTCTGTTGCTTTTATACCCTACTAATAATAATGATTATAATTCTATATAAGGGGAATGAGTTGAGAGCTGGGACAACATCATTTGGATGAACATTAGATTTCATACAAAACATGTCCGGTCAACATCTACAATGGAAAACAGCACAAACACATGTATTTGACCACGAATCTGAGCAACGTTTAACATATAGGAATCTAAAATGTATGTTAAACTTGATTTATCTTAAATAGTGACTAGATATTGCCTTTTTGCAATCAGAAGGCTCAATAGTTCTCAATTCATTTAAGCTGAGAAACCCTTGGAGCAATGGATGTTTTTTCTCATGTAAGTTACAAATGATTTATTTCCCAGAATAAATTAAGGAAAACCCAGTGGACTTTTTTTGAACAAATGCAACCTATCACTTACAATAAAATACCATTTTGTCCATTGCAAATTACCGGTCAACTATGATCTTTAAGAGTCCACATCACAATATCAATTTAGTCTACAATTAAATGCATAAACATACTAATTACAAAAATGCCCATAACTCCTTCAACATAAGTTCAGGATGCCATAAAGTATATTTTCAGAATCCTTATAAGACACTTGATAAGGTCCATATATTTTCATATTAAGAAAGTGTATTTTTCTCCATATGATTTACCAGTTATTACAAAGTCAGTTTTCTGTAACATACAGGTTGCAAAGCTACCACTTTGAAATCAGCCCATTTACAAATAATACAATGTTATTTGGCACAATATCAAATATACACAAATTACATTGCATACAAAACCAAATATTTGATCGCAATTAAGAAGACACTTTCAAAGTTGGAATTAAGTAGAAGATGGGAATTCCCTCTGTATAGTGTTACAAGCCTTTAGAGCAATGAACATTAAGAGGTAGATGTACATGATATTCTCAAAGGATATTGCTGCACCAGTCTGCTCTGATATGGGGATTCTGGGAAGAGTATAAAAAGGCATAAACTTATGGGCAAGAAGAGCAATATTTATTTTTCTAGAAAGTGATACACCAGACTGTTTACCAGAGGAAACTAAATTTGCAGGTGAGGAGGAGAGATATACCTGAGTGAAGGAAAATTCACCCAGTGAGATAGAAGGTGACAGAGGGACACACTGTTACATTACTCCAAGTGTTTAGAAGGGAAATCTACTTATCTGTTTTTGATTGATTTGCCACTACATCTAAGTTAGAGAGGGAAACAGCAGCTAGAGGGTCCAAAATGATTCAGCCCTTATGTTGATTTCGATACAAAAGTTTCCACAAAGCAATATAGAAACGCAAGTGTATTCCCGGGACGGACACATACCCAAACTAGGATAGCCCACAGAGAGTACTTGCGTGTCCTGTCAATGACCCTAAATCCAGAAGAGGAACTATTGGTGGGGGCAGAGATAGGGAACAAACAATTAATCTTTATGGTGGACTCAGAAGCTAAGAAGTTGTGCATTAGTAAAGGTGACTTCCCTCTATTAGGCAAGACTATCGACATGCAGGGAATCTCTGGGGCCGTTTTCATGGTTCCATACACAAAAGAAATGGATGTAAAGGTAGGGGGGAAGTTGTAGGTGCTCCCATCCTGTATTCAGAGAGTTCTCCTGTCTACTTGCTTGGCAAAGACCTGCTTAGCAAGTTGAACATGATCTCATTGGCAGACAGAAGTATCATCTGCGCAACACCTGGCATGTGTTCAATAAGGGCAATGCTTGTGATACATGCCATGGCGAGTGACGTGGTGGTACGAGGCATCCCTGTAACCCAGACATGTTAATTTATGGTATTACAGTGCTTGCATGAGCCGTGGCCCAAATCACCAAAACTTGTTGGAGAGTACCAACTGATTTCATTTTTCGGCCTGTGGTGTCCCCAGAGTTAGTGCAGGCACTATTCTATTTCTAGAACTTGAGGGGCTGCTAGTATTAGCCAAAATAATTGTGGTCCTAGGCACCAATACTCAGGGGTGCCAGTGGCACATAGTGTTGTGCATTGACCCCACTATACACCTCAAGAAGTTGACAGATGCCGAAATCTTTGATGACAACAACAATGGCGGGGAAACAATACTCAGAATATGCATCCCTGTGAGCTTTTGGTACAATCTCGAAGAATTTTAATCCCCCTCATGGCTGTTGTTTAACCACCCCATTTCGGTCAAACCGACTTACAGCAGGTCCCCACACAGTTATGGACAACCAACCCACATGATGTAGGGAAGTTGAAAGAAGTGAATCCCAGACAGATTACACTAAAGGGAGGGCAATGTTACCCCAGGTAAAACAATACCCATTGTTGAGGGAAGGAGAAGAAGGGATCAGAGACACGATGCAAGGCTTACTACACCAAGGGATCATAGTGCCCTCCACCTCACCATGCAGTATGGCCATACACCCCATTAAAATGGCATCAGGGGTAGTTGGAGGATGCTCCAGGATCTCCACCCACTCAGTGACATGGTGCAGAAAGAATTTCAACTTGTTTCAAACCCAGCCTCCATTTTGTGCAGCATCCCCAAGGAAGCAACCCATTTCACAGGGGGAGACCCAAAGAGTGCTTTTTCTCAGTACCCCTACACCCGACTCACAATATTTCACAGCCTTTACACATGGCGGAAAGCACTATGAACACACTTATTTGCCCTACGCGTAGTGTGAAAGCCCCAGCATATTGAACAGGATACTACATGAAGACGTAGGTAACATTGAAGTGCCCAGTACGATAATTCTGTACATAGATGATTTATTGGAACGCTGTGACAGTGAACAGAACTGTCACAGAGACTCCATTACCTTGTTGCAAGTGTTACCTCTCAAAGGGTATAACGTGGACAAGGCAAAGCTTCTATCCTGCCAACATGAAGTACTTTATATAGGGCAGCTCCTTTCTGCAGACAGCAAAAGAAGTATCCCTGACAGGGCAGCAACAGTGCATGCCACTCCCACAATGGTTACTGTAAAGGAGATGCAAAGATTCTTGGGGATGTGGAACTATTGCAGGCCTTGGATTCTGGATTACACAGCATACACAAGGCCACTCATACAGGGCCTCAAGGAAGCACAAAAAGAGAACAGTAAAGTAGAGTGGACTGCAAGCATGGTTAAGATTTTCAATTACCTAAAAAAAGTGATTTCAACAGCCCCCATTCGCACCACCCAAGACTACATTCTGGAGTTCTACATCTTTTCACATTCAAATGGCAGACCCATGACAGCGGTACTAGCGCAGAAAATCAAAATGGGCCACAAACCACTGGTCTACTACAGCGGTACACTAGACTCAGTGATGCAAGGTCAATTCACATGCAAACAAGCTCTCGCTGCAGCAACCTTTGCCATCGAGAACAGTTCTACAATCATGATGGGGTGGTCAGTAACATTGTATGTAGACCACTCAGTATTTGCCATCTTAGAAAAATCTAAGTCCACTCTCACTACCCAAAGGGCATCAGCATACAAGATTATTCTCTCAACCCCACATATCCACGTTGTAAGATGAAAAACAGTGAACCTTGCCACATTCTTCATAGAACCATGCACAGACAAAGACCTACAGCAGCGTGACTGTGCCACAGATGAGGGTGAGGAGGATAACATCCCCAAATCCAGACATAGCAGCTGGGAAGAGGGAGAGGTACTTTTTGTTGATGGTTCAGTGACAATTGATCAGGATACAGGGCAGAGACATGCTGGGATGGCAGTGATGTGCTTAGAAGGTGAACTATGAGACCGTAGTAATGAAAAGGATGCCAATGCATTAATCAGCGCAGGCTGCAGAACTCATAGCACTCATCGAGGTGCTTTGGGCATAAAAGGGGTGTTGTGCCACAATTTATTCAGACTCTGCCTACGTCACCACAATGGTGCATGCGGGTCTCTCACGCTGGAAAATGAGGGGCTTCAGTTGGGTGGACGAATCGCCAGTACAACAATGCGCACTGCTCAACACCCACATTTCTGCCATTGCAGAGCTGTCTGTAGTGGCGGTCATCAAGTACGCAGCCCCTACAAACAACACTGCCGAAATGTCATGCAGCAGCCGACACAGCAGCAAAAGCAGCAGCATATCTCCCTGTGCCCACACCAGCTGAATACATCATCTCAGCCATCACAACAAGGCCAGAAACAGACCCATACACAGCCCTCATAGACAGCCTTGCCCATAGCACAAATAATAGATCTTCAGCATAGGGCAATGCAGCGAGAATGAGAAATGTGGCTCAAATGTGGATGCGGACAGTCCCCAACTGACCTCTTATTGAGACAACAATGCACTGGGAAAGTAGTGATGCTTGTGGAATTACTACGCATAGCTTTTGAACAGTTGCACTACCCCTCCCAGAGCTCCAAACAACACATTGCAGCCGATACATAGGAAGATTGGTCTATACCAAATCTCCCAGAACACCTCTCTACAATGGTCTTGCAGTGCACCACCTGTCAAGTGTTCAGTACAGGGCTGCACATTCTGAGGCACCTTTCCCGCCCCATCTGACAGTTCTGCAAGCTCCATTTTGACTATGCAGACATGGGTTCAAGATGCAATGGAGCTCGATATCGTATTGTGGTGGTGTGCCCATTATCACGCTGGGTTGAGCCCGGTCCATGTGCCCACCCAGACTCGAAGTGTACAGCGAATTTCCTTGTACATGAGGTATTCCCCCAATGGGGAGTGTGTGATGTTCTGAGATCAGACAACAGTACTCACTTTTTCAATGAACTCTTTAAGGAAATCACAGCACTATTGGGCATCAAGCACCGTATGTGTTCCATTTATCACCCCCAATTGAATGGTGTTGTAGAACGGATCAGTGGCCTTCTCAAAAGCAGGCTTTCAATATTGTGTAGGATAACGGAAAAACATCCAAAGGAAACAATTCAAGAAATGTGGTATCAAGGATTTTATTAAACCTGATACTAATGTAATGTATGAAACAAATCATGATTAAATCTGCACTTGTAAAAACAACTTACATAGCAGGAAACAACTTTTATTTAAAAAGAACACATCTATATAGTAAAAATCATCTTATTCAATCATCCAAGCAATCAACCTCATCCATCCATTAGACAAACCACTCATACCAAACACCAATAAATGTACAATATAAAATCTATAAGAAAATTCATCACAATTGATTCATCTCAAAAGTTTATAGAAAGAATATGAAATCAGTTTGACAGGCCACAATAGGTAACATCAGTGGCCTACGCAATTAAGATGGGTCCCAGAGGTTTGTGACCACGACCTCATCTTAGTCCAAACTCAACCGGTTTCGACGTATATACTTTAGTGTAGTGACGTCTTCATCAGGAGTAACAAAAGTATATTCTTCATTCACACAATGGAAGACTGTACGTTTCTTCCTTTAATTATAAGCTGTATCCACTTGTATGAACTAAATAACAGCGTCCCAGCGGAGGTTCCTGCAAACAACGGAGTGCAAAAACGCCAAAATTCCTCCCGGAAATGTCCGAAAACTTTTTCAACCGGCGGCCGTAAATGTGAAGATGACTCCCCGGATCCAGGGATTGCTGCGCCTGATATTGTGTGGGCCTAAGCAAAGGAACTCTCAGACTCTCATGGCAGCTAGTCACCCGTACACCAGCTGGGTCCAATTGGAAGTGGCGTGCAATATTGTGTACCACCCTTAAAAAGAATTGGGTCCATTACCTGCCCCTGTCCTTGTTCAATTTGCACACACACTAAACCCAGCAAAGACCATCACCTCTCACTACAAAAGATAGTGACTGGTCAGTGAATACAGATGCAATCTCCTCGAGGTTGCGACAATTCTAGGAGAAGAATTCAAGGCATATTTAACAAATCTACCACGTGCGATCAGATGCATAGCACGACAAATCGCATCACCTTACTACGGATCAACCAGCTGATGCAGCTTCCACCCAACCACTGTTGCCACAGGAGCTGGTATATGTCAGAAGCTTTGTACGAAAATGGAACAAACCCAGGTTCCATGGGCCCTACGAGGTCATGTTTTCCACCCCTCTCGCTGTAAAGATGAAAGGGCTTTGACATTGGGTAAACCTCTTATACATTCACAAGGCCCCCCTGAATTGTACACTGGTACCCTAAAAACTGAAGACAACCAGTCTACCTCACCTCACTTAGCGAGAGAGTTAAACATGCATTGCTGCTAAAGGAATAAGGTATGTGCACTAAACAAAACTCTCGCTCTCGCTCTCTCTCTCTCTCTCTTGCACTCTCTTTCTCTCTTTATCTCGCTCTCTCTGTCCCCTCTTATCTCCTTCCCTTACTCTCCTTCTTCCTTCTCCCACCCAACCCGTTCTTGTCACTTTACAGGTGAAAAGAAGATGAAGACTGCAACATCATATTTTTCAGTGAATAGTGATAGAAATGTTATTAGTGCAACAAGGATGTATTCATATTACGCTGGCCTACACTTTACAGCCATTTTGTTGACGTTTCTTATGTTTTTGCTGGGAATATAGTGGGGGGCATCTTTTATCTGGACAGGCCATTGAAAAGAGAGGGGGTGGGGATCCTAAATGAAGGTGCAACCTTTAATTTAACTAAACAAAACCTGAGGGCGAACCTGAATATGAACATGAATGAAAGCAAACCTTTTAATTTAACTGAACAAAACAAACACGACTGTATATATGTATAGTACGTCCCCGGCAAATACCAGTACCCATATGATTGCATGCATGAGTAGAATGTTAGCGATATTACTTCCAACCATTAAAAAACACTTTTGTAAAACAAACAGTAGTGGTAAAATCACCACAACTAGCAGGAAGAGATCACCAAGGTGTTATATATCGCTCCGGGACAGAATGAAAAGGTAAGCATGCAAACCCAAATATGATGCATACCATGGCCTAGGCTAGATGTGATGGAAGTATCCGCCATCCCGAGCACTCGAATAGTTGGTACTCTGACATGCATGCAGTGGGTAGGCAAACAACTAATAGTAGTTGCTAGGTGTGCTCGCTAATACCATATGCATCAGGGGCACCCAAGGTTCTAGTACCACAAGAAGTACCAATTATAGAGACACAATGCCTGATTGATCTTGCCCTATCTAGGCTCAAAGGCACTTTCCAGGCATGCACCGTACATTTACAACTCATTGGGCCTCATTATGGGTTGCCCGGTAAAAAAATCTAATTACTGCATGCCGGTGCAACTGTGTCCATGTAGCACTGCTGCCGGAATCAACGGTTAGCATGCATGCGCATACCGGCATGCCGGTAACGGCTGCATCAGCATGCCGGTAAGGCCCTCCAAACCCCCGATAGTGGCATCATCAATGCCGTAGACACGGGCACCAGCATCCTGGATGCCGTAATGAATGGTACCGTTGATGCCGGTATTGTAAATACCGGTACCGGAAGCAACGTCATTGTGCCGGAACGGGAAATACACCGGCAGCCATCTTTAAAAACACAATCCATTGCAATCCTCTGCCTACAGCATCTGGATTGGCAAACTGTGGACTGTGTCAGCAAGGAGATGGCCAAGGCAACCCAAAAAGGCACAGTGCGGCTGTGGAAGCCACATTTTAATGACTAGGAACTCAACATGCTCGCCGACACACTGGTCGAGCACGCAGATGTTGTGTTCTGCACAGACGTGCACCGTGTGGCACAAACACGTGAAATAAAACATCTGGGAGGAGGTGGCGCAAAAGGTCTATCCGGTGGGGACGACCCCACGCACCGCAAAATACTGCAGGAGGCGCTGGGACGATCTTTGGCTGGGTATCCGCAACATCCTCTCAGCAAACCGCAGCCAGGCCCAGGCAACAGGTGGCGGAGCATCATCCCCTATAAAGCTGGCACATTGGGAGGAAACCTGCAGCTCCGTCATTTGACATGGAGGCCACCGAGAGTGTTGTCCATTCTGAGATGGGAGTCCCATTATCGGACGATGACGGTGAGTGACCCTTAGCGTAATACAAAAAGACACCACACACACCCAATACCCCAAGTACAATGAGGAGCCCAAATGGCAAGTAGATGGGAGCAAATACATGCCCCATCACCATCAACCTAAAGTCAGTCTCTACAAAACCCCTAAAACCCTGCCATGACAACACATAACAAACCCTAGTGACACAAACCACATGAGTCCCCAATAGCAGACACATGCACCATCTGTATGCACACACACACATATACATCACCATAGAGATGCAGGTCTGACCACTGTGCCATCCCATAGCATGGTGCACACATCACCACTACCAATTGCACACTTGACACACCCGCCATGACCATGAATGAAGTGTAAATAACAATGCAACAAAGCACATTGTGCAAGCACGACTGACCCACATTTAGAAACCACATGACACACAGCCCCTGAGGCAAGGCCACAACTCGCAAGCCACAATAGTCCTGTCGGCCACTCAACAGACACCATGCCCATTATGCTGCACCAGAAGGATGCAAAACACTGCACCACCCCTCAACTCCTGTAAGCACCATGGCCGCCCCACCAACATGTACATGAGAATGCACAGGACTCAAAATGAAGTAGCATTGATGTATGTAGGATGTGCATTGACACATGACTGATGCCCAGCCTCTCTCCCCCCCACAGGCACAGGATCAGATAGCTAGGTGGAACACACCGCAACACCAACAAAGAAACCTGCACGCCTGAGCCGAGGCCACAACTACGCACCCAGGCCCTCCACATTAAGGGCTGGCCATAAGCAAACCACCGCTCCCAAGCCACATCCCCCCAGCCACCAGGGCACACAGGCTGGAGAACCTTGCGAGCAGCCACCACCAACACCCCGGAAGGAGCACCAGCAAAGACACACTGTTGCCATGAAGGCACCCATGCCAAAAGGCACACCGGACACCAATTTTTCCACCAAGAAAACACCAGACCCACAGGAAACACCCCAGGTGGAAGAGGACGGATCACCTGCAGCCAGTGACGTGGAGGGGCCTTAGTCGACGGCCACCAGTGACCTTGGAGGGGCAGCGCAATCTGCGCAACATAGCGCGGAGGAGGTAGTAGAAGAAGACACTGCAGTCTATAGCTTGCCCGAGGACATGCCGGACACCACAACCATGCTGGACAACCCACTGGCTCTGGTGAACACACCTCTGCAGATGACATGCCCGTAGTAGCATGCAGCCCCACAACCACGCACACACCACCCCCTCCCATGCAACCTCCTACTGCGCAATCCATCCGGGACTTGAAGGGGTGGTTGACCAACATGGAGTAGCACCAGCAGGCCATGCATGATATGGTCAAACAATACATAGCAGAAGGGGAAGACACACGCCTGGCCATGCAAGAGAACACCAGGACAATAAGCTGTGCTGTCTACAGTGTGGACCGGCGCATGCATGAGGGCATGGCAGCAATGACACAGGCTGTCACCCAGTTGGTTGCCACCATGGCCCAACATCGTGCTGCAGAGGCTGACCCACAACCCCCACCATCGACCAGCTCAACACCAGCGAACTCTACCCAGACAAGCCCGGTGCGGAGGTCACTGCAAAGTCTGCGCTGCCCAGACAAACAACCCCCTCCACCTAAAAGGGGCATCAGTAGCCTGACACACATTGACATGTCAGGAGTGGGTTAAGTTGAACTTGGAGTGGGTGCAAGGGGGGTATGTGGGAGTGTTGGGGGGTGGGGGTCATGGGTTTTTGGTGATGTTGGGCAGTTGGTGGGTGTGGGGATGTTGGGGGTTGGGAGGTGGGGGGCGTAGGAGGGTGGGGGTTTTGGGGGTAGTTTGTTGTATATTGAGGGGTAGAGGTCCACATTGGTTCCTGTTCACTGTACATAGTTTTGATACATTTAATACACCTGGGGTGCATAAGAGAAACACATGACTGGACATTCTTTTTGAGTGTGTGTCAATTTATTTCTTAACAGTGCCCAGTGTCCCCCATTCCAAGTGCCTTGTGTTACCCAGTCCATCAAAAGTAATGTGCAATCAAAGTTTGGCAAACTACACGTCCTTCATTCACATTGTGCCGTGGTCGATATGTATCTTCTCCACAATCATCCTCCTCATCTTCTGGTGGAATGTGGTCCGTGTCAGGGGGCAGGTGTACGTTGCGCTGGATGCACATGTTGTGCAGCATGGCACATGCCAACACTATCTTGCCCACATTCTCAGGCCTGTATATGAGTGCCCCACACAAATTGCTGAGGCAGCAAAAACGGGCCTTCAACAGGTCAAAAGTCTGCTCAATCGTGACACGAGTGCATGTATGTGCACTTTTGTAGTCCTCTTCGTGCCTGTTGACTGGTTTCCTGATGGGGGTTAGGAGCCACAGCTTCAGGGGATACCCGGCATCACCTGTACGGAGCAATGGAAAGTGTATTAGTGAACATTGTTGTCATTCCTTGTGTTCATGGTCACATGCCACAGATTCATCATGACTGCACTTCACATTTCCTTATAATAACACCCAAGTAAGTGTGCTTAGGGATGGTCCATGCTTGGGGGGTGTGTGTGCCGTTGACATTTTAGGGACCTTTCCATCTGGTACAGCACTTACACAAATGAGTCGATAATGACCATGATCTGCTGACATCTGATGGGTGTGTTTCATTTGAAATGTGTACTATACATGCATCATGACATATATGTCTGATGTGCTTCATGATACACAATGGTTTGCTAATCATGTTTGCCACTACTTGATGTCATCATGTGCTTGCCCATCACTGCCTTCCCCCATGTGATCAAGGCCCAATGGCAATGGTGGTATGGTCCACCAGTGACAGCAAACGTTTCTGTGATAGTGCTGGGTGTGTACTGGCATGGTGGAGCAGAGGTACTGTGGATGGATCCTGTGCCACTCGCTCATAAGTTAGTGGTGGTAACTGATCAGTGATTTCATTAGTTTACTTGCTTGCACCATTGCAATTGTAAGTGTCCTTTGAGGTGCCTGGGCCGGTATACTGGTCTGCGGTGTACCTGTGGGGTGGGTGCAGTGACAGAGATTTCCATGTGTGGCATTTGGATTTTCCCCAGGCATGGCTGCATGTCCCGTGATGGACTTGGCTCCGCTCATGTATTACAGGCATTGTGCCTGCAGGGTGGTGCATTGTGGTACCCGTGGTTCATGTCTGATGGTGTTCAAGGTGCATGTGCTGGGGTGGGTGCTGTGTATGTTGCTTACATTAATACAGAACTGTGTAGGCATGCCACATCTGCAACCGTTGGCAGTGTTGAACATTCTGTCGAGGTGATTGGGGTCATAGTTTAGCCACCCATGTCACTGTGTCCCCCCCACTCCGAATAGACAGGGTGCCTATGCTTTTGTTCCCCCCAGGCAACTGTCATGATGCCTACCCCCGGGCATCCGGATTGAGTCCATCAGCCCCGGGAGCAGGCATCCAGATACTCATTAAAACCCCAACAGCCCTGGCTGGGGGCTATTTGGATTCAGTCCTGGCGCCTTAGGCGCCAGGCTCATCATAGAAATCAGTCCTGGCGCCCTAGGCGCCAAGCTCATAGACTTTACTTACCTTATGCAGACCATGCTGCAAATGAGTCCAAGCCAATGTGAGGTCTGGATGGGACTATTTTATTACAGGGACTATTTTTTACTCGGGTGTGGTTCTGGGGAACTTCTTACCTGGGACTACTTTGGAGGCTATTTAAACCACGCCCGAACAGCAGCTCATGCTTCGTGTTATTCTGCATCCAGCAGCATAACACTCACCGTGTCTGCAAGTCAGCATCCAGTCTCCTACCACGCCCGCCTTGAATCCGGAGCTCCTAGACAAAAGGAAAAGAAAGGAGAAGAGGTTAGATCACGGACATTATTTGATTCCTTAGCTGATTCCGGACCCAGCACATCTCCGAGCCTGGAAAGGACATTATTTCAGCATGCGTCGCTTCGCCAGCAGCAGCGCCGCGTTATACTCACCAGTCAACCGCATCTTTCAACTCGGCGCTGCCTCCATCATTTTCTTCGTCGAAACCCAGCACCTCGGGGGAAAACAAAAGGAATAACAAGGTGAGCCGAGAAAACCGACAAAGACAATCTCTTTGCCACCATAGGCTTACCTGATTTACCACCGGAGGTGTTATCCTTTAATTCGCTGCATCTTTCTATGCCGCACCTATAAAGGTATAAAAAACAGCAAGTTAAACTCATGCAACTTTTACCGGACAGTGTTTGGTAATACAGATTCTTACCTGAATGCCATCAGCCGCCTCCAGGCATTATTCTTTTGGACCCAGCTGCAACCTAACGAGGGAATGGAACAAGAGTGAACATCGGACATATTGAACTCTTTGAACTTTATAGACACTGGAGTCAATATTCCTCCGGAACTCCTCCAGTACCTTCAAACCAGTGAGGTAACCGGTATCTACGCGCCCCTGCATGCCATGCAGGATGGAGAGCTCATCATTTAAAAACATAAGGTGAGGTTACCAAGAGGGGATATCGGAGGTGATTAGTGGGGAGAACGAGAACAGTTGGGGGGGCCATCACTAAAGTCCATGGGTGGCTAAATCCCTTTCTCCACTTGCAGGGGAACACTTCTACGAGTGCAGCAGACAAGATTAGGTGGGCCAGTCCAGACTGTCATCTCTTCACTACGCATCACGTTGGTGGAGACTGCAGCTGTCCGGGTCCGATCGACGCTCCTGTGGGAGCCAGGTGAGCGTAACAGCAACACCCCTCATACCCCAGCCAGCAGACAGGTTGTCTATGCTTGTGTTCCCTGCCCCAGCAACACCCCTCATTGCCCTGTTGTTGGACTTACCCAGCAGCCAGGTACGTTGTGCACTGTGTCTTGCCATGTAGCGGATAAGTGTGGAGTTGCACAGCACCATGGCATCATGTGTGGATCCCGGGAATCTTGCACAGCAATGTATAATTAATTGGCTTGCATCACACACCATCTGGACATTCAGGGAATGGTAGAGCTTCCTGTTTCAGTACACTACCTCCTCTCCATGTCAAACTACCAGCTCCACATGGGTGCAGTCGATGGCACCAATTATGTTTGGCATGCCTGCCAGTGCATAGAATGCAATTTTTGATGCATTCACCTCCTCCACGGTTCATGGCAAATATATGTGGTCCCTTCCATGTTTCAGGAGGGTATCCAGCACCTGGTTCAGCACACGGGAGAAACATGGTTGTGAGTTGCCATGCAGCTGCCCTACTGTGTGCTGGTAGGTGTCTGTGGCAAGGAAGTGCAGCACAGACACTACCTTCAGCAAGGGGGGGAGGCCTGTCCGGGTGTTGATGAGGCTTACCAGGTCATCATCGATGCAGTCCACTATTGTGCATATGGTGTCCCTGTCCAGGTGGTACAGGGTGTGGTTCTGTGCAGGGGTTAGGTTAAATGGACTGGCCCTTAGGTGAGGGATTGGTGGCTGCCTGTGGGGTACAGGTGCCTGTCCTAGTGCTATGTGCTGGCGCTGTCTCACCCTCCTTCTCCTCCTGCACCTCCGCTGCATTCCCTGGTTCAATGTCTGCTGGAGTAGTAGCAGTGCAGGCATGACATACAGCCCCAGTATTGCAACTGCTGATGGTAGCATTTTGGGTCTGGAAGAGGTATGGTGTGTGGGTGTGCTCCTTTTGTGCTGTGCCAGACTCCATTACCTCCACCTGTGCTGATTGTGTGCACGGGTGGCAGGTTTGTATACAGCAGATTACTATTAATGGCTGCCCTGTGATTCCGTTGTTAATGGCATCATGGCACCTATTCTTACCGGCATCTGGATGCCGGTATGTGCATGCCAGTGAACCTCATAATGTGCACTTCCTTACGGCAAGCCGGTCTTACTGGCACGGCTGCCACGTGCCCGCATCCATTCCGGAAAGGTCCTACGTGGTCACAACAGGTCCCTGCAGATGCCGGTAGAACCAGCATCGCGGGGCATAATGTGCCGGTCCGGTAAACGATGCCGGCATTCCCTTACCGGTATCGTTATTACCGGACCCTCAACCTTGTAATGAGGCCCAATTGATTCAGACGCCCAGAAGTGTAAAACCAGTCTGACCAACACCAACTGTATAAAACAGCCCTATTTGGTAATCGAAGAAGCAAAGTACATTAACAACAAGTGGCAAGAAATGACCCTCACTTGCCAAGCCAAAGGACTCCTGGGGTTTCCAGAAAAAATGTTTGCCCCTGTGGAATGAACATACGCACAAACATGGACACAGCACCTCATGAAACTGACATAGATTGCAGCAATGGAGAAACCAGTGAAAGTGCATCAAGAAAAGACATATGAACTTTGCTTTTTCAGTGAAGGAACTGTCTTTGTTGGCTCAAATGAACGATGTAACAGAACAGTGTTGATTTCAGATCTAAATAAGGCCGAGTGGCACTGATGGACAACTACTGGGTGTGTGGCCAACATGCTTACTTGCACCTCCCATCCTCATGAAGGGGCTACTGTTCGCTAGCTACCCTACACTAGTAGTCCCAGGAGAACACTTGAAAGGGGTGCCACTATCCGACAAAGCACCCACAGTGCCCCTGACGATCCCAACACAACACACGCTGACACCACCAGACTTTTCCATTCTCCCTGAGAAAGAACTTTATGCCCAGCTGCGGAGAACCAAAAGAGCCTGGAACTATTTATCCAAAGACTCATCAAAACTATTTGAGTAAATACCCAAAGAATACAAACTTACTACAGCAGATAAATGTTTTAAATCCTTACTGCTACGCAGTGTGCAAGCATGCCAAATGGCTCCAAATCAAGCACCAAACAAGGGTTCAACATCATCAGGGTCAAGCTGCACATCCTAAGGCTGATGACAATGTGGAACAGATATGTTCTGGATATGATGGTGCCGATGGAGGGTGGTGTGTGCAAAAAGATCGGGAGTTCATGTTGCACATTCCCACCTCCTGAAGATTCTGAGAATGGGACGTTGTTGCACTTCCAAGGCTGGCTTCCAAGAGGAGGATTGGTTCACACTTGCGTTTAGCCGTGTACCATCACGGCTGGGGACACTGGTAAAGATGCTGGTACCTATCATCGTGTTCATTTTGCTCATCTCCTGTACATGCCAGTTGAGACTCCAGTGTTGTTCCAAAGCAGTGCCTAATAGCGCAATGATGATGGTCTCTATTGGCGCCTCAAAGGTCCCTCATAGCACAAAGGAGAAAGAATACAAACTGACCACCCTATTCATCACATGGTCCCTAAACCCTATGGAGATGAAGAAGACCAACTGTACCACACGACCATTGTCCCCCCTACAGACCCTGAACTTTATAAAGAGGTATGGGTAGATCTAGACTGGGATGGGGGCAGTATTTATATGACATGTAGACCTGAAGAGTATGTGCAAGCAGGGCAAAGCCTATGACATGTGTGCAGAGCATGGATGCTGATAAAAGGAACGCCCCACCAATGAAGCTGTGGTCAAAAAGGGAAAACAAGCACAAATATGGGGGAGAGTCTGTTACTTTAGAAGTAATGAAAGGGGGGATGTTGGGATGGACATGAGTTTATCTCAACCCTAGGCACTTTAGAGTGAGGCGAAACCCATGAATGGCACAATGTGCTAGGGGCGAAAGGGCCGTGTTAGAAAAATGTACATTGGATATAATGTAAATGGCATTCTAGATACATAGATTTAGTGCAAGCATATAAAGAGACGCCATGTTATAGTCATGGACGATGAATGCAGTCCTACATGGCTGCGCATTAAAAGTAGGACCAATGGAAAAACATGAACAAGCCCAGATGCTGAGGAGAGACGAGCCCACGCTGCTAATTCCCACAGAAGCCACCTCTTGTTCCCTGACTATTGCTATTATTTAGTATAACAATGAGGAATGCACCCTGCAAGGCCATGAGACAGCACTAGGCTCCTTGCCCTGCTCGTCCATCACAACTAGGCCAACAGCAGACCTCTAACCCCCACTGAATTTACCAGGATGGATCAAACCCCTCACTGACCCCATCTAAGAGTACCTGCATTCCCAGCCCGCCCACAATAAAAGAAATGGTCATAAAAAACCTGAACATGCATGACCATGTCACCTCTCCCCCTAAATGCATCCTTTGTAGTACGAGGTACAGCGAGGGATGAATTATAGATCAAAACGAAGGTGGAAGCCTTGGGTGCGAGGGGTACAATAGAGATAGAGCCCAGAATATGTGGGTCAGCATGATTGTATTTCTTCCCTAACCCCTGATGCCAGTCCATTAGGCTCCCAGGGGCATTCCATAATCATGTAGTAATGTAATTAGCCTACACAGCGTAGTCTTGAAACAGCAACATGTGAAGCGCCTTACGTTCAGTCCTTGCAGAGATGAGCCCAGCTGACCCACGTTAAGACAGACTGACGGCAGAGGCGAGAACCAATCATAGCCTAACATCCACTATGGAGCAGGACCATGCATACTGTTTTACCAATCAGCTGTGCAGGGTTAAACCCTATATGTGATGTCTTTAGTCACTCTGTGGCTGTTTATTATGGACTAACAATCAATTTGGTGTCAGAACGTTCTCGAACAGCAGATTTCTCTGCTGGTACATTTACTTTGTATAATTAAACCTTATTATCCTTACAAGCAATCTCTTGGCCTTTTATTCGCTAGAGGGTTGCAATTTTTCTTGCGTGAGCTTAAACGGGACTTGCCCTCAATCTAGAGTAGCAATATGTACATGATCATTTAAGTTGTGCTGCCTACTGAATAGGTAATATCATTTATGAGTTTTAATGCGTATGGATGTCTAGCAAGACAAAAATCACTTTCTGTGTTATATGCTAGCCTGGATTTATTAGTAGTATTTTTGGTGACCTAGCCTGTTGTGGAGTGGGCAGCTATTTGCATTTAAATTCATCCACTGCTCCCAAGAAGGATAGCCTTACCATAGCGTCACTGAACTATAAAGAAGCTATTTTCCATGCTAAAAAAAAGAAACCTACAATAACCGAATCATGCAAGTCCAACACAAGGGAGCTGTTCAAGATCCTTAAAGAGCTTGTATCCCCAGTTTCCCGCCCCAGACTCCTGCATTGAAGACAGCACTTGGTGTGCCAGCATTCAAAACACACTCTTAGGCAAAATCACCATCCTACAAGACAAAATTAACATCAAACAAAACAGCCCAACACCTCCTCTTGCACCACTAACTCCTCTACACGTACTCTCTCACCCTTTGCCTTCTCAACACTAACAATTGCAGAAGTTATCATCAACAAACTCAAACCCACCAACTGCCAAGGTGACACTTGTCCAGCACCCATCATCAAGGAAGCTTCTCATGAGTTGGCCCCCTTTATCACTACCTTCATAAATTCATCCTTCAAAACAGCCATTGTCCCAGACAACCTCAAGAACGCCTGGGTCATCCCCACAGTAGCGTTCCTGCTCAAGATACTTCACTGTGCCTCCTACCTTCAAATTCAGGAGTACTTGGAATCCAGCAATCTACTTGGCCTTAGGCAATCGGGCTTCCGCCCTAGGCACGGTACTGAAACCGCCCTCGCCGATTTGAAAACCCAAATTGAAGACTTGAAAGACCAAGGGAAGTTAGCACTCCTTCTACTATTAGACTTATCGGCAGCCTTCGATCTGGTCAATCAGCAAATTCTCTGCAAGCATCTCAAATCTGCTGCCCATTTCTCTGACTCAGCCATATCCTTTCCTAAACAATAGGTCTATGCGTGTCTTCTCCCACTTAGCCTCCGCTGAACCTTCACCCATCTTGTGTGGTGTCCCTCAAGGATCTTGCGTCTCACCGACTCTCTATAACGTATTCACCAAACCTTTCTTTGATATACTTGACTATCTGGGTGTCACCTACACTAATTATGCCGTTGACACCCGGATACTCATCCCTGTCACAGGTGACCATGCAGCTGACACTAGATCCTTGAACGACGTTTATCTAGTCATTGAAGCGTGGATGGCACAACATGAGCTGTGCCTCAACGATGATAAGACTCCTCATTTTGGGCTCCCACCATCGGCTGAACAAATTGGACCCAGCATTCAAGTTGTTCACCATAGATGGTAATACCATCAAAGTTTCAGACAACACCAAAACATTAGGCATTTACCTTGACTCAACCCTCTCATTGTCAAACCTTCCTGTCCACCGCCAACTGCACCACACTGGCCAGAACTCTTATCATGTCAAAGATTGACTACCGCAATGCTCTGTATCTGGAGACGAGTCAACAAAACTTAAACAAATTGCAGATTACACATAATAATGCTATTAAGGCATCCCTTAACTTTCCCAGGGCTCAGCATATCTCTGAAACCAGATGTAACCTACGCTGGCTCTCAGTTATACAAAGAATCTCACAAAAAACACTTGCCCTCACCCACAAGTGCTCAGCCAATCATGCACTCAACTATCTGGCAAACAGTTTCACTCCCCACACAGCTTCAAGAACCCTAATATCAGCCCAATCAAACTGCCTGGTCCTCCCTATGTTCAAATTAAAGACAGCTGGCGGGTCCAGTTTCCCAGTTTTAGCCACCAAACTCTGAAATACTCTTCCCTACTCGCTTAGATTGGAAACTTCTTACCACTACTTCAAACGCAAAACTAAACTCTGGCTCACCGCCTCAGACCTTCCTCTATCGGCTTGAGCTACTGTCGGGTCTTGTCTTGCTACAGCCCTGCTCACACACGTCTAGTCCTAATTATTTGCACTTCATACTCTGTTGTACACTATTAGTACTTACTGTATATATCCTGTAATTTAGGCTTATTTTTTACACAATGCATTATTCCTTTGACTTATCCTGTTTGCTGTGCAACGTGTGGCTTGCACCATTATGTAAATCTATGCTGTATATAATCTGTTTCATTCTTATCTGTCTTAACTTCTTAACTGCACCTATAAATTGTACTGCATTGTAACCTCATGTCAAGCGCCCAGATGCCTTTGGGCAAAACGCACTTTAAAAAAATAAAGAAATACAAGTAAATATACATGCCAATAGGAAAATCTAAACACACACATAATTGTAACCAGCAGTCTTTTTCCTGTCCCAAACTGTAGAGTGAAGTGGTGACTGTAGAGGACCATTACATTGCGGGTAGTCTCATTCATCTAATGACCTGAATCAACTTTGGCAGAACTTTGATTTGGGATGGGTTGTTAAATTGACCCAAACAGTGTGCCATCCAATACAATCTCTGCTAGACTCCTGGAATGTGGAATGTGGATTCCACTTAATTTACCACCAATGGTTGCTGCCTCCATAAAGGGCGCTAGCATTCCACCTGTCAATTGTACATACATATGTATATATTCAGTGAAAAAACTTTGTTACAGGGACATTATGGTTACAAGTGAAACCGAAAACCCCCTAAAGTTCGCCAGTTATGGTAAGCTAAGCATAATTTACCAGAGAGACGTTAGAAAATTCTCAACTGCGAATGGAGCTAAAAATGGATCTGTTAATGAAAGATTTCATTCTTTTAAAAAACTTTGTGGAGGACCATATAAAAGAAAAAATAAATATCACTGTCCCACATGTACCTGTACCCCCTCTCCATGTCCCAGCCAACTACCCTAAAAACTCCCCAGCAAGACAAACGTTATGATGAGACTTCAATCCCTTCCTCCCCTACCATCCATCATGTCCAAACCCCTAATTCCCCTCTTTTTGTATCAGTTTCTGCTTCCCCCTCTCTTTCATCATTTTTATACTTTTATACAATAAAAAAATATTAAGTGTGTTGTTATTATATTCCTCGGTGTCTTATTTGTTTTAAAAGGCGGTTAGTGTGTCTGCGGACAGCGCAGCTGTCCATGATGTCCTCAATTAACCAAAATGGGGGTGTCCTAAGGACACTATACTTGTTTGTATTGTTGGCAATCAAAATGGAGGTGTCCTTAGGACAGACAAGATGTCCGCTGTCCGTAATTATCCAAAATGGGGGTGTCCTAAGGACACTATACCTGTTCGAATTGGCCATAGTCAAAATGGGGGTGTCTGCAGAACACTAAAGACGTCCACATGTTCGTAGCTACGTAAAATAAAGTGTCCTAAGAACATTCCCCCTGTTCGCATTGTCTGTAACCAGAATAAATATGTCTGTAGAACACATAGCCCGCCCACCTGTACGCAAAGTTGTGACGCACATTTGTTTTGTTTGGGTACCTGAACACTGTCCATAGAACACCTGCATGCATACGTAGAACACCCTTGCCCCTACGAACATCGTGCTTGTCTGCAACTGTCTGCTGCACGTGTGTCGCACTTTTAATTAGTTCGGGGACTGGAACACTGTCCATTGAACACCTGCACACATGTGTAGACCCGACCCTGCGCATTTGGTGTCATACGGACAGCCATCACATTCACCAACGTGCCCTCGACGTCATCATGTGACCGCACCGTGCAATGCGTAACGAACACTGTCTGCTCCCCCGGACACCAATACAAGGTATTTTCCTGGGAAAGTTCACCTTTGCACATGTCCTACACTATGCCCCTGGCACTCTGCATGCATGTTTGAATTTTTTTAGCCCTTTCTTGTTGTTCGAAATGTCTGTGTACAACTGCGGTGTCAGCAAACATATCGTAAAATCTGAGCATGGGGAATTAAAATTGAAATAGTGTGCCCCATTTCCGCTTTGATGTTGGCTCTGAAAAAAGCCTTTTTATTGGTTTATTTTTTTTGCAGATGCTTCAGAAACACCTTTTATTTTGCATTTCTTTGGGGGGGGGGGTGGGAGTTCCCTAATTTTCCTCTAAAAATCTTCACATTAGCTTCTCCAAAGCAAACCTTATGTTCCAAAACAGCATGGCATTTCCCATAAAAGATAAAGACATGCCATCTTCTTTAAAGTAATCAACATTTCCAGAGTCAATGTTGTCATTGTTGCAAAAGAACATGCTAGTTTTAAGCATAAAAGCAAACATGCCTCGGTTGATTAAACACCTAGCAATATTTTGGTGAGGACAAAAACAGAACTATTGTCCCATAATGCCCTATGTACCAAACCAGAAAAAATTACCTTGGCATTTGGAAGTAATTTCATTACTGCCTGAATTAACTTTTCTAGATCTTTTAACAAAATAGGGGCACTGACATTGACCAAATGCAAAGCACCACAGTGCAGGACAACCACATGTGGACTGTTAACCCTAGCCATATCTTGGCAAACTTCTACCATTGCCTGCAAATTGAAACCAGGCACAGTGCTCCACACCACCTCCACTCCTTTTACATCAACATTGTTTTCCCCATTCCTACATTGTGCATACTGCTCTGAACCATTCACAAACATATCTCCAAGCACCATCACCCTGACTTTCTCCACCTCCGACATCTTCACTACACACAGCCTCTCTCAATATGAAGCAGAACCTCAACACATGATTGGCTAATCCCCAAAATATACTCCCATTTCATGCTTGGAAGCCCCGGGTGTGGCATGTCCTGTCTGCGAATATCCGCGATATCCGCAGAGCGTGTAAGTAACACTGGGACCGCTCTTCTACCCTTTCCACTTCACTCTCTGAACCGTTCCGTCATTGGCTACTGCTAAGCAGTCACACAACCATCCACCAATCACATGCAAGACCTCTACATTTAACTCCATCATCACAATTCAGCACTTTAGATATACTGTTGATCACTCTGAGTACAATTGCGCTGTGACTGCAAAACACCTACAGCAACTACTAGTAAACTCTCCAACATTTCTACTTGCAGATTCATGCATATCCACATGCATGAACACAAAGTACAGGTATGAATATTTTTTTCACAGTACATCATACATGCCAACATTCCGACCCACTTGGGAGGGACATTTCCTCCGAAAAATCGGGAGACAACATTTGTGTCATAAGAATGCATTGGGCAAAGATCTATTTTCGGTGTGAGAACGTAAAAAAATAACAATAATTTTCACTGAAAAATCGGGAGTCTCCCGCCGAAGTCAGGAGGATTGGCATGTATGGTACATGTACATCACTTGTATGAATGCACATAAACAGAGTAACTGCCATTTACCCTGTGCAACCTGCAAAAACAAGCTTACTGTCATTTCTCCCATCTGCTATGATCAATTGTCACTTGTGTGCTCTACAAATGTTTATTTACATATATTATTACCTGCAATGTGCAAACTGTTATTTTCTTCATTCATTCTACCATTTCTGTAACCACTGCCATGTATTTAACCACATTTCAACCATGTTTGCATTTAATGCATTATTGTGCATAAGATGTAGATACAATTTCCTTTCTATACATTCTGCATATTTCACATACATTCTATGATTTCAACTTCCTTTACAAATGACTATATAATCAGACACAACACACACAGCTATCTAACAAAGTGTCATTTCATGTTAAATGATGGGAGAAATAACAGTATAATTATGGAAAAAAGGCTTTCTAGTCTGTTATAAATGACACACAGCCAGGATGAGTGCATACATCTTTATTTATGCACACAGATAGCCAATATCATTTCAAAGTCTCCCAGCTGAAGAAAACACCACTGCCTCTTCAACTGTTCTTCCAATCTAGACAGCTCTCTCATTCCAGCTGGTTGTCCATTCTGTTCTAGATTTCACAATAGCATTCAACTATGCACAGGTGCAGTCATATCTTTCACATCATCTACACCTATGTACAGTGTTGTAAAGCAAGACATACAACATCTTCCCCCTTCCCTTCAGTCGGCAACACAAGCACCAGGTCCATCCTTGCAACCTTTAATTTATTTCAGACTCTCCCATATCCAAGCACCACAGAATCACCCAGTACTTTAGTAAACACCTACTGAGTAATAACCTGCTGACCCCATCAAATCCTTCTGATGTATTTCCCACACCTTCACAAATACATACATTGCATACTTTTACATACAGTTCCTGCATTTACCCTGTAAAAATAGCAAACAAAGCATACCATTATTTCTTCTATCTCCTAACATCCAATAACACGTTTACGAAAGCAAGTGTGCTCTGTGCACTTACTATTGTACTAATTTCTAATACATTCTGATGTATTTCCCACACCTTCACAAATACATACATTGCATACTGTTCCATATAGTTCCCGCCATTTACCCTGTAAAAATAGCAAACAAAGCATATCATTATTTCTTCTATCTCCTAACATCCAATAACACTGCTTACAAAATGAAGTGTGCTCTGTGTACATAGTAGTGTACTCGTTTCTAAAGCACATTCAACTAACAGATTCTTAGCAAAATATACAAAATGTACATAGGCAAATAAAAGTGCATGTACATCCTATGCGCAGTTATCAGAAAGCACTACTACTGCAAAAGCAAAGTAATCCATGTCTACATTAACAACTGTGTTATTAACACACATATTTACTAACTTCTTTCTTTCACAATTGCAGTGAAGACCACTCTCCTGAAAAGCAGCAGTGTTGGAATACGAATGAGAACTCATAAGAAACCTACTCTTTCAATCCAAAAAAGTAAGTGCAATACTGCCATAATCTTCTGTTACTCAAAAACTGTAGAATTCTAATATTCTAGAAAAAACAATTGTATTTACCCTGCAACATTAGATTCAGTATTAGTGCTTCCCCATATCAGCTCCATAATTTCTATTGAAATCTGAACACCAGTATAGTAACACACAAATACAAGAATAGCCTTCACAACCTGATATAGCAGCCCATTGTACAATCACACACTTCTACATACATCCTTACCATCATACTCAGACACTCATGCACAAAGCAAACATACACTGCACAAGATCCCAACCCACACTTTCTTTTTTTCTCCAACAAACCCAAAAGAATGCCTACCAAAAAGCAACTCTGTAGAAAGCAACGTAAAGTAAACACAATCAAACAAAAACTCTCCAAAATAAGCAGACACCTCTAGTAGAATTTGTACAAAAAGTTCAAGCAAAACAGCTAATACAGTCATTAAGCAAAACAAAACAATCTTCCAGTACAGAAACTTCGCCTCCTCTTTCAAAATGTAAAACAAAACAGAAAGTGATTAACAACACTGCAGCTACCACAAGTGCTAACACCGAACCTATAAATCTTGATGTAGTGGCAAGTAAGCATACCGAAATAATTATTTTACAAAAAATTTTCCGCTACAGAGTCCTTCAGAACCTTGTAAAAACAGGAGAGAAATCACGCACAACCCTTAAAACCTACAGTTGAAAATTAATCCTTGAAGCTCTCATAGACAGTGCAATCCTTCTCAAAAGGAAATTATTAATTTTAGTTTTAAACAGAATGAAACCACTAACAAAACTAAGTACTAAACTACAAAAAGAATTCTCAATAAAAGGAATATCAACAAAGATAACTTCACAAACATCTGTGGAAGTGAATGGAGTCACACCACGAGCACAGAACCATATTTAAATGAAGAAGCATACTAACAAAAGCAAATAAATCCAATTGCCATACATAGCAGTGGACGAGGGTATGAAAAACATAATACCATTATGTAACAAGAAACGCTGCTCACAAAAATATTGCCAGAAAACGTAACATCACCTATCCATTCCACTAAAGCAATACGTCCAGTCCACAAATAGCCGTGCACATCAATGTGTAACATTGCCAAAAAATCTTTCAAATCTTTACACCACTTCCTCAACCAGTATGTGAAAGGCAAAGACAAATTCAAAATTAAACTACTACAAAATATGGACCCCTGTCCACTGCACAAATACACATGACTTCAAGGACATTCATTAGCCTGCATTTCTGGACCTATTTACAAAAGCACCTTCCATCATATCAAAATGATATCAACACGTCCATAAACTGTACTATGCCAAAAGTCCTGCTTTAGCACTAGCCAACTTAAATAACAATCTTCTACATGGTGCAGCCAAAGAGCTACTCGAACGAAGAAATATAGCATATCCAGAGAAAATATTTTGGAATCGAAAGCCACTTACAAAATGCAATACATTTACAAAAGATTACCAACAACTGTACAGATGGCAACCTTCTACTACACACATACAAAAAAGAAATACTAAAGTTTAAAGGTACATCTGCTTAAGTACCAAACCATTTGTGTGTGGGTTGCTGCAGGATTTTTTTATAAAATAGTACAAAAACTCTAGACATAACATACAAAATAGAAGACAATGTAGATTCCAAATGGTCCAATTACCTCTCTATCTTTTAGCAGAAAACAAATACTAAATTACTGACTCGTTAATACTTTGCAGTTACTGCACTGCAAAACTTGACAACAACTAAACACTTCCACGTGCTATCACAAATAACCTGGAATTATTCCCATTACCAAACCCTTGCAACAACTCAATTTATATGAGAGCATCATAATTCAAACAGTGCACCCATTTCAAGCAATAATACACCTCCAACTAAAAACAGAAAAACTACCTCCCTCTGAATTAGTGAAAAGCATTTGTGGCAAAGTAGTGTATTTGCCACTAGATCTCAAAGAAAATGTGCACACTCTGGGAGTGCAACGTCCAATAAAACAATCTTTAATTATCTTAGTAAATGGCGTACCTACAAAAGACAAAACAATTTGGTAACAGCTTGTGGACTTACATGAAGCTAGACAAGCCCTGCAATATCTAAAAGACAACAATGAATACTACAGAGAAATTAATATTGAAGAGTGAATCCACTGAAATAATTCAAGAGTCATCAGAAACTGGTCAATTTCAACTTCTAGATCCTGCTACAAAATCCAATATTTTAGACCATTATACAATTCACCCATTGACTCTAAAGACACCATAGATGATGCACAGGAAACTTATCAAATGCGATAAGCCAAAGGATCTCCAATCAGCATATGGGAAAAAAGTATAGAAGCACGTGCCTTTCCTTTACTCTTTCCTACTAGAAAAGGAGGAAGGTACGATGATAGACCCACACAAATAACAGCAACAGAATACCACTCTTTACGAATGTATTCTGAAGACCCAGATTCCGACAAAACGTGGAATACATATTCCACATTCTCTTTGAAATTGAACTAGCAACTCTATGCTATGAAGTTGCACACACATTGAAATCAGGTACCAATTTTCAAAATATGTCAGCTATGGAATTACTACAAAAAGTGCAAGAAAAAAATGAGATTTTACAGTCAACAGTCAAGCATTACAAATCTTTTAGCAAACATGTGTGGTACAAAAGAATACTGGTTCCGACTTCACGGAGATGTGCGCTGTATGATAAGAAATCTTGCCACACCCATTTGGTTTGCTACATTAAGTTGTGCAGAATATGCATGGGAAGGTTTACACGATTTCCTACGCATAGCAAACAAAAGCAAAACTAACATGGGTATAAAAACACAAGGAGAACACTGCTCTCTAGATCCTGTGAATGTATCAAGATATTTCCATCATCGCTTCATTGCTATGCTACACTTCGTATGTAATAAAACTGTTCCTGCCCTCGGAGAAGTGCAACAATTTGTTTGGGAATAAAGAATACCATGCCAGAGGGACACCACACATCTGCATGCTTTTGTGGATTAAAGATGCTCCTATATTTGGTCAGGATAGTGATGCCACTGTTTTGCACTTCATCCAAAAATATGTCACTTGTGAAATCCCTTCACAAATAACTCATGCACACATTTTACAATTTCAAAGACACAAATGTGGGAAATATTGTTGTTTCAAATATAAAAACAAAGGGAAATACTACACCAAATGCCGCTTTGGTTTCCCTAGCCCAGTTTCAACTACAGACCAAGTAAACAACTTCATGTCTTCAGTTAGACATAGTGTCAAAGGTAAATCACCTAAGACACATATTACATAAAAAGAACAGAAGAATCAAAATACATCAATCATTACAATGCAATCATTGCCCTCCTATGGCATGCAAACATATATGTGCAGTACATTGCAGACATTTCCACTGCAGTTGCACAATATATCACATCCTATTTTACCAAAGCAGAGAAAACAGAGCCTCAGGACCTTTGGGATGACATATCATCTTACAAAACACTGTCACAGAAATTGTACAGCTTAGGCATAAAAATGCTCTCTCATGGCTGCAGTGAAGCTGCAAAGCGTTTAACCGTTACTGCCTTGTATGGAAAATCTGACCATATAGTATGGCTAAGTATTGGCCCTGCTAAATCTAGAAAAATAATTCTCAAATCATATGAGGACACAGAAACAATAGCCAGAAATTATCCCAACAGCCAAGACATTTTGAAAACAATTTACTAGGCACATACTACCCAAACAGGAGTACAATGTGTCTATACCACATAGCCCAGAACTTCACATACAAAAATAATATTAAACCAGATGAAAAGTGAGGTAGATGCAGAGTAACAAATTGTGAAGGCAGCTTAGTGAAACGTACCAAACGCAGCTTAATTAATCATATCCAATTGTCATTAAGAAATCCTCAACATAAAGAACTGTATTACATGTCCGTGCTACAACTTTTTAAACTATGGAGAAAAGAAGAAGAGTTACTGGATACGTATGACTCCTATGAAGGCGCTTTCAAAGCAAATGAAAGCACTATAACAGACATAAACTTTACACAGTACCAAACAATGTTGCACAATGAACAGCAACACGAAGAAGAACTCCAGGCCCAACCAGATGTGGACACTCCTGACAGTAGTCAGCCTCCTCTAACAGGAAGCCAAGAATCACTTGGACAGCCACTAATAGCAAATGAGGCATAATCAGCCACGACAGAAGTAGAAAACACCATGTGTCAGTATGAGCAATCTACAGAAGACTTTGCTGTACTGAAATCACAACTAAACACTGAGCAGCGTAGCATTTTCCAAGAAGTAACAAAACAAATTGAACATGGTGTGCAGCATGAAAATAAAAACTGTACCTGCCAAGATTACAAACCTATACTGCTATTCGTGAGTGGTGAAGCTGGTTCCGGCAAAACATTCTTAATCAAAATCATCAGCAAGTTCCTCCAACAATTGACAAAAAACAAACTGTCAGCAGTTGTAACTGCCCCCACAGGTTTAGCTGCCTACAACATAGGCGGAGTCACTTTACACTGATTACTACTCTTTCAAGTAGAACACCAAAACAAATTAGACTATTACAAACTTTCTACAGACGCTGCAATGGAACTACGCAGAGGTTTCAAACAAATTAAAATGCTGCTAATATATGAGGTGAGCATGGTCTCCAACCTAATGTTGGCTTTAGTTCACCTCAGACTACAAGAGGCACTCAAAATAGACTACAGTGAGCTCTTTGGAGGAAAACACATTATTGTTTTCGGAGATCTTCTTCAATTAACACCAGTGAAAGCTGAACCTATTTTTAAAACCTTATTGCACAAACTGTGCCGTAAAACTCTTGGCAAAATAGGAAATGTCAAACTTTGGCAACATTTACAATACAGAGAATTAGCTTAAAATATGAGGCAGTCTGGAGACCTGACATGCGCCAACATTTTAAAAAGTATTAGAGTTGGTCTACTATCTCAAGAAGCACAAACTATATTAAAAATCAGGCACATCCATGATTTCATAGAACAATTAGCACACAAAAATGTCATTTGTATGTCCTTGATGTCAACTCTTGCAAGCTGTTCAAAATTGAATTAAACAATGTGAAAAAAAGAAATGCAACCAATAGTTCAAATTTCCTCCACAGACAAACTGGACGTACACGGTATGACACTAACCATGTCTAAAGAAGCCACAACAAGGCTAAACACCTTGGAAAACTCTATCTCTAACACAGCTAGTTTGGAGAAAATATTATAATTATCTTTAAACATTAGAGTAATGGTTAAACATAACCTTGACGTGGACCAAGGACTAGTTAATGGAGCACTTGGTACAGTTGACGGCTTTCAAACATACCCACGTGACAATATTCAATTCGCCTATATTCTCTTTGACAAACTATCCGAAGTTAAAAGGCTAGGATGCTCAACTGCCCGCTTCCTTCTTTTCAAGGACATGCATGTATGCAGAAAACAATTTTCTCTAACTCTAGCATACACAGTCACCATTCACAAATCACAGGGTCTTACCCTAGATAAAACATTGTTAGATATTGGTAGCACAGTCTTTAAAGAAGGCATGAGCTATGTAGCACTATCACACTTAGGTACACTTGACAAACTATTTCTAATCAACTTTGATGCAAGTAAAGTAAATGCTGATATTTCTTGCATTCTAGAATACAATAGACTATGTTCACTCTACACCCCCAACTAAAAACCTACCCTGTTCCGCAAAAAGCAAAATGTTGTAAAAGAAAACTACTTCAGACTCCATCTATGCAGGATCCCACAGCAATTCCTCCAAAGAAAGTAAAAGAAGGTAATACTTCATCAAGGACCACAACCAAGGAAGAATCTACTGCTCAAAGTAACTCAACTACATCTACAAAGAAGCAATGCACACTTCCAACAAATGGCTTGGACACAGAACTGTCAGGTCCATTCAAATTTTCAAATACAACTGGTGTAAACTGCTACGCAAATGTAGGAACAAATATTCTATTCCAATTGCCACCAATAATTGACAACATTTACTTACACGGTACAGACCAATTGTGTTTGCAAATGTTAGTCCTTCATAGAAATGCAACCAACAATCCTGACAACACTTACAGTGTTCATGGAGAATTTGACTACTGTGCTGGAAAGGTCACATTCACTATAAACCCACAAGAAGATAAACAAGAATTTCTAATGTACTTGCTACAAGTACTAAAAAACAAAAAACATACCTATAAATGAAATCTTCCAGATTTCATACATGTGGAAACATACATGCACTGTTTGCAGGCATATAGTACAAGAATAAGTTCCTAATGAACGCTTCGTGTATGTATCCATACCTAACTGTGAATCCATTCCATTTCAGCAACTTGTACAAAAAGCAAACCATGGCAGATTGATGTACTACTTGCAATTCTGATAATCGTTCCACCTTACAAATACAGACACATAGTAAATACGTCATAGTAATGCTTTTATGTTACAATGCAGATGGTACCAAAAACAACTGCAAGCTGACTGGATTCACATATGGTCAAGTATCACTTGGTAAGAAAACCTTTACAACAATAGGTATAATCTACCACACATAAGCCACAACCAATGCAGGTCACTACACTGCTTATATAAAAAAAGAATTGTGGATGGTTCGAATGTAATGAAAGTACCATTACTCTGAAGCAGAGATTACCAGCCAATCTTGTAAACGCTAACTTAATATTCTTAAAATCAAAATGTAATAACTAATCTGTGTATGAATATAAAGAAAACTTGAACTTCAAAACTATAAACTAACTGCCCCAAGAATCTGCAACAAAGAAACACATAAATGAATAACACTAAAATTAAACAAGAAATAAACAGCAAGAATACACCAACAGGTATCTAACTGTCAAAAATCTGCAACAAGCCAACAGATAGATGAATACCACTAAAATGGAAAAAGAAATAAACAAATAGAACACACCAACTGCTATCTAATTGCAACAATACTACCACCACTTCCAAATGAAAAACCATACACCTATTTCATTCCTCCTATTGAAATCATTGGAAGAAATATATTATACCAAAACGTATAACATTTTTATTTTTAATCCAGCATGGAGTTTTTTTCCCACAGACCCAATGATTTAATCAACAAACACAGGAACTGAGCAAATTGCATAGTACACTGGTTTGAACTATATTACTTCTAAAGTACTAACTATGAGGTTCGACAAAATACAGAAATGTCTTCTATGCAATGCAATACTCATTATAAACTACCTACAATAACATGTGATTTTTTCTTTTATCACAGTGATTGAAAAAGAATGTGTGCTCCAACTACTCATGTCATGAAAAAAACTGCATACAACCACAAAAAGTCAAACAGTAAGTATATAATAATTGGACTCACAAACACCACAGCATAACACACCCATTCAAGAAAACACCTGACCATAAACCACAATCCAAAATGTTTGCTTCCATGGGTATCTTATGCTGCAGCGCTTGTTGCCAAACACTACAATCTTGACTGTATGGCCTGGCCAAAAGTCTTCATACAGCCTCAACAAAGGAAACAGTAAGTATATAATAATTAAACTCACAAACACTGCAACATAACACAGCCATGCAAACAAACACCTCACCAATAAATAAAACCAAAATGCCTAGAGTCTTCAATACCAACAATCTGATCACAATCCAACAAACAAACACACATCATCGCACTATTCTATATACACTATTACACTACTACCAATCAGTACTCACATTTTTGAAAACATATCCCCTAAGCAGCCCACATAGCATGCACCGCCACAACCACCGCAGCGTAACACAAACACCTACCAAATGACCACAACCCAAAAACATAATACATCCACCTCAAAACTATCCACTTCAATTAACATTCAAAAAAATAATTACAACCAATGTACAAACTCTTCAATACATACCCTCTTCACACAATGCTCTTCTAATGACCCAAAACCAACATCATACTAAAGTGCAATAGCCAGTAGTGCGCTCAGTGTTAGTGTGTCCAAGTGTTAGAATGTCTGCAGAAAAATGCGGTGACTGCAGACACCGTGAACACATCACGGCCTTCGCCCACCTAAACAAATACAGCATTTGACCCATCTCTTACTCTTCCACCCTCTGCAAGCACTCATACACACCAACACACTCCCCAAAATTGGATTTATGCTCACTTCCAGCGCATGTCCGCGCATCCAATATGGCGGGCGCATCAAAACAATTTGACACGCCTCACGCCTCATCCCAGACAACACGTTGCGTGTCCGCGGACATGACGCAAGCCGATTATCCAACACTGAAGTTACGTTTTGGTCATTTAAAAAAACCTACTGGACAGATTTACATCAAATTAACAAAAGTACGCTTTCGGGACCAAGCCACCGTCCCTGCCGCGAATATCATGAAAATCCGTCCAGCAGTTTGGGCTCTAGGCGCAACAGAAATTCTTTTCCATTATGTTTAAGGGAAAAAAATGTTTGGGACACCCCTATAACTTTGACCCCCTTGACTAAATATAACCAAGAGTGGGCCATATCCTTTGTTTGCAAAGTTTGGTCAGGATTCGTCCAGGGAGAGCAAAGTTATAAGCCACCCAAAAAGTGCTCTTCCTATGGGTTTAGCAACTTAACCATAACTACACGGCCACTACCGTGAGCCGTGTAATATATATATTTGTTTTCACTTTTCCACCACTGAATGGGGGTGGGGATGAAATTGAGGTAATTGGCCTTTTAAGATCAGTCAATGCAAAAGTGCATTGTGGACTCGGTGGGCAGGATCTGAATCCAGCTTCCTGCAGCATGCAAGCTGCACGTGAGAAATCAATTCTGAAAACACAAATGTGTTTGTACTCATCCCCGTATGTGAAAGCATATAAACCAGAAACATGCATGACAATTCGAAAATGTGTACATAATGTGAATCCACAATACAATTGTAATTTTATTTACCGTGGTTCTAGTCCTTTCGAAACGTCCATGATATCATAGACACATGTTTCTATAATGTCAAACGAAAAAACCTCATGCCTATGTCATTTCTGACTCAGGAATCGCCTGAATCTGTCTATAAAATCGCATTTCCAATGCAATCAGATGCTGAACATAATAATGAAATACCGAAACAATCCTTGCATCCATGCAGAAATCACTATATCATTTGCATCGTTCTGCTCTGTTTAAGCGATGGATACAGTATATTATCTGGCGACAATGTGAACTTACAATAAAGGCAAACCCTGGCTTCTTGGATTGTACTCGAGTGGATGGAAAAAACATAACACAAATATATAATCAACCAATATAGTATAGCACGCAGCGTAGCATGCAATACAAGTCCTGAAATATTAGTTATTTTATCTGCATGGATTGTTAGCAAATCCAGCACACTTGTCGAACATGTTTGCAGAGATGTCCGCTTATTAATTTCTTCACAGTACTGCTTTTGGCAAGTGTTAATAATCCATGAATAAAGGCGTGAGACGCGCATGTTACTATTACAAGACCGAGAGAATGTAATTCTTGTGAATTGTCAAAAAATAAGGAAGATATGAAACCATACGCGTACCAAATTAGCATAAGGGGGAACAGTCGAAGTAAAACAAAAGGTACAAGACCTCACATGATTCCACACTGCCTCTAAATATGAGCCAAGACACGGGTCCTCAAGAGAACACAGCGTTGTATGAGTAGGGAGTGTGCAACGTCATCCGTTTAACATTTACTTTGTATCCTTTTGTGTAAACAGGAAGAAGGAATCTTATACCATTTCAATTTTCAACGCCTTATCTTACAACTCCTTTTAGAATAATAAATGCAGTGGCACAGATGAAGAGTGTACACAATGCCACCATCTGTTGGATTTGGGTATTAGATCACAAACACATTAAAAACAACGACAGTAGCGCAAGGATCTGTGCTCTGTCACCACTACCTACTATAGCACACCTGACTGGGATAATGTTTTCATTCCACAAAAGCTGCATGTGTAATGAAGCAGGTTGCCCCCGCTTTTTCTGAGACATTCATTTCCGATTACATCATTTTCTGGAAACATCGATAAAGCTCCCTTACAGTTGTCACAAAACAAAATAGGCACATGTTTACAGTACCTTTTGACAATGGACAAAGTGCACGAAAAGAAGTAGTGGAACTATGTTCCCTGCTGGCCTGCACCGACTCCCCACAAACCAAGAAGTAGTGGAACTATGTTCCCTGCTGGCCTGCACCCACTCCCCACAAACCCCATCACCACGCCCCCCTCCCACACACAATACAAACCCCCAAACATATGTACCTGCTGTTTAAGGGGAAGTGCAAGTTTCAAATTCTTCCTACACTTTTATTTTAAAACGAAACCATTCCGGAACTGTTTCTTTTAAAAATAAAAATATAGGAACTGTAAAATTTAATATAAAAAAGTAGAAGAGCACCGCTCCCAACCGCTCTCACTCATTTCGACCACTGCCTTTTAATGACCTTGTATGCCAACATGATTTTGAATTTTGTTTAAGATTGCCCCCCTCAGTTTAATAGATTTTGTGGTAGCCCAATGTGCATTGTGTGGCCGTAGGTTTTCCAATAATATCACTTGAATGCTTTATCATCAACACATTCAATAATGTTATTACAGGGAGGCAACAGACGTGCAAAAATAACTTTTCAGAGATTGAAATGAAGAAACATGTGAAATAACATGTCATCATGAATTACAGTTTATCAAGTTGTTGAATTTTCAATCTCTGTCATATTTAGTTATGCATCGGATTAAAGATTAAAGTCCAATTTAGAGATTAGTATCCACTTCCAAATATTCAAAACTCATGTACAGTGTTTTCCCTTAAAACGTGACAAGGCATTGTAGACCTGCCAAGGTCCTACCAAAGACTAATCCTGGTTCTGAAAAGGTACCAAAGGTGGACCCCCACAGGACATAGGATATGGGACCATATTGCAAATTGCGGTGATGAGTGTGCAATATACTACTTAAAAGTAAGGCTAATATACCTTGATGTGAAACATTGGTTTTGGCTGATCCACAACGTGCAGTAACACCTGGAGCGTTCCAAGTGCCAGATGGAATTACCAATAAATGATTTCAGACCCAAATAACCAGAAAGACTCAAAGAATATGGCAACATAATTATTTATTAGCAGCTCAAATAAAGTAGGGACACCTGGTGAATAAAAAGATTGCAGCTCCCTCACTCTCATCTACATTTCAATTACACAAGGGCTTTATACCTCAGTGTATGTTAGGTATGACATCATCCTACATGGCAAACAGTAAAAACCTGTCGGAAGGACAGATTGGTAAAGGGGACATATATAACCATACTTTATTTCGGTGTTAGTAACACGATTGGCTGCCCTTATCTGTTAGGCACCCCTTGCACTACCTCTAAATACGGTATGATATAGATTAATTAGGAGAATTACAGCAGCGGATTCGTTTCTGTAACAATATATGGTACACTGCTACAAGGCCCTCATTATGGGTTGGCATTCTCTCCCAACCTTGGACATTTGGCCCATTAGCAGCATGTAAGCAAAACAAAACTAGTACTGTTTTCATGAATTTTTGAACATTTTAAAAGAATGATTTATTTATCTATTTATTTGTATAGATGATGTATAGATTGGTGTAAGTTTGAAAATTGGCAACCAATGTCCCAATACATTTAAAGAAATAAAGGTGTGGGCAACAATGTCAGACTGAAACTGCACTAGTCACCTGGCTACCCTCTGATCTCGCGCCAAAATCCCCTCACCCGCCAGTTGCACCCCAGTTGCACACCTGCAATGCCTCCCTTGCAACCCCTGCACTTGGGAACTGTTTTCTGTATCCCTACAGTCCCCTACCAGCACTTGACACCTGATGTCTGCACTTAACCTTGCATTTGCCACCAGCTGGCCGCACCTTTTACTTATTGATTTTATTTATTCTATTATTTTTACTGTTGATCCCTTATTTTTACTGTCGATCCCATGTACTACACTATCCCCTCCTTAACCCCCCTTGCACGTTTCCCCTTCCCCATTCCCCTGCACTTGCACAATCTCAATGTCACCTGGCCTACTAAGATTGTTGTCTCTGTCTTCTCTTGCGCCACCGCACCTTGAAACACTTGTGTATAGGTGCGTTATAAATGCCATATCATATCATATAGGCTTCCGTGTGGTCTCCTCTCATACTGCTGGGCTGGTCTACATTTATACACCTGTAGCCCCTTGACAGGTTGCAGGTGTGAACATTCAATTAGCCCTGTCTGACACCAATTAACAGGACGTGCCTGACTCTTAGCAGGCATCTGCTTTGTCCCACTACAAGAGCAGTGAAAGAGCATGGTCTTCCTTTTTCTTAGTTGAATCTTCTTCATCCCAGTACTGCCAAGTGTCAAATGGAAAGAAATGAGGGGAACAGGCTTATAACAGCCCCTGGAGATCAGAGAAGTTTTGGGTTGGTCACTAACAGGAAAAGGGGGATAGCATGTCTCACCTAAGGGAACCCCACTTCCATTCCCCAAGTACCCTCCACCCAGGTGATCCTCCCTCGCTTCTCTACCCCCAGGTTTGGAGTCCAATGGTGATGGCCTTTCCCTGGCCACCTGTCTAGAGATTCCAAGGGGTTTACGAGTGAGAATACCCTTAGGTTTCCCACAACACCCTGAAGATCTTAGCCTCATCCCAAGAGATGAATTCCCTGAACAGGTTAGCCTCGGCCCAAGAGGAGTCCATCCTCACCCAGCACTATATCTATCCCCATAAAGTCCCTAGCAGTCATCAGGAATTTCCAGAAGGAGTCACAGTTCAAAAACCACCCTAATTTCAAAGTGCCCATAGTTACTCCAAGCTTCTTGGGCTTTAAAACCTGATTGTCCCTGGCCTTTGGGAGTAAGCACAAAGTTAAGTAGAATGGGGTTGCCCTCCTGTTTTTCTTTGCATAGTTTCGACATGACCAGGTCCTCTCTGGTCCACTGGCACGCAGCACAAACCACAATCCTGAGGGTCTTTATCTCAGTTCTTGAACATAATTCTTTATGAAACAAAGTTGGATGGAAATATGTTTACATTATTAGAATTTGTAAATTGCATAGATATGGATATTGTAAATGCACAGACTTTATACAATTTTCCAACAACCGATTTATCCCCTCGGCATTTGTAAATGAGAAGATGATTTACTATACTCTCTATCTCTATTTTGGTTACACACTCAGATGTCAGTTCTTACCTTTCTTCTGATAAAAATTACAACTACAAAGATATCAGAAAACAGGGAATTAATTTGGTGGACAAAGTGCTTCTCTATTCAAATCCTTGCTGAACAATTTAAACACAACATTTTTCCTAGGTGGTTACTAATCAAATACCCTTACTAGAACTCGTGGTTAAAGATCACACTATCTTTCACTCTCATGTTGGATTCCCATGCCAGCATCTTACTGACTTTATTAATGTCTGTGTACATGTTCCAATATGCCAATTTGACTTACAATGTTCTTTTAACAGACATTCCTATAACTGAAATCCGAGCAAGCATATCACATCATTTTCCTTCTTGATATAAGTTATAAAACCCTCTCATTAAGAGTCTTTCACATGTTTTTCTCCACTTCTGATTTTAACCCTAAACCCATCTTTTTATGGATTTTGCACGAAAAATAATTAAATCCTTCAAATAATCCCCTAAAAAGCATCCCATATTATCTCTAATGTTGAGCCAACTATTTGTAACTAAACAGTTAATATCTATTTGAATTCAATGATATTTAGTAATAATTTATTTTTAATCAAAATATAACTTTCATTGGTGGAACAGGCATATTCTATTACAATATAAGGTCAACCAAGGCAGAAAGAGACTGGAAACCACAGCGCTAGTCCAGGTAATAATCAATTCCAAACTTATCAAAAACACACAATTTAGTAATTAGTGGTGAGGCTGCAGCGGGTGATTGCGTCCGAACGTGGGACCCCTACCCAGGAAATGCGCCAGTTGAAGAACTAAACAAATTATACAATCACACTGCACATGTTCACCAACACTTTTTATGTTGGTAAGCTTCATAAATTGGTTACAGCTGATACGTGTTTCGAGCACAGCTCTTCTTCTGCGGCTTAAACATCTTGTCACGGCCACTCGTGTTGTATGAGTACTGAATAAATTACAGGTTGTTGCTAGCCTGTGGTTGCATATCTCAATAAATTTGAGAATGTATATCTCCTGGCGATTGCGGAATACCAATCTGCTGGTGAATGCTTTTCAGCCTGAAAGTATTATCCTCTAAAATGCTATGTTTCTTTCTTACAGAGAAAAGCACAAAACAATGATTGTATGAAAATCCTGTACATCCTCTGACAAACTGGCCAGCCGCCTGCTCCAAGGGCAATACCGGCTCCTTTCCCACACTAAGAAGAGAGCCCACATCCAAGCCCTCATCTCTGCGGCATCTAACAACTCAGCCAAACTCTTTAAAATCTGCAAGTAGCTGGCCAGCCCTACTGCAGTCTCTACCTCTGCTGTCGCCTCCCAGACCCTTTGCAATGCCCTTGCCTCTCATTTCATTTAAAAAAACAGAACATCCTGCCCACCCTCTTGTCCTCTCCTCCTCTTCCCCCTTCTCTATTTGCTAACTCTGGCCCTCCTGCAGCTGCCCCCTCCCTTTTTCTCTTTCATTCCTTTGTTCTCCCCTGATGAGTTTTCTAGACTAGTCCGATCTATGAAAGTCTTGTCAAAACAGGTTGTTCCATGTTTGTCTAAAACCATCAAGGACCACATTGACACCCTTGCTCCTGCTCTGGTTGACTTCTGCGACCTCTCCTTCACCTCTGGAATCTTCTCCTCCCCTCTGAAGCACTCTCTTGTGCACACGGTTCTCAAGAAACCCACAGCCGACCCATCATCCCTTTTGTCCTCATCCTACTCAATCTCTCTTCTGCCTTTGACACGGTCAACAATGCCATCCTGCTCAAATGTCTCCGTGATAACCTGGGTATCACTGATCAGGACCCTTCCTCGCTGACCTATTTCCTATATCTCATCTCACTCTCTACCTGTGGTGTTCACCAGGGATATAAACTCCTTCCCTGGCTGTTCAAACAATGCCTAGCACCCTTTGCCCACCACATTGCTGCTTTCTGTTCCAACTTACAGTGCTATGCGGATGACACTTAGATCATGTTCAGGCTTCCCTTTGTCACCTCTTCTCCTTCTCTCATCTCTGACTGTCTGTCTGCAATCCAGGAGTGGTGTGCCACCAATGATCTCTGCCTCAATGCCAGTAAAACAGAGATTCTCCTCATCAGCACACCTGCGCCCTGCTTTCCTGTCACTCTTTGGCTGGCTTCCCTTGGCCCTCTTACTGCTCCCACCTATGAGGCTAAGCACCTTGGGGTCATCTTCGATTCTACACTCTACTTCTCTCCTCACATCTCTGATGTCTCTAAGAAGTCAAACTTCCAACTGAACCTCCTCAGAGGTATTCTTCCTTTCCTCTCCTTCCACCAGAAGCTTACTGTCTCTAGAGTGCTGGTTCTCTCTAGGCTGGACTACTGCAACAGCCTTTTTCTAAATCTGCCTGCTTCTACTCTCCGCCCTCTGCAACTCATCCAGAGCAGGACTACGAGACTTGTTCTTGGCCTCAAGCCCTTGGATTGTATCTCTCCAGCCCTGAAATCTCTTCATTGGCTCCCAGTGGCTGCAAGGATTAAATGCAAGACCCTTTGCATTGTCCACAAGGCTTTCTGGGGCCTGGGTCGAAAATACCTCCAACTCTCTCTCCACAAATACCTTCCCACTCGAGCTCTTCACTCTTCGCTCCTCCTCCTCCAACTCCCTCATGGTCATTCACTTCTCCAAGCAACGAGTTTGGGGTAGATCTCTTTCCTCGGCTGGTTCCTCCCCCTGGAACAGGCTCCCTGCCACTCTGAAACTTTACGAGAACCATCTCTGCTTCCGGAAGCACTTCAAGACCTATCTCTTTGTTTCTGCCTTACCTCTTCATCTCACCTGCTGATCGGTCTGCTTCAGCACCATGTACCTGGTTAGCCTCTGATTTTGGGCCCAGCCCATACAGCCACACAACCTCACTGCCTCCTGGCAACCCTTGCACTTGGGTCTGTATCTGTAACCCTACAGTTCCCTTATCAGACACCCCTTGTCTGTACTCTAAACCTGTACTTGCCACCTTGTTGGCTGCACTACCAGTTGTTGTTTTTTATCCCTTGCTCAGCACTTTCCATTTCCCCCCTCTCCCGTGCACTTTCCCCTTCCCTCGCCCCTGCACTTGTGTGTTCTCAATGTCACTGGGCCTAGTAAAAGTGTTTTTCTTTTTTATCCCTTGTTCCCCTCCCTTGCCTCGTCACACTCTGAAACACTTGTGTATGAGCGCAATACAACTAAAATATCATATCATATCATATCACAAAAATAACCATGTACGCTACTGAATGATAGTTATCATTCCAATAGGGGCAGTCTGGTGCACTCATGGTGTACTCTTTCGAAATAGCCCTTCAAATCTTCATATTTGACATATATGCCTGTGATCAAGGGTGATATGACTGAATCATTAAGTGCATAATGCACACTGAGCGGGGTGCTCATCTCATTTTGCTCAACACACACCCTAACATTGAAACGTATTGTATACTTATAAAGGCCTAGTCTTTTGATGTGAAGATACAATGGTTTTATCTGTGCCGCAACTGTTGGACAGAGGTCACAATTGAGCCCTAAGTTAGAAAGGGGAAGTATGAGAATGTAAGCCACGCTGTGCACTTGTCCATTCCTCAATGCACATACATCAACAGAGAATTATCTATATAGGGTTTGTATTGTTTGAATTTGAATGCACCCTCTTCTGATAGCATGGAGACATTAGGTCAACAATGCCTCTTTCAGCACCGTTTATATTGTACACAGAACACAAAGATATATCAATATTACAGTAGTGGATGGAAGGACCCTTTGCAATACTGGAGACAACGGGCAGAGCCTCTAGAGATTTGATACACTCATTATTCTCCATGCCATTATTTTTAAATGGCAATAACCTTTCAAAATTAGAAAGATACAGTCTCTCCCCATCAGATTACCATAATAGAAAAATTGCAACATCCACTTCCCTTCCACATGGAATGAAGACTGAAGTCCACCTCAAAGGTGATTCATATTGTCTTTTCCCCTCGGGGTGCCATAGTCATATGAGTGGGACAGGAAGTACCCATGAACATTCTACACACCATCATCACATGGTTGATCTAGGGAGTGCAGGCTGCAATTATGGTTTGTGACGAGTACCCTTTCAGGGCAATTTGTGGATGCCCACAGAGACACAATGCTCACTAACACACTGTTCAAATTAGCCTGAGAGGCCAAGCAAGTAGCATTTCTTTTAAACGTATCTCCTCTGACGGTGACTGGCAGGTACAACCTACAGAGACATGATAGTCATAAAAGGATTGGTTTTGCACTCCCAATAGAGAATGTACTGCATTAATGTGTGCATTAGCTGTGGCTGTGGTGAAACAGACAGGTACACTCAGAGTCCTCTTGTAAAATACATAACATACCACTTTGATTGTTAATTCCTCGTCCAAATGATTGTATACTCTATGACTGCCTCACAAAACATGCATTGCACAATATTATATAATGAAGCATAGTTATTAAAAGTAGTTAATACATTTCTAATGGAGGGGGACATACATTTATCTGATGTATAACCCATATCAAGCAAACCAGCATTTGGCCTACGAACGATGTACTTTGTCATGCTCTTTAAGTGGTTTTCATATTGTAAGACACATGTGATGATGGTCAGCTCATAGAGGTTATTTGCTGTGTGGTCATTTGAAGGTCAGAACTCATGCAAAACACTAACAAAAAAGAAGACATTCATCTTTTCAACATATTAGCATTTGATAGAAAAGGACAGGTTGAAATATCTCTGTGCAGTGAGTGTCCAGTGTAACAGTCACCTTGATTAGCAATGGCCTTCAGTCTTTACCTATTTTCTAAATAAACACATTGTGGGTCACCATTATTGCACTGTCACGGAATTGTCTGTGTACAGAATGTTTCTATGACACTTCTCTTTCCAAAACTGAAATATGTTGAGGAGTTTACAGGAATCTGTTTGATAATTTTAAAATATGTGCTCATTAATGTATATTCGATGAGAAATGACAATGCAAAACAGATTGTATTGTACAGGTTTCATAACTTTTTCTCAAGTATCTCTTATTATTTACTTTGAAATCATAAAGAGAGGAACCAATGTTATTTCGATTCTGTGTTGTTTATTCGTGAATTATTTGTTTGTGGGTTGAACTGGCTGCAGTGTAATTGCTCGGGTCGTTCATTGAAAACGGGAGCCCAAGCAATGTTTGTCCCCCCATACAATTCTAAGGATGAGGGGGACACCCCCACACTCAAGAAACCCCAAAACACTGAACATGGGGAGTGTGGGACCCCCCCGCAGCCCACACTCTTAATGTTCAGTATTTGTGGCTGCACACAAAACGGTAAAACCCAATGCGAACAAAACGCCTATATGGACGGTTTTATTCCATAAAAATGTGTGTTACCGTTACTTCAATATCAAGGCTATCAACCAAGAGATAAGAATTGAAAAAAAGGAATCAATAACGAAATTACTCTGGTAAGGAGTGATAAGTTAGATCTCGGCTTTCAGTGGATTTCCCTTAAGAGGTTATCTTTTCTGATTTCATTCTTTACACTCTACCAGTTCAAGGAAGCATTATGATGATTAATATTGTGTAGCTATCTGAAAATTCTTGCAATTAGGATACATCCAAGCGAAACATGCATATACTTTTAAGAACGCTTCATGCAATCATTTTGCTCATGAGAACTGGGACATAGTGCATCCCATCAGCTCTGTGTGTCGACAGAGACAGTATGCCCCCATGCAATTTGTAAATCAATGAGGGTCCATAACATATAGGAAAGCTTGTTGTTCTTTAACTCAAGATTCAATGATTAAGCATGAACAAGAACAATCATATGGGATAGAGCATACATTTAAAATGAACAAGTTAAAAATGAGGAAGAGGAAGGAGGCTCACAAAAGGAGCTATCCTATTTATGATAAAACAGAAGTGAAAGCCCCATGAAAAATAGTATAAAGAAAGCTACAAAGTTATGAATCATGTAGTAAATAATGACAAAGCGTACATCAATGAGGGTCCATAACATATAGGAAAGCTTGTTGTTCTTTAACTCAAGATTCAATGATTAAGCATGAACAAGAACAATCATATGGGATAGAGCATACATTTAAAATGAACAAGTTAAAAATGAGGAAGAGGAAGGAGGCTCACAAAAGGAGCTATCCTATTTATGATAAAACAGAAGTGAAAGCCCCATGAAAAATAGTATAAAGAAAGCTACAAAGTTATGAATCATGTAGTAAATAATGACAAAGCGTACATTTTAGTTGCCATCAATACGGGAATGACATAGTGTGATGTCTGAACTGAGAAAGGTTGAAGGAAACAATGAACTCCAATTACACTGCACATCCTATACGAAATTACACAAGAATGAGAATTGAGAGATAATTGTAAACTGCAACCTTATTTAGGGATTATAATATTTGACAACATTGCATGGGTTAAGTTTCAGATCTGCATTTAATTACACAATAAATACATCATAAGTAGCAAGGTATGTGGAAATCCACACTCAGTTGAAATGGGGATGAACTAACAGGGCAGTTCTCCTGTGTCATATTTGGCTGTCTTCTGAAAATTCAGATGAGTGAAATAAAATCCCCCAGTTCTAGATCCTTTCTCAACATCCAAAAGCCTGTCACATGTAGAAGCAAATGCTGCACAGCTTTCCTAGAGGGAACTGCATCAGAAAAGTATTTCTGAATGAGCACAAGAGGCCCCAATCACAAAATTATACCTCCTGTTGGATTGAACATCTTGCTCACTGCCATGATGTAAAGGGTGCCTCTGTAAAATGTGAGGTGCAAATAACTGTCTGCACACCCGAGGAACATTTTTCAACAAAGTAATAGAAACTTTCACAGACTGCAAACATGTAGATGACCCTTTTAAATAAAGTCTAATGCCAATGCTAAGAACATGCAGAGAATTGCATATGGAAATTGGAACTGCTGTTACATTTTGAAAAGTACTAAGGCCTAAGCATCTGGCTTATGGTTTTCAGCAAACAAAAAAAACTCAGCGTGTTTCCCAGAACACTACTTTTCACATCCCTAAGTCTTAAAACAAACTTGATATCTTAGCAAATTCCTATAATGAGGATGCCATGTCTTTATACAATACATTTACATTTTTAAAATGTGTTCATTTCCTTTCATTAGTCAACTCATGTGAAAATGAAATTATAAAAAAACAATCCAATGATTTCATAAGAGTATCATGATCCTAATAGTATTGGCAGAATGTGCACTTGTGAATTATAATAGAACATAGCTTTTTATTCATGTTCAATCATTGTATATTGCTATACATTTATTTGGAATAGCACTGGAATTATCCTCTTGAAATGGTGCATGTCTGAACTAGTAACTGGATTTGGCATGAAACAGCAGCCCCACAAATGAGGATTTTAGGACCCCCAGATCACAGGTTAAGACTTTGTTTTCTTCAAGTATGAGGCCCTAGTTATAAGGCCATGTTTACTTCGAAATGAAAGTCCCTTTGAGCTTCCTATAGCAGCAAAATGGAAAAGAGCACATTTTACATGCACCACCAGTGACATCTGCAGGACAAAATGTTTGCCTAATAATTCTCGTCAAACTGGTGAAAAAGAGATTTGTGTGAACTTCGCATAACAATTGTAATGATTTGAAAATTCATATTTCCATCAAGGAAGGTCCTGCCAACATAAACAAATTGCATTTCTTTCTGTAAAAATATATGTCATAGTTTTAGGAGTGACATTCCCTCCCATATTTGCAATAATGAGACTAGTAGAAGCCAAACCTACTCACTAGATGAGGGGAGGAGCTGAAAATTATAAAACAGCATGCACACAGAAATGAGGGATTAGCATTGGGAGATTACTGTTTAAGAATATTAGTGGATACAAGTGGAAGGAGGTGGCTGGGGAGCATAGCTGAAACCATCCAAATGATTGGTTCAGCAGCAGTCTCGGGACAGATGCCTTTTCAGAGAGAGAGGATCATCCTATTTTGGAAATTTGGTTTCCTTCAGCCATCTGTAAAGTACCTTGCAGAGGCAGTAATTCCAGGTTGAAGCAGTCCCTGCTGATTCTCAAAAATATGAACATAGCCGATGCTCACGGGTTAAGGGGGCATCCTACCTCATGTTGTTTTTTTCTCCAAAATAAGAAGCCACATTTAAATCATAAATCTAGAAACACAAATATATAACTCCAAATTGTCGTTGGTGTTGTCCACCTTAGAATCCTGGGAATTTAAATGTCTGGGAGTTAATGGGATTCTAATCTGATAGGTACACAGTGCAGTACTAAATAATATGTCATGTGTCTTATATTTGAAACTGAATGTATGTGAGATGTAATTTCCTTAAAACCAAATGCATATTTATATTGAGAGGCAGAATTTAAAGGTGACTGCATTTTGCACACATTGAATGCAGATTGTTTTTGAAGAATTATAATATAATCTTTGGCTCATACCGGCATAGAATCATGCAGGTCATAATGCTCTTGTGAAATACTATATGAAATCATGCACATTTGCAGCGAGAGGGCAGCCTAATCAAAAATTAGATGTTTGTGCAATATAATATATTACAGAGAAGAAATGCTATTCATACAAAACATTTGCAGTGTTAAGCCCCTGAAGTAACTTATCTTGAAAGGCGCAAGAACACCTATGTGTAATGTTAAAGAACAAAGGTGATTTAACCTTTTTACTGGAGATAACTTCATCTCTAGTCCTAAATTGCAAAACTGATTGCAAATTAATAGGAATAGAGGGAATGTTGCACCCACAGAGAAACACAGACATGCACACACATCACACGCATACACATCACACACATATAGATTGAAAACTGCATATGTTGCAGCTGTACACACATGTGCAGATTTAAATGTGCACCCATATGTTCACTAAACGCTGTGCACCATTATGTAGGTGGAAGGCTGCACAAACACTTTCATTGAAAGCTGCACACCTATATTCAGAACAGTTTGCATATACATATACGAATCCCCTGCACCACATTAAAGTCAAGAACACACTCTCATTCTCTAATTGTTGGGTGTCATTGTGGAAAATGAAGACTTTATGCCTCATGTTGAAATGTTTTTGTGCAGTTTACAATGGCAAGCAATAGAAGTGTTTAGAATCCCTAGTATGGTTTAGAGAATAGTATATACCTAGAATTCATTATGGAAATGTATTTGTGTGTGAATTGATATTAGTGAAGTTCATGTAGGCATGTACAATCTGACTAATGATTTTTGTTCCTTTAACATTGTAGTGTATTCCAAATTATAAACCTGGAGACCATCTTTGTTAAGATTGACTTCATTCTTTAAAGTTTTTCAGAAATCACTATCTGGTTTTCTTACCCCAAATTGTAGCCTGTATTTCAGGGGATATGAAATAAATCATGTGACCATAATGTGAACCAATAATTTAAATGTAAAACTATTATTTCTAACTACATCACTAAAAGGAGCTGGTTCATAACACCAGCAATATGCATCAGTATGAAGAAAGTGCCTAAGTGGTAATATAAGTATTTACAAAAATAGTACAAACAAATGAAATAGACTATATAGCATCTCCTCTGCAAAACACTCAAACCTAACACATAGCTGGTAGAAGAGAGCCATGAGGAGGAACTGCCATCAGTACATTAGCATCCATAACAGTCACTTGTTAACTTCCTCTTCATTTGCAAGAAATCAGAATGTATCTTCTTTAACAGTTTCTCAGATAAAATGAGGCCAATCAGTGTGTTTATGCATGCATTGGTCCTCTGAAGTGCATATGTAGTTGGGAATCAAATAAGTGTTGTAAAATGGAAAGCAAAGTACAGAATAGCTGGGGATGATAGTATCAGAGCGTTCTGCTGTGATAAGGTGATTAGCGGCTGTGCAGAATTTATTTGAATAAGAACGACTCTGTTTCCTTACTAAAGAATAGTAGTATTGTCAACTTTTTGCATTTCTTATTTTGCAACTTGGCTATGTCAAGATAGAGAGGAGTCAAAATTGTTCAAATTTTGGAAGTTGCAAAAGCGAGCTTTGTTTCACTGAAAGCAGTGATGCATCAAGAAATGGCAAAGTATTTCTTTATTTTTAAAATCATAATTTTGGTTTGAAGTTAACGTTTCATAAACTGCACAGTAATTGTCACTGTCCATGATATCTGGCATGTATTTCAGGGCCAACAATGTATTTTCTCATGGGCACTGTGAGACACAGATTCACTCTGACAGAGAAGACCCTCCATTATAGCAGAGAATGACAGCCTTCATGCTTCCATTATTAATAATAATAATAATTTGGCATTTATATAGCGCTACTTATTATTACCCACGGTGTGTGGTGCTCATTTATCGACCTCGGAAGGATGAAAGGATGAGTTTGGCCCCGCCGGGATTCGAGCCTGCGTTAGCAGCGAGCGCTCTACTCGCTGTGCCACTTGACCATTCAAAGAGTACTCACCCCTAAACCGAAATAAATGTGGCACTGGGAACTGATCAAGATTCAGGCATCTTAAAAGGTTGTACACAAGTATATTCCAGAGTTTCTCCTGAAGTGTATGTACTGTACTTAAAAAAAGCAAGAAATTAGAAAATACATATTTAATGAATATATCAGTACACAGTTTTGCTGGTCCAAAGAAATGCCTGGTAAAATTGTAGGTAATTCCAGCACCAGCAATTTTACTGGACCATTAAAACACAAGTTTGCCAGTAGGAGCACTGATTTACTTCCAGCCTTGAGCTGCTGGTAAATCAGGCCCCACCTACAAAAGAATTACTGTATTACCGGTCCCGGTAATTGTGTATTACCCTTTAAGGGTAATTATGTCAATACCCTCCATGGAGTCCTATGGAACTCAATGAAATGTGGATTTACCAGCATTTCTGCCATCTGCAAAATCCGAGATATCGGGGGCGGAAAAAGTAGGGTCATTTTGCCGGTATCCCATTCAAATTACCGGCAGGATACCGGCAAACTCATAATGAGCCCCCGAATGTGTGAAAATAGAAGCATAGGGTTTTCCTTCTGTGATTCATAGAAGAATACTCAGATCTAAAACAATAGAAGGAGAATTTCAAAGTCAAACTGGCTGACCCATTTAACAAAAATATTCAATACTGATCCCCAAATCTGTCAGTGAAATCATAAATTCATCAGAAAAATAAGGGCGATGGAAAGATAAATGCTAGCGATACATTGACATCAGAAGAGAGCACACAACCTATTGGTTGAGATTGGTTGAGATTGTGTTCATCAAGGATACCACCTGCATCTGCTGAGAGGTATGAATCATGTGAAAGTGTGAATACATTGATATTAAATCAAAATGAAAATATGATTTAGTACTCAGGACTGAATACGAGAAGGCATTTTTCTGGATGTAATCATGTTATTTTAAGACCATAATAATTTAACAGTGAGGGGTCTATCTTCTTCATTTAACAGTAATTAAAAATGACAAAAAACACATTGGGGCTTATTCATAAAGTGTTTGTCCATGTGAACATCAAATTGATGAATTGAATCAAGCCCAATATGTCTCATAGTGTAGTGTGAAATACTAGATTACATCTCTCCATTGAAAAGATGAATTCGACAACCAGTGGAGAATCAAATTATGACCAAAATAAGACTTTATATCATGCAAATATTTAAATGATTTTGTATTGTGTACAAGTTATCTGAAACCCAAACAGCACTCCAGTCTGGCTGTTTATGACTATAGACAATTCCCCCGATTATGGAGTACCACATACCACTATGACATTGTAGACAAATATATGGGGTAGGGATACATTAAGTTGGGCGGTGCAGGATAAATGTGTCAGTATTATCATAAATCACTGCATTACCAGCCCACCCCAAGTATAGGTTTGGCAGAATGTTGGAGGAGTCACATCCAGCAGAGCTGGAGGTAAATTCACCAGCACTCTGGCAAATTTCAGTGGAAGTACCGTGGCAGAATTACAACTGCAGCAGTTCTGCTGAAAATGCCCCATTGAGTCTTATGGACTCAAACAAAGGGGATTTAACCACCACTGCCACTTGTAATCGGGCGGTAATACCCTCTGGACCAAGTGGCAGTAAAGGTAATACAGTTTGGTGGTATAAAGGTGGAGTTTCAGCCCAGATACCACATAACTCGTAATGAGGCTCAATGTGTACATTTACTATGTATCTACATATGCCTTCTAGCACACAGCACACCATGAGAGAGTGAGGGTTTGTTTTGCCACAGTCTCACTGTGTGCCAACAGAACCATTGCATCAGAGCTAGGGTGAAGTTTGTGACTGTACCTTCCTTCATGACTAGAACCATCCACACGCAGCGACCCATGCACAATGACTGAATGCACATTTTCCCATGATTCAGAGGCAGGCTGTGTGAATGAACTGCCTGGTTCTGCATCAGAAAAACCCTGATTTAATTTTTATCAGGGACAAGGGCCACTTGGAAGAGGTCAATTTTAGTACCCATTTTTGGAAGCCCTACTGAGTAGTTTTGCATCCTCGTTTTCAATGTAAACCATTCCCCACCTTCTGAGTGCACAAAAAGAAGACAACACACTTTGTGGCAATCGTTTTTCATCTTTCACTTGAAACTGTTACTTTTCTATCAAATTTGGATGTCCTTTAATGGACATTCATCAATCTGAATAGGAAACAACTCCATGCAAATGAAAGCCTGCATCCTATGGCAATGTGCTGGAACCAGTTTTGTAACTGCATATTGTGGATTTCACTAGGGGCCTTCTGACACGTCACTGAATGGAAAGGAAAGATGAAAGGCAAATTATGAAATGTCATAACCTGTGTTTCTCGTACAGAAGTCCTATCTCTACTGATGAAGGCTAACCCCTCTTGTGCCCCAATCAGACCTGCTTGCTCCTCAGCTATGCAAGCCTATTAGCCCTTTAGTGGCCTCTCACCTTGTTGAACTCTTCAACCAGTCCTTTGACTCTGCTTGCTTTCCCTCTGTTTTCAAAACAGCCACGGCCATCCCTCTTCTATAAAAAACAAGGGCCTGACCCAAGTCTACTGGATAATTTTAGTTCTGTGTCTCTCTTTCTGCACTATTCTAATGTGGTTGAAAGGGTTGTGTTCAACCGCCTTAAACATTTCTAAGACTTCCGCAACCTCCGAGACCCCCTACAAGCATTTTTTCTGCTTCTGTAACTCCACGGAAACTGCTATTATGTATGTGTCCAAATGTATTGCCTCTGCTAGCACTCCAACCTATCTCTATTCTAATTCTCCTTGAGCTGCTTTTGACACTGTGGATCACTCTAACCTCCTTAATACTCTTCTTGGAATTCACAATCAAGCCTTTTCCTGGATGGAATCCTACGCTGCACCTTGCCAAATCTCTGTCTCCTGGTGCATCAGCACCTCTGAACACACTCCTTTAACTGTTGGTCTTCCTCTAGACTCTTTCTTGAGATCTGTTCCTCTTTACACTCTACACCTCTCCTCTAGGGGCACTAATCTCCTCCTTTTGGTTCTCGTACCAACTCTACATGCACAGCACCCAAATCTCCTTCTCTTTTCCTGAACTCTCTTCTGATCTCTCTATCAGAATTTTGTACTGCCTCTCTCCCATTAATTATTGGAATACTTCACAATCTCGGATGTTAAACTCTACCAAAACCTAGATGCTCTTCTTCCCTGCCAAAAACTCTTTCTCATCTCTTCCGCTGCCTTTCCAGTTCCCACCTGACAGTCTCCCCTACTCTTCTTGAGTTAGAACCTTGGTGTCATCTGGGACCCTTCTACTTTCATCTCCAAAACTGGAACAGCAGCTTCCCTCAAACTCCTAAATATTAGGGAAATCAGGCACCTCCTTCCTTTCAACACCACCAAGCATCTCTTAACCACTTTTGTCTTCTCCAAACTGGACTACTGTGACAGCATGCTCTTTGGCCTGCCCAACTATATGTTCTGCCCTCTCAACAAGTTCATTAACTTTGCTACCAGGACTCTCTTTGAACTCCCTCATATCAGACCTACTTCCTCGTACCATCAGATGGCTGATGGTGCAAAACAGGGTCAGATTTAAATTTCTTCTCCTGGTTCACAAATCTATCCATGGTAAGGCACCACTGTATCGATCATCTACTATCTAACTCTACAAATCTTCTCATAATCTCTGCTCTACCTCCTCGACTAACCTTGTGGCTCTGTGCCCACCCTGTGCTTCCTCTTGCTTCCACTCCTTTCCGTCTTAACCCACCTCTCATATGACTGGTAGCTAACATTCTCACTGTCCAATGTTGGTTGTCCTTAACCTATATATGTACACTTATGTCTTGTCCATGGTGACTGTTTCAGTTACTCGCCTCCACAACCTGGTCAGACTGTCACTCAAACTCACCCAATTGTAAAAAGCTCACTGCTTCCCATCATATCTGATTTCTTATATATTGTAAGTTCTTTTGTGTTCAAAAGAGCATTGTTCGTCCAGTACATAAATAAATAACCAAATAAATAAACATTCTCTTGAAATGAACCTCTGTTTTTAACAAGGGAAAAAACCCCTAGTAAATAACACTGTCCTCAGTTTGATGGGACTCTAAGACTGATACATATGTTTCTTGAATGCATGACTAAAGGTTAAAAACAAGCCCAATTGACAGAGATCACAACTTGTAAAACATCCACTATGATTGCCTCATCCAGTGGTTGGCTCTTCTTTGTATTCCGGCACTAATATAACCTCAATGTAACAATATATTCACAAATGCATGAGCTAAGATTTAACAACATTTAGTGTAAATTGGTCTTATGTAGCACCCTTCTGCCATTTTGTTGGCCTTGTGTAAGTTTGTTTAAGAAACAAGGAAGGAGGGTGCTAATGGGATAGCGGGAGAGGTTGATGTAAAATGTGTGGTGTTGATGGGTGAAGGGTGGAAAAACTGGGGTCCTGACTGCTGTTCTGCTTCTATGGGTTTGTCAGAGACATATGGGAATATGTTTATCTGGAACGGAGAGCCCAAGATATCAGAGGTTAAAGCACTTTGAGTCTGAGTTATTTGATGATGTTGGTGAGGCAATGATACAAATAAACTAATCTGAAGCATAGATCCATTTATTTTAATACAGTAAATGATAGACTTGTGTGGCTGTGTGCAGTGTAGTGTGTGAAATGTTAGGTTATAGGAGATTTTAGAGATGGGGTCCAAATGAGGGGTGGATGTAGATGGGATAATGCATTTTGGGCCATCTTGGAGTGAAGTAATTTGTGATTTGCAGAGAGTTGATTAGAGCCATTTGAGGGTCTTTCATGCTAGTATTTATACAAGTCCCCTTTGATATTGTAGCATCCAGTCTTCCCCTGCAATGAGACAGTACAACACATGCTCTTCCAAATCCCATACTATGTAGCCAATCAACATTGTAACCATACAAAAGGCAATGCACCTTCACATGATGATGGCCTTGTTCATTTACCTGGTGCCACACTCTTGGATGCGCATACGTCCTATGCAAGAGTGGGTGGCAAAACAATAGTCACAAGCAAATGGTCAATGGGATGATCTAGTGGTCGTTTCTCAGTCCCTCATTCACTCTCTTCAATAGTGGACAAGAGAAAACCTTCTCAAGGTGGAATCATTCAACACTTCTGAAGTGTCCTGTGCTCTATTTGTTTATAACTTCAAAAGGGGTAGGTGCATCTTGCCTCTGCTGGCCCCTGCATACTGTTTTCAAGCCCTTGTTTGCTTTTTGTTCCAGATTCCTGCATTTGTTTTATTTTGTAAGCCTGGTTTCTCTCATTGACCCACCCTACTGGTCTGTGATTGGCCCAGCCACCAGCCCTAATGATTGGGACGTCCTCTTTCAGTGGCTCTTCCAAGGCAGCCTTGCCCAGGCAACCATCGGCTAAGGGCCACAAGGCAAAGAGCAGCTGCTTCTGGGCAGCTTATCTCTGTGTTCGCCCCTGACTGCCCATGGACACCGGAGGGATCATGCTGCAGTGACAACTAAGGTAAAGCTGGTATGTGCAGTGAGCACAGCCATTACTATGCTCTATTAAAAACTTGACACTTTTACATTGCTGTGAATATTATAATATCAGTACAAATGTTACCTGTTAACCCCTAGCTAGCACAATAGATTTATTTGGGAGATATTTGAGTGTCACCATTAGCTGCATTTTGGGGTTAGGAAATGTAGGGAACTTGATGGATTATTGGGGTTAGGAAAGCTGTCACACTTAGATGGATTTTTGTGGTTAGGAAATGTCTTCAAACAAAAAAAGGTGAGGAACCTTTTCACAGTGGACACTTTTTGGAAGTAGACCTCAGCGCCCTAATGCTTTTTGAAAAAATAAAGGTTGTCGCATGAGCTTGGTAACAGTGGAGTTTTGTGGTTCCTCAACTCCATTTTAGTAAAAAAATGTGTCAACTTGTTGTTACCCTTTTGGCATTCATGCCCCAAGTATTAAAGAAAAACTCCACACAATAAAGTTATAGTTATATAGCGGTGTATTAGGTGAACAATTGCCCTATAGTGATGACACGTGTTTTCGACAGACCCAGCCGTCCTTTTCAAATCAGGGCTAAATTGTATTACAAAATTAAATGCGTACATTGGCATACATCAAAAATGAAACAACATTCAAGTAAATACGGAACATGTGAACACCGACAACAGGGAGGGGGGTAGGGGAGGATTGTTAAGGGTGGATAAATATATATCGTTGCATATATAGACACAACACGGGGGAGGTTTTGGGAAAAATGGGAAAAAAGAAGAAGAAAAAAAGAGAGAATACAGTAAGTACATCTATCTAATAGGTCACGCTTTTCATAGCATAAAAAAGGTATATTTGATGGTCTGGAGAGTAAAAAGGAAATGTCCTTACCCAATAGTTGTGAATTATAATTTGAAACACAGCTTGTCAGCAAAGCAACACGTATAAATCATGGGTTCAATCCCAACCTGCCAAGTAAACTAGTAATAGTTAATCCTGTGTTGAGTTAACTGACATCTCATAGTTTTATTACTGGGGTACTACTTTTTGAATATGTTTCCCGGAATGCTGCTGTCCCCAAGTACGATTATTCATTCTTTGTGTATCATATATTTCTTGTGAGAATTTCGGTTTAAACATACAAATTAGATGGACAGAAAGTTTTTTCTTGATGCTTAAAATACTTTTGTATCACGTATAACTTAGCAATTTCAGTTTGGAAGTACTAATAAAGTAAGAACATCTTGTGTAAATTATTCAATGAAATGGAGCGAGGGTGGCAGATTTTTAAGTTTAAACCAGAGTTCTTACATTGTTATTGTATTTTATGATTCGTTATAATCTATGATCTTCTGAGATGCTATGGGGGGCTAAGCGTGCCGTGAAGGCTTTGCGCGTGCAGTCATCAGCTAATTCGTGGCTTACCTCTGTCATGCAGTATCCAGTTCTGTGCAATTCTGTCCGCGTTCATATGCGGACAAAATGATGGCCTTAACTATTGTTGTTACGGTCTCCTAAGTGACCGTATTGGTCCTATTTTGGTTTCTATATCGGCCGCCATCTTTTGGGCTGGATTCACTGGAAAACTGGTTCCCTCAGGCAAATAAGCCCATACTTATGTATATGAGGGTACAAATGTATACGTTAATATACCGTATTTACTGTTCGTGTTAGTGAATGAAATAATGCATTTTAAACGGCCCGTACAGAATTTGAATACGTGTTAGATCTGCAAAAAAAGTATGTAAAAGCTTCCCTTACAAGTGTTTGTTTCCCGTTACCATGGCGATCATTTCTGTTGATTTCAGATTTCTGTTATATTAATTGCAATTATGGAAAAACAACTATTTTTAGGATGAGAGCATGTGTTCTCTTAGCGCCAGATTTATATTACTATTAAATAGTGTGCCTATGGTTTTCTAACAAAAAAGTAACACTGTTTCATAGATGTTAATGGATTCAACTACATTTGGGATTCCTTCCTCTCATGGTTCTAATCAGTGTTGATATATATACTTAAAGCCGTTACTGCAGTTAGGAGGTTAGCCAATTAATTTAAAGACCAGTACCAGGTTAGCATCATGTAAAGAGGCTCACAAACAGTGACGTAAGCAGGTTGTAGGTCAAATAGTCGAATCTAAATGGTCGACAGGACAAATGGTCGACACCAAAAGGTCGACACCAAAAGGTCGACAGGTCAAATGATCAAATTTTTTTTTGTTGTTTGTTTTTTTTTGTTGGGGGGGGTCCCCCCAACCCCCTTTTTTTTGTTGGGGGGGTCCCCCCAACCCCCTTTTTTTTGCTAAAAACCACTTTTTTCCCTAAACCTAAGAAAATATATATAACTAAAAAAGAAATTTGATCATTTGTCCTGTCGACCAAATTGTGTCGACCATTTGTCTGTCGACCATTTGTCTGTCGATCATTTGACTAGACACCACGTAAGCATACAAGCTGTTTTGTTTCATAAGAAAGAGGACATCTCATTGTCAGAGTTGAGACCTCTTTCCACTGTCCGAAAACGACAGATTAATTTAGCTTCCTCTTCTCTCAATTTAATTTCTTGATCTCCTCCTCTGGGTCCAAGGGTTACCCTTTTTAGTCCCAGATATCTGATGTCTTTTTTACTGCTTAATTGGTGGTGTTTTTGCCAGTGGGATGCCAGTGGTAGATTCACGTTCTGACTTCCAATACTAGACATGTGTTCCCGAATTCTGACTCTCATCTCTCTGATTGTACTTCCAATGTACATTTACTTGCATTGGCAAACGATTGCATAGATCACAAATTTGGTTTTGCAGGTTATAAAGTCAGTAATTTTATACTTAGTACCAAATTTATCTTCAAAAACCTCTGTGTTCACCATTGCATATTGGCACATGGAGCACAAACTGCATTTCCTAACTCCCATGGGTAATTGTGGTAACCATGATATTGTTGTTGTGTATTTCTCTTCTGGTAAAAGTGAGGGGCTGAGAATATTCTTCAGCGTTCTTGCTCTTTTAAATGACACTGAAGGGCTGTCATCTATAAAATCTTTGATTTGCGGATCTAGTTTCAAAAGATGCCAATTATTTTTGAGAATCCTTCTTAATGTTGCATTGTTTGCACAGTAGGTTGTGATAAACCGTATCCGTTCAGGCTGGCCGTCTATTCGCTTGCTAGTAGTCAGTCTTCTCTCTCTGTTTAATTTCCTTGCCTGGTCACGTGCTTTCATAATGTTTTTTCTGGCATATCCTCTGGCTAAGAATTGTTTTGATAGCAACTTACATTCTTCATCAAAGGTTTTTTTTACCGTGCAGTTCCTTCGAGCTCAAGTGTATTCCCCTTTCGGGATGTTTCTGATTACCGGATTGTAATGGCAGCTGGTCGCAAATAAAGTTGAGTTTGCCTCTGTTTCCTGTAGGTTTTCGTCATAAGTTGATTATCCTCTACATAGATCGTTAGGTCCAAATAGTTTATCTCTGATGTACTCAAGGTTCCAGTGAATTCTATTCCCAATGAGTTAAGGTTTGCACTTTGTCTGAATGCTTGCAATTTCTCATCATCCCCCTTCCAAATTAGAAAAACATCATCTATGTAATGTATCCATAGAATGACATTCTCTTCATAGTCTGCATCAGTGTATATATGTTGGTCCTCGTACATGGCCATTACCATGTTTACCAAAGCCGGGGCATATTTCACACCCATAGCTATGCCTCGGGTTTGTCTGTAGTACTCTTTATTAAAGAGAAATACATTGTTTTTCAATGTTAGAAGCAGCATTTCCTTGAGCATATTGATTGATTGATAGTTTGATGCTGTATCCTGGGAGAAAGTGTAATCTATGGCATCCAAAGCTGTGTCATGTTTGATCGATGTGTAAAGTGCCGTCACATCCCATGCATCCAGTTTGCCAATTTACTCCTACTAGTTTATTGATGACTGATGGTGTGTCTTTGAGAAATTACTTGGTTGTACTTACTCTAGGTCTGAGTATGTTGTTGATATATTCTGCCATGCGAACAGTGGCCCAACCTATTCCACTCAAAATTGGTCTTCCCTCTGGTATCAAATGGAACGTTTTGTGAACTTTAGGCAAAAAGTATATGGTCAGTAGTATTGGGTGTTTGATTTCCAAGGCTTGTTGTTCTTCATCAGTTAGGAGACCCTGACGGTGCCAACTATTGATTGCTTCTCTGAGTTCCTTAACTATTTCCAATTTGGGATTTGATGTTAGTTTAACATAGCATAGAGGTGTTGTCAGATGGTTATACACCATTGTAATATAATCCTCATGGTACATCAGCACGATTTTACCACCATTGTCGGCTGCCTTTATTGTCAGATTGGAATCTTGTTGCAGATCTTGGAGTGCTTTTCTTTCCATTTGTGAAAGGTTATCATATTTGTATTTAGTTTTAGGTGGTTTGCTTTTATTCCTTGTATCAGGTTTATCATTTAAGTCCTTAGTCACTGATTTGTAGAAGGAATCTACTAGATTTTCTGGCATTAATTGTGGTGTGAATTTTGATTTCGCTTTCATTTCCTTTGTTGCAAGACTGCTCTGATTTAATTTTAGTTCATATATAGTTTCATGGATTGAACGATCTGTGGTGTCTTCCAAGGATCTTACTAAATGGATATTATTCAAGTCTTCAATCGTGAGTACACTTCTAGACGGTTGAGAGTCCCTCTGTCAGTTTGTATTGGTCAGTTGAGTGGCAAACCATTTTTTGAGCTTAAGTTTTCTGACAAACTTGAATAGATCTATATGTACATTAGTAGTGTTGTAATCTGTTGTCGGGGCAAAAGTAAAACCTTTGTTCGATAGGGAAATTTCTTTCTGTATTCAGAATGCGATTCGATAAGTTCAAGACCTAATTGTTTACTTCGTCTTTTTTGCTGCCTCTCTTGTTCCTGCCCTTGTTAATCTTCTGAAATCTTCTAGGGCATCTGGATTCCCTGAATCGACCACTCCCTCATTTCCCCCTACACCTGAGACTGGTTGTTGTTGGTTCGTTTGAGGTGGAAGTAAAAAACATACTTGTTTTTGATACATGGTTTTATTGCCTTTTTTTATATCTTCTGATTTGATTGAGAAACCCGAGTCCTGTAGTTGTTTTGTCTATTTGATCTGTGTCTTTATCTGTTTCTTTATCTTGGTCGCCTTCAGAATCTGCATCCGAGCTGCCTGGTGATGTATTCGGAGTGCTACCTCTAGAGAGTGGTTTTGTGAATTGTTTATATTTGTCTTGAAAAGTGTACACCTTATCATGTCGATAATCGCGGTATTCTCTAAAGCATTTTCACATTTTCCTTAATTTAATTTCATCCTGGTAGTCTTTTAATATTTCAAACATTGATCGTTTTTTTACTTCATGACCCCTAGGGCTTTGGCCTCGGTGATCTCCTTTTTGATTGTGTCTATTTGTTCAGTAATTCTTTTGTGTTCTCTAGTGGCATGTTCAACCAGCAGGTCTAGCATATTTTTTGAGCTTAGATTCAGATTCTTTTCCCAGAGATCTGCCAAGTCTTTATCTTTGTCTCATGTGAAATCAGGAAAAATAAGAATTCTCAGTCCCCTTGGTATTTGATCTTTGCTGATGTAATTTTTAAGGGAAATGATTTCCCTATATTTATCAATTTCTCGACATGACGCTCTTTCAAGTTTGAAAAATTTGTAGTGAAGGTCTTCTCGAGGTTTCGGCAGATTGGATGCAAACGCATGCACATTACTTCCTTTTGGGGTGAATAAGCATCCTCTTCTCTACTTTCTAAATATTCAGCCATATTAAAAAATGCCTTGGATTAATCCTGGTCGGCAGGGTCTGAAATGCCCAGATCAAAACTTCAAACAAAAAAGGGTGAGGAACCTTTTCACAGTGGACACTTTTTTGCTAAGTGATACGTGATACAAAAGTATTTTAAGCATCAAGAAAAAACTTTCTGTCCATCTAATTTGTATGTTTGAACCGTAATTCTCACAAGAAATATATGATAGAATTAATATATACTATACTTGGGGACAGCAGCATTCTGTATAACATATTCCAAAAGAAGTACCCCAGTAATACAACTATGAGGTGTCAGTTAACTCAACACAGGATTAACTATTATAAGTTTACTTGGCAGGCTGGGATTGAACCCATGATTTATACGTGTTGCTTTGCTGGCAAGCTGTGTTTCAAATTATAATTCAGAACTATTGGGTAAGAACATTTCCTTTTTACTCTCCAGACCAACAGATATACCTTTTTTATGCTATGAAAAGCGTGACCTATTAGATAAATGTACTTACTGTATTCTCTCTTTTTTCTTCTTCTTTTTTTCCCATTTTTCCCAAAACCTCCCCGTGTTGTGTCTATATATGCAACGATATATATGTTTTCTCCACCTTAAACAATCCTCCCCTAACCCCCTCCCTGTTGTCGGTGTTCACATGTACCGTATTTACTTGAATGTTGTTTCATTTTTGATGTATGTCACTTGGATTATTAGGGTTAGAAAATCTATCACACTTAGAGGGATTATTACGGTTAGGAAAGGTGTCATACTCACATGGATTTTTGGGGTAGCAATTATAAGACATTTAGATGGTCTGTTATGTTTTGGAAAAAATCACACTTGTATGGATTATTAGAGTTGGACGTTTTATCACACTTAGATGGATTATTGCGGTTAGGAAAGGTGTCACTTAGACACAGACAACAGATAGCATTTTCCAAAATTAGGTTTTTATTTCTGAAATGCCAGGATGGAGTAAGGTCTAATTTGCCCTATGCTAAGGTGGGATTTCTCTATCTAAAGAAACTAAGGATAGTCTGTGTTCAAAAATCACAAATCACAAATCACAAATATGTCTGTGTCCAAAACCTATGCTTGCCCTCACAACTAAATCTATACAATGTTTAGGGATGTCAGAAACCAAAGAAACAGTGTTCCAAATAAAGATCTGAGCTTTTTCCAGCACCTGACTTACTTTCAGCTTCATCTTGCCCAAGTTCAAACAGTTCCACAAAAAGACTGTGGGGGTCCCTTCCCCAAGTTCAACACAGTTCGAAACAGTCTTGGAATTGCCTCCACCAAGTTAAACACAGTTTCAAATATCTTCAGGTTCTCTTCCCCAAGTTAAACACAGTTCCAAATATCCTCGGGGTTCCCTTGCCCAGGCTCAACACAGTTTCAAAGATCCTGTGGGTTCCCTTACCCAGGTTCAACACAGTTCACAGTTAATTCAACTATGTCAGTTTGCAATATTTATTCAAAACCCACTTTGTAAACTTTCAGGCTTTTCAGCTATTCATTTGGCTTATTCTTCTCTTTAGTCACTTTAACAGTTGTTAGGCAAAACAACTTTAAACACTTGATTTTCCTTGGTTCACTCCAAGTGGGAGTTACTCAGTCTAGGTGCAGTTGTCTGACCACACGGTCCACCTATAACAGGGCATGCAACTGATATCCCTTGGCACTGTGTAATGTTCAATGATTCTCTATGGACCATCTTGCCACCATAGGTTTAGTAAAATTAGCCTGAGGAAGATTGGTATTTTCAGGCGGAACGCGTGGCGATTTCTACCCTAAGGGGGGTGCATGTTTTATGACCTGTATGCCATTAAGGGAGGCTTGTGATGTATGCCTGTCCTTTTAAGCTACTATGCACTGTTAGTTGCACGTTTTTATGATTAAATAAAGACTGTTTTTTTTAGAAGGTGGTTTGATCGTGTGTGTAGAGAACATTTTGTGACATGTTATTTTTTTTTGTTTGTTGCATGTTACAACCCACTATATACATGTGTTTTATTGCATATATAGGAATCTAGCCAATATTTCCTTCCCTGGCACAAGCTACTTGTAAGGCAGAGCACTATTTTGGCCATCATATTTTTTTTACATACAAATAATGACACTTTGTACTTGAAATACTTATTCAAAGAATGGCAAATGTGCGCATTACTTAAATCCAGTAATTGGACGCAATAACGGCTATTGTGCATCGGCTGTCTTGTCCATATATAATACCAAGATTTTGGTGATGTTGTCTTATGCAGTAGCAATTTGGGGCCAAAAATTTAAGAAACGCATTATCATGTTTGAAGCTAAACTAATGAGGAGGCTATTTCGTCTCCCTCAATGTATAAGTGTAGAATATTTTTATCTTGAATTTGATTTAAAGGGTATTTGGAACGTTTATATTGCCCAATGTGTTCTACTCTATGAACGTCTGCTCACTGTGGGAACCGACACCATCATTGTCCCCTATATGAAGGCCTTTTTAGGTCTTGCGGTCAATATACCAATAGGCACAATCGGTGCTTTAATGCAAACACAAAACACATGGTTACATGAGGGTAGCAATACATATCTCTCTGGCGATCTAAAATACTGGTTGAAGAGCAAAATACGTACGGCAGCATTTAAAAAAAAATATGCTTCATATTGGGAACATGTCATCTACTAGAGACCATTGTAATGAGAGAATGTCTCGAACGTCTCCTCCTAAATATATCACTGCCTATCCCAGCCCATATATCTTTCGTACCTACTTACTAATTAAGTTTAATGTTACAGTGGCATTGTCATAAAACTGCAGGAGTAATCAATTGCTATACGGACACACATACTGTCGCCTATGTGGTAATCTGGTTAATGAGACAGTGTTCCATTTGATTACAGAATGTGAATGTCTTGATTTTTTACACATCACATTTTTTCAAACATATAATAATGCAATGAATATGAATGACATACCTTCTCTATGGCTGGTTGTTATGCAAGGTAACAATACTAATTTAGTATATTTTATTGTTCAATTTTATTTGTGTCTAGCTGAATTGCTAAATGTCTTAAATAAGTATTGCGTCCTTTAGTGATTACTCTATGTGAACCACAAATATAGTTTTGTACATGAATTGTATTTCCTGTGTATATGTATATCTAATAACCTGAACTGAACTTAAATCCAGTAATAGATACACTAAATGCAGACAGTTTCAAATAGGCAGGTGGATTCCTAAGTGAGGTGTAACAGCAGAGAATAGGGAAGCAGGGCAGGCTAATGGTGAACAGTGACAGAACACATTGCTTTAGCAAGATAGACAATTCTGAGTGAGGATCCCCACATCAGGGCAACCTGTAATGGAAAAGTTAGGGAATAACGTATTCTGTCTTTTACAGCACAGTCAAATAGTGTTCAATATCCTTGTGTTTTCTTCAAAAGGTTCTACCACCCCAAAGTACCTGAGACGCGACAGGAGAACATGATCCAAGATGACGCTGGGAACCCTCAATGATTCCTGAGGCTAGAAGATGCTCTTCCTCGTCATAGTGCCTTTGCTGCCTTGGCAGCCAAAAGTGGCAGAGTTTCTCGGTTTCACTTGGCAATTCCCTCAGAGGATTGACCCCCTTTGGAAGAAGGAGCCACTGGGATGCTGAGTCCAAGAATAAAAAGGAATCAAAGTCTTTCTGAAGTGCAGCGGTTTTACTGTTCGCGGTGCTCTCCTTCGGTCCACGATTCCTCTGACTGTAGAAATCCCGTGAAGATGAAACTTGCTTTGGGCTCCTTAAAGGCTTGGCAGATGAAAGTAAGACTCCTGCAACCCTTCTATGACTTCGGGCCCCAGCGGGTGCATAGTTAACCTTTGGTGTCGGTTTCGGATTTACACGATTATATGACTTTTGGTTTTTGAGTGCTGCAGCCACACCACGGACATCTTGATGGCTTTTGCCAACTAGGACTCAAACACTGGAGTAAACATCAGACCCTTACCAAGTCTGGACCCTCGGGAAATCTTTGTAAGCTTCTTGTTGTGGTAAATCCACTGGCGGACCTTCCTCGGCACCTAACGACCCTGGGCTCTCTCAAGCAGGAAGTGGTCAGTGATGATGGCATGGATGTCCTTTGAAAAGTTCTTAGAGGCAGTTTGGAACTTTTGCAGATCTGGGTGTCCAGCAGCACTAGGTCAGGGTACCCCCTCTTCTCGGCAGTAGACAACAATGGCTTCCAGCAGTCACAAAACACACCTCTGGACCCTGGGTGACACCAATGGACTTCTTCAACTTGTGATGTCCAGGCACTCCTCTGCAGGACACACAATGGCAGACACACAGGTCTGGCTTCCAGGGTACTTCAACGAAGAGTAGCAGGTTTGCACAATGGTCCCTCATAGATCGGGGAGAGGTCTCCTTTGTAGGTCCAAATTTGCATCCAAACTGCAGAACCTTCCATCTGGAGCAGACTAACTGGTAATCATCCAAAGCTCTCTCAGTCACAACACGTTCATCTCAGCACGGAAGACTGGGAAATGCGTGCAATTGTCAAGTAACCAAGAGTGGGCCCAAGTGGTTCATCAAGTACTGGCCCAGCATCAATCTGCTCTTCACAGATTTGCTCCTTTAGGATGCAGTAGCCACACATGTGGTCTAACAAGTGTAGGCTCATAATATTGTTCAGTGTAAGAAACATACCTCGGAGCCAGATGCTGCACAGACACTGCTGCCATCAATGCTTTTGTTTGGCCTGTTTGTGATGTAATTGTGATGTAATTGTGATGTAATTGGCTTTCACATTATGGGGCAGTATTTTGGGGTGACCCACAATTGAATCCCCTCTTTTAGCTGTTCTGCATATTTCTAAAGTGAGCGCTTGCATGATAAGGTCACTCACAGTATGCTTTTACCTGGAGCCTGGAGCCTGGAGGGAAGTTATTCATTGAGACGTTGTCCATGATTGAGTCACTCACTCGCTACAATTGTTTAACACTTTCCATTGTGGTTCCAGCACGCCTCCATTGTGGCACAAAGTGGGCACACGACACAGTGTTGTGCTGGCCTGGGAAGTGTTGTGGGCATGTACGGTGCTACAGTTTTTCCTTTGTGCCATTGGGTTTTGTCAGTCAAAGATTCTTTATTTCGGCTGGACGCCATCAAAGAGACAGATGGAAAAAGTACATACAAACATTAGGAAAGTGTTCAAGGTAGCAACGTTAAAAAGCTTATTATAAAATGCAACTTCAAAATAGCTAAGGTTAAAATGCACCAGAAGCATGTGATCAAAGTCATTTTGAGGCATTGCTGTATCACTCACGCTTTAGGATATATTATTATCTAACAAGGCATAACATACAGTACACAATTAATGATGTCTCGTTAATACAACTCAAGCAAATTGCTGGTTATAAAATATGAGGGGCATTCACATTCCTGTGGCACTTCACCTTCAACATTCCATTGTGCACCTTTCATTTTTCAAGGTAGTTCTTAGATCTTGAGGACGTAACAGGTTCATGCAACACTTTCATTCTCTGGTAAGTTTGCAGGCCCCTCATGTGGTCATATGCAATGCTGTCTGCCTCCTTAACAACGCTCTGAAGGGATATGTTGGCACGGCGTATACTATGCATCTGTCCTATAGCAACATGCCTGAGCATCAACATTGTTTCTACCGTTGTACTTTAAAAATATTGGTGTAAGATGCAATTGATAAAATAAAATGTAATGAATTCTAAGTCATCGTAGCAACGCAGTGGCATCTATTTGTAACTGCAGAGACCCATTGCCTTCAGCGTTCTGCAAGAGGCAAAATGCCCATCGTACATTTAGGTTTCATGACATCTAGATGCCATTCAAAGCCATATGTGAAGTCCCTACTCCAGTATAAGTTGAACCTTTGGGAAGCCATAAGCATGTATTTTCCTATGGCTTTTTCAGTCAGATTATACATTCGCTTAACTATGCCCTTGAGGCATTGTACATTATATAATGGCTGGACAAGAATTCCTCACATCGTATTCTAGTGCGTGGGTTGTGTGCTGCATGTATTGAGTGAATCAGTTAGCAGTAACCAGAGACGTTTTTATGGGAGGGCAAAAGGGGCACTTGCCCAGGGCCCCCACCTTGGAGGGGGCCCCCACAAAGCTGCCTGATCTAAAGTAAGATTTCATTGTTCACCAGACTTAAATAGCACACGCCAGGAGATTTTATGGCATGCTGCTGAGGCGCTAAACCTATTGCCTGTCTGTTTTGACAAGTACATTCTGCCTTGATCAATTAATCATGTAATGCTGTCTGTGTTCACTGTGGAATACATAGTTTGTGTGTTCCATACGGCACAACTTCTGTAGCATTCTTTCCTTCTTGTGGGAATTATGTTGATCATGTGCAATAACCAAAGTTGAAATCCATATTGATTGATTGATTGTCACAATGGTTCAGAAGTTAGCTCAGTGTGCTAAGCACTCATTCCAGAGATATGTGTTCATATGAAAGATTAGAAGATCACATTCCAGCAGGGCTGCAACCTTTCCTATGTCTGAAGTTTATAAACCTACCTCCATATGTACTTGGTTTTGCAGCATAAGAAGTGCTATTATCAGCAATGTTCCTGCACCAAATAGGGGTTGCTATAAAAACTAACATGTCATTTGTATGGTGCAGGTCTATAAATTGATTTGTTCAGATGGAGTGTTTTAAAACCTAGGCAATCCCCTCCAAAGATGAGCATAAACTATTAGTCCAATGGGTGAATAAAAGACTGTGGAACCAAAGTGTTCATGCTTGTATCCTGGCTCTGCCAACAGACAACATCCTGGTCAAATCATATAATATCTCTTACATTACTGTGCTGTCTTCTGTGAGGTTGGCCTTCTTGCATGCTGGTGGCATTGTTTAGCTCATTAGTTGATATTTCGTCTTACGTAGGCCATTTGAGTGGAAGGGTTGGTAGACATGAGAGAGTGGACCAGATGTTGTAGGACTTGGGAAAGCATAATTTAAGTTCTGCTCGTTTGACACAAAACATGTTTTGCTTTTTGCATTTTGCTTTTTGTATAAAAGTCAAAGGTTTTTCTGCATGTTTAAGAATGACAATTTCACAAGACATTGTTTTGGAAGTATTTAAAGCTTAAAAGTACAAAAGACATACCTAGAGTAAGTCTGTTTAATCACATTGATTGGTGTGATGTTACTTATATACTTCCCTTGATGATGGAGAGAATGAAGCTAGAATCCTTCCCATTTTGCGTAACACCCTTCTGTAATATTTTTGGTTTTAAAAATTGTCAAGTTTGGAAATGTGATTTGTGTACTTTGCAAGTCCATTTTATAAAATGAGATTGTTTTAGTACATGGTAAAAGCTTGAAAAGAAAGTGCTCAATGCAGAAATTGCAGAATTGGCACACATCCCAGCTTCACCCCTTAAGCAATGTGTGATCCTGGGAATCTCATTTAATCTTGTACTGCCTAACATCTCAGAATTGCCAGTTCCTAAACCTTTCAAAATTGTCAGCCCTTCAGAGTGATATCCTTCTCAGGTTATGATCTTCATAAATGCCTCACTCATGGTTTCACTGGCTATAGTGTTGCTTCCACTATAATAGTGAGCATTGATATATGTCACACCACAGGCACTTGTTCCCTTGATCTCTAATGGCAACACTATTTGAAAACCATGTCCCACTTCTAATCTCAGTCTGTCTGGATAGAGACACCTTCCTGGTAGCTTCTAATCTGCATTCACTATCCATGCTATGGTATTAGCTTTCTCCTTCCTTACAATTGGTCTACTCTAGCCATGCTTGAACACTTTTTCATTCTATGAGGCAGTTAATGTGAGTTTGCTGCCTATTCTGGGTTACATGTACCTTTTACATACAGTCCCGCATTAATACTACAGGCGGGAAACCTTCACAGATGCTATCGATACTAGAAGAGAAGCAACCTCTTTCCAGACTGCTAATGTTGGCCTTCAAATGCTACTCGTTTATCATTCTGATTAGAGCAAGAAGGAAGGGGCTAAGGGGACTACTAGTAAACATGCTTATTTTGAATGCTGCGAGGCGGCATATCATCCTATAGTTTAAGCTCATAGTGGGGGGCGGGTGCCACCAGATATTCTTGATCACTTTAATTCCTTTGATTTGGTGGAGGGGGGGCCCAAAGATGTCCATGCCCCGGGTCCCAAAAATGCTTCAGATAGCCCTGGCAGTAACATAGTTTTGGACAGCACATGTTGAACTATTTTTGCATTTTCTCCGTAAATCAGGCCCTCTGTGGTGACTTTTGGGCGGCCCGGTTCTTCTGTGGAGAGTTCACAGTGATTGACAGGAACCGTTGCTTTCCTCAAACAATGCACTGTTTCTTCTGAAATCTGACTGAGAATGAGGGTAATAGCATTGGTGCGGCTTTAACTGTCAGTGGCTTTGCAGGTCACTTAGAGACTCTGAGTTTAATGCTCCATTTATCTCCACTGTGGACATTTTAATGTCAACTTACAATGCAAATGGAAAAATCAAAGTCACAGTCAATAAGCCGGAAGAAAATGGATAACATTTCCTGGAGCCAAAGAGTCTTGTAAAAGTAAAATGAATGTCCTCTGATAATAGCATGAGGAATAAAGAGTTTTGAGGAAGTGAAAGTGCGAGCAAACATTAACATTCCTTTGTCAAAATATCAAATATGCATAAGCTAAATGTATCGTTCAGAACAAGAACAGAATACATTGAATAGGTTCCATATGCGTTTGCTATAACCCCAGAATTCCTTCTTGTAGGGAGGCCTTTTTATAACTAGTGTATTTGTTCCATGTTCACAGAAACACTCCTTAAGTGCAACCACACTAAAATCATAATTGAGTCCCTCTACTCGTGGCAGTGTGTGCTTCATTGTGATTCACATGCAATACTAAGTTTAAACGTGTACAATACAACGTGGCCCCACAAGAAAGATTGGAGACATAATTCTTCAGCCTTCTATAACAACACTATGGGGGTCATTACGAGTTGGGCGGTAAGGCTTAATGGTCACCGGTAATGATGCTGGTACCGGTAAACCCTTACTGCCCTATTCCGAGGTCCCTTAGCGGGTCCCAGCAGTAACCGCTGGTCCGACCAGCTGTTCTCTGCGGGTCCCGTTAAGGGACCTTGGAGCTAATAACAGGCCTGCAATTTGCAGGCCCGATATTAGCGCCTTCCTCATTCCCATTGAGCCCTGTGGGGGCTCAAATGGGAATAGGGAATGGTTAACTGAATGGGGACCCATATAGCCAGACCGGACCCATACCCGGGTTTGGAGGCGGCCATTGAGCTAATAGTGCCATGGCTACCTCCAAACTCGTAATGACCCCTATAACTGAAGACACAAAGTGGAAAAAAAGGGACATAGCTCTAGACACACACACACGCAAACACACACAAGCACACACACACCCATGATTTAATTTCGACCACGTTTCTTCACTGTACCCCTCTCTCCTCGAGCAATCACCCCCTCCTCTTCTCTCATCTTTCCCCCAGGTCATGCCTACCCCAACACTTCCACCTACCTTCTCGGACATCTGGTCTTTGAAGGATGTGTCAGTTGAGGCTTTTGCCACCTCCTTCTGTTCCCCCTCCTCCTCTAGCTGACTCACATCCTGACACAGCCTTGTCTATGCTCTACTCCTCCATTTTCGATACCCTCGATGCTCTTGCCACTGTCATGAGCATCCGATTGAAGTCCAAAATCAAGGGCAACTCTTGGTATTACTCAGACATATCCACACTTAAATGTAAGTGTAGGGTGGCTAAGAGGAAATGGATGACTTCTTGTTCATCCTCTGGCGTGTCTCCTGCTTCAAAGGCAATACCAACTCTCTATGCGCACTAAGACGAGAGCCCACAGCCAAACCCATGTCTCTGCGGCATCTAACAACTTGGCTAAACTATTTAAAATCTGCAAGGAACTTGCCAACGCTGCTGCAGTATCTACCTCTCCTGTCGCTTCCCAGGCCCTTTGCACAGCCCTTGCCTCTCACTTTATCTCTAAAACCCAGGATATCCTGTCCTCCCTCTCGCCCCATCCATTTCTCCTCCCCTCTCCTTCTTTGAACTCTGGTCCTCTTACAGCCACCCTGCCTCCCTCTTTCTCCACCTTTCGTCTCTTTTCCCCTGACGAGGTCTCTAGACAAGTCCAATCTATGACAGTCTCATGAAAACAGGTTCATCCCTGTTCTTCCAAAACCATCAAGGACCACATTGACACCCTTGCTCCTGCCCTGGCTGATTTCTGCAACCTCTCCGTCACCTCAGGAGTTTTCCCATCCCCTCTGAAGCACTCTCTTGTGCACCCTCTTCTCAAAATACCCCCTACTGACCCTTCTTGCCTGTCTATCTGTTGCCCAATCTCCATCATCCCTTTCTGGGCAAACTCCTGTAAAAGCTGGTGATCTCGCAGCTTAACCTTCACTCTGATTCTGTTAGTTGTCTCCGCGACCATCAATCTGCTTTAGAGCTGCCAGAAGCACAGAAACTGCTCTCCTGAACATCTGTGAAGATCTGCTCTCCAACCTCGATTCCAACATCCTATCTGTTCTCATCCTACTCAATCTCTCTTCCGCCTTTGACACAGTCAACCATACCATCCTGCTCAACAGTCTCTGTAACAACCTGGGTATCAACCATCAGGCTCTGGCCTGGCTGACCTCTTTCCTCTCTGATCGACCCTCCCAGGTCCAACTGGGGTCCTTCCTTTCATCTATCTCACTTTCTAGCTGTGGTGTTCCCCAGGGGTCTAATCTCTCACCCTGGCTTTTCAACCAATACCTAGCAACTCTCGCCCACTGCATTGCCATTTTCTGCTCCAACCTTCAGTGCTATGTGGATCACACTCTGCTCATTTTCAGCCTCCCCTCAGACACCTCCTCTCCTTCGCTCATCTCTGACTGCCAATCTGCCATTCAGTGGCTGCACCATCACTGTTTATTGCTTTTTTATTACTTTGAATTTATGCATCTATTTATTTATCTGTTTTTCCTTTGCTCAGCACTTTCCAATTCTCCCCCCCTTGCACTTTCCCCTCTCCCCTCTCCCATGCACTTGCGAGTTCTCATTGTTACTAGGCCTAGTAGGATCATTGTTTTTTTACTCCCTTGTTCCACTCCCTTGCCTATTTGTGCTCTTAAACACATGTGTACGAGCGTGTTATAAATAAAATGCCAATATCAATATACATGGGGGCTAAGCGCTCTTTTATAGAATTGTCTGATTCCAATAGGACAAAAAAAACAACAATATAGCCAAATTAAACATTCTCTAAATGTAAAATGACCACAGAACATCATGGATTACAGCACTGCACACTCCTCCCCGGGCAGTCATACACCACATCCCACGGTGTAAAATCCTTTGCGTTCTTATTCAATCCCAACAAAAATTCCTTGATCTTAACACACAAATTCAAAATGAGCCTCGGCTATAGAGGACCATAGGAAATACAGAGGAGTGCTGTGGTAATGTAACAGCTGTAGGGTGAGTTAGGTCCCTAAGGTAGGAGACAAGCCTGGGGGTCAAAATCAAAGGCCTGCAGTCTTGTAGAGCTTATATCTATTCTTAGTAGAATGCTGCTTTAAGGGTTCAAGTCCTAAACTACAAGAGAATAACAGCAGCGACATATCCAACCTATCAGGGCCTTGATGCCCGAGGGTTTAGTCCGCTATACAAATGCAAATATAAATAAAGAAATAAATAAATGTGCTGCAGGGTTTGTGTGATATGATATGTTATTTACAACACACTTAGTACCCAGAGGTTTCTAAGCGGGGAACCGGGGATCAAATCTGTGTTGCTCCATGTCATTTTGCTTCCAAGGCCAGCACTTTGCCTCTGAGCTATCCTCCCAAGACACATGGGTGCCATGAAAAAGTTTACAGAAACCAAAGGAGGCGGCTTAAAAACATCTGTAGGTGTAAACTTATAGTCTATGTTCCCTCACCATTTAAACTGTACTGTTGATAATGCTATCCTAAAAAAAAAATCTCAAAACCACAAAGTGTATATGCTTGAAACCAGAATGGTGAATAGGAACAGGAGACACATGCCCTCCCCCATAAATCCTAGTATCAGCGACCTCCTGGGTCCATCTCGACACATTGTACCATTAGCCTTGACAAAGACACAGGAGGCTCAAAACACGTGTTGGCTGTAGGAACCAACTATTGCCATGCTCTAATCAGAGAATGTATTATCTATGGATTAAAAATGTGACTTGGAAGCTATTAAAATCCAATTTAAATATGATAGCATTAGGAGATTGATTTGTATCAAGGCCCAACACAGCTGTAATAAGGGTGCTCGAATTGATGTTCATTTTCATCAAGCAAGTTTGGACACTTTCTCCATACACCCTACACATGCAAACAGGACTACCCTCGAAGTTATTTATTAGCACAGTTGGATTCAGAGTTCTAAGTGGCCACCTTAATGTAATTTCTAACAAAATAATAATTGTAAAATAAATGGACAAATACTGGTATAAGGCGCAGATAGAACACGTGTAATTAGTGAAATATGCAAACCCAAGCAATGACCCAAATAAACACTCTGTATTGGTAAACTGACAAGATGAGGCTACAGGGAATTGTAACCAGTGTAAAGCTGAAACATACAGTGGGACGCCATTGCACTTCAGCTATGCACCTCTGTTCCAAAACACAATAATTTTGAGTTTACTGTCCTGGTGGCACATTAAACCTTTAATATAAGCCATGCTTGGGTTAGTATAAGTTGGATGGTATCTCTCATAATTATTACAGCCACATCCAATTGATATCACACATGTGTCAGCCTGCTGACCTCAGCTCAGCTGTGGAAACGTTAGGTGTATTCCCCTCCCTCAGCCCGGCTGCCTTGCTGCTGCCAGGAAGAATGTAGCCTTGGGGGTTGCCTCACTTTATTCCTTTGCGAGTGCCAGTTACACCCTCCCCAGAGAGACAGCCACTCCATGTGAAGCTGTCCTCGGAAAAGGAATCATACTTCACACCCATTGACAAAAGGAGTAGCCTCACAATGGCATGCTTCATACCAAAAGGGCCTTTGATTCTAGTGAGAAGGGAGGGGGGTGTGCTTAATGCAGACATATTTAACCACTGACAGCTGGAGAAAGGTTAAATCATCTTGTTTCCATCTGCCTCTATATTTCCTTCTTGTCTCCCCCATGGGAGTCTTTTCTTCATTCTGTTTTAATAATACACCTCAGTTAAAATACTTCTGAAATTTGACAAAAGTTCCAAGAAGCTAATAAGTTATGCAGTAATCACTTTAAAAAATGTTCGCCTAGGCCCGAGAGTTAAACAATGAGACATTCATGTTCTGAAAGGGTGGGTATTTTGTTTTAGTTTGTTAGTTTTGAGCACATGGAGCTGACTAATTCTGCAGGCATCCTGCTGGCTTACTAAAAATATTTGAACCTTGGATAATGGGAACATGATCTGGTGTTGTGGAAGAAACACAAAAAACATTGATCTCTAACAAGATAAACAGCAGGTATATACTGTTGATTGTAAGGGGATATCCACTAGTGAGACCATGCTTTGAATGAGGGTAAAGATGCATTGTATTAGATGAAAACTGCATTTCATGAAAGGTTGACAATCTAAAACGTTTCATTTTTTAAGTATATGCTTACTTGTCATTTAAATACACATATATAAACAATGACACTCATTAAAAGTGTGGAAGTCTGGAAACAATGAGCTGGTAATTATGTTTGCCGGCACTCATTCCGGACCACAGCACTACTAGAAGTAATGCTTGTAACAACATTGCCGAAAACAGAGTACACAGTGCTAGGGTTTCCAGTAGCACAGGTAACTGAAAACCGCGGGATCCTCGTGAATCACTGCCTGAAACTCTAGCACCATGGAAAGAAAGGCAGCATTACAACAGTGGATTTCCCAGAAAAACTTGCACAAACCGTGCTGGAAACACTGGCACTGCGAAGCAGGCAGTAACCAGGCCAGGTGTGGATGAACATGCCACAGGTGCACCCAATTGATCCAGCTGCACACAATGAGAACATGGACTGCTGAAAAGACGACACCCACACCACACATCTTGCAACACAACCATGCTGCCACTCATAGCAGCAGCCATGGACATGGAGGTGCTGCATACAGGAGTGCAGCTCTATGAGCAGGAGGCACAACAGTGGCAACAGGCTGACAGGCAGTGGATGAGGGGGAGAATGAGAAGGAGAATGCAGAATAAGAATGGGCAGCATGTTGTGCCCCGAAGGCGTGCACCTACACTCTGCACCAAGACCACACCCTGGTCAGAGGACTGACAGGCAGATCCACACTGTTTACTGCCTGAACAGGGAGACCGTCCTTGCAATAGAGGATCTCATCCAGGATGACATCCACACCGTCATTGCTATAAGCCTTTTGTTGAAGGTGGTGTCTGTGCTGCATTTTCTTGCCACAGACATATTCCATCTCGCAGTCTGGGAGCTGCATGGCATCTCCCAGCCAGCATTTTCATTTGTGCTTAAGCAGGTCCTGGATGCCCTCCTGTGGCATGTGTCCCAGCAAATTGCGCTTCCAACAACACAGGCACAGGTGAATGCCACCAAGGTCTGCTTCCATGCCGAATGTATTGGGAGCAGTGGACTGCACACACATAGAGCTAGTGCCAGCCCACACCACAGAGGAGGTTATCAGAACAGAAAGCTGTACCACTCTATGAATGTGCAGGTCGTCTGTGATGAGGACCTGACCATCACACAGTGTTGCGCACACTTCCCAGGATCCACACATGACTCCATGTGCATGCACAATAGCATGCTGCCTGGGTACATGGTGGATTACTTTTGACAGCGGACCTAGCTATTGGGTGAGTCAAAGGATCAACACACACACCACGTTGCATGTGCACCAGGGAATGGGGGCTGTCCACTGTCACCAGTGCATGGCGCACAGGCAGCATGCAAATGCAGGGACACATTCTGGAGGCAAAAGTGGGTGGGCATGGCTGGCATGTACCACATGAGTCAACCGAACGACACACAGCACAATCTGAGCATGGATGGGCAGGCACATGTAATGCACCACAGGTACCACAATGCATCACTTCCATGTCACAAAGCACAGAATATCCTCACAATGCCCCACCCACCAACACCAACCTATCCTATCAGATCCTACACATGTCCTGCCCAGCTTTACCTGTCACTGGGTGCAGCAAGGTGATTGACGACCCACAAGCGCACAGATCCAAATGCATGTGTCACACATCCACATCCCAGCATGCATGCACTGCACAGTCGTCTCAATAATATGTCCCACACTGTGTCCACTTCCATGCAGGTGACTCCGGCTACTCCTTACTATCATGGCTGATGACCCCTGTGAGACATCCACAAAGCCAGCAGGAAACAGTGTACAATTGTGCTCACATCAGAACAAGGGTGACACTTGAGCAGACCTTTGGACTTTTGAAGGCACAGTTTTTTTGCCTTCACCACTCCGGTGGGGCACTGATGGTCATGCCAGTGAAAGTGGGGGAGATAGTTCTGTCCTGTGCAATGTTGCACAATATGTGCATCCGGCAGAACATTCCCCTGCCCCGGGACATGGACATGCCTCTCTTGGACGCTGAGGATGATGACATTGACATGGATGCAGCTGCAGACTTGTGAATACACCATCACAGGGATGACAGGGATGTGCGTTACAGCCCACGTGGAACTCATACAGAACTAATTCTGAGCACACAGCACATGCACGGTTTATGGCCATTGCATCAAATTCCTTTCATCGACATGCATTTGCATCAAATTGTTTCCATCTAAAAATTTTGCATCAAATGCATTTTTTGTAATTTTTTTCGGGGGGATACCCCTGAACCACTGTTTATTTACATTTATAATGCACCTAAACAAAAAAAAAACCTTTATCCCCCAAAAATATGCATTCAATTGACATTTTTTAGATGGAAACATTTTGATGGAATGGCATTAGATGCAATGGCATTAGATGCAATGATCAGATACCCACCTGCACACCACCCATGGCACACACTACATGTGATGCAGCACAAACATAAAGCACTCCAGTACACAAATTGAATGTTTGGACGTCAATTCATATGCATCACCATGTGTATTATTGTGTGAACAAACAACAAGAAACATGTGGCCCACCACCTCCTTCCCAACTATCCCCCAACTAGCCCCAGCCACTAACCTACCCCAATAACTCCCCCCACTAACCCACCCCAACTGACCCACCCTGACTAACCCTCACTGAATAAGCCTCCCAAACACACTGGGCCTCATTACACGGACGGCGGTAAGGGTTAACGGTCACCGTTAATGGCAACGGTGACCGTTAACCCTTACCGCCGTACTACGAGGTCCCTTTGCGGGTTGGAGGAATCAACGCCTGCTTCTTGCAGGCGTTAAGTACCAACCCGCTAAGGGACCTCGGAGCTAATTACGGCACCGCAAAATTGCGGTGCCGTAATTAGCGCCTTCCCCATTCCCATAGAGCCCTATGGGGCAGAAATGGGAATGGGGAAGGGCAATGGCGGAAGGGGGATTTACCGCCCCTCCAACCTTGGAATGGGGCGGTAAATCCCCTTTACGCCAAGGCGGTGCCGGTAATTTACCGGCATGGTCCAGGGTGCTAATAGCACCCTGGATTACCGCCTTCCGTGTAATGAGGCCCACTGTCCCAAAAACACTCCCTAGTTTGAGGGTGGGTCGGAACCTGCCATGTCCCTGTGCTCTAGTACTGCCTGCAGGGAAAGGGTGAGGGTCTCCCACTGCATCAACCTGGTCTCCTCCCGTTGCTAGCGCACAAGTCCTGCCATCTGCTCATGACATTCCTCGATGTGCCGTATGTGTGCATTCTCGCCTCGATGCTGAGGATGGGTGGCAGAGGTGGGCTGTGGAGGTTGGAGGGGCTTAATGATGGACCGTGGTAGGGGGTGTGCTGTGGTGTCTGTCCCCTCAGTTGTGTCCCTGGCCTCCTGTCTGGCATCGTCTTCTGTAGATGCACTGATGACCTTGCAAGTGCAGGGAACATTGTCGTGCAGGGAAGGGAGGAGAGATGGGCCTGGATGGGAGGGGGCGAAGTGGAGGGGGCCACAAGGGGCTTGGCATGTGTTGATGGGGTTACACGGGGAGGGGTGTACAGTGCGAAGGATGGGGTGGTCCAGATTCAGACTAGTCCCGGGAAGGTTGTCTGTGGGCCAGTGCTGGTAAGGGATACTGGGGGTGACTAGAAAAGGATGGGCTGGCACCAGTGTGACTCATGGGGGACCAGACAACCAACTGCCTGTGTATGAGGCAGAGTGTCTTGACATTGGTCCTTGTGGTCACAGGGAAGCAGTGGAGTGATTCCGGGGCTGGAGGGAAGTGGTCCCAGGGCTTGAGGCCTAGGTTGATTCACACAATACGAGCCTGGGCTTCTTTGAGGGGGGAGGGGGGCAAGAGGTAGATTTTGGGAGAGGCTGTTGCTGTTGTTAAGCCTAGTGGGAACCAGGGTTCTGGAGATATTGGGCTTCTGGGGTGGGTGAGGTACGGGAGGCTGTCTCTGAAGTGGTGGTGCTGTAGGTTGGACCTCTTGCCATGGTCTGCGATGTGCAGAGGTGAGGTCTGGCATGAGTCAAAGGTGACACCAAGGTGTGTATCCTCTCAGGGGCTGTGGGGAGGGTTCCCTTGGAGGGTGCTCTGGAAGGCTGGCCAGGGAGTGAGTGGGTAACAGGGTGCAGGTGTCAAGATGAGGGGATTCTCTGTCTCACTGGCATTAAGGCAGGCATTGTCCGCAGAGCATGTAGCATGATTATCAGTCAGGCACTCATGTCTGAGAGAGCATGGATAAGAAGTAGAGGATGGACATTTAAATTTGAGCGGTGTGTCAGCTGTATTACACTGCGAGTGGGGTTCTATAGTGGTGGTTGAGTGGGTCAGAGGGGCAAGGTAACAGGTGGAGAGTGGAATGGAGGTGGGGGAAGGGCACTATTGCACTTGGGGGTGTTGGTCTGACAGGTATGCGGTGAACCAGGCGAGGGCCAGGTCTGCCAGGGCACATTTTATGCATGCATGCATGTCAGTGTGTCCTGGCGGCAGATTGCTCATGGTGCATGCATGCCAACTTGGAGAGTGTGCACCTTGTGTATGTGTTTGCTTCTCATGTCGTCAATGTCTGCACGTGACCAGTACTCATGTTGGCATATGTGTGTGTGGATGTTTGGGGGGGCAATGTTTGTGAACCATGGCCAAAAGCCATCGTTTGTTGGACACTGTATGGGTTCGATGTGGTCTGGTATCATGCAGTTGGGCATGTCTATGTGCGTTGGGCACTTCATTTGCATGCCTTCTGTAATTGATTTGGTGTGGCATCTTCTACTCACTGCCCTCTCCAGGTGTCCCTGCACCAGCCTCCTCCGCTCCCACTCCCTCAACTCCTTCAAGCTGCAGCACACTGTGCATTTCTCCTCCCTTGGCATGAGTTTAAAGGGTGAGGCAGTTCCACCGCCAGTGGCCAGGCATTCCTTACGGTGGGCCGACAGCAGGTTGCAGACCCTCAGATGGAGGACATCCCACCGCTTATAGCAGTTGCATACTGTGCGGGCTATGTGTCCCACGGCTGAAACCTTCTATGCCACCTCCTCCCAGTTGGCATTTTTTCTGAGTTGTGTACTGCGCCAGTGGTCCCTCACAAACAGCTCACCAGCATGTTCTACAATGCAGTTTGTCAGTATGGTTAGTTCCTGCGCAGAAAAGCGTGGCTTCTGCTGCCATCTTTTGGGGTCCTGAGATGCCATGTCTGCTAGTGAGATGCTGCTGTCTGCGTGTTTGGATGACAACAGGAACTGGAAGATTTTCAATGGATGTGTTTTCCAAAATGGCCTCCGACGAACTTTCAGTTCAGGCGATGGTGCTGTTTCCAGTGCCGGTTTTTCCATGAGTGACATGCCATAAACGGTGCCACTGGCATTGTTGCAGGCGGTGCCACCGAATTCACGCTGTGTTTATGGTATTTCTGTTTTGCCAGTCACACCATTTCCGACATGCTGGAAAGCGTGCAGCCCGGGATGCTGTCGTATGCCAGTGATTCTGTGGCTACAGTTGCCATAAACGGTGCCACCGGATCCAAGGAATCACTGGCACAATACTGTTTCACTTGTAATTTTGACCTATAAGCCACATAACCCCATATTTCTGAATTATGTATGTATTGGTATGTTGAATGGAAGAGGCTCACTAGACTTGACACAGTATATTTTTTTAAAGTGTTGTGTAAGTAATAGCTGCCTGCTGTTGCGTTTAAATGAGACATTCATTCTGACAAAGATACATTTTCTGCAAGGCCTTTACCACTGAGAGGCATAGAAGGCAGTGGTTTGAGAAAGATTTGGCACTTGACCGTCATACATTGTTGAGGTGTAATACACTTTTTTTTTATAAGGCTAATATTTATGTTGCTCAAGACCATTTTCATTTTCATTCAACAAAATGTCACAAGCAATCGAGATCCAGGTGAAGAAATCAATGGCAGCTAACATGGGCAGTATACTCAAAATGTACTTGGCCAGAGAGGAATTATTCTCTTTATCAAATTGTTTCTCTTTTATTATGTCAGGTTAAAAATCCACAACTATTAATCGATATATCCAACATAGGTGATACATTATCCGAGCGGAAAGCAAGACATTGTGCCATGATAGTGACAAACAAATCTACAAGCCATTTCTCTCCTTCTGCACTTATGTTACAATTGATTTGAGCAACAGAAGGACAATGTTATTCTCTCAAATAATTGTTCCAACAGGAAGCTTGCTAGCTCACCCTAATGACATGATATATCCAACATAGGTGATACATTATCCGAGCGGAAAGCAAGACATTGTGCCATGATAGTGACAAACAAATCTACAAGCCATTTCTCTCCTTCTGCACTTATGTTACAATTGATTTGAGCAACAGAAGGACAATGTTATTCTCTCAAATAATTGTTCCAACAGGAAACTTGCTAGCTCACCCTAATGACATGATATATCCAACATAGGTGATACATTATCCGAGCGGAAAGCAAGACATTGTGCCATGATAGTGACAAACAAATCTACAAGCCATTTCTCTCCTTCTGCACTTATGTTACAATTGATTTGAGCAACAGAAGGACAATGTTATTCTCTCAAATAATTGTTCCAACAGGAAGCTTGCTAGCTCACCCTAATGACATGATATATCCAACATAGGTGATACATTATCCGAGCGGAAAGCAAGACATTGTGCCATGATAGTGACAAACAAATCTACAAGCCATTTCTCTCCTTCTGCACTTATGTTACAATTGATTTGAGCAACAGAAGGACAATGTTATTCTCTCAAATAATTGTTCCAACAGGAAGCTTGCTAGCTCACCCTAATGACATGATATATCCAACATAGGTGATACATTATCCGAGCGGAAAGCAAGACATTGTGCCATGATAGTGACAAACAAATCTACAAGCCATTTCTCTCCTTCTGCACTTATGTTACAATTGATTTGAGCAACAGAAGGACAATGTTATTCTCTCAAATAATTGTTCCAACAGGAAGCTTGCTAGCTCACCCTAATGACATGATATATCCAACATAGGTGATACATTATCCGAGCGGAAAGCAAGACATTGTGCCATGATAGTGACAAACAAATCTACAAGCCATTTCTCTCCTTCTGCACTTATGTTACAATTGATTTGAGCAACAGAAGGACAATGTTATTCTCTCAAATAATTGTTCCAACAGGAAGCTTGCTAGCTCACCCTAATGACATGATATATCCAACATAGGTGATACATTATCCGAGCGGAAAGCAAGACATTGTGCCATGATAGTGACAAACAAATCTACAAGCCATTTCTCTCCTTCTGCACTTATGTTACAATTGATTTGAGCAACAGAAGGACAATGTTATTCTCTCAAATAATTGTTCCAACAGGAAGCTTGCTAGCTCACCCTAATGACATGATATATCCAACATAGGTGATACATTATCCGAGCGGAAAGCAAGACATTGTGCCATGATAGTGACAATCAAATCTACAAGCCATTTCTCTCCTTCTGCACTTATGTTACAATTGATTTGAGCAACAGAAGGACAATGTTATTCTCTCAAATAATTGTTCCAACAGGAAGCTTGCTAGCTCACCCTAATGACATGGGAAGTCGGGCATCAGGATGTATTAGACCTTCTCAAACTCCCTAAAAATAAAACATTTAGGGCCTGATTCACAGAAGTGCTTTATAATGGTGCAATCCCATTGGAAAACGCTATGTGAATCATGGCCCTTAGAAGCAAAGTTGAACAGGCTCAAGGGTGCCCAATTTATTTCTGTAACATTAACTCCAGCTCGGAATGCATGTTGGAGTTAAATATTATTATTAATACTATTGTTATCAACATTGAACAATGCAAGGCAACTTCAAGTAGACCTAGAACATGTAGAAAATAAAGCCACATGTTTACTATAGTTTCAATCCAACTACTTATTTTTTGGCTTCTCACAAACAAATAATATGTGCTGCTGTTATCCTCTACCCCCTGTGGCAAGAACAGTCACTCTGAGAGTTATTCTGCTTTGGGCGCTGTAGGGCATGAAGGCATAAAATCAATACACCTTGCTTGTATGCTTCCATTTTCCACTGCAGTGCATGTTCAGGCTCAAACATGGCAGGGGATAGGCAAGGAGCGGAGTTCACCTCTCTACTGTGCTTTCCTCCTGTGTCTTGTGTAAGTTCTATGTTTAACACTGGCCTGCAAATTTAATGCATGTGCATGTGTAAATGAGCAGGCGGATTCCATAGAAATCCATTATAAAACACTGGCAGCAACGTGGGTGTGCATGCAGTGTTTATGTATTTGCAAGTCAAGGGGTTGTTGAGGCTTGGCCTGTGCCTCGGCCACCTCACTCGCACTCACACACGCACTCATACATGAAGACACAGAGACACGTCTGCTGCTCATGAGTTCCTGGCGGCAACTGCGTTGGATTCATTTATTACAAGAGCGCATGCGAGGCCCAGAACGAGGCTCGCGCATGTGTGCATTTACTTTGCAACGTAACATCCCTTCTTTTCTTTAAACAGAAACAACATAAACAACATAACTTTAAAGGGACTCAACGTGAGTCAATGATCTGGGCATACTACCGGCTCAGTCTCCTGAGTCCATTACACAGTCCTTGAAGCACATGGGTGGTTGCCGTCCATGTCTCGCCGGGTACCGGCTGCTGCACCCTGGGGTCAGCAGCGGTACAACATCGATTGGTGGTATGTCTGCCTGTCTGTCGGCTTCGGGGGTCTCTGCACTTTCCTCCGGTCTAGGGGCATCCTCCTGCACTCCTTCCCGGTGACGTACCTCTACTTTCTTGAAGAAGGACTTGTTGTGAGTTACTGTACCTCTTTCGCTGGTCGCTGTTACCATCGTCCCTTTCATGTGGGTGACTGTCCAGGGTTGTGGCTCATACATGAGCGACAATTTCTCCTCTGGTCGGGAGTTCCTGACTCTTACGGAGTCCCCTACAGCTACCTTCCTTTCCAGCAGACCTCTCCTCACGCTCTCCTTCTCATTCCTGGCTGCTCTCTCTTGTCGAACCCTGTCGTCGTCAATCACACCTGGCTTGTGTCCTTCTATTTCCGGTATAAGCCCCCTGTGGCAGCGTCCAAACATGGCCTCAGCTGGAGCAACCCCTGTCGAATGGTGGGGAGTCGTTCTATATTCTCGTAGGAACTCGAAAATGTTCTTCTTCAGCTCGCCTCCCCCATTTGCCGAGATTCAGAATACTTTATTCAATGTTATCATGAATCTTTCTGCTTCCCCATTGGCCCGGGGCCAGAGTGGCGTTACCTTCCTGTGCTGTATTCCATCCTCGTCATACTCGCAGGTCACACGGGCTCCTCCCTTCAAGATGGAGGCTGCAAACCTGATCTTCCTGAGTATAGATGTACCTGGTAGTGTAGACAGTGACAATATGGTGGATCCCACCTTCAGTGTAGTCCAATGGTTGTGTTCCTGGGCCTGGTCAGAATCTCTTTCACCATGCAGTGAAGAAGTGGTCCTCACGGACCAGAAGCACAGCCCTCCGGACTGGAGGACCACGAGGGTTCCAAAAATTGAATATAATATATTCCCAGCTCGTGGGCAGCGCACGAGCACCCTCGCGGGCCGCAACTGCGCCACGAGCCATAAATCAAAGAATCAAAGCCTGTTATCGTGTCGGGTGCGGACTGCGTCGGAGGAAAGACATGTGTTTGATGCGCTCGCGCACACCAATTAGCTTTCTCGTGGCAGCCGTCCTCGTCGCCAATGTTGGGGCTTGTCCCGTGCCTCGGGCCGCCTCACTCGCACTCACACACGCACTCGTACATGAAGACACGGAGTCACATCTGCTGCTTGTGAGGTCCCGGCGGCAACTGCCGTATGGGACGCATTTATTACAAGAGCGCATGCGCGGATCAGAACGAGGCACGCGCATGCGTGCATTTACTTTGCAAAGTGACAGGGGGCTTATTCAGAAAGTGTTTTTAATGGGATTTTCTCATTAGAAAACGCTTTTGTAAATGAAGCCCAGAGTGTTAAACTGAAGAGGAAAAAGGCCATTTCGCCACTCATCATTCTTCAGTTCTTGAGTCTACCTTGCAAAAGATGAAAATTGCATGCAGGGACCCCACCAGAACAACACTACCTACCATTGGTGGTTCCCTACATGAAATTTGTATTTTATTGAAAATGATACCTTCCAAATGTTTGTATCGTCCATGAAAAAATGTACTTTAAACTGTGTCGCATATTGTTCACTTTACACACAGAAACAGGAAAAAAAATAAAAAAAACATTCCTGTCACTGTGAATGCAGTCACTGATGCTGATGTGTGTATTTATTCAGCACAAAACAATATGTTTATCACTCAAAATCCAGTTCACGCAGGATGGACCTACACCACAGGCCTAGATGTTTGTGGTATTCGAAGCAGACATCCAAACTAAAAGACGCAGAAGAACATAGGAACTCAAGTTTCTGAAGATGATCCACCTAAGGAACAGAGGTTTCAATTGACATGTGGGTTTCATGTCTCAACATGGTGAACTTTGAAGCCTCGCCTATTAAGATACCATGTGGATACTTGCAATGAACAATCTGTTTCATGTAGGTGCTGGGAATTATTCTCCTTTACCAAGACATATAAGTCACACAGTATTTGCCTGTACCCAACAAATACACAGTTCCTTATGCAGAGGATTGTGAAGTGATTTTTGAAAAGTGTTATTAGGTGTTAGAATTACAACAGTCAATAATTTGTTGGCCTGTTGAATTAGCAGTCTGGATTAAAAAAATGTCATTTTTGGCACATATGCTTTTCGCAAAGAATGTCTACCTGTAAAATAAATCCACTATAAAACATGCTTCCTCTGCCTTTTCAAAGTGTGCACTAGAAGATATGTATAGTTCAAATTCAATATGCCGTGTGTTTCATTTTTATTTCAAAGCATTGCTCTCCTATTTGGAAAAACAGAAAAGACTGGACTGCTTTATCTATGTAAATGCAAAATGCATTTATAAGGTTTGATGATCAAAACACTGCATTCCTTGCATAACTGCATCAGGTGTAAAACTCTTACTCTTACTGTTCTCTTCCCCCCATGTTTTCACCAAGCACTGAAGAGATTGTTTGTGACTTCGAGAGCTAAAATACATCATTCAATCTCATCAGATGTTCAACTTGACCAATAAAAGGCATCCAAACTCAGATACCGGTGCCAAATCTATTTTGCACCATATATGATTTTAGATTTTGGTGTTGAATAGATTTAGCTGTTGATCCAATATTTTCTATGCTCTGTTTTCAATCCATATTGCAAATAAAACGCAGACCGAAAAATGCAAATGAAAAGAGCAGACAGAAGTGTTAATGATAGGAATCAGTTTTTTGACACTCTCTGGATTCTACATGCGATCTGCAGACCTCAAGCAGATTTTAAGAATGAGCGCTCAACCCGCTGAGCTATCTTTCAAAGCGACCATTGAAGACCACAGACCCCTCATCAAAGCACACATTATTACACATGCTGTGCTTAGTAACACGCGTGCATGGGCCCATGATACATAAAGTTTACGCTGGTTCAACAGTGTATGATCTAAGCATTACATCAAAAACTGAGTGCACCAATTGTTTTCTCCAATGCATGTTTGCAATTGGGCAATGTTGTATAGTCGGAGTAGGACTGGGGAAATATAGAAACTAAAAAGAGAGTTTGACATCATTTGTCTAGAAATGTCCTTTGCAGACAAATTGTAAATCACGCCCATTTCGATAGAAATGATATTGTGAGTTGGCCAAAAATGTATTTTTGTTCAAAAAAATGCAAACATAACTATATTTGTATAACATACACCTTTTGTACAAAACATAAAATAACACTTTTTTGATGTACACAAAATAAATGTGTTAAAAAGCAACATAAAACACAGACCACATCGAAATTAACAACATTATTCCATATGTGTTACACATTCATAATATCAATATCAGTACACTATGTTAATTCCAATATACAGGGGAGGATAATAAAAATATACATGCACCGTTACTCATAATCTAGTTTCCTACTACTCTTTGTATTCTATGTACACTTATAACTATTCATCCATGCTAAACACAGGTAACTTCAAAAACCACAAAAGGGTTAATGATGCTCCCATCCATGCGAGGGCATCCTGTTGTCTATGTTTCAAGTGAAATAAAACGTTGTATGAGCCATTTAGTACCATGTCTTTACTGAATCCACAGGGATTTATTGGGTTATCCCTTAGTTCTTCCTGCTACTGCATCTTCCAATTGCAGAATACCTATCATAAATTGCTAAGAGCAATTACCTCAATTACCTGTATTGCTCATACATATTCTTCTTTGCCAAATGGTTCCTTAACACCATGTCTCTATTTAACGTGTAAAATATATTGATTACTTTTTAAAACTAACTTTTTAACAATACTGTTAAATAAATGAATACACTTCCAAAAAAGCTTTCGATTCATTGATTTTACAAATTAAAAAAGGTAATTTTTACTGAATCTGGTCGCCATCGAAATATAATTTGGCTAGAACATGCTTGGCAAATCACTTTGAGCGTCCGCATTTGCAGAAGAGGTGTTAGAGACAAAGAATACAGGAAAATCGTGTTTATAGACAGAAACAAGGAAGAGAAATGTGCTTACAAAGCCTAATCAATCTGGGCCAAGGTTGCGTTCGAGGTCCCACAATAGTAAAACACCAGAGCAATACACATGTGTTTTGCTTTTTAGGAAAAATGTCCACGTGTAACAAAAGAATATTGTTATTTTGCAACAACGTGTAACAAAGATAACTAATTCATACCGTATGCTGTAAGTAGTCTACCACTGTTTCAAGCATCCAAACCGATTTCTCGACTCCCCATTCCTTGACCATTTGTTATCCACATCCTATAGGGAAGAAAAAAACGTCATTGGTGTTATGGACTTTCAAATGAGTAAGAGAACATATGTTCATTTCGAAGCAATCAAAGTACGGTTTGCATGTTTAGGGACATCTTAAGTTGCACATGTTACATTTAAATGTTCTTGCATTTGCATATTTTACAAATGTGCCTCTTTCTGAATTGTCAATGTGTGCATACGTTTGTCTTGAAAATTACATTTTGGTCACTCAGTGAATATTTCCAACTTAAGGCACATTCCATGGTATACAAATGTGCAGTGATTGTACTCGGCCTGCACAGTTCAGTGACTATGCACGCTGTTTTGTATTTTTGTTTAACCTAATGAGAAGGTGTGATGCTTCCTTCAATGAGTACCCTTATTTGGCAAATGCGTTTCTCAAAGAAAAGAAACATTGACTTCTCTTCAAAACATTCTTACCAGCAAACTAAACTGCACTTTCCACCCATGTATTAACTTTATTCATTATTCAAAATACTTGATACTCTACTTTTTCTAGGTCTTACATGTGTCTTGTGAACAGCTTGCCTAGGAAGTCTTTTGCAAATGTAGTAGTTGCCGAGTGATGTATCCTCTGGCCCTACTGTCACACTATTGGAATATGGAAGACATGGCCATCCTTACGAGTCTGCCGGTAACCCGTCCATGCCACTGGCACATTACCAGAAGACTCACCTTACTGTTTCCAACGCCTGATATCCCGGTGCTATCAGGATATTATAGGCGGCAGAGGAACAGTAAGTTCTCATTCCTGTTAAGTCCTATAGGATTCCATGGGAATGGGGACCCTGAAGCACGGGCACCATTAGTAACGGTGCCAGTGCTTACGTGAAAAATCTGCAGGTAGCTGCCAAAACTACTGGCAGGTCAGGCCTGCCGGTCGTTCACAGCCCCTGCCGGCAGAGTCGAAGTGAGCCGGTCTGGAAAAACTGGTGGTAATGTTGTTTGAGGACCGGCTCCCTTATAATGAGGTCCATTGGGCACTTCTCGGCCTCTCCTGGCCACACTTCTCAGGAGGAAGTCGAAACATGTATAGTGGCTTTTCCTCATTGCCAATGTGCTGCTTCCCAGTAGTGTAGGTGGTACACATCTGAATGTGTTTCACAATTTTAAGAATCAGAGCCAAGGCCCCCCACTGGTACACAGGTTGTGACAGCTGGGGACCATGGCCCTGACATGACTGCATCTCCTGCACTGTCGCAGGAGTAATGCAGTGTCGAATGGTGATGGGAAGTGTGGAGCAATGGCTCTGTAAATTCACAGGCGTGTAACAGCTGCAATGACTAAGAGCTGCACCAGGATGGAGAAGGCAGAGATACTTATTAGTGGATTATTAAATGCTATTAAGGGAAAGGCGCTCATATGGGTTTTTCAAAGGGTTTCATAACAGGTTTCTTTTTCACTATTTTTTCAATGTAAGTAGGAACCTTAATGTGAAAGGTTATGGCAAAGATTACGGGCCTCATTACGACTCAGGCGGTAAGGGGTTTACGGCAGCGTAAACAGCGCCGACCCTTACCGCCTGATTCCGAGGTCCCTTAGCGCCATGGCGGATTTAACACCTGCTTTTAGCAGGTGTTAAAATCCATGGCGCTAAGGGACCATGTTGTTAATTACGCCACCGTAATTTACGGTGGCGTAATTAACGCCTTCCCCACTCCCATTATGCCCTATGGGGCAAAAATGGGAATGGGGAAGGGTAAATGGGGATTGGGGACTTACCGCCCCGCCGACCTCGGAATGGGGCGGTAAGTCCGCCAACCACCATGGCGTAAACATAGTTTACGCCATGGTGGTAAAGGTACGACCCAGCCGGTAATTTACCTACGGCCCTACGTATATTTTTTTCTTTCTCTTTTCTTTTTATCGTAGACGAGGGAAAGGGAAAGATTCACAAAGGGGGTGAATCAGGATTTAAGGAACTTCATAAAACAAGCACAATACAAGAACGCATATCACAAATGTGAAAGCGACACACAGAAATTCTCACAGCACAATCTCTCCTGCTCTTTCCAACTTTTTGATTAGCCCGATTCCTCCCTCCAACAGCCAGACACAACTGGCAGAGAACAGGAAGGGCTGTGTGTCTGTTTTATGAACACCAAAACTCCACAGAGAATCTATGGCTGAAGTGGTTCTGCTCAAAACCTCAGAGATGTTGCGCTTTCATTTCCGCCAAACACATTGCTCATCTTGACACACGTTCTGACAAGTAAAATTTCATCGACCCATTTTCCCCAATTCACATTACCAAAGATGATCATATCAAATGTTCGAAGAGAGGAATATTGATAACACATGTAATGGTTTGCCATACATTTCTCTGCATCATTCTGTATAAATACAATTAAATGACGTGGTGAAAACATATTTTTATGTTTTAAAGAGTCAACATTCATCTTTACTGCATCATCAAACATATTTAACACTAGCTGGGAATTTAGTGAATTGTACCAATTATAGTGACTGGGTTATGCAAGCTGATGAAGAGCTTTGGTAATTTGGACCACATTTGTTGTGATATGTCTGAAATCAATATTCAAATAAGAAAAAGAACCTTTTTACACTGCACTCCTATTTTTAAAGAAAACACTTAGAATTACGGAAATTAGTCACAGGTCAAAAGAAATATTGAAGAATCTTTGGTGCAGGGGAGAAAAGCATAATCCCTGCACAAAGATTGTAACCATACATAACAAAAAAATGATCCTAACTTGGGGTTAGTCCCCTCCCCTGCACTCTATCAATGGCTAAGGTTTACTCTTAATGATATTACAAACACTCTATCATAGAGTTAAACATAGTAATCGCCAGTCTTAATTGCCCTCATCCAGAAGATGTATTCTTAAAAACAGTAGTATCCAGCTCAATGTATTTTTATGACTTAGTCGTCCCTTCTTCAGGATCTTTATCTGTAAGGTTGACAAAAAGATGGAGTACCATCAGCGATAAAGTCGCAAGAGTGGTTAAAAAAGGCAGTAAGTAGTTGGCAAACGTCATTTAACATGTGATTCCTATAGGACCCCAATGGTGTTCACAATAAAGATTATCCAAAAGAATTCCGCAAACACGTTCTCCAAATTTTTGTCTGAAACTTCCAAAAAGAATCCAGCGAAAAAAAGAATGTTCAAACTATATGTTTAATTCTTAATCACTAACCAATAAAAAAAATATAAGAGAAAGCTCTCACCTGGCAGAAAAGCTGCTCAATCACGAAAGAGCAATTCACAATTGGTTAATGGTGCTCTAAATGTTCACCAAATTCGAAAGTTTCAAGTTAGAGCTGATACTAGATAAGGCATTTAGTTTACAGTGGGACTAGAACGTGCAAAGAATAGACTCTCTTTAGCATAGTTGCCTGTCAAGACGGGTCCCTATTGATGTAAAACCGTTCTTACTTAGCCTTAACTTCATTAAGAACACTGGCCCACCAGGTGTGCCTGATACTAGTTGTGCACCCTTGTATGGTTTTTAAGCAACAACTTTTTGTATTCTAAGGCGATTGCTTTTATCTGAGTAAGGGATATGACTGTATCATATCTGTTCCATTATACAGCTGTGTTTCTATTTACAATCACATGTGCAGTAAGGTTATTTACCTGTTGACATGTTCTCCTTTACAGTGTGTTGTTGCATATTAACCAGGAGAGCTGCAGGTAGTATGGAGTCTAATTAGTGTTTGTTGTGACCACCTTCGGGTCACCTACCTATGCTTAGCCTCTTGCAGCTAATGGTCTGGTGTTTGGTTGTAGCCCCCTCAGTTCGTTTTTTTCCATCTATTTTTGAACTTTCCCTCCCTCTGTTACATTACTGTGACCAGCAGTTTGCTAGCTAAGCATTTGATATTCTACCAATGGCTTTCAGGTTGATAGTGTACAGTCTTTCTAAGTGGACACAACTGTAGAGAGTTTCTTGCTGTGGTAACCGGTGTAGGGATAAGTACCAGTACACAGTGTCCACACCCTAGTTGGTAGATTTGTAAGTCTTTTGATAGACTTTTAGTTTGGACTGAGCTTCGTGGACAGCGGCTTAGCACAGAGTGTAGTTTTATGTTAGCGGCATTTAATGTGTGGTTAATTTCCATCTCGCCTCTACTTTTGATTCTTCCCACAATAGTTAAGAATGTTAAGGGGAGGTGGTGTGTGTCAGGTGTGAATTTTATGAATGTTGTGTGTTTGTGTATGTCTCTGACGGTCCTTACACAGACTGTAACGTGTCACCTTAGACAACTGGTGTTTCCATTCTTTGCACCAGGAAATCTTTTCATCCTTTGGTTCTTCAGCTTGCTCTCCATAGCTACCAGTCATAGATTGAGTGTAGGCTCTCTTCTATGGCAGTAGGGTTAGTGCTCGAGGGTGGCAGCATCAAGGCCTGGGTGTAGCGGACCCTGGTGGAAGGTGTTCAGTTTCTTTTAGAGGGATGGTACAGTTTTGGTTTGTTGCCATGTGAGCATGGTGGCACAGCACTTGATGGTGGCAGAATCAAGGCCCAGGAGTGAGAGCCCTGGACAGACGATATATTGTTTTCTTGAACTGTTTGATTGTAGTTTTTGCTTACAGGCTCTGCGTGCTACGTTGGGGTTCCCTGGACACAGGTGTGCACACGCATGTTCAGCTGTGTTGCTTTGTGTTGTTAGGGAGAGAGGGTGATGTGTTATATTTGCATCTCAGTGTCTCCCCTGTCTTCCCTGGGGGAGTGATGTCAGTGAGAGAATGTTCCTGTGTGGATGGAATGTCTGTGTGTGAATGGGTGTTCTCTCTTAGGCAGTTGGTGCCAGCCTGCATGTGGGGTGGATGCTGCTGAAGTTCTGCCCTGTGGAACTGACCCCTTTGGGGCCTAGCCCCTCAGCAAAGTCAACTGTCTGTTCATCTTAATGAATAATACCTTGGATGAACCTTCAAACTGCCTCCTGTCCATTCTTCACTATAACACAACACACCAGGGTACCATAGAGGGCACAGACAGAGTGGATCATCCAAAACACACATGGAGAGCAGATCTCTCAACACACAGTATACCACAGAACCATCATGCCATAATCAAAACTCAGCCCCCTGAATACAACATTAACCACACCAACTGAAACTGACTGCCAGCCCACCATAACATGTGTACCACTACCAACATAGCATGGTACTCCAAAAACCCCAGGTAACTGACAACCCACCAAGAGAGCGCTCCAAGTACTCTTGGTGTCGACACCCCAGAAGACGCCTGTGCTGAAGGACCACATTCCACAATGTGAACAACTCCAGTTCAGGAAGTCAAGCTTGACCACACCTCATCATGACACTCGGACTAGACATTGCAGAAAAATATATTCTAGACAGTTATCACAGTTCTCTAAACACATGACAATAACAAGCTCTCAATGTTTTACTTACGGATTGAAACTATGTACTTTAAAATGATTTTTTTTAACTCACCACTCTTCATTAAAAATCCAGCCTGTGAACTAAAAGGGTTAAATGAACATGCACTGTAACTTGCACATTACCCGACTAACTTAAGAAGTGCATGTTCTAACTAACTTTAAACTAAAAAGACCAACATTCACTGCCTGCACATTAGCTACTCTTATTATCTGGCATATATCCTTACTCATTTTCAAAAGTGTACAACCTGTGAAACAAACTCGTTAACAGAACTACATTCAAATTGCATTTTAAACTCTCTTCACAGAGGCCACAACTTCCAGGGTCACACTTAACTGCAACTTCACACATAGTCATTCCCCACACTTTCCATAAGGACACCAACAGCAGAAGAAAATGTATCAGGCCTCACATCACAACCACTAACACAGCAGCAAATAGAAGCAGGCTAAGTATGAGACAGCAACAAACACTAAGCTCTGTGCTAAAGCATAATAACCTGCACTGTGTCTAAAAGCCCAACAAATTGGCTCCTGACACAGATGCTCCATTTAAACAGTACCTTGGAAGCACACGAAGTACACAACTTGATAGTGAGCTTGTTCCCAGGTCGGAATCTTCTTTCACAAAGCTGCATACTTCTGCTAGCGACTCTGCCACTTGATCTGTCAACAGCCACTACAAACAGCTCCCAATTGGAAACGCCATCAACCTCCACCTCACAGTGTTAACATCTTACTTTCCTTGCTTTACGCTGAGCAGCCGTACTCAGCTCCTTCCTCTGTAACTTCTATGTTTCCAACACCCTCTGGCAAACAGGCCGCTATCAACGCTCCATTAGATAAAGTTCTTCATTCCAAACCTCCCTGCACATGCGTGTCATCACGCTTGCAAAACGTTGAAAGGTGCTCTTTTCCACACACCCCAGATATCACAAAAGCCTTCCGAATGCCGCTCATCACCATAACCTGGTTTTCTTGCCCTGAAGTCAACAAAAGCAACCGCTTTGCAGGGCTCCAGGGGTCCCTCCAAGCGAAACGCTGCAAAGTCGCCAGCAGTGCCAACCACTCCACAGGTTGCAGCCTCTCTTTCCGGGCCTCGCCTAGCTGGCCATATGCCCCTCCAAGTGACAGCTCATGTCCAGACCCGTCACCTGAACACGTACATGCCCAGGGCTGCACGATGGTGTGGGCACAAGCGCCACCTTGGACACTGAACAGCGGACAGGTGAGGCCACAATACATGCTCTTCTAATGTAGTCCTGTCAAAGGTAGCAATGGTTGCCAACAATATCACACACTCTGACTGGCTCGTTTGACTGGGGTCTGACTGGCACCACTGCGCAGACCCTGGACAGTTCCTTGTGCCCCCTTGAAGCAATTCTCACTGTTTGCCACTGACAATAAGCTGACCCGGCACTGCTTCCTGCAGGCACAACAGTTTCTCAGCTGGCTCTTCAAGGCCCACTCTGCCTCTCCCTCACTGACTTGATGGGCTCCTGGCCATGCAATGTCGTTTTCTGAACCTTGTTAGCCCCACAATATTGTTGTCTGCCCGTGGAACACCTTATAGGTCCCCAGGAACTGGTGCTGCTTCCTCACATAAATGGCTGGCCCTCACTGGCCGGACTGCAGCCCACAGTATCCTCCCTCAAGAGGGGATCGTCTCTTGTTTGGGGGGGCATTGGATGTCCCTCTCCTGGTGCTGCACCCCAGCACAGCCAGCATCATCGTCACCTTTGTTATGTTGGGTCCTGGCCAAACATGACACTGACACCAGTGTAGGAACAGGAAACATCTTAACTAAGTTCCAGCTCCAGACACAGGGTACATGAATACAGTTAGGCCACATCAGGTAAGTTGCTTGAACAGACATCCACCGGCATCCTCTCACAGTCAACCCATTTTCTCAACTGACATTCACAGAACCATTCAGAACATACCATTCTCACGCACATCAGTCTATGTCAGTCACTCGTAGCATACCATGCATACAGGACAGGGTGCAGAGAAAAACAAGACACAACAAGTAGAAACCTCCAATTACTCTACCTTTATCACAAGAATCAGGTTGTGCTTGCAGCAAAATCTCACATAGGCTCTGGAAAGCCACTAAACACATAGGAAAAACATAGCTGCCCTTCTTAAAGTCATCATGTGCATGTGATCACATGACAACGTGATGTGTCCTGCCGCATAATACTGAAGAGTACAAAGCGGGCCATGTAGAAGATGCAACAGCTCTGCCGATGTCTGGGGTTGTGGCCCCTTACATACTGTGAAGCGGGAGAAGGCCTTTGATGGGAAAGAGCCAGCATTATACATTATAGATAGTTTGTTCCGTGTAGAGAACAGGCAATGTAGAAAATGTGTTATTTGTTGTTGTGTTGTTTTAAGGTTAAATAAAACATGAAACGCTTGTGTACGAGCGCTTTAGAAATAAAATAAAAAATATCAATATCAATGGATAATGTGTGGCAAGAGCCATGCAAGACTACATAGTAAACCTCTTGATGAGGCAGAGATAACGAGAGGAAGACCTCTAAAAAAGGGAAGAAAGCTTTATATGTATTATTATGTTGGCACAATTGTTTGGTGTGGTATAAAATAGGGCATTAGAGGTGTTTGGTGTGCGTTGATAGAGTATCACTTAGAATTGTTGAAAGGCAAGTATGGAATATATTGTGATTATATTATGTTATGGTAGTTTTACTTTGACATAATTGGTTATTGTGTGGCTTCTTATGGTTTTGTTTGACGTTGTGCATGAAAATAAAAAAAGTATGGGGTTAATGTGAATAATGGATTTTTTTTGTAGTTTTTATGGTATGTTATGTGGTTTCGTATTGCACTGCTGTCACTTGTCTGGTCGCTTGGTGTTTTATGTAAGATATCTGTTTGTCACATGTGGTGTTGTATTAATGAAGACTAACTAATGTTTAACATCTATTGTTTATTCTGTGCTGTGTTATCTTTGTTGGGTTTAAATAAAACAATTGGTGTGGAATTGCACGGTTGAAGTTTTAGTGCACTGCTACACGTTGAAAGGCCTCATTGCGAAGATGCAGTCCTGTTCAAAATGGAGGGTGTGTGCTTTCTTTTTGCAACTGGCTGGCAGAAAAAGTGTACAAGGCTGCATTCCTGAGAGAGGGGGTTGGAGCACAGTGTGCAATGCTCCAGATAACTCAGAGTGTACAAGTAACTGTAGCTGAGTTCTCTGCATTTGCAGGAGCAACATGTATCTGAAGTAGTCTAACAGAAAGTTTAGGTTGCTTATATGGTGTGAGCGAAGTATTAAATAGAATGTTAATTCAGAAGAAAACAATGAGGGAATGTCTCCAGCTCTTCAGGGAGAAATGAAATGAAGCATTTGAAACACAACCATCAGAATGGCTTACATGGCCCTTCCCACAGACACTACTATGTGTGTCCGTATTTGATTTGGTATTTTGTTCAGAGAAGTATGTTAGTGGATGTTAAACTGGAGAGCAAGGACAAAGAAATAGCCTGCCCAGTTAGAGGGTTCTCAAGACTCGGGGTGGGGGGGGTGGACTGGTGGTTAGGTATAACGAAGTGTATGTGTAGTGTAGATGAAGGCATGTGTTTTGGGTTGGCGGTGGGAAAAATAATCGGAGGTGGTTGTATTTTTATGTTCTGTTTGTAAATATTTTGAAATAAAACATCAGAAAAATCTGGCATGTTCACAGACATGCTGCACTAATGATATGTTGAGTAACGTTGAAATATAATATGAAGGAAATGTGTTTTGTTTCGGTTGGCACTTATTGGTTGTTAACTTAATGTAAATACATGAGAAGGATGGAAAGAGTGGATTAAGGGATGATGGATCTTTTCTTTTTATTATTATTAGTGTAATCCTGGGCACAACAGGTGTCCATGGGAGAGATTGCTTTGGGAAGCACACAAGGGAAGGATACATTATATGAGGGAGTGGCTTTAGGTTACCAGAAATGGGTGGTGTCAGTTTTATTCTAAGAAATATGTTAGCCAGTAAGATTACACCAATGTGTGGGGCACTATGGATATTTGCACCAATCAGTTTGATCTACCCCAAAACTGTAGTTAATGGTTTTGTTGTATATAAAGCATGTTAGCAGTGGGCACGGCTCAGAACCTTTTCAACCAGTTCAGCTTGCAGGGCTGTTTCGAAATTCTATCTCCCAGCTTTGGGGGGGGGGGGTTTAACAAATATGTGTTTTTCCCAGCATGGTGCTACTATTTTCCTTGTTAAAAGACCTAATACTAATCAAATACTAGCACAGCATTTAAGCATTTAGTACTGATGTTCATTAATCTCTGTTTACATAATATTTTAGAACATATTACATTGTGATCTAATGAGTGAAACCCTTACAATCTTACAATAAATGCATATGATCACGTGCCTACAAGATATTTTAGAGTTCTAGTATTCAGAGGTACACACCCAGGTAAAAGTCTTCATTCATACCGAAAAGATTTAAGGCTTCCAAATAATAGATCCAGAAAAGTTTCCACTGTGATAGCTTTGTAGCAATATGCCCACCTCTTGGGAGTGAATGAACCACCTCCAGTATCACATATCTCATATGTAAAATGTTGTGATTACTTTCTTGGAAGTGTCTATACACTGGTTATTTCTCATTGTGCCTACGAATGTTATATTTTAGCTCCTTACATAGTTTTTTGGCCCTGCTTGTAGTCTGCCCCATAGTACTTCCCACACGAGCAAAGGATGCCATAAATCACATTCTGTGTCTCACATGTAACATAATGATGGAGTGCAATTTAGTTACCAGTATGTGGATGTATGACTGATTCCCCTCTAATTAAATTGTGACAATGTTGACAATTCAGATAAGAAAATGTGCCAAACTTACGTTTGGTTATGAACCTCTGTGTTTCACGATTAGGTCTCTCTGCTCTGATGAGTTGGTCCCTGAAGTTCCATCCACGCTTATACACAATCATGAGAGTTTTAGGGAAAACCCTATGCAGTATTAGGTCTAGCTGGATGAATGTCCAATGCTTCTTTATGATACGTTCTGGTAACTCTGACTAGAATACTTCATGGTGGAAATGCATGGGGAGCACTCTTTTCTAAGTTTGGGTAGCAATAGCTGTTGTCTGGACTGGGCTTCAGTATTCTGTATCAATTTGTTGAGAATTTCATCTGGATAACTTCTCTGTGAGAAATATTCTGTCATAACCTTGTATTGTCTGTGTCAGATACTATTCTTTTCAGCCTAAGAAACTCAGCCTAAGAAACTAACTATATGGCAGTCTACTCTTTAGATGTTGAAAACGTGTGTAATGTTAAACAGGCTTTCTGTATAGTGTTGTACTAAATGTATTGTCAATCAGTGTTGCCTTCAAATCCAAAAAATGCAGATCAGGCTCACCTGTTTAAAAAGAGAATTTTATCCGAGGGTGGATGTTGTTTAATGATTCCACTAATCTCAAACATTCAGGTTTAGTGTCATTCCACTCCCAGAATATATCATCAATATATCTTCTACAATAGATTATGTTGGGGGACCAAACTTCATTACCAAGGACATGTGTGGTTTCAAAACTGTTCATGAAAATAGTGGTGTACATTGGTGCCATAGCTGAGCCCAATGGCATGCCTGCTATTTGAAGGTATAATGCACCATTGAATCTAACAAAGTTACTGTGAAGAATAATTTTAGTGTGTTCATTTGTAAAGACTTTGTGGGCCTGTGCATGTTTGTGCTGTAATTGCATAGCATCCACTCAATTAAGGCATCAATCCCCAAATCGTGAGGAATTGATGTATATAAACTTTGCTCATAAAGTGAGAATCGGATAAGCTCACATTCTAGTAATTGTAATTCATTCATCAGAATAGGAAGTGTGATGTATCTCTCAAGTATGTTGTAGTCTGCTGTACTAAAGGTTGTAGAACTTGGTCAAGATATTTTGCAAACAGATCATAAATACTTTCAGTTTCTGAAACTCTCCGTCTAAAATATGGTTTCAATAGATTCTTGTGGATCTTATTTTGTATGCAATTTTACATATATAGAGTGTGCATGCAGCCTGGGGGCATGGAGGTGTTTTTAAAGAACGTGGCTGTTTATTTGCAAGGAACATACAGATGAATACATGTCAAACATCTTGGTCCAGACAAACAACCTGATTTTGAGTGCTTTGCAAAAGGCAAAGTGTAAGGGTTCTGCTCTGAGGGTAAGTGGCAGAGAGTTCCATTGCCTAGCAGCAATGAATGGGAGACTAGCCCCGCCTGCCCTGGCTCGTTTGACTCTGGGCTCTATGAGTTGGTTGGAGTAGGGTGTTCTGGTAGGTCTAGAAGCGCAGTTACGGTGGGGCTGCATGTTTGATGCATTTGTGTTTGATAGCAAGTGTTTTGAATAGGACGCGTTCTTCAATGCAGAGCCAATGTGCCTGCTTCCTTGCAGAGAAAATGTGTCCCTTTTAGGGATGACGATGGCTGCTCAGAGAGCATTATTCTGAATGGTTTGGAGTTTCTTCAGGTTTTTTTCTGAGGTGCCGGAAAAGAGGTTGTTGCAGTCGTCCAGTATTGGGCCAATTATAGCTCTGGCAATAGAAAGGCAGTTTCCAGTGGTCAGGAAGGGTCTGGCTGTCTTTAGCACATTTGTGTAGTAAGCTGCAGAGAAGGTGATTGCACTGACTTGCCTGGAAATGGAAAGGGTGGTAGCTAAGTAGACTCCTAGGGGTTTCACAGACTGTGAGACTGGGATGTGGATGTTGTTGATATTGATGGCTGAGTATTGGTTGTTGGGTTTATTTAGAGTTTCATTAGGTCCTACCAGTAGCAGTTTAGTTTTAGCCCCATTGAGGCAGAGCCAGTTCAGTGCCATCCAAGCCTGGATGATGGAATAGGCAAAGTTCAGGGACTTGGCATCTGCCTCATCGTTAGCAGATAGGGGAAGGAGGACTTGGGTATCGTCGGCATAGCTGGTGTAGGCTATGCCAAGTGAGTTCAGAATGTCGAACAGTGGTCTATTAAAGATGTTATAGAGTGTGGGTCAGATGCAGGATCCTTGCAGCATGCCGAAACTGAATGGTGGCATGAATCCTTAATGGTCTGGATGATAAACCAAAAGATGTCTGTGTGCTTAATTTGATTGTCCTCGAAATGAGTCACCATACATTTCTCAGGTACCATGTTCTTCAGACAAAAGCAGTGTTCACATATCCTCTGTCTGATCTCCAGTTTAGTGTTCCCAACATAGATAAAATCATAAGGACATTTTTTATCATAAATGGCCCATTTGGTGACACAATTCGTAAAGGAGTAGAATTTTCATTTTAGGCCATATAGATATATCTCTTTTATGTCTTTGTCCACACCACAAACAGAACACCTATCACACCTAAAGTGTCCCACTACTGGTGGTAATGCCCATAAAGTGGACTGAGTGGATGTCTGCACTTTTTGCTGTTCATATGTATGCACCAGCCTGTCATTTAGATTCTGAGTATGCCCAAAGGAAAACAAGAGATTTTCTGGCTGACAATCGGCTGTTCTTATGGTATTCCAGTTTTGGAGTATTCTTTTTCGGAGAGCATGACTTATCGGGCTAAACAATGTTACAGACCCGGGCAACGGCAGGTGGGTACTGTTAGTTTTATATTAAGGACTTGCTGGGAATTATTTCAATTAAATGTGCATCCTATTGTAAAATAATTAAATGCATTTTTAAATTAACATTAGTCTCCAATCTTAGTTTTCCCACCAGGGCATTGTTAGGATTTCGAGTTTTACCCCTAGTTCATGGTGTAGTTGTTGGTTTCCCTCAGACCTTGGGCTATGGAGTTTTAACTGGGCACCATGGAACTGAGTTTATAGTGATCATAGCTGGGAATGCTATGAGTACCTTAGCTTATCATCAAACCTGGACATTGTCTGGGTCCCATTCTGTGCATAGCAATACTATGATTTCTCATATGATGCAAGCACCAAAACATATAATGGCAATGTGTAACAGATGATAATATGTCATAGGCATGATAGGAAACGTTGGCAGCAGTTGTTAATATCCAGGTAGATGATGCCAGATGTAGGATTAATTCAGTGGTGATGGCCATGTGGGATTTTTTAATTGAATGGGGTTTCCTATGAGGGCATGTCATCCATGTTGAATAGGAAATCTGTATTTGTTCAGCCTGTTTTTGCATTAAAGTTGGGGTACACAATGGCGGGGATTGTTTTAAAAGTGCAATTATTTTATTATTTCCTTTCTGATTTTACAATACCAAGCTTCAAAACCATATTTTAGACTGCAGGACCATTATGAAAAATAGCACAGTGTAAACCAACATGGCCAACATAGTGTATATGAATACAATAAGGGCAGAACACACCCTTACAGAGAGTAGGCTGCTTCAGAAACAATGGGATGGTGCACATTTCTATATAATGAGCAGAGGACACATAGATATTGAGAGCCAATAAACTTAAAGGATAGTTCCGGGACTTTTTTTTTATTGTCCCTACGGGTCGGCCATGTGTTTGTAAGCATAAATCGGTAGATCGTAGGAAACTTTCCTATGGACCTTACCCGACTTTTCGCCCATTATCGCACTCGAAATCAGCCTCCATTTTGTGATAATCCTATCATTCCGCCGCATCGACCTGGCTCACCTGCCTTTGCGGCACTAAATCAAATCCCCCGCCCCTGAAACAGACTTTATCAAAACATTCATATTCCCCGCCTCTATCCGTGACGTGACTGAGCTGCGTAGGCAAACGCGCCCAGGCGTCTTCTACGCGACTCCACACAGACCCCGGAAATCAACACAGATCAGCTCACAATACAGCGCACCACAATTCGGAATATGAGACTGTACTTTGAAATCAAACCGCAAGATTGTAAATGTGGTAAAGTACATTTATTTGACATCAAATGTTTAGAGAATATTCAGCGATTTGCATTTTTATTTGCTCATGTTCCAAAAAGTTCGTATTGAGGAACGCGATGGTCCTTTGCTGTACACAGGGTCTTAGAGCATCTCACAATACAGCACCACAATTCGGAATGTGAAACCGTGGTTTAAAAGCAAACGGCAAGATTGTACATTTGGCAAAGTACGTTTATTGGACATCAAATGTTTAGAGAATATTCAGCGATTTGCATTTTTCTTTGCTCTCGATCCAAATTAGTTCGTCTTGAGGGAAGCGATGTTCGTGTGCAGTACACAGGGTGTTGGTTTACGATAAAAATAAGCTCTTCTGTCGCACTGATAATCGCATGGCTGTTCCAACAACGAGGCACTAGGCCACCACAACGGTAGGTATGTTGCATCTAACCGTTAGTACCGCGTAAGGGCATACTTGTACTTGGCGATCGTCCCATAAAATGGTCAGGGTGGTAACGTTGTTCACGCGGAGAAGCAACTGGCGGCTGTAGAAGCCGTCCGCCGGTGTCTGGTACTCGTGACACAGACAGTAGTGAATGATGTACCTAAAAACATAAAAAATGAAATTAGTCTCACCATCAGATCCTTATTAAAATTATTCATTTCATAGCGAGGACAGCGCTACTGGGTGTACACAAGTGTTTAAAGGCTTGGCGAGGCATGGAGGGGGGGGGAGTGGAGTACAAGGTAAGTAGCATAAAATAATAAATAAATAGGGCCAGCTGGTGGCAAGTGCAAGGTAAGTGCAGAACAAGTGCTGGGAAGGGGGGGCTGTAGGATACTGAGACAGTCCCCCAGTGCAGGGGTTGACAGGGAGGCAGTGCAGGTGGAGAGTGGAAGGGCCCAGGACCGAGGTCGCAGACAGTGGACCAGTTGTAGCAGGGGAGAGGGAGAGAGAAAGCAGAAGCAAAGAGGAAGGTTTTGAGGTGCTTCAGTAAAAGCAGATGTTTCTCCTCCAGATAGTGCGCGGTAGAAAACACTATGCCACATAGAACGAACAAGTACAACTGAACCCGTCTTTAAAGCCACTGTATAGTAATGAAATTGCGGTATAAACTCATCAAAAGTTACTTACATTATATTTGCATTTTCCATTGTGTCTCTGTGTAGGGCAGACCCGAAACACCACTCCTTCTTTGCCGACGTTACTTCTTCTAATGAACGTGGCTCATCGTTTCGTTTCTGAAATTTTATTCATTATCTTTTCTTAGTCTTTCAGGATGGTCCCGGCCTGTCAAGGTCAAATCACAATAGAACCTTATATTGGGTCGTGGGCCGTTCCGCCACCCGAGCAAAACATCAAAGCAGCTGACCTTCACTTTGAGCGAGCACACATTTCTAGTTAGCTCCAGTTAGTGTAAGGGCATCTTGTCTGCGTGCCTTTTTTTTTATTGTCCCTATGGGTCGGCCATGTGTTTGTAATACGGAAACATTCTATAATTTTTGTAAAAATGATTTATATTACTGTTTGGTTTAATTGCAATGGGCCTGCAACATGAGGAGACTCGAGAGAACAGACAATCGAATTACAATCATTTAAACCGTGATGTGTATTTCTCAATGAGCTCTGCTTTAGGTGGACATGGAACAGAGGCAATGTTGGGTGGCAATGCAGTTGTCCCCTGCATAGGTTCGTTCACCACTCCATGTATGTGCCTATCGAGGACATCTACGATAAGTCTCTCAATAAACTCATATTGCATATCCTCAAACACTGGTTTGATCACCCATTGTTTACTTCTTTTAGTGAAGGCCTTATTGTAGCGAAGCGTCCCTAAAGTTCCGGTCGTCCTACTTTGTTGACGGCCAACATTATGGTTATGTGCCAAGACCGCTAGAAGAGTCCGATTTATCATGCCTTCCATGCCAAAATGCAATCTTTTGGGCCTGTACTTTAGGCACATATTGTGGAACACCTCCAAATCTCCTGTGTGGCAGAATTCCGTGAGTCCCCTCAAATCTCTTGTTATAGTTTTATCAAATACAATCTTTTCAATGGCCTTGTGAGTGGGTGATGAAGGAATCAACCACTTCTTCTTCCGTGCCTCCTCTGTGGACAAATGGCCATGTTCACATTTGTGGAAATGCTCATTTGTCGACCATCGATGTACGTTGCTACAGTGCAACATTACTGACCGCCATTTTTCCAGTAGAATTTCCAACGACCCTTCACATGTTTTTGAGCTCCACCAAAGATGGTTGCTGATTGACTTGGACCACTGTGAAATACCTTGCATATCTTTTTTTTTTCCTGCAGCCGACAATTTTTTATTGATTGATTTTGCAAGATGCCAAACGTCAAATTGGTGATTTATATTTTTGTACTGTTCTCTCATTGTCTTGGCAATTGAAACGTGTCTGTCCGTGGCTATCAGGTCGATCACCATTCCCCGCGATTGTAGTTCTTGCAATGATGCTACAAAGCCAACTTTCTCCATGGCCACTGAGGATGTACTTTGTGACACCTGCACGACCAACGAACTCACAATTTTCTTACTTTCCATGTCCTGAAAGTGGTAGGTGCAGTACTTGGCTGAAAATCCTGGACTGTCGCATTGTCCATCACCGGCTAGCCTGAAGCGTTTGCCCGCGAATGTACTTTCCATTGACATTTTTTCCATTCTCCAAGCTTCGCTGATGGCTGGAAATAGATAATCGGTTTGGTATTTGTAGAACTGACTTTTCGCAATGAAATGGATTCCCACAAACTGAAAGAAATACTGTAACTTTTTAAAACTTGAACCACTAAAAAGTGCGGCCGCTGCACAAAGTAGATTGCCTGCTGGCAGTTGCCCCAGCATGGGTTGTGCAGACCATGCGAACGGATGATATTGTGTACAGGTGGCATGTATTTTAAGGTTAGTGCCTCGAATTGCACGAGTCACATTAATCAATGGCTCCCCACATACTTCCCCACCAACCCAATGCCCACATTTCATCATCATAATAATATCCATCAAACAGCTATCGAATACAATGAATTTGGCCTCTTTCCTTATACTGTCACTCTGCATCCCAGCTGGTTCGGCCTGTAACGTTGAGGACATGTCACTCGCATGAAAGGTACAATCTCTGATATCGTCTTCCGCTATGCTGAGTGATATTGATGGTGTTTCATTGTCGTCCACTTCATTCTCTTCCATTGCAACATCTGTTCCTTGTCCGGAGATGGGAGAAAAAAACAATGTCTTCAACTTTCGCGTGCTCTTATTTTTTGCGGGTGTGGATTCTGTGAATTGATCTACGACTGCATCCAAACTACCAGGAGGACATTCACTATCAATGGCTGGTGGTGGTATAGCTCCGTTGTCAATCACTTCATATTCTTCCCATTGGCACGATGCATCTCCAGTCTCAAGTCCCTGCCAAAAGGTTTGACAAGCAACATCTCTCGTTCGCTTCACTGTCTGTGTAGATCTAGTTCTTACACCCACTCGCAACTAGAGGACAGATTAGAAAAGGGATGTTCAGTTTAAACACAACTTACAGTATTGAACTATTGACAGTGAAAGACAACATAATATAGTGAACAGGACACTAACCTTCTTTTGCTTTCTTTTCTTTGAAACTTTCTTTCCTCGAACTTCAACATCTGGACGCTGTTGCTCCGACTCGTGTGTGCATGTCTCCACTTCCTCTCGCGCTGCAACGACTATACTTTCATGATAAGCACATCCATCACTCACTGAGGCTCCATCGACTCGCTGAAACATAGAACTTTCATTAGTATGTATAATAATATTGAAAACACAAAATGTACTTGGGGACCAATACCCATACGTACATCTCAATAGCAAAACACGAATGAACGCATTGTGTAGAACATTCAAACGACAATAGTTCACGCATTGTTGATCTAGTTAGATTGAACTGTCAAGATCCATACCTCGGGCTCCGCATAGACTTCCATTGATGATATTATTGAAGATGAGGCTTCAGCAACTCCCTGAAACACAGTAATTGCATTAGTATGGTTTTGTATTTTGTTTAAAAGAACATAAACTTTCTGCAGGCGTCAACGGCTCATCTAAATAGACCTGCACAAATGATCAGTTGTCTAAAATAAATAATGGATATCTAAATATGATTCGATTTGCTCCATCGTTGGAAGTGTCACCACCCAGAGATCTGCATCAACTACTAGGGGTGATGTTCTTGTTGAAGAAGCTCCGTCAGCTCCCTGAAACATAGTACTTGCGTTAATAAAGAAGGAAGTATAGCGGATGTAATCACGTCATTTGATCTCGCATGATTGATCTGTCAGTATCCATACCTCGAAATGCATAAGAACATCAAGGGACGCTGTAACTGCGGTGCACACTTCTGCAAGCTGTTGCGCCGACCCGTAACTGCATGCTCCCCCTTCCTCTTGGACTAATGCTCCATCGACTCCCTGAAACATAGGACTTTCATTAGTAATGAACACAATATTGAAAAAAGAAGACACATAGGAGGGCGACGACAGAAGGACATACCAATGGCTAAAAACGAAAGAAACATTGTGTGTAACAATCACGCTACAAGAATGCAAGATCTGATGATCTCCATCGATGGAACTGTCCGGAAACGTACCTCGAGCATCTGAGTGACATCTACGGTTGTCGTCAATGCGTTGGACTCCTCAGCATCTCCCTGAAAGACAGTACTTGCATTATTTTGGATAACAATAATTATAACTGAAAACAAAGACTAGAGGACGAGTACTGTGGTGTACCATTAGATAAAATAATTACACGATCAATTAAAACTATTGATTTACATGCCTAAAACAAGTCAGTGTCAGAATAGCTAAGTAAGATTACCCGATAGGCGCTTGAAGTGGCTGATGACTGCAATAACGACACGGATGGAGAATCTTCAGCCTTCATATTGAGTGGATACATAAATGGGGAAATTATTGTTAGCTAATGCTACACACTACCGCAATGCCGAGAGATAAATACGTAAACTTGACTCACCAGTGGAGGGATGTGGACGAATAGAGTGGGAATAGCGGTTGAGAGCAATTTTCGCCTCGCTCGCGGTGTTTTCGTCCTTATTAGCAATGATGTGGAGTACATGTCTGGGCTAAAGTGCCTGCTGCAGATGCGGTATCGATCACCCCTCTTGTCCGCAAAGACTTCTAGGACTCTACTTTCTATCTCAGAGGCTGGATATCCGCAATATCGGACCCATTCTCTTATCTGATCTATTGTCTTAGGGAAAACATGCATTATAGTACCTTCAGATTTGTTATGGGTCTTCGAAGGGCAACCGCCAATGGAACAGGCAGGCATTATGGAAAGTTCTGAAAAGTAAAGATCAACAATTCTCTATGAATACCAATGTGTTAAAACATTAAATGACACATAAAAGGTTCAATGCAAGGTCCGTTTTGGTTCTTGGAACTATACACGTTATTCACATGCGGATAAGTATTTCAATAACTTTCAAAAAATAGAAAAAGTAATTTGACTAAACTCAGAACATGTGACTAGTTCCTTGCATGTACTGTCGTGAACGAAAAGAAAACATGGATGCAATTTGATGACTACTAGCAAATAGATATAAATTAAAAAATTGGACGCAAAATGATTATGGTACATGGACTTACCTTGACGAACAAACAGTTAGATGCAGGGATCAGAGTAGTTTCTTGTCGTAGAACAGGGAGCAGTTCACAGGTTGCAAACTGACGAGTTTGCTCAAAGTGGTCACGGAAGTTCACAGAGACGAAGAGCAGATAACCAGCACCTTCACGGGTTGACTAGCAAAGCGCAAAGAAGTTCTCATTAGAAATATGAAGTGGGTTATAAAGAATTCGAAACAGGGGTGTGTTTGTGAATGAATGACGTGTATATGTCGTGGCATTATGCGGTCTGCAGGGGGCCGTCCAGCGTGAGGGGGGATGCTTGGCAGGAGACACGGGGTCTGTAGGTAGACATGGGAACAACAACCCATGCTCTATAGACCACTTTGAAGTGTACATGGTCTTTGGCACCTCTTGGCCTTTATCGCTCCCTGACAGCTCCACTTGCCAGCACAAGTACCCCGGTGTGAACTGCCTTTGATAGGGCGGGGGGTGGATCGGGGCGGTGGTCGTGCAGACAAGACACAGGAAGACTCGTGAATGGAGACACACTTATGTGGATTGCAGGGGGCCGTCCAGCGTGAGGGGGGATGCTTGGCAGGAGACACGGGGTCTGTAGGTAGACATGGGAACAACAACCCATGCTCTATAGACCACTTTGAAGTGTACATGGTCTTTGGCACCTCTTGGCCTTTATCGCTCCCTGACAGCTCCACTTGCCAGCACAAGTACCCCGGTGCGAACTGCCTTTGATAGGGCGGGGGGTGGATCGGGGCGGTGGTCGTGCAGACAAGACACAGGAAGACTCGTGAATGGAGACACACTTATGTGGATTGCAGGGGGCCGTCCAGCGTGAGGGGGGATGCTTGGCAGGAGACACGGGGTCTGTAGGTAGACATGGGAACAACAACCCATGCTCTATAGACCACTTTGAAGTGTACATGGTCTTTGGCACCTCTTGGCCTTTATCGCTCCCTGACAGCTCCACTTGCCAGCACAAGTACCCCGGTGCGAACTGCCTTTGATAGGGCGGGGGGTGGATCGGGGCGGTGGTCGTGCAGACAAGACACAGGAAGACTCGTGAATGGAGACACACTTATGTGGATTGCAGGGGGCCGTCCAGCGTGAGGGGGGATGCTTGGCAGGAGACACGGGGTCTGTAGGTAGACATGGGAACAACAACCCATGCTCTATAGACCACTTTGAAGTGTACATGGTCTTTGGCACCTCTTGGCCTTTATCGCTCCCTGACAGCTCCACTTGCCAGCACAAGTACCCCGGTGCGAACTGCCTTTGATAGGGCGGGGGTGGATCGGGGCGGTGGTCGTGCAGACAAGACCAGTTTGCCGCAGGGCCTCACCAAGGAGAGGCCATCTAACTGAATGTAAGAGGATGGCTGCAGGATCTACTACATGGAATGCAGGGGGGTGAGTTTATAAATACCTCACCCTCCCAGGAGAATATACACTAGATTCATTTAAAAAATCAAAACAACCATTGTTAAAATATATGTTGGGCTTTATTTTAGATTTTAATTAAACATAAATAATAAACATTACACATTGTAAAGTTGAGGTTGCAGCACATCGAGGGAAAATCCGCGGTATTGTCCACTGTCACTGGGGAAATGTTGTCTAATGGCAAGTACCGCACAGGCAGGTATTACTCTCCGAACGCGGTGTCCGAGCCTCCCGTGAAGCCACCAAGTGAAGCAACGATAGGCCACCAGCCTGTACCACCTGTGAAAAAAAAAGATGCAAACTGTATTAAACTGACCAAACTTTCTTATCAATGTCGATTCAGGTAACACATGTCATTTTTCTTAGAAAAAAATTATATCTAGAAAATGCACTATATGGAACAAATTTACATGCGTTCGAATGATATGTAAATGTAATTTTATATGTGGGAGACGACCATGAAATAGTGGTGGCATCACTGACATCACAAACAGAGTATACTTACTCGTTACTCGGATTACGCGGACGAACAGTGCCGCGAAGTTCGTGCATAAGCACCATCATCATCCTCAACACGGTCCGTGAGAGGCAGGCTTCCCTGAACTCTGGCAGCTCGGTGATGCATTGCGGACTTTGCTCGCCTTCCTGCAGACTTTGCTCGCTTTCCGAAATGTAGGCCAAGCACCCGTAATTTTCACGGCAGCAGCAGTTCTCCTCCTCAGTTGGCATTAGCTCGCACCGATTGCACGTGCACCAGGTGGAGACGCCGTCCATGCGACATGGTCCAGGCTCTTCATCCGTTGACTGGTCCTCCCAACTGCCGTCCGAATCCCCATCGTTTTCGCGTGCTTGACTTTCCAGTAGTTCTTCCTCGGTGTACTCGGGCTCGTACATATACGGCATTATTGTGGCCATTGTGCGGTAAAGATAGTAAAATAATTTACAGAGATGGTACAGGTGTTCACACGGGCTACAAGCGGCGAAGGTAGCTGACCAGAGCACTGAAACGAGTCACAGAATACTCAAAGTAACACAGAGAGAGGAATGGAATCGAAAATCTGCTGCTGTGTGTTGTGAAACGGTCTGTTTATACTTATTGGGGAAAGAGGCGTCCTGCCATTTCCATGGCAACACGTCAATAGCTGAGGCGCAGCGATTGTTGACACGAGACGTGCTTGAAATGGGCAGTACGCGTCTGCTGATGTCAGGCTCAGGGGCGGGGGATTTGATTTAGTGCCGCAAAGGCAGGTGAGCCAGGTCGATGCGGCGGAATGATAGGATTATCACAAAATGGAGGCTGATTTTGAGTGCGATAATGGGCGAAAAGTCGGGTAAGGTCCATAGGAAAGTTTCCTACGATCTACCGATTTATGCTTACAAACACATGGCCGACCCGTAGGGACAATAAAAAAAAAGTCCCGGAACTATCCTTTAAGTCACAATGTGATAACCCACAATGGACCTTTAATGTTAATGTTAACAAAACAATAAGATTCATCAGAAAAAATCTCTGTCTTTACAATCATTTTCAAATATTGTTCCTCTTTTTTACTTATTAACACATTCTCCTCCTAATTAGCTAAAACACTTACTACAGGGTAACCATATTGTCAAATCACATACTTGTTATTCCTTTTAGATGTAAAGCATAACCAAAACTTGCACTGCAAATGTCATCTCCCACAATATGGTATATTCTGCACGGGTTGCAATAGGCGGGTGAGGAGGGCCAACATCTTTTATGGGGCCAAACCAATTAAAAATAAGGAAGGGATTCTCTAGTGATGCCCCCTAACACACTTTTTCACATTGATCACGCCAGAGAAATCTCTATTATAAGGTGTAATGGATATATAAGCCCTGGTGAGCCTGTTAATCTTTATTCCTATACATCTGAATTTTGGGCATTATTGTAGATGCAAGTTTTGCCAAACACTATCATTGTTTGGCAAAACTCAGGAAATCGATTATGTTGGTATGGACTACACAAGTTTGAATAGGGCATGAGTGTTTTGATTTTGGGATCAATCTAGTTGGGTGAAGGCAGGAGGTTACTAGAGTAGTTGATGAGATTCTTTAGCTGAGTGAGCAGTATATATTAATTAGAGTGGGGGTCATTACGAGTATGGCGGTAGGGGGTTAACGGCACCGGTAAGGATGCTGGTGCTGTTAATCCCCTACTGCCACATTCCGAGGTCCCTTAGCGGGTCCCACTAGGGCTGGTTGGTTTTACCAGCTGCCCTTAGCGGGATCCGTTAAGGGACCATGGAGCTAATAACGGGCCCACAATTTGCAGGCCCGTTATTAGCTCCTTCCCCATTCCCATTGAGCCCTATGGGGGCTCAAATGGGAATGGGGAATGGTTTTCGAAATGGGGACTTACCGGGTCCGCAAGGGTCCCCATTCTGACACCACAGACCCGGACACGGGTTTGGAGGCAGCCATGGTGCTATTTTCACCATAGCTACCTCCAAACTCATAATGACCCCCAGTGAGTTGAGTGGGAGGGGAAATATTTAAGTAGGATTCAGTTAAGGGTGAGGTAGCAAATTGATAGGATTGAGTTGAAGAAAAGGTTACAATTTAAAATAGGACTTATTGAAGGGACAGTTTGAAACATAAAATAGCATTCAGTTGAGGGAGAGATGTGAAAATTAAAAGGAGAGTTTTGAAATTTACAAAGTAGCAGTATAGGACACGAGGATTAACACCCCAAAGTTACAGCATCACGGGAAAGAGTTTAACACAATCGAACTGTTTACAGATGGGTTAGACATTATTTCAAAAGGTGTGAAGACAGTACCACAGTTTATTCCAGAATGGATGCAGTCAATGGATGTGTTTTGAAAGTTCTTCATAGTAAGGTATTTACTTTAAATCAGTTCAATGCCCCTCTGTATCCTCTCATCTCTATTCTATTCCCAATATAAGTTATAGGGCAGGCAGGAATGAGTTAAGGACAAGGGATCCACACCAAATGTTACACTATGGGAGACAAGGGGGGGGGTCAGAAATAGGAATGTTCAATTACCCCAGTGTAATCCAGGTGACACTTCAGGTCTTCCAGAATCCTCTTCAGACACAATCTTCTGTCCTTTTTCAGGCGAGGGAAGTGCAGGGGCCGCAGGTGCAGAGGCAACTTTTTGGGCACAGAGCTTGTCACGTTTCTCACCAGACAGTTACAGTCAGCTTCATGAAGAAGACCCCATAGATGAAGAAAATATGCAGACTTCTGCAGTGCAGATCCTTCAGGAAACCTCATGGGATTGCATAGAGATTGTTCCAGTGGAGGTCACCAGAGCTAGGCTGAAACAATCGATCTTACAGTGCTGGACTCAGGACGACCCCCAGGAAAAGCTTTCCTTGTAAGTGGATTTCTGGAAATGCAAGGACATGTAACTACTGGAATAGGCTTGGATGTGTTGTAATTTTGGATCCTTGAGCAGGGGGTGAGAATGCATGGATCCTTGAGCAGGGGGTGAGAATGGTTGTTCCCAGTTCAAGGGTTCTGAGATCAGAAAGACGAGCAGGGCTTCACTGGGTCAATTACTGGAGTTTATGGTGTTCAGCTGAAAGAGTCATCTGAAGGTAATCAGCAGGCTGCTCTTCTTCATAGGACTCTCGATTACAATGTTGATTGGTCGAATAGCTGGAGGTGACATCCTTTTATTTAAGATTCAGGCTGGGAGCAAGCCCAAACCCAACAATGGTAAGGACTGCAACATTCAAACAGCCAGCATTGATAAATCCAGGATAACCACTGGTCATCACATCCATCCAACAACAGATGTTCTGGCACCAAAGGATGTGGACTGAACCTAGACAGTCCCAGGCCTCTTCTCTGGCTCACACACGAAGTCTACTTGCCCGCAAAGGCAGTAGCTTTCACCCAGAAGAGGGTTAACATATAAGGCATTTCCTGACATGAGAAGGCAGGAAGACGGCCAAAGGACAGGATGGTCAAAGAACAAGCGGAAATCTAGGGGCATTGCCATTTTAGTGGGCTATCCACCTTTAGTAGCCAGGCGCAGTAAATGCAAAAGTGCACAAGGAAAATATCACACAAATTGTAAAAGTCGCACAGCTACCAGCAGCTTGACAAAGCAAATAAAAAGCCATTAGTTAAAATGTTATAAGGATATATGTATCCTAACTGCGCTTCACTGTAAGGTAATGTGCACACTTGCAAAAATACAGTAATTAATGAAGAGAGACAAGTCTCTCACTACTGAATGCCTTAGGGAATAGTCAGTTTCCACATAACAATGAGGAAAACAGGCAAGGGAAGTAAAGCAGATGCCTTTAATGACTCTTTGGAGGGAAAGATTCAAAAAGGAAACATTTCCTAACACTGCTGAAGTGTGTTTTTATTATTGGTGAATCCTTGCTGGATTGGGAGAAAGGTTTATGTACATTGTGTGCTAGAAGAAATGTACTACAGAAAGAAGTCCTGAATTTGTTGATTGCACCTTGATTTAGAAACAGATCAAGGAATTTTGCTGACTGCTGATTCCTGGTAAAAAAAAAAAAAATAATGCCACACTCACTAGTTTTAGTGTAAATCATAAAAGAAATATAGGGAAACTTCTTTTATTGTCTCTAAAAATACATTATTTGCATGCATTCTAATCAACGTTTTGGGATTTGTACAGGTGTCATATCGCAAATTCAGGTAGGAATTTCTGGGTCTCATTGTCAATATGATGAGCATAGTCAGTTGGTAACATCTAGTCAGTGGCATTTTTCATTTGGTGTTGGAAACGCATCATCTTGCATGTATCTGACATTACCTAATGCTTTCTGGAGAAGAATCAACACTTCTTTTGTTGCTCTTAAGATGACATGCACTCTTATGTAGCTTGAGAACTATGGGCAGAATATGGTGGCGAGAGGTATCATGGCTTCAATGACCATTAATGCCCTTTCATTTATTTATGCATTTAATAATGTTTTTAATTTTTAGAGTGCACACAAACCAGGGGGCATCAGGGAGCTTTTTTTGCCAGGTGGGGCAAGGCATAGGTGCAGACGATAACATTTCAAATATTTCACAGTTGTGGTGAGACAGTTGGAAGGTCACAGGTTAGGACATGGGCAAAGGTGAAGAGGATACAATTACATGCATGGTAATAGATATTCAGATGGTGGCAAATGCATAGGTTGGGCCATGGCAATAACTGTATTTTACCATGCTGGCTATGGGCCACAGTGGGGAACTTTTGGTTTATGATAATAACCAGGTTTTGAGGGTTTTGTGGAAGATCCAGTATGATTCTTACGCTCTGAGGGCAGGTGAGGGTGAGTTCCAGTATTTGGCAGCCAGCCCTGGAAAACTAGATCCTTCTAATTTGGTGTATTTGAACTTAGGTTGGCTTAACTTGTTGGATTGTTGGGCTCTGGTGGGATTAGTGGATTGTACTTTGTTAATGTTGTGTACTAGGTGTGAGGGTCTGTATTAGAGATGCACTTGTGGGTAATAGAGAGGGTCTTGAAAAGGATACATCCTTGATGGCTAGCCAGTGGGCAGTTCTATGGGCAGCTGAGATGTGTTCGGAGTGTGGGATGTTGAGGGGCGTGCGTAATGCGTTGTTCTTGATAGTTTGGAGTCTATTAGGTTGTGGCTGGATGTGGGATATGGGTGGATGTGGGATATGCTAAGGGATTTTTGCTATCACAGTCCATGCAACTTGCATGGGCCCCTTGATGGAAGCCATTGAGGCTATTCACACCCAAACAAAACACCTATGGATAATCATAGTGTTTGGGGGAACACAAAAAGGGTTCCCATTAAAGAAAGGGTTCACACTGTTATGCCATCTTTCAACAAAAGGAAGAACTTTCAAAAGCAAGATTGATGCCACGAACATGCATGAGGGAGTGTTGGGAGAGGACCTCTTCTCTATGTTCGTGTTAGTGTGGAGCTCCGCCCCCATGGTGCATATATGATGGGAACCAACAATTGCAACACATGCAGTACCAGTGAGAATGCATGTACTGCAAAGATTTCTGGAAACAAGGTATCCATTGAGAAAACCCTATATGCATTCACGAAGATATGATGATCTTTTGGAAAGAGTCCTGGAAGAAGTGTGAAAATGAGTGAGAAAGAAGATTGGTGACGTCATACGATGCAGAGCTGATGCACCCTGAAAAGACACACAAGACAAATCAACATAGACATCTATAAGATCGGAAGAGGTGTCAAAGATGAGCAACATTTCGGGCTCGAAATAAAGATGCTCATGCAAAGAAATGCTTAATAAATTTACTTTTACAGATGCAGTAACGCAAGTAGATAAAGTAATCTTGAGGCTGGCTACGTAGTGAATAGATTGCGGCGATGCACCAATATATATACATAGGAATGTATAGAACTTGTATGTTCCACGATGCACTTTAGCAAAGCTTGAACTCTGTGAATGGAAAGGGTTTCAGTGTGGCGCAGTTGGAAAATAGCTAATGGCGAAGGAGAATCCAAGAAAGGCCGGCTTGCCCAGTACCAAGAGTGGAGGCCACCATGAGCCTGTTTGTCTGTGAAGTAGCTACATGAACGTGAGAAGGAAACAAACTTCTGTTTGAGGTGGAATGACAAAATGATGAAGGCATCAAGAGTTCATCATTTAATAGTATTATATGCAGCAAAGAGCTCAAAAATGTGGCCTCCAGTCACATGGCCAGATGAAAATAGACTATTGGGTCGAAGTACACCGAAACCAGAAGATAAAACCATGCCACACTCCCTTTTATTCTCAGGCACAGAGAGCTTCTGCAAGGCCAAGTTCAAAGCTTTAATTGATTGGCAGACCGCAAGAGTGATGATAGATGTCAGGCTAATTGGGTGGGAAGCTATGGTCAAGACCAGCCCATAGGCATCTGGGGTACCAGCCTATGTGCTGCTAGCATGTGGAATATTCCAGAATGGTACAAGCGTGCCAACCAATTATAGAGGGCCATGTAACAGAGAGCCCTACAGTTTGTGTAATCAATGGATCGATGTGTATTTTGTGAAGATGAAGATGACTTGCACTAGAGGAGGGCTTAGTTGTCCACCTGATGTTAGAGACCCAATCACAACCACTGTCAGTATGGAATGTATACTTAGATGTTCCAGGTAAGCCTATGATATGATATGATATGATATGATATGATATGATATGATATGGCATTTGTAACGCGCCTATACACAAGTGTTTCAAGGCGCGACGAAGCAGGGAGGGGGGAACAAGGGGAAGACAGACAATGATCCTACTAGGCCAGGTGTCATTCAGAATGCGCAAGTGCAGGGGTAGGGGGAAGGGATAGATGCATGGGGAAGGGGAGGGGGGAAGTGCAGTACAAGGTAAGTAGAATAAATTAATAAAAGGGCCAGCTGGTGGCAAGTGCAAGGTAAGTGCAGAACAAGTGCTGGGAAGGGGGGGGCTGTAGGGATACAGAGACAGTCCCGCAGTGTAGGGGTTGCCAGGGAGGCAGTGCAAGTGGAGAGTGGCTGGGCCCAGGACCGAGGTCAGTGAGAGTGGCCCAGTTGCAGATTCAGTGCAGTTTCAGCAAAGAATTAGCAGGGGAGAGGGAGAGAGAAAGCAGAAGCAAAGAGGAAGGTTTTGAGGTGCTTCCGGAACCAGAGATGGTTCTCCTCAAGTTTCAGGGGGGCAGGAAGGCTGTTCCAGAGGGAGGCCCCTGCCGCAGAGAGGGATCTACCCCCAGCTCACATCCCCAAGTAGGTTTTTGTAGTTTTCCACATAGTGTGACGTCAATGATGACGGGTTTTGACTACAAAAGTTTTTTTTTTTAATGAAATTCATTGAGATCGTGATTTGCAATGTCCTTTGCTGTCCGTTGTAACTAAACTTGATCATTGCAAATTAAAAGTACTAAGTTTCGCCAACTTCCTGAGTCAGTTTTATTTTTGATGTATGAGTAAGTTCTGCAACCCCCTGCATCTCTAAGTATTGCTGCCTCATCTTAAAGGACCCAGGTCCATGGGTTCATTGCTAGTGGGGATCGGGGAGGTGCAGCATAAATAGATGATTAGGGGAGCCAGAGGATGGTGGTTAATATGAAGTGGGGGTGACTGAACCATAGCTCTGTTCCATCTGGTCAAGAGTGACAGAGTGCCAGAGCCAGACATCCAGCAGAACAGCTTACAGCTCCTTCATAATGTGAATAATGTGGATGTAGATTCGACCCAGCATTCAAGCGAGATGATGCACCCCCACACCATGCGCTAAAATAAAATATGTCACTTAGCAGTTACTGCATGAACAGCCTTGAAGAATTTCAGGAATTTGAACTATCCTTTTGAAGCAGACAAAGAGAGATCCAGTATCCATAGAACGACTGGTGGGAAGTGAATGTCCACTGCAACAGAAGAGGCCAGTAACTGAAGATACCTAATAACTAAACTGGTGGAATCTGTCATACATTACTTCACAATCTTGCTGTTTGATTGGAAAAAAATGTTTACTCAAAGAGTTTTCTTAACACACAAAAACACATGGATTGGCTTAGTGGGAGTTGTCCATTTAAGCAGGCCTTTCTCAGATAAATACATTGATATACTTAAATCTTGATTTCCTTAAAATGGGCTTGTAAAATGGGCTCGTAAAAATAATTGTTATTTTGTTACCGTAAAAGGCTTTAATGGTTTGTAAGTTAAGAATATATACACACGTTTATGGTTTCTGGTAATAAAACTAAGACAATGCCACTCATCTGACTGATAGAGTTGCTGATGTATGTTGTTTCCTTCAGAGAATGTAACAGTGGTGTGGTGTTCATTAGCTTCATATTAGAGGTTGTTTATATTTGAGCCCTGGCATGTATAGCCTTCTTAAGTGTTAGTATTCACATTGCTTGCATCATGTGATAGAAGCCAATCACTGACTGACCCTTACAAATGGACTGTCGTCATTACCTTCATGAACAACAACACAATTATGTTTATATTTAAGTTTCATTGGACACCAGTGTATCATTGTTTCTCAGGCTAATATATTATGCACCATTTGCTATCAAGGTATTGTCCAAACAAGATAATGGGTAGAGTAGGCAACGGAATCTGCTCAATTTGAACGAGTTTCTGTGTCTTGGCGTGGAATATGACACATTTCTCAACGGTGTACAAACAATTTATAAGAATATTTCATCCTTATGAACTTACTAATTTAATTTCAAGGTTCACAACTCTCCCACTAAGTAGTCTCTACTAACCGGAGAGCACTAACAGAATATAGTTCAAGTTGGTTTTAAAGGTTTAGGAAATAGATCCTAAGTATTTGACCTTGAAGAGAAAACTAGTGGAACCGCTAGTGGCCTATTGCTTCACTTAACAATCCAGAGGGGGAAAACAATAACATTATATATGCAGTGATATAGTACACGCTATTGAAATAAAGGTACATGTTTGTTACAGTTTTCGAAAACAGGTTTCAGTGAATTCACCTATCCCTTTGGATACTTCCTAAACTTAACCAGAACACATTTCAAGGTGCAACCATATCTGTATCTGTTTTACTTATGCATCAACAATTATTAGAGTGATTTTATGTATATCCACAATCCTAACCTTTCTCATTCCGATGGGATGGTGTGGTGTGAGTGCCCAGTCCTTTCTCAAATCAAAAGCCTTTCTTCTTGGTTTCTTAATTTAGGTTTTTGCCTCTACCATCATTTTCTTTTTGTGCATACTGTTCAGTCAGTTGTATGTTCTCAGCATTGGCCTTTTCAGGAACTAGATAAATGTGTCAATGAGATCAATTTATAACAATGGAAGCTGTCACAAAAAGTTGTATGTGCCTTACAGTACTTGCTATCAAATGTGTACTCTTGGCTGAGACATGTTGTAGGCATTGCCAAGATACAGGCATCTGCATGTTGCTCATAGCACACAAGCTTTCATATATTGCTTCTCATGCTGCTCTGGAAAAAAACAAAAGGGAAAACAACTTGTGTATCGGTGGTCACCACCTCGTATTGTGATTACACCAACTGTACAATGTATGCTGAAGTATTTACTACATTGATTAATTTATGCCCTGACGCTATCATGCATTCATCACTATCTTTTATTGTGTTTAAGCACGGCTGGATTCATTTTCTTGCTGTTAAAATAGCTAAAAATTGCATATCTAGGTATTGTGTTAGTTATTATGTGATTGCAGTTTGTTCTCATTCACAAACGGTGCTTTTTCATTTGACAACATGCAAAGAAATGTGGGATCAAGTCCAGAAATGGTGGGAACCATCGATTTGTTTTCTGATTACTCCGTCCTCTCAATTTGGATAGTTGCCATCTTGATGTGGGGAACTGCATAACTGTGTTCTATTCCCTGTCCAGGTTGGCTTTTTTTCAAAGGTATTTAGCAAATTGAATTTGGCACTCAAATGAGCATTTCCACCAAGGCAAAAATAGTGATGTGTCCAAATGTCACTCTCATTTGCAGTACACAAATGTGCACAATCAATCGCCAAAGTAATGTCCCTTCCCATATGTTATAGGATGCAGATAAGCCCAACATCTTTAGCATGTCAATACAGCTTTAAAATAGACAATTCTTTACCCTGAACATGCTATTCACCTCCATCAGAAAATATACACATTATAGAAATCAACAAGTGGAAAGGATTTCATACACTGTGTCCATGTATGTTGAACAGTTATTTTTTGGAAGATACTGATAAGAGGCTTATAAATGATTAGTAAAGGAGAAGATAATGATCAGAACTCTTAAGGCCCACGTGCCATCACCAACAACAAATGGAATTCAGCTGAATGGGTTTCCAATGAAGCAAATAGCCAAGGCATACATGAGAGGTAATGATATGATATGATATATGATATGATATATTTGTAACACGTTCATACACAAGTGTTTCAGAGCGCAACAAGGCAAGGGAGGAGAACAGTGGAGAGACAAACAACGATCTTACTAGGCCTAATGACAACTCTTATGTCTCTGAATGGACCAGTGGCACCATGGAGCTGTGAAGAGCCATTCATATGGCTGGGAATGTAGGTATTAAACTCTGGTACCGCAGCTTTCTGATCCATTGATCCAATGACTATGTGTGTCAGCCATGTGTCGGCACCGCTTAAAATCGAGTTCTGAGTTCCACAGGTCATCTCACTCATTTATATTATGCTTCTACTGACCCACGCAATGTACCTCATCCAGTCACTTGATTCCCCTTCACCTCGATGAAAATGCAAAAAGGGTATTGCCTTTGATGCCAGATCTCACATTTCTGAATTTCCAGTAGGTGGCTAGCTCTAAATATGTTCTTTTTTTACAGGAAGAAAGTAGGCCAACTAACTTGTTAAGGCCAAACAGCATCCAGTTCACATTTCATGGGCTTTAACTTAGTCTTCAAGGCATTATTCACTCATTTAGCCGGCTTTGGTGGGCTACGTTAATGGCTAAATTAATTCCTATCTCGCCCACCCATTTTTCAGACAGAAGAGTTCAAATATTGCCAAATCTTTTAAATTAAGTTATGTCCAACATCGTTCCAAAACCTTCAACAAATGCACCATGAAATTACCTAGTTTGTTTCAATTAATAAGACAATGGAATTCTAGCCAAGCACATACTGAAGATCTTAAAATGAATATAAAATGGCTACCCTAGGCATTACAAATTCTTTCTTCAGTTATTCACGATGAGATTTAAGACCCAACATCTAGCTCTTCCTACACCACTGTGTCCTTCTTGAATATTGATGTCAATTTGCTTTCTAAGGAGTCTCCTACCAGATAAGTATGCTGCTCAAGGTCAAATAAAAAGGTCAAGCAATTTGTAGTACATCAGATTCAACTAACTCAGCAGCAACAGGAGAACATGTCAAACTTTGCCCAGAAGGTGATAGTCATGATCCAACTGTGTAAGTGACTATCTATTCCATACACATCTCACTATGCTTCGGGTTATGCAAATAATGCAAGATTAGTTATTTCAGTAGCCTTAGCACTTGCTATTATTAACCTATTTCTCACTGATGTTCCTCTATGCCATAAGACTGCAAATCAATTCCAAAATGTAAAACATAATCGAAAGCCACTGTATCTGTCACCAAAGATCTTTCTCTGTTAACAAAATCCTCCTGTTCTTCATGTCTATAGATTTATATGTTCCTGTACAACAGGGAAGGGATAGAAAAACAGGCCACTTTGTTTGATTTAAGACCAGTTTCAACAAAACCCTATTCACGATGATGCCTGTGCCCTTGGCCGATGCAAGATGTTATTTGTAGGCTTAGACTCAACTGAGGAATTGCACTCGTTAACTGAGTTTGCAATTACCATGTATTCCAAGTAGTAATTGTGCTCAATGTTAGTGTCTCAGTGCTCATTCACGTGATCATGGTTAACCTAAGCATATCAACATTTACTATAATGCATTGGTGTACTCAAATACTGTCTAGAAATATAACGTATTGGCAAGTTGTTTATTCCAATTTCTAATCACAGTTCCTCCAATAGCTCACTTTAAACAGATTAAATATGTACTTGGCAATTAAAGAGAAATTTCTTTTAACTGAATGCCGACTTCCAATGCACCTGTTCCACAATTCGCACCTGTTAAATCCCACCCATTCACTTGTTCACGTCTCTCCCCACCTCCTTCTTTTACCACGTACTCTTCTAGCTAATGGAGAAGAGTACCATAATCCTGTCTCCTTAATAGCTCATTCCCCTGTGCCTCGTGAGATATGCACTCCTGCAAATCCTATAATATAGCTCAGTTGTGTCTACTGGATGGGCACATGCCAGTTGACATGAACAAGCAGTTATGTGAGACCAGTGGCTGTTCATGCAAAACTGATTATTCTTGGACATGCGTGCATTTCCCCTTCTATGGATTTGCTCTCCGTTTCTGCAATCTTATTGCTTTTCCATTTTCACTAGATCTGGTGAAAGGTTTTCACTATGATGAGGCCTGGGTACTTGGAGTATAAAACAATTATAGTGAAGAGGTAATTACATTGATCTTCCTGCATTACATGGAAACTTGGAATTACAAGAACATTGCAGAGCCAAAGCACAAATCATACAATCATCACCAATAGAGACATTTAGAACTTGAAACAATGGTTGGTTCAAAGGGTTAGCGGACATTTTTACAAAATTAGGTTTTCAAGGGACACAACCAGCGGGACCAGTACACTGAATGCTACAGTTGCAGACATCAAGATGCACATAGTGTCCTGCATGTTCAAATTACATTTTACAAAACACAAATGACCGATTCACAATTGGAAGTGACTTCTGAGGGAACAAAGGGCATGGATCAACCCCACTATGCATGTCTAAGTTTCAGGCATGTTCTAGGCTCAAAGAGTTGCATTATGTAACGAACCTCATGTGGCTGGAGGGTTGAGGTCAGCCACCTATGCACCTTGGGTCTGTGAGCCCACAAAGCATTTAATCTCCCTGACCATTGCCATCTTATCCAGACCAACACTAATAGCATACTAAAAAGACACAAGCCTGTATTGTGCCCCCACTGTATCTGTTTGGGACAGGGAATACTTTACAGGATGTTGTGATTACAATCCAGGGGCTAATGGACAGTATGAGTCCTTGTTCTCATTATCCACAAATTGGGAAGGCTGGAAAGCAGCTCTCGGGGTCCTTCAGCTGCAATGAGTTCCCGGGCACTCGTGTAGCTCCTAGAGAGGTAGATCCTGCTATATCAATTGGTCAACCCCAATGTGTCCTTGGAGTAGGCAGAGAGCTGTGCTATTTGTATTTGTATTTGTTTGTATTTTTTTCATTTATAGAGCGTGCCTGGCCAATAGGCATTTGGGTGTATAGCTTATGTTACAGTTACAGAGAACAGCAAGGTACAAAGAACAGGGTACATAAATACATATTTCCAATCGACAGGAACACAGATCAGATGTATCAATACACAGATGAACAGCAGGGTAAAAGTGAAAATAATTATATTTACACTATGAGTAACATATGACAGGTTACATATCAAGGGAGACCAACCAGGTCTTGACTTTGTGTTTAAAGGAAAGGAATGATGGCTCATTGCTAGTGGTGAAAGGCAGTGAGTTCCATAGTTTAGCGGCGCAGACAGGGAAGCTAGCCCCGCCCGCTGTTTGGAGTTTATATCTTGGAATGTTGAGGCACTGCATTTGGGCATATCTAAGAGGATGTGTTGAGGAGTGCTGAGTAATCGGTTAGCCAAGTTGGCAGGGCCTGGTTGTTCACATATTTGTGTGTAAGGGCAAGTGTTTTAAGCAATTTTGTGTGGGTACCTGAGAGCCAATGCCTTGTGTCCGAAATGTGTGCAGATCTAGAAAAGTTGAGGGCCGCCCTGATGGCATTATTTTGCGTGACTTGAAGTTTGTTCAAGTTACATTGACTAGTCCCTAGGTAAAGTGCATTGCAGTAGTCAAATTTGGACAAGACCAAAGTCCTAGCGAGAGTAATGCAATTAGGTGTGGTCAGGAAAGGGCAGCAAGCTGAGATCAGTTTGCACGTGTATGCCGAAGCTGCAATGATGGCGTTGGTTTGTCTGTTAAGCAAAAGTGTGGAATCAAAGTAGATTCCAAGAGTTTTGGTATTGTTGGAGACCTGAATGGTGTTGCCATCAATGTTAAAGGCTTTGATGGCCGGGTCCAATTCGTTGATCCGATTCTGTGAGCCAAGGATGAGGTGCTCTGTCTTGTCGTCGTTGAGACAGAGCTCATGTTAGGCCATCCAAGCCTGTATGACTTGATAGACCTTGTTCAGGGCCTTAGTGTCTATAGTGTGGTCACCCGTAATTGGCATGAGTATCTGGGTGTCATCAGCGTAACTGGTATAGGAGACATCCAGATAGTCAAGTATGTCAGATAATGGATTGGTGAACACATTATAGAGTGTCAGAGAAACGCAAGATCCTTGTGGGACCCCACATAAGACTGGTGATGGTTCTGCTGCGGCAGTTCGGGAGAAGACTCTCATGGATCTGTTGTTCAAGAACAATCTGATCTAGGTGGTGGCTTTGTCCGAGAAGTGTGCCGCCGTAGTGAGGTGTTGACAGAGGATATGGTGGTTGACAAGATCAAATGCCGCTGACAAATCAAGGAGAATTAGCAGGGCTAGTTTGCCATTATCTTCGAGATCCTCAATTTGAGTCATGAGGTTGATAAGCGCAGTCTCAGTTCCGTGCCCAGGGCGAAGCCGGATTGTCTTAGACCGAGGAGATTGTTAGATTCCAGGTAGTCTTGAATCTGCAGATAAGCCGCACGAGCTAAGATCTTGAGTATGAAAGGGACGGTGGTAATGGGTCTGTAGTTGGTTGGTATGCTGGTGTCCAATGTTGTTTTTTTAGAAGGGGAATGACCCAGGCGTCCTTGAGGTTGTCAGGGACAATACCAGTATTGAAGGAGAAATTAATAAGGGCAGTGACAAAAGGGGCTAGTTTGTGCGCAGCTTCCTTGATGATGGGGGATGGACACGTATCACCCTGACAAACGGAAGGTTTGAGTTTACTAATGATAATTTCGACTTCAGGGATAGTAAGTGGAGAGAAGTTGAATGGTGCCTGAGCGTAAGCCAATGGGGATGTAGCAGAGCATTTTGGAGACAGATTTTTTTTATTCTTGATTTTCACCTGGGGCATAGCTATCTTGTCTAACAGTTGAACGTGTCAGGGGGGGAAGAGGAGATTCTAGTTCCTTCAGGATTTTGAATAGCTCCTTAGTGTTAGATTCGGCTTGTGTTATACGTGTGTTTTATGTCTCTTTTGTGGCTAGTAGAATGACTTCCTTGTATTTACGAGTAGCAGCTAGGAGGTTGTCTTTAATAACAAGGCTGGGGAGGCTTATCCAGCGGGTTTCAGCCGTATGTTTTTCTTTGCGTAACGCTCTCAGATGTGGGGTGAACCAGGAATTGAGGTGCGCACGTTGTTTAGCTTTCCTGAGTTTGGTGAGGGCTATAGTATTGATGGCCTTGAGCATGGTGCAGTTGTAGACCTCCACAAGGGAGGGGGGATCTGTGCAAGATTGTGCGATTTTGTTGAGCGTGGGCAAAATGATGGGGAGATGCTTGTCTCGTGTGATGTCCTTTTTGTTTCTTGTAGATAAGGCTGGCGCAATGTCTTGTCTAGTAGGAGAGTTGTTGGCTATGATGTTGAACGTGATAATGTGGTGGTCAGACCACACACAGGGAGTGTTCTGTTCAAGATTAATGTTACACTTAAGGTCGGCTATCCAATAGAGAGTTTGACCTTTGTTGTGAGTGGGTTCACATACACAGTGTGTAAAGCCTAGGTTGGAAAGGGTGCTGGCAATTTCCAATGCAGGCTGGTCATTTGGGTAAAGGAGTCCAAATTAAGGTCACCTAGTAGGATGATTTGGGAGTTAGTTTTCATTTTCTCAAGTAAGATGGAAGTAAGGTCTTCAGTGAAGGTGTTAAGAGTGCCTGGGGGTCTGTATACAAGGTGCAAGGTAGCCAATTTCTTAGGAGAGATAGCAAGTTTGACGGATAATACCTCAGCTGATGGGATTTGTGAGTAAGAGGTAATTCTCATGTTGACCTTGTCTTTGTGTATAAAGATGACACCACCGCCTTTGGTCTGGGTGGAATTGCGGTCGCATCTGATGATGGAGTATCCATTAGGTAGAGCGAGGGAGAGGAGTGTGCCAGATGCAGAGTGAAGCCATCTCTCAGTGATAGCGATGAAGTCAAGGTTGTGGGTAGTAATGAGGTCTGCAATGTCATGCGTGTTGGCCGCGAGGGACCTGGCGTTAATGTGAGCGCCCTTGATCTGAGTTTCTTTGAGGGTTTTATGTAAATTTGGTGGTGTGGAAGGAGTATGGATTTCAGAGATAGTATGCAAAGTAAGCGGATGACGGGGTGTATGTTGAAATCTGGATCTAAGTCTAGAATTTCTGGAGAGAACAGAGCATGGTTGGTTGGGTGTAGGTTTGGAGGCACAGTGCTGTGACCATAGGGTTGGGGAGTTCAGGTACAGGTTAGATACTAGGTCGGAAGAGATGAGCAACAAGTTGGGCGAGGGATTAGGAATGGGAAGTGAGGGTTGCTTAGGAGGGAGTTCTGGGCTACTCTGGAATTTTGTGAGTCGTGTGGCAGTGTGGTAGTGGTAAAATGTACCTGGAGGTTTTAGTAAAGGTAGGAAAGTGGTGGGGGCATCAGTGCGATGCGAGTATGAGGCCTTGAACATGTGAGTTCTCCAATAGGGTAAGAAACCGAGCGCAATGAGGTGTATCCACATGGTGGGCAAGTAGTGGGGGAGGTGTGTATAGCTCAGAGATAATCGGGTAGTCTCACAGGTATAGACACAGTACTAGGGGGCAGATCCCAGAGGGCATGTTCAGGAGGTGCAGTAGGGTAGTCCCCTAGGTGTTGACACAGTGATTGTCAGGCTAGACGAGCGAGGCAGCAGACACATTCAGTGAATGAACAGAAAGCTAGTCCTAAAGGCAGAGACGTGATACTGAATAGGCTAGTACAGAAGGGCAAATTCAATAGGTATAGTAGGCTAGACCCATGGATTAAGACACAGCGATTAGCAGGCTGGTTCAGCAGGGCATATTTAATTAGATGATTAGTGGGCTAGTCACATAGGCATAGAATTAGTAGGCTGACACATTCAGTGAATGCAATGGGCTAATCCCGTTATTGTAGACACCGTAGTTAATATGCTGATCCCGTGGGGCACAATCAATATGGAACGGGAACAGTGGTCTAGACCCATATACATGGACACAGTGCTAGTAGGCTCATACAGTGGGGCATACCAAGCGGAAGATTCAAACCAAATGTATTTAACACAGGATGAGGTAGATGTCATTACAGAAGGGAACCCTTATCGTAGTGATCAGGTTAGCCAGACACTAAGGTTTAGCAAATTAGCAAAAGTGACTAAGACAGTTTAACTGGCAATGCAAAAAGAGGAGGGGTCTTAGCATTTATCAATACTTGTACCGTAAAGGCAGTAATCTGGCATAGTGATAATATTACCGACCGGGATGCAAATACAAGATAATAGCAAGTGGGGGACAAATGCTAGGTAGAGATGACTACAAGTAGCATCGGTGGGCAAGGTGCAATGACTGAATGAGCGTAATGAAACACACATAGGTGTATGTACTTACAATAGTGGCACACTTCATGGGCATATCTATACAGGAAGCAGGTATCATATAGAAGGCAGTTCAAAGATGTGATGCAACGTTACTATGTTGAAGTGTCGAGGTGGTGCCTGATTATGCAGAAGTTCTGTGTTCGTAAGAAGGCGTGGACGGTCACTGAGGCACCGAAGTTTGTCCAGCACAAATTCAATGGAGTTGTAGTTGCTGATGGAGCGCCTTTAGCTATTTAATGCCAGTTCGTTGGGGGGTGGCCACGCCGCGCTACCATGCGCTCAACAGGCGCAGAACATGTCTTTTCAGCGAGGGCCTTATTGGGACGTGGGCCGGCTTCCGCCCGCCGGTGGGGGTTTCTGGGCTAAATGCTCGGTGCTGCCAGGCAACCAAATGCAGAGCCTCGTTATCATGCTGCTAACAAATGTCGACCATCTTAGAGGCAGGCAACAAAGGGAACAAAGGATTCCCAGCTGATATAGTGAAATGCCTGCAAAGGGGGATCTCCGGGGCTCCACTGTCCGATGGTATGCCGTGATGAAGTTAGCTATCGTAGCTTGGGCCTTGTAAGGATATTTAGCAAACAGCACAGAGTACAGCACTACTACACAGGTAGCAATTTTTTTTGCAGCACCACCACAAGGGTGCGGTGCATTGCTATATGTGTTACCAGATTAACAAGGAAAGACAGGCCATTCAGTAAAAAACGATTTTAACATATAAGATGCAAATCTATTTTTACAGTTAAAAGCACACGTGCACATTCAAAAATGCACACTATTTTTCACCTGAAATGCCTATGGTGCGAGAGACACATTTGAAAATAACAACTAACATAAATTATAACTAACCTGACTAATGAAACATAATCCACTAATAAAAATGTGTCTCCACTGCAGAATTAGGCCTATTCTGAAAGTGAACTTTTAAACGCACATCCATTTTTTTTTCTCCTCTCTGCTGCCCTGTCCACATAATTACAGGAAGCAAATGGGCTCGAAAGAACAGGAAATCAGTTGGTTACAAAGTATTACTATAAAAATGAGCCATTGTGTAGAGAAGGAGGCGATGGCGTGATTAATTCTGATTGGAGCAGCGTCATAGCAAGTATCATGCTAGAGGGAGTGATCAGTTTTTTGCTGGGGGGAGTTTGAGGAAGAAGAAAGGCAGTCAAGATTTGGCAGAGCTGGGAGGAAGACCTTTTCCTGGTTGGAGCATTCCTATCTGCAAAAGCTGAGAATTCCAGGCAATGACCCCGGTTTGAGAAGGAAAGGCGATCCTTTTTACTGGGGTTAATCTTCAAGGGAGCCACACTCAGAAAGAGAACAGCTAAAGAAAACTTCACTGAACAGATAAGGTAATTACATAAGTGTGGGAGCTTAGTGTGTACGAGAATATGCAGTCAGTGTAGGATTCCTGTGCATGCCTTAATCAAATGCTAATGTTGCAATGTGAGTTCTGTTCTCCGCCACTCTCTTTGCAGTGTGTCATAGACAAAGCTGTTACTGTGCTGTTTTAGTTATTTCTGTAAAGAGTGAGATCGTGTTTAAATGCAACTTTTATAATACAGAAAAATATTTGAAAGCAGACGGGTGGTGTGTCTTCTATTTACCAATACAGTGCTGATGAGGGGAGATTTTTAAACAGTGCAATTGTCATTTTGCATGATCAGATTCAGTATGAACAGTTGTGAGTGATTGTAGCATAGCTTGTTGGAGGTACATGAGCCAACGGGAAGAGAGACTCTCTGGACATAGTTCCCTACCGTATATAAGGTAGTGGAAATTACCACATATAGCTCTCTGTCGTAAATAAGTCAGTGAGATTGCCCATGGTGGCACACTAACACTAACACTGAAAATGTGGTATTCCTGAAATGTAGGCCTGAGGTCTCTCTAGTGATTACACGAAAAATCTAAGCAAAGATAAGGGATTCTGGACATTGGGGCCACCAATAAAACAAGGGAATACTGCTCACCAAAATACCACCAAATACGCATACCAACCACGCACACCAAATATGCATGTCTGGGTGCTGAAATAATGCATGTCCACTGTATTATTGTTGTACAGGGCCCAATCTGAATACGAGGAGTGATTATTGCTAAGTTATTTTTCGGCGGTAATAAAATACCGTCAGGCCCCAAATCTCCACAAAATACCCTACAGCCTCCACAGGTGCAAGGTTGGAGCCAGGAGCAATGGACTTCAATCCACGCAAACAGGCGATATGCATAGGTACAGCTGAAGCTGAAGCTGCTCCTGGTCCGGTGAGACTGGGGAGGGGCTCCTGCCCTCTCCAGGACGAGGGGGGACGAGGCGCAGGCCTCTGCTTTGGAAAGCTCAATATTCACCTCACTTGCAGGGCTTTAGAGAGGACTGCCCTCCCAAAAGAGTTCCAGATTCATTATTTTATTAGGCCTGTATGGTACAGTCGTGAATCAGAAAATGGGTGGGAGACTTCCAGTTTTATAGGAAAACGAATTCAATGGATTTCATGAAGGCAAGCCTGCTTTAAGCTTTCCATTCTATGTCCTTGTGACAAGTAGTCTTAGCCTGGTTGCATCATAACCAAAGAGCTTTATGCTAAAGGAAATGTAGGAGACAGGAAGGAAGGAAAGGTACAGTAAATATGTTGGAGCCCTTCCCCAAGATCTCTACACACATCTCACCCTCTTCTTAGATCCATTGCATCAGAGTCCCTTTGGAACGCAACACCCTTGTATGGGCTGCATACTTTCGTTAAGGTTGTGCCCTTTTGATTCCTTTTTTCCAGGACAGCTTCGGCTGAAGGCCTGTCATGCTGGAGAGAGGTATTACCTAACCTAATTAAGGATCAAGGAGAGGCAGCCCCCACTTGCTATTGTCCTGCTGCTTGCAGCAGACCCAGCCAGTATAGGGAAAATGCACAAAGCCTGTCAATGCCTGGCCTTAGCTCAGAGTGTTGTGGCTTTAATAATTATGTGAACTGCCAGCCACCATTCCCCAATGCAGGTATGGTATATGTTCAAAGATAATTCATCATAATGATGTAGTTTTGGGGTAGAGGAGCAGATTTAAATGCAGACTCTGTGCTGCAGTGACTTGGCTGTCGCAGCAGCTGTCAAAAAGGGACCTGGGACCTTTGAACCTCCTCTGTGCCACTGGAAAGCAGGGACTACATATCAGGAGACTGGTGCAGCACGGCACATGTGTCACTATGTTTGACGATTCAAAGGGCATAACTGGACAGCAGCATCCAGAGACTTATCAGCGGGATGGTAGATGGATGGAAAGCGAGAGGTGGAGGGAAGGAGGCATCAGAAGCCAGTCCCCAGTGGCGAGCAAGAGCAGATGAGACGTTGTCAGCCAGTCCCCATAGTCAACGGTGTCTGGGGAAGATCATTGCAGAAATACCATGAGACTCCACTCACTAGGGCAGTCTGCTCTGGTGCAAGGTACAGCGGTCAAGGGAGAGTTCCTGCGGTGGTTGCCGTGGGATGGACACATCGAGAAGGGCGGTGTTCAGGCAGTCTGGAAAGATGCTGGGGTTGGAGGGGCGGGGCTTCCATCAATCACCAAAGTTTTCTAAAAACCAAGGGGATTGGAGGGACCCAAAGGAGGGGGAGCTGCTTTTTCAATCACATACAGAGGAGCAGGATGTAAAGGAAAAGGGGAACCATGAGAGGGTGGCTGATCATTCCTTTATGTTTACAGGAAGGAAACGAGTGTGGAGAGGAAACTGAAGGATATACCTGGGCATACTTAAGCCAGGTTGCAAAAGCATTATCACCTTCCACCAGACAAGCTCAGTCACTGGTTCCAGAGGAAGTTGACGCAGAAGAAAGGAAGGAACCAAGGGAGAGAAGAAGGACGCTGATCCTAAAGAGAAAGATGCAAAATAATGCTGGCAAACAGGAGGGACGTAATCTTGTTATTTGATTCTGTGAATAAACAGAAGTGGCTCCTGTTCCCACATCTCACACTATGCATTTGGCAAGCTTAATGAAAGGGAGTTCTGATAATCAGACCATCCTTTCTGAGGCGGATTTATATGCATTATGTGTCAATACAAATAAAAACAAGTCAAGGCTTCTTCCTTGCCATATGGCATTTCCTCGCATGCAGATGCCACTTTTGTCACGTTTTCCTCCTGCATAATGCAAGGGTTCTTTCCAATTGAACGTGATTAGGGAACACACATTCAGCAATACATGTTTGTGAAATATCATTTAAGTTGTTTAATATGTGCCGATTTATCTCTGACATTCACAAACACAATGAAAAAGGAACATTTCCATTAACGTTTGTAAATTGCATTTATGAGTGGAATTTTACTCGCTTAATTTACACATCTCAAATGGATGCAGGTGATTTTGGCAGTAATCATACATCATGTGAATTGATCTCATATCTTTGAAGTACCATGTTAATCTGCCAAGCTTCAATGTCAGTCTGACAACCACCCGAATGTATTCATTAGATTTTATGGTTGCTTTCTATATATGCCATTTATAATTATTTCAGATTGACACGCTGTAGACATGATTTTCATTATATTGTTTAAAGGATTTAGTATTTTCCTATGGCTGTTGCAAAAATAGTGCAGTGACCACTAGAAAGCTATGAGAATAATTGTTTACACTAAATTTTCTTCAGGGCATGGCACAATTCAGGTGCACTATAAATCTGCTATCACTATGGACAAGATAATTCTTTCCCATCGTAAAGCAAATGGTTGCACCTGTCATCTTTCAGCCTTGCAGGGGTTTAGAAAGGTAGCATCAATTAATCACAAAGGATATCATTGAGTCACCTCTAGATATCTGTGAAAGGGTCTCTCCATCATTAATTCCTACATTGCCAAGAGGCCAGATCTGGCAATAGGCTGGCCTTTTTAGTGACAATTCCATATTGTGTCCACTTTCCAATTTAAATTATGGTGTAACTAGTTCAGACATGTCTTTTAAAATGCAACTATTATATAATTTCAGTTAAATACATCTGTTGACTTGAGTATTGAAAATCATATCCTGTGGAATGTTCAGTTCCATTGATACAGTGATGAGTGTAGGGCTTATTATGATTGTATACTGAACGTAATGTGTTCTATTGATTTATATGTGTGAAATTGATGTATAATCCTGACAAATTCATCAATGGAAATCATGCGTATGATTCCTAAACACAATCACAAAGAAAACAGTACCAACTGTGTTGATGATTGAGAGACACCCCATACATAACTAGAGAGTGCATGACTTTTATTTCGGAGGTCAGTAATGCATTTTCAAATAGCATTTTAATATGAAATTCAGTGAAAGTCAGTGAATATTGGTAGCAGGGCACCTTAATAAATCTTCTTCCGTTTTCATGCCACTTTCATTGTGATCACAGGCAATCGTGATTTGTGTTTTGTCCTGGTGAAGATTTAAGTTGTTTGTCATAATCCATTGGCACACTTGTGCAAGTGTGTTTGAGTGGGCAGTGTTAGTGCCATTGCTGCTTGTCATTTTCAGAATGATGTGTGCATCGTTCACATAGTTGCAGCAGATGAACATTTCTCCTTCACTGAGACTCGTAGGTGGGAACCTGTAAATACTGAAAAGTGGGGGCTGGATCATTGCATCATTGCACAAGTTATTTTGCATGAGACAACTCAAATGGAAAAACCATGTGATTTCTTGTTTTATTGTGAGCAAAGTCTTCATCCCGCATCATCTTGAAACACTTGTGTAAAGGCACATTATAAATGCTATATCATATCATATCATATCATATCCAGAGTAGCATTGCGTTTTTTGTGGCCAACTTCTTCCATTATAATTAGTAATGATACTTGGTGTATTGTGTTAAAAGCCACTGAGATAGCTAAGAGTATGAAGACTGTGGTGAGTCTGTTACGATTTGAAGACCATCTTAAATGTATGAGCAGTGTGGCTCGGTTCCTTTGATTGGTCTGAAATCTACATGGGCTTGATGTGGAATGCTGTATACGGGTTACAGAATTGTACTGGTCTTGGTGTATTGGAGATTGGTTGGTAGTTAGTGGGGTCACACCGATTTGTGGTGGTATTTATAATTAATGTTTTTGATATCTTGAAAGCACTCTCTATAACCTGTGTTTCCCGTGAAGACGTCTACTTGCCAATCTAAAAATTCCAAAATATAAAGCAAAACATGATTCAGGAGAAGCTTCTCACACAAGAAATGGGAGCACAATAAAGAACTTGATAAAGTTCCTTTTGCCAAGAAAAGACACTCCTTCCTCATGATTAAACAATTTCCACACCCTGCAGCAACACAATATACCCTCTGAGTAGGTGCTTTTACTTTAACATACACAGGCTAAGTAAGCCTGACAGGTATGTGCCTGCTGGCTGCATATGTTGCACCACAGCATTTTCTGATCAACGGACACCTCAATGTCTTCTATCCTTTGCGGCCAATTGCCTGCAATCCCCTGTTGTTAGCTCACTCCTCTCTTGTTCTCTGCTTCCCTCACTGTGTTCTCCCCCCTATGATTGTAAGGTGCTCTGTTGCTTCATGACACTGGATCCATGCTCAGTACCTATAATAATAATAATAATAATAATAATAATAATCATTCCTTTGACAACTGACTGCCATGCTTTGGGCAGCGTGCCTGGGTAGATGATTATATGTCCTCTCAGCAATGATTAGTGCCCCTATCCCACTGTCCTAAGGCATTGAGTAGCCTGGGTTTGGTTCCCACACACCGATTAACATGAACTATAGAGAAATGTGTGTTCAAGTGAATTCCTGTACACTGTAAATTGAACTGTACAGACATCATTTTGAAACTTGAAACCCCTGCAAAAATTGGCACAGGGCTAGAATATGTTTGCATATGCAACACTTAATTTTGAGCAACGAAAATTACCCAATGAGTGGCAATTGTGTAGCATCCAACAGGATGAATCTTTGTTGTCTTCTTTTTTCAAACATCTGTATGCATTTGGAAACAATGTACCAGACAAGCAGAGCCCTAAATACACCTGCACCTAAGTCCAAGTGATGATTTCTTCAGGTAGCAAATCACCTACCTTTATTCATTTTAAGTATTCTGATATTGCTTGTTCAGACTGATGGGTTATCCCAAATCACCTGTGTACATTAATTCCTAGAAATATACTTGAAATGTCACCTTTCAACAATGTATAGCTGCAACCCACCACAACCTACATTATGTTACTCTTTTAGTTGTCTGTATTACGGTGAAATGGTTAATATAGTTAATGTTTTCCCTATGTTCTCATTTTCCAGGCTGAAATATATTATAAATCTCAGTATTGAAAATGATGTGTGTGTACGTTTGTTTGTTTGTTTTATTTATTTGTATAGCGCTCCAGACCCAAGGGTAGAAGGGCGCTTAAAGAAGACGGTTACATATTGTGATATATACAGTTTCAATATAAACAATTTACAGAGTTTCAAATTACAGCATTTTGCAGATTTCACAGACATAGTTAAGTAGAGGGAGGTGTGACCTCATATCTAAAGGTGCTGCTCTTTGTTCAATTGCCTCCTTATTTGCTGTGTGTTTTCTTAACAAAGGCGATTCATTATGGACACATTTCTGAAGCTCGAGCAAAAAAGCAAGATTAGTACAATATCAAATAGGTCAACCTGTGTTTCTTATACACAACATTATGTATGCTCGTCACACATCAACGATGTAACTTTGCAAATGTCTTGGATCGAAGAGCAAATCTGGTATCCTGTGTGACAAACACATGCCAGCCTAAACAAAAATCAATCGTGTTACATATTGCTCCTAGCAATCATTGTGAACTTTTTCTGAATTAATAAACTGTGTTGTCATATTTGCAGAGTATCAGTTTTCCATCTGAGAAGGTCAATATAAATAGCGTGCGTATTTTTAAAATAAAGGAGATTGTCCTATCTTACACCTACATTCTAATATGTTACAAAGGTATTGTGATTTTAATGTCAATATCAAGCTTTAGTTAAAATGTGAAAACCTTATAGTGCAGCTCTCAGAGTGGAGTTATTTTTCTCTTCAAAATAGTAAAACGGAACAAACACACAAAACATGTAAAGTTAAATAGTATATGTTGTTCTTCAACATAAAGCCCTGGTCTTTTGGCGCTAGTTTCCCTTTGAGTTTGGGCCGATAACATAATTGTGTTAAGATCTCTGCATTACCCCAGAGCCTCTGTCCTCTTACAGTACTAATTCTAACACACACACAGACACAGCCAACATGTATTTTTGTAAAAGATTGCAGTCACACTTTTTTAAACTATACATTAGAACATTCCTGTACATGTAGTTAAGTAAAAGATATATTTTAGGGTTTGTATCATAGAATTCGTGCTTGGATGGTGACAATTCAAGACAAGCCCTGCATTGTTACACTGTCAGCCACTGGATGTCGTTTACTGTAGTCCTGTTGAAAAACAAGCATTGTCAAAGGAACATTTTTAGATTTTGCATACGTTTTAAACTGTTGCCAAGGCACTGCTTTTAGATGCCCAGGTACTCGCACCATGTTGCACCTGTTACCAACAATGGGTAGTTAATACCACTAAGGCTGTGGCTGGCATGTGCCTTTCCCATGCCTACGCAAAAGCCCAAACGGGTGGCATTGCCAATGCGCGTTGCTTAATTGCATTGATATAGGACGCGTTTTCCATATGCTCATATGCAGAACTAAAATGTGTTTGCTACTCTGAAGTAAAACCTTTATCAGAGAAGGGACTCTTTGACTTCAATAACAGCAATCTGACCAGCCGTTCTGTCATATTTCCTCGACACAATTTGTAAAACATCAGATTCGGTTGTGAATTAATCAGCACTCTGGGCCGGGCCCTGCAGACCTGTTGGCTTTTCTGCCTGGGAGCAACAGCGAAATGAATCAATGGCATATCATGCCCGCATGTAGCACAGTGCCTGAAAGGATTCTGATAAGTTTGACAAATCTCTGAGACTGCTCCGTCTTGTGCATTGCTTGTGTGTATATATTATTATTCTAATGTGGCTATCGTGCAGTTTGGGTTGTAATTGTATGTCATTACTGGTCTGCAGGTGATAAGAATCCAATTTTATGTCAGGCTTTAGACTTCTCAGACATCTCTCTTTTCGCAGCGTAGTGCACATCATCTATATTTAAAGAAATGCCAACCAACTAATTATGTCTCACATGTAGGAAGGGGATTGAAGGAGCTAACAGCACACTTTTATGGCAGCCCATACTCTCCTTTTTCTTAACTCTTTAGCTCTCATGTTTCACTGTTAGTAACAATATGTGCCTGTGATAGTTCTGATCCCTGTGATGTGTTCGTATGAACATGTAATGTTTGTGGAAGTATCCTGTAGGTGTGTAGTGAGGTGTGCGATGAGCAAGAGCCTGAGGCTTGCTAAAAGAGCAGTCTTCAGGGACAGATTACACTTGAAATGCCACTAATATCAGAACTATGGTTTTATTCTCTGTCAAAAACATCAGTACAGATAGCTATGAGATTGCAAAATGTATTGCAACCCTCACAATAAGAGTTTCCAGGTCGGACATAGTATACAGTGTGTTGCTGTTCCACTCACAAGCACAGACAACGGTGTGAAATGGAAAGCAAGATAGCCTTGTTATCAAGAGGGGGATGCCGCAAGGTCTAAGCCCTATCACCTGTGAAGAGTCTCATGGCTCAATATTCTCCTGTGTGATCTATAACCTCTTTATGGAATCCTTGGGTGAACAACTCGTCATCAACTTGGTCACCAAAATCCAACAATATATGCAGGACACAGTATACATACATCGTATGGCTCATAGCTGTGAACACATCCAATACATCTTTCTCTTGCAAACCTAGATTGTGTGATCATATATAAAATTAGGTTCTATGTGATTTGATAGACCAGGAGGGATATCGTTCTCCGTGTAACTCCTCCAGAAATAATCAACTCCACGTGTTAATGGCAGGGATTCACCTTTATAGAATCTCACCCCAGCTGATCCCTAGTTCTTTGTTATCACTATTAACAGTGACCTCAAATTAAAGATCCAAATCACTTATAAAACACTGGAAAAAAGGCAGCAGCTGTCACTCTTTGGAAAATCCGAAATGTCCTGTCATCTCCTTGGCCACCCTGAAAGCCAAACACATTGGCAAAGCTCACTGTGCTCCTCAAGAAACTGCATAAGAAGGCTGTAGTATCTTCAAACAGCCTGAATCACCAACAAGGCAATGACAAGCAATGCCTCATTTATTCTGACTACGAAGCTAAACGACTCCCAAGGTTCATGCAGCACAATGGTTGCCAGTTATAGGATCAACAGTAAAAGGATCGAATGGTCAAAGGATCGAAACCAAAGAGTCGAAAACCAAAGGATCGAATTTTTTTAATTTTTTTTTTTCACATTTTTTAATTTTTTTGGGGGGTCCCCCCAACCTCTTTTTTTTGGTAAAAAACACTTTTTCCCCTAAATGAAAACCAAAAAAATATATATAATTTTTAAAAAAATGGATCCTTTGACCTGTCGACCCTTTGGTGTTGATCCTTTGACCTGTCGACCCTTTGTATTCGATCCTTTGACCAGATACCCAGCACAACAGGTCATGGCATTACCAGGATGCAAATGAAAATGTGTAGGAAATGTAAAATAGACAGGAAAAAAAGCATTCTTCTGCCATGCACCCAGAATTTAGAAACATATACCAATTCAGATTTCCAAGTCTCCAACATCCCCACTATGCTTCTGGAATGGGAATAACACATGCCATCCAAACCAAACCAGAACTCGCCCACCGCCATGCACTGCTCATGACACTTCATGTTCCAACACCATTAAAAAGACGTATGCAGAGCTCTGACCTATTCCAAAGAACAAAAACAGCAATAGAAGGACAGTAATACCCTGAACTACTTAGGCTAACTTTTAAAATATTTTATGTTTAAAAAAAGATAGCTCAAATAAATTATTCCATTTATTTTAAAGACCCATTTTGTAAGGAATGCAATACAATGAGAGATGCCACGGGTAGCATTCTGGTGGCAGTGTTATTGTCTTGTGAGTGTAACAATTTCTATTGCACTTTTACTAAAGCTGTTATTATAATGGTAAATATTGTACGTTTGTATTCCATTTCCAGTAATGACTGTTCTATACAAAAAACAAGAAGGGTCCTGGAGTCCCTCTGCCAGACATTAGTCCTTGTTATGAGAGCCTCAACCAGATTCATGAGCTCACTATCTTTCACGGTGGAGAAATATCCAAAACATATCAGTCTTTCTCCTGCCCTGGGGCAGTACAGCACCAACATGCTAGGCAATTCTCCTCTGAACAAGATTTCTAACAGCAACCCCAGACACGTGTTTTGGTCTGGTTGGGCTTCATCGGTAGGGTGGAGCTGTGCCCCTCTAAGAATAGTAATAGTGAGCAAGGGGTCCACGTCTGGATTCCCCTTGTAACTAAGGGTGAGACCCAAAAGGAGGCGTTCTAGGAGTCCCTCTGCCGGACATTAGTCTTGGTTACGAGAGCCTTACCCATGTAGTCTCTTCGCTCCTTCCATGGAGGGCATTTTTTTGTTTACCTTTTTCCTATTTTTTGAATAGCCACGATGGAAAGGGAGAAGGGACTTCCCGTAGTCTCTTCTCCCTTTCCATGACGGCCATTTTGTTTTTTTTACTTTTTTTATTGTATTTGAATGGCTGCCATGGAAAGGGAAAACTGACTTTGTTTTTCTTTCGATGGCAGACATGTTTTTAACTTTTTTGTTTCTTTCTGTTGCTGGAGCTTTTCACAGCAGAAAAAAAAGTGTTCAGTGCCCGGTCTTACTATTTAAGCAATAAGCCCTGAGCGAGGGGGGCATTACCACTTCAGGTAACTATGGGCCCTGGGGAATTACCTGAAATGGTAATGCCCCCCTTTCTCAGGGTTTATTGCGTAGATGGTCTTCACTTTAGTTAATGCCGGTATTTGATGATCAGAGAAGGGCAATAGATGCGGGTGTTGTGGCAGCCTTAGTATGATCGAATCTGTTGGCCATGTTTGATACTGTGACCGGTAATCTGCTGCTGTGCACACTAGTCCAAGCAGGCATCCAAGAGAAGGCACTTAACTGACTGGCAAATTTCCTTCTTATCTCCCTCAAATAATTGGAATGGGCCTCTGTGTGTCAGATTCACAAAAGCTGCCAGCTGTGGTACGACATTGCTCTAGTCTTTCTCCCTTTAGCAACCCTCTGTGCCTTTTGATTGAAGATATTCAAACACATGGCTTTGGTTGTTAGTGTGATGCTGATGATATACAGATATGTGTTGGACATCATAGTGAGTTTTGGAATCAAGCCTACTGGCCTTTTACTATGGATGTCTGTCCCCAACATTCTGCTGTTGTTAAATAATGTGCTTTGGAGTGGATACGGATTCATCTATAGGCCTCTTTGAGAATGTGGTATTGGGTTGCTGATTCCTTCGTTTGAGGGTTGGTGGAAGTTGATACCACCACTGCGATGTATTTCATACTTTACTATGGCAACTCACTTTTTCGGGGGCTGCCTGTTTATCTCCTTCAGCAACTTCATACAGTAAGAAATGCAGGCACAAGATAGGGTCTGGAAAAGGGTTGAGGAGATCAGATCTCTCCAGTGCTCAGGTAACTTCACTGGGTCCCAGCATGGAAATGTATTATCTTTAAAGTGCTGTGTATTACTCAAAGCCTTATAATGGCTGAATACTTCATGCGTGCAACATATATTGGATTACTAGTTACAAAATCACAAACTGTCATCTGTAAGAGGTACTCAATTGCATGGCCAAGCGTCCAAGTGGGTATGATTGCAATCTCTACCTCTTTGGCATACTCTTCTTTTAATTATGAAAGAGAGTAAGGACCATCTGAGTTTCCCTAAGCATCTACACGGAGAGTATCCCAAACCCAGAAAAGACTATGAGCTCATGGCAACAAGTGGGAATCTTTTGACCAAAGAATAATGAAAATGAAGAGTCCAGTACACAGTTGCATTGTTGCCAATAAATCAGAGGACAAAGACTTTCAGGAATTGAAGATACATGCTTATTCTTCAAGCAATGCACTTCGACAATATAATTAGGTGACAATAACCTAGGTCGGGTGCCTTACCAGATGGCAGCAATGCCAGCTTGGGGTAGCTGGCAACACAGCGGGAGGGACATTATCAAATGTAGTGTTGTATATTCCAGCCAAATCAGCTACCCACACAGGTGACATATTGCCATTACCACCTTAGCATAATGTCTTGGTCCATTTTTTTAGGAGGTTGTTGCACATGAGTGAAGCAAATAGGTTTTCCCACAAAAACTCTACACAAGAAAATGATCACCATACAAGGGGAAGATGGAGCAGATTGGTAGGAGATGTAGGAGATGCAGAGGCCTGACTAAGACTGAGGACTTGTGAAATGGTGCCTAAAGTTAAGTAAACGTTCTTGTGCTATCTTTAAAATAGGGTACACTTGGCGGTGGGTAAGGTATGGGGTTCAACCGGGGAGTAGAGGATGAGGGAAACATTGAAGTGAGTGGGGGCCAATGGAGCAGCAGTGCATAGAACTCAAATTGCTTTGAAAGTAAGATTTATGCAATCAATATGTCCCATGTTCTGAGCAGTCTGATTGGGAAAGATGTCAATTTCAAATGCTAATGTGTAAAGCACAAGAATTATTCAAATTGAACATTTGAATGACATAAAGAGACTTTATCATATGAAGAATAGAAGACGTATTATAATTTTAAAATATGAAAGAACAATTTTCAGATAAACATCTAGATGAAAATAACCTAAAAAAACGAAATTCAAATCTAATCCAAAATGGTATCCTGTATTCTGAGAAGAGGTTTTTTGCCCAAGACTGAATCCTATAAACTATTTTAAACACCCTTTAGTTGGAGTATATTCTTATGAAAATGGTTGCAATTTTCCAATAAGATATTGCATGAGCTTTTTTCCAGAAACGGTAGTATCACCAGGGGAAATCGATATAATCAATCAGAAATATTATATTATGCAAGGTAGAAAAGCATCACCAATGTGCATCTAAACAGTCAGAGCACCGAGTAGTATCTGATTCTAGAGAATTATAACCACAGAGTCATTACTGAATCTTACAGTCATCTGATAACTATTTAGGCAACATAAAGGTATAGAGAATAGGAAGGCATTATGCCCTTCACACCATACACAACATAAACAACAACAGTGTACGTGTGGTGCTTCGTCTATCACTTAACAAAGGGACTGTAACTCCATAGACACAGATAGAAAGTGTCTGATGGGGTGGGGGCAGCACCTAGCATTAGTAAGATGGCTACTGCACCACTCTATAGGATGTTTTGAAGATCAACATTGTACTCCGCCTGATATTAACAAAATACACCTTAATGAGCCACTGTTATTACTCTAGTTTAACATTTGCATGTTCTGTGCACTGGCTTTGAAGTGGCCTAGCACCGCAGGCTTCAGATTACATTCACATTACAGTGCAAGATGACATCATAAGACGTATGATCGCTTGTTCATTTGAGTTGCCCTTAGCCAAACTGAATTGTGCCTATAATTCAATATTTCAGGATAAGTTTCACTCACTAGAATGATTTCACAGGTAATTGTTTCTCACTTCCTTATGACATTGATGCACGGCTCGATGTTTAACTTCTTGTAATATACCTTGAAAAGCCTTGATTATATTCCAATAATGTGCACTTTCACTTGATGGCCCATAAAGCAAAGACAGTGTCCCAGAAATGTAAACTACAAGACAGATACATCAACAATGTGAATAATCGTACTAATAATATTTGGTTCCAACATTAGGATCCTGCTTCAAAGTCCAATAAAACAAATGGATGCAAAACAGTTTATTAAAACTGCCTCTATGTTCCCCTGTCTCACTGCCTTCCCTAGGAATGATAGTACATTTGAGGTATCTGCTTCAGAATCCCATCAACAGTCAACACACCGCCCTGGTAGCATCAGCAATCATGTGTGTTGTACAGATTGCAAGATTATAAATACCATAGTGGTGGTGGTGTCAGTTGTCCCAGGACTAATATAAGCAAGCAATGGTTTTATGAATGAGCGGCGCAGCAATGGAAAGTTAACTCTGACTCCATTTGTAAAGTTGCCCTTTGGCCTATTAAGATAGTTAAGCTAGGAGGATTTAAGTACTGATTTTGCCAAATTGTTGGCCAGGACTCTACCAGAGGGCCCCCTGGAGCACCCTGGGAATGATTGGTGAAAGGTAGGGTGAGTGGCTGCAATATCAGATGTGTTTGTTGATAGATCTTCATCTAACTAGCCTGTGGCAAATACTGAAAATTAGAAGAAGGAGGGCAGGACGCTTCCCAAGGAGATGTTTATGAAAATATATGAGGGGATGAGAAAGGAATGCTTCACTTCAATTGCATGTGCTTGATGTAATTCAAGATGTTGATGTACCCAATTGGACATCATAATCTTCATGGGTAAGGGAGAGTCTCTCTACTATCATTTCATTTGGCTCGATTCCTGTGCAAACAAGCATGTGGATTGTATGTTGTAAGACAGCTTTCTAAGTGATGCCATTCTAAGCTATCTTTAAATTTGATTCACAATGATAGGAGAATAGTGAGAGCTCTACTGACCCCCATGGTAATGGAGACCAGAGAAGGGGAATAACAATGTTTCCATAGGACAAGGACACCAGCATTGTGCATAGGGTTTTTGTCTTAACCAACGCTTACAGGGAGGGAGGCTTGAAAAGGGGACGTTGTGCTGACATCAACCCGGAATGAAAGGGTCCCTTGCTACTCTATTGTACCCTACCCATTCACACACAACCCATTCAAATATTTACCTCAATGTACTTGCTAACCATTCTGAAGCAGAGCGGCCATCAGAGGTATTGCAGGGTTGTGAAGGAAGTGATGGAGAAAATGGGAGAGACGTTTTTAATAGCAAATACATATACATATATATATATATATATAATGTGTTTGATGCATAATTTGCATGGTCTATTTAGAGTTTTCACATTTAAGAAACATTTCCCAATTCTACTGTAATGTTGTTGTCCCATCTATTCGCCAGTTCTTTTTTTCTGTTGCCTCAGAGACACATGGCAGAACACCCATTGCTGTTTGTGTTTAATACATTACTGGATATTGAAAATGTAATTAACATTCTTCTGAAGTCAAAAATACAATAAGAGAATAGAAAGGTCTGCGCATGGTTTCACACATTATAAACTCCTTTTCACACATTCTCCAATCCTCTTTGTAGGCAAACAAATGTGTGAACGTCTGCTTCACCATTTGTTTTTTCGTGCAACGAAAATCCTGCTTTAGAATGTGTTTGTATTCCACAACAAGCTCTAAAGCTAGACAATTATCATTTTAAAGATACCATTTAAATCATGTTGTTTTTGTACTTGTACTGAATGAGTGCGCTGCATTCACACAGGCTCAAAAAGCACCGAAAATAGGCATACATATACAGTAAATGTGTTAGAGCTCTCGGACCCTTCCATCTGACACAATCTATGACTAAAAAGGATGTATTTTCTGTATGTTGATGGACTTCGGCTTCAGACGCACCCTTTCAACGAGTGAGCAATTTCACAGCGAATGGAAGATCCCTAACAAGCTTGGGAACAGCCAGCGCGTGGGGATGCGCTAATTAGTTAGAGCTCCATTCATTAAGCACATCACCAAGGCCCAGTCTCCCGCTTAGCCCACAAAGTCCTGTCATGTTGCTGCTACTAATGCATCTCTCGAAGAGCATCTTGAGAAGAATACATGATGTTATGCGGAGTTTTTTGTTCGCCCACTGAAAGAGCCACTTGGAATTCATGTATGCAGCTTTTAAAACCTCCATCCCTTTAATGGCTAAAGATTAAATAATACCCTTTCATGAGGTAGAAAACTTGGAATGTAATTACTTGGGCCGTCTTTTTATTTATATTAACGTTGAGATATTTAACATGTTTAACTTATTACCTAGAGGGGCCTGTGCTGTGTACACAGAATGTATAACCACTTCAAAATGCCGCGGGATGTTCTTACAAAAAATTGACAGCACATAGTGTACCAATCTGAGTATTTTCTGTTTAGGATTCCTGCTATATAATTAAGTAAGTGGAGAGCTGCATGCCTCTGTCCAAGTCAAATCATATGACAAGTTCCCAATTGAGGACGTCCAATAGTCTTTATTTATTTAAAGAGCTCAGTGATGTCAAAAAAGAAGCAAGCCAGAAATAGCGTGCTGACGTTCCAGCTAAGCAACACCAGAACCCTGTCACTCCCTGACCAACAAGAGAGCTCCGACTGCTCAGACCGGAGCAATATCAGGAGCGCAGAACCACACTAGCCAGAGACACCACACCCTCTAACAAGCACTGCCACGGGAACAAAGGCATGGAAGGAACAAGGAGCAGGCGGAGGGATGGTGATGCCACAGCAGAGCCCAGGCCGGGGTGAGAATCTGCATACCCCACAAGGTGCTGGAGCTGACAAGCACAGTCTGGATGAGAAAGCCCCAACAACCTCGTTGGACTGAGAATGTGCATTCTCTGCGAGGGGGTGAAAGAACTGACAAATACAGTCCGGTGAGAAGGCCACAATTCTGCCCCAGGCTAAGAAATTGAGTGGGTGAGAAAAGGGAACAGTAACACAGGGCAAAGAAAACCCATTGCCCACACTGGGCTGAGAGTTCAAAGGCCACATAAGAGGATGTGAGAATCAACTTATAATAAGAGGCTGATGAGCTGACGAGCTGAGGAGCCCAGGCCAATGCACTAAAAATGTCCAGGGAATAAGAAGTTCCACAATTCAAACAAGTGTGAGCAAGGAAATTACCCTAAGTCGCAAAGTGCGTCACAAAATGTGAGCAAGGAAATTAAATCGCAAAGTACTCCAAGCTGCCGTGCGACCCATATTAGGTGTTGTGAATACTTACCCAGGTCAGGAGAACCTGTTATTTCCACAGACAATAATACATCCTAGCAAACGGTATAGGTATATATTTGATTGAACTGCCTGACCAGTCCTTTATGCAATAAGAAAACTGAGAGACTTTCAAGTACATTGACAGGCATAGGGCCAGAAGGGACACTGAGAACTCTTTGGGAGGGGGACAGCAAACCAGATACCACCAATCCACTAATCCATGTAATGGGGGAAGTAACACTATTCCAGCTAAAATGTAGGTTCTTTTTTTTTCTTTCACAGTGGTTGGACACATGTTAGGGTACTGTAAGTTTGGAAAGAGGGCAACATTTCTTTGTATAGTGTCCTGACGAACACCAGTTTATTATTTTCTGCAGTAGGAAACCCATCTTAGAAGTGGGGCTTAAAAGTGGCATTATCTATTTTAAATAAAGGACCCAACTTCAAACATGTCCTCTTGTGCGTCTTCTATGTCTGACTTACCACACTTGTGAGAACCTGGAAAAGGGAAGAGATTACTTGAACAGTTCAGAGAATAGGATTTTTTTGAGGGAAAAGTAGAAATAAATTAAGCTTAGATGAGAGAGAGCGAGAACATTAGAATAGGCTTTAGTAGAGGGTCAGGAATAACAGAAGAATTATGTGAAGGAGAGGTAGAAAACTGAAATGAGAAAATCCATTGTTTTGTCACTGCTACTGACTGACTCTCCTACACTCGTGCGACCATTTTAATGGCATAAAGGTATGTGCTATTTCTTGTCACATTTAGTAGAAAAACACCATAAATGTGAGGCAAAGAATTATTTCAATTGCATTAAAGTATATGCCATCTTTAAATGCCAGAGAAAATAGATGTTGCTTAACTAGCATGTGTCATATAAGGCTCGTGATGTAGTGGACTTGACATTCAGTTGCTGTAAAAAGTGCCAACTCTTTTTGTGACCAGAACGCATAATAATTGCTTACATAGGCGATATACTATAATCATTTTGAAGTTGGAAGTGATTACATGCAGTGAGTGAACATATGTAACATTTTGTGTCATAGTGATGAAAAGAATATTACAGAATTGATTGCAGGCAAGAACAGATTACATGTACTGCCTATAAATTAGTACGCATGTTTTGAGTCACTAGGGAAAAGGCATGTTGCATACCTAGGAAAAGGTGTATATTTATTAGGAGGTAGAGGAAGATTATATTCAGATACTGCAAATCAATTTGCCATCTTTTATTAGCCAGACAAAATCATTGTTGCTTACTTTGGAGGTACAGGGAGCGTACATAAGGTATCTGTATACAATTGTGTCATCTGTACACGGCCAGAGAAAATACTTCTTGTAAAAAAGTAAATAAATGCATGACAGGCAGAAAGGTATTGTATTCATCGGTTGCAAATTGGTGTAGACTTTTTGTGAACAGACCAAATCCTTGTTGCTTGTGAAGTTCTGAATAGCTTATTTTAGAACTCTTTTTTAGGAAAAAGAGCATGTAGTGGCTAGACTTGTGTGGGTCATACATTTGGGGCCTGAAACAATATTATTTGCAGAGAAATATAGTCTTTGACTTCTTGGTAGGAAGGATGATATTACATACAGTGGACTGCAAATCAGTCCTTCATCTTTTTATAGCCATACAAATATTTGTTGCTCTCAAAATTGTGAATAAAGAATAACAGAAATCTTTTCAGGCTAAAGGGCATGTTTGCTGGCTTTAAGTGATTGTGACATCTAGTTGTGTCCAATTAAATACGAGTTTCAGAGAAGAATTATTCTAATTCTTGGGGGGCAGGAAGAGATTACAATATGCGGCTGTAAATCAGAGTGCCATTTTATGTGGCCATAGAACATATATGTAGCTTTTGTATGAAATGGATAATAATCTGTTAGTAGTAGGGAAGTGCATTCATTTGCTGTAATGAGTGTGAAACGTGTCACCTTCTTGTGGCTATGGAGAAAAAAACATGTTGACAGTCAACATGTCCAGAACATCTTAAAAGTGTAAGGGGGATGGGGAGAGGGGGGCATGCAACAGAGCTTCAGTTTACTGTCTCTGGGGCAAAAGTGAGAAAATAGTTCCACTAATAAACTAGAAAAAAAAGTGCTGAGGTGCAGCGTGTGGGATGTTCAGTGTCTCCTTCGCCACCACAACCTATACGCACTCATGATGACTCTGAATACAATTCTGAAGATATTGATAATGACAACCAATGTAAAGTTGTTGACGAATCTGAGTTCTGGTCACAAAACATGATTTTGAAAACAAGCAATACAGATGAGAAAAATGTGTGGTTAAACACAAATTGTACCGAGACAGAAACAAATGGCAAAGCTAACTTTCCACCTTAGTACAGGGTATTGACATGTCTGAAAGAGAATGTGAAATCTATTCCTATTACAGGAGAAGGCTCGGCATCATCTCTTCAACTGCATTTTGTGAAATGTTACTGTGTGCAGAAGAATGTCTGAGACCAATGTTGGTGCCACATATTTGCTGTGCCATTTGAGGCAACACCATGCAAGTGTGAGGATCAACCCAGAGTACCTCCAAATGCAGCACTCTCACCAATAAGCACTCACCATAACACTGCAAGTCCATACAGACATCTTATAAAATGTTGCTGCTCTTCTGCCATAGCTCCATTGACAAACTGCAGTGGTGAATAATGGCTAGTTATAGATGACTTTATAATGTATACTACTACTGTGTCATTATTGAGCACTGCTGCTGCTATTTTAAAACCAAAATAATTCACAGTCACACTATAACTGGAAATAAATGCAACCTCAAAAAGTACTCACGTCAATGCTTCGAGCCCAAGGTGTTTTTGACCTGGTCCAATTCCATCCAGCGTTTTGGACTTTGTGGTCTGGTAAAAATTGACAATTTTCTTCTATGGGAAAATAAATGGGAAGTAGGCTGCAATCATTTTTTTCCTTTTTCTTATTAACATTTCTATTTTTTAGCAAATCTTTGCAATCTTGGGGGTGGAGGGAAGCACGTCCCTCATTGTCTTCAAAATGTAGGCCCAATCAGTCACATGCAATTCATTTTTTCAGTGTTCCTATGGGAGTCTAACTCACCTTAATTAAAGGGGGGCGACCGTGGTAGCGGCCCTGTAGTAAAGGTGAGAAAGAGTTCCATTTGAAATCCCAAAAGTGAATTTCTAATAATTTTTGGCTCTTGCAACAGATTTGGCTGAAATCGTGCAGTTTGTACACCAGGGGACCCTAGATTGGAAGGTCTGGGAAAGATCTGTTAAAAAATAAAAGTTATTAAGAAAATTTTAAAAAAAATACTTTCGACCTACTCCCCCTTTATTTTGCCAAAGACAAAAAAGGTCAATCTTTGTAGCCCATGTAGAAGATGAGCAGGGTTTCTCTGTTGTGTTTCCAATGCTACATGAGGCGCTTCAGGTCTTCCCTCCACCCAGTACAGCCCATAATAAGCTTGTGTGGCCAGGCAATAAAGTCGGGAACTGTCAGTCCCCCTTGGTCAAATGGCATTGTGAGACATTTCAGGCTCGCACACGCTTGCCCCTTCCATATGAACGCTGAGCATGCCCCCTGTATCTTAGACAGTAAGATTCTCCCTGCCACAGCGGTACAGTGCTAAATAGATAGAACAGTTTAGGCAGAATGATCATCTTAACCAGCGTCAATCGACCCATAAATGAGATCGGGAGCTGATTCCATAGTTTGATCTTGGCGCAAAGTACGTCTGCCAGTTCATCGTAGATCAGTGAGCGTACCAACTGTGGTGTACAAGCTATTTCTACTCCCAGGTATTTTACCTGTAGAGGGGCCCATTTGAGTCCATGTAGATCTACAGGTTCATTTGTCACTTTGGTCAGGGGGAATACTTCGGACTTGCTAATATTCAACCTGAGGCCTGAGTATTCCCCAAATTCTCCTACTGCTGCTAGTATTCTCTGCAGATACCTCACAGGCTCCCTCACATATAGCATGATATCATCACCGTAGAGGGTTATCACCTCCACCCTCCCGGATATAGTTATCCCTGCTCGAATATGCCATGCTCTGATGAGGTCACCCACTGGCTCTATAACTAATGCTAACAGTAATGGGGATAGCGGGAAGCCCTGTCTCGTACATCCCGCCAATGCCAGAATTGGCAATAGAGCCCCATTAATTCTCACCCTCGTGAATGGCTGCATGTAGAGGATGCGTACCCATTTGATAAAGTTTGGGCCGAATCCATAATTACTCAGCACTCTAAATAGGAAGGGCCAGTACACAGTGGCAAAGGATTTTTGCATATCTAGGGCGATTGCAGCCCCCTTTGTGTATTTCGGGATTCTTGCTAGTATATTATAGCATCTCCTTATATTAGTTGCCGTGGATGTGCCCTGTACAAATGCTGCTATGTCCTCATGCACCATGTATGGCATCAGAGGGTTCAGCTGGGAAGCTAGTATTTTAGTGAATATCTTTGCGTCAGTGTTGATGAGTGACAGTGGACGATATGATCCACACTTCTCAGGAGGCTTCCCAGGCTTCAGTAATAAGGTGATAATTGCCTCTCGTGTTGTGTCTGGCAGTTGGCCAGCTTCCAATGCTTCATTTCACATTGTGAGGAGATGGGGAGCCAGCACATCCATGAATTCACTATAGAATTCTGCGCTTAGTCCATCTGACCCTGGAGCTTTCCATTTTGGGAGATTGTCTATAGTCTCTTTTATCTCCTGTAGCATCAAGGGTGTGTCTAGGGCCTCTCTAGCCTCACTTTACAAGAGTGTAGTGGGTATCTTAGCTAGGTAGCTATCTATTTCACCATCTGTGGCTGTTCTCCGGTGGGGGGAGTATAATTTAGCATAAAAATCATACAACACTTTGCTAATCTCCTCCTGCTTCTTAACCACCAGCCCTTCATTCCTGGCTATGCACAGTATATTTGTGCTCCCTGTCTTGCTGCGTACCATATGTGCCAAGAGCTTACCCAGTCTTTCCTGCTCTCCATACCTGTGTGCCACAGCTGGTCTGTCATAATAACACAGCTCCCTGTCAGCCGCTTCACGGAATCCGTTCAGCTACGTTTTATTGTCGGCATTGATCTGTGCCGTTGGTGCGGTCGCGTATTGCAATTGAAGGCTAGCTAGCGCTGCTTCCCTCCTTTCGAGTTCACTGCGTATGTCACGAAGTACTCCCAGCTCTGTGGACATAGCAATACCTCTGATGTAGGCCATGAATGCCTGCCACAGGACCGCCTGTCGGGAGACAGACCCCACGTTATTTTCAAAGAATTTGATGATATGCTGCGTTCAATATACAGGATCTGTCAGTGTGCCGCCTTAAGCCACCAGGGTGCCTTCTGCGGGGTTCCCTCTGGAATATCTAATAGCAATGTTATTGGTGAGTGGTCTGACAGTGTTCTGGTGAGTATCTAGGTTTCTGTTACCCAACCTAGTGCCGTGAGGGATACCAGCCAAAGGTCTATCCTAGAGTGCATGTTGTGGACTGATGAATAAAAGGTATAAGCCCTTCGAGCCCCATGTATTGATTGCCAGGAATCCCTCAATCCCAGGTCAGTGATATGTGTCTGCATCATGCGTGCTGTGCCTGTAAGGGATCTCAGTGCCGTCTATGTTCTGTCCTGTTGCACGTCAAATATGGTGGTAAAATCCCCTCCACATATGACCTGCGCTTTTCTGGAAAACCTCTGCATAGTACGCCAGATCGTCTATGTTGGGACCATATACATTTTCAATAGGACTTCAGTACTGCCCAGTTTCCCGTGTACCACCAAATATCTACCCCCAGGGTCAGTCTCTGTAGCGTACTCGGTAAATGGCAACAATCTATGTACCATGGTCATAACACCCCATGCCTTTGTAGAGTAGGAAGTGTAGTATCGATGATTCCCCTCCACCCGGGGACGAGTTTACTTGCCTGGTGGTCAAGCATTTGCGTCTCCTGCAGGAATAATAACTGTGCCCCTTGCCAATTCACATATGCCATTACTTTCCTCATCTTTACTGGCATTCCAAGGCCTCTCAAATTCCAGCTAAGTAGCTTTATTCCTGCTAGCCCTTTATCAGCCATAATCTCTCATAGGGTTCCATATCATCCTCCCGTCTCTGTGCATTCTACCAACAATACAGGAACTTTTTACAGTTAATCTGTGCATTTTTCTAACTTTTTCATCCCAACATTCAGAGATGTGCCCTTTCTTTACCCATTGGTGTATGTATCAATGATCGTCCCTTCCCTGTTCCACCCTCTTCCTTCTCTCTCCCCTAAAGTGGCACTTTTCAGGGCCAAGTTTTCAGTAATGAAAGTAGAAAATAAAAAAACGCAGACTGTATGAATGGATCAAAAATCCTTAATGGGTCCTTTTAAAGACACAACGTGATGGCTTAGGTGCGTGTTAAAAAAGTATGTGTTTATGTTTTCATTAGGACCGTGGCTATCCTTTATGGGCACAATGACAATACTGACAGTGAGAATATAGCCATGACTGGGTTTGTGATTGGCACTTCATTGCCACGTATACGACCTCCAGTCATTGCTGCAATTAACCACTCCTGCAGTTTAACCATTCACATCCTTCAAGGTAGCCATGGGTACAATGACAGCAATGACAGTAGCCATCGGTACAATTTATGTCTATGGGCCATGGGAGCCTATTCCATGGCATCTCTCCTAGCCGCGCTTATGAAAACATTTTTTAAACATATTATTATTATTAGTATTATTATTATTATTATTATTGTAATTATTGTGTAAGGGCCAAGCTTCAAGAAGCAACTGAGCACTGTACTGAGTTATACAACAATATAGATACATAATGGAGTGGTTTACACAGGTATACAACAGTACAGATGCATAACAGATCGCTTTTCAGACATAACAATAGAACAGATATACAGAGGGGGCAGGAAACAGAGGGGGTCTAGCTGTACAAATATATATTTGTTTAGTTTAAAAGTTTTCTCCATAACCATGGGAACAGAACTCCAGATACCCTCGTCTATCTGTCTTCATTTTATAGCCACGGCTATTGTAAAAATTTCAAGAAAATGCTTTTTTGCTCTTCGAAGCCCTCACCAAGTGCCCCCAACAGCTACACCAGGTCCCCCAACAACCATGATGGCCTTCTCACTTCCCCTGCCCTCTTCCATTCCCCCTCAAAACACGCTGTTTCCAGGATGCAACATACAGGATCTGTCAGTGCTGCCGCCTTAAGCCACCAGGGTGCCTTCTGCGGGGTTCCCGCTGGAATATCTAATAGCAATATTATTGGTGAGTGGTCTGATAGTGTTCTGGTGAGTAACTAGGTATCTGTTACCCAACCTAGTGCCCTGTGGGATACCAGCCAAAGGTATATCCTGGAGTGCATGTCGTGGACTGATGAATAAAAGGTATAAGCCCCTCGTGCCCCATGTATTGAGTGCCAGGAATCCCTCAATCCCAGGTGCATTTTTCTAACTTTTTCATCCCAACATTCCCCCTCGACCTCCTCCCCCTCCCTCATAGTTCCCCAAACTTCAACTATGTACAACCTTAAGCCCTTCCCTCCTCCCCCACATCCTACACACTTAACTAAACTATGCACTCGCATTAGGGGCGGCCACTGCGGCGGCGGCCAGGGTCCCAGGATTGTGTTAATGTCTTGTCAGTTCAAGTTTTTCTGCGTCACCAATTACGTTACCAATACACATAGTGAAGAACATCAGTCTACCAGGCACTCTCCAACCACCCCTGCTATCACTGAGGACCTCCCCATGGTCAATCTTTATCCACTTCCGGCATTTGCTTATCGGGCAGGGGGATGTTTGCTTCCACGAAGGCAACTGCCTCTTCCGGGAAAGTAAAGTTGTACATTTTGTTTTGGTATTGCATACATAGCCTGGCTGGGTATAGCATTGAGTGTGGTATCCTGCATTCGCTCAGCACTTTCTTTACCCCTGTAAATGTGCATCTTTCAAGCTGGACTGCCACGGTGTAGTTGGGGAAAATGAGGATCACGCTGGACCACATCTTTAATTATAGCTTGTCACGTGCAGCTTGTAACAAACAAATCCCTGTCCCGGTAGATCATAATCCTCGCTATTATCAAGCTTGGGTAGGCTACTGGCTTGGGTAATGCCACCAAGGATCTATGTGAGCGTTCGACAATGAACATTGATGACCAGCCAGCCAGCCCTTAAGTGCATCCTGAGGGACCCCTACAATCCGTATGTTATTTTGGTGGGATCTTGCCCCCAAGTCCTCACACTTCAGTTTAACAGCACCCAGATACTTTGCCATGGCCATCACAGTGTTCTGTAATGCCACCAGCATGTCTTCGGAAGTACCGATCCTCGTCTCTGTCTCTGTTCTGCGCTGCATGGCTTTTTACAGCTGGGTGCGGATTGTTGTGGCATTAATGTTTATGCCATCATGCTTGTCATTAATAGCTGCAAATCCTTGTTGCATTGAGGTAAAGACGCTCTGCAGGTCCATGGCAACTGGTTTAGGGGTCGATGGCTGTGACTCTGGGTTAATAGAACAGATATCTCATGTGCGGCCTGCTTTTGTGGTAGGTTTAGTGAACCTATCCATTGCTCCGCTTTTCTTCTTGGTCTCTGGGGGCCGATCCCTTGTGTTGCAGGGAGTCTGCTGAGAACTGATGGAGTCCGGAATGCTCTCTGCTGGGGCCTTCCCTGAGTTTGTGCTTTCTTATGATGGATAGAGAATGGGGCCTGTGCATGTGGTGTAGTGGTCACTTGCGCCCAGTGTCCACGCAGACTGTGTTACCCTCTAGCCTCACTTGTTCTCTTTATCTTCCCAGCAGATCGCTTATGTATCTTGGCTCATTTCCCCATTTCATGCTGCCAGTTTGCAGCGTAGAGTTTTCCCCCGATGCAGTGGTTCCCCCAGTGGCTTACCCTCAAAATGTAACTAAAGTGCAGAGGCGTGTGATTGCTGTGCATCAGATGAGGATAGAGTGACCAACAGGGCATGGATACCCCCTGGTCTTGATGGCGGCTGTGTGCTGCTTGCTTCAATGCCTTATGGCCCACAGCGCAGGGGGACATCTTAAGGTGTCCCTTCAGGGGTGAAGAGCTGTGCTTTGTTTGCGTTGGTGTGGTACAGGGGGAAGAATGTCCCTAGCCTTCAGAAGGTCTTATTGTGCTCCCTACGCTCTGGGAGGGCCATAGCTGGTCGGGACTTGGAGTTTACTTCCGTTCAGCAATGGATTATTGTGCTCTCTGGGAGTTTGGGAGTTCTCACCTCACTGATCACGTGTTGTATAGTGGGTTATCTCTCCCTTTAATCCAGTTATTGCCTGCAGATTATTGCCTGCGCCATTGCCTGTGTAAATGCACCCACACGGTAGTCATAGCCAGGCCAGGGGAATAAGGAGTGCCACGTTTGCATTTGTGACTAGTTTTTGTGTCCCATCCCATCTGTGCCTTCCCACAGGGGTATGTGGTCATCCCTCCCACGTTGCGCTTACCGTCTTCGTATTGTCCACGGTCACCATGGGCTCTGGGTATGACGGGTTTTATGGCAGTGAGCAGTGTGGATCTTCCGCTGTCTGATCACAGGTCTCCCCATACGCTGCCTCAGCGGATGATGGCCGGCCGGCTGCATCTATTTATGTGCGCAACAGCACCCCTCTGTCAGGCGCTTTGACACTCTCCTCCCTGACGGTTACAAGTTCCTATCTGTGCCTAGGTCCAATCGTTCTGGAGTGGGTATAGCCCTGATCTTCCCTGAGTAGATTCCTGCCTCTATCATTCCTAGCAAGACCTACTCCTCTTTCGAAAGCTTCGTCTGCAGGCTCTCTCTCTCCTAGCCATTACCTTACTGTGGCTACTATCTATCGGCCACCTAGTCCGATCTACACCTTCCTCTCTGAGTGGGTAGAACTCTCCTCTTCCCTCCTGGTCTCGACCACTTAACTCCTCTTTCTTGGAGACTTTAAATCCACCTGGATGCTTCCAGTCCTTCCTCTGCAACTCTCTCTCACTCTCTATACTCCCCTCTGGCCCGACTCACTCTGCAGGGCACACTCTGAATGTTCTGATCTCCAGATCTTTCCTCCCAGTTCACTCTCTCCACCCTCAGGCCAAGCCAACTCAGGCACTGCCATCTACCTTTTCAGTTATCTGATCCATGAAGTTTGTGTCAGATGAGGCTTTCGCCGCCACTTTCTCAACTCCCCCTCCCCCTTAAGCTGACTCACACCCTGACACAGCCCTTTCTATGCTCCACTCTGCTATATCTGATACTCTTGATGTTCTTGCCCCTGTCATGAGGATCCACTTGAAGCCCAAAGCCAAGTGCAACTCAGACCTCATCACGCTTAAATGCAAGTGCAGGGTGGCTGAGAGGAAATGGCGTGCTTCCTGTACATCCTGTGACAAACTGGTCAGGCACCTGCTCCAATGACAATACCGGCTCTCTGTCCTCACCAAGAAGAGAGCCCTCATCCAAGCCTGTGTCTCTGCGGCCTCCAACAACTCAGCTGAACTCTTTAAAATCTGCAAGCAGCTGGCAAATCCTGCTGCAGTCTCTACCTCTCCTATCCCCTCCCAGGTCCTCTGCATGGCACTGGCTTCTCATTTAATATCTAAAACTCAGGACATCCTGTCCTCTCTCTCTTCCTCTCCTCCTTTGCTCCTGCTACTCCCCACTCTTCCTCTGGCCCTTCTGTGACCACCCTTCCTCCCTCCTTCTCTGCCTTTCCCCTGTTCTCCCCAGATGAGGTTTCTAGACAAGTCTGATCTATGAAAGTCTCTTCAAAACAGTTTCTCCCCTGTTCCTCCAAAACCATCAAGGACCACATTGACACCCTAGCTCCTGCTTTGGCCGACTTCTGCAACCACTCCTTCGCCACTGGAGTTTTCCGTTCCCCCTGAAGCTCTCCCTTGTGCACCCTTTTCTTAAGAAACCCTCATCCAACCCCTCCTGCCCTGCTAACTGCCACTCAATGACCATCACTCCTTTCCTGGGCAAACTCCTGGAAAAGCTGGCCATCTCCCAGCTTAATCTCCACACTGAATTGGTTGGTTGTCTCCATGACCATTAGTCTGGCTTCAGAGCTGCCAGAAGCAGTGAAACTGCTCTCCTGAACATCCATGAAGACCTGCTCTCAAACCTTGACTCCAATACCCCCTGTGTCCTCATATTACATGATCTCTCTTCTGCATTTGACACTGTCAACTATGCAATCCAGCTCAGCCATCTCCGTGATAACTTGGGTATCAACGATTAGGCCCTGGCTTGGCTGACCTCTTTCCTCTCCGATCGACCCTGCCAGGTCAAACTTTGATCCTTCCTCTCCTCTATCTCTATCTCTTCCTGTGGTGTTGCCCGGGGGTCTAACCTCTGTCCCTGGCTGTTCAACCAATACCTGGCACTTCTTGCCCACGACATTGCTGCTCTCTGCCCCACCTTTCAGTGCTATGTGGACGACACTCAGCTCATTTTCCGGCTCCCTTCCGCAACCTCTTCTCTTTCCCTCATCTCTGACTGCCCGTCCGCCATCCAGGAGTGGTGTGCCTCCAATGATCTTTGCCTTAATGCCAGTAAGACTCAGATTCTCCTCATTGGCACACCTACTCCCTCCTTTCCTATCGCTCGCTGGCCGGCCTCCCTTGGCCCTCTTGCTTCTCCCAACTGTGAGGCTAAAAACCTTGGGGTCATCTTTGACTCCACACTCTCCTTCTCCCCTCACATCTCTGATGTCTCTAAGAAGTCACACTACCAACTGCACTTCCTCAGAGGTATTCTTCCTTTCCTCTCCTTCACCCAGAAGCTCACTGTTTCCAGAGCTCTGGTTCTTTCTAGGCTGGACTACTGCAACAGCCTCTTTCTAAATCCCTTCGGCTGAATAGTGTTGCATGTGCGCATCTAGGCGCTGACTGGAGTATTTAATTGTTGCAAGCATTGACTTTTCCTTATTTTGGAACTTGCGCCGCTGAGCGCTGTACTTAGCATCACCCGAAAAATGGTTGCAGCACTTTCCTGTTGCACTGTCACGTTGGAAAAATTGAATAGCAGAAAGCAACCTTTGCAGTACGTGTTTAGCACACACTTGTTTGTCAAGACTAATTTTCAAAACCGCCACTTCACCGACTTGAATGTCACGTCTGGATTCTTCATTGTAACTCATTCTAGTTTATCATTGTGTGAGGACAGTGACTAATTTGCAGCCTACACATATGTCCAGCACTATCATTGGGACAGCGACATGCACATTTTAAACACATTGGTATCAGAGCCCATGTGCTTTGATATTTCATTGGAATGATGCTGCCGAGCTAATAATCTTTGAACAATGCAAATAGTATTTGTGGGTTGTTTTACTTTCAGTATTTAAACAATTATCAATTAGCACATACGCTGACGAGGACCCAATAGTAGGTCGAAACATGTGTTGGCCTTTTTCACTACTGTTTTGGTGTAATGGCATCTTTTACGATTGTTTTGGCATAATGTATTAACATCAAGCATTTTTGATGACCTCTTTTGGTATAATGGTACCTTTCACGATTGTTTTGGCATAAAGCATCAATATCAAAATTGGGCATCTTTGATGACTGTTTTTGCACAATGCATTAACATACAAATCGAGTTAGGCATTTCTTAGTATGTGTAGAACCAATTGTATAGGAATATTGCACAGTATTACTTTTGAGTCAGTGTGGAACAAAGTGCCCAATGGTGGTTATTACACTATCTGTCTCAATTTATCACCAAGCTTACTAAATATTGACACTGTTCTTCGCTAAACTTTCTTTGTCCAAGAATCAGTTTGTCTGCTAATACATGTGAGGGTTTTTTCAGCGCGGGCTGGGAAATCAATTTTCAAGCTTATTCACGTGAGTGGTTTGGGGAACCCACTATTCCCTAAAAACCACTGCTGTAATCCACATCAAATATAGTTGCATTTTCACTCTCTTGGGCCTTAGCGCACAACCCAATAGGTACCCCACCTCGCATTCCCCTCTTTCTAAATCTGCCTACTTCTACTCTCTGCCTTCTGCAACTCATCCAGAACAGGACTGCAAGACTTATCCTTTGCCTCAAGCCCAGGGATCGTATCTCTCCAGGACTGAATCTCTGCACTGGCTCCTAGTGGCTGCGAGGATTAAGTTCAAAACTCTCTGCATTGTTCACAAGGCCTTCTGGGGTCTGAGGCCTCAATACTTCCAACTCTCTCTTCCTAGTAATCTTCCCTCTCAAGCTCTTCACTCATCCGCCTCATACTCCCTCAGGGTCACTTGTTTTTTTAAGCAACAAGTTGCTGGTAGATCTCTTTCTTCAGCTGGTTCCTCCCTCTGGAACAGCCTCCCTGCCTCTCTGAAACTTGAGAAGAACCATCTCTGGTTCCAGGAGCACCTCAAGACCTTCCCATTTGCTCTATCTACTTTCTCTTCTCCTCTCCCCTGCTGAACTCCTGACTGAAACTGAACTGGTCACCTGGTTGTCCTTTGTTCTCAAGCCAAGGTCCCCTCCCACACCAGCTGCACACCTGCACTGCCTCCCGGGCAACCCCTACACTTGGGGGATATTTCTGTATCCCTACAGCCCCTGCCAGCTCTTGACACCTGATGTCTGCACTTATCCCTGCACTTGCCACAAGCTGGCTGCAATTTTTACCTATCGTTTTATTTAATCTATTTAGTACTATTGATCCTATGTACTGCACTGCCCCCGCCCCCGTACCCCCTGCACTTTCCCGTTCCCCTGTCTCCTGCACTTGCTCGATCTCAATTTCACCTTGACTAGTAAGATCGTTGTCTCTGTCTTCCCTCTTGCCTCATCACGCCTTGAAGAACTTGTGTATAGGAGCGTTGTAAATGCCATATGATAACTTATCAAATTATTGCATGGCGAGAGTAAAAACACTTTGTCACCTCAATTGTTATAATGAACAATGGAACAACATTACCTGATGAAAGAAGACGGGATTATATGCATTTATTTTCTGATTCAGTCTTTATTGTTTCTATGGTTAGCAGCTGCTAATAGGACGTCAAGTACCTCAGCTAGTTTTCAGCTGTTCAACGTATAAGAAAAATAATGTCATTCTGTAATTGATGTTGGTATGTTCCAATTACACTTGAGGTTCCATTGTCTCATAACTTTAAGTGTTTTCTATATAGTGTGGTGGTATTTCGTGAGAGAGAGGTGTGTTTTAGGAGATTGTGGAGTTAGAGAGGCTGTAGATATAGTTTTTATGAACATTTCAGAAATTAAGGAAATTTCAGAAGGAGATTGTGTCAATACCTTATGTGGAGTGTCGGATAGTGAATCTCATTGCTCAGAGGTTTGTGGAGGAATAGAGAATTTTGAGAATGGGAGTAATGGTGATGTGGAGGACATAGGTAAATTGCATCAAAATCGCTGGCTTAGTACGTTTTTCTTGTCCTATACTGGGAGCACAGGTTTCTTTCTCTTTGGGAAAATAAAATGAATTAGTAATCTAAGGAAAGAGCAAATTTCTGAATTGTAATAGAGAAGAAGAGTATTTGTCGGAATGAAAACATATTGTTGGGTTATATATTGTCATGAAAACACAGAGGGCCTAATTCACAGAAGTGTTTTATAATGACAAAACCGCACTGGAAAATGCTCAGTGAATAAGGGCCAACGTCTCTTTTAAGAGCCACCTATACAAGTCATGAAATATGATTCAAAATGAAAATGTATTTTTCTTTAGCCACAGGTTTATCCACACCTATAGACGTGGATACCGTGACATTTTGACCAAATGCCTCTGCACACATCCGTTTTCTTTTTTATATAAATGTACGTATACTTGTGGCTGTTTGTTCCTTTCCAATTCATTTTCCCATAGCCCACGTCCCAAACCGTTTGACGTATTTGTGCCAAATAAGAAACAAGTTGGGCACAAAGCCCTTAAAGGATATCCATTGTTGGTTTGGCATAAATCCTTCCAAAAGCGTATTTATGTATTGTTTTTGGCATAGAACGGGATGCCACTGTAACCAAAAGACTAGTTTTACCTCCCATGCTGCGTTGCTGGTGCCAAGGTTTTCCATTTCTAAAAATACGCCATTATGGAAATCTCGATTTGAATCTAGATTTGTTTTTGAACATGCCCTAAAAGTATATAAGGGGTGTAAGTAGGGTATATATACAAAGGTTTGGGAGTCAATCTACTGAGAATGAACACAGCCAAACAACCTGTTATATTGGTAGCTTCTCATTCAGGAGGGTCTACAGCCTTGTTTTAACTCACTGTACCTTTCACAGAGGAAAACTATCCATTTGCATATTATATTGTCACCCAGGGTAATCCAGACGTGGACCCCTTGCTCACTGTGCCTTGGAAAGGCTCAGTTTCACCTCACTGAGGAGGCAGAAAAAGGCCAAAACATATGTCTGGTTTTGCTGATAGCACTCTTGTTCAGAGGAGATTTGCTTATCATTTCAATGCTAGACTGCCCTTGTGGATGGGACAAGACCGATATGCAAATGTATATTTCAACACTGCCTTGGGTGCAGTGAGCAAAAATGTGGTTGTAGAACCTCCTGAGAAGAATCAAATCCATTGAACAGATTATTTGATCCATGTTCGTTCTCAGTAGAGGGCCTTCCTCACTCCTGTGAAATGTGTGCGTAGGGTAGTTTGGAGGCAAGAGCAGGTGGGCCAGTTAAGAAAGGATGATTTGCAAGTGTTTAGCTCATATCTAGCTCTGACTTTCGAGTGGCAAAAAAAAGAATAAATAATTCAAAACTTTAGTATATTGAGAGGTGTCAATCACTGTGATTGTTAAATCGGGAAGGAGGGGTATTTTAAGTCACTCTTCCTTCTCAAAGTACCCCAATGCCTCGGTGTCACTCTTCCTTTTCACAGTATTCCACTATCCCCAACTCTCTCTTCCTCTTTGCAGCTTCCTAGTACCACCATTCACTCTTCCTCAACACAGTATTGCACTACCAACACCTCACTCTTCCTCATCAAAGTCCCAACTACCGCCATGTCACTCTTCCTTTTCACAGTACCCTTCTACCATCACCTCACTCTTCCTCATCACAGTACCCCACTACCACCACTTAACTCGTCCTGCTACCAACACATAACTCTTCATCATCACAGTAACCCACTCCCACCAACTCACACTCCCTCATCATTGTCCCGCACTACAACCATCTCACTATTGCTCATCACAATCCCCTGCTACCGCCACCTCACTCATCCGCCTCACAGTCACCCACTATCACAATGTCATGGTTCCTTGTCACTTTACCCCACTACCACCATGTCACTCTTCCTTTTCACAGTATCCTTCTACCATCACCCCACTATACCTGGTCACAGTACCCAACTACCACCACATAGCTCTCCCTCATCACAGTAACATCCTACAACCAACTTACTCTTGTTCATCATAGTCCCCCTCTATGACCATCTCACTATACTTCATTCGAGTCCCCCGCTACCACAATGCCACTGTTCCTCATCACTGTACCCCACTACCACCATGCCACTCCTCGTCATTACAGTACCTCACTACCACCAACTCACTCTACCTCATCACAGTCTCCCACTACCACCATGTCACTGTTCCTCGTCACAGTAACCAACTAGTGCCATTATGTCACTATACCTCATCACAGTACACCACTACCACCAACTCACTCTTCTTCTTCTTCATCACAGACAATCACTATCACAAACATACTCTTCCTCGTCAGTCTCCCACTACCACCACTGTGCCTTGGCGATTCTCAGCTTCACCTCACTGAGGAGGCAGAACAAGGCCAAAACATGTGTCTGGGTTTGCTGATGGTACTCTTGTTCAGAGGAGATTTGCCTAGCATTTCAATGCTAGATTGCCCATGTGGGTGGGACCAGACCGATATGCAAATGCATTTTCCTCCTCTGCATGGGTGCAGTGAGCTAAAATGTGGTTGTAGACCCTCCTGAGTAGAGGAAGTTCCATAGTACAGATTATTTGAGCCATGTTTGTTCTCAGTAGAGGGCCTTCCACACTCCTGTGAAATGTGTATGTAGGGTAGTTTGGAGGCAAGAGCAGGTGGGCCAGTTAAGAAAGGATGATTTGCAAGTGTTTAGCTCATATCTAGCTCTGACTTTCGAGTGGCAAAAAAAAGAATAAATAATTCAAAACTTTAGTATATTGAGAGGTGTCAATCACTGTGATTGTTAATTCGGGAAGGAGGAGTATTTTAGTCACTCTTCCTTCTCAAAGTATCCCACTGCCACTGTTTCACTCTTCCATTACACAGTACTCCACTATCACCAACTCACTATACCTCTTTGCAGTTCCCTAATAACACCCTTCACTCTTCCTCATCACAGTACCGCACTCTTTCTCATCACAGTCCCAACTGCCACCATGTCATTCTTCCTCATCACAGTACCCCACTATTACCACTTAACTCGTCCTACTACCAACACATAACTCTTCCTCATCACAGTAACCCACCCCCAACAACTCACATTTACTCATCATAGTCCCGCACTACAACCATCTCACTATTTCTCATCACAGTACCGCACTACCAACACCTCACTCTTCCTCCTCACAGTCTCCCATTACCACAATGTCATGGTTCCTTGTCACTGTACTACACTACCACTATGTCACTCTTCCTTGTCACATAACCCTTCTATCATCAGCTCACTCTACTTTGTCACAGTACCCAACTACCACCACATAGTTCTCCCTCATCACAGTAACATACTACAACCATCTAAATATTCTTCATCTGAGTCCCCTGCTACCACAATCCCACTGTTGCTCATCACTGTACCCCACTACCACCATGTCACTCCTCCTCATTACAGTACCCCACTTCCACCAACTCACTCTACCTCATCACAGTCTCCCACTACCACCATGTCACTGTTCCTCGTCACAGTAACCCACGAGTGCCATTATGTCACTATTCCTCATCACAGTACCCCACTACCACTAACTCACTCTTCTTCATCATAGACCCCCACTATCACAAACATACTCTTCCTCATCACAATCTCCTACTACCACTACTGTGCCTTGGAGAGTCTCAGCTTCACCTCACTGAGGTGGCAGAACAAGTACAAAACATGTGTCTGGGTTTGCTGATGGTACTCTTGTTAAGAGGAGATTTGCCTAGCATTTCAATGCTAGACTGCCCTAGTGGGAGGGACCAGACCGATATGCAAATGTATTTTTCTCCTCTGTCATGGCTGCAGTGACCTAAAATGTGGTTGTAGACCCTCCTGAGTAGAGGAAATTCCATAGAACAGATTATTTGAGCCAAGTTCGCTCTCAGTAGAGGGCCTTCCACACTCCTGTGAAATGTGTACGTAGGGTAGTTTGGAGTATCATCAGCTCACTCTACCTTGTCACAGTAACCAACTACCACTGCATAGTTCTCCCTCATCACAGTAACATACTACAACCAACTCACTCTTCCTCATCATAGTCCCCCACTGTGACCATCTCACTATTCTTCATAAGAGTCCCCTGCTACCACAATTCCACTGTTCCTTGTCACTGTACCCCACTACCACAATATCATTCCTCCTCATTAAAGTACCCCACTATCACCAACTCACTCTTCCTCATCAGAGTCTCAGACAACCCCCATGTCACTGTTCCTCATTACAGTACCCCACTAGGGCTATCATGTCACTATTCCTCCTCACAGTACCCCACTCCCACTAACTCACTCTTCTTCATCACAACCCCCCACTATCATACACATCATCTCCCTCTTCATAGTCTCCCACTATCACCACATCACTCTTCCTTGTCACTATACCGCAATGCCACCACATCACGTGTTTTCTTCACAGTACTGCACAACCAATACCTCACTCTTCATCATCAAAGTCCCCCACTACCACCATCTCATTTTTCCACGCCCCAGTCCCTCATTACCACCATGTCACTCTTCCTTATCACAGAACTTTGCTACGATCACTTGACTCTTCCTCTTTACAGTCCCCCATTAACCCATTACCACCATGTCACTCTTTCTCATCAAAGTAACCCACTACCACCAACTCATGCTTTCTCATCAGTCTCCCACTACCACCACCCACTACCACAACCTCACTCTTCCTCCTCACAGTCCCTCACTATGACATCTCAATACTCCTCTTCACAGTCCCCTGTTATCACCATGTCACTTGTCCTCATCACAGTCTCCCACTACCACCATGTCACTGTTCCTCATCACAGTATCTGAATACAACATCACTCTTCCTCATCACAGTACCCCATTACCCCAACTCACTCTTTCTCATCACAGTTCCCCGCTATCACAAACACACTTTTCCTCACCACAGTCTCCAACTACCACAACATCACTCTACCTGGTCACATTCCCCCAATACCACCATCAACTCTTTTTCATCACAGTGCACCACTACCACCACATCACTCTTGCTCATAAAGGAACCCTACTACCAACTCACTCTTCCTCATCACAGTACCCCACTACCACCGCCTCACTTTCCGTCATCACAGGCACTTACTACCCCACCTCACTCTTCAAAGTCACTGCCTTGCATTACACCACCTCACTCTTACTCATCACAGTTTGTCACTACCAAAACATCACTTTTCCTTGCCCCAGCACCCCACTACCACCAACTCATTCTTCCTCGTCACAGTGCCCCACTACCACCTTATCACTCTTCCTCCTCATAGTACCCCACTGCCACCAACTCACTCTTCCTCATCACAGTCCCCAATATCACTACATCACTTTTCCACATCACAGTTACCAAGTACGCCACCTCACTCTTTCTCATCATTGTCCCCTTCTGCACACCTCACTCTTTCTCGTCACAGTACTCTAATAGTAATCATTAGCATTACCACCACTTCTCTCATTTCCATCCCAGTACCAAATTAATAATTCTACCTTTACCCTCACCACCCTCTTCTGTGTCCCAGAACCGAATAGTAATCCACGTCATTACCACCGTATCCTGCTTCCTCATCCCAGTACCCAATGGTAATTGTACCTTTATCCCCACATCCCTCTTTCTCATCCCAGTACCAAATGGTAATCTTACCATTAACACCACATCCCTCTTCCTGGTCCCAGTACCCAATGGTAATCTTACCTTTAGTCCCACATCCCTCTTCCTCTTCCTAGTAACAAATGGCAATCTTAATTGTACCCAAATCTCTCTTCCTCATCACAATCCCCCACTACTCGCACTTCATGTTTCCTCTTCCCAGTCCTCAACTACCACACCTCATTCGTCCTTGTCACAGAACCTACTACCCCCACTCCAATGGTCCTCATTACAGTCCCCTACTATCTCCACCAAACTCTTCCTCATCACAATCTCTCAATACTCCATCTCACTATTTCTTGTCACCGTCCTCCATTACCCCCACCTCAATCTTCCTTGTCATAGTACCCCACTACTCCATTTCATACTTCCTCCTCACAGTCCCCTGGTCACACCACCTCACTCTTCCTCCCCACACTCCCCCACCTCCCTCTTCATCATCACAGTCCCTCACTACCACACCTCACTCTCCATCACCACAGTCCCCTATTTATCCTACCTCGCTCCTCCTCCTCCCAGTCCCCCGCTGCCCCCACATACTTCCTTCTGACAGTCACCCACTACCCCACCTCACTCTTCCTTGTAAAAATACACCACTACCCCACCATACTCTTCCTCATCACAGTCCCCAAATACCCCACTTCAGTCTTCCTCATCACAGTCCCCACTAACCCCACCTCACTCTTCCTCATCACAGTACACCATTGTTGTCAGGAACCAAACAATCAGGCCTGGGCAGACTATACTGTTCACAGCCACATCCATTGTATAGACAATTAGGTCCACCAGACTTTTCAAATGTCCCATGTGGAGGATGCATCAGTATTAAACTATTGGAAATGCTGGAATCCCCAGGCAAGCAAGACATTTAGGACTTCACATTGGTGGGCATCTTAATGATGTCACCACGTTTTCACTTACTGCTGTAATAGTGAAGAGCCAGTACTGACTTGGCTTATACGGTCAAAGACATATATTTCTTTTGACCGCAGATCCAGTACATGATGTAGTGTGTACTAGATACCCTATTGGTGATTAGGGTTTGGCTATGGTGATTGATTACACTGATTATGCCCGTGTTAGTGATACGTGTTTGTCTTTGTATCCTTAGAGATAGCAACCTGGTGTATATGTAGGAAGAATCGACCTGGAGCACAGGATTACTTCTGCCCCTGATGAATGTCCGGTTACTTTGAAACACAGAGGACTGAAACTTATATTAGTTGGGCAGGTTCACACAATGGGAAATGTGAACAATTGAGTTGCCATTGTTGTGTTGTGCTAATGAAATTTTTGGCATTTAATTCTGTACACGGTGAGGTGGCATGATTTTAAGATGTATATGACTATGTTATGTGTATATGTTTTTTAAAACAAATGAGTGTATTTCTTGTGCTAAAGAGTGATTAATATATTAAAAATGATATTCTTTGGTAATACTGCTTTTTGATGATTATTGAGAACACATAATGCAGCCTATATTTGTTTCATGATTGCTACAAGGAATTGCTGTCTGAGGATATATACTGTGTTGATGCAGTCTGTTATATGTTCCTTCCTTTTGTTTAAATACACGTCACCACGTTGACACCATGCCCCAGGCATGGTGAGTGTGCTCGAGATCACAAGGAAAGAAGAAGCAGATCACAGAGCTCCACGATCCTTGGCTTGCGCGAGGGGCCACAACCTATTGGATTCAGTCACGGCCCCTTGCTACATAAAACTATGTAACTGAGGGTTTCAGGAAGGTCTTTAATAACCTGCCAAATTCAGCATCTGCTGAATTACAGCAGTTATGTGGTGTTATCTGCACCTTCAAGTCACTTCAACTAACGTTTTTTCACTGAATTTCAAGGGTTTTGTTGCACTGAACATATTCACCTTAACTGTCCCTCACTAGCTAAAGTTTTTTCACTGAATTTATAAGTATTCAGTGAAATAAAACATAGTTAAACATATCTTAAGGTGGACAGTTAACACATTTAAATCCATGAAATTCAGCAGACAATTCAGGCAATGCCACCTTAACTATTCACCCCCTGTTTCACAAGGTATGACCACAAGGATGCCATCAGCGATTGTATTACTGAAGGCATCACTGTTGACATCACTGGTGACATCACTAATTACATGGCATCACTGATAGCATCACTGATGACATCACATATATTATATATGACTTGACTGATAAAAGCACTGTGTACATTAACTCTTAGACCTATTACTTTTACATAAAATATATATGCATATTATTAAAGTACAGTTTATTCTGCTGTAATGCATATTATTAAAGTACAGTTTATTCTGCTGTAATGCATATTATTAAAGTACAGTTTATTCTGCTGTAATTTATTTACATTTAGCGTATGGTCCATAATTTGCAGTACATGCAAAGATGATTACAACAAAAAATAGTATGGTATGTAAAGATTCATTTCCTTTGGTTCCTTTGGCTTGTCAATCTGTTAGAATGGAATACAATGTCACAATTGCTTAACAAAAAAAATAACTGAAAGTAATATAAATTCAGTTACATGTCTAAACATAAACCTTCAATTTCTAAGCTTCTTTGTTTTGAAATTAATTATATTGTGGGTTTGTTGGGTATGAAGTCACTAAAGCCCAGGCATCTTAATGTAAGTTTATTGGTCGACTGGTTCACATCAGGTAAGTCGGATAAGTAAGTTCCTGAACATAAGACACTGGCACTTCCACATCTTCCAGCTCCAAGATGTAACTGCCACACATAGACTCCCCAGCAGTCAACCACACACAACATTCCACCATAATCTCACCACATTCCAATGTAACTCACAACATTCCACATGCATAGGACTTGCACCTCCAGAGCAAGACTACTACACAATTCCTCCTGTTACACAACCAAAACAAAAGGAGCATAAACAACAAAGGACCTTAAGAAACTCTGCAGTGTCGACCCAAAACCAAAATTACAATCTCTCTCTTCTTCTGGTAATACCACCAATCACACACACGCAAGCAAAATCCAACACCAGAACATAATATACCTATTCCAGATCACCCTACCATGACAAGGATAAGCTCTCTCACAGAACTAAACATGTGGCCACCATGCAAACCCAATGAAAGAATCAATAATAGGTAAAAAAAAACAAATGGTGGACCAACAACTGCAACCAGAAGGAACCCTGCAAAACACACAGGGCAACGAAATAAAAACCAACTATGCAGCATTGAATACACAATTCTAAATGGACCAACCCTACAGTGCAGCAAACAGGACAACATGCTTCTGCAGTAAAACTCTTAGGATAACACAAGAGGCATCAAACCTATTGACTAACCTTGGTTGCACCTGCAAAACTGGTAAACGGCACAGCACCCCACTGTAAGTGTTACTCCGAACCAACTACTGACAGGCAAAACACCCTCTAATGCCAGTAAACGCAACAACTACATTCCAAAACAAAAATAATAAAACCATAACTCCAACATACAGCGCAAACCCCACAATGTGACTCCCAGTAAGCAGGCAATAAACAGAGCATGACAAATGCTAAACACACAACACAGCCCAAGTCCATGACCTGAGCCTGAGGTCTGGCAAAGAAGATTAGGGCAACAATTGCTTGACACAAGACACAAAAATACCAACCCGGCAGTACCTCACTGCAAAAACACTCAGAACCCACCTGGCCATCCTGAACCATGGCAGCACCTCCCTGCAAAACACTGACACACTCAGAACCCACCCGACCATTCAAAGGAATACCAAAAATTCACCAGGGGTAAGTCAACTATGAACAACACATGACACCTTAAACCAAAACAAACTTGAATTCCAGTGCTTGCTCTGCACCCTCATGTCCAAAGCTCCAAAACAAAAGGTTCCAGTGCTTGCCTCACACCCCACGTCCAAAGTAGTTAAACACAAAAACAAAATGTCCAGTGTAGAACCCTTGCATCCCTGCAACCACATGTCCAGATGAGTCCCAAAAGCAGTCCTGTGCACCCGCACCCTCATGTCCTCCAGAAACAAGTCCTGTGCAGCTCCACACCCATGGTTCCATGTAGCCTCCTGAAGGAAAACAAAGACAAATAGCAAGAATGAATGCTGAAATATCCTAAACCACTCTCATGTCCAAATTTGTCCCTGAAAAAGAAACAACGTGAAATCCAGAAAACCAAAAAACACATCCCTATGTCCAAATGGAAGAAAATGTCCAAATGTTACCACGTGTGCCCCACAAGTTCCAAAAGAAATATTGGCCATGGTTGCCTAGCATCCTAAAATACATCCTAAATGGAGAAGGCCACACACATGAACACAAACAGCATTTTAAAATAACAGTCCTTTAACTAACATCGACCCATGCCAACTCCCTTAACCTATCACTAGAATGGCTGAGGCACAACAAAAAACATGCACTCAATTACCTTGACAGGCCTCCATAATTACACCTAAACTCCATACACTATTACCATAAGGTTCATGACATCCGGCTCATACACCAAAATACCTGCAGGTCCAGCAAACAGCCACCTCACCATGAGACAGTGCAACCACATTGCCTGTTAAGAAAGTATTTGTCATCGGGCCATTTCACTACCCTTTCCATTCCGTGTCTGTGTAACCCCTTGACCATCTTGCTGCCTCACAGACCTGAAGTTTCCTGACAACCATGCGAAAATGACAAGTACACTGCAGCGCCTTCTGCTGTTCCATTCCACCACCATTGAGTCCAACAGCTCCCCCACAGTCCTTTGAAAGCCAACACACAAGGCTGAGATATCATTGGCCCTGCACAGCCAATGGCACCAACGCACCATGGCTCCCGATAAAAAGGTTCTAGCTCCTCCGACATCGTCCCTACGCTGCCAGCCATCTGTGCTTACCAGCCAATCCCATTGTGGTGAGTATAACTCACCTTGGCTGCCATCTTCCTCGTCCCCCAACACACCTAGATCCTCCCGGCACGTCCACAGGAGTGATGACCTCTGCCTTCTAGGCACTGTGGATGGTGTGTATGTCTTCCTCCATGATGCTGGCCTCCTCCTCCTCTAGTTCAAACAATTCCCACACCGGCCACCTTGCACCCCGCCCAAACATTACTGGGAAAAGCATCTTCCAGCCAGTTGCAACATCAGTTCACTTGCACCGCCCGGCCTGCAAGTTCACGGGGACAGGCCTCACTTCGAGAGGTCCCCACTGTGCCTGCAGCACCACCATGTCATATCTGGCACCCCTCAATAATGTGTCCTGTCCCTCCAGGGACCACCACACATCGCGCAGCAAGGTCCCTGCCTCCTGCTGGCCTCTCTGTGGATGATGACTTGTGGAGGGAAGAGACTGTCCCTTTGCTGCTCCCTCCGCCACATCTCCAGTACCTGGCTACTGCTCCAGCTCCCTTTTTAAGACAATCTTGTCACAAAAATGTTGGGTGTTCATTGGGTATGATGTCACTGAAGCCCAGGCTTTTTAAGGTAAATGTATTTGTCCACTGGTACACATCAGGTAAGTCACATAAGTAAGTTCCTGGACATAAAACACTGGTACATCCACACCTTCCCGCTCCATGATGTAACACATAGACTCCCCAGCATTCACCCACACACAACATTCCACCATAACCTCACCACATTCCAAGCATCTCACTACATTCTGCATGTATAGTACTTGCACTTCCAGAGCAAGACTACTACAAATTGCATATGTACTTATGTAGTATTAATATTTGTTAAGAATGCCCATAGTAAGAATTCTTATAATATATCACAATACATCAGTGCATGCACTTTGTTTTGCATGTTTTTACCACCTCTCATTTAGAAAACTATATTGTTATAATAAGCACAATAGAAAATAAAAATCTGCACATTTTAGCTTTTTCCTAAGAATCAGGATTCAACACGTTTCTATGTCTTTCCTATTATCCTTTTTGTATGATTGTATGTACATATAATATTATCTTACAAATATCTAAAGTACATTTGCAACTATCAGATACATTTTATGCAATGGACTATTTGAATTGCTTGCTTGCTATTAAATTAATTTAAAATATTTCGAAAATACTATATATTGATAGTTTAAATGACATCCTTTAATACTTACTACAAATGAAGTACTCATATCATACATGTGTACCTGTCTATAGTTCTATGTTATGTTCTTATTGTTATTAAGAATACTGAAATAACATATGTACCAAGAGAGTGACTCAGCGATTTTTAACATACATGAGTGATCTCATGTCTGATGTCATCAATGATGCCATCACTGATGTAATCTGTGATGTCATATATTATGTAATTAGTGCTGTCGCCAGTGATGTCATCAGTTATGCAATCGCTGATTTCATCATGGCAGTCATACGCTGCGCAACAGGGAGCAAGTAGTTAATGTGGCTTTGCCTGAATTGTCTGCCAAATTTCAAGGGTTGTAGTGTGTTATATTTTCAATTTACCATCTCTTTAACTTCACTAAATATGAAAAGTTTTGTTGCAATGGAGTGTTCATCTTAACAGTTTTCAAACCAAACATTTTTTTCAGATCATTTCGAAAGGTTTTGTTGACATGCATTTTGCACATCAATTCTGATCTCCTTAACTCTCTCTTAACTAAAGTTTGTTCACTGAATTTCAAGGGTCTTGTTATATTATAGTTTCTATGGGTCCACTAGCCATGAACTTCAGCCATGGTCACAACATGTTGCCCCAATATGTTTCTATGAGGACCACTAGCCATGGCCTTTGGCTGTGGCCAATGCAACTGTTGCAACAAAAGGTTTCTTCAGGCCCACCAGCCATGGCCTTTGGCCTTGGCCACTGTCCATGTTGCACCAATATATTTCTTTGGGGCCCACTAGTCATGGCCTTCGACTGAGGCCACTGCACATGTTGCAAAAATAGGTTTCTGTGTGGCACACTAGCCATGACCTTTTGTTGTGGCCACTTTACATGTTGAACCAATAGCTCTTTTTTGGGGCTCACTAGCCATGGCCTTCAGCCATGGCCAGTGTTGATGGCCTTCAGCCTTGGCCACTGTACATATTGCACCAATAGGTTTATTTGGGGCTCACTAGCCATGGCCTTCAGACATGAGATGTTGCACCAATAGCATTCTTTGGGGCCCACTAGTCATGGCCTTTGGTCAAGACCAGTGAACGCAATCTTTGGCCTTGGCCACTGTCCATGACACACCAATAGCTTTCTTTGGGGTCCACTATGTGTACAAAATGCTAAAAATCAGGGTGAGGGATTCGTAGACAGCTGTCTAGTTTTGAAGCTATTTTATTTTGCCTCCAAAACGATTTTGCACAGATAGATAACTTTAAACATTTACAAGGCTTTCGATAAGCACAAATGTTTTTCGGACAGACGTTTGTTTTACAAGGGAAATTCAGGTGAGTATCGTCCTCTTCTCTTGTCGAGGAACAATTTCCACAGTGATGCACGAGTATGCAGTACAGGTAATTAGTGACATAGAATTTTTTTCAGGGTGCAGCCCAGGACTGTGGTAGGTCCGGGGGTACTAAACACAATAGTGTACACAACACTATCTACAAACACATATACACAGGAGTTGTGCCACAAGACATCGACATGGAAGTGTTTCAGCCAAACGGGCTGGGTGAGAGCCTGAGGTGGTGGTGGCCTTCATCAGGATAATCACTGGTAGAGACACCATGGTGCACACGTTTCTGGAATCAGAAAAACAACAACCTACTCTATGGGGCTTACCGCCCATAGTAGGACACTACTCGTGTAATAAGTGTGTCGCATGTCGCTACACTAAGACCAGTAAGACCTTCACCCACAAAAATGTTATCTGGACAATGCAAAATCACACGAATTACAAGAGCAAAAACCTCATCTATGTGATAAAATGTCCCTGCGACCTCATCTACATTGGGAAAACCATCAGACCCATAAAGCAAAGGATAAGCGAACATCGATCTTGTATCAAGAACTCCATACAAGACAAACCTTTAGTGGAACATTTCAGAAAAAAAGGCCACACCAATGAGCAACTGACGTGGACTATCCTGCAACAACTCCAACAACAAAAAAGAGGCGGTGACATCAATCTAGCCCTCACCAGGCTCAAACAAAAATGGGTCCACAGATTGGACACAGTGAGAACTGGCCTAAACATCACCGTAGAGTGGAAACATTTCTGGGACTGATCCACTCCTTACCTAGAGCTCTACAGTTGCATTAGACTCCCAATTGGGTCACCGAGCACACGTGACAGCTTTAGTAGTGCTCCGGCTTACGCCATCATGTGGCCCATACACACTAGTTATAACATGCACCACTAATGCCGCCTGCTTAAAGTATATTCATTCTGATCTCTGGCACTGATATACCTTGCAAAGACAAACTGCAACCTTTATATGTCACTGATCAATTATACGCTATATGTGTTTTAGTCATTGACTTTTGTCACCTATATTTATCACAGAACAATGACTTGATCACCACCAGTTGACATTGTGGTGTTCCGTTGAGTTATGTTTTATTTGCAACATATGTATTGAAAACTGCTTTACCACCATATGGTGTATATCCATACTTTCAACCTTGTCACCATCAATCAGGTCGGATGTCACCTCCCACAGCGCCAACTTGGGGTTGCCGCCAATTTTGTCCACCCACATGCTTCTGTTATCCTTCATTGAAGCATTGTTGCCACTCGGATGAGCCACCTACATATGAGATGTATGCACACATGATTTGTCAAAATGCCATTGGTCGAACACCCTAAACCAATAACCATGGGTGTCACTCATCCCTGAGTCACACACTCACCCCAGCACCCAGCCGGCACCCCATTGGCTGGCTATCTCACTGGGTAAGTGCTTTTAACAAATGGCAGCTGCACTACTTGCCAGGATCCATTTCCGCTAGAGGTGCAGTCACCATTTAGAGGCACCGGTAAGTCTCGTTGCTACTCTTGCCTTTTTTGGTTGTTTTCTCAACCTAGCAGACGGTCCAAGCACCTCCAGCTCACCCCACTTACCACACCAGCATTTTTTTAAAATAATTTTATTGTTTCCTGATGCTTTTATATGTAGTTATGCATTTCCAGCACGATAGTGCAGCCACGCACCGCTGCAGCAACCTCTTCAAGTAAATACTGTAGTTTTAGGATCACGGTGTTGGTAGCACACTCGACTCGCATAGTTTTTTTAGATGCTATGTCATTAGTAGACATCCCCTGTACGGGCACACACCAGGGCACCACGGGAGTCCCCGGTTTACCACCATTACACGAGACACGGGCACAATACCCCCACGTGTAACTGCCTCTCCCACCACGCCTACGCTGTGAGCGGTTTGAACCACCTTGCAACACCCCGCTCTAAAACCCTTTAGACTGTAGCAAGCGGCACCTGTCAGCTTTTAGTTCACCTCCGTTGTCAGATTTGTTTCCTGCAGTCGGCAGGGTAGTCTCACAGTCAGCTCTAATAATAGCAGGTTTTGACCTTTTTCACTGCGCTTATTAGACACCCACACCATTGATGTCCCTGGTTCGTGGTCTAACACACACCACCCCCGCACATTCCCACGTTGGATGTGCTTTGGACCATGCTTTGTATAGACATGGCCCCCCAGAGTGTGAAGATAACGATTTGTTAACCTTTTTCCCTCACAGCTCCTAGAAACACAAGGCTGTATTGATTAGCCACTGTGACTCGATTTTTACGAGTCCCTCCATGTCACGTGCTGACATGCTTCTCAGAGTCCGTTACCCACAACAGGACTCCTAGCACAGCGTCCCTGCTGCACCCCAGCAGACGGTAAGCTGTTCTTTGAAATACACTCTTAGTGTTTTTCAGGCACTAATCAGCCTTATTCATTAAAATTTGAAATAATCATTGATACCCTGAGATCCTTACAGCTATCACTTCCCCCACAGATTACCCTAACGGACAGCACCACTACCAGTGATTATCCTGATGAAGGCCACCACCACCTCCGGCTCTCACCCAGCCCCGTTTGGCCGAAACACTTCTGTGTCGATGTCTTGTGGCACAACTCCTGTTGTATATGTGTTTGTAGATAGTGTTGTGTACACTATTGTGTTTAGTACCCCCGGACCTACCACAGTCCTGGGCTGCACCCTGTAAAAAATTGTATGTCACTCATTACCTTTACTGCATACTCGTGCATCACTGAGGAAATTGTTCCTCGACAAGAGAAGAGGACGATACTCACCTATATTTCCCCTGTAAAACAAACGTCAGTCCAAAAAACTTTCATGCTTATCGAAAGCCTTGTAAATGTTTAAAGTTATCTATATGTGCAAAATCATTTTGGAGGCAAAATAAAATAGCTTCAAAACTAGAGCACTGACTACGGATCTCTCACCCTTATTTTTAATATTTTTTACACAGGTACCCTCCTGGGCATATCAGGCGCCCTTTATATATTCTTTGGGGTCCACTAGCCATGGCCTTTGTTCCACTTGGAGTGAATACATAAACAGAAGATTTTTACTCTCTTTCTGATGTCGAGTTCATTCCAAAATGTGATGGCATCCCTTTTCCTCCTCCAAATAGTGTGTTGAGTTATTTCATTTGTGGCTTCTTCTGGTTATACTGTGGGAATCACTCCCCACAAGCAAGCAAAAAACAAATACATGGTGGCTTCTTATCTCTGAAAAGTCTCTCAACCTCTCTGCTGCAAAGGACCAAGACCTATATATTTCAAGGTTTTAAGGAACAGGGGTCACTCCATGTCTATGTCGAATATTTTTTAAACTACTTGATGGATTGACCCAAAACCGGTCAAGGAAATTATGTCAATGCTTTGTGCCCAAATTGTTTGTAATTTGGTCCAAATCTGCCCATCGTTTTCCACACTATGGATTTTCAAAACTATACTTTTTCTCTGTGGGAAAATGAATGCCAATAGTCTGAAAACTTTGTTTTTATGTTTAACAACCTTTGCATATTTTAACAAATTATTCCCAAAATGCACATCTAGGGGGGACTCTTGACAACCTTTTAGTTTTGAAAATGTCATCCAAATTCATCTGGCAAGCCAAAAGTTATTAGCCTTGCTCAGAATCTCTGCAAAGCAAGAAAAGTCTAGTATAAATGTGAGTAGGAGGCACCACATTCTCGGTTGAATATTTTAAAAACTACTGGATGGGTTTCCCCCAAACCAGTAAAGAAAATTGCATCAATGCTTTGTTTCCAAGTTGCTTATTATTTGGTCTAAATCTGCCCAGCGGTGTTTGTGCTATGACTGTTAAAAAAGTGCACTGTTTCTCTATGGGAACATGAATGGGCTGAAAACTGTGGTGTTTTGTTTTCTTTATATCGTTTTTATGGTATAACTTACAGGCCGATTCATGGAATAATTAGCGCGGCGCAAGTGGCCAAAAACGTGCGAATCGCAGTGGAATAGCGAAAATCGCAGTGCAAGTGCGAAAATCGCACGAAAAGCAGCGCACATCGATTCATGGAAGGCCGTGCGCGAGGAAACCATCGGATGTGCGATAAAAAAGTGCGCGGCGCACGTTGGGCACAGGCCATCTAACTGCGTGCGCCAGGTCACAGCGAAAATCGCACAGGCCACAGCGAAAATCGGACATAGCGCGGCGCACGCAACAAAAGTAGGCGGAACACGGGGCGTAACACTCGGAATGGGGAACAACTTGCCAAAATGTGGGCGTCACGGTGGAAGTACAGGGCACAAGTGCGCGGAACGCCCACACGCTCGCCTACAACACATATTCATGGAATAGAATAGGGCAAAAAAGCGCACGGTCAAACCAGCGCACAGGCACAAACACGACCGCCACAAGAAAGCAGGCGGTAGCGTCTCTGAGCCTGTAAGAAATGTGCGCCAAAAGGTGCGCCAACAAATAGCACCTATATACTGCCATGATGAATGTCCCATACTGTGGCCTTCCAGGACAAATGACGTGCAAAGGGGTACCCACAAACACGGACACCCGCTGACAAAAAATACATGTGCGTGTATACCGGAGTGCGCGGGAAGTCTCACACGCGATTTGGCCGTGTACGTGGATTTCAGGGGTGCGCAGGAATTTCCACACGCGATTTGGCCGGGTACGTGGATTTCAGGGGTGCGCGGGAAGTTCCACACGCGATTTGGCCGGGTACGTGGATTTCAGGGGTGCGTGGGAAGTTCCACACGCGATTTGTCAGGGTACGTGAATTCCAGGGGTTTGCGGGAAGTTCCACACGCGATTTGTCAGGGTACGCAGATTACAGGGGTGCGTGGGAAGTTCCACACGCGATTTGGCCGTGTACGTGGATTACAGGGGTGCGCGGGAAGTTCCACACGCGATTTGGCCATGTACGTGGATTTCAGGGGTGCGCGGGAAGTTCTACACGCGATTTGGCCGTGTACGTGGATTACAGGGGTGCGCGGGAAGTTCCACACACGATTTGTCCGGGTACGTGGATTTCAGGGGTGCGCGGGAAGTTCCACACGCGATTTGGCTGGGCACGTGTATGACAGGGGTACGCGGGAAAATCTACACGCGATTCGGCTGTGTGCTTCCAGGTATTCCCTGTACACCCTCCACGGCCCCTGCAGGCAGCACACACCACAGGGGACTACCCTGCACACCTGCTCATGTCACCCAGCACCCCCACCCCCCAGCCACCAGGGGCAGCCTCCACCAGGCCCCCACTCATGTCTCCCACCACCCCCACCCCCCAGCCACCAGGGGCAGCCTCCACCAGGCCCCCACTCATGTCTCCCACCACCCCCACCCCCCAGCCACCAGGGGCACCCACCACCAGGCCCCCACCCATGTCTCCCACCCCCCCACCCCCCAGCAGTGCAGGGGCACCCTCCACCAGGCCACCACTCATGTCTCCCACCACCCCCACCCCCCAGCCACCAGGGGCACCCACCACCAGGCCACCACTCATGTCTCCCACCACCCCCACCCCCCAGCCACCAGGGGCAGCCTCCACCAGGCCACCACCCATGTCCCCTATCACCACCACCCCCCAGCAGTGCAGGGACACCCTCCACCAGGCCCCCACTCATGTCTCCCACCACCCCCACCCCCCAGCCACCAGGGGCAGCCTCCACCAGGCCCCCACTCATGTCTCCCACCACCCCCACCCCCCAGCAGTGCAGGGGCACCCTCCACCAGGCCCCCACTCATGTCTCCCACCACCCCCACCCCCCAGCAGTGCAGGGGCACCCTCCACCAGGCCCCCACTCATGTCTCCCACCACCCCCACCCCCCAGCCACCAGGGGCACCCTCCACCAGGCCCCCACTCATGTCTCCCACCACCCCCACCCCCCAGCCACCAGGGGCACCCTCCACCAGGCCCCCACCCATGCCTCCCACCACCCCCACCCCCCAGCCACCAGGGGCAGCCTCCACCAGGCCCCCACCCATGTCCCCTATCACCACCCCCACCCCCCAGCAGTGCAGGGGCACCCTCCACCAGGCCCCCACCCATGTCTCCCACCCCCCCACCACCCAGCAGTGCAGGGGCACCCTCCACCAGGCCACCACCCATGTCTCCCACCACCCCCACCCCCCAGCAGTGCAGGGGCACCCTCCACCAGGCCCCCACCCATGTCCCCTATCACCACCCCCCCCAGCAGTGCAGGGGCACCCTCCACCAGGCCCCCACTCATGTCTCCCACCACCCCCACCCCCCAGCCAGCAGGGGCAGCCTCCACCAGGCCACCACTCATGTCTCCCACCACCCCCACCCCCCAGCCACCAGGGGCAGCCTCCACCAGGCCCCCACCCATGTCCCCTATCACCACCACCCCCCAGAAGTGCAGGGGCACCCTCCACCAAGCCCCCACCCATGTCCCCTATCACCACCCCCCCAGCAGTGCAGGGGCAGCCTCCACCAGGCCCCCACTCATGTCTCCCACCACCCCCACCCCCCAGCAGTGCAGGGGCACCCTCCACCAGGGCCCCACTCATGTCTCCCACCACCGACACCCCCCAGCCAGCAGAGGCACCCTTCACCAGGCCACCACTCATGTCTCACACCACCCCCACCCCCCAGCAGTTCAGGGGCACCCTCCACCAGGCCCCCACCCATGTCCCCTATCACCACCCCCCCCCAGCAGTGCAGGGGCAGCCTCCACCAGGCCCCCACTCATGTCTCCCACCACCCCCACCCCCCAGCAGTGCAGGGGCACCCTCCACCAGGCCCCCACCCATGTCCCCTATCACCACCCCCCCCCAGCAGTGCAGGGGCAGCCTCCACCAGGCCCCCACTCATGTCTCCCACCACCCCCACCCCCCAGCCAGCAGGGGCACCCTTCACCAGGCCACCACTCATGTCTCCCACCACCCCCACCCCCCAGCAGTTCAGGGGCACCCTCCACCAGGCCCCCACCCATGTCCCCTATCACCCCCCCCCCCAGCAGTGCAGGGGCAGCCTCCACCAGGCCCCCACCCATGTCTCCCACCACCCCCACCCCCCAGCAGTGCAGGGGCACCCTCCACCAGGCCCCCACCCATGTCCCCTATCACCACCACCCCCCAGCAGTGCAGGGGCACCCTCCACCAGGCCCCCACCCATGTCCCCTATCACCACCCCCCCAGCAGTGCAGGGGCAGCCTCCACCAGGCCCCCACCCATGTCTCCCACCACCCCCACCCCCCAGCAGTGCAGGGGCACCCTCCACCAGGCCCCCACCCATGTCCCCTATCACCACCACCCCCCAGCAGTGCAGGGGCACCCTCCACCAGGCCCCACCCATGTCCCCTATCACCACCCCCCCCAGCAGTGCAGGGGCAGCCTCCACCAGGCCCCCACTCATGTCTCCCACCACCCCCACCCCCCAGCAGTGCAGGGGCACCCTCCACCAGGCCCCCACTCATGTCTCCCACCACCCCCACCCCCCAGCCAGCAGGGGCACCATCCACCAGGCCCCCACTCATGTCTCCCACCACCCCCACCCCCCAGCAGTGCAGGGGCACCCTCCACCAGGCCCCCACCCATGTCCCCTATCACCACCCTCCCCCCAGCAGTGCAGGGGCAGCCTCCACCAGGCCCCCACTCATGTCTCCCACCACCCCCACCCCCCAGCAGTGCAGGGCCAGCCTCCACCAGGCCACCACTCATGTCTCCCACCACCCCCACCCCCCAGCCACCAGGGGCAGCCTCCACCAGGCCCCCACCCATGTCCCCTATCACCACCACCCCCCAGCAGTGCAGGGGCACCCTCCACCAGGCCCCCACCCATGTCCCCTATCACCACCCCCCCCAGCAGTGCAGGGGCAGCCTCCACCAGGCCCCCACCCATGTCTCCCACCACCCCCACCCCCCAGCAGTGCAGGGGCACCCTCCACCAGGCCCCCACTCATGTCTCCCACCACCCCCACCCCCCAGCAGTGCAGGGGCAGCCTCCACCAGGCCCCCACCCATGTCCCCTATCACCACCACCCCCCAGCAGTGCAGGGGCACCCTCCACCAGGCCCCCACTCATGTCTCCCACCACCCCCAACCCCCAGCCAGCAGGGGCACCCACCACCAGGCCCCCACTCATGTCTCCCACCACCCCCACCCCCCAGCAGTGCAGGGGCACCCTCCACCAGGCCCCCACCCATGTCCCCTATCACCACCCTCCCCCCAGCAGTGCAGGGGCAGCCTCCACCAGGCCCCCACTCATGTCTCCCACCACCCCCACCCCCCAGCAGTGCAGGGCCAGCCTCCACCAGGCCACCACTCATGTCTCCCACCACCCCCACCCCCCAGCCACCAGGGGCACCCTCCACCAGGCCCCCACTCATGTCTCCCACCACCCCCACCCCCCAGCCAGCAGGGGCACCCACCACCAGGCCCCCACTCATGTCTCCCACCACCCCCACCCCCCAGCAGTGCAGGGGCAGCCTCCACCAGGCCCCCACCCATGTCCCCTATCACCACCACCCCCCAGCAGTGCAGGGGCACCCTCCACCAGGCCCCCACCCATGTCCCCTATCACCACCCCCCCCAGCAGTGCAGGGGCAGCCTCCACCAGTCCCCCACTCATGTCTCCCACCACCCCCACCCCCCAGCAGTGCAGGGGCACCCTCCACCAGGCCCCCACTCATGTCTCCCACCACCCCCACCCCCCAGCAGTGCAGGGGCAGCCTCCACCAGGCCACCACCCATGTCCCCTATCACCACCACCCACCAGCAGTGCAGGGGCACCCTCCACCAGGCCCCCACTCATGTCTCCCACCACCCCCACCCCCCAGCCAGCAGGGGCAGCCTCCACCAGGCCCCCACTCATGTCCCCCACCACCCCCACCCCCCAGCAGTGCAGGGGCACCCTCCACCAGGCCCCCACTCATGTCTCCCACCACCCCCACCCCCCAGCAGTGCAGGGGCACCCTCCACCAGGCCCCCACTCATGTCTCCCACCACCCCCACCCCCCAGCCACCAGGGGCACCCTCCACCAGGCCCCCACTCATGTCTCCCACCACCCCCACCCCCCAGCCACCAGGGGCACCCTCCACCAGGCCCCCACTCATGTCTCCCACCACCCCCACCCCCCAGCCACCAGGGGCAGCCTCCACCAGGCCCCCACCCATGTCCCCTATCGCCACCCCCACCCCCCAGCAGTGCAGGGGCACCCTCCACCAGGCCACCACCCATGTCTCCCACCCCCCCACCCCCCAGCAGTGCAGGGGCACCCTCCACCAGGCCACCACCCATGTCTCCCACCACCCCCACCCCCCAGCAGTGCAGGGGGAGCCTCCACCAGGCCCCCACCCATGTCCCCTATCACCACCACCCCCCAGCAGTGCAGGGGCAGCCTCCACCAGGCCCCCACCCATGTCTCCCACCACCCCCACCCCCAGCAGTGCAGGGGCACCCTCCACCAGGCCCCCACCCATGTCCCCTATCACCACCACCCCCCAGCAGTGCAGGGGCACCCTCCACCAGGCCCCCACTCATGTCTCCCACCACCCCCACCCCCCAGCCACCAGGGGCAGCCTCCACCAGGCCCCCACCCATGTCCCCTATCACCACCCCACCCCCCAGCAGTGCAGGGGCACCCTCCACCAGGCCCCCACTCATGTCTCCCACCACCCCCACCCCCCAGCCAGCAGGGGCACCCTCCACCAGGCCCCCACTCATGTCTCCCACCACCCCCACCCCCCAGCAATGCAGGGGCAGCCTCCACCAGGCCCCCACCCATGTCCCCTATCACCACCACCCCCCAGCAGTGCAGGGGCACCCTCCACCAGGCCCCCACCCATGTCCCCTATCACCACCCCCCCCAGCAGTGCAGGGGCAGCCTCCACCAGGCCCCCACTCATGTCTCCCACCACCCCCACCCCCCAGCAGTGCAGGGGCACCCTCCACCAGGCCCCCACTCATGTCTCCCACCACCCCCACCCCCCAGCAGTGCAGGGGCAGCCTCCACCAGGCCACCACCCATGTCCCCTATCACCACCACCCCCCAGCAGTGCAGGGGCACCCTCCACCAGGCCCCCACTCATGTCTCCCACCACCCCAACCCCCCAGCCACCAGGGGCAGCCTCCACCAGGCCCCCACTCATGTCTCCCACCACCCCCACCCCCCAGCAGTGCAGGGGCACCCTCCACCAGGCCCCCACTCATGTCTCCCACCACCCCCACCCCCCAGCAGTGCAGGGGCACCCTCCACCAGGCCCCCACTCATGTCTCCCACTACCCCCACCCCCCAGCCACCAGGGGCACCCTCCACCAGGCCCCCACTCATGTCGACCACCACCCCCACCCCCCAGCCACCAGGGGCACCCTCCACCAGGCCCCCACTCATGTCTCCCACCACCCCCACCCCCCAGCCACCAGGGGCAGCCTCCACCAGGCCCCCACCCATGTCCCCTATCACCACCCCCACCCCCCAGCAGTGGAGGGGCACCCTCCACCAGGCCCCCACCCATGTCTCCCACCCCCCCACCCCCCAGCAGTGCAGGGGCACCCTCCACCAGGCCACCACCCATGTCTCCCACCACCCCCACCCCCCAGCAGTGCAGGGGCAGCCTCCACCAGGCCCTCACCCATGTCCCCTATCACCACCACCCCCCAGCAGTGCAGGGGCAGCCTCCACCAGGCCCCCACCCATGTCTCCCACCACCCCCACCCCCCAGCAGTGCAGGGGCACCCTCCACCAGGCCCCCACCCATGTCCCCTATCACCACCACCCCCCCAGCAGTGCAGGGGCACCCTCCACCAGGCCCCCACCCATGTCCCCTATCACCACCCCCCCCCAGCAGTGCAGGGGCAGCCTCCACCAGGCCCCCACTCATGTCTCCCACCACCCCCACCCCCCAGCAGTGCAGGGGCACCCTCCACCAGGCCCCCACTCATGTCTCCCACCACCCCCACCCCCCAGCAGTGCAGGGGCACCCTCCACCAGGCCCCCACTCATGTCTCCCACCACCCCCACCCCCCAGCCACCATGTTCAGCCTCCACCAGGTCCTCACAATCCCCAATCATGTGCGTCATGGTCAGCCTCCACAGCCAAAAAGCCCAATCAAGTAACCCATTCACCCACATGGAAAAGGAAATTACATGTTACACCCCCAATGTTCATAAAGCTAATGAACCCATGTCCGTCACACACAATGGTTGCAATTGAATGGGAAAACACCCAACAAGACATGCATGAAAGCAATGAGATGATACCACACAGTGAAGTATGAAAACAAAATTGTATTAAAAAAATAAGAATGCAAATGAAATGAAACAAACTACAATGGGAATGAAAAAAAGATAAGCTGCATGTCCGTGTAAAAAAATAAAAACACCAAATCCTAATCCAAAAAAATGTAGTCCAAAGTCAAATGAAAAATAAAATCAATCCAATGAAGAACTATGTACAAAACATCCAAGGGTCCATGAGCCCAACTGAACAAAGGAAACCTACAAAAAACCCTAACTAAAATGCAACTATATACAAAAAGTGGAGCAGTGTCCGTCGACTCCAAATCATAAGAACAAACAAAGGAAACCAAAAACTAAAGAACTATATACAAAGGCGGCGGGCAAGTCCAGCGGCTCACTCCGTGGTGTTCCGGGCCAGGGCATCATCAAACTCCTGTTCGATGTCCCGGAGGCGGTCCTGTTCCATGGCCCCGAGGGTCCGCAGGGATGACGCTGTGTCCTCCTCCAACCCCCTGCGGATTGCCTCGAGGCACTCGGCCCGCCTCAGGGCCCTCCGCATGGAGTTCTCCGCCCTGACCATTGTGAGCCGCGCCTCTTCCGCCCGCCGCCGCTCTGCACCTATCTGCTGGCCCAAACGCTGCCACACAGAAGACACACCCCGTCCTGGGTCAACCTGCCCTCCGGCCGATGCCTGCCCCTCCGATGTTGAATGCCCCGAGCCTTCATGGCTCCCACCACGTTGCTGCTGCTGCTGCTGTGCCTCTGCCCGTGCACTGCCTCCTGCTGCCTGCACATCCTCCGCCGGCTGGGGTGCAGTTGTTGATGTGGCCACCCCTGCTGGACGTCCGACTCCCGACTGTGGCATGGATGCCTCCTCCACCAGCCTGGCCGCACCGTCAGAGGCAGCTCCACAGGGCACCCAGGTGACTGATGGGTGGGAAGATGGCACAGAGGACGACTGGCGCGTAAGGGGTCCAGTTGAGGAGGGGGACGGAGCAAGCCCCATCAGACGGAGGAATCCGGCCTGGGTGACCTGTCCCAGCAGGCTGACGTGGTCAACAAGCCATTCGAAATGACGTGCAGTCTCTCCATGAAAAGTCTGCAGGTCACCTTGCATGGCCCGTTGACGCAACGCCACACCAGCCAGGACAGGCTCAACCCGGACCTGGATAGC